>NC_140592.1:1276755588-1277955588 GCF_964204655.1 Triturus cristatus | reverse complement strand
TACCCCATCACAGATGCTACAGATGTTACAATATCACCACAATAGAATTAGAGAAGAACAAGAACACGAACAAAGACGTATGAAAGATACGAAAATGAAAATGCTTGTTGCACAGTCAGTTCCAGCCGATAGTCACCAAAAGGGTGATTCCGCCAGTCCTGCGAAAGGGACATGCAACTATTGTAAACAACCAGGTCATTCTATACACGATTGTCCAGTCCTGAAACATAATATTGCCACAGGTAGAACACATGAGAGACCACGTCCACCTAGACAGGATCAGAATCAACAACAAATCCCTCAGAATGCACAACCTAGGCTAGTTCCGCAACAACTAGCTCCGCAACAGGCAGCTCCACAACAGACCGTAGCACCACCACAAGCGCAGCCTGTTGCTGCAACACAAGCAACAACACAACAAATGTATCAGTATGCACAAACAGATTATCCCGATTATCAGCGATACTCATGAGATAGCCTAGAGAGGGAAGTTGGCTTACCCCTTATAGAGGTTCCTGTAGACCAAGAGGGACCTTATGTACATAGTGAACTATTAGGGGAAGACAGAAAGTTTTTACTTGATACAGGGGCAAGCAGAACAACTATAAGACGCAGTGAAGTTCCAGGGGCACCCCTCTCAGGCTCACAAAATATTTCTCTTGGATTTTCAGGAAAACCTATAATAAATGACGTAACACAACCTCTTCCACTTACAGTCGGTCCATTAACACGTACTACAGATTTATTGCTTACTAAATCATGTCCAGAAAACTTGTTAGGTATAAAAACATTGAAAGCTCTAGGAGCCATAATATGTTGCTCCCCGGAAGGAGTACGACTATTTTTACGTGACTTTAAAGGTCACTACGTATCCAGAGACATGGATCACCGACTGCAGAATTTACCTACACATTTATGGGCACAAGGCCCCACTGATGTTGGTTGCATGAACATTACACCATATCGAGTCACACTAAAGACAGGAGTGGTACTACCACGAATGCGACAATACAAGTTACCTCCAGATGCTGTAGTGGCTTTACTGCAAATCATTGACGAGCTCATTGCCCAAGGAGTGGTTGTCGAAACCGACTCCAATGTATGTAATTCCCCGATAATTCCGATCCTTAAAAGAACGGATCCAAAAGCACCACCAGTATATCGATTAGTTATTGATCTGCGCGAATTAAATAAATGCATTGTACCACAATACCCTGTGGTCCCAGATATCTCCTCATTACTCACAGCTATTGACTCAGAAGCAACGTTTTTCACTGTAATTGATCTCAAGAATGCTTTCTTTAGTGTCCCAATTGATCCAGAAAGTCAATATTTATTCGGTTTTAGTTTAAATGGACGAAGTTTTAAATTCACACGCGCACCTCAAGGATTTACAGAAAGCCCCAGCATCTATAGCCAAGCACTGAAACGAGAACTTGACAGTATCCACATGCCAGTTAACACTGCCTTGCTTCAATATGTCGATGATCTGCTGATCACCGCCCGAAGCGAACCTGAATGTGAAAAAGCGTCACTGACGGTTTTAAAATTTCTGGCCGACAAGGGGCACAAGGTGTCCCCTTCTAAGCTGCAATTCTGTGTCCCGCGAGTTGTTTATCTTGGGCACTCGCTGTCCAAGGAGGGAAGGCAGCTTACACCCGATCGCATCCAGTTAATTGCTAACATGCCACCACCCAAGACACAAAAGGAGGTGCGGGCTTTTATAGGCCTCACTTCATACTGTAGGCAGTGGATCCCTCAATATGCATTTCTAGCAAAACCACTCATCCAGTTGACAACACAGGAGGCAGCCACATCGACTGTCCTCCCTTGGACTCCAGAACATACACATGCCTTTGAAAGCTTAAAGAAAGCTTTATGCCAAGCACCTGTCCTAGCAACACCATGTTACAGTAAACAGTTTACACTCTTTGTTACAGAACGCGAAGGTACTGCTTTGTCAGTACTCACTCAGGAACAAGCAGGATCACACAAACCATGTGCTTATTTCTCTAGTACATTAGATCCAGTAGCGCAGGCACTTCCAGCGTGCCTGAAATCAGTGGCAGCAACAGCTTTAGCAATCAGACAAAGCGATGCCATAGTGTTAGGACATCAATTGACAGTACAAGTACCACACGCAGTAGAGGTTCTCTTGAACCGCACACAAACACAACACTTGACTATAGCAAGACTCACCGGTTACGAATTAACATTGTTTCAGCCACACATAGAAATCAGACGTTGTAATACGTTAAATCCTGCCACACTGTTACCAGTAGGCGGAACAGATCCATTGGCACATGATTGTGTCGAAGTCATTACTATCACGACGAAACCCAGACAAGACTTGACAGATATCCCTTTGACAGATCCAGACTTGACATTATATGTAGATGGGTCATGTATGAGAACAAGTACAGGAGAGTTAGTGGCCGCTTACGCAGTCACAACAGACACTGAAGTCATTGAAACAAATTGTATTAACACTTTGTCAGCTCAAGCAGCAGAGCTCATCGCTCTGACACAAGCCTGTATTCAAGCCACAAATAAAAAAGTCAACATATACACAGATTCACGTTATGCATTCGGAGTCGTCCATGACTTCGGCGTACTGTGGCGAGAGAGAGGTTATTTAACTTCTCACGGTGCCCACATCCAACACGGACCCCTCATTCAAGCCCTATTAGACGCGATTCATCTACCTACTGCAATATCGATTATGAAATGCAAAGCCCACACAAAAGTTACAGATATCATTTCTCAGGGTAATGACCTAGCTGACAGAACAGCTAAACAGACTGCTCAGAATCAGACTCACACAACTGACATGACAAAGACAATAGTCCTGACACCAACACATTGCATGACAATTAAGGATCCCGCCCTTGATGTAATTGACATACAGACACATGCTACACCAGAAGAAATAAAGAAATGGACTGAATTAGGAGGGATCCAAACAGATCAAGGATGGATGACGAAGGAAAAATCTATATGGTTGTTTCAGCCACACATAGAAATCAGACGTTGTAATACGTTAAATCCTGCCACACTGTTACCAGTAGGCGGAACAGATCCATTGGCACATGATTGTGTCGAAGTCATTACTATCACGACGAAACCCAGACAAGACTTGACAGATATCCCTTTGACAGATCCAGACTTGACATTATATGTAGATGGGTCATGTATGAGAACAAGTACAGGAGAGTTAGTGGCCGCTTACGCAGTCACAACAGACACTGAAGTCATTGAAACAAATTGTATTAACACTTTGTCAGCTCAAGCAGCAGAGCTCATCGCTCTGACACAAGCCTGTATTCAAGCCACAAATAAAAAAGTCAACATATACACAGATTCACGTTATGCATTCGGAGTCGTCCATGACTTCGGCGTACTGTGGCGAGAGAGAGGTTATTTAACTTCTCACGGTGCCCACATCCAACACGGACCCCTCATTCAAGCCCTATTAGACGCGATTCATCTACCTACTGCAATATCGATTATGAAATGCAAAGCCCACACAAAAGTTACCGATATCATTTCTCAGGGTAATGACCTAGCTGACAGAACAGCTAAACAGACTGCTCAGAATCAGACTCACACAACTGACATGACAAAGACAATAGTCCTGACACCAACACATTGCATGACAATTAAGGATCCCGCCCTTGATGTAATTGACATACAGACACATGCTACACCAGAAGAAATAAAGAAATGGACTGAATTAGGAGGGATCCAAACAGATCAAGGATGGATGACGAAGGAAAAATCTATATGGTTTCTTCCCGACTCAATGGTCCAAGTCATCATTGACACAATACATAGTCCAGCGCACCTAGGAGAAAAAGCTATGCTAGACAGCATTCAACACATTTGGTTCAACAAACACTTGCGAGCCGCAGCGAAACAAAAAGTTCGTACCTGTATGATATGTTGTCAGTTTAATCCAGGTAAAAGCATCCCCGTAGAACAGGGTGGATTTCAAACTCCCGATCATGCTTTTGAAGTCCTCCAGATGGATTATATCCAGATGGAACGATGTCGAGGATTCAAATATGTTCTCGTAGTTGTCTGTGCTCTTTCCCATTGGACAGAAGCATACCCGGTTTCAGATTACACTGCCCCGACTACTGCCAAACAGTTAGTTCGAGAATTCTTCCCACGGTACGGTTTACCACGTGTTGTCTACTCAGATAACGGCCAGCCGTTCTCATCCGAACTAATGAAACACGTTTCCCTTCTATTAGGATACCAATGGAAATTCCACTGTGTCCGACATCCCGAGGCGGCAGGTCTCGTGGAACGCCATAATCAAACTCTGAAAATTAGATTGTCCAAAATATGTAGAGAGAAAGGAGTCGATTGGATAGTAGCCTTACCAGTTGCGCTCTTTTACATGAGAATGGTAGCACATTCTCGAACAGGGCTATCCCCGTATGAGGTGATCTTCGGTAGACCACCAAATATGTGGGGGACGCCTATACCTCGTAAAATCACTGATGTTGACTGTAATATGCTGACAGATTACCTGGCTTCCTTGATGTCTGCACTACAATCTTGTCGTTCACAGGTATCCGCAGCTTTTCCCGACAATACTGAGGTGAAGCCCCATGACGTGGTTCCTGGTGACCTGGTTTTGGTCAGGAATTTCGACCGGAAAACCCAACTGGATCCTAGGTGGAAGTCACCGAAGTTGGTTCTACTTACCACAAGGACAGCTGTGAAAATCGAGGGAAGGAAAGGGTGGTTGCACTCGAGTCATATCAAGAAATTTTATGGACTACCATCCAGCGTAGAGACTCAACCCTGTATTCCCTCACAAACAGACTCAAAGCTCCCCTTGGCTGAATTAACAAAACCAGAACTGTATAAACTAAAATTGAGGTCCAGTAAGTCAGACAATTTGATTGTTTAAGTCCTCTCCAAGGTGAATCGGTTGAATTTGTCTCTGACATGTATCCTCTGGACCGGAATAGAGAAAGAAATAATCAAATGCTGCTCAAGAAGCATGCGTATTGTAAATCATTTCGTAGTCACTGCACAGTAACATTATTCATTTTGTTTTTTCTAAGTCTTCTGATCATCATTGTCAGCATCCTATTGCACTTGTATTATCCTATTCCTAAGCGTGCTTATAATATAACTGCAGAACATTCTTTTAGTGAATTACCTCCGCATGAATTGTCCTATAGATTTGCGCTGCGCAATAACACATTCATTAGTATGCTACATCATTCCCATCAAACCAGCAATGCCACAAATTGTTGGATATGTGGCCGACTCCCTCCCTATCAGAACTATAAGGGAGTTTTGCCCCTCTTTCCCTATCCGTTCACACACAATGGCTCCTGTGGAGCATGGTTCAGTTTGATTAATTCCCTAGATTCAAATTCCGCAGTTTATCAAGACAACTGGGTATGGGGAAACCTGAACTTAGTTTTGCTTCAAGTCTGCTACCCTAACAAGGAGGGACTTCCCAAAAGAACAGGAACTGATCTAGAAAATGAAGTATATGGATTAGGTAATTTTACACTTAACCTCATGATCCTGAACGTTGAATCTGAAGCTACACCAATCTTGCCCGCCATGTCCGTATTCCCAGTAAAAGGGGAACTATGTATAAGAAAGAATGGCTCCATACACATGGGCCATAGTAAATGCACCACTGTAATAAAATTCAGTGATCAAGGCAAGTCTACATTTAGAGCTTCTCGTCATTCCTACTTTATATGTGGCCAGACCGCATATATACGCCTACCTTTAGATTGGGATGGTACCTGTTACATAGCATTCCTCCTACCACCTGTTTTCCTAGCTCCTCCTGATTATCATAGAAATACTCATTTAGTACACAATAGACAGCAGAGAGATCTCCCAATTGTCGATTACACTGAAACAGCATGAGAACAATACACAGATTTCAATAAAGGTTTCTTTCCCTATATAGGTACAGTCACTAATAGTAAGCTGATACGTAGACTAACCAGAACCCTTGAAGCAGTAGTGAACGAAACTATTTCCGCCTTAGGCAATTTAACAGAAGAGCAGTCTGCTATGCGGATTGTTGTGCTTCAAAATCGTCTTGTCCTTGATGTCATCCTGGCCGATAGGGGCGGAGCTTGTAGGGTCATCGGATCAAGTTGCTGCATTTTCATACCAGAAAATTCGCCGTCAGTATATAAAGCCATAACCCGCCTTCATAAGATTGTAAGCCAGATACACCAGAGTCCAGGCACCTGGACTTGGTCCGGTTGGTTCTGGGGCGTGTTGTCAGCCTGGGGATGGAGAATGCTCTCCTTCCTAGGTATTGGCTTTCTCATACTATTCAGTTGCTGCTTATGTCTACAATGTGGGCCAGCGATTTGTGGTCTGTGTGCCACCTCGTGTATCCCACATCCAAGTTTTCGTTCGAGATCCCGGAAGAAGAAAGAAGAGCAAATGATGCTATATGAACAGATCGATGGATTGATGAAGATCGATATCTCCTAAGGGTCCGAAGGGGACAAGGAGGGAATGAGGAAATATGAATTTTATGATCAGATATGTCCCCTATCGTAGACCCCAACGGCTCCATGTACATGCTATACGTACATGTATGTTCCCTCCTGCTCCAGTTTTGAAGACGCAAATATATATGCGTCCACCGTCAACATGTCCTCTTTCAGATTCACCATGAATGGGTCAGATATTCCTTTCCTAAGTATGAAAGGCCACCGACTTTATGTAGTTCACTTTCCACATTTTACAGATCCAGGCGAGTAGGCCCGAATTCTGTCATCAAGCCTTTTCCTGCCTTCTGCCTCTGAAAGCTCCAGTCTGAGCCTGCATCTGTGACCATGAACTTTGTCTTACTCCCTGCGCGGCTAACGGTGCCTGATCCAGCCCGTCGCCTGCCAAAAACTGTATTTCACCTTCAAGATTATCTTCTCCGCCCCTCATCCGATGCATTCCTGTCTAGCAGTTTAGGTAAACATTCCTCCAGCTACCGTGCAAAGGGGCCAGGCCTCGCTGTCCTCATGCAAGTAATTCATAGCCCTGTTACCATGGAATATTCCTACCCCCTCGCATCTAGTGTAGACACTTAGACGCTTGTACACGCACTAACAGTCAGTATAGTCAGTATAGAATAAGATTCTATCCTAAGAGACCTCTCTTTTTGGATAACACAGTTCTTTAAACATAGGATATTAGATATGATTTGGGATTAGGTTGACATAACCCCAGACTTCTGTCTCCACATGTAGAGCTAAATGTCAAGTCCCCTTCTCCCTCTAGTTGCACGTCAATCACACGTCATGCGGCTGCGCACGCATCTCTGCCAAATATTTCTGCTGACATTGCAGGATTCTCTTATGGATCCACCCACTTGTGACATCATGTATAATGACGTTTTCTAGTTACGCCTATTCTAGTTACGCATGCATATTTTATTTTTCCTTATCAGTTGATACGCCTACTGCATTTGTTTTACTGTAATGCCTTTTCTATAAAAATGATTACCTGTCAATAATATATGCCCTTCCTTCCTGAACTTTCGTGGTGATGGAATAGAACGCCTACAATTTGAATTGTATTCCTTTGTATAGGAATAAAGCCTTTTTAAAACCTCTAATACCACGGATTCTGCCTCTCATTTTACTGAGTTGTTCTTAATAGACTTTACCGCATAAAAAATAGTACCGGTAACGAAATATTTACCACAGGAGGTACGAGGCCTACACCACTCCATTCCAGCAGAACTTCTTGAACCCAGAAATGGTGTTTGAGGCTGTACGAGGCCCAGACCGCTCTATTCCAGCAGAACCTCTTTAATCCACAAATGGCGTTTGAGGCAGTTCGAGGCCCAGACCGCTCCATTCCAGAAGAACCTCTTTAACCCACAAATGGCATTTGAGGCGGTACGAGGCCCAGACCACTCCATTACAGCAGAATCTCTTTAACCCACAAAGGGTGTTTGAGGAGGTACGAGGCCCAGACCGCTCCATTCCAGCAGAACCTCTTTAACCCGCAAAGGGTGTTTGAGGAGGTACGAGGCCTACACCACTCCATTCTGGCAGAACCTCTTTAACCCACAAATAGTGTTTGAGGAGGTATGAGGCCAAGACCGCTCCATTCCAGTAGAATCTCTTTAACCCACAAATGGCATTTGTGGAGGTACGAGGCCTACATCACTCCATTCCAGTAGAATCTCTTTAACCCACAAATGGCATTTGTGGAGGTACGAGGCCTACATCACTCCATTCCAGCAGAATCTCTTTAACCCACAAATGGTGTTTGAGGAGGTACGAGGCCTACACCACTCCATTGCAGCAGAACCTCTTTAACCCACAAATGGTGTTTGAGGTGGTATGAGGCCCAGACCGCTCCATTCCAGCAGAACCTCTTTAACCCACAAATGATGTTTGAGGCGGTAAGAGGCCCAGACCGCTCCATTCCAACAGAACCTCTTTAACCCACAAATGGCATTTGTGGAGATATGAGGCCTACACCACTCCATTCCAGCAGAACCTCTTTAACCCACAAATGGTGTTTCAGGTGGTACGAGGCCTACACCTCTCCATTCCAGCAGAACCTCTTTAACCCACAAGGGGTGTTTGAGGAGGTACGAGGCCCAGACCGCTCCATTCCAGCAGAACCTCTTTAACCCACAAATGGTGTTTGAGGTTGTACGAGGCCCAGACCGCTCCATTCCAGCAGGACCTCTTTAACCCACAAATGGCGTTTGAGGATGTACGAGGCCCAGACCACTCCATTACAGCAGAATCTCTTTAACACAAAAAGGGTGTTTGAGGAGAAACGAGGCCCAGACCGCTCCTTCCAGCAGAACCTCTTTAACCCACAAAGGGTGTTTGAGGAGGTACGAGGCCCAGACCGCTCCATTCCAGCACAACTTCTTTAACCCACAAATGGTGCTTGAGGCGGTACGAGGCCCAGACCGCTCCATTCCAGCAGAACATCTTTAACCCACAAATGGTGTTTGAGGCGGTATGAGGCCTGAACCACTCAATTCCAGCAGAACCTCAGTAACCCACAAATGGTGTTTGAGGAGATACGAGGCCTACACCGCTCCATTCCACCAGAACCTCTTTGACCCACAAAGGGTGTTTTAAGGAGGTACGAGGCCTACACCACTCCATTCTGGCAGAACGTCTTTAACCCACAAATGGTGTTTGAGGAGGTATGAGGCCCAGACCGCTCCATTCCTGTAGAATCTCTTTAACCCACAAATGGCATTACTGGAGGTACGAGGCCTACATCACTCCATTCCAGCAGAACCTCTTTATCCCACAAATGGTGTTTGAGGCGGTACGAGGCCCAGACTGCTTCATTTCAGAAGAAACTCTTTAACCCACAAATGGCATTTGTGGAGGTACGAGGCCTACACCACTCCATTCCAGCAGAATCTCTTTAACCCACAAATGGTGTTTGAGGAGGTACGAGGCCTACACCACTCCATTGCAGCAGAACCTCTTTAACCCACAAATGGTGTTTGAGGTGGTATGAGGCCCAGACCGCTCCATTCCAGCAGAACCTCTTTAACCCAAAAATGATGTTTGAGGCGGTAAGAGGCCCAGACCGCTCCATTCCAACAGAACCTCTTTAACCCACAAATGGCATTTGTGGAGATACGAGGCCTACACCACTCCATTCCAGCAGAACCTGTTTAACCCACAAATGGTGTTTCAGGTGGTACGAGGCCTACACCTCTCCATTCCAGCAGAACCTCTTTAACCCACAAGGGGAGTTTGAGGAGGTACGAGGCCCAGACCGCTCCATTCCAGCAGAACCTCTTTAACCCACAAATGGTGTTTGAGGTTGTACGAGGCCCAGACCGCTCCATTCCAGCAGAACCTCTTCAACCCACAAATGGCGTTTGAGGATGTACGAGGCCCAGACCACTCCATTACAGCAGAATCTCTTTAACACAAAAAGGGTGTTTGAGGAGCAACGAGGCCCAGACCGCTCCATTCCAGCAGAACCTCTTTAACCCACAAAGGGTGTTTGAGGAGGTACGAGGCCCAGACCGCTCCATTCCAGCAGAACTTCTTTAACCCACAAATGGTGCTTGAGGCGGTACGAGGCCCAGACCGCTCCATTCCAGCAGAACATCTTTAACCCACAAATGGTGTTTGAGGCGGTATGAGGCCTGAACCACTCAATTCCAGCAGAACCTCATAAACCCACAAATGGTGTTTGAGGAGGTGCGAGACCTGCACCACTCCATTCCAGCAGAACCTCTTTAACCCAAAAATGGTGTTTGAATAGGTACGAGGCCTGCACCGCTCCATTCCAGCAAAACCTCTTTAACCCACAAATGATGTTTGAGGCGGTACGAGGCCCAGACCGCTCCATTGCAGCAGAACCTTTTTAACACACAAATGGTGTTAGAGGTGGTACGAGGCTTACACCACTCCATTCCAGCAGAACCACTTTAACCCACAAATGGTGTTTGAGGCGGTACGAGGCTACACCACTCCATTCCGGCAGAACCTCTTTAACCCACAAATGGATTTTGACGAGGTACGAGGCCTACACCACTCCATTCCAGCAGAACCTCCTTAACCCACAAATTGTGTTTGAGGCGGTACGAGGCCTGGATCGCTCCATTCAAGCAGAACCTCTTTAACCCACAAATGGTGTTTGAGGAGTTACGAGGCCTACACCACTCCATTCCGGCAGAACCTCTTTAACCCACAAATGGTGTTTGAGGCGGTACGAGGCCCAGACCCTTCCATTCCAGAAGAACCTCTTTAACCCACAAATGGTGTTTGAGACGGTACGAGGCCTACACCACTCCATTCCGGCAGAACCTCTTTAACCCACAAATGGTGTTTGAGGCGGTACGAGGCCAGACCCTTCCATTCCAGAAAAACCTCTTTAACCCACAAATGGTGTTTGAGGCGGTACGAGGCCTACACCACTCCATTCCGGCAGAACCTCTTTAACCCACAAATGGTGTTTGAGGCGGTACAAGGCCCAGACCACTCCATTACAGCAGAATCTCTTTAACCCACAAAGGGTGTTTGAGGAGGTACGAGGCTCAGATCGCTCCATTCCAGCAGAACCTCTTTAACCCACAAATGGTGTTTTATGCGGTATGAGGCCCAGACCGCTCCATTCCAGCAGAAAAACTTTAACCCACATATGGCATTTGTGGAGGTACGAGGGCTACACCACTACATTCCAGCAGAATTTCTTTAACCCACAAATGGTGTTTGAGGAGATACGAGGCCTACTCCATTCCATTCCAGCAGAACCTCTTTAACCCACAAATGGTGTTTGAGGAGGTATGAGGCCTACACCACTCCATTCCAGCAGAACCTCTTTAACCCACAAATGGTATTTGAGGTGGTACGAGGCTCAAACCCTTCCATTCCAGCAGAACCTTTTTAACCCACAAAGGGTGTTTGAAGAGGTACGAGGCCTACACCACTCCATTCCAGCAGAACCTCTTTAACCCACAAATGGTGTTTGAGGAGGTATGAGGCCCAGACCACTCCATTTCAGCAGAACCTCTTAAACCCACAAATGGCATTTGTGGAGGTACGAGGCCTACACCACTCCATTCCAGCAGAACTTCTTTAACCCACAAATGGTATTTGAGGAGGTACGAGGCCTACACCACTCCATTGCAGCAGAACCTCTTTAACCCACAATTGGTGTTTGAGGAGGTACGAGGCCTACACCACTCCATTCCAGCAGAACCTCTTTAACCCACAAATGGTGTTTGAGGTGGTATGAGCCCAAGACCTCTGCATTCCAGCAGAACCTCTTTAACCCACAAATGGTGTTTGAGGCGGTAAGAGGCCCAGACCGCTCCATTCCAGCAGAACCTCTTTAACCCACAAATGGCATTTGTTGAGATACGAGGCCTACCCCACTCCACTCCAGCAGAACCTCTTACCCACAAATGGTGTTTCAGGTGGTACGAGGCCAAGACCGCTCCATTTCAGAAGAACCTCTTTAACCCACAAATGGTGTTTGAGGCGGTAAGAGGCCCAGACCGCCCCCATTCCAGCAGAACCTCTTTAACCCACAAATGGCATTTGTGTAGGTATGAGGCCTACACCACTCCATTCCAGCAGAACCTCTTTAACCCACAAATGGTGTTTGAGGAGGTACGAGGCCTACACCACTCCATTCCAGCCGAACCTCTTTATCCCACAAATGGTGTTTGAGGAGGTACGAGGCCTACACCGCTCCATTCCAGCGGAACCTCTTTAACCCACAAGGGGTGTTTGAGGAGGATCGAGGCCCAGAACGCTCCATTCTAGCACAACCTCTTTAACCCACAAATGGTGGTTGAGGCTGTACGAGGCCCAGACCACTCCATTCCAGCAGAACCTCTTTAATCCACAAATGGCGTTTGAGGCGGTACGAGGCCCAGAATTCTCCATTCCAGCAGGACCTCTTTAATCCACAAATGGCATTTGAGGATGTATGAGGCCCAGACCACTCCATTACAGAAGAATCTCTTTAACCCACAAAGAATGTTTGAGGAGGTACGTAGCCCAGACCGCTCCATTCCAGCAGAACCTCTTTAACCCAAAAATGGTGTTTGAGGCTGTACGAGGCCCAGACCGCTCCATTCCAGCAGAACCTCTTTAATCCACAAATGGCGTTTGAGGCGGTACGAGGCCCAGACCGCTCCATTCCAGCAGAACCTCTTTAACCCACAAATTGCGTTTGAGGATGTACGAGGCCAGACCACTCCATTACAGCAGAATCTCTTTAACCCACAAAGGGTGTTTGAGGAGGTACGAGGCCCAGACCGCTCCATTCCAGCAGATCCTCTTTAACCCACAAAGGGTGTTTGAGGAGGTACGAAGACCAGACCGCTCCATTCCAGCAGAACCTCTTTAACCCAAAAATGGTGTTTGAGGCGGTACGAGGCCCAGAAACTTCCATTCCAGCAGAACCTCTTTAACCCGCAAAGGGTGTTTGAGGAGGTACCAAGCCTACACCACTCCATTCCAGCAGAACCTCTGAAACCCACAAATGGTGTTTGAGGAGGTACGAGGCCTACACCGCTCCATTCCAGCAGAACCTCTTTAACCCAGAAAGGGTGTTTGAGGAGGTACGAGGCCTACACCACCCCATTCCAGCAGAACCTCTTTAACCCACAAATGGTGTTTGAGGCTGTACGAGGCCCAGACCGCTCCATTCCAGCAGAACCTCTTTAACCCACAAATGGTGTTTGAGGAGGTACGAGGCCCAGACCACTCCATTACAGCAGATTCTCTTTAACCCACAAAGGGTGTTTGAGGAGGTACGAGGTCTACACCACTCCATTCCGGCAGAACCTCTTTAACCCACAAATGGTGTTTGAGGAGGTATGAGGCCCAGACCGCTCCATTCCAGCAGAGTCTCTTTAACCCACAAATGGCATTTTTGGAGGTGCGAGGCCTAAACCACTCCATTCCAACAGAACTTCTTTAACCCACAAATGGTGTTTGAGGCGGTACGAGGCCCAGACCGCTAATATTCCAGCAGAAACACTTTAACCCACAAATGGCATGTTTGGAGGTACGAGGCCTACACCACTCCATTCCAGCAGAATCTCTTTAACCCACAAATGGTGTTTGAAGAGGTACGAGGACTACTCCATTCCATTCCAGCAGAACCTCTTTAACCCACAAATGGTAACTGAGGAGGTATGAGGCCTACACCACTCCATTCCAGCAGAACCTCTTTAACCCACAAATGGTGTTTGAGGCGGTACGAGGCCCAAACCCTTCCATTCCAGCAGAACCTCTTTAACCCACAAAGGGTGATTGAGGCGGTACAAGGCCTACACTACTCCATTCCAGCAGAACCTCTTTAACCCACAAATGGTGTTTGAGGAGGTATGAGGCCCAGACCACTCCATTCCAGCAGAACCTCTTTAACCCACTAAGGGTCTTTGAGGAGGTACGAGGCCTACACCACTCCTTTCTAGCAGAACCTCTTAAACCCACAAATGGTGTTTGAGGAGGTACGAGGCCCAGACCGCTCCATTCCAGCAAAACATCTTTAACCCACAAATGGTGTTTGAGGCAGTATGAGGCCTAAACCACTCCATTCCAGCAGAACCTCTTTAACCCACAAATGGTGTTTGAGGAGGTACGAGGCCTACAACACTGCATTCCAGCAGACCCTCTTTAACCCACAAATGGTGTTTGAGGAGGTACGAGGCCTACACCCTCCATTCCAGCAGAACCTCTTTAACCCACAAATGATGTTTGAAGCGGTACGAGGCCCCGACCGCTCCATTCCAGCAGAACGTTTTTAAGCCTCAAATGGTGTTTGAGGTGGTACGAGGCCTACACCACTCCATTCCAGTAGAACCAGTTTAACCCACAAATGGTGTTTAATGAGGTATGAGGCCTACACCACTCCATTCCAGCAGAACCTCTTTAACCCACAAATTGTGTTTGAGGCGGTTCGAGGCCCGGACCGCTCGATTCCAGCAGAACCTCTTTAACCCAAAAATGGTGTTTGAGGCGGTACGAGGCATACGCCGCTACATTCCAGCAGAACCTCTTTAACCCACAAATGGCAATTGTGGAGGTACGATGCCTACACCACTCCATTCGGCAGAACCTCTTTAACCCACAAATGGCATTTGTGGAGGTACAAGGCCTACACCACTCCATTCCAGCAGAACCGCTTTGACCCACAAATGGTGTTTGAGGCGGTACAAGCCCCAGACCGCTCCATTCCAGCAGAACCTCTTTAACCCACAAATGGCATTTGTGGAGGTATGAGACCTACACTACTCCATTCCAGCAGAACCTCTTTAACCCACAAATGGTGTTTGAGGAGGTACGAGGCCTACACCACTCCATTCCAGCAGAACCTCTTTAACCCACAAATGGCGTTTGAGGAGGTACGAGGCCTACACCACTCCATTCCAGCAGAACCTCTTACCCACAAATGGTGTTTCAGGTGGTATGAGGCCCAGACCTCTCCATTTTCAGCAGAACCTCTTTAACCACAAATGGTGTTTGAGGCGGTAAGAGGCCCAGACCGCTCCATTCCAGCAGAACCTCTTTAACTCACAAATGGCATTTGTGGAGGTATGAGGCCTATACCACTCCATTCCAGCAGAACCTCCTTGACCCACAAATGGTGTTTGTGGAGGTACGAGGCCTACACCACTCTATTCTAGCAGAACCTCTTTAATCCACAAATGGTGTTTGAGGTGGTATGAGGCCCAAACCACTCCATTCCAGCAGAACCTCTTTAACCCACAAGGGGTGTTTGAGGAGGTACGAGGCCCAGACCGCTCCATTCCAGCAGAACCTCTTTAACCCACAAATGGTGTTTGAGGCTGTACGAGGCCCAGACCACTCCATTCCAGCAGAACCTCTTTAATCCACAAATGGTGTTTGAGGCGGTACGAGGCCCAGACCGCTCCATTCCAGCAGAACCTCTTTAACCCACAAATGGCGTTTGAAGATGTACGAGGCCCAGACCACTCCATTACAGCAGAATCTCTTTAACCCACAAAGGATGTTTGAGGAGGTACGAGACCCAGACCGCTCCATTCTAGCAGAACCTCTTTAACCCACATATGGTGT
Organism: Triturus cristatus; assembly: GCF_964204655.1. Lineage (NCBI taxonomy): Eukaryota > Metazoa > Chordata > Amphibia > Caudata > Salamandridae > Triturus > Triturus cristatus. The sequence goes on along the minus strand of NC_140592.1, from coordinate 1,277,940,016 downwards.
TTGAGGCTGTACGAGGCCCAGACCGCTCCATTCCAGCAGAACCTCTTTAATTCACAAATGGCGTTTGAGGTGGTACGAGGCCCAGACCACTCCATTCCAGCAGAACCTCTTTAACCCACAAATGGCGTTTGGGGATGTACGAGGCTCAGACCACTCCAATACAGCAGAATCTCTTTAACCCACAAAGGGTGTTTGAGGAGGTACGAGGCCCAGACAGCTCCATTCCAGCAGAAATTCTTTAACCCACAAAGGGTGTTTGAGGAGGTACAAGGCCCAGACCGCTCCATGCCAGCAGAACCTCTTTAACCCATAAATGGTGTTTGAGGCGGTACGAGGACCAGAACCTTCCATTCCAGCAGAATTTCTTTAACCCACAAAGGCTGTTTGAGGAGGTACGAGGCCTACACCACTCCATTCCAGCAGAACCTCTTTAACCCACAAATGGTGTTTGAGGCGGTACGAGACCCACACCCATCCATTCTAGGAGGACCTCTTTAACCCACAAAGGGTGTTTGAGGAGGTACGAGGCTTACACCACTCCATTCCAGCAGAACATTTTAAACCCACAAATGGTGTTTGAGGAGGTACGAGGCCTAAACCGCTCCATTCCACCAGAACCTCTTCAACCCACAAAGGGTGTTTGAGGAGGTACGAGGCCTACACCACTCCATTGCAGCAGAACTTCTTGAACCCAGAAATGGTGTTTGAGGCTGTACGAGGCCCAGACCGCTCTATTCCAGCAGAACCTCTTTAATCCACAAATGGCGTTTGAGGCACTTCGAGGCCCAGACCGCTCCATTCCAGAAGAACCTCTTTAACCCACAAATGGCAATTGAGGCGGTACGAGGCCCAGACCACTCCATTACAGCAGAATCTCTTTAACCCACAAAGGGTGTTTGAGGAGGTACGAGGCCCAGACCGCTCCATTCCAGCAGAACCTCTTTAACCCGCAAAGGGTGTTTGAGGAGGTACGAGGCCTACACCACTCCATTCTGGCAGAACCTCTTTAACCCACAAATAGTGTTTGAGGAGGTATGAAGCCAAGACCACTCCATTCCAGTAGAATCTCTTTAACCCACAAATGGCAGTTGTGGAGGTACGAGGCCTACATCACTCCATTCCAGCAGAACCTCTTTAACCCACAAATGGTGTTTGAGGCGGTACGAGGCCCAGACTGCTTCATTCCAGCAGAAACTCTTTAACCCACAAATGGCATTTGTGGAGGTACGAGGCCTACACCACTCCATTCTAGCAGAATCTCTTTAACCCACAAATGGTGTTTGAGGAGGTACGAGGCCTACACCACTCCATTGCAGCAGAACCTCTTTAACCCACAAATGGAGTTTGAGGTGGTATGAGGCCCAGACCGCTCCATTCCAGCAGAACCTCTTTAACCCACAAATGATGTTTGAGGCGGTAAGAGGCCCAGACCGCTCCATTTCAACAGGACCTCTTTAACCCACAAATGGCATTTGTGGAGATACGAGGCCTACACCACTCCATTCCAGCAGAACCTCTTAACCCACAAATGGTGTTTCAGGTGGTACGAGGCCTACACCTCTCCATTCCAGCAGAACCTCTTTAACCCACAAGAGGTGTTTGAGGAGGTACGAGGCCCAGACCGCTCCATTCCAGCAGAACCTCTTTAACCCACAAATGGTGTTTGAGGTTGTACGAGGCCCAGACCGCTCCATTCCAGCAGGACCTCTTTAACCCACAAATGGCGTTTGAGGATGTACGAGGCCCAGACCACTCCATTACAGCAGAATCTCTTTAACACAAAAAGGGTGTTTGAGGAGAAACGAGGCCCAGACCGCTCCATTCCAGCAGAACCTCTTTAACCCACATATGGTGTTTGAGGCTGTACGAGGCCCAGACCGCTCCATTTCAGCAGAACCTCTTTAACCCACAAATGGTGTTTGAGGTTGTACGAGGCCCAGACCGCTCCATTCCAGCAGGACCTCTTTAACCCACAAATGGCGTTTGAGGATGTACGAGGCCCAGACCACTCCATTACAGCAGAATCTCTTTAACACAAAAAGGGTGTTTGAGGAGGTACGAGACCCAGACCGCTCCATTCCAGCAGAACCTCTTTAACCCACATATGGTGTTTGAGGCTGTACGAGGCCCAGACCGCTCCATTCCAGCAGAACCTCTTTAATTCACAAATGGCGTTTGAGGTGGTACGAGGCCCAGACCACTCCATTCCAGCAGAACCTCTTTAACCCACAAATGGCGTTTGAGGATGTACGAGGCTCAGACCACTCCAATACAGCAGAATCTCTTTAACCCACAAAGGGTGTTTGAGGAGGTACGAGGCCCAGACAGCTCCATTCCAGCAGAAATTCTTTAACCCACAAAGGGTGTTTGAGGAGGTACAAGGCCTAGACCGCTCCATGCCAGCAGAACCTCTTTAACCCATAAATGGTGTTTGAGGCGGCACGAGGCCCAGAACCTTCCATTCCAGCAGAACTTCTTTAACCCACAAAGGCTGTTTGAGGAGGTACGAGGCCTACACCACTCCATTCCAGCAGAACCTCTTTAACCCACAAATGGTGTTTGAGGCGGTACGAGACCCACACCCATCCATTCTAGGAGGACCTCTTTAACCCACAAAGGGTGTTTGAGGAGGTACGAGGCTTACACCACTCCATTCCAGCAGAACATTTTAAACCCACAAATGGTGTTTGAGGAGGTACGAGGCCTAAACCGCTCCATTCCACCAGAACCTCTTTAACCCACAAAGGGTGTTTGAGGAGGTACGAGGCCTACACCACTCCATTCCAGCAGAACTTCTTGAACCCAGAAATGGTGTTTGAGGCTGTACGAGGCCCAGACCGCTCTATTCCAGCAGAACCTCTTTAATCCACAAATGGCGTTTGAGGCAGTTCGAGGCCCAGACCGCTCCATTCCAGAAGAACCTCTTTAACCCACAAATGGCATTTGAGGCGGTACGAGGCCCAGACCACTCCATTACAGCAGAATCTCTTTAACCCACAAAGGGTGTTTGAGGAGGTACGAGGCCCAGACCGCTCCATTCCAGCAGAACCTCTTTAACCCGCAAAGGGTGTTTGAGGAGGTACAAGGCCTACACCACTCCATTCTGGCAGAACCTCTTTAACCCACAAATAGTGTTTGAGGAGGTATGAGGCCAAGACCACTCCATTCCAGTAGAATCTCTTTAACCCACAAATGGCAGTTGTGGAGGTACGAGGCCTACATCACTCCATTCCAGCAGAACCTCTTTAACCCACAAATGGTGTTTGAGGCGGTACGAGGCCCAGACTGCTTCATTCCAGCAGAAACTCTTTAACCCACAAATGGCATTTGTGGAGGTACGAGGCCTACACCACTCCATTCCAGCAGAATCTCTTTAACCCACAAATGGTGTTTGAGGAGGTACGAGGCCTACACCACTCCATTGCAGCAGAACCTCTTTAACCCACAAATGGAGTTTGAGGTGGTATGAGTCCCAGACCGCTCCATTCCAGCAGAACCTCTTTAACCCACAAATGATGTTTGAGGCGGTAAGAGGCCCAGACCGCTCCATTCCAACAGAACCTCTTTAACCCACAAATGGCATTTGTGGAGATACGAGGCCTACACCACTCCATTCCAGCAGAACCTCTTAACCCAAAAATTGTGTTTCAGGTGGTACGAGGCCTACACCTCTCCATTCCAGCAGAACCTCTTTAACCCACAAGGGGTGTTTGAGGAGGTACGAGGCCCAGACCGCTCCATTCCAGCAGAACCTCTTTAACCCACAAATGGTGTTTGAGGTTGTACGAGGCCCAGACCGCTCCATTCCAGCAGGACCTCTTTAACCCACAAATGGCGTTTGAGGATGTACGAGGCCCAGACCACTCCATTACAGTAGAATCTCTTCAACACAAAAAGGGTGTTTGAGGAGAAACGAGGCCCAGACCGCTCCATTCCAGCAGACCCTCTTTAACCCACAAAGGGTGTTTGAGGAGGTACGAGGCCCAGAACGCTCCATTCCAGCAGAACTTCTTTAACCCACAAATGGTTCTTGAGGCGGTACGAGGCCCAGACCGCTCCATTCCAGCAGAACATCTTTAACCCTCAAATGGTGTTTGAGGCGGTATGAGGCCTGAACCACTCAATTCCAGCAGAACCTCCGTAACCCACAAATGGTGTTTGAGGAGGTACGAGGCCTACACCGCTCCATTCCACCAGAACCTCTTTAACCCACAAAGGGTGTTTGAGGAGGTACGAGGCCTACACCACTCCATTCCAGCAGAACTTCTTGAACCCAGAAATGGTGTTTGAGGCTGTACGAGGCCCAGACCGCTCCATTCCAGCAGAACCTCTTTAATCCACAAATGGCGTTTGAGGCAGTTCGAGGACCAGACCGCTCCATTCCAGAAGAACCTCTTTAACCCACAAATGGCATTTGAGGTGGTACGAGGCCCTACCACTCCATTACAGCAGAATCTCTTTAACCCACAAAGGGTGTTTGAGGAGGTACGAGGCCCAGACCACTCAATTCCAGCAGAACCTCTTGAACCCGCAAAGGGTTTTTGAGGAGGTACGAGGCCTACACCACTCCATTCTGGCAGTACGTCTTTAACCCACAAATGGCGTTTGAGGAGGTATGAGGCCCAGACCGCTCCATTCCAGTAGAATCTCTTTAACCCACAAATGGCATTTGTGGAGGTACGAGGCCTACATCACTCCATTCCAGCAGAACCTCTTTAACCCACAAATGGTGTTTGAGGAGGTACGAGGCCCAGACTGCTTCATTCCAGCAGAAACTCTTTAACCCACAAATGGCATTTGGTGAGGTACGAGGCCTACACCACTCCATTCCAGCAGAATCTCTTTAACCCACAAATGGTGTTTGAGGAGGTACGAGGCCTACACCACTCCATTGCAGCAGAACCTCTTTAACCCACAAATGGTGTTTGAGGTGGTATGAGGCCCAGACCGCTCCATTCCAGCAGAACCTCTTTAACCCAAAAATGATATTTGAGGCGGTAAGAGGCCCAGACCGCTCCATTCCAACAGAACCTCTTTAACCAACAAATGGCATTTGTAGAGATACGAGGCCTACACCACTCCATTCCAGCAGAACCTGTTTAACCCACAAATGGTGTTTCAGGTGGTACGAGGCCTACACCTCTCCATTCCAGCAGAACCTCTTTAACCCACAAGAGGTGTTTGAGGAGGTACGAGGCCCAGACCGCTTCATTCCAGCAGATCCTCTTTAACCCACAAATGGTGTTTGAGGTTGTACGAGGCCCAGACCGCTCCATTCCAGCAGAACCTCTTTAACCCACAAATGGCGTTTGAGGATGTACGAGGCCCAGACCACTCCATTACAGCAGAATCTCTTTAACACAAAAAGGGTGTTTGAGGAGAAACGAGGCCCAGACCGCTCCATTCCAGCAGAACCTCTTTAACCCACAAAGGGTGTTTGAGGAGGTACGAGGCCCAGACCGCTTCTTTCCAGCAGAACTTCTTTAACCCACAAATGGTGCTTGAGGCGGTACGAGGCCCAGACCGCTCCATTCCAGCAGAACATCTTTAACCCACAAATGGTGTTTGAGGCGGTATGAGGCCTGGACCACTCCATTCCAGCAGAACCTCTTTAACCCAAAAATGGTGTTTGAGGAGGTACGAGGCCTACACCACTCCATTCCAGCAAAACCTCTTTAACCCACAAATGATGTTTGAGGCGGTACGAGGCCCAGACCGCTCCATTGCAGCAGAACCTTTTTAACCCACAAATGGTGTTAGAGTTGGTACGAGGCTTACACCACTCCATTCCAGCAGAACCACTTTAACCCACAAATGGTGTTTGAGGCGGTACGAGGCTACACCACTCCATTCCGGCAGAACCTCTTTAACCCACAAATAGATTTTGACGAGGTACGAGGCCTACACCACTCCATTCCAGCAGAACCTCCTTAACCCACAAATTGTGTTTGAGGCGGTACGAGGCCTGGATCGCTCCATTCAAGCAGAACCTCTTTAACCCACAAATGGTGTTTGAGGAGGTACGAGGCCTACACCACTCCATTCCGGCAGAACCTCTTTAACCCACAAATGGTGTTTGAGGCGGTACGAGGCCCAGACCCTTCCATTCCAGAAGAACCTCTTTAACCCACAAATGGTGTTTGAGACGGTACGAGGCCTACACCACTCCATTCCGGCAGAACCTCTTTAACCCACAAATGGTGTTTGAGGCGGTACGAGGGCCAGACCGTTCCATTCCAGAAGAACCTCTTTAACCCACAAATGGTGTTTGAGGCAGTACGAGGCCTACACCACTCCATTCCGGCAGAACCTCTTTAACCCACAAATGGTGTTTGAGGCGGTACAAGGCCCAGACCACTCCATTACAGCAGAATCTCTTTAACCCACAAAGGGTGTTTGAGGAGGTACGAGGCCCAGATCGCTCCATTCCAGCAGAACCTCTTTAACCCACAAATGGTGTTTGATGCGGTATGAGGCCCAGGCCGCTCCATTCCAGCAGAAAAACTTTAACCCACATATGGCATTTGTGGAGGTACGAGGGCTACACCACTACATTCCAGCAGAATTTCTTTAACCCACAAATGGTGTTTGAGGAGATACGAGGCCTACTCCATTCCATTCCAGCAGAACCTCTTTAACCCACAAATGGTGTTTGAGGAGGTATGAGGCCTACACCACTCCATTCCAGCAGAACCTCTTTAACCCACAAATGGTATTTGAGGCGGTACGAGGCTCAAACCCTTCCATTCCAGAAAAACCTCTTTAACCCACAAAGGGTGTTTGAAGAGGTACGAGGCCTAAACCACTCCATTCCAGCAGAACCTCTTTAACCCACAAATGGTGTTTGAGGAGGTATGAGGCCCAGACCACTCCATTTCAGCAGAACCTCTTAAACCCACAAATGGCATTTGTGGAGGTACGAGGCCTACACCACTCCATTCCAGCAGAACTTCTTTAACCCACAAATGGTATTTGAGGAGGTACGAGGCCTACACCACTCCATTGCAGCAGAACCTCTTTAACCCACAATTGGTGTTTGAGGAGGTACGACGCCTACACCACTCCATTCCAGCAGAACCTCTTTAACCCACAAATGGTGTTTGAGGTGGTATGAGCCCAAGACCTCTCCATTCCAGCAGAACCTCTTTAACCCACAAATGGTGTTTGAGGCGGTAAGAGGCCCAGACCGCTCCATTCCAGCAGAACCTCTTTAACCCACAAATGGCATTTGTTGAGATACGAGGCCTACACCACTCCACTCCAGCAGAACCTCTTACCCACAATTGGTGTTTCAGGTGGTACGAGGCCAAGACCGCTCCATTTCAGAAGAACCTCTTTAACCCACAAATGGTGTTTGAGGTGGTAAGAGGCCCAGACCGCCCCCATTCCAGCAGAACCTCTTTAACCCACAAATGGCATTTGTGTAGGTATGAGGCCTACACCACTCCATTCCAGCAGAACCTCTTTAACCCACAAATGGTGTTTGAGGAGGTACGAGGCCTACACCACTCCATTCCAGCCGAACCTCTTTATCCCACAAATGGTGTTTGAGGAGGAACGAGGCCTACACCGCTCCATTCCAGCGGAACCTCTTTAACCCACAAGGCGTGTTTGAGGAGGTACGAGGCCCAGAACGCTCCATTCTAGCAGAACCTCTTTAACCCACAAATGGTGGTTGAGGCTGTACGAGGCCCAGACCACTCCATTCCAGCAGAACCTCTTTAATCCACAAATGGCGTTTGAGGCGGTACGAGGCCCAGAATGCTCCATTCCAGCAGGACCTCTTTAATCCACAAATGGCGTTTGAGGATGTACGAGGCCCAGACCACTCCATTACAGAAGAATCTCTTTAACCCACAAAGAATGTTTGAGGAGGTACGTAGCCCAGACTGCTCCATTCCAGCAGAACCTCTTTAACCCAAAAATGGTGTTTGAGGCTGTACGAGGCCCAGACCGCTCCATTCCAGCAGAACCTCTTTAACCCACAAATTGCGTTTGAGGATGTACGAGGCCAGACCACTCCATTACAGCAGAATCTCTTTAACCCACAAAGGGTGTTTGAGGAGGTACGAGGCCCAGACCGCTCCATTCCAGCAGATCCTCTTTAATCCACAATTGGCGTTTGAGGCGGTACGAGGCCCAGACCGCTCCATTCCAGCAGAACCTCTTTAACCCACAAATGGTGTTTGAGGAGGTACGAGGCCCAGACCACTCCATTACAGCAGATTCTCTTTAACCCACAAAGGGTGTTTGAGGAGGTACGAGGTCTACACCACTCCATTCCGGCAGAACCTCTTTAACCCACAAATGGTGTTCGAGGAGGTATGAGGCCCAGACCGCTCCATTCCAGCAGAGCCTCTTTAACCCACAAATGGCATTTTTGGAGGTGCGAGGCCTACACCACTCCATTCCAACAGAACTTCTTTAACCCACAAATGGTGTTTGAGGCGGTACGAGGCCCAGACCGCTAATATTCCAGCAGAAACACTTTAACCCACAAATGGCATGTGTGGAGGTACGAGGCCTACACCACTCCATTCCAGCCGAATCTCTTTAACCCACAAATGGTGTTTGAAGAGATACGAGGCCTACTCCATTCCATTCCAGCAGAACCTCTTTAACCCACAAATGGTAACTGAGGAGGTATGAGGCCTACACGACTCCATTCCAGCAGAACCTCTTTAACCCACAAATGGTGTTTGAGGCGGTACGAGGCCCAAACCCTTCCATTCCAGCAGAACCTCTTTAACCCACAAAGGGTGATTGAGGCGGTACAAGGCCTACACTACTCCATTCCAGCAGAACCTCTTTAACCCACAAATGGTGTTTGAGGAGGTATGAGGCCCAGACCACTCCATTCCAGCAGAACCTCTTAAACCCACAAATGGCATTTGTGGAGGTACGAGGCCTACACCACTCCATTCCAGCAGAACCTCTTTAACCCACAAATGATATTTGAGGAGGTACGAGGCCTAAACCACTCCATTGCAGCATAACCTCTTTAACCCACAAATGGTGTTTGAGGAGGTACGAGGCCTACAACACTCTGTTCCAGCAGAACCTCTTTAACCCACAAATGGTGTTTGAGGTAGTATGAGGCCCAGACCGCTCCATTCCAGCAGAAACTCTTTAACCCACAAATGGTGTTTGAGGCGGTAAGAGGCCCAGACCGCTCCATTCCAGCAGAACCTCTTTAACCTACAAATGGCATTTGTGGAGATAAGAGGCCTACACCACACCATTCCAGCAGAACCTCTTACCCACAAATGGTGTTTCAGGTGGTACGAGGACCAGACCGCTCAATTTCAGCAGAATCTCTTTAACCCACAAATGGTGTTTGAGGCGGTAAGAGGCCCAGACCGCTCCATTCCAGCAGAACCTCTTTAACCCACAAAGGGTGTTTGAGGAGGTATGAGGTCTACACCACTCCATTCCGGCAGAACCTTTTTAACCCACAAATGGTGTTTGAGGAGGTATGAGGCCCAGACCGCTCCATTCCAGCAGAACCTCTTTAACCCACAAATGGCATTTGTGGAGATGCGAGGCCTACACCACTCCATTCCAACAGAACTTATTTAACCCACAAATGGTGTTTGAGGCGGTACGAGGCCCAGACCGCTCCATTCCAGCAGAAACACTTTAACCCACAAATGGTGTTTGAGGAGGTATGAGTCCTACTCCATTCCATTCCAGCAGAACCTCTTTAACCCACAAATGGTGTTTGAAGAGGTACGAGGCCTACACCACTCCATTCCAGCAGAACCTCTTTAACCCACAAATGGTGTTTGAGGAGGTATGAGGCCCAAACCACTCCATTCCAGCAGTACCTCTTAAACCCATAAATGGCATTTGTGGAGGTACGAGGCCCAGACCCTTCCATTCCAGCAGAACCTCTTTAACCGACAAATGGCATTTGTGGAGGTACGAGACCTACACCACTCCATTCCAGCAGAAACTCTTTAACCCACAAATGGTGTTTGAGGTGGTATGAGGCCCAGACCGCTCCATTCCAGCAGAAACTCTTTAACCCACAAATGGTGTTTGAGGCGGTAAGAGGCCCATTCCGCTCCATTCCAGCAGAACCTCTTTAACTCACAAATGGCATTTGTGGAGATACGAGGCCTACACACTCCATTCCAGCAGAACCTCTTACCCACAAATGGTGTTTCAGGTGGTACGAGGCCCAGACCGCTCCATTTCAGCAGAACCTCTTTAACCCACAAATGGTGTTTGAGGCGGTAAGAGGCCCAGACCGCTCCATTCCAGCAGAACCTCTTTAACCCACAAAGGGTGTTTGAGGATGTACGAGGTCTACACCACTCCATTCCGGCAGAACCTCTTTAACCCACAAATGGTGTTTGCAGAGGTATGAGGCCCAGACCGCTCCATTCCAGCAGAACCTCTTTAACCCACAAATGGCATTTGTGGAAGTGCGAGGCCTACACTACTCCATTCCAACAGAACTTCTTTAACCCACAAATGGTGAATGAGGCGGTACGAGGCCCAGGCTGCTTCATTCCAGCAGAAACACTTTAACCCACAAATGGCATTTGAAGAGGTAGGAGGCCTACACCACTCCATTCCAGCAGAATATCTTTAACCCACAAATGGTGTTTGAGGAGGTACGAGGCCTAATCCATTCCATTCCAGCAGAACCTCCTTAACCCACAAATTGTGTTTGAGGAGGTATGAGGCCGACACCACTCCCTTACAGCAGAACCTCTTTAACCCACAAATGGTGTTTGAGGCGGGACGAGGCCCAAACCCTTCCATTCCAGCAGAACCTCTTTAACCCACAAATGGTGTTTGAGGAGGAATGAGGCCCAGACCACTCCATTCCAGCAGAACCTCTTAAACTCACAAATGGCATTTGTGGATGTACGAGGCCTAAACCACTCCATTCCAGCAGAACCTCTTTAACCCACAAATGGTGTTTGAGGAGGTACGAGGCCTACACCACTCCATTCCAGCAGAACCTCTTTAACCCACAAATGGTGTTTGAGATGGTATGAGGCCCAGACCGCTCCATTCCAGCAGAACCTCTTTAACCCACAAATGGTGTTTGAGGCGGTAAGAGGCCCAGACCGCTCCATTCCAGCAGAAACTCTTTAACCCACAAATGGCATTTGTGGAGATACGAGGCCTACACCACTCCATTCCAGCACAACCTCTTGCCCACAAATGGTGTTTCAGGTGGTACGAAGCCCAGACCGCTCCATTTCAGCAGAACCTCTTTAACCCACAAATGGTGTTTGAGGCGGTAAGAGGCCCAGACCGCTCCATTCCAGCAGAACCTCTTTAACCCACAAATGGCATTTGTGGAGGTATGAGGCCTACACAATTCCATTCCAGCAGAACCTCTTTAACCCACAAATGGTGTTTGAGGAGGTACGAGGCCTATACCACTCCATTCCAGCAGAACCTCTTTATCCCACAAATGGTGTTTGAGGTAGAATGAGGCCCAGACCGCTCCATTCCAGCAGAAACTCTTTAACCCACAAATGGTGTTTGAGGCGGTAAGAGGCCCAGACCGCTCCATTCCAGCAGAACCTCTTTAACCTACAAATGGCATTTGTGGAGATAAGAGGCCTACACCACACCATTCCAGCAGAACCTCTTACCCACAAATGGTGTTTCAGGTGGTACGAGGACCAGACCGCTCAATTTCAGCAGAATCTCTTTAACCCACAAATGGTGTTTGAGGCGGTAAGAGGCCCAGACCGCTCCATTCCAGCAGAACCTCTTTAACCCACAAAGGGTGTTTGAGGAGGTATGAGGTCTACACCACTCCATTCCGGCAGAACCTTTTTAACCCACAAATGGTGTTTGAGGAGGTATGAGGCCCAGACCGCTCCATTCCAGCAGAACCTCTTTAACCCACAAATGGCATTTGTGGAGATGCGAGGCCTACACCACTCCATTCCAACAGAACTTATTTAACCCACAAATGGTGTTTGAGGCGGTACGAGGCCCAGACCGCTCCATTCCAGCAGAAACACTTTAACCCACAAATGGTGTTTGAGGAGGTATGAGTCCTACTCCATTCCATTCCAGCAGAACCTCTTTAACCCACAAATGGTGTTTGAAGAGGTACGAGGCCTACACCACTCCATTCCAGCAGAACCTCTTTAACCCACAAATGGTGTTTGAGGAGGTATGAGGCCCAGACCACTCCATTCCAGCAGTACCTCTTAAACCCATAAATGGCATTTGTGGAGGTACGAGGCCCAGACCCTTCCATTCCAGCAGAACCTCTTTAACCGACAAATGGCATTTGTGGAGGTACGAGACCTACACCACTCCATTCCAGCAGAAACTCTTTAACCCACAAATGGTGTTTGAGGTGGTATGAGGCCCAGACCGCTCCATTCCAGCAGAAACTCTTTAACCCACAAATGGTGTTTGAGGCGGTAAGAGGCCCATTCCGCTCCATTCCAGCAGAACCTCTTTAACTCACAAATGGCATTTGTGGAGATACGAGGCCTACACACTCCATTCCAGCAGAACCTCTTACCCACAAATGGTGTTTCAGGTGGTACGAGGCCCAGACCGCTCCATTTCAGCAGAACCTCTTTAACCCACAAATGGTGTTTGAGGCGGTAAGAGGCCCAGACCGCTCCATTCCAGCAGAACCTCTTTAACCCACAAAGGGTGTTTGAGGATGTACGAGGTCTACACCACTCCATTCCGGCAGAACCTCTTTAACCCACAAATGGTGTTTGCAGAGGTATGAGGCCCAGACCGCTCCATTCCAGCAGAACCTCTTTAACCCACAAATGGCATTTGTGGAAGTGCGAGGCCTACACCACTCCATTCCAACAGAACTTCTTTAACCCACAAATGGTGAATGAGGCGGTACGAGGCCCAGGCTGCTTCATTCCAGCAGAAACACTTTAACCCACAAATGGCATTTGAAGAGGTAGGAGGCCTACACCACTCCATTCCAGCAGAATATCTTTAACCCACAAATGCTGTTTGAGGAGGTACGAGGCCTAATCTATTCCATTCCAGCAGAACCTCCTTAACCCACAAATGGTGTTTGAGGAGGTATGAGGCCGACACCACTCCTTTACAGCAGAACCTCTTTAACCCACAAATGGTGTTTGAGGCGGGACGAGGCCCAAACCCTTCCATTCCAGCAGAACCTCTTTAACCCACAAATGGTGTTTGAGGAGGAATGAGGCCCAGACCACTCCATTCCAGCAGAACCTCTTAAACTCACAAATGGCATTTGTGGATGTACGAGGCCTAAACCACTCCATTCCAGCAGAACCTCTTTAACCCACAAATGGTGTTTGAGGAGGTACGAGGCCTACACCACTCCATTCCAGCAGAACCTCTTTAACCCACAAATGGTGTTTGAGATGGTATGAGGCCCAGACCGCTCCATTCCAGCAGAACCTCTTTAACCCACAAATGGTGTTTGAGGCGGTAAGAGGCCCAGACCGCTCCATTCCAGCAGAACCTCTTTAACCCACAAATGGCATTTGTGGAGATACGAGGCCTACACCACTCCATTCCAGCACAACCTCTTGCCCACAAATGGTGTTTCAGGTGGTATGAAGCCCAGACCGCTCCATTTCAGCAGAACCTCTTTAACCCACAAATGGTGTTTGAGGCGGTAAGAGGCCCAGACCGCTCCATTCCAGCAGAACCTCTTTAACCCACAAATGGCATTTGTGGAGGTATGAGGCCTACACAATTCCATTCCAGCAGAACCTCTTTAACCCACAAATGGTGTTTGAGGAGGTACGAGGCCTATACCACTCCATTCCAGCAGAACCTCTTTATCCCACAAATGGTGTTTGAGGAGGTACGAGGCCCACACCGCTCCATTCCAGCGGAACTTCTTTAACCCACAAGGGGTGTTTGAGGAGGTACGAGGCCCAGACCGCTCCATTCTAGCAGAACCTCTTTAACCCACAAATGGTGTTTGAGGCTGTACAAGGCCCAGACCACTCCATTCCAGCAGAACCTCTTTAATCCACAAATGGCGTTTGAGGCGGTACGAGGCCCAGACCGCTCCATTCCAGCAGAACCTCTTTAACCCACAAATGGCGTTTGAGGATGTACGAGGCCCAGACCACTCCATTACAGCAGAATCTCTTTAACCCACAACGGATGTTTGAGGAGGTACGAGGCTCAGACCGCTCTATTCCAGCAGAACCTCTTTATCCCACAAATGGCATTTGTGGAGGTACGAGGCCTACAGCACTCCATTCCAGCAGAATCTCTTTAACCCACAAATGGTGTTTGAGGAAGTACGAGGCCTACTCAATTACATTCCAGCAGAACCTCTTTAACCCACAAATGGTGTTTGAGGCGGTAAGAGGCCCAGACCGCTCCATTCCAGCAGAACCTCTTTAACCCACAAATGGCATTTGTGGAGATACGAGGCCTACACCACTCCATTCCAGCAGAACCTCTTGCCCACAAATGGTGTTTCAGGTGGTACGAAGCCCAGACCGCTCCATTTCAGCAGAACCTCTTTAACCCACAAATGGTGTTTGAGGTGGTAAGAGGCCCAGACCGCTCCATTCCAGCAGAACCTCTTTAACCCACAAATGGCATTTGTGGAGGTATGAGGCCTACACAATTCCATTCCAGCAGAACCTCTTTAACCCACAAATGGTGTTTGAGGAGGTACAAGGCCCACACCGCTCCATTCCAGCGGAACTTCTTTAACCCACAAGGGGTGTTTGAGGAGGTACGAGGCCCAGACCGCTCCACTCTAGCAGAACCTCTTTAACCCACAAATGGTGTTTGAGGCTGTACAAGGCCCAGACCACTCCATTCCAGCAGAACCTCTTTAATCCACAAATGGCGTTTCAGGCGGTACGAGGCCCAGACCGCTCCATTCCAGCAGAACCTCTTTAACCCACAAATGGCGTTTGAGGATGTACGAGGCCCAGACCACTCCATTACAGCAGAATCTCTTTAACCCACAACGGATGTTTGAGGAGGTACGAGGCTCAGACCGCTCCATTCCAGCAGAACCTCTTTATCCCACAAATGGCATTTGTGGAGGTACGAGGCCTACAGCACTCCATTCCAGCAGAATCTCTTTAACCCACAAATGGTGTTTGAGGAGGTACGAGGCCTACTCAATTACATTCCAGCAGAACCTCTTTAACCCACAAAGGGTGTTTGAAGAGGTACGAGGCCTACACCACTCCATTCCAGCAGAACCTCTTTAACCCACAAATGGTGTTTGAGGAGGTATGAGGCCCAGACCACTCCATTCCAGCGGTACCTCTTAAACCCACAAATGGCATTTGTGGAGGTACGAGGCCCAGACCCTTCCATTCCAGCAGAACCTCTTTAACCGACAAATGGCATTTGTGGAGGTACGAGGCCTACACCACTCCATTCCAGCAGAACCTCTTTAACCCACAAATGGTGTTTGAGGTGGTATGAGGCCCAGACCGCTCCATTCCAGCAGAAACTCTTAAACCCACAAATGGTGTTTGAGGCGGTAAGAGGCCCATTCCGCTCCATTCCAGCAGAACATCTATAACCCACAAAGGGTGTTTGAGGATGTACGAGGTCTACACCACTCCATTCCGGCAAAACCTCTTTAACCAACAAATGGTGTTAGCGGAGGTACGAGGCCCAGACCGCTCCATTCCAGCAGAACCTTTTTAACCCTCAAATGGTGTTTGAGGCTGTACGAGGCCCAAACCGCTCCATTCCAGCAGAACCTCTTTAATCTACAAATGGCGTTTGAGGCGGTACGAGGCCCAGACCGCTCCATTCCAGCAGAACCTCTTTAACCCACAAATGGCGTTTGAGGATGTACGAGGCCCAGACCACTCCATTACAGCAGAATCTCTTTAACCCACAAATGGTGTTTGAGGAGGTACAAAGCCCAGACCTCTCCATTCCAGCAGAACCTCTTTAACCCACAAAGGGTGTTTGAGGAGGTACGAGGCCCAGACCGCTCCATTCCAGCAGAACTTCATTAACCCACAAATGGGGTTTGAGGAGGTACGAGGACCAGACCGCTCCATTACAGCAGAACATCCTTAACCCACAAATGATGTTTGATGCGGTATGTAGCCTAAACCACACCATTTCCAGCAGAACCTCTTTAACCCACAAATGGTGTTTGAGGAGGTACGAGGCCTACACCACTCCATTCCAGCAGAACCTCTTTAACTCACAAATGGTGTTTGAGGAGGTGCGAGGCCTACACCGCTCCATTCCAGCAGAAGCTCTTTAACCCACAAATGATGTTTGAGGCGGTACAAGGCCTAGACCGCTCCATTCCAGCAGAACCTTTTTAACCCACAAATGGTGTTTGAGGTGGTACGAGGCCTACACCACTCCATTCCAGCAGAACCACTTTAACCCACAAATGGTGTTTTAGGCGGTACGAGGCCTACACCACTCCATTCCAGCAGAACCTCTTTAACCCACAAATGGTGTTTGACGAGGTACAAGGCCTACACCACTCCATTCCAGCAGAACCTCTTTAACCCACAAATTGTGTTTGAAGCGGTACGAGGCCCAGACCGCTCCATCCCAGCAGAACCTCTTTAACCCACAAATGGCATTTGTGGAGGTACGAGGCCTACACCACTCCATTCCAGCAGAACCTCTTTAACCTACAAATGGTTTTTGAGGAGGTACGAGGCCTACACCACGCCATTGCAGCAGAACCTCTTTAACCCACAAATGGTGTTTGAGGAGGTACGAGGCCTACAACACTCCATTCCAGCAGAACCTCTTTAACCCACAACTGGTGTTTGAGGTGGTATGAGGCCCAGACCGCTCCATTCCAGCAGAACCTCTTTAACCCACAAATGGTATTTGAGGCGGTAAGAGGCCCAGACCGCTCCATTCCAGCAGAACCTCTTTAACCCACAAATGGCATTTGTGGAGATACGAGGCCTACACCACTCCATTCCAGCAGAACCTCTTGCCCACAAATGGTGTTTCAGGTGGTACGAGGCCCAGACCGCTCCATTTCAGCAGAACCTCTTTAACCCACAAATGGTGTTTGAGGCGGTAAGAGGCCCAGACCGCTCCATTCCAGCAGAACCTCTTTAACCCACAAATGGCATTTGTGGATGTATGAGGCCTACACAATTCCATTACAGCAGAACCTCTTTAACCCACAAATGGTGTTTGAGGAGGTACAAGGCCTACACCACTCCATTCCAGCAGAACCTCTTTATCCCACAAATGGTGTTTGAGGAGGTACGAGGCCTACACCGCTCCATTCCAGCGGAACCTCTTTAACCCACAAGGGGTGTTTGAGGAGGTACGAGGCCCAGACCGCTCCATTCTAGCAGAACCTCTTTAACCCACAAATGGTGTTTGAGGCTGTACGAGGCCCAGACCGCTCCATTCCAGCAGAACCTCTTTAATCCACAAATGGCGTTTGAGGCGGTACGAGGCCCAGACCGCTCCATTCCAGCAGAACCTCTTTAACCCACAAATGGCGTTTGAGGATGTACAAGGCCCAGACCACTCCATTACAGCAGAATCTCTTTAACCCACAAAGGATGTTTGAGGAGGTACGAGGCCCAGACCGCTCCATTCCAGCAGAACCTCTTTAACCCACAAAAGGCATCTGTGGAGGTACGAGGCCTACACCACTCCATTCCAGCAGAATCTCTTTAACCCACAAATGGTGTTTGAGGAGGTACGAGGCCTACTCCATTCCATTCCAGCAGAACCTCTTTAACCCACAAAGGGTGTTTGAAGAGGTACGAGGCCTACACCACTCCATTCCAGCAGACCTCTTTAACCCACAAATGGTGTTTGAGGAGGTATGAGGCCCAGACCACTCCATTCCAGCAGTACCTCTTAAACACACAAATGGCATTTGCGGAAGTATGAGGCCCAGACCCTTCCATTCCAGCAGAACCTCTTTAACCCACAAATGGTGTTTGAGGTGGTATGAGGCAGAGACCGCTCCATTCCAGCAGAAACTCTTTAACTCACAAATGGTGTTTGAGGCGGTAAGAGGCCCATTCCGCTCCATTCCAACAGAACCTCTTTAACCCACAAAGGGTGTTTGAGGATGTACGAGGTCTACACCACTCCATTCCGGCAGAACCTCTTTAACCCACAAATGGTGTTTGCAGAGGTACGAGGCCCAGACCGCTCCATTCCAGCAGAACCTCTTTAATCCACAAATGGTGTTTGAGGCTGTACGATGCCCTGACCGCTCCATTCCAGCAGAACCTCTTTAATCTACAAATGGCGTTTGAGGCGGTACGAGCCCAGACCGCTCCATTCCAGCAGAACCTCTTTAATCTACAAATGGTGTTTGAGGAGGTACAAGGCCCAGACCGCTCCATTCCAGCAGAACCTCTTTAACCCACAAAGGGTGTTTGAGGAGGTACGAGGCCCAGACCGCTCCATTCCAGCAGAACTTCTTTAACCCACAAATGGGGTTTGAGGAGGTACGAGGCCCAGACCGCTCCATTCCAGCAGAACATCTTTAACCCACAAATGATGTTTGATGAGGTATCTAGCCTAAACCACTCCATTCCAGCAGAACCTCTTTAACCCACAAATGGTGTTTGAGGAGGTACGAGGCCTACACCACTCCATTCCAGCAGAACCTCTTTAACACATAAATGGTGTTTGAGGAGGTACGAGGCCTACACCGCTCCATTCCAGCAGAAGCTCTTTAACCCACAAATGATGTTTGAGGCGGTACGAGGCCCAGACCGCTCCATTCCAGCAGAACCTTTTTAACCCACAAATGGTGTTTGAGGTGGTACGAGGCCTACACCACTCCATTCCAGTAGAACCACTTTAACCCACAAATGGTGTTTGAGGCGGTACGAGGCCTACACCACTCCATTCCAGCAAAACCTCTTTAACCCACAAAGGGTGTTTGAGGAGGTACGAGGCCTACACCGCTCCATTCCAGCAGAACCTCTTTAACCCACAAATTGTGTTTGAGGCAGTACGAGGCCCAGACCACTCCATTCCAGCAGAACCTCTTTAACCCACAAATTGTGTTTGAGGCGGTACGAGGCCTACACCACTCCATTCCAGCAGAACCTCTTTAACCCACAAATGGCATTTGTGGAGGTACGAGGCCCAGACCCCTCCATTCCAGCAGAACCTCTTTAACCCACAAATGGCATTTGTGGAGGTACGAGGCCTACACCACTCCATTCCAGCAGAACCTCTTTAACCAACAAATGTTTTTTGAGGAGGTACGAGGCCTACACCACTCCTTTCCAGCAGAACCTCTTTAACCCACAAATGGTGTTTGAGGCGGTACAAGGCCCAGACTGCTCCATTCCAGCAGAACCTCTTTAACCCAGAAATGGTGTTTGAGGCGGTACGAGGACCAGACCGCTCCATTTCAGCAGAACCTCTTTAACCCACAAAAGGGTGTTTGAGGAGGTACGAGGCCCAGACTGCTCCATTCCAGCGGAACCTCTTAACCCACAAATGGTGTTTGAGGCAGTACGAGGCCCAGACCACCTGGAATCAATAACTGCTTCTATCCTTGTCCAAATTGTGTGAATCTGGACAAATATTTTATTTCACCGTGCCTCCTTTTTCTTTATTATCACATATGAATGCACTTTTAAATACTTGAGTTCAGGATGTGTATAAATACTTGAGTTCAGGATGTGTATTTTCCAAGCACCTCTTATTTTTGATTTAAGAGACTATAATGTTGCTCTGTCTATAAGGTTTAGGGTTTACATGACAACTGGCCTGCCTCATAGTTCACTAATGGCACTGTTGGTGGTGGTGGTGAGCCATACATATTTCTAAAAACGATCACTTTGAATAAATGTCTGTTTATCCTGTGATATAATCTGATGTTCTAAGGTAAATGTGTCCTCATGTTGCAGAAATGCACTTTTTTGAAATTTGAAGTAATTGAATCCTATTTGGACATAATATCATTACATGATATGCATGACAATCGTTCTCATGACTCACATGGGCTGTAGAGCCAAGCCAGACTCATGCCTCAGCTCAGGCTCGGCCTACTGTATTTATTTGCCTCTGTGCCTGGGGTCAAAAGTCACTTCAGAAAATGATTTGTAAAAGTTGAGAAGTAAAAACATGGAGCCCGTCCCACATGCATGGATTTGATAACTCGACCATCAAGGCTTCTTGTAGCAGAGACGAAGAAGAGTGTGCAGTGAAAATACAGTTAAAATGAGTGAATCCAGGCCTCTTTGTTGTACATGAACCTTGTCATGAGTTCCCAGGTAGAACTATCAGACCAGGAGGAGCAGGCAGGAGTGTATCTTCAGCAGTGGCGGTCCCACCATTAGGGGGACGACCGCCGCCCTCTCTGCCACCACCCTCAAATAAAATGATATTAAAACGGGTTTTAAACGCGTTTATTATTGGTTTATTTTACTCCCCCTGGACCCGCCAACCGGACTCTGATGAGTTTAGGGGGCGGGTCCAGAGAATGACACTGCTGGTGGGGGAGTGGTGGGCACTGTTACAGTGCGCATGACAGTGTGGCTGGCCAGTCAGGGGCGCTGGAGCTCTCTCCAGCCCCAGCTGCGTTGCTACGGCTGTAGAGAGCGGGCTCACGCTCCCAGTGTGGCTGGCCAGTCAGGGGCGCTGGAGCTCTCTCCAGCCCCAGCCGCGTTGCTACGGCTGTAGAGAGCGGGCTCACGCTCCCAGTGTGGCTGGCCAGTCAGGGGCACTGGAGCTCTCTCCAGCCCCAGCTGCGTTGCTACGGCTGTAGAGAGCGGGCTCACGCTCCCAGTGTGGCTGGCCAGTCAGGGGCGCTGGAGCTCTCTCCAGCCCCAGCTGCGTTGCTACGGCTGCAGAGAGCGGGCTCACGCTCCCAGTGTGGCTCGCCAGTCAGGGACGCTGGAGCTCTCTCCAGCCCCAGCTGCGTTGCTACGGCTGCAGAGAGCGGGCTCACGCTCCCAGTGTGGCTGGCCAGTCAGGGGCGCTGGAGCTCTCTCCAGCCCCAGCTGCGTTGCTACGGCTGCAGAGAGCTGGCTCACGCTCCCAGTGTGGCTGGCCAGTCAGGGGCGCTGGAGCTCTCTCCAGCCCCAGCTGTGTTGCTACGGCTGTAGAGAGCGGGCTCATGCTCCCAGTCTGCCTAGCACATCGCTCAGGCCTGTCCTGGCCATGCTTTCATGAAGGTTCAGGATTGGCTGCAGTGCAGTCTGGGAGCTTGCGCCTAGAAGAAGACTGGAAGAGTTCAACGCGGCGGGCGGTGTACAGCTAAGCTATTCCTTTATTTTTTCTCATTTTTTCCCCCCCGAGCCTCCCCACCTCCCTCCTCTGGCCCGTCCTGCCACTTTGGCAGGGAACGGGCTGCTACTGAGCTTCAGCTGTGGTGTTTGGGTTGTGACAACCCTCTAATACATTCTTGGAGCCTCATTTACAAGTTTTGACACAGGGCAGCACAGCAAGTCACTTTGCTGCGCTGCTCTGGGTCCAAAGGAAAGGACAGGAATGCGCTGTATTTATGATTTATGGCGTATTCCAGTCCTTTCCCATTTTGGCTGCCTCGCGCCAATGCAGGCATCATCGCAACGCCCACGGAACGCCTCCTTTGCGCAGAGTAAGGCAACACAGTGGTTTGCGCTGCGCTGCCTTACCCCATATCTATGAGGCCATGGGAACCACGCAGGGGGGCTTTTTGTTGCCCCATAGATATGATTGGGAGGCCTGCGCCACCCGATCACCTCAAAAAGTGGCTCTCCGGCGGTGCAGGACTCTTGTAAATGCGCCCTCAGGTTTGAGAGCAGGGTCTGGGGTCCATGAGTCATGTCGGCTTTGTCTATGTTCGTTTTTCTCATCACTCTCGTTCCATTAGGAGGTTTTGGTTCATTTTAGATCAGGACCTGAAATATATATAGTGACCTGTTTACTAAAAAAGGAGTAAACCCGCAGCTATGGAAGTACTCCTTGAATGGGTGCAAACTTACTACTATTTGAAATTCACAAACATTGGCAGTAGTAGGCTTGGAAAGCTGAGCCAGTCCCAGGTCTTGCGGCATAGTACCGGCAATCGAACACCCTAAAGGTGATGGGATGAATGCTTACATATACAGCATTACAGCCCATCTTTTCTCAGCCACTGTGCCACTCTAGATGGAGACCCCTAATGTAAATCAGTACTGACCCCATCCCTCCTGGAAACACTCCATCCCGAACTTTGGTCATTTTAACCCTCCACCCTGCAGCCCACTGCATTTTTAGTTGGGAAATTTGAGATTCAAACAATCCTAATCACACTTACCAAGCTACTGCCATGCCTAGACAGCTCCATGTCAGGGGAAACTCTATACTTCATGAATGGTGTTTGTGGCGGCACGAGGCCTGGACCCCTTCATTCCAGTAGAACCCCTTTAACTCATAAATGGGGTTTGTGGTGGCGAGGCCCAGACCCCTCCATTCCAGCAGAACCCCTTTACCTCACGAATGGGGTGTGTGGAGGTTCTAGGCCTAGGCTGCTCTAGTCCATCAGAACCACTTTACCTCAAGATGGGGGTTTGTGGAGGCAAGAGTACTGACACCTGCATTACAGCAGAACCCCTTTACTACATTAATGGGGTTTGTGGAGGCGTGAGGCCCGACCGCTCCATTCCAGTAGAACCCCTTTACCTCATGAATGGGGTTTGTGGAGGCAAGAGTACTGACACCTCCATTCCAACAGAATCCTATTACCTCACGAGTGGGGTTTATGGAGGCATGAGGCCAGACCCCTCCATATCAGCAGAACCCCTTTAACTCAAGAATGGGCTTTGCGGACGTGCGAGACCTAAAGCCCTCCATTTCAGCAGAACCCCTTTACCTCAAGAATGGGGTTTGTGGAGGTGCGAGGCCTAAAGCTCACCATTTCAGCAGAACCTCTTTACCTGACAAATGGGGTATGTGCACATGTGAGGCTAGACACCTCAATTCCAGCAGAACCCCTTTACCTCACAAATGGGGTGTGTGGAGGCACGAGGTCTAGACCGCTCCATTCCAATAGAACCTCTTTACCTCACGAATGGGGTTTGTGTAGGTGAGAGTACTGGCACCACCATTCCAGCAGAACCCCTTTACATCACAAAAGGGGTTTGTGGAGTGGTAAGGCCTGGATGCCTCCATTCCAGAAGAACCCCTTTACCTCAAGAATGGGGTTTGTGGAGATATGAGGCCTAAAGCCCTCCATTTCAGGAGAACCCCTTTACCTCAAGAATAGGGTTTGTGGAATTACGAGGCCTAAACCCTCCATTTCAACAGAACCCCTTTACCTCAAGAATGAGGTTTGTGCACATGGGAGGCCTAAAGCCCTCCATTTCAGCAGAACCCCTTTACCTTACAAATGTGGTAAGAGGCGCAATGCGTAGACAGCTCCATTCCAGCAGAACCCCTTTACCTCACAAATGAGGTTTGTGGAGGTGCGAGGCCCAGACTCCTCCATTCCAGCAGATCCCCTAAACTTCACAACTGGGGTTTGTGGAGGCGCGAGGCTCAGACTCCTCCATTCCATCAGAACCCCTTTTCCCTACGAATGTGGTAAGAGATGCAATGCGTAGACCGCTCTATTCCGGCATCACCCCTGAACCTCACAACTGGGGTTTGTGGAGGCGCAAGGCCAGACCCCTCCATTCCAGCAGAACCCCTAAACCTCACGACTGGGGTTCGTGGAGGCGCGAGGCCAGACCCCTCCATTTCAGCGGAACCCCTGAACCTCACAACTGGGGTTGGTGAAGGCACGAGGCCCACACCCCTCCATTCCAGCAGAACCCCTGAACCTCACGACTGGGGTTTGTGGAGGCACGTGGCCAGGCCCTCCTTTCCAGGAGAACCCCTAAACCTCACGACTGGGGTTTGTGGAGGCGCGAGGCTGGACCCCTCCATTCCAGCAGAACCCCTAAACCTCACGATTAGGGTTTGTGGAGGCGTGAGGCCAAACACCTCCATTCCAGCAAACTTCCTAAACCTCACGACTGGGGTTGGTGGAGGCGCGAGGCCAGACCCCTCCATTCCATCAGAACCCCTAAACCTCACGACTGGGGTTGGTGGAGGCGCGAGGCCGGACCCCTCCATTCCAGCAGAACTCCTGAACCTCACGACTAGCGTTGGTGGAGGCGCGAGGCCGGACCTCTCCATTCCAGCAGAACCCCTAAACCTCACGACTGGGGTTGGTGGAGGCGCGAGGCCGGACCCCTCCATTCCAACAGACCCTTTCTACCTCCCAAGTGCAGCGCCTTAATGCCTCCAAATGGCGGCCGGCGAGTCCGCGGCGCTGCAATCACCTTTCATCGGAGAGCCATTGTCAGCGCGCGGGGAAAGTATTGCTAATTGTCCTGTTTTTTCGAGGGTTTATAAGGCATTATGTGGTAAGTACACCATCGGCCCGCCGCGTGAAGGGAGGTATTTAACATGCACAGCGCAGACGGCGCGCAATACTTGACCTGTGTAGATAATGAGCGCGACGTGAAACGCGGCATTCAGGCGCCCTGAATAGCGCCTTCCACTGCAAACAAAACCCACAAAATCTTCTCTTCAGTCCTTTTTTTTAAATTCCCTCCCTCCTTCCTTTCCGAGCGAAAATGATGCTTTATATGAGAATCATTGCCGCAATTAGGCGGCATTTGGCGTACAAAAAAATAGCAATTTCTCTTCGTCAATGTGATTTTTTTTGTATTCGGCCTGGTAAATTACCTTTACGTATGTGAATAATTGTGCTGGGCTTTTATGGCACAGAACCGGGGCGTGGGCGCAGCCAACAATTTCCCCTGGCTTTATATATCATTATTTTTTCCAGTTAAATGTTAGCAAGTGTTTCTGTTGTCGTTTGCCTCGCGACGGCTCTGCTCTAATCTCTTTGCAGGGGCTCAGGGGGCAAATAAAGCCCCCCCCCCCCACCCCCAATAAGAACCTGGCGGTTTAACTGAGCCCCTTAACACAGGAATAAATGGTAGAACCTGCTCAGATTGGGGAGGGGGGGATTGATGTCAGTAGCGGGGCATTTGTTGTTTAATTTTGTGACAACCTGTTGGATGTATTTTATGTCTGCCAAGGACTAAACCCACTCGGACACAGCTCCACAAATGCACCTCTACCCGGCCCAACCACAACCACGGCTGGCTCAGTATGAAACCTGCACACAGCTCTGACAGTGCGCCTCTGTGCCACTACTGGAACCTGCACACAGCTCTGACAGTGCACCTCTCTGCCAGTACTGCACACAGCTCTGACAGTGCGCCTCTGTGCCACTACTGGAATCTGCGCACAGCTCTGACAGTGCACCTCTGTGCCATAACTGCACACACCTCTGACAGTGCACCTCTGTGCTAGTGCTACACACAGCTCTGACAGTACATCCCTGTGCCAGTACTGGAACCTGCACACAGCTCTGACAGTGTACCTCTGTGCCAGTACTGCACACACCTCTGACAGTGCACCTCTGTGCTAGTGCTGCACACAGCTCTGACAGTACATCCCTGTGCCAGTACTGGAACCTGCACACAGCTCTGACAGTGCGCCTCTGTGCCAGTACTGCACACAGCTCTGACAGTGCACCTCTGTGCCAGTACTGCACACCGCTCTGACAGTGCATCTCTGTGCTAGTGCTGCACACAGCTCTGACAGTACATCCCTGTGCCAGTACTAGAACCTGCACACAGCTCTGACAGTGTACCTCTGTGCCAGTACTGCACACAGCTCTGACAGTGCGCCTCTGTGCCACTACAGGAACCTGCGCACAGCTCTGACAGTGCACCTCTGTGCCATAACTGCACACAGCTCTGACAATACACCTCTGTGCCAGTACTGCACACCGCTCTGACAGTGCACCTCTGTGCCAGTACTGCACACAGCTCTGACAGTGCGCCTCTGTGCCACTACTGGAACCTGCACACAGCTCTGAGAGTGCACCTCTGTGCCAGTACTGCACACAGCTCTGACAGTGCGCCTCTGTGCCACTACTGGAACCTGCGCACAGCTCTGACAGTGCACCTCTGTGCCATAACTGCACACACCTCTGACAGTGCACCTCTGTGCTAGTGCTGCACACAGCTCTGACAGTACGTCCCTGTGCCACTACAGGAACCTGCACACAGCTCTGACAGTGCGCCTCTGTGCCACTACTGGAACCTGCACACAGCTCTGACAGTGCACCTCTGTGCCAGTACTGCACACAGCTCTGACAGTGCGCCTCTGTGCCACTACTGGAACCTGCGCACAGCTCTGACAGTGCACCTCTGTGCCATAACTGCACACACCTCTGACAGTGCACCTCTGTGCTAGTGCTGCACACAGCTCTGACAGTACATCCCTGTGCCAGTACTGGAACCTGCACACAGCTCTGACAGTGTACCTCTGTGCCAGTACTGCACACAGCTCTGACAGTGCGCCTCTGTGCCACTACTTGAACCTGCGCACAGCTCTGACAGTGCACCTCTCTGCCAGTACTGGAACCTGCACACAGCTCTGACAGTGTACCTCCGTGCCAGTATTGCACACAGCTCTGACAGTGCACTTCTGTGCCAGTACTGCACACAGCTCTGACAGTGTACCTCTGTGCCATAACTGCACACACCTCTGACAGTGCACCTCTGTGCCAGTACTGCACACAGCTCTGACAGTGCACCTCTGTGCCAGTACTGCACACAGCTCTGACAGTGCGCCTCGGTGCCACTACTGGAACCTGCGCACAGCTCTGACAGTGCACATCTGTGCCATAACTGCACACACCTCTGACAGTGCACCTCTGTGCTAGTGCTGCACACAGCTCTGACAGTACGTCCCTGTGCCAGTAGTGGAACCTGCACAGAGCTCTGACAGTGCACCTCTGTGCCATAACTGCACACAGCTTGTCGTACTTTAATATTCGGGACCGCGTAGGGGCAGGGCCCTACCCCTGTCTATCTTGGTATTAGCAAACCGCAAATGGTAAATGCGGCATGTACGAGTGCTTTATATATCGTTCTAGCTATGAATGCACTGTGTACACGTTATTCTGCTTCACTACGCGGGTTCCATTTTGGAAGCAGTGGCCATCTTGTCATTGCCCTCACATAGGCTATAATGGAGTAAATACGGGCCTCACAGTACATGGGCTTCTCCTCTGACTTCTCTGTGACCTGGGCAGCTGGCTCTGCTGCCCCAGGTCAAACCGGTCTCACGAGCTCCCCTTTCTCCTTCCACCTGTGATTAGCATCAGGGCTTGACCCGTCATAAAACCCTTTCATTCTATACAATCCCCCGGCTAATCTCTTCCACACCTGCTTGTTCCTGCTTTATGACTTGTTTCCCAAAACAGGAGATGCTCATGTTTATTGGGGGGTCTATTGACATCCGATGTGGGATCTGAACCTTACTGTGTAAATCATTGTGGGCTGGCCGAACTGGAATGTGGGATGGTCATCATGACTCTGCTTTTTTGTTTGTAATGTATACTTGTAATGGCCATATCGTAAACCAAGGAATGTGTGCCTGAAGCATGATATTTTGTATTTAAGGAGAAGCCCGTTCCTATGATTTTCAGCAGTCTCCTAAGAACATACACGCTGTTGTACTTCTAGGATACCTGTAATTGGTCTGCAGCCAATAAATGAATCTTTGACTTCACCCAGAAGACTCTGTGTTTCTGTAGGTCTGGAACAGGGTGAACCCAGAAGTCATAGGGTGTGTGCCCCTGCACCGCTGGGTCTAAAATACCCAGTACTTCAGTTTGGCGCCCAACTCGGGACGATTTCAGCGGTACCAGTCCAAGCCAGAGGTTCGTGAGGAGCTTCGTGTGGAAATTCCGGAGGAAGGCTGCCACTTCATCGACCCTTGCATGTCGACGTGGTCCGAAAGTCTTTTCTGCGAGGTTCTCCGCGTCCCGACGGCTACGAAGGACTGCTGCCCTGATTAATCGACCTGTTGTGGACCCTTGCCGAGTTTTGAGAGAGCGAAACAATCGAGAGAGTCTTCTGGTGACGCCATCGATCAGCAATATTCAGTTAAGTATAAGTGGAGCGTCTCCCATTTGTTTTGGTATCCTTCGGGATCGTTTGATTTGGTAATTTAGTGATTTGGAGTTTGCAAACGCCAAAGCCAGAGGACTCGTGTATTCACGAGAATATCGTAATCGATAATCCTTTGACGTTTGGATCTAGACTAGTGAGCAAAGATGCCTGGTTCTGGACTATTTGGTAGATTATTCTGTTTGGGTTGTGGAAAAGATTTCCAGCTAGAGGAATCATGTCCGGTTCCTCCGGTTGGAACTCCAACTTATGAGCTCTATGTAAAACATGGCGTAGGCCCCATTGCATATAACGAAGTGTGGATCCACTACACTAGGAAAGACGGTGTTTTAAAATGGCCCCAAAATGGTAGTTTCGATACCGATATTTTAGATAATTTGGAAATTAAATTGTTTAAGAAGAAAGCCCGGCCGGCGATGTTTGACTCTTTCCGCTTATGGCGAAAGGAAGCCAAACAAAAGGAAATTAAGTTAGCGAAAAAGAATAAGAGAGAGAGAGGTATGACAGTAATGCAAGCAGCTGTACAATTTAAAGACAATGAGGAGGAGCAGATGAGTGAGCAATTGCACAGGCAGCGCAAGTTAGGGATTGACAAATGTTACCCAGCTTTACCCCATTCTAAGCAGAATGAGTTAGAAGAAAAGGAGAAAGATCCCCTGATGTCACATTTGTTGAGTTCGCCACCCCCGTATGCTCAAAATGCCACGGCACCTCCCCAGCTTGTGAATATGCCACCTCCAGTGAATATACTGCAAGCCTTGCCGCTACCGCCAGCTGCTGCGCAGCCGGCCCTTATCCATATAGCGCAGCCCTCGCAAGGGCTGCCAGTTGTGCTTCCAACTGCCCCCGCACTTCCTGCGACTTTGCCTAATACAGCAGCTGCCTCTTCTGACACTCTTCCTTGCACCACTCCAGTACCTGTTTCTACATCCTCTTTTCTCCCCTCTGTTTATCCCCCTGTTTTCGCCTCAGCTTCTCCTTCAGCGCGACAGCGCTTAGCTAATGTGGTTACTACATTAATGTCTCCTCTCTTTGAGTCATCTGGTGCGACTCCTGGTTTACAGCGTAAGCAACTGCGCAGTCAATTGCCTAACCCCGATGAGAAAAAGGTAATAGATAACATGGCGCGTAGATGGATTGTTTTCCCTTCACTGTATGATGTGGAATCAGTTGTCAACATTTTCCATCAATGGGATGCCCCTAAACAGAGATATGTGTTTGAGAAAATGTGCGAAATTCTCTGTGAAGAATTGGAGGATAGTGGTAAAAATCCGAGCCCGCAGGAATTGTGTAGAGTGAGGTTTGATTTTGGAACTGGTATAATTGTGGACCGCGAAGTAGATAAAGCAGTTGCGGTTGTATTGTCCTTCAGGAATGATGATTGTCAACAGTCATTGTTTGAACAAGATGTCCTTGTGGGGAAAAAGGTAAAAGCGCGACAATACCCCATGAGAGAAGTTCCCCCGGTATGGAAGGAAGCAGTTGCAGCTGGTGCCGGTAATGCCGCTGTGCCAGCGCATTTCCAGCGTGTTTGGGTGCATGTTCCATGGAAGCGCTCAGAGGTGTTAGCACTTAAGCAGTCCTTACCTGATCCCCGTAAAAACCCAGCAGGTTATTATAAAGAGTTGTCACAGACGGCAGGGTCATGCGTTATGAATCTTGCCGACATAGACATGTTGTTTGGTAATGTTGTTCCACAGCCTCTATGGGGATCAATTCGTAATGTAGATCACGATGCAGAACTAGGGGATACATGGGCTAACATCGTTGCTGCTGATGCTAGACAAACTGGTGGCGCGAAACCAGAACCTTTAGTAGCTGAACTGCCTGGTAGAATCATCACGTATATGAAGACAATAATGCCTGCGATGCGCGTAAATTGGGACAAGTTATCTGCATGCAAGCAGAAGAAAGATGAGACAGTGTCAGACTTCTTTACTAGGTTTGAAGAAACGTTTATTGATCACAGTGGGCAGGATATGAGTACTGAGGGTGGCCAACGGTTATTTGTGGATAAGTTTGTGCAGAATCTACTTCCTGACCTGTGTAAAAAGTTAAAAGATTCAGAAAGTTCTTGGGCTGTTTCTTCTTCAGCGCAAATACTGGCTACTGCACAGTATTATGAAAATAGAGATAAAGACGAGAAAGATAGAACAGAAAAGAAAACGAAGGAACTAAAGACAAAGGTCATTTTACAGCAGGCCTATCCGCCACGTGGAGGTCAGAATAATTATAGGCAACCCCAAGGTGTCTATCACCAACCCCAACAGTTTCAGAACAACCAGCAAATGAACGGGTATTATCAACCACGTGTCCCTGTAGGTCCCAACCAATGTTCATACTGCAAAGAGGAAGGTCATTATAAATATAGTTGCCCTAAATTAATGCAGCGGAACGGTAATGCGTATGGCGCAAGAGGTAGGGGTGGTCAGCAAGCTCCTAGAGGCCGAGGGCGTGGAAATG
The DNA here is from genome assembly GCF_964204655.1 of Triturus cristatus. Lineage (NCBI taxonomy): Eukaryota > Metazoa > Chordata > Amphibia > Caudata > Salamandridae > Triturus > Triturus cristatus. Next base: position 1,277,909,612 of record NC_140592.1, on the reverse strand, counting down.
CTCCCCAGAACGCGCGTCCTCTTCCGCCCCAAAGCGCCATTAATAGCTTTGATCAGCAAGCTAACGCGACTAGTAATACGGCCCAGTATTATAATAATGATTATTATGCAGAGGACGGTGATGCAGAAAGTAATGATTACTAGGACAGCCATAGACAGAGAGAGGGAGTTGTTTCAGTGCCAGTGGATCAGAGTGGACCGTATGTTGAGGTGACTACAGCAAATGTAACGGAGCCTTTTCTGCTAGACACTGGTGCTGCAAAGAGTTCAATCATGCATTCAAAACTCCCTGGCGCACCTTTGTCTGGCGATATAAATGTTTCAGTAGGTTTTTCTGGCGCCCCAGTTAGGAACCCGATTTCTAGTCCCATGTCACTTTCTGTTGGACCTTGCGAGCTGAAAGCACCCCTGATTCTGACAACAGGTTGTGGTGAGAATTTGCTGGGATTAGATTTGTTGAAAAGATTGCACGCTACACTGTATTGTTCTCCTTCAGGAGTACAACTTACATTAGGCAAGAAAGTGATTTCCCCAATGTACTTGTCTAAAAACACAATGCCGCCTGAATTGTCATCCCTTCCGGATGCCCTTTGGGCTACTGGTCCCAATGATGTGGGCCTCTTGGAGATACCACCATATGTGGTGACCTTAAAGGCTAATGTCAGACTGCCACGTATTCCCCAGTACAAGATCTCTAATGAAGGCCAGAAAGCATTGTTAGACATTGTCAGCGACTTGATTAATAAGGGTGTGATTGAAGAGACAAGAGGCAACGTTTGCAACAGTCCGATTTTCCCTGTCTTAAAACGAACGGACCCTTCACAGCCACCTGTTTACAGATTTATGATTGATCTTAGAGAGGTTAATAAGATTGTTGTGCCACAGTTTCCGGTTGTCCCTGATATAACCGCCTTGTTAACGATGATTCCAGCCTCTGCTGCATGGTTTTCAGTGATCGATTTAAAGAATGCTTTCTTTAGTATCCCAATTGCAGAAGAGAGCAGAGACATTTTTGGCTTTAGTCTGGGAGGCCGAAGCTTCCGCTTCAAACGCGCTCCCCAGGGCTACTGTGAAAGTCCATCAATATACAGTCAAGCTTTGAAAGCGCAGCTTGATGCACTTGTTTTACCTAGTGGCGCTATCCTGATTTAGTACGTGGACGATTTACTAATCGCCGCGGATACTGAAAACGTCTGTAAAGAAGCCACATTGTCATTGTTGCGCCATTTATCTACTTTCCATCACAAAGTGTCTCTCTCTAAGCTGCAATATTGTCGACAAGAAGTGACCTACTTAGGTCATCTCTTATCGAAGGAGGGAAGGAAACTGACCCCAGAAAGAATTCAAGATATTGCACAGTTGAGTGTGCCAAGAACACAGAGAGAAGTGCGTGCTTTCTTGGGCATCACTTCATACTGTAGGCATTGGATCCCTAGTTTTTCTTTGTTGGCAAAACCTTTAGTAGCCTTAACATGCAAAGACACACCGAATCCTATCCCATGGTCTGAAGAGTGCCAGAAAAGTTTTGTGGAATTGCGTAATGCATTGTGTTCAGCACCTGTGTTGGGCACTCCTGACTACAGCAAACCTTTTACATTGTATGTTCACGAGAAAGATGGTTGTGCGTTGTCAGTGTTAACACAGCCTTTTGGCGACAGACCGCGCCCATGCGCATATTTTTCATCAACCTTGGACCCTGTAGCGAGGGCATTGCCAAGCTGTTTGAGAGCGACAGCTGCTGCAGCAATGTCTATTCGACAATCTGCTGGTTTGGTAATGGACAATACATTGATTGTTATGGTTCCACATGCTGTAGACACATTATTAAATAGAACCAAGACACAACACTTGACTAGTGCGCGATTATCAGGCTATGAGCTCACACTGTTAGCAAATCACATACACATAAAGAGATGTAATACGCTGAATCCAGCTACATTGTTACCAATTCCATCAGACTCAGATGAGATTGAGCAACATGACTGTCGGTTCAGAACAGAAGAAGAGACGAAAGGAAGAGTAGATCTGAAAGATACTCCCCTGACTGAGTGTGATGGCACTTTATGGGTGGATGGTTCATGTTTCAAACTCCCTAATGGTGACACGACTGCTGCATATGCTATCACGACTTTACACACGGTCGTGGAAACTGCACGAGTGCCACATAATTCGGCCCAAGCAGCAGAATTAATCGCCCTCACGAGAGCGTGTGTGTTGTCTGAAGGAATGAGAGTGAATATATACACCGATAGCCAGTACGCCTTTGGCGTGGCTCATAATTTTAGGCGTTTGTGGAAGGAACGTGGGTTCCTGACGTCGCATGGAGCTAAAATTCAGAATGGCAAGTTGGTGAATGATCTCCTTGAGTCACTGACCCTACCGTTGCAAGTTGCGATCATGAAATGCAGTGCGCACAGGAAAGTCACCGATGATGTCGGACGTGGGAATGCGTTTGCTGATGAGACCGCGAAAGAAACAGCACGGAATGTGAAGACTAGAATGTATGTTGCAGGCCCCGCAAGATGGGTTAATGATGTGGGAATGTGTGAGAACACAATAGAGAGTGTAAAGTCCCTTCAAGCTGAAGCCACAGAGGAAGAGTTAAGCAAGTGGAGAGAAAGTATGGGTAAGTTGGATGAGAATGGTTGTTGGATTGATCTGACAGAACATAGGCGATGGTTGTTGCCTGATGCATAAGTGCTTCCAGTAGTTACAATGGCACATGGAATGGCACACATCAGTACGAAAGGTATATGCAAGTTGTTGGCTCCAGTATGGCAGAATGCTGGGATTCCCAAGTGTGCAAAGAATGTGGTCAAGAATTGCATAGTATGCTTGAAATACAACCCTGGTAGGGGAACCCCAACTCCAGCTGGTCACTTTGCACCCCCATCATGTCCATTCGAAGTTTTGCAGCTAGACTTTATTCACATGGAAAGATGCAACAACCTGAAATATGTGTTGGTGGTTGTCTGCGCTTTCTCAAAATGGATAGAGGCTTATCCTCTGAAAGATAACACTGCCCTATCCACAGCCAAAGCCCTTGTGAAGGAATTTTTCCCTAGGTTTGGGATGCCAAGAATGGTGTGGTGTGATAATGGAAGTGAGTTTATGGGTAAAGTGATGAAGAATGTATGTGAAGGGCTAGGGATAAAGCAGAAGTTCCATGCTGCAAATCACCCCCAATCAGCTGGATTAGTAGAACGCTACAATGGAGCCTTAAAGCTCAAGCTGGCCAAAATTCAGGCGAGCACCGGTCTTAAATGGCCTGACGCTCTGCCTTTAGCACTCCTGTCCACCAGAATGACCATACACTCACGAGTGGGACTTAGCCCTTATGAGGTCGTCTTTGGCCGCCCGGCCAACGTATGGGGTGTACCGAGGCCTACGAAGTTCAGTGAGATTGAACATCCAGTACTACTCGATTACCTGTATGATTTGACTGTTAAACTGCGTGTTTTGCACCAACAGGTACATGATACTCTTCCCCAAGCTTCTGAACCTCCCGGACACCCTATCAACCCTGGCTCGTGGGTCCTGATCCGAAATTTCCAGCGTAAGAGCAACGACGAGCCTCGCTGGATCGGCCCTCACCTTGTACTCCTGTCGACAAGGTCAGCGGTGCGAGTAAAAGGGAAGAAACACTGGATCCATGGTACCCACTGCAAAGTAGTCCCCTTGCCTCTGCCATATGACCAGTGGGTCAAGGAGGGTATCGCCGACTCTGAGACAGACACTGTACCTCGTTTTGTACCACTCAGTGACGCACGCCTAAGAGGTGCAGTTTCAGACCAAGAGAGTGACAATATTCTGCAGGAAGCTGTGCCACCATCAAATCGACTGGACACCACTGAGCCTGAACTTTTGTTTCAAGACCAAACAGCACCTGGCCGTCTCCGCTATAATTTGAGACCAAGGCCCATGGACAAATAAAGATTTCCTTACTATTTCCTTTTTGACATTTTTTTTGCTCTCCCATCTGAAGGACTTTCTTGATTTTTGTTTTTCGAACCACCATCCGGGTTCTGCCGCAGGGTCGCGGTGCCAAGACTTTGGGGTACAGGCCGAAGACGTTAGGTCAACGGTTCTGGTTGGTCTAGGGCGTTTCCCTGGACTGACAGGCGTGCCCCTTAGCAGAAGACACTCATCCGCCGCGAGCGGCCCGAGTAGAGGATGGAGTTTTTTAAGATGGAGAGACCGATTGAGGAAATGAACTTTAACGCCAGGATGTGTAGAATTGTAAAAAGTAAATGTTTTGTATTTTTGTGCCTCTTTACACTGTGTAGCATAATGATGTTTATTGTAGGATTTGTGTTCTTCTCCGCTCAAAAGCCCATTGAACCCACTGAACAGCCTATACCTCTTTCTACTGCCTCCTCTCACTCTTTTCACCCTTTGCCTGAGCACGAACAGACCAGACGATCAGAGTTCGTAAATAACTCGTTTATCCAGCTCTTGCACCAGCACCAACTGGTAATGAATACGACCAATTGCTGGGTGTGTGGGTTAATGCCACATACCATTAACAAGGGTATTCCCTACCTGGTGCTGCCGTATAGTTACAATGGATCGTCATGGGCATTCCAGACCATGTTTCTCTATGCTCTAGATACATACTCCCCTCGCCAACCGCGTTCCATCAGACCTATCACCAATAATAAGGCTTTGATAAAAGGAGTGGCCGATATGAGTAGGGATATTGATGCATACTCATCCATTCCCAAAGAAGAGTTGAGACCTTATGTAGGATGGAACGCGACGGGGTATAGTATTAGTCTGGGTGAAAGACAGCGAAAAATCTCATCTCCAATCTGGGTCGTACCCCACATGGGTCGGTTCTGCTTACAGGGTAATGGTCAGAATCCTAGAGCTCAACTGGGAAGAAGTGACTGTACTGAAACGTACACTTTCCCGTCACAGTTTTCCCCTGCGTTTTTGGCTGTCAAGGGCACATATTTCATCTGTAATGACCGAGCATATACATGGCTGCCCCCTGATTTCTCGGGCACATGTTATATCGCGAACTTGCTACCGCCGACATTTACTGCTGCCTCTGACTATCACAAGACCAGAGTTGTGAGAGGTGTGATTAGTAAGGAGGATACTGCCGGTCAGGAAGCGGGAGACTTCTTCTTGGGTTTCCTGCCGTTTTGGGGACCTATGGTCAATAGTAGGAACCTGAGACAGCTGACTCGTGTGGTTGAATCCACCGTCAATGTAACGGCTGGTGCCCTTGGTAATCTGACAGCTGAGCTCCAAGCGGATCGCCTTATGACTTTACAGAACCGCATGGTTCTAGACGTTATTCTTGCAGACCGCGGTGGGGTATGCCAGGTCATCCAATCCAGTTGCTGCATTTTCATACCAGATAATGCTCCAACAGTGTATCAAGCCATCTCCAAACTCCATAAAATATCTGAATCCAAACACGTGGATAAGGGAGATTGGTCACTGGTTGGGTGGTTCTGGGAATTGATATCTGCCTGGGGTTGGAAAGTTCTGATGGTCATTGGAATGATCTTAGCCATTCTTTTCCTGTTCTGTCTGTGCATACAGTGTGCTCCTGCGATATGTGGCCTCTGTGCTACCTTATGTGTAAGGAAACCTGTATCGAGGGACGAGCTAAGTAATAGGATGATGCTACAGCAACATCTCCATGACTTTGTGGACATTGACCTGGACTCGGATTAAGATGAGTATAGTGATTGCCTATGTAAGGGCAAAAGGAGGGTCTGTCGTACTTTAATATTCGGGACCGCGTAGGGGCAGGGCCCTACCCCTGTCTATCTTGGTATTAGCAAACCGCAAATGGTAAATGCGGCATGTACGAGTGCTTTATATATCGTTCTAGCTATGAATGCACTGTGTACACGTTATTCTGCTTCACTACGCGGGTTCCATTTTGGAAGCAGTGGCCATCTTGTCATTGCCCTCACATAGGCTATAATGGAGTAAATACGGGCCTCACAGTACATGGGCTTCTCCTCTGACTTCTCTGTGACCTGGGCAGCTGGCTCTGCTGCCCCAGGTCAAACCGGTCTCACGAGCTCCCCTTTCTCCTTCCACCTGTGATTAGCATCAGGGCTTGACCCATCATAAAACCCTTTCATTCTACACAATCCTCCGGCTAATCTCTTTCACACCTGCTTGTTCCTGCTTTATGACTTGTTTCCCAAAACAGGAGATGCTCATGTTTATTGGGGGGTCTATTGACATCCGATGTGGGATCTGAACCTTACTGTGTAAATCATTGTGGGCTGGCCGAACTGGAATGTGGGATGGTCATCATGACTCTGCTTTTTTGTTTGTAATGTATACTTGTAATGGCCATATCGTAAACCAAGGAATGTGTGCCTGAAGCATGATATTTTGTATTTAAGGAGAAGCCCGTTCCTATGATTTTCAGCAGTCTCCTGAGAACATACACGCTGTTGTACTTCTAGGATACCTGTAATTGGTCTGCAGCCAATAAATGAATCTTTGACTTCACCCAGAAGACTGTGTTTCTGTAGGTCTGGAACAGGGTGAACCCAGAAGTCATAGGGTGTGTGCCCCTGCACCGCTGGGTCTAAAATACCCAGTACTTCAAGCTCTGACAATACACCTCTGTGCCAGTGCTGCACACAGCTCTGACAGTGTACCTCTATGCCATAACTATACACAGCTCTGACAGTGCACCTCTGTGCCAGTACTGCACACAGCTCTGACAGTGCGCCTCTGTGCCACTACTGGAACCTGCGCACAGCTCTGACAGTGCACCTCTGTGCCATAACTGCACACAGCTCTGACAATACACCTCTGTGCCAGTGCTGCACACAGCTCTGACAGTGTACCTCTGTGCCATAACTATACACAGCTCTGACAGTGCACCTCTGTGCCAGTACTGCACACAGCTCTGACAGTGCGCCTCTGTGCCACTACTGGAACCTGCGCACAGCTCTGACAGTGCACCTCTGTGCCATAACTGCACACAGCTCTGACAATACACCTCTGTGCCAGTGCTGCACACAGCTCTGACAGTGTACCTCTGTGCCATAACTACACACAGCTCTGACAATGCACCTCTGTGCCAATACTGCACACAGCTCTGACAGTGCGCCTCTGTGCCAGTACTGGAACCTGCGCACAGCTCTGACAGTGCACCTCCGTGCCAGTGCTGCACACAGCTCTGACAGGGCACCTCTGTGCCAGTACTGGAACCTGCACACAGCTCTGACAGTGCACCTCTGTGCCAGTGCTGGAGCCTGCACACAGCTCTTACACGGCACCCCTGTGCCAGTACTGGAACCTGCGCACAGCTCTGATAGGGCACCTCTGTGCCAGTACTGGAACCTGCACACAGCTCTGACAGTGCACCTCTGTGCCAGTGCTGGAGCCTGCACACAGCTCTTACAGGGCACCTCTCTGCCAGTACTGGAACCTGCACACAGCTCTGACAGTGCACCTCTGTGCCAGTGCTGGAGCCTGCACACAGCTCTTACAGGGCACCTCTCTGCCAGTACTGGAACCTGCACACAGGTCTGATAGTGCACCTCTGTGCCAGTGCTGGAGCCTGCACACAGCTCTGACAGGGCACCTCTGTGCCAGTACTGGAACCTGCACACAGCTCTGACAGTGCACCCCTGTGCCAGTGCTGGAGCCTGCACACAGCTCTTACAGGGCACCTCTCTGCCAGTACTGGAACCTGCACACAGGTCTGATAGTGCACCTCTGTGCCATAACTGCACACAGCTCTGACAGTGCACCTCTGTGCCAGTACTGCACATAGCTCTTACAGAGCACCTCTGTGCTGGTACTGGAACCTGCACACAGCTCTGTTATGTTATGTTATATATACTTCTATAGCGCTCGACTCACCCGGGGGCATCTCCGCGCTTGACCAGAAATATTCTAGGCCTGGGCTAAATTTCCGTTCCGCTCGCGGAAATTGCAATAATTTGACATTTTCGCGTTCCGCGGAGAGCGCGAAAATGTAAAAAATTCCGCATTCCGCAGTTTAGCGATAATTTAGATCTTGCTCGCGCTGTAAAATAATACATTCTCTCGCGCGCGCGCGATCGCCTTACCTAAATCCCCGCGTTCGCCGACAAGTTTTCCCGATCCGGTTGCGTTCTCCACAAGATGTTGGATTGTTGGTAGCCATTTGCGCTGTCTCGCGACAGTTTGCGCCCGTAGTAACGTCATGCGTAGTGCGATCACGTCTTTCTTCTCGCGATCATGCACCGCGAGAAGAGTGAAAACAAGATGGCCGCGCCCGCAAGCAACCGCATGGGTAAGTTGGCGAGCCGCGAACACGCAGAAAATACCGCGAACGGGTGGGAAAAAAACTTCCGCATCTTCGCGATATTTCCGCGGGTTTGTGGAGATTTTAAACATTTTCGTGATAATTTGCGAAAGTCGCTTTCGCAAATTCCGCCCACCCCTAAAATATTCCTGAGACTAAAAAAGAGGCAAGAGAGATTAGAATAGGAAGGCTTTTAGCTGTTTCCTAAATGTGCTATAGATAGCAATTTTGCGAAAGGGATCTGGTAGCTCATTCCAGTATCTTGGTGCTAGATGCGAGAAAGATTTTCCTCTAGAGCCACACAGCCTTATACGCGGTACTTGTAAGATACCCCATCCCGCGCCCCGGACCTAAGGTTTCTAGTAGGTACGTGTTTAGTCAGTCTCTGGAACCTGCACACAGCTTTGACAGTGAACCTCTGTGCCATAACTCCACACAGCTCTGACAGTGGACCTCTGTGCCATAACTCCACACAGCTCTGACAGTGGACCTCTGTGCCATAACTCCACACAGCTCTGACAGTGAACCTCTGTGCCATAACTCCACACAGCTCTGACAGTGAACCTCTGTGCCAGTGCTGCACACAGCTCTGACAGTGCAACTATGTTCCAGTACTGGAACCTGCAGACAGCTCTGACAGTGCATCCTTGTGCCAGTACTGGAACCTGCACAACGCTTTAACAGTGCACCTCTGTGCCAGTACTGGAACCTGCACACAGCTCTGACAGTGCATCCCGGTGCCAGTACTGGAACCTGCACACAGCTCTTACAGTGCACCTCTGTGCCAGTACTGGAACCTCCACACAGCTCTGACAGAGCATCCCGGTGCCAGTACTGCACACAGCTCTGACAGTGAACCTCTGTGCCAGTACTGGAACCTGCACACAGCTCTGACAGTGCAACCCGTGCCAGTACTGCACACAGCTCTGATAGTGCACCTCTGTGCCAGCACTGGAACCTGCACACAGCTCTGACAGTGCACCTCTGTGAAAGTGCTCGAACCTACACACAGCTGTGACAGTGCACCTATATGTCAGTACTGGAACCCGCACACAGCTCTAACCGTGCAGCTCTGTGCTGGTACTCTACATAGCTCTTACAGGGCACCTCTTTGCCAGTACTGGAACCTGCACACAGCTCTGACAGTGCATCTCTGGACCAGTACTGGAACCTGCACACAGCTCTGACAGTGCATCCCTATGCCAGTACTGGAACCTGCACACAGCTCTAACAGTGCACCTCTGTGCCAGTACTGAAACCTCCACCCAGCTCTCACAAGGCACTTCTATCACGACACATGCATTGCTGTTCCAGTACCAAGACCTCCACACAACACTGTTAATGCACCTTTATTCCCAAGAACAAAACACCTGCTGGGGACTGGCCCGACAGCCCCGATTGGGTGTTCATGGAGGCATCTGAATCCATTCCAGTACTACGATCTACCCTTAGCTCTGGTAACGCATCTAATTCCATTCCAGTACTACAATCTATCCGGAGCTTTGGAAACGCATCTGAGTCCATTCCAGTACTACAATCTACCCTCAGCTTTGGTGACGCATCTAATTCCATTCCAGTACTACAATTTACCCGGCGCTCTGGTAACCCATCTGAATCCATTCCAGTACTACAATCTACCCTCAGCTTTGGTGACGCATCTAGTTCCATTCCACTACTACAATCTACCCGGAGCTCTGGTAACGCATCTAATTCCATTCCAGTACTGCAATCTAGCCGGAGCTCTGGTAATGCATCTGAATCCATTCCAGCACTACAATCTACCCGGAGCTCTGGTAATGCACCTGAATCCATTCCAGTACTACAATCTCCCTGGAGTTCTGATAATGCATCTGAATCAATTCCAGTACTACAATCTCCCCGGAGCTCTGGTAACACATCTGAATGCATTTCAGTACTACAATCTATCCAGAACTCTGATAACGCTTCTGAATCCATTCCAGTACTACAATCTACCCTCATCTCTAGTAACGCATCTGAATTCATTCCAGTACTACAATCTATCCAGAGCTCCGGTACCGCTTCTGAATCCATTCCAGTACTACAATCTACCCGGAGCTGTAGTAATGCATCTGAATACATTCCTGTACTACAGTCTACCCAGAGCTCTGGTAATGCATCTGAATCCATTCCAGTACTACAATCTACCCGGAGCTCTGGTAATGCACCTGAATCCATTCCAGTACTACAATGTCCCCGGAGCTCTGGTAATGCATCTGAATCCATTCCAGTACTACAATCTCCCTGGAGTTCTGATAATGCATCTGAATCCATTCCAGTACTACAATCTCCCCGGAGCTCTGGTAACACATCTGAATGCATTCCAGTACTACAATCTATCCGGACCTCTGGTAACGCTTCTGAATCCATTCCAGTACTGCAATCTACCAGCAGCTCTGGTAACGCATCTAATTCCATTCCAGTACTACAATCTATCCGGAGCTCTGGTAACGCTTCTGAATCCATTCCAGTACTGCAATCTACCAGCAGCTCTGGTAACTCATCTGAATCCAATCCAGTACTACAATCTAACCGGAGCTTTGGAAACGCTTCTGAATCCATTCCAGTACTGCAATATACTAGCAGCTCTGGTAACGCATCTGAGTCCATTCCAGTACTACAATCTACCCTCAGCTTTGGTGACACATCTAATTCCATTCCAGTACTACTATCTACCCGGAGCTCTGGTGACGCATCTAATTCCATTCCAGTACTACAATCTACTAGCACCTCTGGTAACCCATCTGAATCCATTCCAGTACTACAATCTATCCGGAGCTCTAGTAACGCATCTGAATCCATTCAAGTACTACAATCTATCTGATGCTCTGGTAACGTATCTGAATCCATTCCAGTACTACAAACTATCCGATGCTCTGGTAACGTATCTGAATCCATTCCAGTACTACAATCTATCCGGAGCTCTGGTAACGCATCTCAATCCATTCCAGTACTACAATCTATCCGGAGCTCTGGTAACGCATCTGAATCCATTCCAGTACTACAATTTAACCTATGTTCTGGTAACGTGTCTGAATCCATTCCAGTACTACAATCTACCAGCAGCTCTGGTAACGCACGTTAATCCATTCCAGTACTACAATCTAACCGGAGGTCTGGTAATGTATCCGAATCCATTCCAGTACTACAATCTACTAGCATCTCTAGTAACCCATCTGAACCCATTTCAGTACTACAATCTATCCGGATCTCTGGTAACGCTTCTGAATTCATTCCAATACTACAATCTACCCGGAGCTCTGGTAAATCATCTAAATCCATTCCAGTACTACAATCTATCCGGAGCTCGGGTAACGCATCAGAATTCCTTCCAGTGCTACAATCTATCCGGAGCTCGGGTAACGCATCTGGATCCATTCCAGTACTTTAATCTATCGGGAGCTCTAGTAACGCATCTGAATCCATTCAAGTACTACAATTTATCCGGAGCTCTGGTAACGCTTCCTAATCCATTCCAGTACTACAATCTACCCGGAGCTCTAGTAACGCATCTGAATCCATTCCATTACTACAATCTATCCGGAAATCTGGTAACGCTTCTGAATCCATTCCAATACTACAATATACCCGGAGCTCTTGTAACGCATTTGAATCCATGACAGTACTACAATCTATCTAGAGCTATGGTTAAGCATTTGAATCCATTCCAGTTCTACAATCTACCCGGAGCTCTGGTAACTCATCTTAATTAAATTCCACTACTACAATCTATCTGGAGCTCTGGTAAAGCTTCTGAATCCATTCCAGTACTACAATCTACCCGGAGCTCTAGTAAGCATCTAAATCCATTCCAGTTCTACAACCTATCCGGAGCTCTGGTAACGCTTCTAAATCCATTCCAGTATTACAATCTAAGCAGAGCTCTGGTAATGATCTGAACAAATTCCAGTATTACAATCTACCAGCAGCTCTGGTAACGCATCTGAATCCATTACAGTAGTACAATCTATCCAGAGCTCTGGTAACACATTTGAATCCATTCCAGTACTACAATCTACCAGCAGCTCTGGTAACGCATTTGAATCCAACCCAGTACTACAATGTATTGGGAGCTCTAGTAACGCATCTAAATCTATTCCAGTACTACAATCTATCCGGAAATCAGGTAACGCTTCTGAATCTATTCCAATACTACAATCTACCCGGAGCTCTTGTAACTCATCTGAATCAATTCCAATACGACAATATACCCAGAGCTCTGGTAACGCATCTGAATCCATTCCAGTACTACATTCTATCCAGAGCTCTGGTAACGTATTTGAATTCATTCCAGTACTACAATCTATCCAGAGCTCTGGTAACGCATCTGAACCCATTCCAGTACTACAATCTACCCGGAGCTCTAGTAACGTATCTGAATCGATTCCATTACAACAATCTATCCGGAAATCTGGTAACGCTTCTGAATCTATTCCAATACTGCAATCTACCCGGAGCTCTGGTAAGGCATCTGAATCCATTTCAGTAGTACAATCTATCCAGAGCTCTGGTAACGCCTCTGAATCCATTCCAGAACTACAATCTATCGGGAGCTCTGGTAAAGCTTCTGAATATATTCCAGTACTGCAATCTGCCTGGAGCTCTGGTAACTCATCTGAATCTATTCCAATACTACAATCTATCGGGAGCTTTAGTAACCCATCTGAACCCATTCCAGTATTACAATACGCCTGGAGGTCTAGTAATAATCTGAACAAATTCTAGTACTACAATCTACCAGCAGCTCTGGTAATGCATCTGAATCCATTCCAGTACTACAATCTATCGGGAGCTCTAGTAACCCATCTGAATCCATTCCAGTACTACAATCTACCCGGATCCCTGGTAACCCTTCTGAATCCATTCCAGTACTACAAACTATCCGGAGCTCTGGTAATGCATCTGAATCCGTTCCAGTGCTACAATCTACCAGCAGCTCAGGTAACGCATCTGAATCCATTCCAGTACTACAATCTATCGGGAGCTCTGGTAACGCATCTGAATCCATTCCAGTACTACAATCTACCCGGAGCTCTGGTAACGCATCTGAATCCATTACAGTACTACAAACTACCCGCAGCTCTGGCAACCCATCTGAATCCATTCCTGTACTACAATCTACCCGCAGCTCTGGTAACACATCTGAATCTATTGCAGTACTACAATCTACTAGCAGCTCTGGTAACCCATCTGAATCCATTCCAGTACTACAATCTATCCAGAGCTTTGGTAATGCATCTGAACCCGTTACAGTGATACAATCTACCAGCAGCTCTGGTAACGCATCTGAATCCATTCCAGTACTACAATCTACCCGGAGCACTGGAAACGCATCTGAATCCATTCCAGTACTACAATCTACCCTTAGCTCTGGTAACGCATCTGAATCCATTCCAGTACTACAATCTATCCAGAGCTTTGGTAATGCATCTGAACCCGTTCCAGTGCTACAATCTACCAGCAGCTCTGGTAACGCATCTGAATCCATTCCAGTACTACAATCTACCCGGAGCTCTGGTAACGTATCTGAATCCATTCGAGTACGACAATCTACCCGGAGCTCTGGTAACGCATCTGAATCTATTCCAGTAGTACAATCTACCCGCAGCTCTGGTAACGCATCTGAATCTATTCCAGTACTACAATCTACTAGCAGCTCTGGTAACCCATCTGAATCCATTCCAGTACTACAATCTACCCGGAGCACTGGAAACGCATCTGAATTCATTCTAGTACTATAATCTACCCTTAACTCTGGGAACGCATCTGAATCCATTCAAGTACTACAATCTACCCGCAGCTCTGGTAACGCATCTGAATCCATTCCAGTACTACAATCTACCCGGAGCTCTGGTAATGCATCTGAATCCATTCCAGTACTACAATCTACTAGCAGCTCTGGTAACCCATCTGAATCCATTCCAGTACTACAATCTACCTGGAGCACTGGAAACGCATCTGAATCCATTCCAGTACTATAATCTACTAGCAGCTCTAGCAACCCATCGGAATCCATTCCAGTACTACAATCTACCCGGAGTTCTGGTAACGCATCTGAATCCATTCCAGTACTACAATCTATCAGGAGCTCTGGTAACGCTTCTTAATCCATTCCAGTACTACAATCTACCAGCACCTCTGGTAACGCATCTGAATCCATTCCGGTACTACAATCTACTAGCAGCTCAGGTAACGCATCGGAATAAGTACTAATACTACAATCGATCCGGAGCTCTGGTAACGCATCTGAATCCATTTCAGGACTACAATCTATCCAGAGCTCTAGTAATGCATCTAAATCCATTCCAGTACTACAATCTACCCGGAGCTCTAGTAACGCATCTGAATCCATTCCAGTACAACAATCTATCCGGTGCTCTGGTAACGCATCTGAATCCATTCCAGTACAACAATCTATCCGGTGCTCTGGTAACGCATCTGAATTCATTCCAATACTATAATCTGTCCGGAGCTCTGGTAACGCATCTAAATCCATTTCAGTACTACAATCTATCCGTATCTCTGGTAATGCATCTGAATCCATTCCAGTACTACAATCTATCCGGAGCTTTAGTAATGCATCTGAATCCATTCCAGTACTACAATCTACTAGCAGCTCTGGCAAACCATCTGAATCCAATCCTGTACTACAATCTACCCGCAGCTCTGGTAACGCATCTGAATCCATTCCAGTACTACAATCTATCAAGAGCTCTGGTAACGCCTCTGAATCCCTTCCAGTACTACAATCTATTGGGACCTCTGGTAACGCATCTGAATCCATTCCAGTACGACAATCTATCCGGAGCTCTGATACCGCTTCTGAATCCATTCCAATTCTACAATCTACCCGGAGCTCTGGTAACTCATCTGAATCTATTCCAATACTACAATCTATCGGGAGCTCTGGTAACCCATCTGAATCCATTCCAGTATTACAATCTACCCGGAGGTCTGGTAATGATCTGAACAAATTCCAGTACTACAATCTACCAGCAGTTCTGGAAACGCATCTGAATCCATTCCAGTACTACAATCTATCCAGAGCTCTGGTAACCCATTTAAATCCATTCCAGTACTGCAATCTTCCCAGACCTCTGGTAACCCATCTGAATCCATTCCAATTCTGCAATCTACCCTGAGCTTAGGTAACGCATCTGAATCCATTCCAATACTACAATCTATCGGGAGCTCTGGTAACCCATCTGAATCCATTACAGTACTACAATCTACCTGGAGCTCTGGTAACCCTTCTGAATCCATTCCAATACTACAATCTATCTGGAGCTCTGGTAATGCATCTGAATCCGTTTCAGTGCTACAATCTACTAGCAGCTCAGGTAACGCATCTGAATCCATTGCAGTACTACAATCTATCGGGAGCTCTGGTAACGCATCTGAATCCATTCCAGTACTACATTCTATCCGGAGCTCTGATAATGCATCTGAATCAATTCCAGGACTACAATCAACCCTTAGCTCTGGTAACGCATCTCAATCCATTCCAGTACTACAATCTATCTGGAGCTCTGGTAATGCATCTGAATGAATTCCAGGACTACAATCAACCCTTAGCTCTGGTAACGCATCTCAATCCATCCCAATACTACAATCTATCCGGACCTCTGGTAACGCATCTAAATCCATTCCAGTACTACAATCAACCTGGAGCTCTGGTAACGTATCTGAATCCATTCCAATACTATAATCTACCCGGAGCTCTGGCAACACATTTGAATCCATTCCAGTACTACAATCTATCGGGAGCTCTGGTAATTCATCTGAATCCGTTGCAGTGCTACAATCTACCAGCAGCTCTGGTAACACATCTGAATCCATTACAGTACTACAATCTATCGGGAGCTCTGGTAATGCATCTGAATCAATTCCAGTACTACAATCTATTTGGAGCTCTGGTAATTCATCTGAATCCGTTGCAGTGCTACAATCTACCCTTAGCTCTGGCAACGCATCTGAATTCATTTCAGTACTACAATCTATCTGGAGCTCTGGGAACGCATCTGAATCCATTCCAGTACTACAATCTATCTGGAGCTCTGGTAATGCATCTAAATCAATTCCAGTGCTACAATCTACCTGCATCTCTGGTAACGCATCTGAATCCATTCCAGTACTACAATCTATCCGGAGCTCTGGTAACGCATCTGAATCCATTCCAGTACTACAATCTACCTGGAGCTCTGGTAATGCATCTACATCCGTTCCAGTGCTCCAATGTAACAGCAGCTCTGGTAACGCATTTGAATCCATTCCAGTACTACAGTCTATCCGGAGCTCTGGTAATGCATCTGAATCCGTTCCAGTGCTACATTCTACTAGCAGCTCAGGTAACGCATCTGAATCCATTCCAGTACTACAATCTATCGGGAGCTCTGGTAACGCATCTGAGTCCATTCCAGTACTACAATCTATCCGGAGCTCTGATAATGCATCTGAATCAATTCCAGGACTGCAATCAACCCTTAGCTCTGGTAACGCTTCTCAATCCATTCCAGTACTACAATATATCTCGAGCTCTGGTAATGCATCTGAATGAATTCCAGGACTACAATCAACCCTTAGCTCTGGTAACGCATCTCAATCCATCCCAGTACTACAATCTATCCGGACCTCTGGTAACGCATCTAAATCCATTCCAATACTATAATCTACCCGGAGCTCTGGCAACACATTTGAATCCATTCCAGTACTACAATCTATCGGGAGCTCTGGTAATTCATCTGAATCCGTTGCAGTGCTACAATCTACCAGCAGCTCTGGTAACACATCTGAATCCATTACAGTACTACAATCTATCAGGAGCTCTGGTAATGCATCTGAATCAATTCCAGTACTACTATCTATTTGGAGCTTTGGTAATTCATCTGAATCCGTTGCAGTGCTACAATCTACCCTTAGCTCTGGTAACGCATCTGAATCCATTCCAGTACTACAATCTATCCGGAGCTCTGGTAACGCATCTGAATCCATTTCAGTACTACAAACTATCCGTATCTCTGGTAATGCATCTGAATCCATTCCAGTACTACAATCTATCCGGATCTCTAGTAATGCATCTGAATCCATTCCAGAACTACAATCTACTAGCAGCTCTGGCAAACCATCTGAATCCAATCCTGTACTACAATCTACCCGCAGCTCTGGTAACGCATCTGAATCCATTCCAGTACTACAATCTATCCGGAGCTCTGGTAACGCATCTTTATCCATTCCTGTACTACAGTCTATCCGGAGCTCTGGTAACGCATCTGAATCCATTCCAGTACGACAATCTATCCGGAGCTCTGATACCGCTTCTGAATCCATTCCAATTCTACAATCTACCCGGAGCTCTGGTAACTCATCTGAATCTATTCCAATACTACAAGCTATCGGGAGCTCTGGTAACCCATCTGAATCCATTCCAGTACTACAATCTACCCGGAGGTCTGGTAATGATCTGAACAAATTCCAGTACTACAATCTACCAGCAGTTCTGGAAACGCATCTGAATCCATTCCAGTACTACAATCTATCCAGAGCTCTGGTAACGCATTTAAATCCATTCCAGTACTGCAATCTTCCCAGACCTCTGGTAACCCATCTGAATCCATTCCAATTCTGCAATCTACCCTGAGCTTAGGTAACGCATCTGAATCCATTCCAATAATACAATCTACCAGCAGCTCTGGTAATGCATCTGAATCCATTCCAGTACTACAATCTATCGGGAGCTCTGGTAACCCATCTGAATCCATTACAGTACTACAATCTACCCGGAGCTCTGGTAACCCTTCTGAATCCATTCCAATACTACAATCTATCCGGAGCTCTGGTAATGCATCTGAATCCGTTCCAGTGCTACAATCTACTAGCAGCTCAGGTAACGCATCTGAATCCATTCCAGTACTACAATCTATCCGGAGCTCTGATAATGCATCTGAATCAATTCCAGGACTACAATCAACCCTTAGCTCTGGTAACGCATCTCAATCCATTCCAGTACTACGATCTATCTGGAGCTTTGGTAATGCATCTGAATGAATTCCAGGACTACAATCAACCCTTAGCTCTGGTAACGCATCTCAATCCATCCCAATACTACAATAATTCCGGACCTCTGGTAACGCATCTAAATCCATTCCAGTACTACAATCATCCTGGAGCTCTGGTAACGTATCTGAATCCATTCCAATACTATAATCTACCCGGAGCTCTGGCAACACATTTGAATCAATTCCAGTACTACAATCTATCGGGAGCTCTGGTAATTCATCTGAATCCGTTGCAGTGCTACAATCTACCAGCAGCTCTGGTAACACATCTGAATCCATTACAGTACTACAATCTATTGGGAGCTCTGGTAATGCATCTGAATCAATTCCAGTACTACAATCTATTTGGAGCTCTGGTAATTCATCTGAATCCGTTGCAGTGCTACAATCTACCCTTAGCTCTGGTAACGCATCTGAATTCATTCCAGTACTACAATCTATCTGGAGCTCTGGGAACGCATCTGAATCCATTCCAGTACTACAATCTATCTGGAGCTCTGGTAATGCATCTAAATCCATTCCAGTGCTACAATCTACCTGCATCTCTGGTAACGCATCTGAATCCATTCCAGTACTACAATCTATCCGGAGCTCTGGTAACGCATCTGAATCCATTCCAGTACTACAATCTACCTGGAGCTCTGGTAATGCATCTAAATCCGTTCCAGTGCTCCAATGTAACAGCAGCTCTGGTAACGCATTTGAATCCATTCCAGTACTACAGTCTATCCGGAGCTCTGGTAATGCATCTGAATCCGTTCCAGTGCTACATTCTACTAGCAGCTCAGGTAACGCATCTGAATCCATTCCAGTACTACAATCTATCGGGAGCTCTGGTAACGCATCTGAATCCATTCCAATACTACAATCTATCCGGAGCTCTGATAATGCATCTGAATCAATTCCAGGACTACAATCAACCCTTAGCTCTGGTAACGCTTCTCAATCCATTCCAGTACTACAATCTATCTGGAGCTCTGGTAATGCATCTGAATGAATTTCTGGACTACAATCAACCCTTAGCTCTGGTAACGCATCTCAATCCATCCCAGTACTACAATCTATCCGGACCTCTGGTAACGCATCTAATTCCATTCCAGTACTACAATCTACCTGGAGCTCTGGTAACGTATCTGAATCCATTCCAATACTATAATCTACCCGGAGCTCTGGCAACACATTTGAATCCATTCCAGTACTACAATCTATCGGGAGCTCTGGTAATTCATCTGAATCCGTTGCAGTGCTACAATCTACCAGCAGCTCTAGTAATGCATCTGAATCCATTCCAGTACTACAATCTACTAGCAGCTCTGGCAAACCATCTGAATCCAATCCTGTACTACAATCTACCCGCAGCTCTGGTAACGCATCTGAATCCATTCCAGTACTACAATCTATCCGGAGCTCTGGTAACGCATCTTTATCCATTCCTGTACTACAGTCTATCCGGAGCTCTGGTAACGCATCTGAATCCATTCCAGTACGACAATCTATCCGGAGCTCTGATACCGCTTCTGAATCCATTCCAATTCTACAATCTACCCGGAGCTCTGGTAACTCATCTGAATCTATTCCAATACTACAAGTTATCGGGAGCTCTGGTAACCCATCTGAATCCATTCCAGTATTACAATCTACCCGGAGGTCTGGTAATGATCTGAACAAATTCCAGTACTACAATCTACCAGCAGTTCTGGAAACGCATCTGAATCCATTCCAGTACTACAATCTATCCAGAGCTCTGGTAACGCATTTAAATCCATTCCAGTACTGCAATCTTCCCAGACCTCTGGTAACCCATCTGAATCCATTCCAATTCTGCAATCTACCCTGAGCTTAGGTAACGCATCTGAATCCATTCCAATACTACAATCTACCAGCAGCTCTGGTAATGCATCTGAATCCATTCCAGTACTACAATCTATCGGGAGCTCTGGTAACCCATCTGAATCTATTACAGTACTACAATCTACCCGGAGCTCTGGTAACCCTTCTGAATCCATTCCAATACTACAATCTATCCGGAGCTCTGGTAATGCATCTGAATCCGTTCCAGTGCTACAATCTACTAGCAGCTCAGGTAACGCATCTGAATCCATTCCAGTACTACAATCTATCGGGAGCTCTGGTAACGCATCTGAATCCATTCCAGGACTACAATCAACCCTTAGCTCTGGTAACGCATCTCAATCCATTCCAGTACTACAATCTATCTGGAGCTCTGGTAATGCATCTGAATGAATTCCAGGACTACAATCAACCCTTAGCTCTGGTAACGCATCTCAATCCATCCCAATACTACAATCTATCCGGACCTCTGGTAACGCATCTAAATCCATTCCAGTACTACAATCAACCTGGAGCTCTGGTAATGTATCTGAATCCATTCCAATACTATAATCTACCCGGAGCTCTGGCAACACATTTGAATCCATTCCACAATCTATCGGGAGCTCTGGTTATTCATCTGAATCCGTTGCAGTGATACAATCTACCAGCAGCTCTGGTAACACATCTGAATCCATTACAGTACTACAATCTATCAGGAGCTCTGGTAATGCATCTGAATCATTTCCAGTACTACAATCTATTTGGAGCTCTGGTAATTCATCTGAATCCGTTGCAGTGCTACAATCTACCCTTAGCTCTGGTAACGCATCTGAATTCATTCCAGTACTACAATCTATCTGGAGCTCTGGGAACGCATCTGAATCCATTCCAGTACTACCATCTATCTGGAGCTCTAGTAATGCATCTAAATCCATTCCAGTGCTACAATCTACCTGCATCTCTGGTAACGCATCTGAATCCATTCCAGTACTACAATCTATCCGGAGCTCTGGTAACGCATGTGAATCCATTCCAGTACTACAATCTACCTGGAGCTCTGGTAATGCATCTAAATCCGTTCCAGTGCTCCAATGTAACAGCAGCTCTGGTAACGCATTTGAATCCATTCCAGTACTACAGTCTATCCGGAGCTCTGGTAATGCATCTGAATCCGTTCCAGTGCTACATTCTACTAGCAGCTCAGGTAACGCATCTGAATCCATTCCAGTACTACAATCTATCGGGAGCTCAGGTAACGCATCTGAATCCATTCCAGTACTACAATCTATCGGGAGCTCTGATAATGCATCTGAATCAACTCCAGGACTACAATCAACCCTTAGCTCTGGTAACGCTTCTCAATCCATTCCAGTACTACAATCTATCGGGAGCTCTGGTAATGCATCTGAATGAATTCCAGGACTACAATCAACCCTTAGCTCTGGTAATGCATCTCAATCCATCCCAGTACTACAATCTATCCGGACCTCTGGTAACGCATCTAAATCCATTCCAGTACTACAATCTACCTGGAGCTCTGATAACGTATCTGAATCCATTCCAATACTATAATCTACCCGGAGCTCTGGCAACACATTTGAATCCATTCCAGTACTACAATCTACCCGGAGGTCTGGTAATGATCTGAACAAATTCCAGTACTACAATCTACCAGCAGTTCTGGAAACGCATCTGAATCCATTCCAGTACTACAATCTATCCAGAGCTCTGGTAACGCATTTAAATCCATTCCAGTACTGCAATCTTCCCAGACCTCTGGTAACCCATCTGAATCCATTCCAATTCTGCAATCTACCCTGAGCTTAGGTAACGCATCTGAATCCATTCCAATACTACAATCTACCAGCAGCTCTGGTAATGCATCTGAATCCATTCCAGTACTACAATCTATCGGGAGTACTGGTAACACATCTGAATCCATTACAGTACTACAATCTACCCGGAGCTCTGGTAACCCTTCTGAATCCATTCCAATACTACAATCTATACGGAGCTCTGGTAATGCATCTGAATCCGTTCCAGTGCTACAATCTACTAGCAGCTCAGGTAACGCATCTGAATCCATTCCAGTACTACAATCTATCCGGAGCTCTGATAATGCATCTGAATCAATTCCAGGACTACAATCAACCCTTAGCTCTGGTAACGTATCTCAATCCATCCCAGTACTACAATCTATCCGGACCTCTGGTAACGCATCTAAATCCATTCCAGTACTACAATCTACCTGGAGCTCTGATAACGTATCTGAATTCATTCCAATACTATAATCTACCCGGAGCTCTGGCAACACATTTGAATCCATTCCAGTACTACAATCTATCGGGAGCTCTGGTAATTCATCTGAATCCGTTGCAGTGCTACAATCTACCAGCAGCTCTGGTAACACATCTGAATCCATTACAGTACTACAATCTATCAGGAGCTCTGGTAATGTATCTGAATCAATTCCAGTACTACAATCTATTTGGAGCTTTGGTAATTCATCTGAATCCGTTGCAGTGCTACAATCTACCCTTAGCTCTGGTAACGCATCTGAATCCATTCCAGTACTACAATCTATCCGGAGCTCTGGTAACGCATCTGAATCCATTTCAGTACTACAATCTATCCGTATCTCTGGTAATGCATCTGAATCCATTCCAGTTCTACAATCTATCCGGAGCTCTAGTAATGCATCTGAATCCATTCCAGTACTACAATTTACTAGCAGCTCTGGCAAACCATCTGAATCCAATCCTGTACTACAATCTACCCGCAGCTCTGGTAACGCATCTGAATCCATTCCAGTACTACAAACTATCCGGAGCTCTGGTAACGCATCTTTATCCATTCCTGTACTACAGTCTATCCGGAGCTCTGGTAACGCATCTGAATCCATTCCAGTACGACAAACTATCCGGAGCTCTGATACCGCTTCTGAATCCATTCCAATTCTACAATCTACCCGGAGCTCTGGTAACTCATCTGAATCTATTCCAATACTACAAGCTATCGGGAGCTCTGGTAACCCATCTGAATCCATTCCAGTATTACAATCTACCCGGAGGTCTGGTAATGATCTGAACAAATTCCAGTACTACAATCTACCAGCAGTTCTGGAAACGCATCTGAATCCATTCCAGTACTACAATCTATCCAGAGCTCTGGTAACGCATTTAAATCCATTCCAGTACTGCAATCTTCCCAGACCTCTGGTAACCCATCTGAATCCATTCCAATTCTGCAATCTACCCTGAGCTTAGGTAACGCATCTGAATCCATTCCAATACTACAATCTACCAGCAGCTCTGGTAATGCATCTGAATCCATTCCAGTACTACAATCTATCGGGAGCTCTGGTAACCCATCTGAATCCATTACAGTACTACAATCTATCCGGAGCTCTGGTAATGCATCTGAATCCGTTCCAGTGCTACAATCTACTAGCAGCTCAGGTAACGCATCTGAATCCATTCCAGTACTACAATCTATCCGGAGCTCTGATAATGCATCTGAATCAATTCCAGGACTACAATCAACCCTTAGCTCTGGTAACGCATCTCAATCCATCCCAGTACTACAATCTATCCGGACCTCTGGTAACGCATCTAAATCCATTCCAGTACTACAATCTACCTGGAGCTCTGGTAACGTATCTGAATCCATTCCAATACTATAATCTACCCGGAGCTCTGGCAACACATTTGAATCCATTCCAGTACTACAATCTATCGGGAGCTCTGGTAATTCATCTGAATCCGTTGCAGTGCTACAATCTACCAGCAGCTCTGGTAACGCATCTGAATCCATTACAGTACTACAATCTATCAGGAGCTCTGGTAATGCATCTGAATCAATTCCAGTACTACAATCTATTTGGAGCTTTGGTAATTCATCTGAATCCGTTGCAGTGCTACAATCTACCCTTAGCTCTGGTAACGCATCTGAATCCATTCCAGTACTACAATCTATCCGGAGCTCTGGTAACGCATCTGAATCCATTTCAGTACTACAATCTATCCGTATCTCTGGTAATGCATCTGAATCCATTCCAGTACTACAATCTACTAGCAGCTCTGGCAAACCATCTGAATCCAATCCTGTACTACAATCTACCCGCAGCTCTGGTAACGCATCTGAATCCATTCCAGTACTACAATCTATCCGGAGCTCTGGTAACGCATCTTTATCCATTCCTGTACTACAGTCTATCCGGAGCTCTGGTAACGCATCTGAATCCATTCCAGTACGACAATCTATCCGGAGCTCTGATACCACTTCTGAATCCATTCCAATTCTACAATCTACCCGGAGCTCTGGTAACTCATCTGAATCTATTCCAATACTACAAGCTATCGGGAGCTCTGGTAACCCATCTGAATCCATTCCAGTATTACAATCTACCCGGAGGTCTGGTAATGATCTGAACAAATTCCAGTACTACAATCTACCAGCAGTTCTGGAAACGCATCTGAATCCATTCCAGTACTACAATCTATCCAGAGCTCTGGTAACGCATTTAAATCCATTCCAGTACTGCAATCTTCCCAGACCTCTGGTAACCCATCTGAATCCATTCCAATTCTGCAATCTACCCTGAGCTTAGGTAACGCATCTGAATCCATTCCAATACTACAATCTACCAGCAGCTCTGGTAATGCATCTGAATCCATTCCAGTACTACAATCTATCGGGAGTACTGGTAACCCATCTGAATCCATTACAGTACTACAATCTACCCGGAGCTCTGGTAACCCTTCTGAATCCATTCCAATACTACAATCTATACGGAGCTCTGGTAATGCATCTGAATCCGTTCCAGTGCTACAATCTACTAGCAGCTCAGGTAACGCATCTGAATCCATTCCAGTACTACAATCAACCCTTAGCTCTGGTAACGTATCTCAATCCATTCCAGTATTACAATCTATCTGGAGCTCTGGTAATGCATCTGAATGAATTCCAGGACTACAATCAACCCTTAGCTCTGGTAACGCATCTCAATCCATCCCAATACTACAATCTATCCGGACCTCTGGTAACGCATCTAAATCCATTCCAGTACTACAATCAACCTGGAGCTCTGGTAACGTATCTGAATCCATTCCAATACTATAATCTACCGGGAGCTCTGGCAACACATTTGAATCCATTCCAGTACTACAATCTATCGGGAGCTCTGGTAATTCATCTGAATCCGTTGCAGTGATACAATCTACCAGCAGCTCTGGTAACACATCTGAATCCATTACAGTACTACAATCTATCGGGAGCTCTGGTAATGCATCTGAATCAATTCCAGTACTACAATCTATTTGGAGCTCTGGTAATTCATCTGAATCCGTTGCAGTGCTACAATCTACCCTTAGCTCTGGTAACGCATCTGAATTCATTCCAGTACTACAATCTATCTGGAGCTCTGGGAACGCATCTGAATCCATTCCAGTGCTACAATCTACCTGCATCTCTGGTAAGGCATCTGAATCCATTCCAGTACTACAATCTATCCGGAGCTCTGGTAACGCATCTGAATCCATTCCAGTACTACAATCTACCTGGAGCTCTGGTAATGCATCTAAATCCGTTCCAGTGCTCCAATGTAACAGCAGCTCTGGTAACGCATTTGAATCCATTCCAGTACTACAGTCTATCCGGAGCTCTGGTAATGCATCTGAATCCGTTCCAGTGCTACATTCTACTAGCAGCTCAGGTAACGCATCTGAATCCATTCCAGTACTACAATCTATCGGGAGCTCTGGTAACGCATCTGAATCCATTCCAGTACTACAATCTATCCGGAGCTCTGATAATGCATCTGAATCAATTCCAGGACTACAATCAACCCTTAGCTCTGGTAACGCTTCTCAATCCATTCCAGTACTACAATCTATCTGGAGCTCTGGTAATGCATCTGAATGAATTCCAGGACTACAATCAACCCTTAGCTCTGGTAACGCATCTCAATCCATCCCAGTACTATAATCTATCCGGACCTCTGGTAACGCATCTAAATCCATTCCAGTACTACAATCTACCTGGAGCTCTGGTAACGTATCTGAATCCATTCCAATACTATAATCTACCCGGAGCTCTGGCAACACATTTGAATCCATTCCAGTACTACAATCTATCGGGAGCTCTGGTAATTCATCTGAATCCGTTGCAGTGCTACAATCTACCAGCAGCTCTGGTAACACATCTGAATCCATTACAGTACTACAATCTATCAGGAGCTCTGGTAATGCATCTGAATCAATTCCAGTACTACAATCTATTTGGAGCTTTGGTAATTCATCTGAATCCGTTGCAGTACTACAATCTATCAAGAGCTCTGGTAACGCCTCTGAATCCCTTCCAGTACTACAATCTATTGGGACCTCTGGTAACGCATCTGAATCCATTCCAGTACGACAATCTATCCGGAGCTCTGATACCGCTTCTGAATCCATTCCAATTCTACAATCTACCCGGAGCTCTGGTAACTCATCTGAATCTATTCCAATACTACAATCTATCGGGAGCTTTGGTAACCCATCTGAATCCATTCCAGTATTACAATCTACCCGGAGGTCTGGTAATGATCTGAACAAATTCCAGTACTACAATCTACCAGCAGTTCTGGAAACGCATCTGAATCCATTCCAGTACTATAATCTATCCAGAGCTCTGGTAACGCATTTAAATCCATTCCAGTACTGCAATCTTCCCAGACCTCTGGTAACCCATCTGAATCCATTCCAATTCTGCAATCTACCCTGAGCTTAGGTAACGCATCTGAATCCATTCCAATACTACAATCTACCAGCAGCTCTGGTAATGCATCTGAATCCATTCCAGTACTACAATCTATCGGGAGCTCTGGTAACCCATCTGAATCCATTACAGTACTGCAATCTACCCAGAGCTCTGGTAACCCTTCTGAATCCATTCCAATACTACAATCTATCCGGAGCTCTGGTAATGCATCTGAATCCGTTCCAGTGCTACAATCTACTAGCAGCTCAGGTAACGCATCTGAATCCATTCCAGTACTACAATCTATCGGGAGCTCTGGTAACGCATCTGAATCCATTCCAGTACTACAATCTATCCGGAGCTCTGATAATGCATCTGAATCAATTCCAGGACTACAATCAACCCTTAGCTCTGGTAACGCATCTCAATCCATTCCAGTACTACAATCTATCTGGAGCTCTGGTAATGCATCTGAATGAATTCCAGGACTACAATCAACCCTTAGCTCTGGTAACGCATCTCAATCCATCCCAATACTACAATCTATCCGGACCTCTGGTAACGCAGCTAAATCCATTCCAGTACTACAATCAACCTGGAGCTCTGGTAACGTATCTGAATCCATTCCAATACTATAATCTACCCGGAGCTCTGGCAACACATTTGAATCCATTCCAGTACTACAATCTATCGGGAGCTCTGGTAATTCATCTGAATCCGTTGCAGTGCTACAATCTACCAGCAGCTCTGGTAACACATCTGAATCCATTACAGTACTACAATCTATCGGGAGCTCTGGTAATGCATCTGAATCATTTCCAGTACTACAATCTATTTGGAGCTCTGGTAATTCATCTGAATCCGTTGCAGTGCTACAATCTACCCTTAGCTCTGGTAACGCATCTGAATCCATTCCAGTACTACAATCTATCTGGAGCTCTGGGAACGCATCTGAATCCATTCCAGTACTACAGTCTATCCAGAGCTCTGGTAACTCATGTGAATTCATTCTATTACTACAATCTAAAAGCAGCTCTGATAACGCATCTGAATCAATTCCAATACGACAATCTACCCGGAGATCTGGTAACGCACCTGAATCCATTCCAGTACTACAATCTATCCAGAGCTCTGGTAATCAATCTGAATCCATTCCAGTACTACAATCTATCCGGAGCTCTGGTAACGCATCCTTATCCATTCCTGTACTACAGTCTATCCGGAGCTCTGGTAACGCATCTGAATCCATTCCAGTACGACAATCTATCCGGAGCTCTGATACCGCTTCTGAATCCATTCCAATTCTACAATCTACCCGGAGCTCTGGTAACTCATCTGAATCTATTCCAATACTACAATCTACCCGGAGGTCTGGTAATGATCTGAACAAATTCCAGTACTACAATCTACCAGCAGTTCTGGAAACGCATCTGAATCCATTCCAGTACTACAATCTATCCAGAGCTCTGGTAACGCATTTAAATCCATTCCAGTACTGCAATCTTCCCAGACCTCTGGTAACCCATCTGAATCCATTCCAATTCTGCAATCTACCCTGAGCTTAGGTAACACATCTGAATCCATTCCAATACTACAATCTACCAGCAGCTCTGGTAATGCATCTGAATCCATTCCAGTACTACAATCTATCGGGAGCTCTGGTAACCCATCTGAATCTATTACAGTACTACAATCTACCCGGAGCTCTGGTAACCCTTCTGAATCCATTCCAATACTACAATCTATCCGGAGCTCTGGTAATGCATCTGAATCCGTTCCAGTGCTACAATCTACTAGCAGCTCAGGTAACGCATCTGAATCCATTCCAGTACTACAATCTATCGGGAGCTCTGGTAACGCATCTGAATCCATTCCAGTACTACAATCTATCCGGAGCTCTGATAATGCATCTGAATCAATTCCAGGACTACAATCAACCCTTAGCTCTGGTAACGCATCTCAATCCATCCCAGTACTACAATAAATCCGGACCTCTGGTAACGCATCTAAATCCATTCCAGTACTACAATCAACCTGGAGCTCTGGTAACGTATCTGAATCAATTCCAATACTATAATCTACCCGGAGCTCTGGCAACACATTTGAATCAATTCCAGTACTACAATCTATCGGGAGCTCTGGTAATTCATCTGAATCCGTTGCAGTGCTACAATCTACCAGCAGCTCTGGTAACACATCTGAATCCATTACAGTACTACAATCTATCGGGAGCTCTGGTAATGCATCTGAATCAATTCCAGTACTACAATCTATTTGGAGCTCTGGTAATTCATCTGAATCCGTTGCAGTGCTACAATCTACCCTTAGCTCTGGTAACGCATCTGAATTCATTCCAGTACTACAATCTATCTGGAGCTCTGGGAACGCATCTAAATCCATTCCAGTGCTACAATCTACCTGCATCTCTGGTAACGCATCTGAATCCATTCCAGTACTACAATCTATCCGGAGCTCTGGTAACGCATCTGAATCCATTCCAGTACTACAATCTACCTGGAGCTCTGGTAATGCATCTAAATCCATTCCAGTGCTCCAATGTAACAGCAGCTCTGGTAACGCATTTGAATCCATTCAAGTACTACAGTCTATCCGGAGCTCTGGTAATGCATCTGAATCCGTTCCAGTGCTACATTCTACTAGCAGCTCAGGTAACGCATCTGAATCCATTCCAGTACTACAATCTATCGGGAGCTCTGGTAACGCATCTGAATCCATTCCAATACTACAATCTATCCGGAGCTCTGATAATGCATCTGAATCAATTCCAGGACTACAATCAACCCTTAGCTCTGGTAACGCTTCTCAATCCATTCCAGTACTACAATCTATCTGGAGCTCTGGTAATGCATCTGAATGAATTCCAGGACTACAATCAACCCTTAGCTCTGGTAACGCATCTCAATCCATCCCAGTACTACAATCTATCCGGACCTCTGGTAACGCATCTAAATCCATTCCAGTACTACAATCTACCTGGAGCTCTGATAACGTATCTGAATCCATTCCAATACTATAATCTACCCGGAGCTCTGGCAACACATTTGAATCCATTCCAGTACTACAATCTATCGGGAGCTCTGGTAATTCATCTGAATCCGTTGCAGTGCTACAATCTACCAGCAGCTCTGGTAACACATCTGAATCCATTACAGTACTACAATCTATCAGGAGCTCTGGTAATGTATCTGAATCAATTCCAGTACTACAATCTATTTGGAGCTTTGGTAATTCATCTGAATCCGTTGCAGTGCTACAATCTACCCTTAGCTCTGGTAACGCATCTGAATCCGTTCCAGTACTACAATCTATCCGGAGCTCTGGTAACGCATCTGAATCCATTTCAGTACTACAATCTATCCGTATCTCTGGTAATGCATCTGAATCCATTCCAGTACTACAATCTATCCGGAGCTCTAGTAATGCATCTGAATCCATTCCAGTACTACAATCTACTAGCAGCTCTGGCAAACCATCTGAATCCAATCCTGTACTACAATCTACCCGCAGCTCTGGTAACGCATCTGAATCCATTCCAGTACTACAATCTATCCGGAGCTCTGGTAACGCATCTTTATCCATTCCTGTACTACAGTCTATCCGGAGCTCTGGTAACGCATCTGAATCCATTCCAGTACGACAAACTATCCGGAGCTCTGATACCGCTTCTGAATCCATTCCAATTCTACAATCTACCCGGAGCTCTGGTAACTCATCTGAATCTATTCCAATACTACAAGCTATCGGGAGCTCTGGTAACCCATCTGAATCCATTCCAGTATTACAATCTACCCGAAGGTCTGGTAATGATCTGAACAAATTCCAGTACTACAATCTACCAGCAGTTCTGGAAACGCATCTGAATCCATTCCAGTACTACAATCTATCCAGAGCTCTGGTAACGCATTTAAATCCATTCCAGTACTGCAATCTTCCCAGACCTCTGGTAACCCATCTGAATCCATTCCAATTCTGCAATCTACCCTGAGCTTAGGTAACGCATCTGAATCCATTCCAATACTACAATCTACCAGCAGCTCTGGTAATGCATCTGAATCCATTCCAGTACTACAATCTATCGGGAGCTCTGGTAACCCATCTGAATCCATTACAGTACTACAATCTACCCGGAGCTCTGGTAACCCTTCTGAATCCATTCCAATACTACAATCTATCCGGAGCTCTGGTAATGCATCTGAATCCGTTCCAGTGCTACAATCTACTAGCAGCTCAGGTAACGCATCTGAATCCATTCCAGTACTACAATCTATCCGGAGCTCTGATAATGCATCTGAATCAATTCCAGGACTACAATCAACCCTTAGCTCTGGTAACGCATCTCAATCCATCCCAGTACTACAATCTATCCGGACCTCTGGTAACGCATCTAAATCCATTCCAGTACTACAATCTACCTGGAGCTCTGGTAACGTATCTGAATCCATTCCAATACTATAATCTACCCGGAGCTCTGGCAACACATTTGAATCCATTCCAGTACTACAATCTATCGGGAGCTCTGGTAATTCATCTGAATCCGTTGCAGTGCTACAATCTACCAGCAGCTCTGGTAACACATCTGAATCCATTACAGTACTACAATCTATCAGGAGCTCTGGTAATGCATCTGAATCAATTCCAGTACTACAATCTATTTGGAGCTTTGGTAATTCATCTGAATCCGTTGCAGTGCTACAATCTACCCTTAGCTCTGGTAACGCATCTGAATCCATTCCAGTACTACAATCTATCCGGAGCTCTGGTAACGCATCTGAATCCATTTCAGTACTACAATCTATCCGTATCTATGGTAATGCATCTGAATCCATTCCAGTACTACAATCTATCCGGAGCTCTAGTAATGCATCTGAATCCATTCCAGTACTACAATCTACTAGCAGCTCTGGCAAACCATCTGAATCCAATCCTGTACTACAATCTACCCGCAGCTCTGGTAACGCATCTGAATCCATTCCAGTACTACAATCTATCCGGAGCTCTGGTAACGCATCTTTATCCATTCCTGTACTACAGTCTATCCGGAGCTCTGGTAACGCATCTGAATCCATTCCAGTACGACAATCTATCCGGAGCTCTGATACCACTTCTGAATCCATTCCAATTCTACAATCTACCCGGAGCTCTGGTAACTCATCTGAATCTATTCCAATACTACAAGCTATCGGGAGCTCTGGTAACCCATCTGAATCCATTCCAGTATTACAATCTACCCGGAGGTCTGGTAATGATCTGAACAAATTCCAGTACTACAATCTACCAGCAGTTCTGGAAACGCATCTGAATCCATTCCAGTACTACAATCTATCCAGAGCTCTGGTAACGCATTTAAATCCATTCCAGTACTGCAATCTTCCCAGACCTCTGGTAACCCATCTGAATCCATTCCAATTCTGCAATCTACCCTGAGCTTAGGTAACGCATCTGAATCCATTCCAATACTACAATCTACCAGCAGCTCTGGTAATGCATCTGAATCCATTCCAGTACTACAATCTATCGGGAGTACTGGTAACCCATCTGAATCCATTACAGTACTACAATCTACCCGGAGCTCTGGTAACCCTTCTGAATCCATTCCAATACTACAATCTATACGGAGCTCTGGTAATGCATCTGAATCCGTTCCAGTGCTACAATCTACTAGCAGCTCAGGTAACGCATCTGAATCCATTCCAGTACTACAATCTATCCGGAGCTCTGATAATGCATCTGAATCAATTCCAGGACTACAATCAACCCTTAGCTCTGGTAACGTATCTCAATCCATTCCAGTATTACAATCTATCTGGAGCTCTGGTAATGCATCTGAATGAATTCCAGGACTACAATCAACCCTTAGCTCTGGTAACGCATCTCAATCCATCCCAATACTACAATCTATCCGGACCTCTGGTAACGCATCTAAATCCATTCCAGTACTACAATCAACCTGGAGCTCTGGTAACGTATCTGAATCCATTCCAATACTATAATCTACCCGGAGCTCTGGCAACACATTTGAATCCATTCCAGTACTACAATCTATCGGGAGCTCTGGTAATTCATCTGAATCCGTTGCAGTGATACAATCTACCAGCAGCTCTGGTAACACATCTGAATCCATTACAGTACTACAATCTATCGGGAGCTCTGGTAATGCATCTGAATCAATTCCAGTACTACAATCTATTTGGAGCTCTGGTAATTCATCTGAATCTGTTGCAGTGCTACAATCTACCCTTAGCTCTGGTAACGCATCTGAATTCATTCCAGTACTACAATCTATCTGGAGCTCTGGGAACGCATCTGAATCCATTCCAGTACTACAATCTATCTGGAGCTCTGGTAATGCATCTAAATCCATTCCAGTGCTACAATCTACCTGCATCTCTGGTAACGCATCTGAATCCATTCCAGTACTACAATCTATCCGGAGCTCTGGTAACGCATCTGAATCCATTCCAGTACTACAATCTACCTGGAGCTCTGGTAATGCATCTAAATCCGTTCCAGTGCTCCAATGTAACAGCAGCTCTGGTAACGCATTTGAATCCATTCCAGTACTACAGTCTATCCGGAGCTCTGGTAATGCATCTGAATCCGTTCCAGTGCTACATTCTACTAGCAGCTCAGGTAATGCATCTGAATCCATTCCAGTACTACAATCTATCGGGAGCTCTGGTAACGCATCTGAATCCATTCCAGTACTACAATCTATCCGGAGCTCTGATAATGCATCTGAATCAATTCCAGGACTACAATCAACCCTTAGCTCTGGTAACGCTTCTCAATCCATTCCAGTACTACAATCTATCTGGAGCTCTGGTAATGCATCTGAATGAATTCCAGGACTACAATCAACCCTTAGCTCTGGTAACGCATCTCAATCCATCCCAGTACTACAATCTATCCGGACCTCTGGTAACGCATCTAAATCCATTCCAGTACTACAATCTCCCTGGATCTCTGGTAACGTATCTGAATCCATTCCAATACTATAATCTACCCGGAGCTCTGGCAACACATTTGAATCCATTCCAGTACTACAATCTATCGGGAGCTCTGGTAATTCATCTGAATCCGTTGCAGTGCTACAATCTACCAGCAGCTCTGGTAACACATCTGAATCCATTACAGTACTACAATCTATCAGGAGCTCTGGTAATGCATCTGAATCAATTCCAGTACTACAATCTATTTGGAGCTTTGGTAATTCATCTGAATCCGTTGCAGTGCTACAATCTACCCTTAGCTCTGGTAACGCATCTGAATCCATTCCAGTACTACAATCTATCAAGAGCTCTGGTAACGCCTCTGAATCCCTTCCAGTACTACAATCTATTGGGACCTCTGGTAACGCATCTGAATCCATTCCAGTACGACAATCTATCCGGTGCTCTGATACCGCTTCTGAATCCATTCCAATTCTACAATCTACCCGGAGCTCTGGTAACTCATCTGAATCTATTCCAATACTACAATCTATCGGGAGCTTTGGTAACCCATCTGAATCCATTCCAGTATTACAATCTACCCGGAGGTCTGGTAATGATCTGAACAAATTCCAGTACTACAATCTACCAGCAGTTCTGGAAACGCATCTGAATCCATTCCAGTACTATAATCTATCCAGAGCTCTGGTAACGCATTTAAATCCATTCCAGTACTGCAATCTTCCCAGACCTCTGGTAACCCATCTGAATCCATTCCAATTCTGCAATCTACCCTGAGCTTAGGTAACGCATCTGAATCCATTCCAATACTACAATCTACCAGCAGCTCTGGTAATGCATCTGAATCCATTCCAGTACTACAATCTATCGGGAGCTCTGGTAACCCATCTGAATCCATTACAGTACTACAATCTACCCGGAGCTCTGGTAACCCTTCTGAATCCATTCCAATACTACAATCTATCCGGAGCTCTGGTAATGCATCTGAATCCGTTCCAGTGCTACAATCTACTAGCAGCTCAGGTAACGCATCTGAATCCATTCCAGTACTACAATCTATCGGGAGCTCTGGTAACGCATCTGAATCCATTCCAGTACTACAATCTATCCGGAGCTCTGATAATGCATCTGAATCAATTCCAGGACTACAATCAACCCTTAGCTCTGGTAACGCATCTCAATCCATTCCAGTACTACAATCTATCTGGAGCTCTGGTAATGCATCTGAATGAATTCCAGGACTACAATCAACCCTTAGCTCTGGTAACGCATCTCAATCCATCCCAATACTACAATCTATCCGGACCTCTGGTAACGCAGCTAAATCCATTCCAGTACTACAATCAACCTGGAGCTCTGGTAACGTATCTGAATCCATTCCAATACTATAATCTACCCGGAGCTCTGGCAACACATTTGAATCCATTCCAGTACTACAATCTATCGGGAGCTCTGGTAATTCATCTGAATCCGTTGCAGTGCTACAATCTACCAGCAGCTCTGGTAACACATCTGAATCCATTACAGTACTACAATCTATCGGGAGCTCTGGTAATGCATCTGAATCATTTCCAGTACTACAATCTATTTGGAGCTCTGGTAATTCATCTGAATCCGTTGCAGTGCTACAATCTACCCTTAGCTCTGGTAACGCATCTGAATCCATTCCAGTACTACAATCTATCTGGAGCTCTGGGAACGCATCTGAATCCATTCCAGTACTACAGTCTATCCAGAGCTCTGGTAACTCATGTGAATTCATTCTATTACTACAATCTAAAAGCAGCTCTGATAACGCATCTGAATCAATTCCAATACGACAATCTACCCGGAGATCTGGTAACGCACCTGAATCCATTCCAGTACTACAATCTATCCAGAGCTCTGGTAATCAATCTGAATCCATTCCAGTACTACAATCTATCCGGAGCTCTGGTAACGCATCCTTATCCATTCCTGTACTACAGTCTATCCGGAGCTCTGGTAACGCATCTGAATCCATTCCAGTACGACAAACTATCCGGAGCTCTGATACCGCTTCTGAATCCATTCCAATTCTACAATCTACCCGGAGCTCTGGTAACTCATCTGAATCTATTCCAATACTACAAGCTATCGGGAGCTCTGGTAACCCATCTGAATCCATTCCAGTATTACAATCTACCCGGAGGTCTGGTAATGATCTGAACAAATTCCAGTACTACAATCTACCAGCAGTTCTGGAAACGCATCTGAATCCATTCCAGTACTACAATCTATCCAGAGCTCTGGTAACGCATTTAAATCCATTCCAGTACTGCAATCTTCCCAGACCTCTGGTAACCCATCTGAATCCATTCCAATTCTGCAATCTACCCTGAGCTTAGGTAACACATCTGAATCCATTCCAATACTACAATCTACCAGCAGCTCTGGTAATGCATCTGAATCCATTCCAGTACTACAATCTATCGGGAGCTCTGGTAACCCATCTGAATCCATTACAGTACTACAATCTACCCGGAGCTCTGGTAACCCTTCTGAATCCATTCCAATACTACAATCTATCCGGAGCTCTGGTAATGCATCTGAATCCGTTCCAGTGCTACAATCTACCAGCAGCTCAGGTAACGCATCTCAATCCATTCCAGTACTACAATCTATCTGGAGCTTTGGTAATGCATCTGAATGAATTCCAGGACTACAATCAACCCTTAGCTCTGGTAACGCATCTCAATCCATCCCAATAATACAATAAATCCGGACCTCTGGTAACGCATCTAAATCCATTCC
The DNA here is from genome assembly GCF_964204655.1 of Triturus cristatus. NCBI lineage: Eukaryota > Metazoa > Chordata > Amphibia > Caudata > Salamandridae > Triturus > Triturus cristatus. Next base: position 1,277,872,942 of record NC_140592.1, on the reverse strand, counting down.
AGTACTACAATCAACCTGGAGCTCTGGTAACGTATCTGAATCCATTCCAATACTATAATCTACCCGGAGCTCTGGCAACACATTTGAATCAATTCCAGTACTACAATCTATCGGGAGCTCTGGTAATTCATCTGAATCCGTTGCAGTGCTACAATCTACCAGCAGCTCTGGTAACACATCTGAATCCATTACAGTACTACAATCTATCGGGAGCTCTGGTAATGCACCTGAATCAATTCCAGTACTACAATCTATTTGAAGCTCTGGTAATTCATCTGAATCCGTTGCAGTGCTACAATCTACCCTTAGCTCTGGTAACGCATCTGAATTCATTCCAGTACTACAATCTATCTGGAGCTCTGGGAACGCATCTGAATCCATTCCAGTACTACAATCTATCTGGAGATCTGGTAATGCATCTAAATCCATTCCAGTGCTACAATCTACCTGCATCTCTGGTAACGCATCTGAATCCATTCCAGTACTACAATCTATCCGGAGCTCTGGTAACGCATCTGAATCCATTCCAGTACTACAATCTACCTGGAGCTCTGGTAATGCATCTAAATCCATTCCAGTGCTCCAATGTAACAGCAGCTCTGGTAACGCATTTGAATCCATTCAAGTACTACAGTCTATCCGGAGCTCTGGTAATGCATCTGAATCCGTTCCAGTGCTACATTCTACTAGCAGCTCAGGTAACGCATCTGAATCCATTCCAGTACTACAATCTATCGGGAGCTCTGGTAACGCATCTGAATCCATTCCAATACTACAATCTATCTGGAGCTCTGGTAATGCATCTGAATGAATTCCAGGACTACAATCAACCCTTAGCTCTGGTAACGCATCTCAATCCATCCCAGTACTACAATCTTTCCGGACCTCTGGTAACGCATCTAAATCCATTCCAGTACTACAATCTACCTGGAGCTCTGGTAACGTATCTGAATCCATTCCAATACTATAATCTACCCGGAGCTCTGGCAACACATTTGAATCCATTCCAGTACTACAATCTATCGGGAGCTCTGGTAATTCATCTGAATCCGTTGCAGTGCTACAATCTACCAGCAGCTCTGGTAACACATCTGAATCCATTACAGTACTACAATCTATCAGGAGCTCTGGTAATGCATCTGAATCAATTCCAGTACTACAATCTATTTGGAGCTTTGGTAATTCATCTGAATCCGTTGCAGTGCTACAATCTACCCTTAGCTCTGGTAACGCATCTGAATCCATTCCAGTACTACAATCTATCCGGAGCTCTGGTAACGCATCTGAATCCATTTCAGTACTACAATCTATCCGTATCTCTGGTAATGCATCTGAATCCATTCCAGTACTACAATCTATCCGGAGCTCTAGTAATGCATCTGAATCCATTCCAGTACTACAATCTACTAGCAGCTCTGGCAAACCATCTGAATCCAATCCTGTACTACAATCTACCCGCAGCTCTGGTAACGCATCTGAATCCATTCCAGTACTACAATCTATCCGGAGCTCTGGTAACGCATCTTTATCCATTCCTGTACTACAGTCTATCCGGAGCTCTGGTAACGCATCTGAATCCATTCCAGTACGACAATCTATCCGGAGCTCTGATACCGCTTCTGAATCCATTCCAATTCTACAATCTACCCGGAGCTCTGGTAACTCATCTGAATCTATTCCAATACTACAAGCTATCGGGAGCTCTGGTAACCCATCTGAATCCATTCCAGTATTACAATCTACCCGAAGGTCTGGTAATGATCTGAACAAATTCCAGTACTACAATCTACCAGCAGTTCTGGAAACGCATCTGAATCCATTCCAGTACTACAATCTATCCAGAGCTCTGGTAACGCATTTAAATCCATTCCAGTACTGCAATCTTCCCAGACCTCTGGTAACCCATCTGAATCCATTCCAATTCTGCAATCTACCCTGAGCTTAGGTAACGCATCTGAATCCATTCCAATACTACAATCTACCAGCAGCTCTGGTAATGCATCTGAATCCATTCCAGTACTACAATCTATCGGGAGCTCTGGTAACCCATCTGAATCCATTACAGTACTACAATCTACCCGGAGCTCTGGTAACCCTTCTGAATCCATTCCAATACTACAATCTATCCGGAGCTCTGGTAATGCATCTGAATCCGTTCCAGTGCTACATTCTACTAGCAGCTCAGGTAACGCATCTGAATCCATTCCAGTACTACAATCTATCCGGAGCTCTGATAATGCATCTGAATCAATTCCAGGACTACAATCAACCCTTAGCTCTGGTAACGCATCTCAATCCATCCCAGTACTACAATCTCTCCGGACCTCTGGTAACGCATCTAAATCCATTCCAGTACTACAATCTACCTGGAGCTCTGGTAACGTATCTGAATCCATTCCAATACTATAATCTACCCGGAGCTCTGGCAACACATTTGAATCCATTCCAGTACTACAATCTATCGGGAGCTCTAGTAATTCATCTGAATCCGTTGCAGTGCTACAATCTACCAGCAGCTCTGGTAACACATCTGAATCCATTACAGTACTACAATCTATCAGGAGCTCTGGTAATGCATCTGAATCAATTCCAGTACTACAATCTATTTGGAGCTTTGGTAATTCATCTGAATCCGTTGCAGTGCTACAATCTACCCTTAGCTCTGGTAACGCATCTGAATCCATTCCAGTACTACAATCTATCCGGAGCTCTGGTAACGCATCTGAATCCATTTCAGTACTACAATCTATCCGTATCTATGGTAATGCATCTGAATCCATTCCAGTACTACAATCTATCCGGAGCTCTAGTAATGCATCTGAATCCATTCCAGTACTACAATCTACTAGCAGCTCTGGCAAACCATCTGAATCCAATCCTGTACTACAATCTACCCGCAGCTCTGGTAACGCATCTGAATCCATTCCAGTACTACAATCTATCCGGAGCTCTGGTAACGCATCTTTATCCATTCCTGTACTACAGTCTATCCGGAGCTCTGGTAACGCATCTGAATCCATTCCAGTACGACAATCTATCCGGAGCTCTGATACCACTTCTGAATCCATTCCAATTCTACAATCTACCCGGAGCTCTGGTAACTCATCTGAATCTATTCCAATACTACAAGCTATCGGGAGCTCTGGTAACCCATCTGAATCCATTCCAGTATTACAATCTACCCGGAGGTCTGGTAATGATCTGAACAAATTCCAGTACTACAATCTACCAGCAGTTCTGGAAACGCATCTGAATCCATTCCAGTACTACAATCTATCCAGAGCTCTGGTAACGCATTTAAATCCATTCCAGTACTGCAATCTTCCCAGACCTCTGGTAACCCATCTGAATCCATTCCAATTCTGCAATCTACCCTGAGCTTAGGTAACGCATCTGAATCCATTCCAATACTACAATCTACCAGCAGCTCTGGTAATGCATCTGAATCCATTCCAGTACTACAATCTATCGGGAGTACTGGTAACCCATCTGAATCCATTACAGTACTACAATCTACCCGGAGCTCTGGTAACCCTTCTGAATCCATTCCAATACTACAATCTATACGGAGCTCTGGTAATGCATCTGAATCCGTTCCAGTGCTACAATCTACTAGCAGCTCAGGTAACGCATCTGAATCCATTCCAGTACTACAATCTATCCGGAGCTCTGATAATGCATCTGAATCAATTCCAGGACTACAATCAACCCTTAGCTCTGGTAACGTATCTCAATCCATTCCAGTATTACAATCTATCTGGAGCTCTGGTAATGCATCTGAATGAATTCCAGGACTACAATCAACCCTTAGCTCTGGTAACGCATCTCAATCCATCCCAATACTACAATTTATCCGGACCTCTGGTAACGCATCTAAATCCATTCCAGTACTACAATCAACCTGGAGCTCTGGTAACGTATCTGAATCCATTCCAATACTATAATCTACCCGGAGCTCTGGCAACACATTTGAATCCATTCCAGTACTACAATCTATCGGGAGCTCTGGTAATTCATCTGAATCCGTTGCAGTGATACAATCTACCAGCAGCTCTGGTAACACATCTGAATCCATTACAGTACTACAATCTATCGGGAGCTCTGGTAATGCATCTGAATCAATTCCAGTACTACAATCTATTTGGAGCTCTGGTAATTCATCTGAATCTGTTGCAGTGCTACAATCTACCCTTAGCTCTGGTAACGCATCTGAATTCATTCCAGTACTACAATCTATCTGGAGCTCTGGGAACGCATCTGAATCCATTCCAGTACTACAATCTATCTGGAGCTCTGGTAATGCATCTAAATCCATTCCAGTGCTACAATCTACCTGCATCTCTGGTAACGCATCTGAATCCATTCCAGTACTACAATCTATCCGGAGCTCTGGTAACGCATCTGAATCCATTCCAGTACTACAATCTACCTGGAGCTCTGGTAATGCATCTAAATCCGTTCCAGTGCTCCAATGTAACAGCAGCTCTGGTAACGCATTTGAATCCATTCCAGTACTACAGTCTATCCGGAGCTCTGGTAATGCATCTGAATCCGTTCCAGTGCTACATTCTACTAGCAGCTCAGGTAATGCATCTGAATCCATTCCAGTACTACAATCTATCGGGAGCTCTGGTAACGCATCTGAATCCATTCCAGTACTACAATCTATCCGGAGCTCTGATAATGCATCTGAATCAATTCCAGGACTACAATCAACCCTTAGCTCTGGTAACGCTTCTCAATCCATTCCAGTACTACAATCTATCTGGAGCTCTGGTAATGCATCTGAATGAATTCCAGGACTACAATCAACCCTTAGCTCTGGTAACGCATCTCAATCCACCCCAGTACTACAATCTATCCGGACCTCTGGTAACGCATCTAAATCCATTCCAGTACTACAATCTACCTGGAGCTCTGGTAACGTATCTGAATCCATTCCAATACTATAATCTACCCGGAGCTCTGGCAACACATTTGAATCCATTCCAGTACTACAATCTATCGGGAGCTCTGGTAATTCATCTGAATCCGTTGCAGTGCTACAATCTACCAGCAGCTCTGGTAACACATCTGAATCCATTACAGTACTACAATCTATCAGGAGCTCTGGTAATGCATCTGAATCAATTCCAGTACTACAATCTATTTGGAGCTTTGGTAATTCATCTGAATCCGTTGCAGTGCTACAATCTACCCTTAGCTCTGGTAACGCATCTGAATCCATTCCAGTACTACAATCTATCAAGAGCTCTGGTAACGCCTCTGAATCCCTTCCAGTACTACAATCTATTGGGACCTCTGGTAACGCATCTGAATCCATTCCAGTACGACAATCTATCCGGTGCTCTGATACCGCTTCTGAATCCATTCCAATTCTACAATCTACCCGGAGCTCTGGTAACTCATCTGAATCTATTCCAATACTACAATCTATCGGGAGCTTTGGTAACCCATCTGAATCCATTCCAGTATTACAATCTACCCGGAGGTCTGGTAATGATCTGAACAAATTCCAGTACTACAATCTACCAGCAGTTCTGGAAACGCATCTGAATCCATTCCAGTACTATAATCTATCCAGAGCTCTGGTAACGCATTTAAATCCATTCCAGTACTGCAATCTTCCCAGAACTCTGGTAACCCATCTGAATCCATTCCAATTCTGCAATCTACCCTGAGCTTAGGTAACGCATCTGAATCCATTCCAATACTACAATCTACCAGCAGCTCTGGTAATGCATCTGAATCCATTCCAGTACTACAATCTATCGGGAGCTCTGGTAACCCATCTGAATCCATTACAGTACTACAATCTACCCGGAGCTCTGGTAACCCTTCTGAATCCATTCCAATACTACAATCTATCCGGAGCTCTGGTAATGCATCTGAATCCGTTCCAGTGCTACAATCTACTAGCAGCTCAGGTAACGCATCTGAATCCATTCCAGTACTACAATCTATCGGGAGCTCTGGTAACGCATCTGAATCCATTCCAGTACTACAATCTATCCGGAGCTCTGATAATGCATCTGAATCAATTCCAGGACTACAATCAACCCTTAGCTCTGGTAACGCATCTCAATCCATTCCAGTACTACAATCTATCTGGAGCTCTGGTAATGCATCTGAATGAATTCCAGGACTACAATCAACCCTTAGCTCTGGTAACGCATCTCAATCCATCCCAATACTACAATCTATCCGGACCTCTGGTAACGCAGCTAAATCCATTCCAGTACTACAATCAACCTGGAGCTCTGGTAACGTATCTGAATCCATTCCAATACTATAATCTACCCGGAGCTCTGGCAACACATTTGAATCCATTCCAGTACTACAATCTATCGGGAGCTCTGGTAATTCATCTGAATCCGTTGCAGTGCTACAATCTACCAGCAGCTCTGGTAACACATCTGAATCCATTACAGTACTACAATCTATCGGGAGCTCTGGTAATGCATCTGAATCATTTCCAGTACTACAATCTATTTGGAGCTCTGGTAATTCATCTGAATCCGTTGCAGTGCTACAATCTACCCTTAGCTCTGGTAACGCATCTGAATCCATTCCAGTACTGCAATCTATCTGGAGCTCTGGGAACGCATCTGAATCCATTCCAGTACTACAGTCTATCCAGAGCTCTGGTAACTCATGTGAATTCATTCTATTACTACAATCTAAAAGCAGCTCTGATAACGCATCTGAATCAATTCCAATACGACAATCTACCCGGAGATCTGGTAACGCACCTGAATCCATTCCAGTACTACAATCTATCCAGAGCTCTGGTAATCAATCTGAATCCATTCCAGTACTACAATCTATCCGGAGCTCTGGTAACGCATCCTTATCCATTCCTGTACTACAGTCTATCCGGAGCTCTGGTAACGCATCTGAATCCATTCCAGTACGACAATCTATCAGGAGCTCTGATACCGCTTCTGAATCCATTCCAATTCTACAATCTACCCGGAGCTCTGGTAACTCATCTGAATCTATTCCAATACTACAATCTATCGGGAGCTCTGGTAACCCATCTGAATCCATTCCAGTATTACAATCTACCCGGAGGTCGGGTAATGATCTGAACAAATTCCAGTACTACAATCTACCAGCAGTTCTGGAAACGCATCTGAATCCATTCCAGTACTACAATCTATCCAGAGCTCTGGTAACGCATTTAAATCCATTCCAGTACTGCAATCTTCCCAGACCTCTGGTAACCCATCTGAATCCATTCCAATTCTGCAATCTACCCTGAGCTTAGGTAACACATCTGAATCCATTCCAATACTACAATCTACCAGCAGCTCTGGTAATGCATCTGAATCCATTCCAGTACTACAATCTATCGGGAGCTCTGGTAACCCATCTGAATCCATTACAGTACTACAATCTACCCGGAGCTCTGGTAACCCTTCTGAATCCATTCCAATACTACAATCTATCCGGAGCTCTGGTAATGCATCTGAATCCGTTCCAGTGCTACAATCTACCAGCAGCTCAGGTAACGCATCTCAATCCATTCCAGTACTACAATCTATCTGGAGCTTTGGTAATGCATCTGAATGAATTCCAGGACTACAATCAACCCTTAGCTCTGGTAACGCATCTCAATCCATCTCAATAATACAATAAATCCGGACCTCTGGTAACGCATCTAAATCCATTCCAGTACTACAATCAACCTGGAGCTCTGGTAACGTATCTGAATCCATTCCAATACTATAATCTACCCGGAGCTCTGGCAACACATTTGAATCAATTCCAGTACTACAATCTATCGGGAGCTCTGGTAATTCATCTGAATCCGTTGCAGTGCTACAATCTACCAGCAGCTCTGGTAACACATCTGAATCCATTACAGTACTACAATCTATCGGGAGCTCTGGTAATGCATCTGAATCAATTCCAGTACTACAATCTATTTGAAGCTCTGGTAATTCATCTGAATCCGTTGCAGTGCTACAATCTACCCTTAGCTCTGGTAACGCATCTGAATTCATTCCAGTACTACAATCTATCTGGAGCTCTGGGAACGCATCTGAATCCATTCCAGTACTACAATCTATCTGGAGCTCTGGTAATGCATCTAAATCCATTCCAGTGCTACAATCTACCTGCATCTCTGGTAACGCATCTGAATCCATTCCAGTACTACAATCTATCCGGAGCTCTGGTAACGCATCTGAATCCATTCCAGTACTACAATCTACCTGGAGCTCTGGTAATGCATCTAAATCCATTCCAGTGCTCCAATGTAACAGCAGCTCTGGTAACGCATTTGAATCCATTCAAGTACTACAGTCTATCCGGAGCTCTGGTAATGCATCTGAATCCGTTCCAGTGCTACATTCTACTAGCAGCTCAGGTAACGCATCTGAATCCATTCCAGTACTACAATCTATCGGGAGCTCTGGTAACGCATCTGAATCCATTCCAATACTACAATCTATCTGGAGCTCTGGTAATGCATCTGAATGAATTCCAGGACTACAATCAACCCTTAGCTCTGGTAACGCATCTCAATCCATCCCAGTACTACAATCTTTCCGGACCTCTGGTAACGCATCTAAATCCATTCCAGTACTACAATCTACCTGGAGCTCTGGTAACGTATCTGAATCCATTCCAATACTATAATCTACCCGGAGCTCTGGCAACACATTTGAATCCATTCCAGTACTACAATCTATCGGGAGCTCTGGTAATTCATCTGAATCCGTTGCAGTGCTACAATCTACCAGCAGCTCTGGTAACACATATGAATCCGTTACAGTACTACAATCTATCAGGAGCTCTGGTAATGCATCTGAATCAATTCCAGTACTACAATCTATTTGGAGCTTTGGTAATTCATCTGAATCCGTTGCAGTGCTACAATCTACCCTTAGCTCTGGTAACGCATCTGAATCCATTCCAGTACTACAATCTATCCGGAGCTCTGGTAACGCATCTGAATCCATTTCAGTACTACAATCTATCCGTATCTCTGGTAATGCATCTGAATCCATTCCAGTACTACAATCTATCCGGAGCTCTAGTAATGCATCTGAATCCATTCCAGTACTACAATCTACTAGCAGCTCTGGCAAACCATCTGAATCCAATCCTGTACTACAATCTACCCGCAGCTCTGGTAACGCATCTGAATCCATTCCAGTACTACAATCTATCCGGAGCTCTGGTAACGCATCTTTATCCATTCCTGTACTACAGTCTATCCGGAGCTCTGGTAACACATCTGAATCCATTCCAGTACGACAATCTATCCGGAGCTCTGATACCGCTTCTGAATCCATTCCAATTCTACAATCTACCCGGAGCTCTGGTAACTCATCTGAATCTATTCCAATACTACAAGCTATCGGGAGCTCTGGTAACCCATCTGAATCCATTCCAGTATTACAATCTACCCGGAGGTCTGGTAATGATCTGAACAAATTCCAGTACTACAATCTACCAGCAGTTCTGGAAACGCATCTGAATCCATTCCAGTACTACAATCTATCCTGAGCTCTGGTAACGCATTTAAATCCATTCCAGTACTGCAATCTTCCCAGACCTCTGGTAACCCATTGAATCCATTCCAATTCTGCAATCTACCCTGAGCTTAGGTAACGCATCTGAATCCATTCCAATACTACAATCTACCAGCAGCTCTGGTAATGCATCTGAATCCATTCCAGTACTACAATCTATCGGGAGCTCTGGTAACCCATCTGAATCCATTACAGTACTACAACCTACCCGGAGCTCTGGTAACCCTTCTGAATCCATTCCAATACTACAATCTATCCGGAGCTATGGTAATGCATCTGAATCCGTTCCAGTGCTACAATCTACTAGCAGCTCAGGTAACGCATCTGAATCCATTCCAGTACTACAATCTATCTGGAGCTCTGGTAATGCATCTGAATGAATTCCAGGACTACAATCAACCCTTAGCTCTGGTAACACATCTCAATCCATCCCAATACTACAATCTATCCGGACCTCTGGTAACGCATCTAAATCCATTCCAGTACTACAATCAACCTGGAGCTCTGGTAATGTATCTGAATCCATTCCAATACTGTAATCTACCCGGAGCTCTGGCAACACATTTGAATCCATTCCAGTACTACAATCTATCGGGAGCCCTGGTAATTCATCTGAATCTGTTGCAGTGATACAATCTACCAGCAGCTCTGGTAACACATCTGAATCCATTACAGTACTACAATCTATCGGGAGCTCTGGTAATGCATCTGAATCAATTCCAGTACTACAATCTATTTGGAGCTCTGGTAATTCATCTGAATCCGTTGCAGTGCTACAATCTACCCTTAGCTCTGGTAACGCATCTGAATTCATTCCAGTACTACAATCTATCTGGAGCTCTGGGAACGCATCTGAATCCATTCCAGTACTGCAGTCTATCCGGAGCTCTGGTAATGCATCTAAATCCATTCCAGTGCTACAATCTACCTGCATCTCTGGTAACGCATCTCAATCCATTCCAGTACTACAATCTACCTGGAGCTCTGGTAATGCATCTAAATCCGTTCCAGTGCTCCAATGTAACAGCAGCTCTGGTAACGCATTTGAATCCATTCCAGTACTACAGTCTATCCGGAGCTCTGGTAATGCATCTGAATCCGTTCCAGTGCTACATTCTACTAGCAGCTCAGGTAACGCATCTGAATCCATTCCAGTACTACAATCTATCGGGAGCTCTGGTAACGCATCTGAATCCATTCCAGTACTACAATCTATCCGGAGCTCTGATAATGCATCTGAATCAATTCCAGGACTACAATCAACCCTTAGCTCTGGTAACGCATCTCAATCCATCCCAGTACTACAATCTATCCGGACCTCTGGTAACGCATCTAAATCCATTCCAGTACTACAATCTACCTGGAGCTCTGGTAACGTATCTGAATCCATTCCAATACTATAATCTACCCGGAGCTCTGGCAACACATTTGAATCCATTCCAGTACTACAATCTATCGGGAGCTCTGGTAATTCATCTAAATCTGTTGCAGTGCTACAATCTACCAGCAGCTCTGGTAACACATCTGAATCTATTACAGTACTACAATCTATCAGGAGCTCTGGTAATGCATCTGAATCAATTCCAGTACTACAATCTATTTGGAGCTTTGGTAATTCATCTGAATCTGTTGCAGTGCTACAATCTACCCTTAGCTCTGGTAACGCATCTGAATCCATTCCAGTACTACAATCTATCAAGAGCTCTGGTAACGCCTCTGAATCCCTTCCAGTACTACAATCTATTGGGACCTCTGGTAAAGCATCTGAATCCATTCCAGTACGACAATCTATCCGGAGCTCTGATACCGCTTCTGAATCCATTCCAATTCTACAATCTACCTGGAGCTCTGGTAACTCATCTGAACCTATTCCAATACTACAATCTATCGGGAGCTCTGGTAACCCATCTGAATCCATTCCAGTATTACAATCTATCCGGAGGTCTGGTAATGATCTGAACAAATTCCAGTACTACAATCTACAAGCAGTTCTGGAAACGCATCTGAATCCATTCCAGTACTATAATCTATCCAGAGCTCTGGTAACGCATTTAAATCCATTCCAGTACTGCAATCTTCCCAGACCTCTGGTAACCCATCTGAATCCATTCCAATTCTGCAATCTACCCTGAGCTTAGGTAACGCATCTGAATCCATTCCAATACTACAATCTACCAGCAGCTCTGGTAATGCATCTGAATCCATTCCAGTACTACAATCTATCGGGAGCTCTGGTAACCCATCTGAATCCATTACAGTACTACAATCTACCCGGAGCTCTGGTAACCCTTCTGAATCCATTCCAATACTACAATCTATCCGGAGCTCTGGTAATGCATCTGAATCCGTTCCAGTGCTACAATCTACTAGCAGCTCAGGTAACGCATCTGAATCCATTCCAGTACTACAATCTATCGGGAGCTCTGGTAACGCATCTGAATCCATTCCAGTACTACAATCTATCCGGAGCTCTGATAATGCATCTGAATCAATTCCAGGACTACAATCAACCCTTAGCTCTGGTAACGCATCTCAATCCATTCCAGTACTACAATCTATCTGGAGCTCTGGTAATGCATCTGAATGAATTCCAGGACTACAATCAACCCTTAGCTCTGGTAACGCATCTCAATCCATCCCAATACTACAATCTATCCGGACCTCTGGTAACGCAGCTAAATCCATTCCAGTACTACAATCAACCTGGAGCTCTGGTAACGTATATCTGAATCCATTCCAATACTATAATCTACCCGGAGCTCTGGCAACACATTTGAATCCATTCCATTACTACAATCTATCGGGAGCTCTGGTAATTCATCTGAATCCGTTGCAGTGCTACAATCTACCAGCAGCTCTGGTAACACATCTGGATCCATTACAGTACTACAATCTATCGGGAGCTCTGGTAATGCATCTGAATCATTTCCAGGTCTACAATCTATTTGGAGCTCTGGTAATTCATCTTAATCCGTTGCAGTGCTACGATCTACCCTTAGCTCTGGTAACGCATCTGAATCCATTCCAGTACTACAATCTATCTGGAGCTCTGGGAACGCATCTGAATCCATTCCAGTACTACAATCTATCTGGAGCTCTGGTAATGCATCTAAATCCATTCCAGTGCTACAATCTACCTGCATCTCTGGTAACGCATCTGAATCCATTCCAGTACTACAATCTATCCGGAGCTCTGGTAACGCATTTGAATCCATTCCAGTACTACAGTCTATCCGGAGCTCTGGTAACGCATGTGAATTAATTCTAGTACTACAATCTAAAAGCAGCTCTGATAACGCATCTCAATTCATTCCAATACTACAATCTACCCGGAGCTCTGGTAACGCACCTGAATCCATTCCAGTACTACAATCTATCCAGAGCTCTGGTAATCAATCTGAATCCATTCCAGTACTACAATCTATCTGGAGCTCTGGTAACGCATCTTTATCCATTCCTGTACTACAGTCTATCCGGAGCTCTGGTAACGCATCTGAATCCATTCCAGTACTACAGTCTATCCAGAGCTCTGGTAACTCATGTGAATTCATTCTATTACTACAATCTAAAAGCAGCTCTGATAACGCATCTGAATCAATTCCAATACAACAATCTTCCCGGAGATCTGGTAACGCACCTGAATCCATTCCAGTACTACAATCTATCCAGAGCTCTGGTAATCAATCTGAATCCATTCCAGTACTACAATCTATCCGGAGCTCTGGTAACGCATCTTTATCCATTCCTGTACTACAGTCTATCCGGAGCTCTGGTAACGCATCTGAATCCATTCCAGTACTACAGTCTATCCAGAGCTCTGGTAACTCATGTGAATTCATTCTATTACTACAATCTAAAAGCAGCTCTGATAACGCATCTGAATCCATTCCAATACGACAATCTACCCGGAGATCTGGAAACGCACCTGAATCCATTGCAGTACTACACTCTACCTGGAGCTCTGGTAACGCATCTGAATCCATTCCAGTACACAATCTACCTGGAGCTCTGGTAACGCATCTGAATCCATTCCAGTACTACAATCTACCTGGAGCTCTGATAATGCTTCTAAATCCATTCCAGTACTACAATCTACCTGGAGCTCTGGTAATGCATCTGAATCCATTCCAGTACTACAATCTATCCGGAGCTCTGGTAACGCATCTGAATCCATTCCACTACTACAATCTACTCAGAGCTCTGATAATGCATCCAAATCAATTCCAGTACTACAATCTACCCTTAGCTCTGGTAACGCATCTGAATCCATTCCAGTACTACAATCTATCCGGAGCTCTGGGAACGCATCTGAATCCATTCCAGTACTACAATCTATCCGGACCTCTGGTAATGCATCTGAATCCGTTCCAGTGCTACAATCTACCTGCACCTCTGGTAACGCATCTTTATCCATTCCAGTACTACAATCTATACGGAGCTCTGGTAACGCATCTGAATCCATTCCAGTACTACAATCTATCCGGAGCTCTGGTAATGCATCTGAATCCGTTCCAGTGCTACAATCTAACAGCAGCTCTGGTAACGCATCTGAATCCATTTCAGTACTACAATCTATTGGGATCTCTGGTAACGCATCTGAATCCATTCCAGTACTACAATCTATCAGGAGCTCTGGTAATGCATCTGAATCCGTTCCAGTGTTACAATCTACCAGCAGCTCTGGTAACGTATCTGAGTACATTCCAGTACTACAATCTACCTGCAGCTCTGGTAACGCATCTGAAACCATTCCAGTACTACAATCTAACCGGAGCTCTGATAACGCCTCGGAATCCATTCCAGTACTACAATCTACCCGCAGCTCTGATAACGCATCGGAATCCATTCCAGTACTACAATCAACCTGGAGCTCTGCTAACGCATCTGAATCCATTCCAGTACTACAATCTACCCGGAGCTCTGATAATGCATCTGAATCCATTCCAGTACTACAATATACCCTTACTTCTGGTAACGCATCTGAATCCATTCAATCAATCAATCAATCAATCATGGAATTTATATCGCGCACTACTCACCCGGAAGGGTCTCAAGGCGCTAGGGGGAGGGGGTCTGCTACTGCTCGAACAGCCAGGTCTTGAGCTGTTTCCTAAAGGCGAGGTGGTCCTGGGTCAGCCGCAGGTGGACGGGCATGGAGTTCCATGTCTTAGCCGCCAGGTAGGAGAAGAATCTTCCTCCGGCAGTGGCTCTCTGGATGCGAGGGACGACGGCGAGGGCGAGGTTCGCGGATCGTAGCTGTCGGGTGGGCGTGTAGAAGGTCAGGCGGTCGTTGAGGTACCTTGGGCCCAGGTCGTGGAGGGATTTGTGTGCGTGGGTGAGGAGTCTGAACGTGATCCTCTTGTTGACAGGGAGCCAGTGCAGGTCTCTCAGGTGGCTCGAGATGTGGCTGCGTCGGTGGGCGTCCAGGATGAGACGGGCGGAGGCGTTCTGGATACGCTGAAGTCTTTTCTGAAGCTTGGCTGTTGTACCGGCGTAGAGGGTGTTTCCGTAGTCTAGTCTGCTGGTGACGAGGGCCTGGGTGACAGTCTTCCTGGTCTCGGTCGGGATCCATCTGAAGATCTTGCGGAGCATGCGGAGGTTGTGGAAGCAAGATGAGGAGATGGTGTTGACTTGTCTGGTCATCGATAGGAAGGAGTCCAGGATGACGCCCAAGTTGCGTGCGTGGTCCGTTGGCTTGGGTGCGGTGCCCAGGGCCGGGGGCCACCAGGAGTCGTCCCATGCGGAGGGCGACGGTCCCAGGATGAGGACTTCTGTCTTGTCCGTGTTCAACTTCAGGCGGCTGATGTTCATCCATTCGGGGACATCTTTCATCCCTTCGTGTAGGTCGGCTTTGGCGGTGTCGGGGTCTCTGGTGAGGGAGAGAATCAGCTGGGTGTCATCGGCGTAGGAAATGATGTTGAGGTTGTGTTGGCGTGCGATGGCAGCGAGGGGTTTCATGTAGATGTTGAAGAGAGTGGGGCTGAGCGATGATCCTTGCGGGACGCCGCAGATGACTTTGGTGGCCTCAGAGCGGAACGGAGGGAGGCGTACTCTCTGTGTTCTGCCGGAGAGGTATGAGATGATCCATTCCAGAGCAATCCCCTGGATGCCGGTGTCGTTGAGGCGTTGGACTAGGGTGCGGTGGCAGACAGTGTCAAATGCTGCGGAGAGGTCAAGGAGGATGAGTGCCGCTGTTTCACCTTTGTCGAGCAGGGCTCGGATGTCGTCGGTGGCTGCGATGAGGGCGGTCTCGGTGCTGTGGTTGGCTCTGAATCTGGATTGCGATGGGTAGAGGGATCCGTTCGTCTCCAGGAAGGCGGCCAGCTGCTTGTTGACGACCTTCTCGATGACTTTGGCAGGGAATGGAAGGAGCGAGATAGGGCGGAAGTTCTTGAGGTCGGTCGGGTCCGCTGTTGGTTTCTTCAGTAGTGCGCTGAGCTCGGCGTGCTTCCAGCTCTCCGGGAAGGTGGCTGTGTCGAAGGAGGCGTTGATGATGTCTCGGAGGTGGGGTGCGATGGTAGAGGCGGCCTTGTTGAAGACATGGTGGGGGCATGGGTCGGTCGGAGATCCGGAGTGGATGGTGTTCATCATGCGTGTCGTGTCTTCGGGGGTCACTTTGGTCCATGTCTGGAGGATAGCGGCGGGGTGCGTAGGTTCGGTCGATGGGTGCGGGGGTGGAGCGCCGAAACTGTTGTGGATGTCGGCGATCTTGCGGTGGAAGTACGAGGCGAGGGAGTCGCAGAGGTCCTGCGAGGGAGTGATGTCGTTGTTGCCGGTGCTGGGGTTGGAGAACTCCTTGACGATGTTGAAGAGCTCCTTGCTGTCATGGGCGTTCTTGTCCAGTCGTTCCTTCAAAGATTTCTTCTTGGTGGTGCGGATGAGCTGGTGATGTCTGCGGGTGGCGAGTTTGAGGGCGGTCATGTTGTCAGTGGTCTTGTCGAGGAGCAAGGCCTTCTCGAGGGTGCGGCAGGCTTTCTTGGAGTCCTTGAGTTCATCGGTGAACCAGGGGGCCTTCTTGATTCTGGGCCTGGTGAGTGGGTTCTTCAGTGGGGCGAGGTCGTTGGCACAGGAGGTCAGCCATTGCGTGAGGTCGAGGGCTGCTGTGTTAGGGTCCGTTGTCCTGACCGGTGGGTACTGGCTGAGGGAGGTGGTGAGCTGGTCGACGGTGATCTTGCTCCAGTTTCTGTGGGGAACCTGCTTCGGGTGGTGGTGGACCGTGTTCTTCTTGAAGCTGAAGTGGACGCAGCTGTGGTCAGTCCAGTGGAGTCCAGTGCAGTGGCTGAAGGTGACGTGCTTGCTGGATGAGAAGAGGGGGTCGAGCGTGTGGCCGGCGTAGTGGGTGGGGGTGTTGACCAGTTGCTGGAGTCCGAGGTTGGCGAGGTTGTCCAGCAGGGTGGTCGTGTTGCGGTCGTTGTTGTTCTCCAGGTGGAAGTTGAGGTCCCCGAGGAGGATGTAGTCGGTGGAGGGGAGGGCGTGAGGGCTGATGAAGTCCGTGATGTCTTCGCAGAACTGTGCGCGTGGTCCCGGGGGTCTGTAGATGAGGGTGCCTCTGAGGGTAGTCTTGGGGTCGGTGTGGATCTGGAAGTGCAGGTATTCGGCGGTGTTGAATGCGTCGGTGGAGTCAGTCGAGATGCGAATGGTGCTTTTGTGAGCGATGGCGATGCCCCCACCGGTCTGGTTGTTGCGATCCCTCCTGATGATCTTGTAGCCGTCCGGGATAGCTATGGCGATGTCGGGGGCTGAGAAGTCGTTCATCCAGGTTTCCGTGAGGAAGGCGACATCTGGAGATGCGGTGTCGAGGAGGTTCCAGAGTTCCACGGCGTGTCTGTGGATGGAGCGGGTGTTGATCAGGATGCACTTGAGGTGGTTGCTGTCGTCCGTCTTGGTGGGCGTGGTGCTTGTTCGGAGGCAGGAGAAGTTGCAGGATCGGCAGACGAAGGGTCCATGGGTGCGTCGCGGGGACGCTCGGTAGCATCCGGGGGCTCGGGCGGTTTTGAGTGCGATGAGCGTAGCGAAGTCGTAGATCCTGCGGGGGGGCTGGCGGGTGCGGGGGCCAGGGGGTCTCGCGCTGGGTGCGGTCCAGGCGCGGACGGGCGCAGACGGGCTTACCTTTGGCGCACCTTCGGCGCTCCCGCTGCGCGCGTCCGCTGCGCGGTCGCTGGGGGGGCGTCATAAGTAAGGAGCCAGGAGGGAGGGTCCGCTGGGAGGCGGGAGGGTGGGTGGCCAATGGGCAGGGAGGAGAGGCGGGACTGCGGGGTCAGCGGCGGGAAACCAGGAAGGCGAGTGACTGGGGCAGCGGCGGCGGAGAGGAGGCGAAGAGAGTGGCCAGCAGCAGCAGGAGGAGAGCGGCCAGAAGCAGAGGTCAGCGCTGGTGAGGAGGGAGCGGCGTGAGCGGGATCGGCACCAGCAGGTAGGCGACAGGCAGCAGCAGTGCGAGGGGAGCGACCGTCTGTGTGGGGCACAGGGGTCACCAAGTACTACAGTATTCCAGTACTACAATCTACCCTTAGCTCTGGTAACACATCTGAATCCATTCCAGTACTACAATCTATCCGGAGCTCTGGTAACGCATCTGAATCCATTGCAGTACTACAATCTATCTGGAGCTCTGGTAATGCATCTAAATCCATTCCAGTGCGACAATCTACCAACAGCTCTCGTAACGCATCTGAATTCGTTCCAGTACTACAATCTATCTGGAGCTCTGGTAATGCATCTAAATCCATTCCAGTGCGACAATCTACCAACAGCTCTGGTAACGCATCTGAATCGATTCAAGTAATACGATCTATCCGGTGCTCTGGTAATCCATCTGAATCCATTCCAGTATAACAATCTACCCAGAGCTCTGGTAACGCATCTGAACAAATTCCAGTACTACTATCTACCTGGAGCTCTGGTATTGCATCTGAATCAATTCCAGTACTACAATCTACCTGGAGCTCTGGTAACGCATCTGAATCCATTCCAGTACTACAATCTACCTGGAGCTCTGCTAACGCATCTGAATCCATTCCAGTACTACAATCTACCTGGAGCTCTGGTAACACATCTGAATCCATTCCAGTACTACAATCTACCTGGAGCTCTAGTAATGCATCTGAATCAATTCCAGTACTACAATCTACCTGGAGCTCTGGTAACGCATCTGAATCCATTCCAGTACTACAATCTACCTGGAGCTCTGGTAACGCATCTGATTCCATTCCAGTACTACAATCTACCTGGAGCTCTAGTAATGCATCTGAATCAATTCCAGTGCTACAATCTACCTGGAGCTCTGGTAACGCATCTGAATCAATTCCAGTACTGCAATCTAACTGGAGCTCTGGTAATGCATCTGAATACATTCCAGTACTACAATCTATCCGGAGCTCTTGTAACGTATCTGAATACATTCCAGTACTACAATATACCCAGAGCTCTGGTAACGCATCTGAATCCATTCCAGTACTACAATCTATCCTGAGCTCTGGTAACGCATCTGTATCCATTCCAGTACTACAATCTATCCTTAATTACAATAATCCATAATTTACGGTACACACCCAAGCTGCTTGCTCTTAGACAAACTTCTAAGGAGCTAGAACGGCATTGGAGGAAAGATCCGACAGCGGATAGGAAGGAAGACTATAGAACCTCAATCAGAACTTACAAACATGAAATAAAATTAGCTAAATCCGTTTTCTTCGAAAGGGAAATCCTTTTAGCAGAAAACCGACCCGCGAAATTTTAAAAATTGCCAAATCTCTTTTTATTCCCCCCTCCCCCCGCAGTACTGATAAGGACACCCCCCAACGTTGTAATTTAATTGCTAAATTTTTTAACAAAAAAATTCAAGCCATTTATCAATCGTTCCCTGTGGTCTCGGAACCCCAGATAACGCCCGCTACACGTCGTGCTACGAACCAGCTAGAGCTTATTCCCCCTATAAATCTGACCACTCTCCAGAATATTTTTCATCAAGTTAAATCTGGAGCCCCTTCAGATGTAGCCCCTCCTGCTGTCCTAAGACAAGTCTCTGAAATAGTTGCGCCGATAACTCTCAAAGTAATTAATGCGTCCTTTGAAGCAGGATTTGTGCCTCTTCTGTGGAAGCAGGCTATGGTGAGAGCCTTACTGAAGAAACCCAACTTAGATTCTGACACTCCAGCTAACTATCGCCCCATTTCATTACTGCCTGGTATGGGGAAATTGGCAGAGAAACATGTCAACACCCCAATTTCAACTTTTTTAGAAAACCATAACTACCTCCACCCTATTCAGACTGGGTTCAGAGCTCAACAGAGCACGGAAACCGCTCTGTTAGTTGTGGTGGAAAGTTTAAGAAAAATCACGGATAACGGGGGCTGCGCGGCATTATTTTACTTGATCTCAGCGCAGCCTTCAATACCGTGAATCACCAGCTCTTGATCCAGAGGCTTAAGGGCGTCGGAATTTCTGGTATGGCATTGAAGTGGCTACAGTTCTTTCTTGAGGACCGATCATTTGTGGTCTTCGATGAAAATTTCTCATCAAAACCATTACCTCTTGGGTGTGGGGTGCCTCAGGGTTCGTCCCTGAGCCCCACCCTTTTCAATGTGTATATGGGTACTTTGGCGGAACTTGTAACCCCTCATGGCATCCAGATCGTTACATACGCAGACGACACCCAGTTAGTAGTTTCATTTAGTCAAGAAGATAAGTCTGCTCGTACCTGGCGTTGTGTCTGCAAGAGGTATCAAGGTGGATGGATGACTCCTATTTGAAGCTTAACGGTGACAAAACGGAACTTCTGTTCCTGGGAAACTGTCCCTCGTGCACCATGGCTCCCTCCTGGCCTAAATGTCTTGGCCCCCCTCCAAACCCAAAAGCAGAAATCAAGAGTTTGGGAGTTTGGATAGACCATAATCTGAATTGTAAAAAGCAAGCAAGCAAGGTGGCCGCTGGATGCTACGGATTGCTCAGAATGCTCAGGAAGGTCCTCCATCTACTTCCACTCACTGTCAGAAGAACAGTGGTCCAGGCACTTATTCTTTCACGCCTGGACTATGCTAATGTCCTTTATCTGGGCGCCCCTTTGGTAGCCACTAATAGGCTCCAGGTCATCCAGAACTGCGCAGCACGATTACTCACCAACTCTGCTAGACGTATGTCTGCTAGACCTTCTCTCGCAACATTGCATTGGCTGCCGGTTATGCAAAGGATCCATTTTAAAGCACTGTGTATTGCTCATAAGGCCCTTTCTAATAAGGGCCCTCCTGTTGCTAGATCTCTCATCCAGCCATACTGTCCATCCAGATCACTTAGATCAGAAAAAAAGCATCTTGTCCTAGTCCCTACTATAAAGAGGATGTGCAGTGGAGGACGTTGTTATGGGTATAATCCTGCAAAACTTTGGAACAGTTTGCCATTGTTGATTCGGTCCAAATCTAATCATCTTCTGTTCCGTAAATGTTTAAAGACTCATCTGTTCCCTTAAATCTTTTACTTGCACAATGACTTGCTATAGCGCTCGGACGCTCTAGGGTATCCATGCGCTCTATAAATGCCCTTTCAATTCAATTCAATGCTGAGCTCTGGTAACGCATTTGAATCCATTCCAGTACTACAATCTACTAGCAGCACTGGTAACCCATCTGAACCCATTCCAGTACTACAATCTACTAGCAGCTCTGGTAACCCATCTGAATCCATTCCAGTACTACAATCTACCCGGAGCTCTGGTAATGCATCTGAACCCATTCCAGTACTACAATCTACTAGCAGCTCTGGTAACCCATCTGAATCCATTCCAGTACTACAATCTACCTGGAACTCTGGTAATGCATCTGAATACATTCCAGTACTACAAGCTACCCACAGCTCTGGCAACCCATCTGAATCCATTCCTGTACTACAATCTACCCGCAGTTCTGGTAACGCATCTGAATCCATTCCAGTACTACAATCTACCCGCAGATCTGGTAACGCATCTGAATCCATTCCAGTACTACAATCTATCCGGAGCTCTGGTAATGCATCTGAATCCGTTCCAGTGCTACAATCTACCAGCAGCTCTGGTAACGCATCTGAATCCATTCCAGTACTACAATCTCTCCGGAGCTCTGGTAACGCATCTGAATCCATTCCAGTACGACAATCTACCCGGAGCTCTGGTAACGCATCTGAATCCATTCAAGTAATACAATCCTCCCGCAGCTCTGGTAACGCATCTGAATCCATTCCAGTACTACAATCTACTAGCAGCTCTGGTAACGCATCTGACTCTATGCCAGCACTGCAATCTATCCGGAGCTCTGGTAACACATCTGAATCCATTCCAGTACTGCAATCTATCCGGAGCTCTGGTAACGCTTCTGAATCCATTCCAGTACTACAATCTACTAGCAGCTCTGGCAACCCATTTGAATCCAATCCTGTACTACAATCTACCTTCTACCTGGAGCTCTGGTAATGCATCTGAATCTATTCTAGTACTACAATCTACTCGGAGCTCTGATAATGCATCCGAATCAATTCCAGTACTACAATCTACCCTTAGCTCTGGTAACGCATCTGAATCCATTCCAGTACTACAATCTATCCGGAGCTCTGGTAAAACATCTGAATCTATTCCAGTAGTACAATCTATCCGGAGCTCTGGTAATGCATCTGAATCCGTTCCAGTGCTACAATCTACCTGCAGCTCTGGTAGCGCATCTGAATCCATTCCAGTACTACAATCTATCCGGAGCTCTGGGAACGCATCTGAATCCATTCCAGTACTACAATCTATCCGGAGCTCTGGTAATGCATCTGAATCCATTCCAGTGCTACAATCTAACAGCAGCTCTGGTAACGCATCTGAATCCATTCCAGTACTACAATCTATTGGAGCTCTGGTAACGCATCTGAATCCATTCCAGTACTACAATCTATCAGGAGCTCTGGTAATGCATCTGAATCCGTTCCAGTGCTACAATCTACCAGCAGCTCTGGTAACGCATCTGAATCCATTCCAGTACTACAATCTATCGGGAGCTCTGGTAACGCTTCTGAATCCGTTCCAGCACTACAATCTATCCGGAGCTCTGATAATGCATCTGAATCAGTTCCAGTACTACAATCTACCCTTAGCTCTGGTAATGCATCTAAATCCGTTCCAGTGGTACAATCTACCAGCAGCTCTGGTAACGCATCTGAATCCATTTCAGTACTACAATCTATCGGGAGCTCTGGTAACGCATCTGAGTCCATTCCAGTACAATCTATCTGGAGCTCTGGTAATGCATCTGAATCCGTTCCAGTGCTACAATCTACCAGCAACTCTGGTAACGCATCTGAATCCATTCCAGTACTACAATCTATCCGGAGCTCTGGCAACGCATCTGAATCCATTCCAGTACTGCAGTCTATCCGGAGCTCTGGTAACGCATGTGAATTCATTCTAGTACTACAATCTATCCAGAGCTCTGGTAATGAATCTGAATCCATTCCAGTACTACTATCTACTACTATCCCTTGGCATTACCAAACTCAGAGTTACAGATCATCAACCTGTCGAGCAGGCCTCTTGACAAACATGAATGTAACCACCATTAACACCAGACTATCCGAATGGAAAGAGGAGTGCTTACTCACAGACCAGGAATTTAGATACCGACATGTAAAAAATGCACACTTCCGGTGCATTTACATCCTGCCCAAGGTACACAAGGGGGGACCTTTCTAGGCCTGGGCCAAAATTTCGTTCCGTTCGCGGAAATTGCGATAATTTGGCATTTTCGCGTTCCGCATAAAGCGAGAAAATGTCAAAATTTCCACATTCCGCAGCTTAGCAATAATTTGTTTCTTGCTCGCGCTGTAAAATAATACATTCTCGCATGCGCGCGATCGCCTTACCTGAATCCCCGCGTTCGCCGACAAGTTTTCCCGATCCGGTCGCGTTCTCCATGAGATGTTGGATTGTTGGTAGCCATTTGCGCTGTCTCGCAACAGTTTGCTCCCGCAGTAAGGTCATGCGTTGCGCGATCACGTCTTTCTTCTCGCGATCATGCACCGCTAGACAAGTGAAAACAAGATGGCCGCGCCCGCGAGCAACTGCATGGGTAAGTAAATACCGCAAACGGGCGGGAAAAAGACTTCCGCATCTTCGCGATATTTCCGCGTGTTTGCGGAGATTTTTAACATTGTCGCGATAATTTGCGAAAGTGAATTTCGCAAATTCCGCCCACCCCTAGACCTTTCCCGCCAGGCCGACCCATCATCTCAGGGGTGGGTTCCCCCACAGAAAGACTGTCCGAATTTGTGGACCTCTCACTCCAGAAACACGACACCAACCTGCCATCATACTTGAAAGATAGTAAGAATATCCTGGTGAAGCTAGAAGGATTCACATGGTCCGAGGAACTTAGATTTCTGACACTAGATGTGACAGGACTATGCACATGCATAGACAAACATTACGACATGCTTGCCACGCGCCATTATCTCGACACCAAAGGGGCAGACTATCATGCCTACAACAACATGATCATGGACATGATAGAGTTAATCCTTACAAACAACTTCTTCAAACACAATGAGAGGTGGTATCAGCAATTGCAAGGGACCGCCATGGGTTCCAGATTCGCGCCTTCGTACGCAGGGCTCTTTATGGGCTTGTACGAGAAACAACATGCATGGGCCAGACGTGCCTCCCCCTGGACACAACACATCATATACTAGGGGAGGTACATAGACGACATCATCTGTATTTGGTCTGGTTCCGAAGCACTCTTGCATGACGATCTACACCACCGTAATGACAACCCATTCAATGTCCAGCTCACAATGCAACACCACCCAGCGCACATTGAATTTCTTGACATTCACTTCTTTGTAAAAGAAGGAGTAGAACATAGCTCATTGTAACGTAAACCCACCTCCTGCAACAGCATACTACACGCAGACAGTGCCCATGCCAAATCAGTAATCACTAACATTCTTTATGAGGAAATGGTATGGGCACGTCGCACATGTAGTGAGGAAGGGAGTTTCAGGAAGAACATTGTTGACATTAAGGCATGCTTCACGTCCAGGAGCTATGAACAAAAGTTTGTTGACAAGGCAGAGCAAAGAGTACTAGCATTACCAAGGGCGGACACACTCACCAACAAACACCCACAGGGGACAACTGCCCATAGTAGCAAATTGACTAAGGATAGGATATCCTTTTTTACTAACTACACGGCCCACAGTAATAAGATACTCAAGGCCTTTAGGAAACACTGGCACCTCCTGGTGGAAATCCCTACACTACGTCCTCTCATCAACAGCCACCCATCCTTGATCTTTAGAAGAGGGCGCACTCTTAGAAGTTGCTTATGCCCCAGCTACGTCACAACAGGGAAAGCTAGCACCAACACCTGGCTGCCCCGCCCACCAGAGGGTTATTTCACATGCACTAACTGCAGTGTCTGCTGTCTGGGACTTAACAAATGCAAAAACTTCAGGTACAACTCAAGTTGCAGACACAGAATCAGGCACCACATTACTTGCAACACTCAGTATGTTGTTTACATCCTGGAATGCCCGTGTGGAAGCATTTATGTGGGAAGCACAGTCCGCAACCTTAAGACCCGAATCCAAGAACACCGCAGGGCGCTCATCAACAATGATGACAGGTACCCTATGACAGAGCATTACCGCACCACACATAAGGGACCCATCAAATTCATCTTCCTTAGGGTAGACCATATTCCACCTAATAACCAGGGTGGCAATAGGGAATTGTCACTTAGGAGAGTGGATATGCAGACTTGACGCGGTCAAGAGGGGACACAACTCTGACCATGGGTTTCACTATTTCCTATTACACAGTCGCCCTGCAGCTCAGACCTCTATGTCTTTACACCATTCCTGCATGAGCCCTGACACATGCATCCCACGACATGACCCACATCACTTTTATCCACTCTCTCCGACCGAGCATCCTCCTTTTTCAAGTAACTCACCCCCATGTCCACTGACCCATGCTACTTCCTTGTTCTGAACCTTACTGCGGTATCTTCATCTCATTTTATCCCTATTTCTCACTGCCCGCATATACCCAGTACCAGCAATACTTAGGCCCTTGCAGAGTCACCCTTTACTACCCACTGTTTTCATGATTTTTTAGCTTCCATCCACACAGGTATGTTTTTTCATTGTATTCCACCGTCCGTCCCCATGTGCTTCCCACTGGAGCATTTCAGAATGGACATAGCGTCAGCCAGTGCTGACATTGTCCAACCAGCAGTTACTAGTGCTGACACTGCCCCTCAGGGCTCACAGCACACCGGAGAGACAGATACATCCACATCTCCCAGTGCCACTATCTCCCCTAGTGTCCCCGAACAGCAGTTACCAGTCCTGACACTGCCCCCCAGGGCTCTCACTCGGAGCAACGGATACATCCGTATCTCGCAGTGCCACTACTACACCTAGTGGCCTTCCCCCTGCCACTATTCCAGCGTCGTGCACTTTCGCACGCCCTCATTTTTTCCCACCTCAACACCCAGTACTTTAATATACAGATCCCCTGAGAGCCACCACTCTTATCACAGAAGCGTGCAGCTCAACACCCAGCCCTACTCTCAGGTACGTGGCATCTTTAGGCTCCGAGGCCGGCTCACCTTCCTAACCTGGATCCTCGATTCCCCCCAGGCTACTGCCCGGGCACTTATTCCCGCCCCCCCTTTCCCTCGCAGTCAGTTCTACTGCTTTCCCTTCCCCGCCTCCGGGGCTGGCAACCGCAGCATTAAGCAGGCACCCTGGCCCGGATTCGAACCGAGATCATCACTTACGCCATGCCCCGCGCGCTAGTCACTTTTCCCAAGACGCCTTTCCTTCCTTCTTTAGCGTCCACCAGAGGTTTTATGATCCAATAGGCCTCTCCTTTTTATCCACATCACCACCTGAGCTCCACCACCTCTCAGATTTCAGCTCGTCGCCACACCCGCAGATGCACCCTTTTTAGGTCTCGCGAGCCAAAGGCTCGAAGAGACATTTTGTATGTGGGATTTTCAAAGTGCTACCCACAGTTTTGGCTGGCCTAAACCTTTAGTGCACGATCGCATGCACGTGCACAGCTGCTCCCACTCCCCCCTCCCTTCTCTATAGCTTTCTTTCACTTTAGCCACTTTGACCCTTGCATTCCCCCCTCCCTTCTCACTCAGCCCTTTGATGCTCTGCTCGATTACTTTCACTTTCGCCGCTACAAACTTTCCACTCCCCCCTCCCTTCTCTATAGCTTTCTTTCACTTTAGCCGCTTTGACCCTTGCATTCCCCCCTCCCTTCTCACCCAGCCCTTTGATGCTCTGCTCGATTACTTTCACTTTCGCCGCTACAAACTTTTCAAGCCTTTTACCGCCTTTGATTTTCTTTTATTTTGCTGAGCCTTGATTCATACGCGCTTGTTCCGATTTCAAGGGAAGTCTTACCCATCTTCAACTAACAGCATGCAGCCAAGCGTGAAGGATTATCGCTTGTACTTTCATTTCATATCATCTACAGCACGTGTCCTCTAACGCATGTAAATAAATGTAAAGGCACGATCAGACAAACGGTAAGGATAATCGCTTGTGCTTCCATTCAACTTTGTCTTCAGCACGTGTGTTTGTCAGTGCGCAGCAGATTTTCATGTTTCCTCGCTCATGACTATACATCGACGCTTGCATCATGTTTCTCCATCTCTCCCTTCCTCCTATGTTGTCCTTAGTTAACTTTACATCACTCTCTGCTCCTTTGCCACACACTCATTTGTCCTCAGTGTATCGCCTTCACGCTTTGCTTCCACTGATAGAATAACATAACATAGTATAGCATAACAAAACAAAGCATAGCATAACAAAACATAACAAAACATAGCATAGCATCACAAAACATAGCATAGCATAACGAAACAAAGCCTAGCATAGCAAAACACAACAAAACATAGCATAGCATAACAAAAAATAGTATAGCATTAAAAACACAACAAAAAATAGCATAGCATAACAAAAAATATCAAAACAAAACATAGCATAGCATAACAAAGCATAGCATAACAAAACAAAGCATAGCATAGCATAACAAAACATAGCATAGCATAACAAAACATAGCATAGCATAAGAAAAAATAGCACAGCATTACAAAACTCAACAACACATAGCATAACAAAAACATAGCAAAGCAAAGCATTGCATACCAAAACACAACAAAACGTAGCATAGCGTTACAAAACATAGCATAGCATAACAAAACATAGCATAGCATAGCAAAACAAAACATAGCATAACAAAAAACAAAACATAGCATAGCATCACAAAACATAGCATAACAAAACATAGCATAACAAAACAAAGCATAGCATAAGAAAACACAACAAAACAGCATAGCATAAAACATAGCATAGCATAACACAACATAGCATAGCATAACAAAATATAGCATAACAAAACATAGCATAACATAACAAAACACAACAAAACGTAGCATAACTAAAAACAGACACAGGGCAAAATGCAAAGTACTGTGGTGGGGGAGGGAGGGGAGCGCGCACAAGCCCAAAGACGTGCAAGCCCGCTCCATTCATCAGCTTTTGGATGTTATAAAATCCACAGTAGTTTAATACACCATAACATAGCATAACATAACAAAACATAGCCTAGCCTAACATAAAATAACAGCATAACATAACAGAACATAGCCTAACATAACAAAACATACCATTACATAACATAATAAAACATTGCCTGCGTTGCATACCATTGCATAGCATACCATAACTTAACAAAACATAACATAACATAACAAAACATAGCCTCGCCTAACATAACATAACATAACAAATCATAACATAGCATAACAAAACATAACATAGTATAGCATAACATAACATAGTATAGCATAACAAAACAAAGCATAGCATAACAAAACATAGCATAGCATCACAAAACATAGCATAGCATAACAAAACAAAGCCTAGCATAGCAAAACACAACCATTGCATAGCATACCATAACTTAACAAAACATAACATAACATAAAAAAACATAGCCTCGCCTAACATAACATAACAAATTATAACATAGCATAACAAAACATAACATAGTATAGCATAACATAACATGGTATAGCATAACATAACATAGTATAGCATAACAAAACATAACAAAACATAGCATAGCATCACAAAACATAGCATAGCGTAACAAAACAAAGCCTAGCATAGCAAAACACAACCATTGCATAGCATACCATAACTTAACAAAACATAACATAACATAAAAAAACATAGCCTTGCCTAACATAACATAACATAACAAATCATAACATAGCATAACAAAACATAACATAGTATAGCATAACATAACATAGTATAGCATAACATAACATAGTATAGCATAACAAAACATAACATAACAAAACATAGCATAGCATCACAAAACATAGCATAGCGTAACAAAACAAAGCCTAGCATAGCAAAGCACAACAAAACATAGCATAGCATAACAAAACAGTATAGCATAATAAAACACAACAAAAAATAGCATAACATAAAAAAAGTATCAAAACAAAACATAGCATAGCATAACAAAGCATAGCATAACAAAACAAAGTATAGCATAGCATAACAAAACATAGCATAGTATAACAAAGCATAGCATATGAAAAAATAGCATAGCATAACATAACTCAACAACACATAGCATAACAAAACAAAGCAAAGCATTGCATAACAAAACACAACAAAACGTAGCATAGCATAACAAAACATAGCATGGCATAACAAAACATAGCATAGCATAGCAAAACAAAACAGAGCATAACAAAACACAACAAAACATAGCATAGCATCACAAAACATAGCATAACAAAACATAGCATAACAAAACAAAGCATAGCATAACAAAACAGAACAAAACAGCATAGCATAAAACATAGCATAGCATAACAAAACACAACATAGCATAGCATAACAAAATATAGCATTACAAAACATAGCATAACATAACAAAACACAACAAAACGTAGCATAACTAAACACAAAATAGCATAGCATAACAAAACAGAACAAAACAGCATTGCATAACAAAAAATGGCATAACAAAACAAAACATAGCATAGCATAACAAAGCATAGCATAGCATAACAAAACAAAACATAACATAGCATAACAAAACATAGCATAACAAAATACAACAAAACATAGCATAGCATAACTAAACAAAACATAGCATAGCATAAAACATAGCATAACAAAACAAAACATAGCATAACAACGCATAGCATAACAAAACATAGCATAGCATAGCAAAACAAAACATAGCATAACAAAACACAACAAAACATAGCATAGCATCACAAAACATAGCATAGCATACCAAAACATAGCATAACAAAACAAAGCATAGCATAACAAAACACAACAAAACAACATAGCATAACAAAACATAGCATAGCATAACAAAACACAACATAGCATAGCATAACAAAATATAGCATAACAAAACATAGCATAACATAACAAAACAAAACGTAGCATAGCTAAACACAAAATAGCATAGCATAACAAAACACAACAAAACAGCATAGCATAACAAAAAATGGCATAACAAAACAATACATAGCAGAGCATAACAAAGCATAGCATAACAAAACATAACATAGTATAGCATAACATAACATACTATAGCATAACAAAACAAAGCATAGCATAACAAAACATAGCATAGCATAACAAAACAAAGCCTAGCATAGCAAAACACAACCATTGCATAGCATACCATAACTTAACAAAACATAACATAACATAACATAAAAAAACATAGCCTCGCCTAACATAACATAACATAACAAATCATAACATAGTATAGCACAACATAACATAGTATAGCATAGCATAACATAGTATAGCATAACAAAACATAACAAAACATAACATAGCATCACAAAACATAGCATAGCATAACAAAACAAAGCCTAGCAAAACACAACAAAACATAGCATAGTATAACAAAACAGTATAGCATAAAAAACACAACAAAAAATAGCATAACATAACAAAAGTATCAAAACAAAACATAGCATAGCATAACAAAGCATAGCATAACAAAACAAAGCATAGCATAGCATAACAAAACATAGCATAGCATAACAAAACATAGCATAGCATAAGAAAAAATAGCATAGCATAACAAAACTCAACAACACATACCATAACAAAACATAGCAAAACAAAGCAAAGCATTGCATAACAAAACACAACAAAACGTAGCATAGCATAACAAAACATAGCATAGCATAACAAAACATAGCATAGCATAGCAAAACAAAACATAGCATAACAAAACACAACAAAACATAGCATAGCATCACAAAACATAGCATAACAAAACATAGCATAATAAAACAAAGCATGGCATAACAAAACACAACAAAACAGCATAGCATAAAACATAGCATAGCATAACAAAACACAACATAGCATAGCATAACAAAATATAGCATAACATAACATAGCATAACAAAACACAACAAAACGTAGCATAACTAAACACAAAATAGCATAGCATAACAAAACAGAACAAAACAGCATTGCATAACAGAAAATGGCATAACAAAACAAAACATAGCATAACAAAGCATAGCATAACAAAACAAAACATAACATAGCATAACAAAACATAGCATAACAAAATACAACAAAACATAGCATAGCATAACTAAACAAAACATAGCATAGCATAAAACATAGCATAACAAAACAAAACATAGCATAACAACGCATAGCATAACAAAACATAGCATAGCATAGCAAAACAAAACATAGCATAACAAAACACAACAAAACATAGCATAGCATCACAAAACATAGCATAGCATACCAAAACATAGCATAACAAAACAAAGCATAGCATAACAAAACACAACAAAACAGCATAGCATAACAAAACATAGCATAGCATAACAAAACACAACATAGCATAGCATAACAAAATATAGCATAAAAAAACATAGCATAACATAAAACAAAACATAGCATAACTAAACACAAAATAGCATAGCATAACAGAACACAACAAAACAGCATAGCATAACAAAAAATGGCATAACAAAACAATACATAGCATAGCATAACAAAGCATAGCATAACAAAACATAACATAGCATAACAAAACATAGCATAGCATAACAAAAAACAACAAAACACAACAAAACATAGCATAACTAAACAAAACACAGCATAGCATAAAAAAACATAGAATAGGATAGCTTATCAAAACAAAACATAGCATAACAAAGCATAGCATAGCATAACAAAACATAGCATAGCATAACAAAGGATAGCATAGCAAAACATAACAAAGCATAGCATAACACAACACAACAAATCACAGCATAGCATAACAAAACATAGCATAGCAAAACAAACCATAGCATAACAAAACAAAGCATAGTATAACAAAACACAACAAAACATAGCATAGCATCACAAAACATAGCATAGCATAACAAAACAAAGCATAGCATAGCAAAACACAACAAAACATAGCATAGCATAACAAAACATAGCATAGCATAACAAAACATAGCATAGCAAAACATAGCATAGCATAACAAAACACAACAAAACATAGCATAGCATAACAAAACACAACAAAACGTAGCATAGCATAGCTAAACAAAACATAGCTTAGCATAAAAAAATAGAATAGCATAGCATATCAAAACAAAACATAGCATAAAAAAGCATAGCATAGCATAGCATAACAAAACATAGCATAGCAAAACACAACAAAACATAGCATAGCATAAGACAACACAACAAATCACAGCATAGCATAACAAAGCATAGCATAACAAAACATAGCATAGCAAAACAAAACATAGCATAACAAAACAAAGCATAGCATAACAAAAAACAACAAAACATAGCATAGCATCGAAAAACATAGCATAGCATAACAAAACATAGCAAAACATAGCATAGCATAACAAAAAACAACAAAGCATAGCATAGCATAACAAAACACAACAAAACATAGCATAGCATAAAAAACATGGAATAGCATAGCATATCAAAACAAAACATAGGATAGAAAAGCATAGCATAGCATAACAAAACATAGCATAGCATAACAAAACATAGCATAGCATAGCAAAACACAACACAACATAGCATAGCTTAACACAACACAACAAATCACAGCATAGCATAACAAAGCATAGCATAACAAAACGCAACAAAACATAGCATAGCAAAACAAAACATAGTATAACAAAACAAAGCATAGCATAACAAAACACAACAAAACATAGCATAGCATCACAAAACATAGCATAGCATAACAAAACACAGCATAGCATAGAATAACAAAAAATAACATAACAAAAGAAAACATAGCATAACAAAGCATAGCATAACAAAACACAACAAAACGTAGCATAGCATAACTAAACAAAACATAGCATAGCATAACAAAACAAAACATAGCATAGCATAACAAAACATAGCATAACGACGCATAGCATAACAAAACATAGCATAACAAAACATAGCATAACAAAACACAACAAAACATAGCATAGCATAACAAAACATAGCATAGCATAACAAAGCATAGCTAAACAAAACATAGCATAACAAAACATAGCATAACAAAACATAGCATAGCATAACAGAACATAACAAAACATAGCAAAGCATAGCATAGCAAAACAAAACATAGCATAACAAAGCATAGCAGAACAAAACACAACAAAACATAGCATAGCATAACAGAACATAACAAAACATAGCAAAGCATAGCATATGAAAACAAAACATAGCATAACAAAGCATAGCATAACAAAACACAACAAAACATAGCATAGCATAACAAAACATAGCATAGCCTAACAAAACATAACATAGCATAACAAAACAAAGCATAGCATAGCAAAACACAACAAAACATAGCATAACAAAACAAAACATAGCATAACAAAAAATAGCATAGCATAACAAAACAAAGCATAGCATAACAAAACATAGCATAGCATACACAAAACATAGCATAGCATAACAAAACATAGCATAGCATAGCATAACATAACATAAGAAAACATAGCATTAACTTTGATAAACTCATAGTAGCTGGCTAGCTAGCTTTAACGGGCAGTGAGTGTAAGCAACTCCGTAAACCCAGAAGCAGTCACTCGGTCACCTTTGCTCCTGTATTGCAGTGGCTTCGTTTATTAAACAGTGTCCATATTTATACTGTTAGCACTTTACTTGTGCAAATTTCAGGGCTCACAAAACTTTGATGAATCGAAATTCACAACAGAGGCTGTTAAGTTCGTGCTATATAGAACCATAAGGATAAATAAAAAACATTGCCATTTACAATGTGAATAGCTCCAACAAACACAAGACCTTTTTCAAAGTACAAAACATTGCCATTTACAATACCAATAGCTCCAGCTCCAAGAAATGCGAGACCTATTGCATTTCCAATGCTTGTTACTCTTGGCGCCCGTCGGCAACGCTCCGATTCCTTGATCGGCTTCACCATTTTTCTCTTCAGCCTTACCTTTGGCCGCCAGCCTCTGCCTGAATGCGAAGGCCCACCATCAGAGGCCCCTGCCCAAGTCTTGCACCCACCAGTACCCAGGGTGCACCCAGCCCCACCTACTTTCTATTTTCACCCTCTTTATCGAGACCATTTCCCTCTGTCACCACCTGTACTTTGACCCAGCGCACACTCCGATGCGCCCCATCCTGCTGTATACTTCGTCCCCCGCTATCCAGCGGCTCCTGGGACCCCCGGCATCCCCAGGTACTCCGCCCCCTCCCGGGATCCAGCATTCTCCATCCCGCTTTCACTACTGTCCCCTTTTCTCCCCCCTGCCACACGGTACTTGCGCTTATTCGCATTCTTCTTTCCCACAGATTTAGCGCACACCGGCCCTTACCAAGGCGGCCCGTGCAGACCGGACTACCACCCTGCACTATCGCTTTAATCAACCAGGAACCTATACGCATGGTACCTACGTGTACTAGATTCCTATGTTACTACCTAGTCTTCATCTAGTACAGCAATTGTGGGAGGGCCAGCTTTGATTACAGAATGGGGCTGTATATTGTAATTACAAGGCTTCTCACCTCCTAGTCAGACTTACTCCATGCCAACACCATTGGTGGTCTCGGCACCATGACGCACCCTGCAGCTTCACAATTCATTTTTCTTGTGTCATATTGGTTTTATTCGCTTGCATCACCAGAGGGACTCCATCATTCCCAGCTCCTCACACTTGACACCCTCTCCTCATCAGGCACTGGTGGTCTACAACAACTTTTTAAAAACTGTATTTATGTTTTTTAATTGCGCAATTTTGATGTTGGGAGCTCAATGGATGTTATTACACTTACTTAGATTTTGAGTACTATGGTGCATTGTTTGATTATGTGGCATCATGATGTTTTAATAGCACACTGATTCTACTACTCTCTACTCCCCAGTCCCTTCCCCCCCTCGCTCTCGCTCACTGACACCTCTACAAGGTATCATTGCTTTTTTTATCACGATCCCCCCTTCCCTCATCCAGCACATCCTCCCCTCCACATCACTGTTCTGTTTCCATACTCACCTCTGTGTCACGATAACCATGTAATATACACGTGCACATGCTTATTGGTGCATATTCTCATGTGGTTTATAACTTACAGCCCTGAAGAAGTTCATTCTCATGAATGAAACGCGTTGGCTGGCAATTTTTTGAAAAAAAAGAATCATTCAAGACTTTTACCATCACAAGACTCATTGACTAATTGAATTGACAACCACTTGTCTCAATAACGAGCGGTGCATCACTCCACAAATCTGACTAACTAACTAAAAACTACTAAAGGTACCCTAGGTACATATAATACAAGCTTTAGAATACAGCAAGTTCTACTTAACTTAGAGTTGTGTGTTAAGGGATAGCACACCCTTTCTACAACTCAAGAGAGTTTAGAAGGCCACACTAGAGTAGGTAGTGCAATACACCACACCACACTAGTAATGCCTTCAAGGCCAGGAACCAGTAGGTCCTTGCCAGAAGCCAATGGACTTCAAGATTCCCAGTATGATAGTCTCCCATTCATGGAACTGAGAGCATTAAGTACAACTAGGAAACTGAAGACAGGCTAAAGTCCAACCACCCAGCATCTCGTAGAGGAAATCAGGCTGGATGACCTTAGCAGATCTTTAGGCTCTGAAGGGGTAGGCAGAGTGGGTGGGACAGCACCTGAGGAAAGGCCTAGGGGTGTAAATCCCCATGACCTGACCTCTGAGGCTGGCCAGGCAGATGACAATGATCTGGACCTGGAAAATCCAGCTCCCCTAGATAGTGATGGATAGGACCATAATGGACCCCTCTTTGTCCCTCCCGGGAGAGTTGGTGGTGGGCCAAGAAGGTCAAGATCTCCCTCAGTGGAGTCTAACCATTCTAACTCATCTGTAGGGACCTCAATCTCCTCTCATAGGAGGGAAACTTCTCATGAGAAAAGGGAGAAACTGCTTAAGTAGGTAGGTAGCCCTAGATAAGGAGGCCCTAGAGCTCTACAGAGCTAGAAAGAAAGTTGAGACTAGAGTCCCATGGTGGCAGCAACATCCTTAGAGATAGGGAGAGGTCTCATGACCATAGAAACCTGAATAAGATTGTCCCTCCCTACCAGGATGGGGATGACATCCACAAATGGATAACTGCACTGGAAAGGGCCAGTAAAGTACAAAGGGTCCCCCAGGGACAGTGAGCAGCAATCGTATGGCTCTCCTTTGCAGACAAAGGTAGAGATAAAATCCTCACAGTTAGAGAGGAGGAGTCAGATGATTTCAACAGTCTGAAGAGTGCCTTAATTGATGGGTTTGGCCTAACCACTGAACAAAACAGGTTACAGTTCAGGGATACCAAAAAGGCACAGACTCGGGACTAGGTAGACTTTGTAGATTGTGCTACTAAGGCTCTGGAAGGTTGGTTACTTGGCAGTAAAGTGCATGACTATCAAGGATTGTACAATTCGATTATGAGGGAGCAGATCCTTAATAATTGTCAGAATCAGCTGTTGCACCAGTACCTGGTAGACTCAGATCTGACCTCTCCCCAAGAATTGGGAAAGAAGGTAGACAAGTGGGTCAGAACCAGGGTGAGGCAGAAGGTACAAAACCAAAGTGGTGAACCCAAGAAGCAAGATTCTAAAAGCTCTGATAAGGGTGGGGAGAAGAGTAAAGACCAGAAGTCTTCACAAGGCCCCAAAAAATCTTCTTCAGGTGGGGATTCACAGTCTAACAAGTGAAAAGGCCAAAAGAAACCTTGGTGCAAAATCTGTAAACAGAAACCTCACTGGACCAGTGACTGCACCAAGTCCAAAGAATCTACTCCACCCACCATTGCCCCTAAGGCAACTGTTCCCCCTAGTACTGCTACAATAGGTGGTGGCAATGTCCAGAATAAGGGTGTAGTAGGGTTGACCCTGGGTTCTGAGATGGACTCTGGCCTAGTCGGAGTTCCAACTCAGGCTGTTCTTGTCTGTGATGGGGGCATGGATGTGTCCCCCTTTGTGACTCCCAGTAATCTGGGCAAATACTGACAACAGCCTTTAATAAATGTAGTAGAGGCTTGGGCATTCAGGGACACAGGAGCAAGTGTTACAATGGTGACAAAAGATCTTGTGGATCCTGGACATATTATTCTTGGTGAAATGTACCAAGCAACCAATGCTAGCAATGTCAGAACAGACCATTTTCTGGCAGTTGTTAACTTCTCCTGAGGAGAAGTAACTGGCCTTAAGAAGGTTGTGGTAAGTGCAGACCTACCAGTACAGTGCTTGCTTGGCAATGATCTAGAATCTTCAGCTTGGGCTGAAGTGGAGCTCAGGACACATGCAGAAATGTTAGGGATCCCTGCTCATGTCTGTCTTTGCTGTGACTAGGTCACAGGCCAAAATGTCTAAAGCTGGACAGGCCCTGGATTCTGGAATATTGGACCAGGTGCCTCACAAGAGGAGGAGCAGTAGGGTTAAGGCAGTGCCTTACCACCTGACTTAGAATGCTGGTCAGTCTCCTTAGGGAGATGATCTTGAGCCTGAAGAAGGAGCTGTCCCAGAGGAGCGTGAACCTGACCAGGATGAGTTCTTGGGTACAGGGGTCCCTTCCAGGTCTGATCTGAGCCAGGAGCAGAAACCCTGCCCCTCTCTTGAAACCCTCAGAAAGCAAGCTGCTAAAGAAGCTGCTGGGAATGTTAGTGGCACCTATAAAGTTTATTGGGATGATGGACTCCTTTATTCAGAGTGTGGAGATCCCAAGCCTGGTGCATCCAGGAGGTTGGTTATACCTCTGAAGTTTAGTGGTTTCCTATTGACACTAGACCGTGATATTCCCCTAGCAGCACACCTGGGCCAGAACAAGACTTGGGACAGAATTGTTCCTCACTTTCACTGGCCCCAACAAGTCTGAAGACACTAAGGAGTTTTGTTGCTCCTGTGTGACCTGCCAAGCCAGTGGCAAGGCAGGTGGAACTACAAAGGCCCCCCTGATACCACTACATGTGGTGGGGGTCTCCCGTTGAAAGGGTAGGGATTGACATTGTTGGTCCCATGGATCCTCAAACGGCATCTGGGCACAGGTTTATACTGGTGGTGGTGGACCATGCCACCAGGTACCCAGAAGCAATTCCCCTAAGGACCACTACAGCACCTGTGGTGGCAAGGGCTCTCCTGAGTTTATTCTCAAGAGTAGGCTTTCCTAAGGAGGTAGTATCTGACAGGGGTGCACACTTCATGTCTAGTTACTTGACTGCTATGTGAAAGGAGTATGGAGTAAACTACAAGTTCACCACACCGTATCCCCCACAATGCAATGGTTTAGTTGAAAGGTTCAACAAAACCTTAAAGGGCATGATTAAAGGACTCCCAGAAAAGCTTAGGTGAAGATGGAACATACTCTTGCCCTGCCTTTTATTTGCATACATGGAGGTGCCTCAAAATGGGGTTGGTGACAGCCCTTTTGAACTTTTGTTTGGTCACCCTGTCAGGGGTCCATTGGACCCGATTCACAGAAATAACTTAAGACAAAATCCTAAACTTACTACCATTTTCGTATTCAGAGAAGGCACTTACTCATTTTGGTATTCACAGAAGACACTTACTCACTTCGGTATTCACAGAAGTTAGGAGTCCTAACTTTAGGACTCCTAAATGCCTTCTGTGAATACTGAAAGTCTTAAAATTAGGATTTTTCTCAGTTTAGGAGTCCTAAAGTTAGGACTCCTAAGTTTACTACTACTAAACTGAGAAAAATCCTAAGTTTAAGGCTTTTGTTATTCACAGAAGGCCTTTAGGAGTCCTAAAGTTAGGACTCCTAAATTTACTACTACTAAATTGAGAAAAATCCTAATTTTAAGACTTTTGGTATTCACAGAAGGCATTTAGGAGTCCTAAAGTTAGGAGTCCTAACTATACTACTACTAAACTGAGAAAAATCCTAATTTTAAGGCTTTCGGTATTCACAGAAGGCATTTAGGAGTCCTAAAGTTAGGAGTTCCAACTTTACTACTACTAAATTGAGAAAAATCCTAATTTTAAGACTTTCGGTATTCACAGAAGGCATTTAGGAGTCCTAAAGTTAGGAGTCCTAACTATACTACTACTAAACTGAGAAAAATCCTAATTTTAAGACTTTCGGTATTCACAGAAGGCATTTAGGAGTCCTAAAGTTAGGACTCCTAACTTCTGTGAATACCGAAATGGTAGTAAGTTTAGGATTTTGTCTTAAGTTAGTTCTGTGAATCGGGCCCATTGTGTCTGGTTGCGAGAAATGCCCATGCGCGGGCGTCCGCGCATGCGCATTTGTGAAAAGAAGTTGCCGTCAACGAGGAACAGGGACGCCGCACTGCAGGTAAGGCATTTTATCTTATTTTTTATCATAGTTTAACTTATTTTAAAAGGAGGGCGGGTGGGCGGCCACACTACGCGATGCTCCACGTAGCCCCACTACGCCCACTACGCCCAGGGTTAGTCACTAGGACTGATGCCCATCCCATCCCCAAGATAGATGAGCTAATAGATACTTTGGCCTCAGCCAAGTTTCTAAGCACATTTGACCTGACAGCTGGCTACTGGCAGATCAGACTAGCTAATGATGCAAAGACAGCATTTTCTACCCCTAGTGGGCACTATCAATTTGTGGTAATGCCCTTTGGTTTGAAGAATGCACCTGCCACTTTCCAAAGGTTGGTGAATCAAGTATTTACAGGCCCGGAAGACTATAGTGCAGCATATCTAGATTATTTTGCTGTCTTTAGCTCCACCTGGGAGGATCACCTGGTCCACCTGAGGAATGTTTAGGAGGCCCTGCAAAAAGCTGGCCTAACTATCAAGTCTACTAAGTGCCAGATAGGGCAGAGTCAGGTTGTGTACCTGGGCCACCTTGTAGGTGGAGGCCAGGTTCAACCATTGCAGAGCAAAATCCAGACCATAATGGACTGGGTTGCTCCCACTACCCAGACTCATGTGAGAGCCTTCTTGGGCCTGACTGGGTACAATAGAAGATTTGTCAAGGGGTATGGATCAATAGTGACCCCCCTGATTGGCTTAACCTCTAAGAAAATGGCCAAAAAGGTACAGTGGACAGCTAGCTGTCAAAAGTCATTTGATGACCTGAATCAGGCCATGTGCACTGCTCCCATTCTGCAAAGTCCTGACTACTCCAAAAAGTTA
The DNA here is from genome assembly GCF_964204655.1 of Triturus cristatus. Lineage (NCBI taxonomy): Eukaryota > Metazoa > Chordata > Amphibia > Caudata > Salamandridae > Triturus > Triturus cristatus. Next base: position 1,277,832,689 of record NC_140592.1, on the reverse strand, counting down.
ATTGTCCAAACAGATGCATCTGAGTTGGGGGTAGGGGCTGTGTTATCACAGTTGAATGATGAAGGTCAGGATCAACCAGTAGCTTTCATAAGCAGAAGGTTGACCCCCAGAGAGAAACGTCGGTCAGCCACTGCGAGGGAGGCCTTTGCTGTGGTTTGGGCTCTGAAGAAGTTGAGGCCATACTTATTTGGTAATCACTTCATTGTTCAGACAGACCATAAGCCCCTCTTATGGCTAAAACAGATGAAGGGTGAAAATCCCAAATTGCTCAGGTGGTCCATTTCCCTACAGGGGATGGACTATACAGTGGAACATAGACCTGGGAGTAACCATGCCAATGCAGAAGGACTCTCCAGATATTTCCACTTAGAACATGAAGACTCAACTGGTCAAGGTTAGTTTAATGTCCCTGCATTTGGGGGGCTGGGTTGTGTAGGAGAGTAGGATCTGCTTCACATGTTTACCCTCACTTTTTGCTGGTGTTTCACTGTTTTTCGACTTTAGTCTGGCTGGGACCCTACTATTCAGGGCCCCAGCCTAGCTGTTTCCTCTCTAAAATGATTCCATGTACGTTAGGTACATTGCAGATTGGATCTGAGGTGCCCTTGTAAGCCCCTAGTATATGGTTTACTATGTACCCAGAGCATAGGTACCCCAGAGGCCTACCAGGGGCTGAAGCATGTATTATGCTACCCCTGGAAAGCCACCCAAAATTACACCACAGGTCTTCTACTGCAACCTGGGTAAGATGGTGCATGCACCCCTTACTGTGATATAGGTTACGTATATCACTATATATTTATATACACACATATAATCCTATGGCAGGCCTCATCAATCCTTAAGGCAGAGTGCTTGGTTCTTATGTGAGAGGGTGCCCCTGCATGAGCAGAGCCCCTCTGCAGCGTTCGGAGACCCTTCACTGATGCTGTTTGTAGTGCAGCCTGACAATATATTCTTAAGTGGATTATAATCAAACGGTAAATGCTAACTTTGGACTGGCTGCACGGAACTATGTCGTGTTTGGTGTCAAACACCTTGGAATCATACCCCCACACCAGTAACTGGTTTGGGAGTATGATCCCACCCTTCTAGAGGGAGAGACATGACAGCACTGGTATACCTGGTAGAAATTTAATAGATCCCTTGCATCACAAAATGGATGCTGCAGCCACAGACACGGGTCTGGCCTCCTGCTGCTGACTGAAACTCCGGCAGGGGAGGCCTGGACAATAGGTTTCCTGTCACAGGGAGGTGCAACCACCTCCCAGACAGGATTATGTGTATTGAGGCTGGGTGGGAGCACTCTCTGAGTGCTTTGAAGTCATGCACTGGGGGCACATTTGGTGTCCCTGTGCATAGTCCAGCTCAAACCGGTTCAGGGGCTTCCAGCCCATGCTCTGGCGTGAAACTGGACAAAGGAAATGGGTTTTGCCACCACTCCTTCCAAACCCTCCTATCGGTGGGTCCCCAGAGTATGTCCAACCCCCTACCTTTGTATAAGTACGGGACCCCTGTCCTTAGGACTTTAGATTACCCTGGACGAAACTCTGATGCTGAATCCTGGACCTTCGACGCTCTGCTCAAGACCAGTGGACTGAAGAAATCTCCCTTGGGGTCAAGGAGTGACTCCCTGCTTGGAAGGCACCAACGAAGCAATTTGCCAGTGTGCATTATCGAAGGTCCTGCCAGACTCCGAAGTATTTGCAGCCCAGGAAGAGGATTTACAGACATCTCAGAGGCCAACCAGCGTCCCCAGCAAAGCTGAGACCCACAGCCCTTGTGAGTAGCGTGGAACCGGAACTCCTGGTCACCGTGCATTTCTGCAAGTGCATTGACTTCCTGATGCCTCTTGAAGTTGTGCTTGGGCTGACTTGTATCCCCCACCTCGAGCACTAAATCCACCGAAGATTGTCAGCCTGGTCATTCCGAGTGACCCGTGGGCCGCCATTTTGTGTTTTGTCTCGAGGTCCCTTTGCGACCACTGATCTGTCGACTTATGGATCCCTGAGGGGGTAACTTTGCATTTCCTTGGGCTTTCCTGGTTGCTCCAGAAGTGCCCTGACTCCCAACCAAATGGTGAGTCCCCCAGACTTTGCTGGTCTGCACGGAAGCATCTTTCTCGTTTCTGGGTTGCTGTTGCCAAGGCTTGTTGTGTCCAATCTGGGCACCGATGCTGCCGCACTCAACATCCTTTGTGGTACAGCTTAAATCCAGCTCCTGGTTGTCCTCGACACCTCCTGGTCCTCGTGGCTGAAGAGTCAAGCTTCACCTCTTTCACCTGAAATCACCCGACATCGGCGGGCATCTGTTCATCGCCTTCCTGGTCACTGGCTAGTGACCCATACTCTGTCCCCTCTGCTTTCAGGTTCTTCTCATCTTAGATCCAGGCTTGGATCTCTTCGGACACTCTGCATCTTCACAGCAGCTGCACTTCTTCCCCAGCTCCCAATGAAATTGACGACGCTGCCCGACACCAAAAGACACCTATGCACCCGGCTCCCCTGGGTGAGGTAACACGAGTACTCCGGTGCTCCCGTGGGTGCTAGCCCTAGAACTTCCTAAGTCCAAAAGGGTTTGGTCTTGACTCATTTCTAAGTGTCCCTAATCTTTAAAATTTAAACCCGACTTTCCCCATAGAAGCTAACGGGAGCTCGCGGCTGTGTTCTCACACTGCACACGGCCCCCGTGGGTCCCCTGTGTCACTACCTTGGGTGGTTCCTTGGGGTCCCAGCGATTCTACAGGCTCTAGGCCTTGTGTCTAGTTAAGTCGTGGTTCTTAAACCACTATTTTAGTGTATGGTTCGGCTCGCCCCTGGGGCCTGACGTGTATTTGTGCTATTTTACTGTGATTATTGTTAATGTTAATGAGATTTATAAAAGCGCACAAATACCCAAAGGTGTCTTGGCGCTGGGGACTTCAAACAGCAAGCTCTGTGCCTAACACTGGAAGAGCCAGGTTTTTAATCTCTTTCTGAAGCCAGTCAAGGAGCTGGCATTCCTGAGTTCCAATGGAAGAGAGTTCCAAAGTTTTGATGTGCCGTAATGAAAACTACGGCCACCCCAATGTGCAGTGCGGATTCTAGGCACCAGCAGCAGTCCTGCCCCCATCGATCGAAGATGTCTGTTCAGTTGGTACCATGCAAAGAGATTCTGAAGAAAAGTGGGGCCTGTATGGTGCACAGCTTTGTAGACAATACACAATGCCTTGAATTTGATACGCTGAAGCACCGGAAGCCAGTGCAATTTGCGGATTTCATTAGAAACCAAACTATGCCTGAAATATTGAGCAATAAGCGTGCCGCAGAATTTTGAATCATCTGAAGCTTCTTCAGGCACTGCTTCTGGGCATTGAGATATAGCCCATTACAGTAGTCTAATCTGGATTGGATAAGAAACGTGACTACTGTTTTCCTGGTGTTTGCCGGAATATACGGAAATATTTTCCTTATTTTCTTTATAAGAAATTATGATGCAGAAACAACAGCATTAGTCTGTTGGCAGAGTGTTAATCTGTTGTCAATCAGCACACCCAGATTTTTTACTTTCGCCGCTGGTTTGGGTGGTATGCCCATCTCCGCCGGCCACCACAAGTTGCTCCAGGTGGGCTGCAAATTGCCAAAAATCAAGACTTCCGTTTTGTCGGAATTAAGTTTGAGGCAGTGTGCAGTCATCCATTTATTAATAGTACTCATGCAGTTTTGAAACTGCAGAGAAGGGGTGTTTTGATGTTTGTGTGCAGCTACCACAATCTGTGTGTCATCAGTGTATGTGGTCAAACTAAATCCGAATTCCTGGATTAATGGGGCCAGTTCAGAGACGTAGATGTTAAACAACGAGGGGCTCAACGAGCTGCCCTGAGGGACGCCACAAGGCAAAACATAAGAGGCCGAATTGAAGCCGTCAATAGACTGTAGATTTCTGATCCTTTAAGAAGGAGGACAGCAACGCCAGAGCCACTTTACCCACTCCCAGATTCTCCAGTCGCTTTTGCAAAAGGGTATGATCAACCGTATCAAAACCGATACACAGCTCTGAGAGTACAACGTACTCCTCTGCACTGAAACCAATACACAGCTCTGAGATTACACCGTACTCCTCTGCACCGAAATCGATACACAGCTCTGAGAGTACACAGTACTCCTCTGTGCCGAAACCGATACACAGCTGAGAGTACACAGTACTCCCATGCACTGAAACCAATACACAGCTCTGAGAGTACACCATACTCCTTTGCACCGAAACTGATCCACAGCTCTGACAGTATACCGTACTGCACTGCACCAAAACCGATACACAGCTCTGAGAGTACACCGTACTCCTCTGCACCAAAACTGATACACAGCTCTGAGAGTACATGTACTCCTCAAAACCAAAACAGATACACAGCTCTTAGAGTACACCATACTCCTCTGCATCAAAACTAATACACAGCTCTGAGAGTACACTGCAGTCCTCTGCGCCAAACCCGATACACAGCTCTGAGAGTACACCGTACTCCTCTGCACCAAAACCGATACACAGCTCTGAGTGTACACCATACTCCTTTGCACCAAAACCGATGCACAGCTCTGACAGTATACCGTACTGCACTGCACCAAAACTTAAACACAGCTCTGAGAGTCCATGTACTCCTCAACACCAAAATCGATACACAGTTCTTAGAGTACACCGTACTCCTCTGAGCCAAACCCGATACACAGCTCTGAGAGTACACAGCACTCCACTGCATCAAAACCGATAAACAGCTCTGTGAGTACATAGTACTCCTCTGCAACGAAACTGAAACACAGCTCTGAGAGTACATGCACTCCTTAATGCCGAAATGGATACACAGCTGTGAGAGTACACCGTACTCCTCAGGGCCGAATCTGATAGACAGCTCTGAGAGTACACCGTACTCCTCCGTGTCGAAACCGATACACAACTCTGAGAGTACACAGTACTTCTCAGGGTCGAAACTGATACACAGTGGTGAGAGTACACCGTACTCCTCCGTGTCGAAACCGATACACAGCTCTGAGAGTACACCGTACTCCTCGGGGCCAAAACTAATACACAGCTCTGAAAGTACACTATACTCCTCAGGGCCAAATCTGATAGACAGCTCTAAGAGTACTCAGTACTCCTCTGCACCGAAAATGATACACAGCTCAGAGAGTACATGTACTCCTTAATGCCGAAATGGATGCACAGCTGTGAGAGTACACCGTACTCCTCAGGGCCAAACCCGATACACAGCTCTGACAGCACACAGTACTCCTCTGCACCGAAACTAATACACAGCTCTGAGAGTACATGTACTCCTTAATGCCTAAATGGATACACAGCTGTGAGAGTACACCGTACTCCTCAGGGCCAAAACTGATACACAGCTCTGAGAGTACACCGTACTCCTCCGTGTCGACACCGACACACAGCTCTGAGAGTACACCGTACTCCTTTGTGTCGAAACCGATACACAGCTCTGAGAGTACACCGTACTCCTCAGGGCCAAAACTGATACACAGCTCTGAGAGTACACCATACTCCTCCGTGTCGACACCGACACACAGCTCTGAGAGTACACCGTACTCCTTTGTGTCGAAACCGATACACAGCTCTGAGAGGACACCGTACTCCTCAGGGCCAAAACTGATACACAGCTGTGAGAGTACACTGTACTCCTCCGTGTCGAAACCGATACAAAGCTCTGAGAGTACACCAAACTCCTCAGAGCCGAAACTGATACACAGCTCTGAGAGTACACCCTACTCCTCCGGGCCGAAACTGATACACAGCTCTTAGAGTACACTGTACTCCTTTGCGCCAAACCCAATACACAGCTCTTAGAGAACACAGTATTCCTCTGCACCAAACCCGATACACAGCTCTGAGAGTACACCGTACTCCTCTGCGCCAAACCCGATACACAGCTCTCAGAGTACACAGCACTCCACTGCACCAAAACTGATACACGGCTCTGAGAGTAAACCGTACACCTCTACACTGTGAGAAGTTGGCCTGCCATAAGCTGTCCACTAATTATAGTGGCCACCTTGCACCAATCCAAACAACCCTTATTGATAATAGGTTTAAAGACAACTGTAGGAGAGTAGGATCTGCTTCACATGGGTACCCCCACTTTTTGCTGGTGTTTCACTGTTTTTCGACCTTCGTCTGGCTGTGGCCCTGCTAATCAGGACCCCAGCCTAGCTGCTACCTCTCTAAAATGGTTTCCATGTACATTTGGTACATTTCTAATTGGATTCTGGAGAGCCTTATAAGCTCCTAGTATATGGTATACTATGTACCTAGGGCATAGGTTCCTCATAGGCCTACCAAGGGCTAAAGCATGTATTATGCCACCCCTAGGAAGCACTCCACAATGACACCACAGGTCTGCTATGCAGCCTGGGTAAGGTGGTGCTTGCACCCCTTACTGTGGTATAGGCTACCTATATCACTAACATTGCACACATATATAAAACATATAAGTCACTCCTATGGCAGGTCTTAACAATCCTGAATGTAGAGTGCTTGGTTTTTATGTGAGAGGGTGCCCCTGCCTGAGCAGAGCCCCTCTGCAGCGTTCGGAGTACCTCCTCTAATGCTGTTTGTGATGCAGCCTGACCATATAAGCAGGGGAGTCACTCCTTGACCCCAAGGGAGATTTCTTCACTCTTCTAAGCAAAGAAGAACATCGAAGGTCCAAGATATTTATTGCAGAGTTTCGTCCAGGTTAATCTAAAGTCGCAAGGACTGGGTTCCCATACTTATACAAAGATTGGGGGTTGGACATAATTTAGGGACCCACCTATGGGAGGGTTTGGAAAGAGGGGTGGTTACACCCATTTCCTTTGTCCAGTTTCGCACCAGAGCAGGGGCAGGTAGCCCCTGTAACCGATTTGAACTGGACTATGCACAGAGACACCAAGTGTGCCCCCAGTGCAGGACTTCAAAGTACCAGAGAGTGCTCCAGCCCAGCCCCAATACACATCTGCCTGTCTGGGGAGGTAGTCACACCTCCCTTCGACAGGAAACCTATTGTCCAGGCCTCCCCTGCCGGAGTTTCGGTCAGCAGCAGGAGGCCAGACCCGTGTCTGTGGCAGAGGCATCCATTTTGTGATGCCAGGGCTCAGGAAAGTCCTACCGGGTTTAGCCAGTGTGAACATGTCTCTCCCTCTAGAAGGGTGGAATGCTACCCCCACCACCAGAACTGGCGGGGGTAGTATTTCAAAGCGTTTAACACCAAACACTACATGTTTCCGTGCAGCCATCCCAAGGTTAGTATTTACCGCAAGTTTATAATGCACTTAAGAGTATCTGGTCAGACTGCACTACAAACAGCATCAGAGGATGTACTCCAAATGCTGCAGAGGGGCTCTGCTCATGCAGGGGCACCCTCTCACATAAAAACCAAGCACTCTGCCTTCAGGATTGTTAAGGCCTGCCATAAGAGTGACTTATAGGTTTTATATGTGTGTGCAATGGTAGTGATATAGGTAGCCTATACCACAGTAAGGGGTACAAGCACCACCTTACCCAGGCAGCAGTAGCAGACCTGCTGTGCCATTTTTAAGTGCTTCCCAGGGGTGCCATATTACATGCTTCAGCCCCTGGTAGGCCTCTGAGTTACCAATGCCCTAGGTACATAGTATACCATTTACTAGGGGCTTATAAGGCACTCCAGAATCCAATTAGAAATGTACCTAATGTACATGGAAACCATTTTAGAGAGGAAGCAGCTAGGCTGGGGTCCTGATTAGCAGGGCCACAGCCAGACTAAGGTAGAAAAACAGTGAAACACCAACAGTGAGGGTACCCATGTGAAGCAGATCCTACTCTCCTACACAACCACCCCCCCCCCCCAAACGCAGGGACATTAAACTAACCTGGACCAGTTGAGTCTTCATGTTCTAATTGGAAATACCAAGAGCGTCCATCTGCATTGGCATGGTTACTCCCAGGTCTATGTTCCATTGTAAAGTCCATCCCCTGTAGGGAAATGGACCACCTAAGCAGTTTGGGGTTTTCACCCTTCATTTGTTTTAGCCATAAGAGGGGCTTATGGTCTGTCTGAACAAGGAAGTGAGTACTCAACACGTATGGCCTCAACGTCTTCAGGGCCCAAACCATAGCAAAGGCCTCCCTCCCAATGGCTGACCAACATTTCTCTCTAGGGGTCAGCCTTCTGCTTATGAAAGCTACTGGGTGATCCTGACCTTCATCATTCAATTGTGACAGTACAGCCCCTACCCCCAATTCAGATGCATCTGTTTGGACAATGAACTTTTTGGAGTAGTCAGGACTCTGCAGAATGGGAGCAGTGCACATGGCCTGCTTCAGGTCATCAAATGCCTTTTGACAGCTAGCTGTCCACTGAACATTTTTAGGCATCTTTTTAGAACTTAAGTCATTCAGGGGGGTCACTATTGATCCATACCCCTTGACAAATCTCCTATAATACCCAGTCAGGCCTAAGAAGGCTCTCACCTGAGTCTGGGTAGTTAGAGCAGTCCATTCCATGATGGTCTGGATTTTGCTCTGTAGTGGTTGAACCTAGCCTCCACCTACAAGGTGGTCCAGGTACACAACCTGACTCTGTCCTATCTGGCACTTAGTAGCCTTGATAGTTAGGCCTGATTTTTGCAGGGCTTCCAAAAAAATCCTCAGGTGGACCAGGTGATCCTCCCAGGTGGAGCTAAAGACAGCAATATCATCTAGATATGCTGCACTATAGTCTTCCAGGCCTGTAAGGACTTGATTCACCAACCTTTTGAAAGTGGCAGGTGCATTCTTCAAACCAAAGGGCATTACCACAGTTTGATAGTGCCCACTAGGGGTAGAAAATGCTGTCTTTGGCTTTGCATCATCAGCTAGTCTGATCTGCCAGTAGCCAGCTGTCAGGTCAAATGTGCTTAGAAACTTGGCTGAGGCCAAAGTGTCTATGTCTATTAGCTCATCTGCCCAGGGGTTGGGATGGGCAGCAGTCCTAGTGACTGCATTGAGACCCCTGTAGTTTACACAAAACCTCATCTCGCTCTTGCCATCTGTGGTGTGAGGTTTAGCTACCAGGACTACTGGACTAGCCCAAGGGCTAACTGAGGGTTCAATAACTCCCAAATCCAACATATTTTGGACTTCTGTCCTTATACAGTCCCTGACATGGTCAGGTTGCCTGTAGAGCTTATTCTTCACAGGCAGACTGTCCCCAGTGTCCACTTCATGAGTGCACCAGGTGGTCTGACTTGGAGTCAGAGAAAACATATGTCTGAACTGTCTGAGAAGCTTTCTGAAGTCAGTTTGTTGCTGGACAGTGAGGCTGCCTGCCAAGGCTACACCATCAACTGACCCATCATCAGGGTTTTGAGAAAGTAGGCCAGGGAGTGGGTAGCTCTCTTCCTCCTGTCCTTCATCAGAAGCCATGAGCAAGCCCATGTCTGCCCTATCAACATATGGTTTTAGTCTGTTGACATGAAGTGCCCTGTGGGGACTCCTAGGGGTTCCAAGGTCTACCAAGTAGGTAACCTCCCCTTTCTGTTCAACAATTGTATGGGGGACACTCCATTTGTCCTGGAGGGCTGCTGGGACCACAGGCTCCAACACCCACACTTTCTGTCATGGCTGGTAGACAGTCAGTACAGCCTTTTGGTCATGCCAGGCTTTTTGTAATTCCTGGCTAGCCTCTAGGTTTTTGGTTGCCTTTTTCATATACTCAGCCATCCTGGAGCAGAGACCAAGTACATAGTCCACTATGTCCTGTTTGGGGGGCTTGAGAGGTAACTCCCATCCTTCCTAAACCAGACACAATGGACCCCTGACAGGGTGACCAAACAAAAGTTCAAAAAGGCTGTAACCAACCCCCTTTTGAGGCACCTCCCTGTATGCAAATAAAAGGCAGGGCAAGAGTATGTCCCATCTTCACCTACGCTTTTCTGGGAGTCCTTTAATCATGCCCTTTAAAGTTTTGTTGAACCTTTCAACTAAACCATTGCATTGTGGGTGATAGGGTGTGGTAAATTTGTAGTTCACTCCACACTCCTTCCACATAGCAGTCATGTAACTAGACATGAAGTTTGCATCCCTGTCAGATACTACCTCCTTAGGAAAGCCTACTCTTGAGAATACACCCAAGAGAGCTCTTGCCACCACGGGTGCTGTAGTGGCCATTAGGGGAATTACTTCTGGGTACCTGGTGGCATGGTCCACCACCACCAGTATAAACCTGTGCCCATATGCTGTTTGAGGATCCATGGGACAAACAATGTCAATCCCTACCCTCTAAATGGGAACCTCCACCACAGGTAGTGGTATCAGGGGGGCCTTTGTGGTTCCACCTGCCTTGCCACTGGCTTGGCAGGTCACATAGGAGCGACAAAACTCCTTAGTGTCTTCAGACATGTGGGGCCAGTGAAAGTGAGGGAAAATTCTGCCCCAAGTCTTGTTCTGGCCCAGGTGTCCTGATAAGGAAATATCATGGGCTAGTGTCAATAGGAAGCCCCTAAACCTCAGAGGTATAACCAACCTCCTGGATGCACCAGGCTTGGGGTCTCTGCACTCTGAATAAAGGAGTCCATCAGCCCAATAAACGTTATGGGTGCCACTAGCATTCCCAGCAGCCTCATCAGCAGCTTGCTTCCTGAGGGGTTCAAGAGAGGGGCAGGTTTTCTGCTGCTGGCTCAGATCAGACCTGGAATGGCCCCCTGTCCCCAAGAACTCAACCTGGTCAGGTTCAAGCTCCTCTGGGACAGTTCCTTCTTCAGGCTCAAGATCATCTCCCTGAGGAGACTGATCAGCATTCTGAGTCATGGGGGAAGGCACTGCCTTAACCCTACTGCTCCTCCTCTTGGGCGGCACCTGGTCCATTATTCCAGAATCGAGGGCCTGTCCAGTTTTAGATATTTTGGCCCGTGACCTAGTCACATCAAAGACATGAGCAGGGATCCCTAACATTTCTGCATTTGTCCTCAGCTCCACTTCAGCCCATGCTGAAGTTTCTAGATCATTGCCAATCAAGCACTGTACTGGTAGGTCTGCACTTACCACAACCTTCTTAAGGCCAGTTACCCCTCCCCAGGAGAAGTTTACAACTGCCAGAGAATGGTCTGTTCTGACATTGCTAGCATTGGACACTTGGTACATTTCACCAAGTATAATCTACCCAGGATCCACAAGATCTTTTGTCATCATTGTGACACTTTCTCCTGTGTCCCTGAATGCCCAAGCCTCTACTCCATTTATTAAAGGCTGTTGTCTGTATTAATCCAGATTACTGGGGCTCACAAAGGGGGACATATCCAGGCCCCCATCACAGACAAGCACAGCCTGTGTTGGAACTCTGACTAGGCCAGAGTCCATCTCAGAACCCAGGGTCAACCCTACTACACCCTTATTCTGAACATTGCCACCACCTATTGTAGCTATACTAGGGGGAACAGTTGCCTTAAGGGCAATGGTGGCTGGAGTAGATTCTTTGGAATTGGCGCAGTCACTGATCAGTGAGTTTTCTGTTTACAGATTTTGCACCAAGGTTTTTTTGGCCTTTTCCCTTTCCTGACTGGGAACCACCCCCTGAAGAAGATTTTTGGGGGCCATGTGAAGACTTCTGGTCTTTACCCTTCTCCTCACCCATATCAGAGATTTTAGGATCTTGCTTCTTGGGTTCACCACCTTGGTTCTGTACCTTTTGCCTCACCCTGGTTCTGACCCACTTGTCTGCCTTCTTTCCCAATTCTTGGGGAGAGGTCAGATCTGAGTCTACCAGGTACTGGTGCAACAGCTGATTCTGACAATTATTAAGGATGTGCTCCCTCATAATCAAATTGTACAATCCTTGATAGTCATGCACTTTACTGCCAAGTAACCAACCTTCCAGCACAATCTACAAAGTCTACCCAGTCTTGATTCTGTGCCTTTTGGGTATCCCTGAACTTTAACCTGTATTGCTCAGTGGTTAGGCCAAACCCATCAATTAAGGCACTCTTCAGACTGTTGTAATCATCTGCCTCTTCCTCTCTAACAGTGAGGAGTTTACTTCTACCTTTGTCTGCAAAGGAGAGCCACAAGATTGCTGCTCACTGCTCCTGGGGGACCCTTTGTACTTTACAGGCCCTTTCCAGTGCAGTTATCCATTTGTGAATGTCATCCCCTCTCTGGTAGGGAGGGGCAATCGTATTCAGGTTTCTATGGTCATAAGACCTTTCCCTATTTCTAGGGATGCTGCTGCCACCATGGGACTCTAGTCCCAACTTTTTTGTAGCTCTGTAGAGCTCTAGGGCCTCCCTATCTAGGGATACCTGCTTTCTTCTGATTTCAAGCTGAGCTTCCTCATACTTAAGAAGTCTCTCCCTGCTCTCCTTAGAGATTTCCCTCCTATGGGAGGAGATTGAGGTCCCTACAGATGAGTTTGAATGGTTAGACTCCACTGAGGGAGATCTTGACCTTCTTGGCCCACCACCAACTCTCCCAGGAGGGACAAAGAGGGGTCCATTATGGTCCTCTCCGTCACTATCTAGGGGAGCTGGATTTTCCAGGTCCAGATCATTGTCACCTGCCAGGCCAGCCTCAGAGGTCAGGTCATGGAGAATTACACCCCTAGGCCTTTCCTTGGGTGCTGTCCCACCCACTTTGCCTAACCCTTCAGATCCTAAAGATCTGCTAAGGTCATCCAGCCTGAGTACCTCTATGAGATGCTGGATCGTTGGACTTTTGCCTGTCTTCAGTTTTCTAGTTTGACATAATGCTCTCAGTTCCATGAATGGGAGTCTATCATACTGGGAATCTTGAAGCCCATTGGCTTCTGGCAAGGACCTACTGGTTCCTGGCCTTGAAGACATTACCAGTGTAGTTTGATGTATTGCACTACTGTTAGAATCCGGGGTCTCTGGTTGGCGCAGGTATGTACTTGCGACAAGCAGGGACCCTTTCCTCTAAGTTAGGGCGTAGGATTACCTCTTTAAAAATAACCCCTGCTCACCCTCTAGGTAACGTGGCGCGAGCAGTCAGGCTAGATTTCCAGAGGGCATTAGGTTAAGCATTCAAGATATCTCACACAATAATCACCACCCCGCCACACAAAGACACAAGGCTGTATTTATATCAAAATAAAGTTCTTTATATAAAAGATTTCTTCAAGCAGGATGTCAAAATACAGTTTTTTCACTTACATAAGGTTCCAGTTACTTTAAATGCTTTTAGGCAGTCCACAGTTCTTAAAATGGCACTTTTCTACTTCAAATATGCTTCTTTGGGGTTCTGTGCGCTTCGTAGCGCCTCCGGTACGCTTCGTACTAAGTTTTGGACGTCTCTTGCCGTTTCTCACGCTTCTCGCGTGAGCACGTGTAATAGGGACGTGAACCGTACGGACCGTACCCTCGTAGGTATGTGTCGTACACGTTCGGTACGCCTCTTCTCAAACCTCACGCCTCTTGCGTGAGCAACGTACTATACTTTCAATGGGGTACGGTTCGTACTCTTCCGGATCGCTTCGTACGGCTGCTACGAGGGTTGCCGAAGCTCACGCTTCACACGTGAACAGCGTAGTGGGTCTAAAGCGCCAGTACGGTCCGAACAAAGCAACGGACGGGTCGTACAAAAGCGCGCTGCACACAGTACCTGAAATTTCTTGAAGGGCAAAGGTCCTGGCGGCTCCAGAAGTCGGTGAGGGGTGTCCCACGTCGCGTTGCTGTCCCTGGAGATCAGAGGATGGCGGTGCTTCGTGGGGCACGTCTAGGCTTCCGAACACGCACCAGAGGTCAGAAGCAGGAGGGAGAACTCGGGGGCAATTTCTTCAGCGCGTCGCGCTGGCGGCTTCACGGGGAGGACACACAGTGCGTCGTAGGTCCTTACAGGGGCTTCCACGGCCAGGGGGGTCGCAGAGGCTCGGCGCTCAGAGCCTAACCAGTCTCTTCTTTGCGGTGCGAGCTACGGCTCGGGGGGCAGACGCTTGCGGTGCTTGGACCAGGTAGACAGGTCTTTGCGGTGCTCGCAGTAGCCCCGGTGGCAGATGTCGCGGTGCTCAGAGGAGGGTCACACAGGTCCTCAGGGGTCAGCGTCACAGGATCGCCTCCAGCAGCTTCTCTTCTTCTTGGGGAAAGGTAGTGCCCACTGTTCCTGGGGCGCAGTTCAGGGGGCAAGTTCACCAGCATGCCCTTGGAGATTGTTCAAAGCACAAGTTGATTCAAAAGTCTTTTCCTTTAGTATTTTCCTCTCCTTCTTGCAGCAAGGCACCCACCACAGGCCAGTCTCACAGGTCAGAGACAGTAGTCCTCCATGCAGCTTTCCCAGGTCCTTCTCTTCAGGCAGAGTTTCTTCTTGGCGCAAACAGGATCTGATTTCTTAGGAGCAGGGCTCCTTCTTTTATAGCATAATTCTTTTGTTCTTTGTAGCCAGGGGGCCTGGGCCTGGCTCAGTCCGGTTTTGGAGCACTTTGTTGTGGTGACTCTGCTCTTTCCTTTCAGCAGCAGGGCAGAGGCATCAGCCGCTCCACAGGAGGCGGAGCCGGCATTGTGGTGGCAGAGCACAGGTCTATTCAGAGTCAAGGTGTACTCCTCCCACCCATCCTGGTGTAATCTCTCTACCCACCACCTGGCAGCCAGCCTGTCTCCTGGAATTCCCCAGCCCTGCTCCTTTACTGTTACTAGGCAGAACACACACACACAGCAGAGGCGGACTGAAATGGCCAGGTCAGTAAATACTAACTTTCTAAAAGTAGTATTTACAAACACAGGATATTAAAATAAACTTTACTAAAAGAAGTATTTTATTATTCTGAGTTCAGGCATACTAAACTTGACTTTCTACCATGCTCTCTGAGTCCACTGGGATTACAGCATGTAGTAATTCCAGCAGCCCATTCTGGCCTATGGAGAGCAGGTAGCCTTCAATAGTGAAAAACGAAAATGGCTGTAATTCACTATTAGGACACGCCACACACATCAGGGCATGTCCTACCTTATACCTACAATGCACCCTGCCCTTGGGCCTACCAGAGGGGTGCTTAATATGTAGTTAAGTGAAGGTTTGGGGACTGGCAAGTAAGTGCACTTGCGCAATCAGCGCGACAGTACCAGACCGCGCGCAGGTTCTGCAGTGGCAGACCCTAGACACATTTTACTGGGCCGCTTCTGTGGGTGGCACAACCAGTGCTGCAAGCCCACTAGCAGCATTTGTATTTACAAGCCCTGGCACCCCTGGTGCACTTTACTAGGGGCTGATAGTAAACCAAATAAGCCAAACATGGAAACCAATCAATGTCAACATTTTACCATAGGGAGAGCATATGCAACTTAGCACTGGTCAGCAGTGGTAAGGTGCCCAGAGTCATAACAACAGGTCAGAAAAAATACAGGAGGAAGGCAAAAAGTTTAGGGATGACCCTGCAAAAAGGGCCAAGTCCAACAACTACCTACTCTAGTGTGGCCTATTAAACTCTCTTGAGTTGTAGAAAGGGTGTGCTATCCCTTAACACACAACTCTAAGTTCAGTAAAACTTACTGTATCCTAAAGCTTGTATTAGATGTACCTAGGGTACCTTTAGTAGTTTTCAGTTAGTTACTCATTTGAGATTATCTGATAAAACAATATCAAGCTGTAATCCCACACGCTGCCCACCAATGTGAGAAGTTGGCCTGATCTATGCTGTCCACTAGTTATAGTGGGCACTTTCTATCAGTCCAAACAACCCCTTATTGGTTATAGGTTAAAGACAACCTTTATTGAAAGCTATCCTAGTGGTATCTATGGAGAGCAGCCTTCGGGTTAAGTCTTGAAGGAATGTAAAACAACTTGTTTTACCAGTCTATAATCTCTTGAGTCACTAAATGAAAGATATCCACACCAGGTATATATATCAAATATATGTATTTATTACTAAACACACCCTCCTAGTCTCTTTATGAGACTAGGGGTCAAAACACATAAGTTACACTTCAATAATCACAGTAAAATAGCACAAATACACGTCAGGACCATATACTACAATAGTGGTATAAGGACCACGACTTAACTAGACACAAGGCCTAGAGCCTGTAGAATCGCTGGGACCCCAAGGAACCACCCAAGGTAGTGACACAGGGGACCCACGGGGGCCGTGTGCAGTGTGTGAACACAGCCGCGAGCTCCCGTTAGCTTCTATGGGGAAAGTCGTTGTTAGATTTTTAAAGATTAGGGACACTTAAAAATGAGTCAGGACCAAACTCTTCTGGACTTAGGATGTTCTAGGTCTAGCACCCACGGGAGCACCGGAATACTTGTGTTACCTCACCCAGGGAAGCCGGGTGCATTGGTGTCTTTTGGTGTCGGGTCGCGTCGTCGATTTCACTGGGAGCTGGTGAAGAAGTGCTGCTGCCGTGAAGATGCGAAGTGTCCGAAGAGATCCAAGCCTGGATCGAAGATGGGAAGAATCTGAAAGCAGAGGAGACAGAGTCTGGGTCACTTGCCAGTGTCTACGAAGGCGATGAGCAGATGCCCACCGATGTCGGGTGATTTCAGGTGAAGGAGGTGAAGCTTGACTCTTCAGCCACGAGGACTAGGAGGCGTCGAGGACAACCAGGAGTTGGATTTGCCACAAAGGATGTTGAGTGCTGCAGTGTCGGTCCCCGGATTGGACACAACAAGCCTTGGCAACAGAAACCCATGCAGAAACGAGAAAGATGCTTCGGTGCAGACCAGCAAGGTCTGTGGGACTCACCACTTGGTTGGGAGTCAGGGCACGCCTGGAGCAACCAGGAAAAATCAAGGAAATGCGAAGTTACCCCCTCAGGGACCCACCTGTCAACGGACCATGGATCGCGAAGGGACCTCAAGACAAAACACAAAATGGCAGCCCACGGGTCACTCGGAATGACCAAGCCAACCGTCTTTGGTGGATTCAGTGCTGGAGGTGGGGGCTACAAGTCAGCCCAAGCACGACTTCAAGAGATGTCGAGAAGACAATGCACTTGCAGAAATGTACGTTGACCAGAAGTTCCGGTTCCACGCTACTCACGAGGGTTGCGGGTCTCAGCTTTGCTGGGGACTCGGGTCGGCCTCTGAGATGTCTGGAAATCCTCTTCCTGGGCTGCAAATACTTCGGAGTCCGGCGGGAGCTTTGATGATGAAGACCAGCAAATTGCTTTGTTGGTGCCTGCCAAGCAGGGGAGTCACTCCTTAACCCCAAGGGAGATTTCTTCAGTCCTCTAATCTTGAGCAGAGCGTCGAAGGTCCAGGATTCAGTGTCAGAGTTTTGTCCACGGTAATCTAAAGTCCTAAGGACAGGGGTCCCATACTTATACTATGGTAGGGGGTTGGACATACTCTGGGGACACACCTATGGGAGGGTTTGGAAAGAGGGGTGGCTACACCCATTTCCTTTGTCCAGTTTCGCGCCAGAGCAGGGGCTGGAAGCCCCTGAACCGGTTTGAGTTGGACTATGCACAGGGACACCAAATGTGCCCCCAGTGCAGGACTTCAATTGTACTCAGAGAGTGCTCCCTCCCAGCCCCAATACACATAAGCCTGTCTGGGTGGTGGTTACACCTCCCTGTGACAGGAAACCTATTTTCCAGGCCTCCCCTGCCGGAACTTTGGTCAGCAGCAGGAGGCTAGACCTGTGTCTGTGGCTGCAGCATCCATTTTGTGATGCCAGGGCTCTATTAAGTTTCTGCTGGGTATACCAGTGCTGTCATGTCAATCACTCTAGAAGGGTGGGGTCATACTCACACACCAGTTACTGGTGTGGGGGTATGATTCCAAGTTGTTTGACACCAAACACAACATGTTTCTGTGCAGCCAGTCCAAAGTTAGCATTTACTGTTTGGTTATAATGCACTTAAGAGTATATGGTCAGGCTGCACTACAAACAGCTTTAGAGAAGGGTCTCCAAACACTGCAGAGGGGCTCTGCTCATGCAGGGGCACCCTCTCTCATAAAAACCAAGCACTTTGCCTTCAGGATTGATCAGGCCTGCCATAGGAGTGACTTATAGGTTTATAAGTGTGTATATATATAGTGATATAGGTAACCTATATCACAGTAAGGGGTGCAAGCACCACCTTCCCCAGGCTGCAGTAGCAGACCTGTGGTGTTATTTGGGGTGGCTTTCCAGGGGTGGCGTAATACATGCTTCAGTCCCTAGTAGGCCTCTGGGGTACCTATGCCCTGGGTACATAGTATACCATATACTAGGGACCTACAAGAGCACCTTAGATCCAATCTGTAATTTACCTAAAGTACATTGAATCATTTTAGAGAGGAAGCAGCTAGGCTGGGGCCCTGAATAGCAGGGTCCCAGCCAGACTAAAGTCGAAAAACAGTGAAACATCAGCAAAAAGTGAGGGTAAACATGTGAAGCAGATCCTACTCTCCTACAAACCCTACTACACGCTTATTCTGAGTACCACCACTTGGAGCTGAACTAGGGGCAACAGTTGCCTTAGGAGCAATGGTGGCTGGAGTTGAGTCTTTGGACTTGGTACAATCACTTGTCCAATGGGTTTTCTGCTTACAGATTTTACACCATGTTTTCTTTTGGCCTTTTTCTTTATTAGATTGCCCACCAGATGCAGATTTTTGGGGCCCTTGAGAAGACTTCTGGTCTTTATCCTTATCCCTGCCCTTGTCAGAGTTTTGAGAATCCTGCTTCTTGGAGTCGCGAACTTGGTTCTGAACCTTCTGCCTCACCCTGGTTCTGACCCATTTGTCTGACTTCTGACCCAATTCTTGGGGAGAGGTCAGATCAGAGTCCACCAGGTACTGATGCAACAGCTGATTTCGACAATTATTAAGGATCTGCTCCTTCATAATCAAATTGTATAATCCTTTAAAATCACACATGTTACTGCCAAGTAACCAGCCCTCCAGAGCCTTAGTAGCACAATCTACAAAGTCAACCCAGTCTTGAGTCTGTGCCTTTTGGGTATCTCTGAACTTCAACCTGTACTGCTCAGTGGTTAGGCCAAACCCACCTATCAGTGCACTCTTCAAGACTGTGTAATTGTCAGCATCCTCTTCTTTAACAGTGAGGAGCTTGTCTCTACCTTTGTCTACAAGATTGTGGCCCACTGCTAATAATGGACCCTCTGCACTTTGCAGGCCCTCTCCAGTGCAGTTATCCATTTGTGGATGTCATCCCCACTCTGGTAGGGAGGGATAATCTTGTTCAGGTTCCTATGGTCATGAGTATGATCTCTACCTCTAGGGACACTGTTGCTGCCACCATGGGGCTCTAGCCCCCATCTATGTGAAGCTTCCTGGAGCTCCAGGGATTCCCTGTCCAATGCTAATTGTTCCCTCTTTATCCTAAGCTTAGCTTCCTCAAACTGGATCAGTCTGCATCTTCACTCATAAGAGGACTCCATCTTCTGGGGGGAAATGGTCCTATGAGAGACAGAGGTCCCTCCAGATGCACCAAAATGATTAGACTCCATTGAAGGAGATCTTGATCTTCTTGGCACACCACCAACCCTTCCATATGGGGTATAGAGAGGGCCACTGAGGCCTTATCCCTCACCTTCAGGATGGATTGGATTTTCCAGGTTAGAATCATCTTGATCCTCCTGGTCAGCGTCAGAGTCCTGGTCATAGGTGTTGTCACATCTTGGCCTTTCCTCTTCTGCTGCCCCACCAAACTTGCCTACCTCATCAGACCCTGGGGGTCTTTCTGAGGTCATCTAACAGAAGAGCCTCCATGAGGCGTTGAGTGTTTGCACTCCTCCATGTCTTCAACTTCCTAGCTGTGCACATGTTTCTCAATTCCACGAAGGTGAGATGGTCATACTTGGAAGTCAAGGAGCCACTGGCTTCAGGCCTTGAAGACATACTAGTGTAGTGAGGTTTTGCACCTACCTAACCTAGTGGGAGCTACTAGACTCTCTTGCGTTGGGTAAAAGTGGTGTGCTGGTCCCTTTGCTAACCCAACTCCAAGTTCAGTAGAACTTACTTTATTCTAGACTTGATTTATATGTACCTATGTACCTATAGTGGTTTTCAGTTAGTCACTCAAAGAGATAATCTGGTAAAGCAATAGCAAGCTTGAATCCAACCGCTGCACACCAATGTGAGAAGTTGGCCTGGCATATGCTGTCCACTAGTTCTAGTGGGCACCTTGTACCAGTCCAAACAACTCTTATTGATAATAGGTTTAAAGACAACCTTTATTGAAAGCTATATTAGTGGTAGCTATGGAGAGCAGCCTTCAGGCTAAGTCTTGAAGGAGAGTAAAGCAGCGTGTTTTACCAGATTATAACCTCTTGATTACTAAATAAAAGAAGAAAAACACAAGGTGTATATGAAATATATGTATTTATTTCTAAACACTCACTACTAATCTCTTTATGAGATTAGAATCCAAGATACACATTAATACAGTTCTAAAACGACAGTAAATAGCACAATATACAATTGCCCATAGGGGCGGAACAAACAGTATATTAAGAAAGTGGTATAAGAACCACGACTTGACTAGACACAGTGCCTAGAGCACGTAGAATCGCTGGGACCCCAAGGAACCACCCAAGGTAGTGACACAGGAGACCCATGGGGGGACGCATGCAGTGTGAGAACACAGCCGAGAGCCCCGTACTATTCTATGGGAAAGTTGCGGTCGGAATTTTAGAAGTTAAGGAGACTTAGGAGAGGATTTTGAGCAAACCCCTTTAGACTTAGGGGGTTCTAGGGCCAGCACCCACAGGAGCACCGGAGCACTCGAGTTACCTCACCCAGGGAAGCCGGGTGCATAGGTGTCAAATGGTGTCGTGAAAACTGCATTCAAGGAACGACTGGACAACAACGCACACAACAGCAAGGAACTCTTCAACATCGTCAAAGAGCTCTCCAACCCCAACGCCGGAAACAACGACATCACCCCTTCGCAAGACCTCTGCAACTCCCTCGTCTCCTTCTTCCACAACAAGATCGCGGACATACACAACAGCTTCAGCTCTCTACCGACGAACGCCACGACCGAACCACCGCCCCCCACCACCACCCTCCGCGCCTGGACTCAGATCAGCACCGAAGACACCGTCCGCACGATGAACTCCATCCACTCCGGATCTCCGACCGACCCCTGCCCTCACCACATCTTCAACAAGGCCGACGCTGTCATCGCACCCCACCTGTGGGACATCATCAACACCTCCTTCGACACCGCCACCTTCCCGGAGAGCTGGAAGCACGCCGAACTCAGCGCCCTACTCAAGAAGCCATCGGCCGACCCGACCGACCTCAAGAACTACCGCCCCATCTCGCTGCTCCCGTTTCCAGCAAAAGTCATCGAGAAGACCGTCAACAAGCAACTGGCCGCCTTCCTCGAAACGAACGGATCCCTCGACCCCTCGCAGTCTGGCTTCCGAGCCAACCACAGCACCGAGACCGCCCTGATCGCAGCCACCGATGACATCCGAGCGCTACTCGACAACGGAGAAACAGCGGCCCTCATCCTCCTCGACCTCTCCGCGGCCTTCGACACTGTCTGCCACCGTACCCTAGTACAACGCCTCAGCAACATCGGAGTCCAGGAGAAGGCACTGGAGTGGATCATCTCCTTCCTCGCCGGAAGGACACAGAGAGTCCGTCTCCCTCCGTTCAGATCTGAAGCCACCGAAGTCATCTGCGGCGTCCCTCAAGGCTCCTCGCTCAGTCCAACCCTCTTCAACGTCTACATGAGCCCCCTCGCAGACATCGCACGCCAGCACAACCTCAACATCATCTCCTACGCCGACGACACCCAGCTGATCCTCTCCCTCACCAACGACCCCGCCACCGCCAGAGCCAACCTTCACGAAGGGATGAAAGAGGTAGCCGAATGGATGAAGAACAGCCGCCTGAAACTGAACTCAGACAAGACGGAAGTCCTCATCCTGGGACCCTCACCCGCCGCGTGGGACGACTCCTGGTGGCCCCCCGCCCTAGGCAGCGCACCCAAACCAACAGACCACGCACGCAACCTGGGCTTCATCCTGGACTCCTCCCTCTCCATGACCAGACAAGTCAACGCCGTCTCCTCGTCGTGCTTCAACATACTGCGCATGCTACGTAAGATCTTCCGGTGGATCCCCACCGAGACCAGGAAGACGGTCACCCAGGCCCTCGTCACCAGCCGTCTCGACTACGGCAACTCCCTCTACGCCGGAACCACCGCCAAACTCCAAAAGAGACTCTAGCGGATCCAGAACGCCTCAGCGCGACTCATCCTGGACATCCCCCGTTGCAGCCACATCTCCGGACACCTGAGAGACCTGCACTGGCTCCCGGTCAGCAAGAGAATCACCTTCCGTCTCCTCACCCACGTACACAAAGCCCTACACAACCAAGGCCCAGGAAACCTCAACAGCCGCCTCAACTTCTACGCTCCCAAACGCCAGCTTCGATCGACCAGCCACGCCCTCGCCGCCGTCCCCCGCATCCGAAGAGCCACCACAGGGGGACGGTCCTTCTCCTACCTCGCCGCCAAGACATGGAACTCCCTCCCCACCCACCTCCGCCTGACCCAGGACCACCTCACCTTCAGGAAGCAACTCAAGACCTGGCTGTTCGAGCAGTAGCGGACCCCCCAGCGCCTTGAGACCCTCCGGGTGAGTAGCGCGCTATATAAATGCGATGATTGATTGATTGATTGAATCGTTGTTGATTTCAATGGCAATCTGCTGCGAAGTGCTGCTGCCGGGAAGGAGAAGAGTGTAAGGTGTGATCCAAGCCTGGATCAAAGATCAGAAGAACCTGAAAGCAGAGGGGACAGAGTCTGGGTCACTTGCCAGTGACCAGGGGCACGATAGACAAATGCCCACCGATGTCAGGTGATTCAGGTGCGAAGAGGTGAAGCTTGTCTCTGCAGCCACAAGGACCAGGAGGCGTTGACGATGACAAGGTGCTGGATTCCAGCTGTCCCGCGAAGGATGTCGAGTCCAGCGGTGTTTGTGCCCGGATTGGACCCAACAAGCCTTGGCAACAGCAACCCACGCAGAAAGAGAAAAGAGGGCACGTCTAGAGCAACCAGGTAAGCCCAATTAAAGTTAAAGTTGCCTTCACAGGGACCCACCAGTTGACGAACTAGGGATCGCGAAGGGACCTCGGGAGAAAACACAAAGGGCCAGCTCACAGTACACTCGTGGAGTGTAGGTGGGCAATCTTCAGTGCAAATGCTGCTTGGGGTCAGGACTACAAGTAACACAAAGCTCAGCTGCAGGAGTCGCTGGAAAGCTGATGCTTCTGCAAAGTGACGCGGTGTCCAGGGGTTCGGGTTGCACGGTCGCCTTGAGGGATACAGGCCTCAGAATTGCTGTGGGCACTGAACGACCTCTAAGACCACGGGAGCCCACCTCCTGTTTTGCACAATTCTTCGGAGTCCGGCGGGAGCTTCGGAGATGCAAACCGGTCAGATGCGTCTTTGGTGCCTGCCAAGCAGGGGAGTAACTCCTTTACTCCAAGGGAGATTCTTCACTCATCTAGTTCAGTGTAGATGATCGAAGTTCCAGGATTCAGTATCAGAGTTTCGTCCAGGTGTAATCTAAGGTCCTGTAGCCAGGGGTTCCTTCTTTATACCCAAGGAAGGGGTGGGGCAAACTCTAGGGACCCACCTATGGGTGGATCAGGAAAGAGGGGTTGCAACACCCATTTCC
Organism: Triturus cristatus; assembly: GCF_964204655.1. Classification (NCBI taxonomy): domain Eukaryota; kingdom Metazoa; phylum Chordata; class Amphibia; order Caudata; family Salamandridae; genus Triturus; species Triturus cristatus. The sequence continues at coordinate 1,277,809,110 of NC_140592.1, read as the reverse complement.
TTTGTCCAGTTTCATGCCAGAGCAGGGGCTAGTAGCCCCTGCAATCGGTTTGAGCTGGACAATGCACAGGGACACCAAATGTGCCCCCAGTGCAGACTTCAAAGCACTCTTGGAGTGCACCCACCCAGCCCCAATACACTAAAGCCTGTCTGGGAGGTGGTGACACCTCCCTGTGACAGGAAAGCTATTTTCCAGACCTCCCTTACCGGAGTTTCATCCAGCAGCAGGAGGCCAGACCCGTGTCTGTGGCTGGCAGCATCCATTTTGTGATGCCAGGGCTCTGTTAGCTGGTACCGGGTATACCGGTGCTATCATGTCTCTCCCTCTAGAAGGGTGGGATCCTACTCCCACACCAGTTACTGGAGTGGGGGTATGATTCCAAGGTGTTTGCCACCAAACACGGCATGTTTCCGTGCAGCCATCCCAAAGTTAGCATTTATTGTTTGGTTATAATGCACTTAAGAGTATATGGTTTGCCTGCATCACAAACAACCCCGGAATAAAGGTTCCGAAGGCTGCAGAGGGGCTCTGCTCATGCATGGGCACCCTCTCACATAACACCCAGCACCCTGCCTTCAGGATTAGTAAGACCTGCCATAGGGGTGACTGATAGGTTTATATGTGCAGTGATATGGAGAGATATAGTGAACCTATATCTCTGTAAGGGGTGTGTGCACCACCTTACCCAGGCTGCAGTACCAGTCCTGTGGTGTCATTTTGGAAGGCTTTCCAGTGGTGGCATAATACATGCTGCAGCCCCTTGTAGGCCTCTGGGGCACCCATGCCCTGGGTACATAGTATACCATATACTAGGGACTTATAAGGGTACCCCAGAATCCAATCTGGAGTGTACCTAAGGTACTGTTAATCAAGTTAGAGAGGAAGCAGCTAGGCTGGGGTCCTGGTTAGCAGGGCCCCAGCCAGACTAAAGTCGAAAAACAGTGAAACATCAGCAAAAAGTGGGGGTAACTATAAGCAGATCCTACTCTCCTACAATTCATGAGTGATCTCCAGTAGACAGTCTAAAGTTCATGAGTGACCTCCAGACTGTAGACGGTCTACAGTTCATGAGTGACCTCCAGGCTGTAGACAGTCTAAAGTTCATGAGTACCTCCAGGCTGTAGACAGTCTACAGTTCATGAGTGACCTCCAGGCTGTGGACAGTCTACATTTCATGAGTGACCTCCAGGCTGTAGACACTCTACAGTTCATGAGTGACCTCCAGGCAGTAGACAGTCTACAGTCCGTGAGTGACCTCTAGGCTGTAGACAGGATACAGTTCATGAGTAACCTCCAGGCGGTAGACAGTCTACAGTTCATGAGTGACCTCCAGACTGTAGACAGTCTAAAGTTCATGAGTGACCTCCAGTCAGTAGACAGTCTTCAGTCCATGAGTGAACTCCAGACAGTCTACAGTCCATGAGTGACCTCCAGACAGTCTAAGGTTAATGAGTGACCGCCAGGCTGTAGACAGTCTACAGTTCATGAGTGACCTCCAGGCTATAGACAGTCTACCGTTCATGAGTGACCACCAGGCAGTAGACAGTCTACAGTTCATGAGTGACCTCCAGGCTGTAGACAGTCTACAGTTCATGAGTGACCTTCAGGCTGTAGACAGTCTACAGTCTACAGTTCATGAGTAACCTCCAGGCTGTAGACAGTCTACAGTTCATATGTGACCTGCAGGCTGTAAACAGTAAAGTTCATGAGTGGCCTCCAGACAGTCTACAGTCCATGAGTGACCTCCAGACAGTCTACAGTTCATGAGTGACCTCCAGGCTGTAGACAGTAAAGTTCATGAGTGACCTCCAGACAGTCTAGAGTTCATGAGTGACCTTCAGGCTGTAGACAGTCTACAGTTCATGAGTGACCTCCAGGCTGTAGACAGTCTACAGTTTATGAGTGACCTCCAGGTTGTAGACAGTAAAGTTCATGAGTGACCTCCAGGCTGTAGACAGTAAATTTCATGAGTGACCTCCAGACAGTCTACAGTCCATGAGTTACCTCAATCAATCAATCAATCAATCAAGGCATTTATATCGCGCACTACTCACCCGGAGGGGTCTCAAGGCGCTTGGGGAAGGAGGTCTTCTACTGCTCGAACAGCCAGGTCTTGAGCTGTTTCCTGAAGGCGAGGTGGTCCTGGGTCAGCCCAAGGTGGATGGGCAGAGAGTTCCATGTCTTAGCCGCCAGGTAGGAGAAGGATCTTCCTCCGGAGGTGGCTCTCTGGATGCGAGGGACGGCGGCGAGGGCGAGGCGCGCGGATCGTAGCTGTCGAGTGGGTGCGTAGAAGGCGAGGCGGTTGTTGAGGTATCTTGGGCCCAGGTCATGGAGAGATTTGTGTGCGTGGGTGAGGAGTCTGAACGTGATCCTTTTGTTGACAGGGAGCCAGTGTAGGTCTCTCAGGTGGCTCGAGATGTGGCTGCGTCGGGGGACGTCTAGGATGAGTCGGGCGGAGGCGTTCTGGATGCGCTGAAGTCTTTTCTGAAGCTTGGCTGTTGTTCCGGCGTAGAGGGTGTTTCCGTAGTCTAGTCTGCTGGTGACAAGGGCCTGGGTGACCATCTTCCTGGTCTCGGTCGGGATCCATCGGAAGATCTTGCGGAGCATGCAGAGGGTGTGGAAGCAGGATGAGGAGACGGCGTTGACTTGTCTGGTCATTGATAGGGAAGAGTCCAGGATGAAGCCCAGGTTGCGTGCGTGGTCCGTTGGCTTTGGTGCGGTGCCTAGGGCTGGGGGCCACCAGGAGTCGTCCCATGCGGAGGGTGATGGTCCAAGGATGAGGACTTCTGTCTTGTCCGTGTTCAGCTTCATGCGGCTCATGTTCATCCACTCGGCGACGTCTTTCATCCCTTCGTGCAGGTTAGTCCTGGCGCTGTCGGGGTCTCTGGTGAGGGAGAGGATCAGCTGGGTGTCATCGGCGTAGGAGATGATGTTGAGGTTGTGTTGGCGTGCGATGGTCGTGAGGGGTTTCATGTAGACGTTGAAGAGGGTGGGGCTGAGCGACGATCCTTGCGGGATGCCGCAGATGACTCCGGTGGCTTCAGATCGGAACGGAGGGAGGCGTACTCTCTGTGTTCTGCCGGCGAGGTACGAGGTGATCCATTCCAGAGCCTTCCCTTGGATACCGGTGTTGTTGAGGCGTTGGACTAGGGTGCGGTGGCAGACAGTGTCAAATGCTGCGGAGAGGTCCAGGAGGATGAGGGCCGTAGTTTCCCCGTTGTCGAGTAGGGCCCGGATGTCGTCGGTGGCTGCGATGAGGGCGGTCTCAGTGCTGTGGTTGGCTCTGAAGCCAGATTGCGATGGGTCGAGGGATCCGTTCGTCTCGAGGAAGGCAGACAGTTGCTTGTTGACGATCTTCTCGGCGACTTTGGCAGGGAAAGGAAGGAGCGAGATTGGGCGGAAATTCTTGAGGTTGGTTGCGTCCGCTGTTGGTTTCTTCAGCAGTGCGCTGAGCTCGGCGTGCTTCTAGCTCTCCGGGAAGGTGGCTGTGTCGAAGAAGATGTTGATGATGTCTCTGAGGTGGGATGCGATGGTGGAGGCTGCTTTGTTGGAGACATGGTGGGGGCACGGGTCCGTTGGAGAACCGGAGTGGATGGTGTTCATCATGCGGGCCGTGTCCTCGGGAGTCACCTTGGTCCAAGTCTGGTGAGTGACGGTGGTGTGCGAAGGTTCCACCGATGGGTGCAGGGGTGGAATCCCGAAACTCTCGTGGATATCGGCAATCTTGCGGTGGAAGTACGAGGCGAGGGAGTCGCAGAGGTCCTGTGAAGGGGTGATGTTGTTCCTTCCGGTGCTGGGGTTGGAGAACTCCTTGGCGATGATGAAGAGCTCCTTGCTGTCATGGGCGTTGTTGTCCAGTCGTTCCTTCAGGGATTTCTTCTTGGTGGTGCGGATGAGCTGGTGATGTCTGCGAGTTGCGAGTTTGAGGGCGGTCATGTTGTCGGCGGTCTTGCCGAGGAGCCAGGCCTTCTCGAGTGTGCGGCAGGCCTTCTTGGAGTCCTTGAGTTTGTCGGTGAACCAGGGGGCCTTCTTGCTTCTGGGCTTGGTGGGTGGGTTCTTCAGTGGGGCGAGGTCGTCGGCACCGGTGGTCAGCCACTGCGAGAAGTTGCGGGCTGCTGTGTTGGGGTCCGTTGTGCTGACAGGTGGGTTCTGGCTGAGGGAGGAGGTAAGCTGGTCGGCCGTGATCTTGCTCCAGTTTCTGTGGGGGACCTGCTTCGGGTGGTGGTGGATCGTGTTCTTCCTGAAGCTGAAGTGGACGCAGCTGTGGTCGGTCCAGTGAAGTCCGGTGGAGTGGCTGAAGGAGATGTGTGTGCTGGACGAGAAGATCGGGTCGAGCGTGTGGCCGGCGTAGTGCGTGGGGGTGTTGACCAGTTGCTTCAGTCCGAGGTTGGCGAGGTTGTCCAGCAGGGCGGTGGTGTTGCGGTCGTTGTTGTTCTCCAGTTGGAAGTTGAGGTCTCCGAGGAGGATGTAGTCGGTGGAGGGGAGGGCGTGTGGGCTGATGAAGTCCGTGATGTCATCGCAGAACTGTGTGCGCGTTCCCGGGGGTCTGTAGATGAGGGTGCCTCTGAGGGTGGTCTTTGGGTCGGTGTGGATCTGGAAGTGCAGGTACTCGGCGGCGTTGAATGCGTCGATGGAGTCAGTCGAGATGCGAATGGTGTCTTTGTGTACGATAGCGATCCCTCCTCCGGTCTGGTTGACGCGATCCCTCCTGATGATCTTGTAGCCGTCCGGGATGGTTATGGCGATGTCGGGGGCTGAGGAGGCGTTCATCCAGGTTTCCGTTAGGAAGGCGACGTCAGGAGCAGCGGTGTCGATGAGGTTCCAGAGTTCCACGGCGTGTCAGTGGACGGAGCGGGTGTTGATCAGGATGCACTTGAGGTGGTCGCTGTTGTCCGTCTTGAAGGGCGCGGTGCAGGTTCGGAGGCAGGAGAAGTTGCAGGCTCGGCAGACGAAGGGTCCATGGGTGCGTCGCGGTGATGCTCGGTAGCATCCGGGGGTTCGGCCGGTGTTGAGTGCGATGAGTGTTGCGGCAGCGTAGGTTCTGCGGGGGGGGGGTGGCGGACGCGGGTGCCAGGGGGTCTGGCGCTGGGCGCGGTCCAGGCGCAGACGGGCGCAGACGGGCTTACCTTTGGCGCACCTTCAGCGCACATAGGGCGCGCCCGCTGCGCGCGTCCGCTGCGCGGTCGCAGAGGGGGCGTCATAAGTAAGGAGCCGGGAGGGAGGGTCAGCCGGGAGGCGGGGGGACCAATGGGCTGCAAGGGGAGGCGGGCCTGGGGTCAGCGTCGGCGGGAAGGAGGAGCGGACCAGGGGCAGCGGCGGAAAATGGCGCGAAAAAGAGGTGGCTGCGGCACCTACCAGGAGCGAGGGCAGCGGTGGAGAGGCGGAAGGTGAGGGCAGCGAGCGTCAGGCGTCAGGAGGCAGCAGGAGGCAGTGGCGGAAGCAGGAGGCCGCAGGCAGTGGCGGCAGCAGGAGGCGTCCAGGAGCGGCAGGCAGCAGGGGTGAGGAGCGACCGGCTGTGGGGGAGAGACAGACAGACAGTCTACAGTTCATGAGTTACCTTCAGGCTGTAGACAGTCTACAGTTCATGAGTGACCTCCAGGCTGTAGACAGTCTACAGTTCATGAGTGGCCTCCAGACAGTCTACAGTCCATGAGTGACATCCAGACAGTCTACAGTTCATGAGTGACCTCCAGGCTGTAGACAGTAAAGTTCATGAGTGACCTCCAGACAGTCTACAGTTCATGAGTGACCTCCAGGCTGTAGACAGTAAAGTTCATGAGTGACCTCCAGACAGTCTACAGTCCATGCCTGACCTTCAGACAGTCTACATTCCATGCCTGACCCCCATGCCACAAGTGACAGCTAGGCGGCAAACAGATCACCAGAGCCTAGGAGTGAACTCTGCCGTCCGCAGACGTCGCCCATGATCAGTCATCTATGATCTGAGAGCGGCGCGTGCCTCGGCTCCCGGAAGCGACCCCAGCATCCTTTGCTGCCCAATGGCTCGGAAGTAACAAGGTCAATGCGAGCCCTGCGCCCCGGGCCGCTATCTCTTCTAATGGGACTGACTGCTCCTTCCTCCGCCCTAGGAAGGCGTTCAGGGCTGCAAAGGACGCATCTTCCACTGATTAAGCAATGTGCAGAACCCCTGGCGGCCACGTTTGAGTTTAATGGGTTAATTAGAGGCCTTCAAAGCGCCCTGCTGGGCCTGGCTGCGGCCGGACAAGGGGCTCAGTCGACTGGATGAATGCATTGAGGCGGCGGCGGCTCAGTGTCCGGGGCACAAACACCCACTGATGCCTCTGTGCGGGGCTAATGGGGCGGACGGGATCGGTGTCGGGAGGGTCGGGGCGGGGAGGGCCGTGAAAGGCGGGAGCTGGTGTCACTATCCGGGCTGGGACTTGTGTGCGCCCGGGGGCTGGAGGGAGTAAAAGGGATCAGCACAGACAGGAGCACGGAAGAAACAGGAGCACGGAGGGAGCGGAGGGAACAGGGGCCTGGAGGGAGCGGAGGGGACAGGGGCATGGAGGGAGCGGAGGGGACAGGATCATGGAGGGAGCGGAGGGGACAGGGGCATGGAGGGAGCGGAGGGAACAGGAGTGTTGAGGGAGCGGAGGGGACAGGGGCATGGAGGGAGCGGACGGAACAGGAGTGTTGAGGGAGCGGAGGAGACAGGGGCATGGAGGGAGCGGAGGGAACAGGAGTGTTGAGGGAGCGGAGGGGACAGGATCATGGAGGGAGCGGAGGGAACAGGAGCATCGAGAGCGGAGGGAACAGGGGCCTGGAGGGAGCGGAGGGGACAGGAGTGTTGATGGAGCGGAGGGGACAGGAGCGTGGAGGGAGCGGAGGGGACAGGGGCCTGGAGGGAGCGGAGGGGACAGGGGCATGGAGGGAGCGGAGGGGACAGGAGCGTGGAGGGAGCGGAGGGGACAGGATCATGGAGGGAGCGGAGGGGACAGGAGCGTGGAGGGAGCGGAGGGGACAGGATCATGGAGGGAGCGGAGGGGACAGGGGCACGGAGGGAGCGGGGGGGACAGGAGCGTGGAGGGAGCGGAGGGGACAGGGGCCTGGAGGGAGCGGAGGGGACAGGAGCGTGGAGGGAGCGGAGGGGACAGGGGCATGGAGGGAGCGGAGAGAGCAGGGGCGTGGAGGTAGCGGAGGGAACCGGAGCGTGGAAGGAGCAGAGGGACAGGAGCGTGGAGGGAGCAGAGGGGACAGGAGTGTTGAGGGAGCGGAGGGGACAGGAGCGTGGAGGGAGCAGAGGGGACAGGAGTGTTGAGGGAGCGGAGGGGACAGGAGCATGGAGGGAGCAGAGGGCACAGGAGCGTGGAGGGAGCGGAGGGGACAGGAGTGTTGAGGGAGCGGAGGGCACAGGAGCATGGAGGGAGCAGAGGAGACAGGAGCGTTGAGGGAGTGGAGGGAACAGGGGCATGGAGGGCGGAGGGGAACTGCTTCGGTTATAGCCAGTACCTAGACCCTCGTCAGGACGGCCCTGCAGTCCGCCCCCCGCCCCTGCCAGTCCGCCCCCCGCCCCTGCCAGCGCCGCCGGTGCCACCCTCCTACAGGTGCGTCGCTTCCGTCTAGCCCTGGCTCCAGAGCTACATGAATGCCTCGGGCGGCAGCTATCAGTCATTCTCAATGTATATTCAATTTATAAACAAGTGTTATAGTGTTCATCTTTTCATTAAAACAAACAGCGCCACCATGTGGCAGACTGTCATAAGTGCCGTTGTTGGCAATTAAGTGCCGGTGCCGAGCACTAGAAACCACCGGCTCAAATTAAGCACTGGACCTAGCCCGAGATAATGTACAGCCTGCTTCAGGGTAAAGTCAGCCACTGTCAAGGTGGACGCTCTGGTACATTAGAGCCCATCAAAGAATGCTTCATACATTTACATTTACATTTATTTAAGACTTCTGTATAGAGGTGCGTGGAGCCCACGCACAGGACGTACCACCGGCTCGGTGCTAGGAGGAGTTAGGAAGCTACAAAGAGAGAATACAGAACAGTAACTGTGTCGGATGGTCCAATATGGCTGAAGACCGAAGGGTCGGTAAAGGGCAGAGAACTCCGAGGTGGCAAGGTAAAACCACACTAAAGTCTTGCATTGTATATACTTTTTATATTACATGTTAGATAACTTGAAAAGGGGGTTTTCTTGAAAGCGCAGCTAATAATGAGCAGTGATTGGAAGTAGAATATTTTTGAATGAAGGTTTTGTTTACCGTTCAACTAACAAATAGTTGCATTTACCATGCATTTGTGGATTTACTCCATTTGCCACATAATTTCCTAATTTCACGAACAATTGTTTCTGTCTGAGGTTAGTAGCGGGCGAGCCAACAGATTAACAGGGGAAACCGAGCCAGATCACAGCCAAGGGTCTGGCTCGGCCCTGACAGCCCGTGCAAGAGCCGAGCCAGATCACAGCCAAGGGTCTGGCTCGGCCCTGACAGCCCGTGCAAGAGCCGAGCCAGATCACAGCCAAGGGTCTGGCTCGGCTCTGACAGAGTGGTCTGGGGCTGCCACTAGAGCGGGGCAATACATAAGTCACAGGGAACTCTGCTATATTTTCAATGTTTCAATGTTTCCTATCAAATATGGGGGTTTTATACCACTCCATTTTGTACAATGAAAGGAGATTAAAAAAATTGTTTTAGCAAGAGGTATTTAACTAAAACTAGGATGCGAGGGGTTACATTTGTGCAGTAAGGTAAAATCCCACTGAGAGCCCTCTCGACATGCGTGCAAACTGCGGTGCAAATAACTGTGTTTTTCTCATAGTCTAAGGGACTGTTGTAGTGAGTTGAGTGTGACTTTTACACTAAGTAATACATGTGCGTAATATATATTATCTGCTGCCGGTTGCCGGTAGCTAGATATAGTTAACCATGTTTCTATAGGAAATGCGTTTTCTGACTTGTCTATAACTTTGGAGCTGTTTGACGAACTTTCATGAATTTTTCAAAAAAGAGGGCACAAGTGATCCTAGTTGTGCATGGAAAGTTTCAGATTGAATCCTTAAGTGGGGGCTGACAACAGGGGGCTGGGGGAGGGTTAAAAAAAGTGTTCACTCCCATAGAGATTTTAGACAGGACGACAGCCCAAATCGTTGGATGGAATATAGCAAATTAGGTAGAAAGGAAGCTCATGGTCCAGAAAGCACTCTTATTATTATTTCGTGTAAATTCTTTCAGTAGTTTTTGAGATATTGAAGGAAATCCAAATTCGTATATCTAGGGTCGCAAAACCTTTACAATGACGAGCTCGTGCAGAGGTCTGCAGAGCTCTGATTGGCTGCCAACACTTCAACCAGGAAATGTTCTCAGCTATTTAGGGACTCGGCTTCAGCTGAGTCCCATTAAAAAATAATAATAATAACGGAAGGCAGAGTTGAGTACTCTAACCCCTAGCCATGGTCTTCAGCTGGGACCCTACCAGGGCAAAAAAGTATTTTAAAACAATTCACAGTAACTTCCATGACAATTCACGAGCATCCCTGTGAATAAAAAAAACCCTCAGTCTCCTGCACTTGTTTTTAATGAAGCCCCGCGTTGGACCAGGCCCCGGTACATGCATATTTTTATTAAAATCAGTCAGTCAGAAACTCAGAATATCTTTATTTTGGCCACACGGGCCATAAAATCACATAGAATAAAACAATACATTGTGTGCAAAATATAGCCACGTCGTATATAAAATGTCAATTTTTAAATGGCACTATAAGTATGCATTCATATCTGCGTTCTTAAGTTAAATAGTCCAACTCCTCTAAACGCCCTCAGGCAGAGGGCTGTGCAATATACATACAATACACGTCCTCTGCATTATCTGCGCAACGGGAGACAATAAAGTGCAAGTAAACAAAGGACTATGTCATTCAAGTATTTCAGGGAGCACCTAGATAATACAATTTATAAGAAGCTGTCCAAATCTAGAGATACAAAAAGCTAAGAGTAGTGGCTATAGCAAGATTAAAATGAAAGAGTAAAATTCTAAAAGTTATAAAACACCTCCGCAGTAAGTGATTTGCAAAAAGGATAAATGAACGGCACCCTGGTTGCATTCAATCAATGTAGGGAAAAGGGTACCTAATGCAGAATGCCTAGTAGGGAGTGTTAGACTGAGATTGTCCTATGTGGTCTTCTTTAAGATGGCTCTACGGGTGCACCACATAGGGTACAAAAAGCGCCAGATGGAAAACACAATAGGCGTGTCGGTGCCATACTTGAAGAGCCTAAAAGCCTCTGAGCAGTGTCTAGACCCCATATTCGTACACAACTGTAGCAACCTGCGAGACCGTGACTTCCTGTAGGCAGGGCAGAAGAAAAGTACATGCATTTCAGTTTCCTCCATGTGCTCACGCGCTGGACAATCTAGATTACGGGTGACCGGCCACTTGTTGGTAAAAGATCGGCGCGGGAGCATCCCATCTCTGAACTGGAGGAAAAGCTTCTTCGCTAGAAGCGGCTGGATGTAATCTAGTGCCAGTTCTAGCCTATATTGCAGTTTTACTTCCATGAACCTAGAAGTTAAACACCCAAGCTTGGCCCCCCTCCACAGCTGGGCCAGTTTGCATTCTCTGCAGGTCTCTCGGAGTGCCTTTCTGGGGTTCTTGGGACAGGTTTCTTCAGTAAATATTTTTGGCAAAACTGCGGCATCTCCTTGGATAAAACGAGGTTCCAATCTGGCCCTGATGCTCATTTCACGGCACTTACACATATACGCATAGCAGGTACCTCAGCTGAAGCTCCACTTCAGTACAGCACAAATGATCCTAACTTCTTGGGCTTCGGAAAGGCAAAGCAAGAGTGTTTCCTCTCGTATTCCACTTTGAAAAACAATGTGAAATCTAGGCGTGGGTGGAGACCGTGTAGTCGCACTATGCAGAACTCCGCAAAGTGCCGAAAAAAGTCAGCCCGCGTTGCTCCGTGAGCGGCAGAGTCCAGTACGCCACGCTATTTCCACTGATTTTCTAGCACCAAGAGTATCTCCAGCACGAACAGCATCCCGCAGCGAGCCAGAGGGCCCTACTTTATCCTGCCGCTTGAGTAGAGTTTCTTCTCGAGGGGCAGCTTCCTCAATGTGAGCGCCAGCTTTCTGAACATGGTTATACAATAATGGGGCGACCCTGTGTCCCTCAGAACCGGGGTATGGATAAGAAAACAAAAAACAAAGGTTCTGTCGGGTTTTACAATTATTTCTTGTGAGAACGCCTAGTATTAATATATTATTCTGTAGTTGTCAACATAGGTATCTCAGTGTCCAGACACAATAGAAAACATAGCAAGTAATCAAAGGCGTGACACAAATTGCTGTCTACTCACTCGTTTTCATATAAATAGAATCATTCATATATATTTTTACACATTTGTAAACAAGGCTGTCAACACGAAGTGAGGTTTGTAAAGATAAGTGAACAGTGACATTAGTGCTCAGTGCTGGTGCTCAGTGTGCAATATGTACAGTGGGCTTAAAATATGTACATGGGAAAGAATAGGCCAGAATTTTAGGGAGCAACAATAACTCTGCTGTGTAATGAATATTCTTAATCACACAGAGCCTTGGTCAATCTGGACCATGCAAGGTCATCGACGTTTCAACCTAAACTCAGCTCCATTAGGTAGTCAAGGCGGGTCTTCATCAGGACAAAGAACGAGGGTTAGGGGTGACAGCCCAAAGATAACCAGAGTGACTCCTGGTTATTCATACATCTTTGAAGATCCTTGTAGTGGGATCCAAATTAATTACACCAAGCAACGCAAATCGAGTGTAAGATCCGGGTGATGAGTCTCGGAGTTAAAGTTAGTGACAGCAAGGGAGGATTCAGTGCTGCACATCGGAGACAGGCATGTGTCCTGTAGATCCGCATCCGTTTGTCAAAGAGAGTCTTTCTGAACATGAGCGCTTGCGACTTTCCGTGAATGCCTGCGTTCAGAAATCTCGCCAGCAGGTGGTTCTGCATGGGATTTTTCTCGCTCATCAACTTAACATCGGCTAGCCACGCAAGAGAATAAACTCTGCTACTCTTTACAGAGTTTTTGGAAGACACCATACTATGCATAGTGGGACAAACTCAGCGAACTCCACCAGCGTAGTGAATTTCTTCACCCATCCCTACTGAAAATCCTTAATGGAGGTGAATGCAATCTGATCTGGGGTGACTGTGATGAGTGGTTTGTTACTTGTCATGTCCTAGTAAGTGCAGAGTCCATGGTTCTTGCTTGTAATTACCCGCAGTATGCAAATGCCCAAAATCTATAGCACCACTTACACATCCGCTCACAAACACAAACAGGGACTCACACACCCACTCACAGACCTATCACACCACTCAAAGACCCACTCACGGACCCAGACAGGCACTCACACACCCACTCACAGATCCACATAGGCTCTCACGCACCCACTCGCAGACCCACCCAGGCACTTACACACCCACTCACAGACCCATAGTAACATTCACAGACCAAGATATGCACTCACACATGCACTCACAGATCCACACAGGCGCTCACACATCTACACAGATACCCATACAGCCACTCATACAACCACTCACACACCCACTCATCGACCCATGCAGCTACTCACATGCCCACTCTCAGACCTATACAGCCACTCACAGACCCATAAAACCACTCTCATACTCACTTGCAGACCCACTCACACAGGTTACAGTTAGGAAATAAAATAAAAAAAATCATACATTTCACTTAAAAAAACCAAGGTTACAGGGACATTATAATTAGGAAATAGAATTTAAAAAAAACCTTAGAAATTCACCCAAAAAACAAAGGTTACAGAAACGTTTTAGTTAGGAAATGGAATTAAAAAAAAAACCTTAGAAATTTACAAAAGAAAACAAAGGTTACAGGGACATTATAGTTTGGCCCAGATTTCTCTCATAAAAAAACATTGAAATTCAGCAGTTAAAGTTACCTGGGCTAACTATAACTTAGCCCCTCGCAATGCGCTGCTTATGACCTCACATATCACATCACTCATGACACGGTCAGTGACATTACTGATGACATCTCAAATGAGATCACTGAGGACATCATCCACAGAACCACTGACACACCGATTCACACCCTATACAACCTTTCCTACACCCAGTCACACACCCACACAACCACTCATATACCTATTCACAGGCCCATACAAATAATCAAACAACCACTCACTCATCCATAGAGCCACTCACACAACTACTCACTCACCCATACAGCTACTCATACAACCAGTCACTCACCCATACACCAATCATACAGCCACATACTCATACATACAGCTACTCACACACCCACGTATTCACCTATACAGCCACTCACACAACCACATGTATACCCATTCACACATTCATATAAGCACTCCCACTTCTGCCCACCCACCTATACAGTCATTCACAGACGCTCATTCTCCAATACAGCCATTCACGCACCAACTCACTTAACCAAACACCCACTCAAACAGCCACTCAGTCACCTATACAGCCACTCACACACCCAGTCACTCACTCATACAGCCATTCAGACACTCACTCACTCACCCATAGAGCCACCGACACACCCACTCACTCAACAATACAGCCACTCACACAGCCACCAACACAGCTACTCACGCATCCATTTATACACCCATACAGCCAATCACACACCCACTCACACACCCATACAGCACCTCAGATACCCACTCACACACGGATACACACAGTCACACATCCACTCACATAATATATGTTAGAAGGAGGATCATTCAATAGTCGTGCTCCCAGTATGCTAATCTAACTTTTGTAGTAGGTTAGTATCTATCTTTAACACTCATAAACTCTCAGAAAACACTTACGGGGCAGTTATAGTTAGATCTTCTTTTCCATAGATGGAGTGTTTTTTGGTTTGCTAATAACTTCGTCTCGATGTGACACATTTTCTGGAAACTTTACAAAAAATAAGTGAATCTACCTTATTTCCTTCCTAGAAAGTTTTGGAGTGAACCGTTAAACAGGAAGATAAAAAGGGTCCCAAAACGCAACCCCCCCTGCATTTCCCATACATTTTTTTAGGCCCAAAAAGAATTAAAAAGACAAAAGTGCTGCAATCCCAGGAGACTCACAAGGAATTAAAAATAAATTAGCGGCTGGGCGTCATTTATTCATTTTAGCCTTGTGGAGCCTACCTTTTACGACTCGCTCCGTGCGCTCTCGTGCCTACCACCGAAGGGTCAAATTGTGGGACTTTCCAGTGTTCTAATAAGCTTCCGAACCCTCCCCTGCATGCGTATACTGACTTCCAGCCATTTGGGTGCTACTTGGCAACTGCGATCCATTCCCAAACCATGATGGATTTTGTGGAAACCAGCCTGCTCATACTTGAAGCCAGTCTGCTCATGCTTGAAACTACATTACCTAGAATCCCCTGCTCACTGCTTCATCTTCACCCCTGCAGGCCAAGGATGGGTGGAGGAATTCAGCTCACCTGTGGCTGTCAGCTGCTAGCCTGCTCACACCTGATGCATGTGATTGCTGCGGCTGGAATCAACCCGGGGAAGTGGGCAGCAGATCTTTGTGACTGGTGGTGAATGTTTGCATTGTTCAGCACTCCGCCCATAATTTGTTCCTTTTGCTTTTGTCACCCTCAGTGGGAAGGGTATGCCCAGACGTGGGTCCATTTCTCATGCACCACTAAATTCAAGCTAGCCTGGCTGATGAGGGGTGATGCCCCGAAACCGGTCCCAGGATGCTTGTTTCCGGTCCAGGGAGAACCTGGCTTGGCAGTTCGGGCTGGACTGTCCCCATGAGGAGCAGGGTCAAGACTGATTTGCATATGGCTGGGTCCAAGCTAGGATGGCGTGTTGAGCAAAATAACAATGGATTTAACCCAGATCTTTGTGACTGATGGTGAATGTTTGCATTGTTCAGCACTCCGTCCATCATTTGTTCCTTTTGCTTTTGTCCCCCTCAGTGGGAAGGGTAAGTCCAGATATAGGCCCCATGCTCACTGTGCCACTGGATTCAAGCTAGCCTGGCTGATGAGGGATGATGCCAGTAACTGGTACCAGGATGCTTGTTTCCGGTCCAGGGAGGGCCATGCTTGGCAGTTCGGGCTGGACTATTCCATGAGGAACAGGGTCAAGACTGATTTACATATGGTCCTCAGCAAAACAGAGGTCCTCATCTTTGGCAATCATGCCAACTTTTGGACCTCAGACTGGTGGCCGGACGAACTAGGGTTTCTCCCAGAGCCAACCAGGAAAGCAAAAAACCTTAGTGTCATCGTTGACAACAAACTCACCTTTGTGGAGCAGGTAAACGCGGTAACCTCTGCGAGCTTCCATCTCCTTAGAATGATAAGAAAAATAAAATCATTCCTACCAGCAGACTGTCAAAGGATAGTGATATCAGCTCTAATCCTATCGCGGGTGGACTACTGCAATAGCCTTTACCTTAACATCCAAAGAAAACACGTAAACAAGCTTCAGTTAATGCAAAATGCAGCAGCCAGGCTGCTGACAGGGACACCAAAATTTGTTTCTGTCAAAAATAAAATAAAAAGACTACACAGGCTCCCAGTGAAACAACGGGTACAATTAAAATCTCTGTGTACGGTCTTTAAGGCCCTCCACGGAATTGGCCCAGACTACCTGAAACGGCGTTTCAAATGTACATCCCTAGAAGAGCTCTTCGCGCAGCCGAAGCAAAAAGGGTTGCTATACCTCTAGCAAAAAAAGCTAGCTGGGGGGGTAGAAGTTTTGTCACATGTGCCGCTCGGGCATGGAATGAGCTTCCGTTCCATTTTAGGAACGCCACGGAGCTCTTGGCATTCAGGAAAGGGCTGAAAACCTGGCTTTTTGCCACATAGGTCAATGCTCACACTGTGATCAGAAAGACAGTAGCCAGCTCCAGGACACCCTTGGGTAACCGTGCACTCTAAAAAATGCATTTCACATAAGATAACATAAAATATGTCTGGTTGCAAACTGGGGTGGCGTGGTGAGCAAAAAACAATGGATTAAACCCAGATCTTTGTGACCGGTGGGGAATCTTTGCATTGCTCTGCATTCCTTCCATCATTTGTTCCTTTTTCCCAATGGGCAATAGGCCACTCCCTTTTAAGGTGCCGGGCCCTGGGGCCCTGAAATCGTCCCGCGGAGGGAAGCCATGTGCCTCCCTCCCCTTCACAATTATTCCAGACCTAGGGGATGGGATCCCTGGGGCCCAAATCTGCCAGAAGAGAGGGGCTGCATGAATCCTCCCCTTCACTATTATGTTGGGTCCCGGGTAATGTGGTCTCCAGGCCTTAAATTGTCCCTGGGAGATTAGCCTGGTCCCTTTTCCTCTTCTAAAGGTACCGGCCCCAGGGGCATAGGGTCCCGGGGTGAAAATGGGCCAGGGAGGGGGGCTGCATGATCCCCTCCCCCAAACAGTAATGCCTGTCCCTGAGGTTCCTGGGGCGGAAATTGCCCTGGGGAGCAGTGGCCGTGTGCACCCCTGCCCGTTCTAAATTTAGCTGGGCTCCAGGAATTGGATCCCTGGGGCTGAAATAAACCCAGGGAGAGGGCTGCATTCCCTGCTGCCCCAAACTAGCATGCGGGGCCTCAGAGATGGGAGCTTGCTGCCAAAATCAGGCTAGGGAAGTGGGCAGCATGCCCCTCCCTACAACTGCAAAATGTGCCTTCCCCTGGGGATGAAGTCCCTGGGCCAAACTAGACCCAGGGAGCCGGGCAGTGTGCCCCCTGCCCCTGAAAAGTGCACAAGGGATGGGGTCCCTGGTGCCGAAATGGGCTGGGGGAGGGGGGCTATGTGCCGCTCTTCCCATAAAAATTGCCCCAAGGGGATGAGGTTCCCGTGGCCAAATCTGTCACAGGGAGTGGGGACACACACGACCCCTCCCCTGTATTGAAAGGAGTGATCCTAGGGGATGGGGTTCTCAGGGCCTAACAAGGCTTGGGGAGAGGGCCAAATTGCCCCTTCCCCTTTATTTAAATAAGTGGCCCCAGGGGATGGGGTCCCCAGGGGTGATAATGGTTCGAAGAGGGGTGTGCCTGACCACCCTCCCCTTTAATTAAAAAAAAACAGTTCAGGGAATGGGGTTTCCAGGGCTAGGCCCTAGTTAGGTGTGATGAAAGGATCTGGTTTAAGAAAGTAAAAACCTTATAAATTCACTAAGAAAGTTTTATGTAGGTGAATATGTGGGTGATAACATTACCGTTTTGAACAAAAAAAACACAGAAATTCACCAGTTATAGTTAGCAGTCCAAGCTATAACTTGCACCCTGCCACTACTTCTGACCTCACATATAACATCACTCATTACATTTTCTATGACATCACTAATGACATGTCAAATGACATAATTGATGACATCACTGACATCACTGATGACATCATCCAATGAGCGTGTTAGTTTGTTTTATAGTTTACATACTGGCAAGTAAGTACCATATTACTGGTCTGCCTAATGTTGTACAGCCTGTGTCCAGCTAATGGGTGTAAGTGTTTACATAACACATCTGCTCCTAATACATCATACGTGTGTAGAGGTATTGAACACATGATAAACCTTTGTGTTCAAGAGTATTTCTGTGTGCAGGTGACAGTAAACTTGTTTTCATTATGTTCCACACAAGTTTTTTGGTTCTGCAGAAAAAAGTTTTTAACACAAGTACGTTTTCAACACAAGTAAGAGTCTATGTAGTAGATACTAACATTTGTAAAAGCCTTCAGGTATTAGACAGAACTGTGTCAAGATGACAATTTCAGCATAACTTAGGAGACTGTGCACAGGTGCTAACCTATGCCCATGTGCTTGTTTTGCTTCAGAAGAAGGGTTAGCTGTAACATTTTCACAACGGCATAAATGGTGACGGCAGTAGGATGTTTAGCATCTTAAGATCTTGGCTTTTTTGAGTAAATAGTGTACTTTTATTTACCACTGTTGCATACAGTGAACGCTGTTCTTAGTAGATACTTTTTAATACTCTGTGTTGTGTTTCTCATGAAAGTTTCACTGTTTTCAAACAGTGTGGTATGGAATAAACTCTCTCTATAGAGTGAGCACTGTTTACAGTACCCAGTTCTCTACTGATATCAGCTTCGTTTCTCAATGTAGGTTCGGGGAGTTTCAGCTGTTTGATTCAGGTAAGAGCGGTCCATAGTAGGTCATTTGTTTTGGAAATGACAATCACCATTTTTTGGAACTTGTCTTTCTCTGAACACTTATATACAGATTGATAACCCTACTCTATGAGGGTTTCCTACATATCTGTGGATGACTGTTGATGTGAAGGATGCTGCCTGTAAGGTGCGTGCTATAGGGTCAGATGCGTGCTTGCTACACCTAAGGGAATCGTGTCTGTGATGGCTGTCATGATGGCTGATATTCTCCTGAGCTATGTTGTACTTACTGCCAGGCCTCTAATGCCGCAGTAATGTAAGGACCAAAATGCAGAAAAACGAAGCTTGGATGATGTCATCAGTGTTGTCAGCAAACATGTCATCAATGATGTCATCTGAGGTGTCATAAATGACATAGAACATGTCATGAGTGATATCATATGTGAAGTCATAAGCAGTGCATGGTGTGGGTGTAAGTTAAAGTTAGCGGTGCTAACTCTGACTGGTGTTTTTTTTTGTATTACTCCAAAACATCAATGATACCACTGACATATTCACCGAACTACAACGTTATATATATATATATATGATTTGAAGGTTATATTTCAAGATTGTGATCCGCCATGACCTCTCTGTCATTTTAATATTTTTGTATGTATATCTACTTTATTCATTGGGGTATCCCTTCCGTTTTTAAAGAAGCTATTTCCAATTTGATTGGTTATACTCTGTGTTACAAATTAAGTTGTTTTATGGAAATGTGTGCATAATATAAAATGGGGTTTATTGGAAAAAGATTTTTTTACCACTTTGGTAGTATTGGCTTTAAACATTTATATTGAGTCTGAAGTATTGTAGAGATATAGTATCTCTTCTATTTTCACCCTGTTTTATTTTGAAGTTTGTTCTTTTGTATGCCGCAATTCCATTGGTTTACTTGAGAGGGATTCCACCACTTTGCACTATATCTTGAATGATTGGTTCCTTATGTGTCATGTGATCAAGGCCATGGTAACGCGGCCGAAATGCGTCATGCCGATCGACTTGGAAAAATAAACCTGCACTAATTGTACTTTACAGCGTGCTGTGGTCTGTACCCGTTTCTATTTATTTGCTGGAGTTTGGGAACTCTTCTTTTCATATATATATATATATATATATATATATATATATATATGCACATGAACCACTATCAGTTCCCGCTGGATAGTTATAGTTTGGTCAGCATTTACATAGAAAATGCCTTTTTTATTTTGCTAATAACATTGGCGCTGTTTGACAAACCTTCACAAAACTTTCCAAAGAACTCCTCCTTTTGCCTAGTTTGTGCCTGGAAAGTTTCAGGGTAATCTGCCAAGTGAGGGCAGAGGAAAATGAGGATCCCCAAAACGCAAAGTCCCCATGCATTTTTCATAGACTTTTTTGGAAAATGATATTGCAAAAACGGATGAACTGAATGACACTAAATTTGGCAGGAAGCTAGATCTTGGTCGAGAACGTGTGCTTTTTATGTTTCGCCTGCACAGTGCTTGTGCTGTGCTTGAGAAATCTATTGTTTTTAACATAAACTTAAAAGGGACTTGCATCCTGTCTCCTCTCTTTCCTGACTTCTCATCGGTTCCTCTGCGTGCACCAACCTTTCCTCCATTTCAATTGGCTTTAGCATATTTTCCTGCATTTACCCATGCTTGTTACTCATCTACTTCTCTTACAGGATATTGTGCAGCACCGCCGAGACTTGGACCGGGCTCCCCAGCTCTCTGATCAGCAGCTCTGGTGGCTGTGCCACATCCTCTCCACTCCTGTCTGTTAGGGAGCTCTTTCCTTTTTCCGCACGATGATTGATGAAAGCAGCTCTTTATTCATTATAGGCGAAACCGATGCATTACCAATCCTGTTTGTTATTTCTTCTAAATCCACTCAGCAGTTTTTGAGATAATAAGCTCCAAAAATATTTCTATGGCTGGACAGTTGGGTTTGAGGGACTCTTGTGAGAGTCTCTTGAATCCATCTGCCGAAATATAAATCCAATAGGATATAATAGAATTTATACTTCGACTATGGGATACAATTCACTGATGTGATGGAGTAACCCATCCACTGAGATCTAAATCAGCCCCTTAGTCGTCTGACCTGAGTTGTATTAAAAAAAAAAAATGAGGCTGCAGGGTAGGGATACCCTGCACCATAGGGTCTGGGTTGGGTCCAGGGGACACCTCCTACCCTCCCCCCACCCCATGACGGGGCCAAAGTATTTTTTTTAAAAATGTTGCAACCCCCCCAGGAGTCTTGCGGGATCACAAATCTTTTTAAAAAAATGAAAACCCTTTTTTCAATTAGTATTATTTAGGTGGTGGGGGTGCCCCCCCATCTGAGTCATAAGCGGGCCCTGGGGACCTCCTCCCTCAGAGCCAGGTCACTAAACAGGGGGCTGGAATTTATCAAAGTAGGGAGTGAACCACAGCCCCCTCCCTAAACACAAATGGACCCTGGGGACCCCATGCCCCAGGACCAAACAATAACGTCAGAGGAGGGAGCTCCCAGCCTTGCAAGGCCCCAGGAACCATATTCCCCAGGGACAGCTCTTGAACCATGTGCGGGAGAACTCATCGCAGGTACACAGTACTGTTCTCTGCTCGCAGCACCACAGGTAGGGAAAGAAGTGTGCTTCCAACCGGCTGGAGCTTTGAAAATGCTCCCGCCTTGTGGGAGCACGCTTCTGTTTCCCTACCTGCGATGTTGCGGGCAGGGAAACTGTGATTGCTCTGACCCGGCTGGAGGAAGCAGAAGAAACTGCTGCCACCCGGTAGGAACAAAGCTGACTCCTTTGCAGAGCCAGCTGGGGCTTTGGGAACCCTGGGGCTCCCCCCACGGCCACTAGTGATATATTTGACCCTGGGGATGGGGTCACCCCGAGGCAAATTGGGCTTGGTTGGACTGCAAGCCCCCTCCTCTAGCAATAATGTATTTGGGTCCCTGGGGCCTCTTAAAGCTTTGGATGGGGGCCACATGCCACCTCCCCTATAATATAAATGTGGACTCAGGGTATGGGGTCCCTGGGACCTATTTGTTCTCAGGGAGTGGAGCCTTGTGCCTCCTCCTCTAATGTTAAAGTATTTGCCCCAGGGGGATGGGACCCCTGGGGCCACTTGGGGCTCAGGGAAGGTGCAGCGCCCACCTACTTTAATTAAAGTATGGTCCCAGAGGATGGGGTCCCTGGGGCACATGTGAGCTAAAATACGGGGGGCCACATGCACCCCTCTCCTTAGAATAATATTTTGGGGGCACAGGGGATGAGTTTTAATTGTCAGTTGAGTGACAGGGGCATGCAGCCCTTTCTTTAAAACAGAGGCCCCATTGATGGGGTCAACCGGCCAATTGTGGCTCGGGGAGGGGGCCATGCACACCTCCTCCCCTTTCAAAAACAAAAGACCCCGGAAAATTGGGTCCCTGGGGCCAATAGTGGCTAGGGGAGGGGGGCCTGTGACCCACTCCTCTGGTAGGGGGCTGGCTGCTTGCTGGGGGGTTGGACACAGGGCATGGGCGCAGACCAAACCCTGCACCCACCCCATGTCATGCACAACCAAAGGCTGTGCGTGGTGGGGGTTGGCTGATAATGGGGGTTGGACACAGAGCCTGGCCGCAGTGGGGTTTCTCAACTGCGAGGGGTTGGCCACAGAGCCTGACCGCAGGGGTTGGCTTTACGTATGGCAATAGAATTTTACTTACTGTAAAAAATATTTAAAAAACTAATAATGTACAGAAAAAACAAAGGGTAAAGTGACTTTATAGTTAGGTGAAACGTTCAGTGCCAAAGTAATGTTTTAAAATAAAAAAACTGAAATTCCTCAGTTATAGTTGTTAACTGTAACTATAATTCTTGCACTTGACATGCACTGCTAATTTTCCCACATATTACTTCACTCATGACATGTTTTTATGACAACATTGATAACATCACTGCAACATCTGAAAGGACATCTTTGATGAGAGGACTGTGCATGGTGGGGGCGCAAGTTACCACTACCTTAGGACACAAGTTATAGTTACCAGACATAATTATAACTGATGAATTTCACTGTTTTGTTTAGTTTTAAATGTTTCATTGGCACTGAAATTGTTACCTAACTATAACGTCCCTTTAACTTAGGCCCTAGGCTAGCCAATCACCTTTGTTAAAAATACAAATGTGATTGACAAGAGTTGCGATTTTTTGACTCCTGATTTTAAACAGCAGAAATATACAAAAGTGAAGTCAAGCCTCGGGCACCTATTTAAAAGGGTTATAGCTCAAAAACTATTGAACAGATTTACATCAATCCAATAGAAATTCAATTTCTGGATAAAGGTCTACTTTTGTGCCAAGTTTGGCTTAAATCCATTCAACGGGTCTTGCAGTAGCCATTAGCACAATTTTCCATGGGATCTAAAATGGGAAAACACATCTTTTTTCACCCTTCTCCACATAACTTTTTTCTTTGCACGGATCTTCACCTAAATTGGCAAGCCAGACATTAGCTGAGTACGCCAAGTGTTTGCCAATTTTTGTACATTACTGTTCATTGGGGTCAAAAGGTATAGGCAAATTAAAAATTGTCTTTTCAATGGAAAATGCATCTAAACCATCACTACCCAATGGGGACCTCCACAGTGTAATATATTACTGGCAATATCCGGTCTCTAGTTATAATTAGGTCTGAATTCCCATTGAAATGCCATTATTTGTTTTCTTGATAACTCTGATGCCTTTCAACAAATTTACATACAACTTACAAAACGAAAAGTTTGTCCAATTTAGATTCGGCATGGCAAGCTTCGTGCCTAATCATCCATTGTTTGGGATTCAAAAAAGTGACCTCTGTTTAGACTGGGGGCTACCACTTCCTGTAGCAGACACCCTTCTTCCACTCTTCCTCTGTCAGTTCAGGGATAAGACCCTGGTTATAAGCAGTTGCCGGACTTTTCAGGATTTTTTGACGGACAGGTGAGGCATCTCCAGTGTCAACTTTGGGGTGGTCCCTTACTAGGGTAGAATGCCCTTGGCTTACTGGGTCTTAAGTTAAGAGTAGCTTTCCTTTCCTTTCCTTTTCTTACCTTTTCTCACTCTTGTTTCCTTTCTGTTGGGGTATAAGCCTCCTAACATTAGGGACAGGACCCCCCAGGATTGTTGAGTTGGGCGGAACCCTAGGTGACTGCCCTTTCTGGGATCATTGCCTAGGATACAATTTATGGGAAGGTCAGGACTGACTGTCATCCTATAACATCAACAGGTATCCCCTCTTTCTAGGGACACTAATGTCACTGCCCCGGTTGTGACCTCCCCTGGGGCTACCCTTACTTTCCTTCCTTCTCCCGGCACATACTGGTCGGGGGGCACTAAACTGTCAACCCCTATGGTATGATCGGCACCTGTATCTCTCAGGGCAGTGGTGGTGATCCCATTCACCTGAATGGAGTGGAAGTCCTTCCTGCCAATTTCAGGGATCACCGGTTTACCCTCTGGACCCTTCTCCCAGTAAAAAGCTAAGATTACTTCCTTATCTGAGGTGTCCTCTCTAATGGCTACACTGGCCAGCCCAGGTCTAACCATCCTGTTTGGACAAGCTACATCCCATCTGTAGTGGCCTGTCTGTTGGCAGTGAAAGCACAGTCTATTATCCAAGAGGTTGTTTTGCCCTGGGTCCCCCATAATCTGCATGCCTGAGGCTTTAATCTCCTCCTACTTTAGGGTTATGGGGTCCTGAAGGATTCTCTTTAATGGGCTTACCACATCCCTCCTTTGCTTTTTGAGGGCCTACTGCCCCCTTTGTGTTTTCATCATTCTGGGTTTTCTTGGGTACTCTTGTCCTTACCCCCTCATCAGCCTTCTTGCCCAACTCTTTAGGGCTAGAGAGATGGCCCTCTCTAGCCATAGAGAGGGCAAACTCTCTAGCCCTAGAATCAACCAGATGCTGGTGTAAATTGTCTGAGATACAGTTAGTTAAAATGTGCTCTTTCATAATTAAATGATACAGCCCATCATAAGTGTCCACCTCATTGCCTTGTATCCAGCCTTCTAGTGCTTTCAAGTGTCCACAAAGTCCACCCATGTCTAGTTTTGACCTATATGGGTATCCCTAAACTTCAGTATATACTCTTCTGGGGTGTGTCCAAACCGTTCTACAAGTGTCTCCTTCATATGCTTGTAGGACACAGCCACATCCTCATTAAGGGTCAGAAGTCTATCTCTTTTAACATTTCCTAACTTTCCAAAAGCTTTTCTAAGTACTATTGGAATGTAGGTCTACACAGGGCCCTGAAATTCCGACTATTAAAAATTGAACAAATGTTGAAAAAATATTTTTACATTTTAGAGTCAAAAATCAATAGTGGATTTCTTGTGGTCACTTATGACCAAGTGGTATTGCGAAACACAAGTTCAGGATCCCACTGCTGTAACACTAAGGGTGGGTGGTAAACTTCGCTCCGCAGGCAGAGTTGGTGGAATTTTGCCAATCCGCGCTCCGCTTGGAACGCAGAGTTCAGCAAAAAAAACTTTGCGACTGCCGGTGGAGCGGAGTTTGATGTCATTTCCATCCGTTTACCTTCATGAGAATGATCAACAGTGCGACTTTTCCCTCCTCCCAATCACATGACGGTTGTCTCTTATCTCATTAACTTTATTGGCCAAAGTGATGACATCCTGCTTAGGGGAACAGGCCATTAAGACGATCTCATGAAGAAGCTGCTTCTCTCTGAGCTGCCGAAATGAAGCAGGCATGGTGCGTTCAGCCCTGGGAAGAAGCATAGCCATGATACTCTTGTCACGTGACGAGTGACTGCAACTACCACTTCAATAGTGAGGGCATTTGCGCGGTGCCACA
This sequence comes from Triturus cristatus, assembly GCF_964204655.1. Lineage (NCBI taxonomy): Eukaryota > Metazoa > Chordata > Amphibia > Caudata > Salamandridae > Triturus > Triturus cristatus. The sequence goes on along the minus strand of NC_140592.1, from coordinate 1,277,784,131 downwards.
GTTACGCCTTCTCAAGTCACACCATCTTTCTTAGGTCTCTCATTGGTGTAAAATATAAAGGGGCGGATCGAGGAACCCAAACAACCGAGTAAAGAAGAGCACTGGAGAATAGGGGTTATAACGCCATGTTAACGAGAGGAATGCCAATGAGGCTATAGCATTACAGTCAAGGTAACCAACTTAATGCATCAACATTATGTGTGGCATGGTGGTTACTCCGTTCTGCGCAAAAATGACTTGAACGGGTTTACATTACTTAAGTGGCTTTCTGTTATACATTGTGTGGTGCTGCTTCCTGTGCGCAGTCAGCTGAGCTGTGGTCACTCACATTCGCAGTGTCATGGAGGATACTCCGCCCAGGGCTGCACCAGCTGCCTCTGCCCCTATTTTACCATGAATAAAACCCGGCTGAACGACTGTACGCAGCCTCCATGTTTCCATGAGGTTTTCAGTGGTGCAGTAAACAACTAAACACCTGAGGACTACCCGACATAGAGCAAGAGTTCCATACCTAGCCTTCCAAGTGAGGTGGAAATGCAGAGGTAGCCTGCTGCAGACTGAGGTAGGGGATGTATTTCGAGCCGCCCTGCAGCTGCAGTGTGAACACCCCCCACCCACACATATAAATGCATCAGTGCAGCACAGACAAGGTTAAGCCCTAATTGAACTTGTGCTGTGTTTCACACAGAGGATGAATGCGAAATGGAGGAAGGGGTTTAGGTGGCTGAGCAATACCCACTCACCGAAACCCGTGGAATTTGGCATCGTTTTCCCACAACTCCCCAGAATTTCACGGAGTGTAAATCCATGAGCTCTGCACAGGCCTATGTAATACCAATGTAGGAAGGTGAAGTATCATGTGGTGATACTGGTTAGGAATCACCATACAATATTCTCACAATATCTCAAAGATGGTCCGTGGATTCACACTAGTAAATCCTTAGCTCAGTCCTGGTAGAGTGGTAAAGAGCAGTCAGGCTTTACTAGAGGAACATGTGTTAAGCATTTCAGAGTACCAAAATGGAAGATAAGAAATTCACACAACTCAATTGAAATCCAACATTAATTTATGAAAAGAAAGCAGATTTTTATGTTAATTTAGATACATAAAAGTCAACCAGGGTTATGGATTTTAAAAGACAACATAAATTACAGCAATTCAGAACTGCAGAACTTTTGCTTTGAGATCAATGGGAAAAAGTCATTGTGACAATCGGTCACCTGCAGGTCTAGTTGTGTGGAACCCAAGTAGCGTAATGGTGATGCGGGTCCCAGGACCAAGCCATGACAGACAGTTCAATTTTACCTTGCTCGAGGAGCCCAGGTGAGCAGTTGTCCAGGCTGTCCTTAGTGCTGAAGAGAGAGCCCTGGGAGAGCTGCCTTTACCACTTTCATGATGCTGCTGCGGAACCAGGTGCAAAATGTCAACAACAAGGCCACGACTGATGTTGGATGAAGCGTGTGCAAAGTTCCCTCGAGGTGTAGCATCAAGCAAAGGGGTTAGTTGCTGGACTGGTGACCAACAAGCCTTGCCAGTAGAAAGCTCAGCAAAAAGCTATTTCAACGTCCGAAGGCCATTGGAACATGGTAGCTGCCTGTAACTTCATGGGAGGCAGGACTGTGTTTTTCAAAATCCACTGGACCATCCAATTTTGGGGGGTCCCTTGGAAGGCCGGATGCCCAGCGAATCTCTGGTCCAGGGAAGTTGCTTTACCTGTGGACTGGAGGGGACAAGTGCCACTAGTCCAAGGAAGTCTGGAGTTGCCTTTGGTTCTCAAGGGGGCCCCTCTGTCTAGGGGAGCCTCTAAAGCAGTCACCTGATTGAAGGCCACATCATCCTCAACACAAGATTCATGTCAGGAGTGAGGAGGCATGTTTTTGTATACCAAACATGACATATTTTGGAGGTACCATAATGGAGCTGGCAGCCTCGAGTTTGCCTGAGTGCCAGCCCATGTTATCGTATGGACCACTTTTCACTTTCAGTAGCTTTCAATTGTAAAGGACACTATAGTGACATGTAAGTTTGTTCTTACATGTCCACACCTTTAACCCTTTCCGTGAGTCGAACGTGCGGGAGCCGTTCTACGTCACAGGTGGCGTGTGCGTCGGACGGCTCCCGGCCGTCCTAGCACCGACCCACGGGGGAAGCACTGGCGCTCCTTTTTGTGGGCTGCCCATCTACGTGCCCCCACCGGGGAAAGCAGGGAAGCCCTTCCGTGCGATCGTGCAGCAGGAATGCCCACTACACCCAGGGATATTATTTTATTGTAAAGGGCCATATTGATTTACTGTTTGGGTGGAGCTGCCCCTCAGGCAAGGGTCGCTCCCCTTTATGGGGCAATGATTATTGGCTTTGTCTGCCCCCCTGGGGGGCAGATTTCGCCCTATTTATTTTAATAGCGGCCCACTAGACCACCAGGTAATATTTTTGGGGAGTGGCCCCCTGGGCAAGGGTCACTCCCCTTTGGGGGCTATGTTTTTGGCAGTCTGCCCCCATGGGGGGGCAGATCTCGCCTTTTTTTAATCTAGGGCCAACTAGGCCACCAGGGATTTTTTGGGGGAGAGTGACCCCTTGGGCAAGGGTCGCTCTCCTTTGGGGGTTGTGTATCGCCATGTTTGGTCCACTAGACCACCAGAGATTTGTTTGTGGGGAGTGGCCCCTTGGGCAAGGGTCGCTCCCCTTATGGGGGCAATGTAGTTTGGCTTTGTCTGCCCCCATGGGGGGCATATTTCGCCATTTCTTTTCTAAAGTGGCCCACTGGACCACCAGGGAATACTTTGTGGGGAGTGGCCCCTTGGGCAAGGGTCACCCCCTTTGGGGGCTATGTTTTGGGGGGGCAGATCTCCCATTTTTTTAAATCTAGGGCCCACTAGGCCACCAGGGATTTTTTTGGAGGAAGAGTAACCCCTGGGACAAGGGTTGCTCTCCTTTGGGGGCTTTGTCTTGCCATATTTGGGCCCACTAGACCACCAGGGATTTGTTTGTGGGGAGTGGCCCCTTGTGCAAGGGCCACTCCTCTTTGGGGAGCATTAATTTGGCAGTTTCTGCCCCCCTGGGGGCAGATAGGCATATTTTTTTGTTTGTATGGCCACTAGGCCACCAGGGATTTATTTGTAGGGAGTGGCCCCTTGGGCAAGGGTCGCTCCCTTTGGGGAACATTAATTTGCCCATTTCTGCACCCCTGGGGGGCAGATTGGCTGATTTCTTTTTTTCTATGGCCACTATGCCACCAGGGTTATTTTTTTTTTATGTTGGGGAGCGGCCCCTTGGACAAGGGTTGCTCCCCTTACAGAAGGATGATTGTGGCCATTTCAGTCCTCTTTGGATGGCAGATTAGCAGTATGTTTTTAGGCCCATCTGCCCTCAAGGGTGGCAGAAGACACTAGACAACAACGGTTTTTACATTTTTTTGTTGGGGAGTGGCCTCAAGGGCAAGGGTTGATCCCCTTTTACGGGGGTGAATATTTTATTTATACTCTTAGGCCCACCTACCCCTTAGCTTGGCTGGTGGATTGTGTGTGGACTGGTGTATTATTTGCATATGTGAGTGTAATGTTTTTTTTTTCTCCTTTTTATTCTAGGGTAAAGCTTTTGATTCCTGTTTGCGGTTTTGGCAGTGGTTGTTCTGCAGTTTTGCGTATTTTCATTTTTTTGGTAAGGAAAACATTTTTGTTGTATTTACTCAAAATGAGTATTATTGTCATGCATGAATGAATTTTATTTTTTTGTTAGTGGTGTCATAATGGCAGCTTATTTAGTTAGTGTTTTGTGCATGGAATTCTTTGCGATGTGTTTTTCATTGTCTTATGTGTAATTTTCTTTTCTTTTTCTTTTTAGTGGGATATTCTTGATCCTTACTGTGTCGGTGCAGAGTAGGTGGTGGTGAGTCTAGCTGCTTCTGGCAAGTGAGTGGTATAGTGTTGGAGTATATAGGTCTTTGTGATAAAGCTACATTTTGTTTATTTCTGTTTTTTACAAAGGGTTTGTTGTTGTTGACTTGTTTGACAAGTTACGTTTATTAGTAAGCGTTATGGCTAGCCGTAGAATGTCTGCTCAGCAGGTTGTTGGCATGCTTCTTGAATCTTCCTCTGAGCACGATTATGAGACTGACAGTGCGTCTGAGGGAGAGGAGGGAGGGGAAGATTCAGGCAGTGAGTTTTCTCTCCACATGGAATCACAGGATGATGAAGGTTGTCTCAGTGCGGATGAAGCTACTCTCAGTGCGGATAAAGTACCTGTTTTAGAGCAGGACAATGATGTTCCGATGGTGCAAGAGGTATGTGGATTGCAGCCTGAGGCTGCAAGGCTTCCTACTGGAAGTGCTGGACTTTGGGTTGATCCAAATATAGTGCAGTTGGTGTTGCCTGCCTTTAGTGGTGATGCAGGGTGTAGAGTGGATTGTGAAATGTTTGTGCCTATACATTTTTTTCAGTTGTTCATGGATGATGTATTTTTGGGTGAGATTATTGAGCAGACTAATTTGTATGCTGAACAATTTTTGAGGGACAACAGTGCCAGACTTGGACCCGCTCTAGAGCTATCCGGTGGTCTCCCACAAATTTGGAAGAGATGAAGAAGTTTTTGGGTTTGACTTTTTTGATGGGCTTGATAAGGAAGCCGTCCCTGGCTTCTTATTGATCTACCAGTCCCTTGATGGCAACGGCCATATTTCTTGCAATTATGAGTCGTGAACTGTATTTGCTTCTGCTTCGGATGCTGCATTTTGTTGATAATGCTTTGGCGTTGCCACGAGATAACCCTGACTGTGACCGTCTTTTTAAGATTTGGCTTCTTCTTGATCACTTTGTAGATCGATTTTCAGAGATCTATACTCCAGGGAAAGAAATATCTATTGATTAGTCTTTGGTCCTTTTCAAGGGTCGTTTGGTTTTAGACAGTACATTCCTAGCAAGAAGGCACTTTATGGAATTAAGATGTATATGTTGTCTGAGAGTAGGACAGGATATGTCTATAATTTCCGGGTGTACACTGGTAGGGATTCCACTATTGACCCCCCTGGTTGTACGTCCACTTTTGGAGTTTCTGAGAAAATTGTGTGGGATCTTGCTAGAAGACTGTTTAACAGAGGCCACCATTTGTACCTAGATAATTTCTACACTGCTGTGCAATTGTTTAAGGAATTGTTCAAAGTGGACACTTTTGCTTGTGGCACAATCCGCTCTAACCGTAAAGGTTACCCAAAAGAGCTTGTTTGCAAAAAGCTTCAGAGGGGACAGTGCAGCGCCTTGCGTAGTGAGGAACTGCTACCTGTGAAATTTGTGGACAGGAGGGATGTGTAAATGCTGACTATCATTCATGATGAGAGTACTTCACCCGTGACTGGGGTCAGACTGCTGAAGTGCGAAAACCTCTGTACATTGTAGACTACAATAAGCACATGGGTTGTGTCGATAGAGTAGATCAGAGGTTGGAACCTTACACTGCAATTCGTAAGGCTTAATTTTGGTATAAGAAGTTGGCCATCCATCTCTTCAATTTAGCAACTTTCAATGCTTTTGTTGTGTACAAGGAGTGTTCTCCTGCGTCAAATCAATCAATCAAGAAATTTGTAAAGCGCACTACTCACCCGTGAGGGCCTCAAGGTGCTGGGGGGAGGGGTGCTGCTACTGCTCGAATAGCCAGGTCTTGAGTAGCCTCCTGAAGGTTAGTAGGTTCTGGGTCTGCCGTAGGAAGATGGGGAGGGTGTTCCAGGTCTTGGCGGCGAGGTGGGTGAATAATCTGCCACCGGTGGTCGCTCTTCGGATGCGGGGGACTGTGGCGAGAGTGAGGTCGGCAGAGCGGAGCTGGCGGTTCGGGGTGTAGAAGGTAAATCGTCTGTTGAGGTACTCTGGTCCGGTGTTGTGGAATGCCTTGTGTGCGTGGGTGAGGAGCTTGAAGGTGATCCTCTTGTTGACGGGAAGCCAGTGCAGGTCTCTCAGCTGGGGTGTGATGTGGCTGTGGCGAGGGGATCAGGCTTTCAGATGCGTTCTGTATGCGTAGTAGTCGTTTCAGGAGTTTGGCTGAGGCTCCTGCGTAGAGGGCATTTCTGTAGTCCAGCCTGCTGATGACGAGGGCCTGGGTGACCGTTCTTCTTGTTTCGGTGGGGATCCACCTGTAGATCTTGCAGAGCATGTGGAGGGTGTTGAAGCAGGTGATGATACGGCATTGACTTGCTTGGCCATGGAGACTGTTGAGTCGAGGATAAACCCCAGGTTGCGTGTGCGGTCGGTGGGTGTCGGTGCTGCTCTCAGTGCGGTCAGCCACCAGGAGTCGTCCGAGGCTGAGGTTGTAGGGCCGAGGATGAGGACCTCCGTTTTGTCTGAGTTCAGCTTCAGATGGCTGTTCTTCATCCACTCGGCGACGGCTTTCATTCCTTTGTGGAGGTTGGTTTTGGCGGTGAGGGAGTCCTTGGTGAGGGAGAGGATCAGCTGGGTGTCGTCAGCGTAAGAGATGATGTTGAGGTCGTGCAGTCGTGCGACGTGGGCGAGCGGTGCCATGTAGATGTTGAACAATGTTGGGCTGAGGAATGATCCTTGGGGTACGCCGCAGATGATCTCGGATGCTTTGGAACAGAAAGGGGGGAGAGGGACGCTCTGGATTCTGCCGGAGAGGAAGGAGGTGGTCCATTCTAGAGCCTTGTCTCGGATCCCTGCGTTGTGGAGGCATGTGCGTAGGGTGCGGTGGCAGACAGTGTCGAAGTCGGCTGATAGGTCCAGGAGGATGAGGGCCGCGGTTTCGCCATTGTCCAGCAGGGCCCTGATGTCATCGGTGGCGGCGATGAGGGCAGTTTCGGTACTGTGGTTGCTGCAGAACCCGGACTGGGATGGGTCCAGGATGTTGTTCTCCTCGAGGTAGCGGGTCAGCTGTCAGTTGACGGTTTTCTCGATGACCTTCGGGAACGGGAGCAGGGAGATGGGCCAGAAGTTCTTGAGGTCCCTCAGATCCGACTTGGGTTTCTTCAGTAAGGCGTTGATCTCGGTGTGCTTCCAGCTCTCCGGGAAGGTCACGGTCTCAAAGGAGATGTTGATAGCCTTGCGGAGATGGGGTGCAATGGTGGCACTAGCTTTGTTGAAGATGTGGTGTGTGCATGGGTCTGACGGAGAGCTGGAGTGGATGGTGCTCATGATTTTGATGGTGTCGTCGTCGTTTATGTTGGTCCAGGTGAGCAGGGGGTTGATATGGGTGGTGGGCGTGGGGTCTGAGGCGTCGGTGGCTGTCGAGGTGGTCAGGTTGAAGCTGTTGTGGATGTCTGCGATCTTGCGATGGAAGAAGGTGGCAAGGGAGTCGCACAGGTCTTGCGATGGTGGGATGTCGTTGGTGTTGGAGCTAGGGTTGGAGAGTTCCTTCACGATGTTGAAGAGCTCTTTGCTGTTGTGTGCATTTTTGTCGAGGCGGTCCTTGAAGGAGGACCTTTTGGCAGATCTGATGAGGCGATGGTGTCTGCAGATGGCGTTCTTGTGGGCTGCGTAGCTGTCCGGTGTCTGTTCGCGGTGCCATTTCTTCTCTAGTCTTCGGCAGGTTTGCTTGGAGGCCTGGAGATCCGCGGTGAACCAGGTGGCTTTCGTGTTAGTGCGTGTGTTGGAGGGTTTCTTAATCGGGCGATAGTGTTGGCGCAGTCGTCGATCCAGCGCCTGAGCTTGCGGGCGTCGGTGTCGGCATCGGTGGGGTCGGCGGGTGGTCTTCGGGTGAGGGTTGTGTTTAGATGACTTTTGTTCAGTTTCAGGAGTCTGTGATAGGCAGCCTTGTTGTTGTGGAACAGGCAAGTGTTCCTAGAGTTGGAGTGGTGGAAGATGTGGCTAGATTGAAAGATCAAAGGAAATGATGGACGGAGTGTTGAACATTGCAAGCACTCACCCCCAGTCAACTGATCTGGGTTTAATCCATCACCGTTCTTTAGCCCACTCTGCCACCCCAGTTCAGACATGGCCATATGCAAATCAGTATGACCCTGTGCCTCATGGGAACAGTCCAGCCCGAACTGCCAAGCCATGTCTTCACTGGACCGGAAACAAGCTTCTTAGGACCGGTTTCTGGCATTTCAGCCGTCTTCACCAGGCTTGCTTAAATCCAGTGGGAAAGTGAGCAAGGGACTCACGTCTGAGCATACCCTGCCAACTTATGGCGAACAAAGCAAAACCAAAGGAAATGATGGACGGAGTGTTGAACATTGCAAGCACTCACCCCCAGTCAACTGATCTGGGTTTAATCCATCACCGTTCTTTAGCCCACTCTGCCACCCCAGTTCAGACATGGCCATATGCAAATCAGTCTGACCCTGTGCCTCATGGGAACAGCCCAGCCTGAACTGCCAAGCCATGTCTTCACTGGACCGGAAACAAGCTTCCTAGGACCGGTTTCTGGCATTTCAGCCGTCTTCAGCCATTCTTGCTTAAATCCAATGGCAAAGGGAGCAAGGAACTCACGTCTGAGCATACCCTGCCAACTTATGGCAAACAAAGCAAAACCAAAGGAAATGATGGACAGAGTGTTGAACATTGCAAGCACTCACCCCCAGTCAACTGATCTGGGTTTAATCCATCACCGTTCTTTAGCCCACTCTGCCACCCCAGTTCAGACATGGCCATATGCAAATCAGTCTGACCCTGTGCCTCATGGGAACAGTCCAGCCCGAACTGCCCAGCCATGTCTTCAGAGGACCAGAAACTAGCTTCCTAGGACCAGTTTCTGGCATTTCAGCCGTCTTCAGCCAGGCTTGCTTGAATCCAGTGGCAAAGTGAGCAAGGGACTTACGTCTGAGCATACCCTGCCAACTTATGGCGAACAAAGCAAAACCAAAGGAAATGATGGACGGAGTGTTGAACATTGCAAGCACTCACCCCCAGTCAACTGATCTGGGTTTAATCCATCACCGTTCTTTAGCCCACTCTGCCACCCCAGTTCAGACATGGCCATATGCAAATCAGTCTGACCCTGTGCCTCATGGGAACAGTCCAGCCCGAACTGCCAACCAATGTCTTCACTGGACCGGAAACAAGCTTCCTAGGACCGGTTTCTGGCATTTCAGCCGTCTTTAGCCAGGCTTGCTTGAATCCAGTGGCAAAGTGAGTAAGGGACTCACGTCTGAGCATACCCTGCCAATTTATGGCGAACAAAGCAAAACCAAAGGAAATGATGGACGGAGTGTTGAACATTGCAAGCACTCACCCCCAGTCAACTGATCTGGGTTTAATCCATCACCGTTCTTTAGCCCACTCTGCCACCCCAGTTCAGACATGGCCATATGCAAATCAGTCTGACCCTGTGCCTCATGGGAACAGTCCAGCCCAAACTGCCAAGCCATGTCTTCCCTGGACCGGAAACAAGCTTCCTAGGACCGGTTTCTGGCATTTCTGCCGTCTTCAGCCAGGCTTGCTTGAATCCAGTGGTAAAGTGAGCAAGGGACTCACGTCTGAGCATACCCTGCCAACTTATGGCGAACAAAGCAAAACCAAAGGAAATGATGGACGGAGTGTTGAACATTGCAAGCACTCACCCCCAATCAACTGATCTGGGTTTAATCCATCAACTTTTTTTAGCCCACTCTGCCACCCCAGTTCAGACATGGCCATATGCAAATCAGTCTGACCCTGTGCCTCATGGGAACAGTCCAGCCCGAACTGCCAAGCCATGTCTTCACTGGACCGCACACAAGCTTCCTAGGACCGGTTTCTGGCATTTCAGCTGTCTTCAGCCAGGTTTGCTTGAATCCAGTGGCAAAGTGAGCAAGGGACTCACGTCTGAGCATACCCTGCCAACTTGTGGCGAACAAAGCAAAACCAAAGGAAATGATGGATGGAGTGTTGAACATTGCAAGCACTCACCCCCAGTCAACTGATCAGAATGACGTCTTTAGTTACTGCTGTTGTTTTTATAGTTATAGTTTTGTATCTAGTTGTAATTGGTTTGTGTTTTCTTTCTTGTTTAAAAAACAATTTATGACGGTGTGCGTGGACTGGCGCTTGGCTGGCGGTGTGTGTTGACTGGCGATTGGCTGGCGGTGTGCGTGGACTGGTGCTTGGCTGGTGGTGTGCGTGGATTGGCGCTTGGCTGGTAGTGTGTGTGGATTGGCGCTTGGCTGGCGGTGTGCGTGGACTGGCGCTTGGCTGGCAGTGTGTGTGGATTTACGCTTGGCTGGTGGTGTGCATGGATTGGCGCTTGGCTGGCAGCATGCATGGACTGGCGCTTGGCTGGTGGTGTGCGTGGACGGGCTCTTGGCTGGCAGTGTGTGAGTAGTGACTTGCTGCTGGTCACTACACACACTGCTAGCTAAACGCCACTCCATGCAATCCGTGAGCTGGTGTGGTTGCTGTGTCAGGAATGTGGGCATGTGAAAGTGATGGGCCTTTGAATGGCGCTGTCTGCTGGTGTGAGTGTTGTAATGTGCTGAGCCCGTGGCTGGCGGTGTGAATGGTTTGTATGTGTCACACGTATGAAAGGTGTATGAATGGCCTGTAAAGCGGTTGGTGCCTTGTCATGGCTTTACAGCTCACGAGCTGTGAGTCAATGGTTCAGTTTCTCGTCCATTCAATTATTAACAGTGCATTTCATGTTTGTGAAATCTCTGGTTAATACATCTGTATATACTGAACCATCACTCACCCTCGTGCCAAATCCAACCTGTATGTCTGTGTGCTTGAAGAATAGGTGGTTGTGCAGAAATATTTGTCTTTTCTGTCTTTCTCAAGCAGGGTGTATCTTGTCCCTTTTTGTGAATGTTGTAATGTGTTGGTTCCGTGCCTCGTGGTGTGAATGGACTTGTGTGTATCACGTATGAAAGGCGTGTGAATGGCCTGTAAAGCGGTTGGGGCCTTGACGTGGCTTTACAGCTCACGAGCTGCGAGTCACTGGTTCAGTTTTTTGTCCTTTCAATTATTGACAGTGCATTTCATTTTTGTGAAATCTCTTGTTAATAAAATTTTATATACTGAACCATCACTCGCCCTCGTGCCAAATCCAACCAGTATGTGTGTGTGCTTGAGGAATAGATGGCTGTGCAGTAATCTTTGTCTTTTTAGTCTCTCTGCCAAGGTGTACATTCCATCTAAGAATAACCTACCAACTGTAGATATTGTCGTAAACTAAACACCCGTGGGAGTACATGGTGATGTCTCTGTTATATGCTGATTTCTACTTGCTGCCACATGAGTTGTCATTTGTTATGCATTCTAGTTCCATTTGGAACCATGGACTAGAATCTGGACTGAGACTGGCCAGTTGTACTGGAGCTGTCTTAGTATCAGTTGTTCCTGTTGCTGTGCTGCTTAATTATACAATAAATCTACTAATTAATTCTGGATTGATGGTTTTCTTCAATGGCGACGAGCGGAGGAACATTCTTCTCAACATAAGAAGCAGCACAGAAGAAGATTGATGTTCCTGAACCCATTATAAAGAACTCTATTTATTTTGAAAAAAAAAGAAGGAATAAACCAAGGAAATATGCTTCGAAACGGTGAAGATACAGCGAACTAATTTTACTATATAAAACGGAACTTGGAAGTATAGTGTATTTCGAAGCAGCTTTCACCTATTTTGAAATGAGGACGGATTAAACGAATTACAAGGAAAAGGATTAAGCAAAGGGAGAGATCGATAATCAAGGTGTCTGGAGACCTGCTGATATAGTGTCTGCTGATCTACGCTGGAATCTCTGATTAACAGCGAGAAAAAGGTATTACAACGTTGGCTCAAAATGGACTGTTAAACTTACCTGACACTCCCTGCATCTTTTGAAAATCGGTGCATGGTTTTCGCGAGTCTCCCTGGAACGCTGGCACGTCTTGGTTCTTCTTCGAGTCCTGGTGTGTCCTCTCGGTTCTGTGTTCTCCGCCATTGCTGCTTCGTGTGGAACTTCGAACTGCAGTCTGGGAATCGGATGGAAGCCTGGAAGTAATCATTGACGTGAACAACGCGCTTTGCGTGGTGGCCATTTTGGAACAGGGTAAAGTATTCAAGGACGCTTTTGGCGTGTCGGCCATTTTGGATCTGGATGAACACGGTGAGGAACAATAACGTCTGAAAGAGACTGGAATTCATCACCGTTAAAATCTATTGTACAGGTGACGGTTCTGAGTAACGGTTTCTGAAGCTTGGTGCTTTTCAGGCCAGAAACAAGGATTAAACGCTTGTAAGTGTTTAAAATTATTTTTAGTTAAAAAAAAAAAGGACTTTGGGCAGAGGAACGTTAACAATTTCTGGAGTTTCCTCATTTAAGAGTCGGAAGATTTGGTTGCTTCATCTGCAAGATTGCAGGAGTAAAGGAAGAAACGGCATGTAACTGAATTGGAAGACTCGGTGTGAAGTAACTGTGGACTAAAAAAGAAAAGGGAAAAGGGGGCTCAGGGTCTTATGTATATACATATATGGTTAAGCTGATTCTTGTAGGTCAAATTTAGATTATTGAACGGATGTTATGAAGAAGAAAATGTATAAAATATTGTTTTAAGTGCGGTTAGTCTAGGGTTTTAAAGGTTAAGTAAGGTGTTACATGCTTCAGGATATTTAAAGGAAAAAAAATGCAGTTTGAACCACCAGCAAAATTCCTACAAACGAAAGGCGATCCACCTCTTCCATGGGCCAGGTGGAAGTAAGAGTTTATAAATTACATGAAGGCCATAGATGGGGAAAGGATGGGAGCTGAACGGAAGAAAAGTATTCTCTTACACTGTTTAGGCTCTGAGGGACAGATGGTTTTTAGAGCTTTACCACAAATTACAGTTGCGGAAAATGCTGAAGCAACTAATGTGTACAATGAAGCGTTGATTAGAATAGAAAAAAGATTTAAACCCAGAAGCAATATAGCACTAAACAGATTTAAGTTTTATACGAGGGTACAAGAAGAAAGTGAGTCATTTGATGATTTTTTAACAGCGTTGCGCAATTTAAGTTTACATTGCAGTTTTGGTAACATTACAGATGAAATGATAAGAGATCAAATCATTGTACATGTAAGATGTAAAGAAACACAAAAACAGTTGTGGGTGATGGGGGACCCCAAATTATCAGAAGCAATTTCGACAGCAAAAGCTTTTGAACAAACTGAGAAGTGGATGCATGTGGTTAAGAATAATAGCAAGGTAGATAAAGCGGAAGAGATTGCGTCTGTGAAACGCCAAGATGAGGTTAAAAATGAGGTGCACAATCCGCTGTCAGGGAGTAATCCTAACTTCAAAAGGTGGGGAAAGAGTGTAGCCTGTTACAGATGTGGGAACAGGAACCACATGGCATCATTTTCTGGATGTCCAGCCTTAAAGAGAGAGTGTAAGAATTGTGGTAGGATTGGTCATTTTGTTAACATGTGCAGGGAACAAAGGAAATTTGCAGGTCAATTTCGCCCCAGAATTTCATGTACGTTACAAGGCCCTGTACAAGATTTGGTTGAGGGAGGTAATCTAGACAGGCCACAGAATACAGGGTTTGTGGTGTCGGTTTTGGGTGGCATGGCTGACTGGGAAGAAAATGAGAACATTCCGGCCAAGAATCCTCCCATGTGTGTGGTTCGCGTTACAGGGGTAGATTTAGATCTTATGGCTGACTCAGGTTCACCATGGACCATTATTGGAAAACAATATTTTGAAGAGAAGCTGGAAGGGGTTTTCGAGGTTAATGAGATGTTGCCACCAGACATAAACCTGCTGAGTTATGATGGTTCACGCATAGACATGGTGGGGTATTTCAAAACATCAGTGATTTTTAAAAACAGGTCGGCAAATATTAACTTATACATTGCAGTTAAGGGTATAAATGTATTGGGCTGGAAAGATCAATGGAAACTTGGGATAATGTTGAATCCTAGACTTAATGATCCGGTGGTGTTGGATGAGTCTGTTAATGATAGTTACATCTCCTTTACAGGATGTGACAGTATGGAAAACTTCTTAAAAAACTCGTACAAAGAAGTTTTTTCAGAATCATTGGGAAAACTTAAGGATTATTCCCACCAGATTAAATTTAAGAATAATGCCACACCGGTTAGACAAAGGATTAGACCAGTACCCATAAACGTAAGGGATGAGTTGAAAACTATGTTAAAAGATTTGGTATCAGAAGGCATCATAGAGCCCATTAATTCGTCTGAGTGGGTTTCGCCCATTGTTTTAGTCCGGAAACCAGATAAATCTCTGAGGTTGTGTGTAGATTTGAGAGCCTTGAATTCAGAAATAATTGTTGATTGTCACCCATTACCCAATATAAATGAAGTGGTGTCATTGTTGGAAGGGGCAAAAGTATTTTCGACCTTTGACTTAAGGTCAGCATACCACCAAGTCGCGCTAACTGAGGAATCGAAAATGCTGACAGCGTTTATAACTCCACAAGGGTTATTTCAGTATAACAGAATGCCGTTTGGTTTGGCCTCAGCGGCATCGGTATTCCAAAGAATAATGTTTAACATCTTCAAGGACATTGATAACTTCGTGAAGTGCTTTCAGGATGATATCTTAATATTTTCACACAATATTGAAGAGCACTTAAAACACTTGGAGGAGGTTTGTCTTAGGCTAAAAAAATGGTTTAACTCTTAAATCTCATAAGTGTAAAATGTTTAAAGAAAGTGTGGAGTATTTGGGGCATACACTAACAGGTGATGGCGTGATTCCAAAAAAATCAAACGTAGATGGAATTTTAAATGCTCCCTCGCCCAAGACTAAGGAACAATTATTGTCTTTTGCAGGAATGTGCGAGTATTATTCGAAATTTGTGTCAAATTTTGCTAATAAAATGGAGCCTTTGAGGAAGTTATTGCGCCAAAAGGCAAGTTTTGAATGGACAGATGAACAACAAGAAGCCTTTATGGTGATCAAGAAAGATATTGTCAATGCTCCCATTTTAAGGCCTTTTTGTATTAACAAACATTGTGTAATTACAGTAGATGCCAGCTTATATGGCATAGGTGGTGTTCTATCACAGAAATCAGGCAATGAAGAATGGAATGTGTGTTTTGCGTCTAGAACATTAAATGAAACCGAAAGACGTTATGCTGTCATAGAAAAGGAGTTGTTGGCATGTGTCTGGGCGATTGAACATTTTAGGAATTACATTTGGGGTGGAAGGTTTACATTGAGGACAGATCATAAACCATTGGTTAACATTCTTTCTCCAGGAGGAGGGTGGAATTCCACTGCCAGGATTGCGAGGCTAACTTCGAGATTGCAGGAGTATTGTTTCAAAACGGAGTTTGTACCAGGGAAGAAAAATGTAACTGCAGATTTTATGTCACGTCATCCCTGTGTTTCTTTTCCTAGTAAAAAAGATGATGAAGCAGATATTGTTACAACCATTCAGGATGTGGTGGTTGGTGCGTTTGCGGACATATCAGAGGTATCGTGGAAGTCTAGTGAGGAGAATGATTCTCTATGGGAGTCAGTGAAGAAATTTATTGTGGAAGGATGGCCAAACAGGAAAGATGTGTCAGAAGAGCTTATGCCTTTGTATAATGTGGCGGATGATTTGGAGTTAGAAGGGGATTTTGTCTATAAAGCTGGTAAATGTGTACCACCCTTTGGAGTCCGAGGTATGATTCTCAATCTGGCTCACAAATCACATCCAGGAATGTCTGCCATGAAGCGGTTAATGAGAACTTATTTTTGGTGGCCAGGGATGGATCGCATGGCTGATAGGGTAGTTAGAGAGTGTGATGTTTGCATTTCTAATGATAAAATGCTTAGGGTCAATGTCCCTCCTCTTAGTCCCACAGTTTGGCCAGAGGAACCTTGGAAGAAACTGGCTTTTGATATTTCTGGTCCCTTTTTGAATTTGCCTTTGGATTCACGGTATGCTCTTGTGTTGGTAGATTATCATTCTAAATGGCCATAAGTAAAGTTTGTTTCAATGGCCACCACTTCTAGAGTTTTGGATTTCTTTAAAGAAATTTTTGCAAGGGAAGGTTGTCCTGTGGAAATGTGGATTTTCCTGATCAGTTATGTCCCCTATCTTGGACCCCAACGGTTCTATATGCATGTTACAAGTACATGTATGTTCCCTCCAGTTTCAGTTTCTAAGACGCAAACATATGTGTGTCTACCGTCGACATGTTCTCTGTCAGATCCGCCATCAATGGGCTGGATATTCGATTCCTAAGCATGAAAGGCCACCGACTTTATATGGCTAAGTTACTCCATTTTTACAGTTCAGGCAAGTAGGCCCGATTCTGTCCTCAAAGCCTTTCCCTGCTCTCTGTCTTTTGACAGCTTCAGCTTGAGCTCGCATCTGTATCCATGAACTTTGTCCTACTCCCTGTGCAGCTAACGGTGCCTGCCTCGGCCAGTTTTCGCCTGCCTGCCAAGAAGCTGTATTTCACCTTCGAATTATCTATTTTGCTCTTCAGCCGATGCATTCCTGTCTAGTGATTTAGGTAAACATTTCCTTTAGCTCACAAGCAAAGGACTCAGCCTTTCCGTCCTCCTGCAAGTGATTCATAGCCCTGCTGTCATGGAAAGTTTTCTGCCTCTCGCATCTCATATAGACACTTAGGCGTTTGTGCACGCACACAGTCAGTATAGACTAGATTCTGTCCGAGAGTCCTTCCTTGTGGATAACATAGTTCTTTAAACATAGGATGTTAGATATGATTTGGGATTAGGTTGACTTGACCCCCCAGACTTCTCGTCTCCACATGTAGAGCTAAATGTCAAGTCCCCTTCACCCCCTAGTTGCACGTCAATCACACGTCATGCTGTTGCGCGCGCATCTATGCCAAGTATTATCTTATAGATCCACCTATGTCTGATAATCCTAACCAATCATGTTTCTTTTATTCCTTATTACGCCTAGTTTCGATTACGTACCTGTTTTGTCACTTTTCTTATCAAATGTTACGCCTTTTTTGCATTCGTTTCATTGTAAATGTATAACCTATAAAAGTTACTTCTTGTCAATAAAGTATTGTACTTCACTTCCTGAACCCTCGTGGTGACGGAACCTGAAGGCCGCGACTCGAGTCGGCCATTTTTGATGGAATAAAGCCCATTTAGAAACTCTTATACCACGGATTCTGCCTCTTGTTATTCTGAGCTATTTTATTTTATTTCAAGATCCCGTATGAAATTCAGTCCGGTAAAGAAGATTTTTGTTTACCACATAATGGCGCCCGAATAGGGACACTTTCTCATCTCACGCGCCGGCGGTGCGTTGCAGGCCCGGTCTCCTGCCACAACTGGACGGACCATAAACGCGTACCAGCAGGATTTCCTGTAAGCTCCCTCCGGTCAAGCGGGGGCGACTGAGGCTGCGATCAACCCAGACGAGGCGGTGAGAAGTGCGAAGTATCCCGACCAGAGCCTAGCTGAGAGAGCAAGATCCGAGGTATACAGAGGCCCACCAGGTTTCTCGAAATCCCGATGTCCAGAGGGTCCGCTGTCCGCAGTCATCGAGTCCTGTCCATTCTCTGAGGCCTTCCGTTTCAAGGAGCTACTCGGTGAGTACCATCGCCGGGGAGGCGTGTTGACGCGCACATAGGTTGTGCCGGTCAAGACGGATTTGGGTACACAAATCCGGTCTGCACTGTTTAGCAGTGTATATGTACTGTTTAGCAGTATATCAAGTATTCCGAAGTATGCAGTTATTGTCAAGAATTCAGCGTGGTGATTAGTTAGGCAGACTGTCATCATTGTCGGTCGTTGTTAAAATGTTTAATGTTTAATGTTTAAAGTGTTCAAATATTGTGGTATGAATGAGTGTTCATTGTTCACTGTTCATTATTGTGTTTTTCGTATAAAGTGAGTTCAAGAGTAAGTATCAGATCAGTTGTCAATATGCCGCTCTTCTCGAAGTTAAGACAGATTACTACCAGAAAAGGGGTGCTTGAAGAAGCAGTTCCTATTCCTCCTAGGGACACTCCAGGGCATTTTATGTACCATAAGCATGGCTTAGATGCCATATTGTTTCTTGATCTATGGGTAGATTATACCAAGGGATTGCCGGAAAGTCAAAGGTGGCCCGTAGCGGGAACCTGGGATGCAGAATGCATCATGAAAGTAGAGGAAGAGTTATGGAAAAGAAAGGTCAGACAGTCACAGAAAGACGCTGTTGAGTTATGGCGTAAAGAATCTCATAGACGTACAGAAAAAGCACGTAGACAAGAAGAGAGGAGTAAAGAAAGTTCAAATAAAGTTCAAGAAAATCTATTAATTGAGGAAGGTATCCGAGTGAAATCAGAACAAGTAAATAGACAAAGAAATGCTCTTATGAATGGTATGTATCCCCTTCTAGCCGAAGGACTACCTAAGGCTGCTCCAGAGATGCCAAAAGACTTGCCACCCCCATTATTTCCAATTAAGGTACATCCAAAAGGGCATCCCAGAACCGCAGAAGATGTTTTTCTTTCCTCATATCTAGACGACGCAGCTCCCGAGTATGCTAACGCCGCACCACATAGACCGTCTGGTGTAGGGGTTCAACGTCAGGATCAGGTATCTGTCCCCGTGCAACAGCAAGTCCCGACACAAGCTTCGGCAAGCACATCTGTTTCCGCATCTGTCTCCGCAGTCGATCCTACAGGGGTATCGACACCCATAGTTGCTGTGTCACGTTCAACGAATCCATTCACACCCGACGCCCCAGATGGGGCCACGGGAGGTGCTAGCCTTACCTTTACACCACCCAGAATAAATAAACTTGTTTTTCAAGAGTCAGCGCATTCACGTACACCTAAATTCGTAAGTGAACGTACGCTTAAGGAACTCCTTGTAAATTGTAGATATGACCCGGTGGTTGGTAAAGAGGACGAAATGGTCCTGGCATCATTACGTATCAGGCGAGCCGCAGAGTATTTAGCAAGGTTACCAGGAATGATTACGCATCTAGATAACATATATCATTTTGTTCAAACAGGACGAGATCCAGGATGTATTAACAGAGCTATGGAATTCCAGAAAGTAGAGATACAGGGGGAACTGTTACGTTTCCTCATAAACTGTGTGATCAGAAATCAAGACCGCCCGGGGGTAGACCCGAATACAATGCTTATTCTTACAAGATGGAGTCAGAATATATCAGAAGGGAGACACGATAAGCAAAATTGTATAATAGCCATGTGCCGAAAAATCCGTAAAGAAATAGAGCGTATTCATGAAGAAAGATTGGGAACAGACGAGTTTGAGCAAGATGAAGTGTCCGAATCAGGGAATTCCGCAAGACAGTCAGAGACCATAGCCTATGTAGGCAGAGGAAGATCCTGTGATAATGCTAGATGTTTTTCTGATCCCATACACTCTGTATGCCCAAATAATAGCAGAACGTATCCGACGCCTATAATAAATCTGAAGTCTCCTGAACATTCGTTTCAAGACGCAGATAAAATATTACGAGAACGAAGGGGTTACCACTTCCTCGATTCCATGGATGAGCAAGAGTTAGCCAGATCAGCCGTTCACTGGATTGACAGTCCTGAAAAATACGGTGATGAGACCGTAGCACACACGTTTTTTAATCTCAGTACAGATGAACAACGTTTAGCTGGAATCTATATGATTCAGCAACTCCTCATATTATATAAGAGCCAACATGCTGACCCTGGTCCTTTACCTGATATATTAACGGAACTACTCACGAACAGATGGAGAGGTTCTAGTAACAAGCTAATTAAAGAGATATTAGTGTCACGTAAGCAGTATGTCCTTTTTGTAAGTCCGGATTCTCTCTCGCTGCCCCGCAGAGAAAGAGCGCCGTACTATATGGATAGACAAAATCCCCTACGAGAAGTGCACCCAATAAAAGGCGAAGACAATGAGTTTCACCGTGTATTTGTTTACACACCCATATCAAAAATGGAATTATTGGAAATGAAGAAAGTAGTACCTAGTCATGACAAAGACCCAGCGGGTTTCCACCGAGAAATTAAAGACATGTTACTGATGGGAGAGTACACCTTTCCTGATATTATGACGATATTAAAGGTGCTTTTGCCTGCTGGCATTTATGAAAAACTGAAAGAAAAAGAGTGGGAAGTGGGTGACCAAAAGATAGACTGGACAGCATTAGCAGAGGAAGAAAGGGGCCGAACTGCAGGTTCAGGGCTCGGGGATAAAGTTAAACTGTTACCAGGTTTACTAGTACAGGTACTGCCACGTTTATTAACTACAAAAAAGGAAGATTGGGGTGCAATCACAGCCTGCAAACAAAAGCAAGATGAAGACACAAGCGATTATTATGCTCGATTGAAAAATGTTTTGGTATAAATAGTGGTATAAAAGCAAGTAGTGACTCATATCCACATTTATTTGTGACAAAATTAGTGGAAAATGCATTGCCTCCAGTAAAGAATAGAATATTGAAATTCGAGAGTACCTGGCAAAGTAACACTCCGTCGCAAATGCTACAAATGTTACAGTATCATCACAATAGAATTAGGGATGAACAAGAACACGAGCATAGACGCATGAAGGATACAAAAATGAAAATGCTAGTTTCTCAGACAGTACCAGCAGATGGTCACAAAAAGGGTGTGACACATTCTGGTGATTCTGCAGTTCCTGTAAAGGGAACCTGCAATTACTGTAAACAACTGGGCCATTATGTACACGATTGTCCAGTCCTGAAACGTAATATAGCTACAGGTATTGCAAAGGAGAGACCACGATTAGTTAGACAAGATCAGAATGAACAAGGAGCTATGCAGCATGGACAGTCCATGCCAGTTCAACAACAGTCCATGCCAGCCTCACAGCAACCCATACAGTTTGTGCCAGCTGCACCACCGTTGCCTGCTACTGCCACACAAACCACAACACGACAAATGTATCAGACTGCACAGTATGAATACCCTGAGTATCAGCGTTACGCATGAACCAGCCTAGAGAGGGAAGTTGACTTACCGCTTATCGAGATTCCTGTAGATCAAGAAGGACCTTATGTACATAGTGAATTATTAGGTCAAGATAGAAAATTCTTACTCGATACAGGGGCAAGTCGAACAACCATAAAACGTAGTGAAGTTCCAGGGGCACCCCTCTCAGGCTCTCAAAATATTTCCCTTGGTTTTTCAGGAAAACCTATTGTTAATGAAGTATCACAGCCTCTACCACTTACGATAGGACCTTTGACACGAACTACAGATTTATTGCTTACTAAATCATGCCCAGAAAATCTGTTAGGAATTAAAACTCTGAAAGCACTAGGAGCCATAATATGTTGTTCTCCGGAAGGAGTAAGGTTGTTTCTACGTGATTTTAAAGGTCACTATGCGTGTAGAGACATGGATCCCCGACTACAGACTTTACCAGTACATCTATGGGCACAAGGCCCTACGGATGTTGGCTGCATGAACATTACACCCTATCGAGTCACATTGAAAGCAGGAGTGGTACTACCACGAATGCGACAATACAAGTTACCGCATGATGCTGTAGTGGCTTTGCTGAAAATCATTGATGAGCTGATTGTCCAGGGAGTAGTTGTAGAAACAGACTCCAATGTATGTAATTCACCGATAATTCCGATTCTTAAACGAACTGATCCTACTGCCCCACCAGTGTACCGATTGGTTATTGATTTGCGTGAACTAAACAAGTGCATTGTACCACAATTCCCTGTGGTCCCTGATATATCATCATTGTTGACAGCAATTGATTCCGAAGCAACATTCTTTACTGTAATCGATCTCAAGAATGCCTTTTTCAGCGTCCCAATAGATCCGGAAAGCCAATATTTGTTCGGATTCAGTTTAAATGGGCGCAGCTTTAAATTCTCACGCGCTCCCCAAGGATTCACAGAAAGCCCCAGCATCTACAGCCAAGCACTGAAGAGAGAAC
This sequence comes from Triturus cristatus, assembly GCF_964204655.1. Classification (NCBI taxonomy): domain Eukaryota; kingdom Metazoa; phylum Chordata; class Amphibia; order Caudata; family Salamandridae; genus Triturus; species Triturus cristatus. The sequence continues at coordinate 1,277,762,381 of NC_140592.1, read as the reverse complement.
TTGACAGTATCCACATGCCAGTCAATACTGCACTGCTTCAATATGTCGATGATCTGCTGATCACAGCGAGAAGCGAGCCAGAATGTGAAAAAGCTTCTCTGACAGTTTTACATTTCCTAGCCGACAAGGGGCACAAGGTGTCTCCTTCTAAGCTGCAATTCTGTGTCCAGCGAGTTATTTATCTTGGTCATTCGCTGTCCAAGGAGGGAAGGCAGCTTACACCAGATCGCATCCAGTTAATTGCTAACATGTCAATACCCCAGACACAAAAGGAGGTGCGGGCTTTCATAGGCCTCACTTCATATTGTAGGCAGTGGATCCCTCAGTACGCTTTTCTAGCAAAACCACTCATTCAGTTAACCACACAGGAGGCAGCCACATCGACTGTTCTCCCTTGGACTCAGGAACATACACAAGCTTTTGAAAGCTTAAAGAAAGCTTTATGTCAAGCACCTGTTTTAGCAACACCATGTTATAGCAAACATTTTACACTCTTTGTTACAGAACGCGAAGGTACTGCCTTGTCAGTACTCACTCAGGATCAAGCAGGATCACGCAAGCCATGTGCTTATTTTTCCAGTACATTAGATCCCGTAGCTCAGGCTTTGCCTGCATGCCTGAAATCAGTGGCAGCGACAGCTTTAGCAATCAGACAAAGCGATGCCATAGTGTTAGGACATCCATTGACAGTACAAGTACCACATGCAGTAGAGGTTCTTGTGAACCGAACACAAACACAACACTTGACCATAGCAAGACTTACCGGTTATGAACTGACATTGTTTCAACCACACATAGAGATCCGACGGTGTAATACATTGAATCCTGCTACACTATTACCTGTAATTGGAACAGACCCACTAGCTCATGATTGTGTTGAAATCATTGAAATAAAGACGAAACCTAGACAAGACTTGACAGACGTTCCATTGTTAGATCCAGACCTGACGTTGTATGTAGACGGATCGTGCATGAGAACAAGTACAGGAGATTTAGTGGCCGCGTATGCAGTCACAACAGACACTGAAGTTATTGAGACAAATTGTATAGATACTTTGTCAGCCCAAGCAGCAGAACTTATTGCTCTAACACAAGCCTGTATTCAAGCCACAAATAAGAAAGTTAATGTATACACTGACTCACGTTATGCATTCGGAGTTGTACACGACTTCGGCGTGCTGTGGCGAGAGAGAGGTTATTTAACCTCCCATGGTGCCCACATTCAGCACGGACCCCTCATTCATGCTTTGTTAGACGCAATACATTTACCCACTGCTATATCGATTATGAAATGTAAAGCACACACGAAGGTTACTGATACCATTTCTCAAGGCAATGATTTAGCTGACAGAACAGCTAAACAGACTGCTCAGAATCGCACATTAGACATGACAAAGCCAATAGTTCAGACACCAACACAGTGTATGACAATTAAGGATCCCGCACTTGACGTAATTGACATACAGACACATGCCACAGCAGAAGAAATAAAGAAATGGACTGAACTAGGAGGGATCCAGACAGATCAAGGATGGATGACGAAGGAGAAATCTGTATGGTTTCTCCCTGATTCCATGGTTCAAGCCATTATAGCTACAGTTCACAGTCCAGCACATTTAGGAGAGAAGGCTATGCTAGACAGCATTCAGCACATTTGGTTCAACAAACATTTACGAGCAGCAGCTAAACAAAAAGTTCGTACCTGTATGATATGTTGTCAGTTCAACCCGGGAAAAAGTGTTCCCGTAGAACAGGGTGGATTCCAGACCCCTGATCATCCTTTTGAAGTGCTCCAAATGGATTATATCCAGATGGAACGATGTCGAGGATTCAAATATGTTCTTGTAGTTGTCTGCGCTCTCTCCCGTTGGACAGAGGCGTATCCCGTATCAGATTACACTGCCCCGACTACTGCCAAGCAGCTAGTTCGAGAATTCTTCCCACGGTACGGTTTACCACGTGTTGTATATTCAGATAACGGCCAGCCTTTCTCATCCGAATTAATGAAACATGTCTCACTTTTGTTGGGATATCAGTGGAAGTTCCACTGTGTCCGACACCCCGAGGCAGCAGGTCTCGTGGAACGACATAATCAAATTTTGAAAATCAGATTGTCTAAAATATGTAAGGAGAAAGGTGTTGATTGGATAGTAGCCTTACCAGTTGCACTATTTTACATAAGAATGGTAGCACACTCTCGAACAGGGCTATCCCTGTATGAGGTGATCTTCGGAAGACCACCAAATATGTGGGGGACGCCTGTACCACGTAAAATAACTGATGTTAATTGTAATATGCTGACAGATTACCTGGCTTCCTTGATGTCTGCACTACAATCTTGTCGTTCACAGGTAGCTGCAGCTTTTCCTGACAACACTGAGGTGAAACCCCATGACGTTGCTCCGGGGGATCTGGTGTTTGTGAGGAATTTCGATCGGAAAACCCAATTGGAGCCCAGGTGGAAAACACCGAAGCTAGTCCTGCTGACCACAAGAACAGCCGTGAAAGTGGAGGGCCGCAAAGGATGGATACATTCCAGTCACGTTAAGAAATTTCATGGACTATCCTCGGATATAGACACTGTGCCCTGCACTCCCTCACAGACTGATTCAAAACTTCCCTTTGTTGAAAGGAATGACTCTCAGAACTATAAATTAAAACTCAGGTCCAGATCTAAACTGTCGGACGATTTGATTGTTTAAGTCCTCTCCAAGGTGAAGCGGTTGAATCTGTCCCGACATGTATCCCTTAGGTCTGAATCATGTAGAGTCCAGAATCATAATGAAACGACATGCTTATTGTAAATTACTGCGTAACCACTGTATTGTGACTTTATTAATTTTGTTTTTCTTGAATTTTTTAGTTACTGCAAGTATATTGTTGCATATGTATTATCCTGTTTCTAAACGTGCTTTCAATATAACTGATGAACATTCTTTTAGTGAATTCCCCCCACATGAGTTGTCCTATAGACTTGCGCTGCGCAATAACACATTCATTAGTATGTTACATCATTCCCATCAGACTAGTAATGCCACCAATTGTTGGGTGTGTGGCCGACTCCCTCCCTATCAGAATAACAAAGGAGTTCTGCCTTTCTTTCCACATCCGTTCACACACAATGGCTCCTGTGGAGCATGGTTTAGTTTATTAAATTCCATAGACCCAGACACAGCAGTTTATCAACAACATTGGATATGGGGAAATCTGAATCTAGTTTTATTCAAAGTCTGTCACCCTAATAAGGAGGGTCACCCCAGTAGAACAGGAACTGATTTAGAAAATGAAGTGTATAAATTAGGTAATTTTACACCTAATCTTATGATTTTGAATGTCAAAACCGAAGTTGAACTAATTCTGCCCACTATGTCTGTATTTCCAGTTAAGGGTGAATTATGTGTGAGAAAAGTTGGTTCCATACATATGGGCCATAGCCAATGCGTTACTACAGTAGAATATCGTGATCAAGGTAAATCTTCATTTAGAGCTTCTCGCCATTCTTACTTTATATGTGGTCAGACGGCATATATGCGTCTGCCTCTAGATTGGGATGGTACCTGTTACATAGCATTCCTTCTGCCACCTGTTTTCCTAGCCCCCCCTGATTATTATCGAAATGTTCATTTAGTACACAATAGAGAGCGAAGAGATCTCCCAGTTGTCGATTATACTGAGACGGCATGGGACAAGTATGTAGATTTCAATAAAGGTATCTTTCCCTATATAGGTACAATATCAAATAGTAAGCTGATACGCAGACTAACCAAGACTCTTGAAGCTGTAGTAAACGAGACTATAGCCGCCCTAGGCAATCTGACAGAAGAACAATCAGTGATGAGAATTGTTGTTCTCCAGAATCGTCTTGTCCTTGACGTCATCCTGGCCGATAGGGGCGGAGCTTGCAGGGTCATCGGATCCAGCTGCTGCATATTTATACCAGAAAATTCGCCATCTGTATATAAAGCTATAACACGCCTTCATAAGATTGTGAGCCAGATACACGAGAATCCAGGCACTTGGACGTGGTCCGGGTGGTTTTGGAGTGTGATATCAGCCTGGGGATGGAGAGTTCTATCCTTCCTAGGTATTGGCCTTCTTATGCTCTTCAGTTGTTGTTTATGCCTGCAATGTGGACCAGCGATTTGTGGTCTGTGTGCCACATCATGCATTCCATATCACAGTTCTCGTTCAAAATACCGGAAGAAGAAGGAAGAAGAAATGATGCTCCATGAGCAAATCGATGGAATGATGAAGATTGATATCTCTTGAAGGGCAAGTAGGGGACAAGGAGGGAATGTGGAAATGTGGATTTTCCTGATCAGTTATGTCCCCTATCTTGGACCCCAACGGTTCTATATGCATGTTACAAGTACATGTATGTTCCCTCCAGTTTCAGTTTCTAAGACGCAAACATATGTGTGTCTACCGTCGACATGTTCTCTGTCAGATCCGCCATCAATGGGCTGGATATTCGATTCCTAAGCATGAAAGGCCACCGACTTTATATGGCTAAGTTACTCCATTTTTACAGTTCAGGCAAGTAGGCCCGATTCTGTCCTCAAAGCCTTTCCCTGCTCTCTGTCTTTTGACAGCTTCAGCTTGAGCTCGCATCTGTATCCATGAACTTTGTCCTACTCCCTGTGCAGCTAACGGTGCCTGCCTCGGCCAGTTTTCGCCTGCCTGCCAAGAAGCTGTATTTCACCTTCGAATTATCTATTTTGCTCTTCAGCCGATGCATTCCTGTCTAGTGATTTAGGTAAACATTTCCTTTAGCTCACAAGCAAAGGACTCAGCCTTTCCGTCCTCCTGCAAGTGATTCATAGCCCTGCTGTCATGGAAAGTTTTCTGCCTCTCGCATCTCATATAGACACTTAGGCGTTTGTGCACGCACACAGTCAGTATAGACTAGATTCTGTCCGAGAGTCCTTCCTTGTGGATAACATAGTTCTTTAAACATAGGATGTTAGATATGATTTGGGATTAGGTTGACTTGACCCCCCAGACTTCTCGTCTCCACATGTAGAGCTAAATGTCAAGTCCCCTTCACCCCCTAGTTGCACGTCAATCACACGTCATGCTGTTGCGCGCGCATCTATGCCAAGTATTATCTTATAGATCCACCTATGTCTGATAATCCTAACCAATCATGTTTCTTTTATTCCTTATTACGCCTAGTTTCGATTACGTACCTGTTTTGTCACTTTTCTTATCAAATGTTACGCCTTTTTTGCATTCGTTTCATTGTAAATGTATAACCTATAAAAGTTACTTCTTGTCAATAAAGTATTGTACTTCACTTCCTGAACCCTCGTGGTGACGGAACCTGAAGGCCGCGACTCGAGTCGGCCATTTTTGATGGAATAAAGCCCATTTAGAAACTCTTATACCACGGATTCTGCCTCTTGTTATTCTGAGCTATTTTATTTTATTTCAAGATCCCGTATGAAATTCAGTCCGGTAAAGAAGATTTTTGTTTACCACAGTCCTTCGGTCATTGTGACTGATAATGGGGTGCAGTTGACTTCAAAGGAGATGGAGGAATATCTTAAGTGTCACCAGATCAAACATGTTACCACGGCATTGTATGCGCCACACGAAAATGGGCAGGTTGAGCGTTTCAATCGTGTCTTAAAGGGTTATGTCTCAGAGGTTATTAAGTATTCTCAGGATTGGAAAGGAGAATTAAGGGAAAGGTTGTGGACGTATAGAATTACGCCACATTCAATTACGGAGGTCAGTCCCTTTTATTTGTTAAGGGGCAGGAATCCTGCTTCTTATATTTGTCCCTGGTGGCTTAAAGAGAAGTGTGACAATAAAATAAGGAATGTCCAGGATATAAATGGTACCAGCATTAGAGTTAAGGAAAAACAAATTAAGAACAAGGAATGGTATGACCGTAAGTGGAATGTTAAGGAACACAATTTTAAAGTAGGAGAATGGGTGAGAGTAAAAAAACCGGGTTTCTTAGGGAAATGCATGAGTAAGTTCTATAAACCCATTAAGATCACCAAAGTCTTTAAGAATTCTCTTATAACCCAGGATGGTAAGCTTTGGAATGTCAGGCGGGTTTCTAGATGTCCAACGAATCTTAGATCTCGGGCAGAAGGTGTCGATAATGATTCTCATGCTTCATCTCCAAAATTACCTTTGGATGGTTGCTCCCATCTGGTAATTTCCAATGGTCTGGATACCACTAGATCACATGGTGATTCAGTTGCTCATAGAGTAAAAGATTCCACTCGTGCAAGATCTTTTCCTGTGAAGTTCTCAGATTTTGTTTGATAGTTCTGTTATATATAATTGCACTATATTCATATCTTCTTTTCATTGTTTTTGTATAGAAGGGGGATATGTTATATGCTGATTTCTACTTGCTGCCACATGAGTTGTCATTTGTTATGCATTCTAGTTCCATTTGGAACCATGGACTAGAATCTGGACTGAGACTGGCCAGTTGTACTGGAGCTGTCTTAGTATCAGTTGTTCCTGTTGCTGTGCTTCTTAATTATACAATAAATCTACTAATTAATTCTGGATTGATGGTTTTCTTCAGTCTCTCTTGTGGATTCCAACAAGTTATCTTACCCACAATGTCCTGCAAACCTCAAAATGTGTCACATTTTCCTTGCATTATTGTGCCAAAATGTCCACGCTGCAGACAGAAACAACAAATTTCCTACCCCTCGCCTTTCTCCAAGTATCCAAATAGAAATGGTACCTCACCCGCATGGGTGGGTCAAGGACCCGTGACAGGCAAGGGCCCAAAACCTACTGAGGCGACATCATAATTGCCTATCACAAAACGACCTGGTTTTGCAAGGGGGTCACCTGGGTTTTTGGCCCCGTGCTCGGCGGACAGCTAGGGAAACCCACCAAATCCACTCATTTCTGAAAACTAGACACATGGGGGATTCCAGGGAGGTATGGCTTGCGTGGATCCCCCAACGTTCTCTTACCCAGAATCCCCTGCAAACCTCAAATTTATATGAAAAAATCACTTTTTCAACACATTTTTGTGCGGGAAAGTTGTGGCATCACCGGGCTGACACGAATTTCCTACCACCCAGTGTTTCCCCGGGTCTCCTGATAAAAATGGTGCCTCACTCGTGTGGGAGGCCCAAGTACCCGCGACAGGCAAGGGCCCAAAACATATTGAGGCGATATCAAAATTGCCTATCACAAAACAACATGGTTTTGCAAGGGGGGATACCTGGGTTTTGGCCCTGTGCTCGGCGGCCAGCTAGGGAAACCTACCAAACCCACACGTTTCTGAAAACTAGACACGTGGGGGATTCCAGGGAGGTATGGCTTGCGTGGATCCCCCAACGTTTTCTTAACCAGAATCCCCTTCAAACCTCAAATATAGCTGAAAAAAATCACTTTTTCAACACATTTTTGTGTGGGAAAGTTGTGGCATCACTGGGCTGACACAAATTTCCTACCACCTATCGTTCCCCCGGGTCTCCCGATAAAAATGGTACCTCACTTATGTGGGATGCCCAAGTACCCGCGACAGGCAAGGGCCCAAAACGTATTGAGGCGAAATCAACATTGCCTATCACAAAACAACCTGGTTTTGCAAGGGGGGTCACCTTGGTTTTTGGCACGGTGCTCGGCGGCCAGCTAGGGAAACCTACCAAACCCACACATTTCTGGAAACTAGACACCCGGGGGATTCCAGGGAGGTATGGCTTGTGTGGATCCCCCAACGTTTTCTTTCCCAGAATCCCATGCAAACCACAAATTTAGCTGAAAAAAATCACTTTTTCCACAAAGTTTTGTGTGGTAAAGTTGTGGCATCACCTGGCTGACACAAATTTCCTACCACCCAGAGTTTCCCCGGGTCTCCTGAGAAAAATGGTGCCTCACTCGTGTGGGAGGCCCAAGTACCCGTGACAGGCAAGGGCCCAAAACCTATTGAGGCGACATCAAAATTGCCTATCACAAAATGTTTTGGGCCATTTCCTGTCACGGGCACTAGGCCTACCCACACAAGTGAGGTACCATTTTTCTTGTAGGACTTTGGGGAACGCGGGGTGGGTGGAAATTTGTGGATCCACGCAGATTCCAGAACTTTCCATCACAGAAATGTGGGGAAAATGTGTTTTTTTTGTCAATTTTTTACGTTTGCAAGGGATTCTGGGTAACAGACCATGGTGGGAGGCAGTCAAGTCACCCCATCCTGGATTTCCCTGGGTGTCTAGTTTTCAAAAATGTATAGGTTTGCTAGGTTTCCCTAGGTGCTGGCAGAGCTAGGGTTAAAAAACTACAGCTAGGCACTTTGCAAAAAAGGGGTAATTTTTCATTGTGAAAATGTGGCGTGTCCACGTTGCATTTTGAGACATTTCCTGGCGTGGGCACTAGGCCTACCCACACAAGTGAGGTACCATTTATATTGGGAGACTTAGGGAAACACAGAATTGTAGAGCATCTGTTATTACTTATTGTCTTTTGATACATTTCTGCCTTCCAAATGAAAGACAATGTGTAAAAAAGAAGTAATTTTGAAAAATGACTGATAATTCTCATGCTAGTATGGGTATTCCCAATTTCGGAAATGTGCAAATATCTACTGTTTCTAAACTCTATATTTTGTTCCCATTTCAGAAATACATAGGTGTCTTTCATATCAATGTTTCTATGTATACATTTTCCCAGAATAATTGCTATATACCCGGATTATAAAAAAAATCATTGCAAGTCGCTGCTCAGTTATTGGCTCTGGGTTCGTCGGGTTCTTGGTGAACCTACAAGTCCTATATATCCCCACAACCAGGAAGGTTCAGCGGATGTAACAGTATATTGCTTTCAAACAGCTGTCATAATTAGAAAAAGTTACAGGTGAAAACGTTGATACAAACAGCGGTTTTTTTCAACAAATTTTCAATTTTTCCTATATTTAACTGTTAGTTTCTATAAAGAAACCTTGAAGGATCTACACAAATGACCCCTTGCTGAATTCAGAAAAAATGTTTAGCTTTCTAGGATCCATTATTGCTTTCATACCCATTTCTACCATTAACTGGAAGGAGGTTGAAAGCACAAAAATAGGCTATGTCCCAGAAAAATGCCAAAACTGTGTTAAAAATGTTGGTTTTCTGGCAAGAGTCTGCTTGTCCCTGAAAGGTGGGAAGATGGTGATTTCAGCCCCACAACCCTTTTTTCAATACCATTTGCAGGGAAAAAAACAGACACTTTCATCTGGAGCCCTTTTTCCCATTTTTCCTAAATGCTGAAGTTTGGCTAATTTATGGGTCCTCTCCTGGGGAATCCACAAACCCTGGGTACCTTTAGAATCCCCATGATGTTGGGGAAAAAGGGCGCAAATTTGGCGTGGATACCTTATGTGGTCAAAAAGTTACAGGGGCCTTAGCGCGAACTACCCCAAATAGCCAAAAAAAGGCTTAGCACAGGGAGTGGAAAAGGCCTAGCAGCGAGGGGGTTAATTTAATGTACATTGCCTCATGGGCTCAGGAAACTTTCCTTAGCGGTGACTGGCTTATATTAAAAATAGTGCATTGACTTTACCAGATATGGTTAGGGCACAACAGAGTTTGAGTAGTTTCCACTGCTCCTGCAGTCTGCATTGGCAGGCCTGCTTTCAGTTCACTCAGGGTGACACAAACAGTGCTTCAGTCCCTGGTGGCCATGCTAACACCCATGCCCTGGGTACCACTGGGGCTTATAAGGGGGTTAAATTCCTTGCCAATTCACATGCATCAGTTTTAGGGAGAGAGCACTGGCACCAGGGGCCCAGTTAGCAGGCTTTAGTGGACTGTTAGAGTCGACAGCCAGCATCTTGTAGTCCAAATGGAGGTAAAAAGTGGGGAGACATCTACAAAAAAGGCCTGTTTTTTATATGGAACAAATGTGGTAGACCATGTATAAAGGATTTCTAGTCATCCCAAATTTCACAGGGTGAATTATGAAAAACATTTCAGGGAAACTATATTTTAAAATAAGTAACACCTCTTTCCTGTCGGGCCCATTAACAAGCATTTCAATTTTTTTAAGAGGTGCATAAGGATATGAGCAAATCTGAAGGTGACTCTCAATGGCTTAACCATTTTGTGAATTGCAATCTTAAGCTAAGAACACTCTTAAATGTTTCCTATGATTTTCTTAAGTTAAGCAACATGAGTAGGTCAGACTCAATATATGCATATATCAATCAATTATAAAGAAATATATAGCTATCTAAATATAAATATTAAATTATTAATATTAAAAATAAAACAGACATTACTAAAACTTAAATTTGTCAAACAAATAAACACAAAAAATTAAATATGCAAAAGAAATATATAAAATTAAAATAAATATGTACTTTAAATTAAATGTTGAAAAATACAAAACAATAAGATCCCAGCCCTGCCAAGTAGCACGTATCAGACATTAGACTAGCGCATTTCAGTGGGGTGGTCAGCATCACTGCACTGACATGCAACAACACGCACTTAGAGGGCCTCCTCAGCTGTCAAGCCGAAGCACTGCTAATTAGCACCACAGATTGAGAAAGCTGGCAGCGCGCATTCCGCGCTGGTTGCGGCAGGCTCGCGGGCTGACTCAGCTCGCTCTGGGCTGGCTTAGGCTACAATGTAACAACATTCACCCAACACCGCTGCATTCAGATTCACTAACAGTGAGTCAGTCTGCATGATTTGCCCAATGGCTGCTGCCGAGATAGCCAGGACAGACACTGACTGTGTCACACCCACGCCTATAGTGGAGTTCGGCTGCCTGTGGCGTGAACAGGTGGGTGCGGCAGACAGTTTAAGTTTGGCAACACAGTCCATTGCTGCTACCAGAGTGTATTTATTAATTAATTAATTTATTTATTTATTTATATAGCGCCTGAATCGACCCCGAAAGGGTATCTCTGCGCTTCGGACAGGCAACAGGGAAGTAGAGCTTCTACAGCAAAATCAGAGACAGAAGAGAGTAGTCTTAAGCTGCTTTCTGAATTGTAGGTGGTCGGGACATTGTCTCAGGTGCGGAGGGAGCTTATTCCAATAGAGGGGGCCGAGGTGGGAAAGAGCCTTCTCACCCAGTCTAGCTTTCCCGACTCGGGGAACCACAAGCAGAGACTTAGATCTCGAACGAAGGGACCTAGAAGGCAGGTAAGGTGTAAATTTCTCAGAAAGATAGGCGGGACCGAGGTTGAATAAAGCCTTATAGATGGTGCAGCAGTCTTTGAACTTAACCCGTTCGCGTATTGGAAGCCAGTGAAGCTGACAAAGGAGAGGGCGGGAGGCAGTCCTGGAAGGGGCGTTGACGACCAATCACTCCGCAGTGTTCTGGACCACCTGCACTCTGCTAAGCGAGGACTCATTAGCAGAGACCAGCAGGCCATTGCAGTAGTCCAGACGGCTTAATATAAGTGCCTGAGTCAGAGTCTTCCGAGTTGAATCGCGGAGCAATGGAAAGACTCGGCGTCGTAAGCCCAGCGTGTGGAAACAGGAGCCAGCTGTCTGAGCAGCGTGCTCCTTCAGAGTGAGGGTCTGATCCAGGCGAATGCCTAAGTTCTTAACAAGGGATTTGGGGGCAGGGGGAGCACCAAGATTGGCAGGCCACCATTCTGGAGTCCACAATAGGGGGGCATCTCCAAAGAGCAAAATCTCAGTCTTCCCAACATTGCATTGGAGGAAGTTACTCCTCATCCAGTGTGAGATCGCTCTCATGCCAGAGGAAAAGGCCGACTGTACCGATGGAGGAAATTTATCAAAAGGAAAAAGCAGCTGTGTATTTTCGGCGTAAGAAATGGGGAAGAACCCATGTGCCCTAAAGAGGTTGGCCAGGGGAGCAACATAGATATTAAACAGAGTGAGGCTCAGGCAGGAGCCCTGAAGCACTCCCTTGGTCAGTTCCATAGGTGCTGAGCGATACGGGCCAAGATTGACGGTGTCAGAGCGAGAAGATAAACAACTCCTCATCCACTGGAAGGCAGAGTCTCTAAGTTTGATCTTCTTCAATCTCCTGAGCAATATCTGATGGGAAACCATGTAGAACGCGGCAGATAGGTCCAACAGCACCAGAATCGTAGCTTGGCCCCTGTCTAGAGTCACCCTGATGTTATCTGTGACCTCTAGCAGAGCTGATTCTGTGCTGTATTTGGGCCTGAAGCCTGACTGGGAAGAGTCTAAACTACCAGTAAGTTCGATATGGTTGGAGAGATGTTTATTGATATGCTTCTCCAATAGTTTGCTCAGGAAGGGAAGGAGCAAGATGGGGCAGAGATCGGAGAAATCCGTCAAAGGAACCTTGGCGTTCTTACGGATAGGCATAACTTGTGCTGCTTTCCATTGTGACGGAACGTGACCCTTTCTCAATGAGAGATTGAGGAGATATTCAGTGGAAGGAGACAGTTGACAGGCCAGAGAGGTGACAACTTTGGCTGGGATAGTATCTAGGGGGGAATCTGATTTTACAGTGCGAAGCAGTGTTTCTACATATGCCAAGGTCACCGGGGGGAAGCTCTCTGGCAACTGGAGGTATCCTGTTCTGGCTGATCAGATCAGATTGTTGTGCCACATGGCTTTAATGATTTATACTGACCGCCGACCCGGACCGCAGCGGCCGCAGGAGTGGTTGTGACTCAGAAGCCTGCAGTGAAATGACGTCCAGCAGCCATGATGATGAATACTGCGGCGTGAGTCGTCGAGTCCTGGACCGATCAGCGCTTGCTGCTCGCAGGCCATGCTGGGAGGAGTCATCGCAGCAGGCTGGCCCGTACCATCATGGTGCTGCTCGCTAGACACACACTAGTAAATGTCACTACTGGTATCTTCTCCTTCCTAATTTAATTTACTTTTAGAGTGTGTCATCATGAACCCAAAAAAAGTTATAGCTGAGGCCCCAGAGCCTGTAGCTCCTCTGTGACTGGCTGCTGAGTGCTCTCAAGCTGTAACTGGTGCCACTGCTGCGGGGCTGGACAGCGGCATGCTCCGGGGCGGACCGCTGAGTCTGGAAAATAGCTATTAATTATTTAGGGCCTCATGTACGTAGCCCAATACCGGCCGGTAACGGACGATTTTCGGTAATTATACCGTTACCGACCGGTATTTAGGCTGTTGACATGTAGGGGGCTCATTTCTGTATTCGGTAATTTACTGATTCGGTAAAATTACCGAATCGGTAATTTTACCGATTCGGTAAATACCGAATACAGTAATGAGATGTAGGGGGACTGTGTGGTGGGTGTGGGGATTCGTTATTTACCACCAACTAATAGTTGGTGGTAAATGACGAATAGGTGTGAAAATGCATTTTTGTGCACTGTGAAGTGTGCAATGTGGCAGACATACATTCCCCTAGGGCATGTATGTGCGCCACATGTGCACACATGGAAGAATCAGGGGTGCAACAGGGTGTCAATGTGACACCCTGCCACCCTTGAATGTGCTCCCCCCATTACCGAATCGGTATTTACCGATTCGGTAATGAGGCATACCTTCCCATCAATGGGAAGGTATGCCTCATTACCGAATCGGTAAATACCGATTCGGTAATTACCGACTTACTCCGATTCGGTAACATTTACCGAATTTTTACCTACATACACTTTACCGATTCTTAAATACCGAATCGGTAAGATTCTGTATTTAAGAATCGGTAAAGTGTATGCCACCTACATATGGCCCTTAGAGAGCTAATAGTGCTGCGGCGGGCTAGGCAGTGCTCCGAGTCTGTGAGTTAGCTAACTGTATCGACTACTGAGTAATTATGATGATTTATTAGCAGGCAGCTGAGATCATCCGGACTAGAACCATCCACATCCTGTTACGTACAGTCGGGCACCACAGTACCCTTCCATTTCTGGTGCTTTGCAACAGATTCAAGATCTTCTTAGAGTTTCTCATTTCTCAGATGTGTGTATTTTCTGTTTCCTGTTTCCCTCGTCTTCATTGCTTGATTTTACTTGTGAGAAAGTGTCACTCATAGTCGTTTAATGTCACTCATAATTACACTGAAATTATGAAAACGTCACACACAAGCAATCTGAAACCTTGGCAGCTATGAACTCCAATTCAATTAAGATAAATATATTCACAAATACCACTGTAAATAAAATCCAACAGAGATTAATAGAAATGTATACAACTTAAATAAAGATAGAAGCATGCCATTACAACGCCACTCAAACAGAAAAGAAGAAAACACATGCATGAAAGAAAGTCAAATTCACTCTTGTACCTTGTACCACTGAGTTGGGTAACAATAAACATCTGTTATTCAGCGCCCTGAGACCCATGGATGATAAGTGCACTTTACAAATACACGTGTTATGTTATGTTATTCCCACCCCAACCGAATGAACAGTAGGGGAATTGTTTGTCTTTGAGGGGTTATACTTACTATACCCACTTTAACCTGAGGAACAGTAGGGAAAATGTAGTATCTCAGAGCCGTCAGGTTTACTTTGCCCACTTTAACTTAAACAGCAGTTGGGAAAATGGTTCACTGTAGGAGGGTTAGAATTACTTTTCCCACTCCAACTTGAGCAGCAGTAGTAAAAATTGTTCACTTTGGACGGGACAGATTTGCTATTCCGACTTTAACTCAAGCAACACTAGGGAAATTGCTGGACTTTGAGGTGGCCGGATTTTCTATGTCTGCTCTAACCTGAGCAACAGTAGATTAAGTGTTGGACTTTGTCGGGAACAGATTTAATATTCTCACTTCGAACAGAGCAACAGTAGTATAAGTGTTGAACTTTGGAAGGAGAGATACTTACTATTCAAAATCTAATATGGCCAGATACAGAAAAAGTTAAGGACTTTTGAAAAAATCACATTTGCTATTCACTAAATAGAAGAAAAAAAAATACATAAAATGCAGCTAACTGAATATAAAACATGTATACAAAAACAAAATATTAAAACATTATTACCACTAAAAGATTATCAGCACAATATATTCATTAATTTACAGATATACACTAATCATTAATAATTCACACAAAAAAATATGAGAAAATATAAAAATGAATGAAAAATACTATTATAAATAGCTATAAAAAATGGAAATATGCATTAAAGTGTAAAATGCTACTTAATGAAACTTATAAAACCATTATCAAATAATGTCATTATAAACACTATCAACTCATGTTCCATTCAAACACAACACACCTTTAAAAAAAAAAACAATATGAACTTTAACGAGCACAAGCAAATGATAATTCAAAATTAAATGAGCACAAATTAAAAAAAGTATTTTACCATTTTTAAAATAACCAAATATTTATCATAAATTTATTTGTAGTAATTTATATATTAGGTGAACAAATTGACCAACGAAAAACAAAGTTACCAATTAAAACAAATTAAAATATATAGCTTTGAAACAATGCCTACGTGACTCCACTACAAACCCAAAAACCCAGCAGAAAATAAATAAAATGTTTAAAAGTATTAATTTATTATACATAAAATCCACACAAACATTATCCTAAAATACTAAAAAGAAATATAGAAATAATACATAAAAAAATAATTAGTCAACATAAATAATAATCTAATTAACCAGTTCAGGTTAAAACATAATTAACAATGCATTCAGTAATTTAACATATAACAAATTGTAATAAACTTCCCACCCTACTCCCCTACAAATCCATAAACCTGCCAATTAATACAAAAAATGTAAATAAAATAAAATATAATTATTTAAATAAATTACCAAACCAAAAAAAAAACTATGCTTAAAGGTAATCCCAAATAATTAACAATAAAATAATAATAACACACACTAAAATGAACGAAATATATTTTAATAATCCAATCCAATATTTTATACACTTTGGTTAAATCTAATGAAATTAAGCCCTACAATACTAGTAATAACATTTTAAAAAGCCAGCATTCTTTCTTGTCATATTATATCCCCCGATACAACATTTTTGTGACGATGTTAAAGCACTGCAATACATTTGAAATAATATTAAGGTTGAACACCGCAAGGACAGTGCACGGACCCAAATTTAGAAAAATGCTTCTTATCCATTTAGGGAGTTGTTTTCACATCGCCCTTTTCAGGTTGGATTTGGTTGGCTGCAAAAGCGCGTCTTCCATTCCATAATGAGGGGCATAATTGCGGCATTCTGAAAATAATAACATTATGGGGCAAGGTGGGCATAAACTGACCACCCAGGCCTCAGACAGGGGAACCCAAAGAGGCCTCCCTACGTCTGTAGACTTGACAGGCAAAGGGCCTCTTGCGTTCAGGGCCGCAGTCCTGGCGCCCAGATGCGGACTATTGAAGGGAGTCAACATGGGCCTTTGATTCTCCTAGCCTGTGGTCTTTTTACCAAAGCCATGTATAATGGGTGCCATTTTGGATTGGTCACAGCCTCGAGAAGAAGACTGCAGACTGTGAAAGTTGTGGAACCTTCTTCTTCTTCTCATAGTCCTCTGACTCTGTACAGAAGCTATGGCCTATGGGAGGCAGTTTAGGTGTCACCGCAAGTTATGTGACCAAAACCTTAGCAGACAAAAGAAACAACACTACTCCTTGGAACATCAAATATGCAACAACACCTCAAGCTGGAGCATGTAAAGGAGTAGAGAAGGTGCATGCAGGAGCAGAAGAGAAAAATACATGAAGCCAGGACCCAGAGAGTCCCAGACGTTCCTGAATAGGTGGAAGAAAACACCCACCACCGAGCATCAATGCACTCTACAACTTGAAGTTCAAGTACAAGATCTGATTCACAGAAAGAATCCCAGGACGGGAAATCAAATGAAGGAAAATGATTACTTTAAGTTCCATCAGTAAAGAAAAAAAGTTCAAAAGTTTAGGAGTGTTTTTTGCCACCAAAGATGCGAAAGACATTCAGTAGTAAAATCATTCAAAAAACAAAATCCCGGCGACCCTCTAGGCAGTGGCATCTACGGAATACTCTTTTGCACCGGTCGGATGTAGTCAAGCAGGTACAGCGCGCCATAGATGACTACTTATCGTACAATGATAACCCAGATACCTTATTGTCGACAAGATGGGCAGCGCTCAAAGCGGTCATTAGAGGGGTCCTCATTGTGATATCGACAGCGGACAATGCTGAGCGAAGGAGGAAAAGGGAAGACCTCACTCAGAGGATTAAAGAACTGGAGCAAATGCACCAGCAGACTGGGGCACCCAGGATCTGGCGTCATTTGCATGCAGTGCGAGCGCAACTGGCAGTAATTGACCAGAATAGGGCAGAAGATGCAGGTCTGTGATTACGCCACTCATACTACACCGGGGGAGACAGATGTGGCCGCCTGCTTGCCCACAAGTTACGCGAGGCTAGACAAATGCAAGGAGTCAGCGAGATCCGTGACTCGACGGGTAGACTAGTGACGGACGAAACCTTCCGAGACTTCTAGGCGGAGCTATATTCGGGACAGCCCCTAGATAATGCAGATGGGGACGCCTATAAAGCGGAGGCGCACCTCCCTGCCTTAACTCGGGACCAAGCTGACCATCTAGAGAGGGAGATTCGGTTGGAGACGGTCAAAGCGGCTACCTCAAACTTGCCAAGTCACCCGGGCCTGGCGGCTATAAGGAGGCCTTCTACAAGACGTTGTGTCCTGTGCTGGTGCCTCTACTTACTCGACTTTTTAACTCCTTCTTGATAACCCGGGAGATACCAGGGGATGTGCTCGAAGCAGCCATAATGGTCACCAAGCCAGGGAAAGATAGAATTGGCTGTGGAGCATACCGCCCTATATCCCTCCTTAACATTGACCACAAACTGTATACAGGGATTTTAGCCACCAGATTGGCGGTTTACTTGCCGGGACTAATCAATCCCGACCAGGCGGGTTTTGTCCATCAGCGACAGACGAGCGACAATACCAAGAAGGTCCTCCACCTTATAGAGAAGGCCTCATGGACGCAGGGAGAATATACGCTCCTTACCATCGATGCCGAGAAGGTCTTTGACAGGGTCCATTGGCCATATGTTGAGCAGGTACTCTCTCGGAGAGAAGCTGCGGACCCATATCTTAAATTGCTATCGTCTACTGATGGCGAGTGTCCGTGTTAACGAGCACACATCAACCCGCTTCCCCATAGGCAGAGGCACAAGACAGGGGTGTCCTCTTTCACCTCTGCTGTTTGCACTGTACATGGAGCCCATGGCCTAAAGGGTTAGGAACCATCCCCAGATTAGTGGGATTAGATATGGCGGTGACGCTCACACTATCAGCTTGTATGGAGACAACGTCTTGGTTACATTTTCAGCCTTGGGGGCCTTCCTGTCGGAGTTAAACTCCTTTGCGAATGCCTCGGGGTTCAAAGTTAACATCGGAAAGTCAGTTGCACTCAATCTCTCCTTGTCTCCTCAAACGCTGATGAGCCTACAGTCCCAGCACCCCTTTCAATGGTCAGAGGACACTGTCCCGTATTTAGGTATCCTACTTGCTCCCACGCTGCAGGCAATAGCCACAATCAATTATGCCAGGCTACATGCACAGGTTCGCATGGATCTGAGATGCTAGAAACACTACCAGATATCCTGGCTAGGCAGAGTGCCCGCCATTAAGATGACTATTTTGCCCAAAATACTATATCTTTTTCAGACACTCCCACTGAGGCCCCCATCTGGGTGGATCCGGCAGGTCCAGACAGAAATCTCACAGTTCATCTGGCACGGCCGCAAACCTTGACTGAAGAGAATCAATAGTACACTACCACCAGAGGAGGGCGGATTGGGTTTCCCCGATCTCCAGCTCTACTTCCATGCACCACATCTACGTCATTTGGTTGAGTGGAGACGTACAGAGTCGGAGAAACACTGGTTGTTTCAAGACCGGGCGGTAGCGGGTACATCCTTGCAAAAAGATCTCCTTCCTTCGGAAGTCCTTACCCCCCCTTTACCCCACTCTTTGATAATCCCAATTTTGTTCCGGGATGGGTGAGACTGCTTTCATACATTGACGCTCCACAGAATGCAGTGCCCTTGGGCCCCTTTTTGATATTGAGGGTGGCCTCTGTTTTATGCAGGTCAGGGCGGAGTTTGGAATTCCCGAGTTGGAGAGACTTCGTATTTGCAGCTTCATCACTAGGCACTCCACCCGCACTTTAGACCGCAGGCGCGGTGCCACTTCACCTCCTATGAAAAATGGCTAATAACACACACTTCGGACAAGAAGTTAATCTCTGATCTTTATAAAACACTACTTTCCCGACACACACATGCACACAATGCAGGCCGCGTGCGATGGGAAAGAGAGCTTGGTTGAGCACTTAGCCGCAAAGAGTGGGAGGGAGTGTACTACAGGGCACGATACTCGGCAAGCAACGTGTGATTGAGCGAAACACTTACAAAGTTGGCCACCAATTGGTACTATATGCCAGAACGCATCCACAAGACAGATCCCCATCAGAGCGCCGAATGTTGGCGGGGGTGGGGGAAGAGGGGAACTTTGGTGCAACTACTGAGGCACTGCGAACACATACAACCACACTGGTCCCAGATCTTAGATGAGGTTGACAAGCATTTAGACACCCAAATACCGAGATTCCCAGTGTACGCACTCTTGGGCCTCCCGAACCCTTTAACGTATCCGCTCAAATCCAGAAGAGGCCGCCAGATAGTGATAGCTTTAGGGTCAGCAACCCAAAATATTCTGATCCATTGGAGAACCTCTCGAATCCCCACCCTTTCAGGATGGTTGCAGCGCCCGTGGCACGTTCTGGGGATGGAAAAGTTGACCCTTACACTAGCAGGGAAAGGCTCTGCTTATGGGGACCTTTCACACCCCGTTCTGTCCCTTCTTCCCTCAGAATTCCGCGAAATAACTTGCCCAATGTATTTACGCCTTTTGCGCCTCTCTGCAACTCACACAGTGGCTGCTCAGGGCTCGCAGCTGTGAGACACGGCATAAGCCTATTTCATGACAATAGACAGTTCAGTGGACGGGGGACGGGGAGAGGGGTGGCTCTGGAGGGTAGTATAAGTTTACTTTCTTTGTTTATTCACTCAAATTTCTGCACATCAATACACCTGCTGCCCAGGGCATGTATCGCCCATGATATTGCATATATTTTCAAGTGATGGTTTTTGAATGTTGACAAATCTCAATAAAAAGATTTAAACCTAAAAAACTAAATCCACTCCCTGCCAAAAACAGTTCTTTGGTGATTCACCAAACTAAGTAAAACAAGCATTGGCATAGCCAATAGGTCTCGCTTTTGGTACCTTATAAGTATTTTTTTATTCAGCACAATACCCTTGGTGCAACAACATCAACTGTTGCAAGGCTAAACACTTATAAGGTCCCAAAGGCGAGACCTATTGGCTATGCCAATGTTTGTCTTCTCTTCTTACTGGTCTCTGGCACATGGCGCTGCTCCCAGTTCACATAATTTCCCCGAGCAGCTCCCCCAACACCACCACTTACCCCTGGCAGCTTGTTTTGTTTACAGTTTTCTTTGCTTATGGAGACCTGTGTGCATTTCTTTTGTTACTGGGCAGAAAAAAAGCAAAACCGGGTGAAGAGAAAGACGGCCTCCTTGCTAACTGAAGGTGGGGACACATGCAAAATGTACATTTCGTGCCCTCGCTGGAAATACCACCTCAGACATTAAACACCGCCTATGCAGTCCTTACATCCAATCCCAACCCAGTGTATAGGCTGTGAGACCCCGTGAAAAAGAACGACTGAAGGGAATACGCCTTAACAAAATTCCTGCATCTCCATTAACCAATCAACAGCTCCTATACATTGTTATCACTGACAGAATATGCTTTTACCTATCTGATTGGTGTATGAGTTATCAGGGTTCGCTAGAGCTCTAACACTGCCTGCTGTAGTTGCAGGCAGAAGATGCCCCTTATAGAGACAATAAAGGGCCCCGGTTTCAGGCTCAATTAGCGGACTGTCCAGGGACAGACTGGGCAGGTGTTTTCTCTAGGAACTCTGGGGCATATTATCAAGAAACGGCGTTAAAATTACAGTTGGCCTTCGGATTTGTAGCCTCTCCGATGGTCCAATGACACTGGCCACCCCTCCAGTGTTGCCAGTTTGGCTATTACCCGCACAAACAAGAGATATTTTCCCGATTTGTGTGGGAAATAACTCTCATGGTGGGTTACACAATTCGGACTTTATTTGTCCGTTTGTGTGAAATCGATGGGTGTGGCACTGCCTCCAGGGAAAACGTTAATCAAGTCCCTTTATGCAGTTTGGTAGTGCCTTTATAGAAGCGCAAAAGCGCTACCTATGACAGCCCGGCTTCATGCTACTGGCCTGCCCCCATCGTCTGGACCAATCTGGCCATGAGGGCAGGCCTGTTATTCATTTGTTTTGGTGTGATTGGCCCGGCAGTGGTGAGGGGAGTCCGTGCAGAGTTGATAGACCCCTGGCCAGAGCAGCGAATTGGGCAGGAGGAAGGGGGCGTTCCCATGATATCCCTTCAGAAGAAGCACACAGCAGGTCTCCATATAGAGCAGGCGGTCCTCCCCCTCAGCAATCAGCACCTAAATTTAAAAAGCAGAGCTCTGTGCAGTCGATGCACGCAAAGCTTCGCCAGCGTCCCCATTAGAAAACACTTGAATGAAACTGACTGCGCACCCACATGCGTAAACGGTGGCAAAAAATCCATACAGGGTCTCTGGCAAGGTGCTGTGGGGCATATTATCAAGAAACGGCGTTAAAATTATCGCCGCTTTAGCGTCAGAAAACTGCTGCTAAAGCGGCGATAATGGGCTTGATAATATGCCGCAAAGAATTCCAATAGAAGCCCACGTTGACACCAGAACATGGGCTTCTATGGGAATTCTCAAGGTCATATTATCAAGCCTATTATCGCCGCTTTAGCAGCAGTTTTCTGCCGCTAAAGCGGCGATAATTTTAACGCCATTTCTTGATAATATGCCCGTGTTTTTTCTGATGCTATAAATGCACACAAATAATAACAGTGGGCCGAGTCATAAGTAGAACTTCTGCCGTGCTTTCAGTTTATCAACAATCAGCAGGTCAGTTGCTGACTCACTTGTTTGTGTGTGTGTCCACGCAGCACCACTCCCTTTAATAACTATGCATTTTTGTGTGCCAATATTTTGTGCTGCAAAGATCAGAAAACAAATCAAATTATAGTTCAAGTATGAAAAACCGCGTCACTGATAATAGGTTTAAATCTCATTGGAAAGCATGGGGATCTAGTTGTTCGCATCTTCTGTTACCACGCTAGAATATGTTGCTCATGCAATATATGTTATGGAGCCGGGTAATCCAGTGACCCGCAGAACGTGGCACTGCCCATAAGAGTGGCTTTGCAGACTGTGTTACTTCCCCGAAATATCCCTCTGTGGGTCCACAATGGGCGTTTCAAGAAAGTGTTGTATGAACATGTGGACTTGAGTCAAGTCAACCCATTGTGTAATCCAGTGTTCTTGCATTAGGACTGTCGCATAAAATTAAGATTAATGTTTTTTTTGTAACGTTGGGTCTCGTTTGCGGCCGAATTTAAGATCTTCAAGGATTTTGCTTTTATGTATTTGAATACAAAAATTGCCGTCCCCCTCACCCTCGTTGGCACTCTCATGACGATGTGACAAGGAAGCTGGAAGCTGCGGCCGCTTCCGTAGGCTGCGCAATTCATTTGAGTGCACTGTAAAGCTGAGCCACCATTGCAGTGCCGGAAAATGATCTGCATCACGTCTGTGACAGGTCGCGAGAAACGTGGTTAAAAAATGTAAACGCCTGCGCCTGTCTTGCTCAGATGTGTTTTTGGAATTACTATATTAGCAGACATCCTTTCCTAATTGCTTCAAGATGACAGATTAGTTACCTGCATAATCTGGTTGCACCGTGAATATGAACTGTGAATACGACAGCTTTAACAACAAGCGCGCGTGCCTCCCGCTAAAAGTGGGAGGTGTGGGGGGAGTGTGGCCCAGAGCACGCAAAGCGTTTCCCTTGCGAGAGCGAGCCAGGGGCACCATGTGTTTGCAAGTTAATTGCAAACATATGGTGTCAAGCTCGCTCCCTCAAGGGAATCGCCAAACGTGCTCGCGTTGCCATTGAAGGCAATGCAACGCGTGCACATTTTTGGGACAAAAACCGAAGCGATTGCTACAGGTCTTTCCTATGCAGCGCATGCGCGCTGCATAGGCAAGACCTAAAAAGAGCTTGTATCTGTAGATGATTGGGCCCAGCGCAGTGGGTTGGCCACAAAGCATGGCTGAAGCCCAGCAGCAGCCAGCTTGTTTCTGCGCGTGGCTGAGAGCTGTGTGCAGCCTGGTCTGGCTTCCTGTGGTGGGCTGGAGAGAGCGCCTGGTTAGCGGCCAGGCCTTGCAGACACCCCCAGCTGAGCACAGGGGGTTCGCTTCCAGTGACAGAATGGGAAATCCCTGCTGACGGCCGAGGGCTGTGCGCATCACAGAATGAGTAAATGGCGGGTGATTACAGTACAGCATACAAGAAACAAGACACTGACCTACAATTACATAGTTAAATTCACAGTTAAATTCATCTGTGGGCCAAAGTCTTTGTCCAATGTGGAGAACAACATCAAAGATAGCCAGCTGCTGTTCAATAAACAAAAAAGGAAACACCCTGGAATTCACCGGTTGTGGTATGCAATGCATGACACACACTACATACGATGCCTCCTGCACACTAAATGCGCCCACTTCTGGCTGTCACGTGACACATGGCTGTCCAACAGGGGCAAACCATGGCAAGGGCACAGACAGGGTGTGCATTGTGCACTGCATACCATAACTGGAGGTCTCTACAGCTGAACCATAACTAGCCTCTAACACACATTTACCACTAGAGTACAAGGGTCGACTTCCATTTTAGTTCCACAGGACAGCGACAGTGCCATGGAATGCTCCTGTCCTCGTGGCAGGTTGCATGCTGGAGTGATTGTACTCAGGCAAACTCTAACACTAAAAAGAGGCCTCTGAAATATGATTTTTTATTACTGCACAAATGTAACCGTTACTTCTTTTTTTTTTTAATTTAAATACATTTTTTATAACTAATACACATGAAAACAGCCTGGCATAAACCACAAGTGCAGATACACAGAGTGTAATGTGGTATTTATTGACACTGGTGAGAGGAGGGGCACCCAGACCCACTCTTGGCTTTCCCTTTCATAAGTCATGGCAATAAACATATTACACTGGGAGCCTGCATGGATTCTATATATGCATGTGGATACACACTCACACACACAGACATTCACACACACACATGCATGTTTTGTGCTTTTATTTCACAGAAAGCTGTGGTAGAAAAGCCATATATCACAAGGGTGTTTGCGTTCAGACTCCCTCCCACAGCCAGAGGGGGACCCCATCCCCCCAGGCCGGCTCGTGGAAGGTGTCCAAGGGGCAGTGGGTCTACTTACCCTGGACACCGTCCTTCCATGCCCAGGAGCACGGGCAGGGAAGTGTCACATGCGCCCACCCAGCGTGGGAACACAAAACTATGTTCATGCCCACGTTCTCCGGCAGGGAAAAACACAAAATTGCTCCCACCCATCGTGTGCAAAAGTAAAGCTGCTCCTGCTGGGTGGGAGAGAACCCAGCGCCCGCTGCACCCTGTATGGATGCAGGCATGGGAAATGGTGGGCTGCAAAGGGCATGGACCTCCCTCCTGCAGCCCCCAACAAAAATAATGGTGTGGGTGCCCCGGGTGGGCTCTGGGCACCTTAGATTGTTTAAAACAAAATACAACATGTGGTCAGCTCCTGTGGGTCTCATGGGGCTGCTGGCAGGGACAACAGGGCCGCAGGAGCTCGCCCGGCTGCCCCAAAACAAAAAACATAAAGATCTGAGTTACCCGGGTGAGCACCGAGACCCTCAAAAATCTAAATTAAAAAATAAATAAATCAATTAAGGGTGCCCCATAATGCCCTACAAGGGCCTTTTAAACATATTTCTGGGAGCCTGATTGTGTCCCATGAAGGGGCAGAGGCACAACCAAGCATTGGTTTTAATGTTGTGGGGGATGCAGGGAGCGCAGGAGTCCCTCCTCCCCCCAGAACAATAAAAGGAAACATGAGTAAGTGTCCTGGGACATCCAATTCACGACCCCAGGAGCGCTTACTATATTTTTTTTAAGCACTCCGACCTAGGGCTCCATGCTCTTCAGCTAGAGTGCAGTGCCCCCTTATGGTTGTTTGAATGGCTGCACTTTGTAGTTTGAAAAATGTTAAACAAATATTCCAAGATGTTTTACAAATAAACCTTTACTACTTTTTTATGACAGTCACTTTTTTGTTAAACATTGCACTGCGTGAAACAAGGAAATAAAGATTTGATTAAAAATATTGGTAATTTTTTGACAAATACAATACATGTGCTGCATATATGTTGATATCCTGACTCCTTTCTATAGCCAATAGGCCCACTTTTTACATTTGGGTGTTATGACCCTTTGACAAAGACAGTAGGTCCGGCTTACTTAAAATGACACCATTTATTTATTCAGCCATGTGCGTCTGCGGGGGTTTGGACACCAGACTCTGCTCCCAGCCCCCTGCTGTGCACGCTTGGGTTGTGGCCCCAACAGATATGTCTTATGAGAGAGCACCAATCAGAGGCTTTGGATTTGTGGAACTGAGTATGGCTCTTTGAGCTCCCATAGCACATTGAGAGAAAATACTCTATCGTCCAGTGAGATTTGTTTCTTTTTTAAATCAGAGATTCCATTGGCTATCGATGATTTGGGATTCACAAGCTGCCCAGGAGTTCATGGTTAAGGTATACAAAAGTCTGTCTGTCTTTAACAATTTGAAGCTCACCCAACATATTCTAGTGTCACAAAATTCTTAACAATGACTGGATGACTTTAGAACCAACCAGAGACAGTCTTTGGTGTAACCTTCAGTTTGCAGCCATGTTTGATGTGATTGCGTGCAGCATTTTTTGCTGGAACAAGGAGCCAGTTTCCTGTAAGTGTTAACGTGCCCCCCCCTCATTGTATCTGTACGAACCTTAACACAGGGGCATATGTATCAAACGATATTGTATTCGCAAATGCTGCGAATCGCAAAAAAACAGCATTTGCAAATACAAAATCTCAAAATGAGATGTATGAGGCATTTCAGCAGCGCATTCTTAGGGAATCGCTAATTTTGCGATTTCTTAAGTTTGCGTAAGCATTTAAGAAATCGCAAATTGCGATTCCTTAAATGCTATGTAACACGCACCCAAGTTGTGCAATTTCTCCTTAAGAAATCGCTACTTACCACCAACTTCAAGTTGGTGGTAATTTGCGATTTCTTTGAAAAATTCACTTTTTGGCATTTTTCAAAGTGCCATGTGGCGCACATACATGCCCTTAGGGCATGTATGTGCGCCATATGCGCACACATGCTGATTTCAGGGGTGCATCAGGGTGTCATCATGACACCCTTGCACCTTTGAAAATATTCTCAATTTGCGATTAGCAAATAGCGGTTCGCAAATTGAGAAAGACTTCCCATTCATTGCTATGGGCCTCCTGGCCCATAGTAATGAATGGGAAGGTATTCCTTAATTGCGATTTCGCAATTTGCTAATCGCAATTAAGGAATTTTAAGAATTCGCAAAATTTGTGCGCATTTTTAGATACATCCCGTTTTGCAATTCTCAAATAGCGATTCTCAAAAAAACGCTATTTGAGAATCGCAAATGGAGATGTTGATACATATGCCCCATAGTCACTTAGGCTGCGTCATTTGTTCGGAAAAATCCTACAAATTGGTTAAACAGTGAAAAACCGAAAATAGAACTAGAAACATATTTAACCATAACTGCACAGTCACTATGGTTGGTTGTGTTTTATAATATCTTATTCCTCGTCACAGCAATGGAGATGACCATCGTTTTTAATCCTGTGAATATTGGGTCATCTACAGAGTGACCCTGTGATTGTATTCAGGGTGTCCGGTATGTATGGGGGTATCCCTGAGGCTCTCAAGGCGGTGCATTATCGCCCATTAGAGGTCTTGGGGCCAAATTCCATTTGTAGCAGACTGCCTGCAATCCTCACTTCACCCAATTTTGACCTCAGAAAAAGAGCATACCTGATCACTGTTACAAAGGCAAATCGATCATTTTTAAAATGAATTGACATTAAACCATCTGTTTTCTTAAAGGAACCAGGGCTGCTTCAAAAAAATCTTTTCTGTTTGGGAGCACATTAGAGGTCAAAATACGTCCTCGGCCTTGTTTGCGAGGCTGGTGTTTGGACTAGCCGAGTACACTAATCCGTGTCTGGCTCTCCTAATCCCTGTTCCAACTATCTGTAGGCTCACACCATTCTTTCCTGATCATATCTTACCAACTGGCCTTCACTGTCTCCTGCTGGCATTCTCTT
This sequence comes from Triturus cristatus, assembly GCF_964204655.1. Lineage (NCBI taxonomy): Eukaryota > Metazoa > Chordata > Amphibia > Caudata > Salamandridae > Triturus > Triturus cristatus. The sequence goes on along the minus strand of NC_140592.1, from coordinate 1,277,735,073 downwards.
GTGTCATGCCCGTCCTCCAATACACACAAACGTATCTCACCACCTGCAAGTCAGTCGTATTCTGTTAATGAATCAGTTCGGGGGTGGGATAACAAATATAGTTGGAGGAGCGGACTCTCCGAGACATCTGATCTTTTTGTTTTCGAACCTTTCTTACTGGTTCTGCTTTGTTTTCCACTTACCCTATTGGCTCTTTTCTTCTTTGCTTGGGGCGTGTGTTTCGTTAATAATTTTGTATTGTATAGTATTTAACCTGATGCGCCACAGAGTGAAGTGGCAGTCTCCTGAGAACCTACTTTCTGTACTTCTAGGATAACTGTACTAGCTGCAGCAAAATAAATCCAATCTTCTAACGCCGACAGAGTGTCCCGTGTCTCTGTGTAACGAAGCAGGTGAACCCAGAAGACGGAGGGCGTACCCTGCGCCGCCAGGTCCAAAAGGTTCTGGTTTTTCACAATCCCACTACCCAATTTAGCTAACACCAATTTCAAAAGTTGGGCCAGCTCACGATCACTGTCTTTTTTTCTTGCCCACTCCTGCCCCCTTTACAGGCATGTCTACGTACTAACCGTGGGCTGAAACGAATGCTCCAGAGAGAGTGGAAGGGTGAGGGGGCTTCTCCCACGCAAAGCACACGTCCAGGTGGCCTTAAATTACCAGTTAGTTTGCCCAAAATTCAGTCCCACGCTTACCGGTAAAACACACACCCAGATGCCAAGATAACAGGGGGCTGCAATTTAGCCTTCCGGGTTGTGATCCAAACCAGGTGCCCAGATAAAAGAGAGCCTCAACTCCTGCTTTCCCAGTGGTTCTAACACCAAGAATCCCTCCCGCAACCGCACAGAAAAGCAATCAAACCCCCCCTTTCCTCCCGAGCTGTAAACACCCTGACTGCTAGTGTCCTGGGTAGGGGTGGGAGGAATTTGAAAAATCCACTTTCGCAAATTATCGCAAAATGTTAAAAATTATCGCAAACACGCGGAAATATCGCGAAGATGCGGAAGTTTTTTTCCCGCATGTTCGCGAGATTTTCTGCATGGTTGCGGCTCACCAACTTACCCATGTGGTTGCTGGTGGGCGTGGCCATCTTGTTTTCTGTTGTCTCGCGGTGCATGATCGCGAGAAGAAAGACGTGATCGTGCGACGCATGACGTCACTGCAGGTGCGAACTGTCGCGAGACAGCGCAAATGGCTAAAAACAATACATCTCATGGAGAACGCGGCCGGATCAAGAAAACTTGTCGGCGAACGCAGGGATTCAGGTAAGGCGATCGCGCGCGCGCGAGAATGTATTATTTTACAGCGTAAGCAAGAACCAAATTATCGCTAAGCTGCGGAATGCGGAAATTTTGACATTTTCGCACTTTCCTCGGAACGCGAAAATGTCAAATTATCGCAATTTCTGCAAACGGAACGAAATTTTCGCCCAGGCCTAGTCCTGGGTCCTAATGGTGCACTTCCTTATGGTACGCATTTATCCACAATACCAATACCACCACCACTAATACCACCACCACCACCAATACCAATATCAGCACCACCAATACCACCTCTGCCAGTACCACCACCACCAATACCATCACCACCACCAATACCATCACCACCACCATACCACCACCACCACCAATACCACTAATACCAATACCACCACCAATACCAATACCACCACCACCACCACCACCAATACCACTACCACCAATACCACCTCCACCAATACCACCACCAATACCACCACCACTACCACCACCACCAATACCACTGTCACCAATACCACCACCAATACCACCACAAATACCACCACCAATACCAATACCACCACCAAAACCAATACCACCAATACCACCACCACCAATACCACCACCACCAATACCACCACCACCAATACCACAACCACCACCAATACCACCACAAATTCTACCACCAATGTCAGCACCAATCCCACCACCAATACCAACACCACCAATACCACAACCACCACCACCAATACCAATGCCAGTGCTAATACCACCACCTCCAATATCACCACCACCACCACCAATACCACCACCAATACCAATACTACCACCACTAATACTACCACCACAAATACCAATACCACCACCAATACCACCACCACCAATACCACCAATACCAATACCACGGACCACCAATACCACCTCCACCAATACCACCACCAATACCACCACCAATACCACTACCAATACCACCACAAATTCTACCACCAATACCAATACCACCACCACCAATACCGCCAATATCACCACTACCAATGCCACCACCACCAATACACCACCACCAATGTCAGCACCAATCCCACCACCAATACCACCACCAATACCACACCCCACAACCACCACCACCGATACCAATGCCACTGCTAATACCACCACCCCCAATATCATCACCACCACCAATAAAAATAACACCACCACCCATACCACCACAACCACCAATACCAATACCACCACCACCACCAATACCACCACCACCAATACCAATACCACCACCAATATAACCACCACCAATACCACCATCACCACCAACACCAATACCACCACCAATATCACCAATACCACCACCAATACCACCACCAATATCACCACCATTAGTACCACCAATACCATCACAAATACCACCACCAACAATACCACCACCTCTAATACCACCAGCACCACCAATACCACCATCAATATCAGCACCACCAATACTACCATACCACCACCACCACCACCAATACCATAACCAATACTACTACCACCAATACCACCACCACCAATACCACCACCATCACCAGCACCACCACCACCAATACCCCACCATCAATACCACCACCACCAATACCACCATTACCACCAATACCACCACCACCAATACCACCACCACACCACCAATACCACTACCACCAATACCACCACCACCACCACCACCAATACCACCACAAATTCTACCACCAATACCACCACCACCAATACCACCAATATCACCACTACCAATGCCACCACCACCAATCCCACCACCACCAATGTCAGCACCAATCCCACCACCAATACCACCACCACCAATACCACACCCCACAACCACCACCACCAATACCAATGCCACTGCTAATACCACCACCCCCAATATCACCACCACCACCAATAACAATAACACCCCCACCAATACCACCACAACCACCAATACCAATACCACCACCACCACCACCAATACCACCACCACCAATTACAATACCACCACTAATACCACCACCAATATCACCACCACCAATACCACCACCAACACCAATACCACCACCAATATCACCAATACCACCACCAATATCACCACCACCAGTACCACCAATACCATCACAAATACCACCACCAACAATACCACCACCTCTAATACCACCAGCACCACCAATACCACCATCAATATCAGCACCACCAATACCACCACCAATACTACCATACCACCACCACCAATACCACCACCACCACCACCAATACCACAACCAATACCACCACCACCAATACCACCACCACCACCAGCACCACCACTACCAATACCCCCACCTTCAATACCACCACCACCAATACCACCATTACCACCAATACCACCACCACCAATACCACCACCACACCACCAATACCACTACCACCAATACCACCACCACCAACAATACCACCACCTTCACCACCAATACCACCAGCACCAATACCACCACCACCCCAATACTGCCACCACCAATACCACCACCACCAATACCACCTCTACCAATACCACCACTACCACCAATACTACCACTACCACCACCACCATAAAACCACCACTAATACTAGCAATACCATCCCCAATACCACCACCACTACCGATTCCAATACGACCATCACCACCACCAATACCACTAATACCAATAATACCAATACCACCACCACCAATACCACCACAGCCAATACCAGTACCACTGCCACCAATACCAATACCACCACCAATACCAATACCACCACCAATACCATCAATGCTACCACCAACACCAATCCTACCACCAATACCAACACCACTAATACCACCACCGCCACCAATACAAGCCCCAACAATACCACCACCACCAATACTAATACCACTACCACCAATACCAGCAATACTACCACCACCAATACCACCACCACCACCAATACCAATACCACCACCACCAATACCAATACCCCCACCTCAACGCCTCTCGCTCACTAGTAATAGCAGGGGCTCTATACGAGGCCAGAGCTGCAGCCGAGACCATCCCTCCCTCCATGCCTGCCATAAAGCACAGCCTGCCCTTCACCAGGAGTTGAAGCCAGGGCCCTACTACAGCTGGAGTGTTTTTTATTAGGCCAAAGATAGCAATGACATTACATAATGCAACACTGGGCACTCAAATCACGGAGAGGGCAGGAAATAGCCCCCCGCTCTTCCTCCTGAGCCGCGACAGTGTAATCACGGAACAAAAGATGTTGGAGTGTTTTTTTAGTGGTTATAGCTCAGATCATATGTGCCACTCACTTCACACTTTGTGTCTGTGTAATTTACAACACTTACACATCTTCTTCACAGCACTATTTTTCACAACTTTGAAGACGTCGCAGGCCGTTCTCTTCCTCTTATAGTTACAATCTAGCAAGCGGTCAAGAATGCCCTTTATTGCAATGCAATAGGTCTTGCTTTTGCGAGAGTTTAAGCTATTAGTATTGTAAATGACAGTATCTTTTATTTATGTTTTCAAACCCAAAACATAAATAAAAGTAATTGTCATTTACATTGCCAATAGTTAAAACTTCCGTGAATGCGAGATCTATTGCATTGCAAATGCTTGTTACAAATGTTAACACTGGTCAATGGTTTCACCTCATTATTACCAGTTTAACACCCAAATACAGCAATAAGCAACAAAAAAAAAACAGTCAACCTTTGTGAAGGTTCTTCCACTGCACGGCAAAACGTGTCACCCCATTTTTTATTACTTTTAATCAGTTTGAGCTAGAAACATTTGGGGAAAAATCTGTAGATTATGCAGCAGATGATACAATATCTGACAGATGCGTCCAATCCAATTATGCGGAAAAATTGCTGCTGCAAAATCACATCATTCCAGTGGCCCTGACTATAGGGATGTGATGGGCACAGATAAGTGCATTATCTCTGGACAGCCTTGTACATGATGCAGTATTTGAATTTGGTGGTCTTCACAAGTCCTTGTTGATGATACCACCTGATTGTGCAGTCGCTGCTATTTGTCAGTATGTTTTGTGGGAGACCAGATCAAAGTAGGGGCATGGAAGGACGTCTCAGCATGTTCTGTCCGAGGGTGACCATTGGCTACCAACAGATGGGGTTCAGTGGAAAACAAGGGGTAGTCTAGCAGGTACACAAAACATGCAACTGACACGAACAAAGCACAATTAATGACGTGGAAACCAGCTCCAGGGTGCGATAGGAAGCAACTGGATTTTTCTGAAGGGTGCAGCGGTGCCCCCTGTCACCCAGGCTGGTCACTTGCCCGAGTCTGGGGACGCCCGAGCTGAGCCAGTGTCATTATCTGTGCTCCTTAAGGAGCCAGCACGTGACCCTTACTCCCCTGATACCGGTTCTGTGTCCGGTGTGTCCGGTGTGTGTGGCGGGGTAATGGCTACATCACTGTGTGCCACGGACACATCAGACTGCAAAGGTGATGGGGCTGCATCACTGTGTGCCACTGACACATCAGGGGTCGGAGCTGTGTGTGTCGATTTTCCTGCTTCAGTCATCTGGGACAGGCTCAGTGGCAGCAATGGCAAGATGATGAAGTGCAGGGCATTGAAGTTCCCAGCCTCTACTCGCTGGTGGCCAGCCGCGGCAGCCATACTTGCAGCCTTCATCTGCTCCATTGTCTCCATTGACCTCCGCATCTGTGCCAACTCTGTGCTGTCGTTATAGGAAAGTGCATACCCAAAATCACTGGGACCTGGGTGTAAGGCAGTATATAAAGAAGTGGTCCCAGCACAGTTGTATTTTAAATGCAGTATCAAAAGCAATGTCAATAAACAATAAACAATTAATTAGTGCTAAAGTGTTATTTAATCACACTAAGCATATGATAACTTTTGATTTAGGCCAACAATTTTGAACAATGTTAGAATAAAAGGTTGGAGTGCCCAAATTGGTGAGGGGAGGGGAGGAGGGTGATTTGAGTGAGGTAGTGAGGCAAGTGACATATAATATTCAAAAGCATCACAATTAAATTGTTAGGCATGTTACTCAATGCCACATAATCACAATGAACATTTTCAAATAGTTTACATTCATTTGCAAAGCCATGTACAGTAAAACAAAACACAGTGCACAGTGCACTATTGGTGGTACTGGCATATATAGTATGTCGGCGTTTCGACCCCTTAACCCATGTAGGTTGGTTTAGGTCCTTACTGACATGGGTCTACATCAGGACAAAGGTGAAGGTGTAGAGAGAGGGGCACCTACAGATAAAATAAGTATTTTGTCAGGTCCGGAGAGGGAGAGTTTCAAGGATGAGAACAGGAATAGGGATAGATCGCTATATTGACCGTATTCGGAGAGAGAACCTGGTAGGTACAGACTTTGCATCAAGGACAGTAGGGCTCCAAGGCTCCAAATGGCGTGGGTGAGAGTGATAGCAGCTTCTTCTGCCTATCAAAGGCGGCAGCTTCTTCTGCCTGTCAATTCAGCAGAGGCTCGCTGACGGATTGCAGCGGCTTGTCAGGATTCGTAACTGTCAACGCCTCTAACTCTTGATCTTGGCACCCAGGTATACTTGCCAGAGGTGAACTCGTAATCATCACTTCACTTCAATCGCGCCCGTGTGCGCTTTTGAATATCTGGATAGCGGATTCATTTTAATTCTCCTCCCGCTTCCATGACTGATGAATTGATATGGAAATTCACATGATGGGGCCATAATTTTACAGACTAGAGCCTGGCCTGGTCAGCGAACCGGGAATTACTGTGGTTCTTTGTAGGCTGTCATCCCCTTCCCCAACACAGTCCTGATGAAGACCCGCTTTGACTATTCATTATTGCATATATTGAGTTGAAACGTCGACGATACCTCCTCGTCCAGATCAAGTCCTAGCTTGCAAAATATCAAAATTGGATAAAGCAGCAGGGTCATTGTTTTCTTCGCTCTACTCTGGCCTTCCCTTCCCCTGTACATATTTCAATCACCTTGTACATAATACGCACTTTACCGTATCACTAAGCACAATATGTCACTTGATCACATTTTCACCTCAATAGTTCACCTTGTTGACCGCCTCTTATTAATGTATAGGTATATATAAATGATGCAATTTATATAAAACAACTTGGTACCCTGCAACCAGATTTCTTTGTGACTTTGTTTGTTTTTTGGTGTGTTCCTTAATTGTTTCAACATGTAATGTTTTTTAGAGAATAACTCAGCCAATTGAATTGTGTATATAAGAAATATCTGTCCTCACCCGGCAGAACCATTGTTTTTTGTTAAAGCCTTCCTGTTGGCGGCGAGTTTTTGTTTGGTCTGCCTGTTCACATCATGCCAGTTCCTCTTGACCTCCATTGACCTCCTTGACATTCCGACTGCATTGACGTTGGTGACGATGGCCTGCCATATTTCCGTTTTGGTTGCCAGTGCTGCAGTGGAGGTGCCGAACAGTTGTTGATGGTGTTCTATCACCTCCGTGATGATGATCTGGTCTTCCTGCGGGCTGAACCCCGTCTTCCTCTGCTCCTTTCCCTTCCTCGAACACGCAGTTTCTGGCTGGTCCTCCGTGGGGCTTGTGGAGTTCGGCTTGTCCTCTGCACTCGTTTATTTTCTTTCTTTTATAGTGCATTTTCCCGCCAGACACGTGGGATTTGCAGGCCTGTGGCTGGTTTTCGCGGCTTTTTGTATCGCGCTTGGCCTCATTGCAGCTTTTTTTGCGTTCGTGTTTCACATTTTTGAGACGAGGCGTTGTTATTAACGCGGCCATTTAATGCGTTATCTGGTGACTATCGCGTGGTACCGCCGTGTTTTGAATACTTGGTTAACACGGTGTAAGTTTCCCACGATAGACTGCGATGTAGGTTGTGTTAGGTTACTTTTGCGGTCATTATCACACGTTCTTGAGAATATGCCCCATAGTGTATAATACCCCTGATGAGGTGTTGAAGCACTTTTCAGCAAGTAGCACACTACTGGGCCACCCAAAAAGGATCAGTGGTGGATTAGTCTAGGGAAATATGAGTTTGTTTGAGCGGTGGACATGCAAATCTGTTAGATGGATAGTGGAGAAATAGAAGACGGAAGGTTCTAGAAAGCAGGGCCGGAGTAGCCGAGGCGGGCACCGGGCGTTTCCCGGTGGGCCGGAAGGGTAGTGGCCGGTCTTGAACCGATGGGGGCTGTTTTTGATATAGGGGGCCGGTTTTGCAGCAGTGCTTCGCAGCAGCACACCGCCGCCCCACCCACAGCCGGTCCGGTCCCAGTCCGGCCCTGCTAGAGAGAGTCATGTGGGAGATCCTGGTAGTAAGATGAGGCTCGGGATGGAGGAGGGGAGCGCCTCTAGAAAGGGATTAGGGGAATCATACTGATAACATGAGGTTTGGGATACACAAGGCAAGAATTTAGAAAGGGCTGCTTGTAAGATCATAGCAGTAAGATGAGGTTTCGTGTGAGCCAAAGAGGGGTCGAGGGGGGCGAGACTGGAAAAGTTTATTTTTCAGAGAAGAAACCCTGGAAAGACCCCCAGGTCTGAGCCAGGTCCATGCCACTGGGCCCGAGCGTCCTTCACTTGGGCTCAGCCTCCGTCCAGACGTAAGAGAGACGGGGAATGCGAAATCAGGGCCCCCTCCCTGCCCCCGCCCCGCCCCGCCCCCCCTGGCCTTCAATGCTTCCCTCATTACACAACAGCAGTGTGCCCTCTGATGAAATATCTCATTACTGCCTTATTCAGAGCTCACAAAGGGACCCCGAAAAGCTGCCCCCGCCATGGCCAGTAATTGCAGAGCGTGCTCCGGCGTGAACCCCGGCCAGGCCCAGGTGCCGGGGCAGCCGCTAATGCGCGGTGTGCGCCGCGGCAATTAGCCGCGGCAATTGCAGAAATTAACAATTAGCTAACATGCACCCCTCCATGTGCGGGCAGCAACGCGCTGCCTGTAATCCCGGCGTCTCCCCAGCCCCTGATTGCTGGTTATTTACATACAGCGCCTGGGCCCGCGTTAAACTCTGCTTCCTCGCTCGGCTCCCATGTGCAACAGGATGCATATGTGTTGGTTTGTGTGTACATGTCGAGGTGTGTCTGCACGGGGGTGCCCGTGTGTTCATGTGTTAGTTCATGTCCGCACTGGTTTCTGGGCAGTTGTCTTATGCCTGTATTAAATGGTGTGTGTGTGTGGGTGTGTTTGTGTGTGTCTCTATCCCAGTGACCATATGTTAGGTGGGAGTCGGTATGTGTTAATTTACCTCTACATTGGTTTCCGTGCAGTAGTTGGTTTACCAGGTTATACCGGCATTAAAGTGTGTGTGACTGTGTGTGTGTGACTGTGTGTGTGTGGCTGTGTGTGTAACTCAATGACCACGTCTTAGGCGATGGCTGCATCAGTCGTTACGTATTAATTTACGTCTGCATTGATTTCCGCGTAGTTGTCAGTTTACCAGCTTATGCTGCAGTGGGGGGTTTGTGTGTCTGTGTGTGTGTGGCTCAGTGACCACATCTTAGTTAGTGGCTGCTTGAGTCGGTATTTGTTAATTTTACGTGTGCATTGATTTCATTGCTGTTACTTTACCAGTTTATACTTTCATTAAGGTGTGTTTGTGTGTGTGTGTGTGTGTGTGTGTGTGTAGCTCAGTGACCACACCCTTGGTGGTGATTGCACGAGTCGCTGTGTGTTAGTTGATGTGTTAGTTGATGTCTGCATTAGTGTGTGCGTGTGTGTCTAGCTCAGTGACCACACCCTAGGTGGTGACTGCATGAGTGGGTGTGTGTTAGTTGATGTCTGCATTAGTGTGTGGGTGTGTGTCTAGCTCAGTGACCACACCCTAGGTGGTGACTGCATGAGTCGCTGTGTGTTAGTTGATGTCTGCATTACTGTGTGCGTGTGTGTCTAGCTCAGTGACCACACCCTAGGTGGTGACTGCATGAGTCGCTGTGTGTTAGTTGATGTCTGCATTAGTGTGTGCGTGTGTGTCTAGCTCAGTGACCACACCCTACGTGGTGACTGCATGAGTGGGTGTGTGTTAGTTGATGTCTGCATTAGTGTGTGGGTGTGTGTCTAGCTCAGTGACCACACCCTAGGTGGTGACTGCATGAGTCGCTGTGTGTTAGTTGATGTCTGCATTAATGTGTGCGTGTGTGTCTAGCTCAGTGACCACACCCTAGGTGGTGACTGCATGAGTGGGTGTGTGTTAGTTGATGTCTGCATTAGTGTGTGGGTGTGTGTCTAGCTCAGTGACCACACCCTAGGTGGTGACTGCATGAGTCGCTGTGTGTTAGTTGATGTCTGCATTACTGTGTGCGTGTGTGTCTAGCTCAGTGACCACACCCTAGGTGGTGACTGCATGAGTCGCTGTGTGTTAGTTGATGTCTGCATTAGTGTGTGCCTGTGTGTCTAGCTCAGTGACCACACCCTAGGTGGTGACTGCATGAGTCGCGGTGTGTTAGTTGATGTCTGCATTAGTGTGTGTGCTATGTTAGTGGGTACATGTCAGTGTTCCACGTTATGTCCGACTGAGGGTGTGTGTGAGTGTGTGTGTGCGTGGAAATGTCACAGTCCGAGGATGAAGCATTAACACGTAGGTGTGTTAGTCACAGTCTGTACGCATCAGTGTGTGTGTTTGTGTGTATCACTTCCTACATGTCAGCCAGTACGTCAAACGTCTTTATTTCAGCAAATTTGCCTTCAAAAGCCTAAAAACATCACGGTGTGTAGTAACATAAACACATTTGGGCATAAAAGGCAATTGTAGTCGTTAACACATTGAGAAGCTTGAATTTAAAATAATGTTAAAAGCAAGAACAACGATAACGTTTGAGCTTTCAACAAAAGGTTTACAGACTCAGAGCGATTTGGGATCTGACTTGCTTTTCTAATAAAGTATAAAACTGATAAAAATACATTTGCCTTTTTAATCTTTGTGAGAATGCCATCGCGGCCTGGTAGGGGTTAATCTCCGCCTCGGGCAGCAAAGGGACCCAAAGGCGCCCCCTGGCCCTGAATGTATAGGGCGGAATGAAATAAGGCGGCTTGTGCTCTGCTTTGTGATGGGAAGCCCCGCTGCCACGCGCATGGCGGAGGAAAGGCTACTTTAACATGGATTAGCTTTAATCGAAAATATGTTAAAAGGAGATGATATTGTGCCTTTTCAATCCAACCCAAATACGGTTCAATAAATGTAAGAGTTGGAATTTGCAGGCAATGCGGGACTGTTTGCATGTTTGAGGCACCCCTGAGCCTCCCCTCCAGAGAGCAATCCACACTTAGGGATTTAACAATAGTCTTAGCATCAGACGACATATTTGGGGACACGAACATCTCTTTTAGGTCCAATTTATAAAAGGCACATTTTACAGCCAAGGTATCTTGTTAGTTTTATCCAGAGATAACATGCATACTCTCACCACACGTGCTTCCGGGTTTTGCCAACACTTGCTCCATATAGGAGTGGGGCAATTGTCATCTGGTCCCCTATGTGAGATAGGTCCAACTCCTTATGGCATATAAAATCCTGTGTGTGAAACCATTTTCTATATATTAGAGCATATCTGCTTTTTGGTTACCCCATACCCCTGCCCCATATAACGCGGCGGAGCTGGATTGAGATTTATATGAAGCTACCTTCTCTGCCAGGGGTTTATGTTTTCAATTCCTTGCAAACCGTAAAACGGCCTCCACATTTCTTCTCATTTGCTGTGGTTTTGAAGTTAGATGGTTTTCGATTTTAATGACGAATTAAAAACGATTCCTTTTTTTTTTATTATTTTTTTTTTTTTATTGAAGAATTTTTTTCACTGGCAGGCCAGGATGCTGGCATGGTTTAAATTAGAAACTGCTGTACAAAAGTTTCAGGGAAGGCGAAGACGTCTAATTGCCTCTAAGAACTGGGCCCCCTTTCAAGATTGGTTAGCAACTTAATAATGTATTCCTGCTCATGTATTGTTTCTTTGTATATATTCTTATATGATCCGGCTTTCAATTTCTTCATTGATAATGCATTTTTGTTCTGTAATATTTTTTATGGTACCTGTCTGTATGAACTGTATATCGCCAATCCTTCCCCCACCACTGCGGGGGGATGGTTAAAAAAAAAAAATTTAAAAACGATTCCTAACTAATTTAAATCATTTATTCCCTTTAAACGTCTACCACCCATTCTAAAGTGCTTGAGTTTCGTGCGTAGTGGCGCACAGTTCATAGTATACGACTTTGTGTAATTGACTTCCAAGTCCAAGCCCTCCATGTAATCTGTGATGTGGTCTAACAGTTATTGTAACGCTTCTGGGGCGCCCAAGTAAAACCGCATCATCTGCGTACAAGAGTATGGGCACAGAAAGATCCCCATCTTTGGGACGTTCACCCCTGACCGAAGTAAAGGCTCCATATAAACCAAGAACAGGAAAAGCGCTAAAATAAATCCCTGTCTTACGCCTCTCAGGGGCTCTATTTGAGGGGACAATTTCCCTTGTAGACCGTAACGTACGGAGTCTTTAAAATCAAAATAGAGGCCTTATATTATGGTAAGTAAGTTCAGTTCCACTCCCAGCTTCTGCATTAATCCCACAATGTTCTGTTCAATAGATCAAAGGCAAACCAAAGATCAATAAAAGCCATATGAGTGCCTCCCGTTTGCCTTTACGTATTTACTAAGGATGAGGCGAAGATGTAATATTTGTTCTGTGGTGCCTATGCCAGGCCTGAACCCAAACTGAACGGGCGTTAAGACCCTATTCTCTTCTGCCCATGTCTCTAAGCGGGCTAAAATCACTTCTCCCAGGACTTTTAGGGTCGCATTTATAAGGTAAATAGGTCTATAACAGGCTGGGGCAAATTTGTCTCCCTTTTTAGGTCTCGCCTAGCGCAGCGCGCATGCGTTACTCGAGGAGGGGGCCTCTTGCAATCACTCCAGACCTTCACTCGTGCATGTGGCGGCCTGCTTCTTGCGGGAGCGAGCAGGGGCGCGCAGGGCATCTGTTCTGTATCATGGTCGCTTTCACTTTCGCAGTCGCGTGGCCAGGCTTGTTTTTTTTAGGCACCAGAAGATTAAGTGATTTGCCCAGTGTCACAGGATGTTTTAGAGCCTACAGCCAAACTCGAACCTGGTTTCCCAGCTTCAAAGTCAGCTGAAGGGGTGTGAGAGGCGGGTAAACTGGCGCTGGTAGAAAACAATAGTAAAGTGGTTCAAACATGTAAAGTTTGCACCACCAATCGTCCGAGATTACTTCATTCCAGCGCATCCTCAACAAACTGATATCGAAAACTTCCTGTGTTAAGGCCCCAGAAGACACAAGTATTTCAGCTCCCCCCCACCTGTGTTGTGTGTGTTTTTTGTTGCAGTCTTGGACTTGTCTCGTTTATCCCATTATGATGTCCCAGATGCAATGGTAAAGCCTCCGGAACTGTATGAGCTACACCCACATGTAGTCAGCTCTTCGAAGCTCCCAGACTGGTTTTATTGATCTGTTAAATGACTGGGACTCCCACTCATTTAACAGATCAATAAAAACCAGAGTACTGACCCATGTCATACCTATGTTCTTTCTTGTTTCTTTGTGTTGCTGCCTGTCGTCACTTCTCCTCTGCTTGTGCTGTGATTTAGGATTATGTTTTATTTTAACTGTTTTGCTACCCCACACCCCTCTCCACTCTGCCGTCCATGCTTGTTTAAAGAGTAGCCGCCTTTCATCAGCTGCAGTTTTCCAGTGTTCTTAGTTCCTGGCACTGAGGGCTAGTGGACTGCTGATGAGGACTAGGGATTCTGTTGCTACAGACAGCATAGTGCTGCACACGTCCCCGTATGGTGTATCGGAATCAGTACTCTCCATGCTGCTGGCTGAACGGGCAGGTGAGCACCGAGCACCGCATCTCCGCCTGCCCTCGGGAGCAGGCCAGATGGCTGCATGCAGGCAGTTCTCCACGGGTCGGTGCAGCTCTGTGGAAAGAAGCTGGAGCAGAGTACCCCCGATGGATTGGCGCCATGCCAGCCTGCTCTCTTTGTGGCTATGTCTAGAGCTCTGTGCGATGGCAGCGGTGCCTATGACAACTAAGTAGCAGAAGCATGTGCTGACCTGCTATCCCCTCCTCTGGCTCACCAGGGCGCCGCACTGTAAGATTAAATCCAATGGGTTTCACTTTAATTTGTTTTTATGTTATTTTTGAGACCAGCCAAGTTTCCCATAAAATGCAGTTCTTTCCAGTACACCTTGCTCGAAAAGTGCAGTCACGGAGGTACTTTAGCAGTGAGGATACTGCCAGCTCGCTTGTTGTAACGTTGTACTAGTTTTGTTGCTAAACATGTGCCCATCTCCTACGTTTACATGCAAACCCTTCCAGAGCAGACCCCAGGACACGCGCTGGTCGAAATGTTATTGTTAGCCTGTCTCTAATGAACTTCTCAAGACTCGCAGTCCTGGCCAGTAGAGGCCCCATGAACTAAAGCAATGGTAATCTCCCCTTCTCTCTACCAGTGTGTTCACCCCTGGGATGGCATGTTTACAACTGTAAGCTAATTTACGTCACTGTCACATGGAAATCCGTGTACACAAGAATCTCCTACAGTATATAAGTGCAAAAAAAGGATGTGTGAATGGTGTTGCAGAGCGTTAGACAGTATGGGTTTGTTTTGAAGCATGACTAGCTAGTGTACCCGGTGGAGGCATACACTGCGGGCCTGGGGTGTTAAGGGAGAGCAACACCGCTGCCACAGGTCACACTTTGCTTCGAATGACAGGGCCTATGTTGCATTGCTGCACTGTCTGTGAACTGTCTGCAATGTGCTTTGCAGCACTACGCTGTCTGGACTGAGGGTTGCTGCATGGGCGGTATTCACACACCAATAAAGTGAGGATCAGTGCGCTAGGGTTACGGTTGTGTAGCTGTATCAGCTGTAGGTGTGCTTTCATGTGCATGTGTTCTCCAATACTTGCTGTTTTGGAGTAAGTCATCTTGCATGATTGTTGAACGTGGTTGCTTCTGTGGTGTGCTACTTTTGACAAGTTAGTGTTAATTATACACACAGTTACATGCCACGCAATGCAACTCCACACAATTCCAATCCACACCACATAATTCAACTCAACAACAAAATTACACAACGCACTGCATAATCCAATCCACACCACAGAATTCCAAATCATGCCACAACATTTGACAGTACACCATATAATTAAACTCCACTATATACCACTCCACAACACAAAATACCATTCCATATAATTGCACTCATAACACACAATCCCACTCCACATAATTTCAGTACAATCAATACCACATAATTACTATCCACATAATTCCACAGCACACCATGCCACATAGTTCCACTTCACAAACGCACTTCACACCACACAATTACACGCCATACAATTCCACAACCCAGCAATTTCAATCCAACCCACATAATTCCACTACACACCATATACGTCCACTCCATAAAACATGGGTAAAAGACATTGGTGCCGATTACGATCCGGTAAAAACCGGGTACGAACCGTCGGTCGGAGCGTTTTCCCCGTCCGACTCGTACCCGGTCGTAAAACTTTACAAACATGGAATTACGATTCGCACGGAAACACCATTTCCGTACGAATCGTAAAAAACACCGACCGACGAAAATATACATACGAATGTGATCCGGGAATGCTGCGACGTGACGTCGGGACGCTTTCAGGCAGCGTTTCACGACCCAGGAATTACGATTCGAACCGACAGCAGTCCGGACGGCAATATTTTCACGGCACCCAAAAAGTGCCGCAAAAGCGAAGTACGGCGCGAATCGACCAGAGTAGGTGGCCCGGTACGCACCGTACCCCCCCCCCGCCCCCGTAGGTACGCGCCGACCCCCCCCCAGCCCCCGTAGGTACGCGCCGACCCCCCCCCAGCCCCCGTAGGTACGCGCCGAACCCCCCTGTATGTACACCCGTGTACGTGTCGAACCCCCCCGTGTACGGTCGAGTCGAACCCCCCCCGTGTACGTTCGAGTCAAACCCCCCGTGTACGTTCGAGTCGTACCCCCACCCGTGTATGTACGGTGCGTACCCCCCCGTGTACGTTCGGGTGGGGGTTCGACTCGAACGTACACGGGGGGTTCGACTCGAACGTACACGGGGGGTTTGACTCGAACGTACACGGGGGGGTTCGACACGTACACGGGTGTACATACAGGGGGGTTCGGCGCGTACCTACGGGGCTGGGGGGGGTCGGCGCGTACCTACGGGGGCTGGGGGGGGGGTCGGCGCATACCTACGGGGGCGGGGGGGTTCGACTCGAACGTACACGGGGGGGTTCGACTCGAACGTACACGGGGGGTACGCACCATACATACACGGGTGGGGGTTCGACTCGAACGTACACGTGGGGGTTCGACACGTACACAGGTGTACATACAGGGGGGTTCGACACGTACACGGGTGTACATACAGGGGGGTTCGGCGCGTACCTACGGGGGCTGGGGGCGCGTATGCGGGCACGTCTCCATGGTTGCTATGGGAGTTCGGTGCGGACGGTGATTTTTCCATCCGGTTGTAACCTCGGACGCACGGGATGGATCGTGATTCCTCGGTCGGACTTCACCTTTCACGTTTGTACGGTAAATCGTCCGAGGACGTGTCGGACACATTTTCCGACCCGAGGACGTGTGGGGAATGATTCCCAATGCGGTTCGTATGGACTTTTTACCATGCGAATCGTGATTGCCAGTTCGTACGGCACTTGTACGATTCGTACGGTAAAAAGACCGGATACGAGTCGCACGGGGATATTTTTTACCGGATCGTGATCGGCACCTCTGTCTTTTACAAGGCCAACAGCTATAACTCAACCAAATGTGAACCCTATTGCATTTCCAATGCTTGTGTTTTGCAGTGGAAGGAATGACTCCTAATTTGCCTGTGTACATCTTCAAATTACCTTTACAGTTTAAAATACAGTATCAACAGTATTTCTCCATTTAATGCTGTTTTAATAGGTTTTTGAGGCATTTTATTTGCTGACTTTTTTTTAAAGAGCTTAATCAAAGTGATTGTTTACTTTTTAATGCTTTGGGAGTTTGGGTATTTAATATGTAATTGTGTAATATGCCTATGTTATATCGTTTTTCACTAAAACTCTTTTTTTCTTCATTATTGAACGTAAAAGCACTTCCAGGTATATAAGTTCAGACTGACACTTGTATAAAAAAAGGCATTAAATTAGTACTTCTGAAAGCAGTGCAATAACGTGCATATTAGTGTCAAAGCATCTTTGTTAAAGAATTACACTTTTTTGAATTTTTAAGATACTTTATCATATGTTCATTAAACAGCATGGAAGCCCATCCTTGGGTGTGTGTGTGGCCGTTCACCAGTGGCACGTGAAGTAACAGTAGATGTTGTAGCACTCAGTATAATGTGATGCGTGGACAAATACTTATAAGGACCCAAAGGCGAGACCCATTGGCTATGCCAATGCTTGTTGAAAATAGGTACAAGGAGGGCAGATCTCCATGAGTCTGGGATTTCTCCCTCCCGGGCACATCTTAAAACGTTTGTTAAAACTGGGCCCCATAAATCAGGGTTTGTCTTGAAAAGGTTCACTGGTACCCCATAGGTCCGGGCCCCATTCAGGGGTCTGATCTCTTAATAGCTAGCGCCCCCTAACTCATTTCAATGGGGGGTTTATGGGGTGCTGGGGCTCGGTCTACCAGGGGAAGCAACTTAGGTTGTTGATTTGCGGTGACTCTCTGTCAATGGGTTGATAAATACCCCTAAAAGGTGTTACCCACTGATCTTCTTGAATTATAGCCTCCACCTTGGGAGTATCAAGGTGAGAGAAAAAGGGTGGGTTTATATCCTGCCAGAATCCAGTGCTCACTCGCTTCAATGTTCAACAGGCAGCATTTGTGTTGGTTAATGTGTACATGCCAAGGTGTGTCTGCACAAGGGAATGCACACACTAGTGTCCATGAGTTAATGTGTTAGTTGATGTCTGCATTGGTTTCTGTATAGTTGTCAGTTTACCAGCTTATGCCTGCGTTACAGGGTGTGTGTGTGTCTAGATGTGTGTGTGTCTAGCTCAGTGACCACTTCTTAGGTGGTGGCTGCATGAGTCGATGTGTCTTAATTTACGTTTGCATTTTTTCTGTGTAGTTGCCAGTTTAACAGTTTATGCCTGCATTGAGGTGTATTTGTGTGTGTCTAGGTCAGTGACCACATCCTAGGTGGTGGCTGCAAGAGTCGGTGTGTGTTAGTTGATGTCTGCATTAGTGTGTGTGTGTGTGTGTGTGTGTGTATAGCCCAGTGACCACATCTTAGGTGGTGGCTGCATGAGTCGGTGAGTGTTTGTTGATGTCTGCATTAGTGTGTGTGTGTGTGTGTGTGTGTGTGTGTGTATGTTTAGCTCAGTGACCACATCCTAGGTGGTGGCTGCATGAGTCGGTGTGTGTTAGTTGATGTCTACATTAGTGTGTGTGTGTATGTTTAGCTCAGTGACCACATCCTAGGTGGTGGCTGCATGAGTCGGTGTGTGTTAGTTGATGTCTACATTAGTGTGTGTGTGTATGTTTAGCTCAGTGACCACATCTTAGGTGGTGGCTGCATGAGTCGGTGAGTGTTAGTTGATGTCTGCATTAGTGTGTGTGTGTGTGTGTATGTGTATGTTTAGCTCAATGACCACATCCTAGGTGGTGGCTGCATGAGTCGGTGTGTGTTAGTTGATGTCTACATTAGTGTGTGTGTGTGTATGTTTAGCTCAGTGACCACATCTTAGGTGGTGGCTGCATGAGTTGGTGTGGGTTAGTTGATGTCTGCATTAGTGTGTGGGTGTGTTATTTTAGTGGGTACATGTCTGTGTTCCACGTTATGTCCGACTGAGAGGGTGTGTGAGTATGTGTGTCAGTGGAAATGTCAGTGTCTCAGGATGAAGCTTTTACATGTATGTGTTAGTCACAGTGTCTGTACGCATGAGTGTGTGTGTATCCAGGGCTTTCAGCGGGCTGGGTCCTGCCGGTGCTCTGCACCGCCAGTTCATAAAAGTAGGTACTGAGACGGGTCCTTATCGGGTTCTCTATCTTTTCCCCTCGAGGTGAAAACAAAATCTTAACTCTGCAGCAGTTCTTTGATGTAGCTTCTAGGAGACTGGTTATAGTTCTTTCACAGTCTCAGCATTTCAAAACTGAATCATTTTCCAATATTATATAGAACTAAGCCATAATTGTTACTCATTTATCTTACGCAACTAATTGACAAAGGCTTGTTGTAGGTGTAATGTTGCATGTTTTATTATATATCTGGATGCAATGACAGAAGCAGTAAAATACCAGTAGGGTGGCACACTATGTGAGCACAGATTTTTAGCTTGTGTGTTTTTAAACCACACCCTAAATTACATCGGCCCAACTGTTTGGAGACCCCACAGTTTTTTTATCCCACTTAAAACCCTGTGCGTATTACTTGATACATGTCAGTGTACCAGGATATGTCATCAACTTGTATGTTTCAGTCACTGTGTGTGCATCAGTGTTTTTGTGTGTATGTGTCAGTATGTGCATTAGTGTGCCTTGAAAGAAGAAAACCCTCGACCCTGGAGGGGTTACTCTAGTGAGCACTCCTATGCGAAATAAAATCGCGTAATCAATTCAATTCTTCATTTGTAGCGTAGTTTATTCCTGAATATCTTGTAGATTAAATATTATTCAAACTTTACGAGATCGTAATTTAATTCTTGATTACGACAGTCATGATAGTCATCCATGTTAATATTTCACAGGAATTATATATTATATCCCCGATGCATTTCGGGTCTCGCCCTTCTTCAGGGGGTAATCCCTAGAACAAGAGAAAAGGTTCTCTAAGTGATCCTTGAACTGAATGCACTGTATTATGTATAAATATTCAGAAATGGTGATGAATCTAACTGAAGACCCAGTAAAACAAAAATCACCCGAACAGTGCACTATCATAAATAAACGTGCTTTGTGTGTCCAAAAATTCACGTGAACGCGAACGAAGCAATCAAAAGTAATCATCGGAGCAGTGTGTAACCTGTAAAAGGAAATGAACGTGCGATGGCGTAAGACTAAGCGTGTCAAGAGCGATACTATCATAAGATTGTGTAACGGATGAAGGTGCAGCATATAAATGTAAAAATAGAATCAAGTGCGTGATAAAACATTCCCATGTGAACGCGAGCGTATAAATGAAACAGCAAGTGCAATACATGAAGTCGACCACCTTATTTCCCACAGAGTTAACCGGCGTAAAAACGTATAACGTGCAAGGACCGCTGTGTGATTCATCGTACCTGTGACGAAGCTCTGGTTAGAGCGTGATCTGTGTAATTCTCTCCGCGATGTGCAGGGGTGTGTCAGCGTACGTTAACCCGGTACAAATCAGCAAGGAAACCGGAAGTAACCCATGACAAGTAATGGAAAGTGTAAACAGACTCGAAAACGCTCTCATAGAAAGCGAACAGTGCAATGTGCCGAAATTCAGTGAAGTGAAAATTAAAAATAAGGGCCCCCACCTAATAGTAAATCAAAAGGGCTCTCATGTATAAACTGACAAAAATTAAATTGCCAATATTATAATCCAAATTGAATTATCCTGATTTACAGAAAAGAATACTAAACAAGTAACACTGAACAGTTCTAAAAAAAACCTGCCGAGTGGAACAGAGAAGTTCTTGAAAACTATAACAATAAAGTTTGTTGAAGACCATTACAATAAACTGTACATATCATAATATGAACAGAACAATCACAGAAAGCAACTGCGTCCTAAAGAGGATATTGACATTTAAGTGTTTAACATGTGATTGATTATAGATAACAGCTAAATTCCAAACATTCATTGAGACTTTTTGGGTGCAACAAATTAAGTTTTTTTATCACAAACAATTCACGTAGTAATACAATTTTTCTATTGTCTCTTCCTGGTTTGACAACAACTTGTTCCAGAATCAAAAATCTCAATTGGCTGATATTATGATTCATGGCAGAAAAATGAGCTGCCACGGTCGATTTCAAATTTTTAAGCCGTATATTACTTTTCTGTTCTATCAAGCGTGTTTTGATTTTGCATTCAGTTTTCCCTCCGTAGGGTAACCCGCAGAGACATTCGAGCAAATACACTACATTACTAGTGTCCAACGTAGCAGTCACATGTAGTTTGATTGGAGTCCCCTGGGTAGGATGTGTCAGATTTGTCCCTTTTATGATGTTATACCAGTTACCACAATTATGACATGGGATGGTGCCAGTATAGATTGGGACTGTGTTCTCTTTTTTCATCTGTAGTAGTTGTTGCCAATTTCTCGTACGTTGGTATGCGAAAATAGGGAACTGGTGGAATATCCCCTTAAAATCGGTTTCTGCCTGTATGAGAGGCCAATATTTTCGGATGCTTTGTTTAATGTTCTGACTTTGTGTTGAATATTTAGATAAAAATACCATTCTTTCATCATTCTTTTTTGCCAGTCTATTCGGTTTTATTAATTATGATCTGGTGTTAGGTTCAGCTTTTTCTTCTGCTTGACGTAAAATCGACTCAGGATATTCCCTGTTCTTGAATATCAAAATAAATTTTGCTTTGTTCTCATGGTATAATTCCTCAGTAGATGAGATACGTTTAGCTCTGAGAAGTTGAGAATATGGAAGATGTTTTTTCAGGCTCATTTGATGGAAACTGGTAAAATGTAAGAAATTGTTTCTGTCTGTGGATTTTGTAAACACTGTTGTTATCAGTTTGTGGTCCTGTATAGAGATTTCAACATCCCAAAAATAAATTTTTTCTTTATCCACGTTGTATGTAAACTGAATGCGATAATCAATGGTATTGATGTTCCTAACGGCCTGATGTAAATCGTTTTTTGTGCCTTTCCAGATAAGAAAAATGTCGTCAATGTATCAGTGATAAGTAATTAAATTGTCTTGCCAGATGAATTTGGATAAAATGTGATCTAATTCGAACCGATGCATGAAGAGATTTGCATACGCAGGAGCTGCACAATTACCAATAGAAGTACCTGAGAGTTGGGTATAGAATCGATCTTGCCAGGTAAAATAACTGTGGTACAATGTGAAATGCATTAGTTCCATGAGAAACACCTTAAGGTCATCGTTTTTATCACTTTCTACGAGAAAGGATTCCTTTGCTTGTAAGCCTAGGTCATGAGGAATGGAGGTATACAAGGAGTTTACGTCGATGGTGCATAATAGTAGTTCACTATTTCCATCAATCTCAATGTTGGTGATTTTGTTAATGAAGTCAGTAGTTTCCTGTAAATAGGGTGTCATTTTGCGTACACTGGATTGTAAGTGACAATCGATGTATTTGCCGATGGGCTCATGTATTGAATTCTTCTTACTTACTATGGGTCTGAATGGAGGTTTGTGCAAATTTTTATGAATTTTCGGA
This sequence comes from Triturus cristatus, assembly GCF_964204655.1. Lineage (NCBI taxonomy): Eukaryota > Metazoa > Chordata > Amphibia > Caudata > Salamandridae > Triturus > Triturus cristatus. The sequence continues at coordinate 1,277,712,487 of NC_140592.1, read as the reverse complement.
ATCATGTATAGGTACGGGGTGCTTGGATTCTCTTTGTTTAAAAATGTTTTATCACGTTCATTGATGGTTCCCGAATTCAGGGCTTTCTCTATGATAGTTTTCAATACTCTAGTGAATTCTTGAGTAGGATTTGTATTAAGTTTCATGTAGATTGTTTTGTCACAAACATGAGCTTGTACGTTGTCAAGGTAAAAATTGTTATCCAAAATGACTCATGCTCCACCTTTATCTGCTTTACAGCACACAATTTCCTCATTGTAAGCCAACCGAGAAATGACATTTCGTTCTATTAGTGTTAAGTTTGATCTTCTTGTCACGTTAGTTTTAAATATGTCATGAAGCTCTTTTTGTAGTACTGTCTCGAATGAATCGAGCACTTTGTGACTTATGGGCGCTTGAAAAGTGCTCTTGCGTCTTAAATCCATCAATGTGTCTTTATCTTCTGTTGATTTGGGTTCAATGATATTGTTGAAAAAATGTTTGAGACGTAATGTTCTCATAAATTTGAATAGACAAATCTGGGATTCTAACTCATTAGATTCATACGTAGCCACGTAAGACGTCCCTTTTTTCAGAGTTTGTATCTCAAATGTGGATAATTCATTTTTAGAAATATTGATGACTAAGTTTTCTGACATCTGGTGGATTTTGCTATGGGTAAGTCGGTGTCTGTTGTACCCTGCCCTCCTGATTAGGCGAGCAAACCTCGGCCTCTTCCTAAAAAAGGAATGGTGTTTATATTTCCTGTGTGTGAAGTGGAAAGTCTATTGTGTCTTTCAAAATTGGTGTTTCTGGGTGAAGGTTCTTTTTCGTGTGTTCTGGGTTGCAAATCGTCAGACGATGATGTCTCCTCCGTTGATCGATTCCCGTAGGGTCTTTGTTGTCTTCGGGAAGCGTATGCTTCGGCCCAGCTGTACACCTCTCCTAACTTGTAGTCCACAGTGTCTCTTTTAAATTTTCGGAGCTTGTTTTCATTAATTTCTGTCGTATATTTGTCAAGCTGTGAATTAATGTCCTCAAGAGTTTTATTCCATTCTTCAACAGACAGCTTGTCACTCAGTTCTTGTTTGAGTTGTGACACTTCCTTCTCAAGTTCTTCCAGTGCTCTGGATAATTCTTCAACAATTAAGAGGATTAGGTTGAGTAAACACTTATTTAAAGTGCCGTACCACCGTTCCGTAAAGCGCGTGTTGTTCTTACACAGTGTAGAATTTAAAGGTATACGTAAACCCCTTGGTATCCTCTGAACTTTATGATACCGTACTAGTGTGCTTGCATGAAGTCTTTGATTTATTTCTCTTTTAGCTGTAAACAGCAGTTGCTTAATGTTTGATTGCACTGTCCCTGTGCTTGCGGATGCGCATTCCGGCTCTTGGATCAGTGAGTAAATGCGAGTTGTATCTTCAATTGAAAAGCCGAATGTGTCGGCCTTGTTACCAGTGATATCTGCAATATCTTCGTAGGACATTCTTAGAGTGGGTGCAGACCATTGGTCAGTGGAGAATATGTATATTTGTGAGAGTGGTCACACTCCTTGGTTTTAGGAAAAAAATCAGGATAATTCAATTTGGATTATAATATTGGCAATTTAATTTTTGTCAGTTTATACGTGAGTGCCCTTTTGATTTACTAATAGGCGGTGGTCCTTATTTTCAATTTTCACTTCACTGAATTTCGGCACATTGCACTGTTCGCTTTCTATGAGAACGTTTTTGAGTCTGTTTACACTTTCCATTTCTTGTCAGGGGTTACTTCCGGTTTCCGTGCCGATTTGTACCGGGTTAACGTACGTTGACACACCCCTGCACATCGCAGAGAGAATTACACGGATCACGCTCTAACCAGAGCTTCGTCACAGGTACGATGAATCACACAGCGGTCCTTGCACGTTATACGTTCTTACACCGGTTAACTCCGTGGGAAATAAGGTGGTCAACTTCACGTATTGCACGTGCTGTTTCATTTATACGCTCGCGTTCACATTGGAATGTTTTATCATGCACTTGATTCTATTTTTACATAAACTACGCTACAAACGAAGAATTGAATTGATTAAGCGATTTTATTTTGCATAGAAGTGCTCACTAGAGTAACCCCTCCAGGGTCGCGGGTTTTCTTCTTTCATAGTACATTTAACACCTCAAGGTCAGAAGGTGATTCTCTACAGCACCCTTACATGTTGAACTTGAACTTATTTTGTTTACCTTTTTTCTAAAACCAAGGAGTGCAACCACTCTCACAAATATAAATTAGTGTGCCTTGTCATCAATGTGTCAGTCACCTTGTTTGTATGCATGTGTGTTTGTGTCAGTGTGTCTATGTGTGTGTGTGTATGCGTGTGTGCTTGTGTCAGTGTGCTAGGATATGTTCTGAACATATCTCATCCTCAGTGTGTGTGTGTTAGTGCCCATGTGTTAGTTGGGGCTGCATGTATGCATGCACGTGCCTACCCCAGAGTGTACGCAGGGTGTGTTTGTGTCAATGTGCTATGATATTATTAGTCTCAGTGTGTGTGTGCGTTAGTGCCCATGTTTTAGTTGGGGCTGCATGTGTGCATGCACATGCCTACCCCAGAATGTAGCCCAGAGCGTGTTTGGGTGGTGCATCGGTGTGCATATGTGAGAGCTGGTGTCCATCAGTGTATGTGCCAGTGCGTGGTAATGTGTATGTGTGTGTGGGAGTGCGCGTGTGTGTCAGTGTGCTAGGATGTGTTACGAGTCTCAGTGTGTGTGTGTGTGCGCTAGTGACCATGAGTTAGTTAGAGCAGCATGTGTGCGTGCAGATGCTTACCCCAGAGTGTATGCCAGTGCATCTTTGGGTGCTTGCATGAGTGCGCATGCGTGAGAACAGGTGTAAATCAGTATATGTGTCAGTATGTGTCTGTGTGTGTGTGTATGCGACACATATTTGTGTCAGTGTGCTAGGATGTGTTATGAGTCTCAGTATGTGTGTATTAGTTAGTACCCATGTGTTAGTTGGGGCTGCATGTGTGCGTGTAGGTGGGTGTGTGTTTGGGTGCTTGCGTAAGTGCATACTCGTGAGAGCAGGTATCCATTTGTGTATTTGTCAGTGTGTGCCCATGTGTGTATGCATGTTTGTTTGTGTCAATATTTTAGGATGTGTTATGAGTCTCAGTGTGTGTATGTGTTAGTGTCCATGTGTTATTTGGGGCTGCATGTGTGCATGCACATGCCTACCCCAGAGTGTAGGCCAGTGCGTGTGTGGGTGCTTGCATAGTGCGCATGTGTAAGAACAGGTGTTCAAGAGTGTTTGTGCCAGCGTGTGTCTATGTGTATTTGTGTGTATGTTTGTGTGTATGCAATGCATGTGTGTTTGTGTCAGTGTGCTAGGATGTTTTGAGTCTCAGTGTGTGTGTGTGTGTTAGTACCCTTGTGTTACTTGGGGCTGCATGTGTGCGTGCAGGTACCTACCCCAGAGTGTAGGTGGGTCTGTGTTTGGGTGCTTGCATCACTGTGCATGCGTGAGAGCAGGTGTCCATCAGTGTATGTGCCAGTGTATGTCGATGTGTATGTGTGTGTGTGTGTGTTTGTGTGTGTGTCAGTATGCTAGGATGTGTTACGATTCTCAGTGTGTGTGTGCGTTAGTGACCATGTGTTAGTTGGAGCGTGAGAGCAGGCATCCTGTGTGTGTTTGTGTGTATGAGTGTATGTGTCAGTGTGTGTCCATGTTTGTGTGTGTGTATGTGTGTCTGTTTGTGTCAGTATGCTAGAATGTTTTCTGAGTCTCAGTGTGTGTGTGCGTTAGTCTCCATGTATTATTTAGGGCTGCATGTGTACGTGCACGTGCCAACCCCTGAGTGTAGGACAGTGCATGTTTGGGTAGTGCATCAGTGCGCATGTGTAAGAGCAGGTGTCCATCAGTGTATTTGTCAGTGTTTGTCTGTGTGTGCATGTGTATGCATGTGTGTTTGTGTCAGTGTGCTAAGATGTGTTATGAGACTCAGTGTGTGTGTTAGTGCCCATGTGTTATTTGGGGCTGCATGTGTGCATGCACGTGCTAGCCCAGAGTGTAAGCCGGAGCATGTTTGGGTGCTTGCGTCAGTGCGCATGCGTGAGAGCAGGTGTCCATCACTGTACAAGTCAGTTAGTGCTTCGAGGCCTCTGTCCTGCTGCATGGCACGAGGGTGAACTGCAGCTCCCGTCCACCCTGGGGGCAGCACCCACCCCAAGGCTGCGGGCACGGATGCCCTACAGCTGTACACAAGAGAAAGGGCCATGCAGTGGGTGGCGGGAACTGACGCCGCTATAACGGGCACAGACTAACCGTGGACGTTCAACTCCGCCCACCATTAGCACAGACATAGTCCACACCTGCTTCATACTCTACCACCTTGAGTATGAGTCAAGAGTCGTGCATCTTGGAAGGGCATGTTGGTAGTGTTAGAGAGGTAGGTGCCTGACGGGCATGGTGACCGTGAGGGGCGTGCGTGGGGCACTCACGAGGCCCTTCACTCTTCCTCTCTGGGCGCCTGCTTTGAAGTTTAGATCAAGGACATCTTAAGGATTTTTGGGGACCCGGGCAAACATAATTTGGGGCCCCCTGCTCGGAACAACTCTGAATTTATTATCCATTTCCCGTCCATACAAGCTCTCAACAACTATGGTCGGATCATTGTCACCTCTCTTCGTAGCCCCCCAAGCCTTTAAGGGGGTCTCAGTCCTTCAACCTTTGAATATTTATGAGATATTGGAGACTTTGGACCCCTTTTCATATTGTGCAGGGGACCCAATCATGTGTGCGTTAGTCCACTGTCCGGGACTGTCCTGGAAGCTTAATAATGGGGCCCTACAACTTTGGGGCCTGGGGCCAGAGCCCATTTTGCCCATGCCTTAAAACGTCTCCGGTTTAGATGCTTCTGTTACTGCCCAGAAAGTACCTGCCAAGGGCTTCCTCTATGGTATGCAGGATTTCGAGGTGGGCTGGGGCTTCTGCTAGGGTATGCAGGGGGTCGAGGTGAGCGGGGGGCTTCCGTTAGGGTATGCAGGGGGTGGAGGTGGGCTGGGGTTTCCGTTAGGGTATGCAGGGGGTCGCGGTGGGCTGGGGCATCTGCTAGGGTATGCAGGGGGTCGCAGTGGGCTGGGGCTTCTGATAGGGTATGCAGGGGGTCAAGGTGAGCGGGGGGCTTCCGTTAGGGTATGCAGGGGGTGGAGGTGGGCTGGGGTTTCCGTTAGGGTATGCAGGGGGTCGCGGTGGGCTGGGGCATCTGCTAGGGTATGCAGGGGGTCGCAGTGGGTTGGGGCTTCTGCTAGGGTATGCAGGGGGTCGAGGTTAGCGGCAGGCTTCCGTTAGGGTATGCAGGGGGCCGCTGATGGTTGAACAAATTCTCATCGGAAAATGGGTCTTAGCTCTACAGGAACCAGTTCAGCTTCCCCACGTGTCAGTCTCTGACAGTGAGGAGTGCGATGAACATGGTTGGATGCTGGCATCACGCCGCCCACTAATGCCCTTTGCTAAACTCCACATGTGACCCACGCAACAATGGCTCCCCAACTAGCAGAGACCGCTACGGGCAGCGGAGAGGACATACGGGTTGTCACAGAAAATGGTGGTTGTCACACAGACAGGGAAATATAAGCAAGGAGGCTGTCAAATTTGTGGTCAAGGGATGCCAGTGGAGGTGGTGAAATCCATCAGGATACTCGTGGCACTTGAAGCATTCCAAGCATCAGCAGGTGAAACACTGGACTACACTCTCTGGAGTCTGTGCCAAAAATATGAGAAAAATAATCATGTAGTTAAGAATGCAGAATTTGGGAAAACATCCTTTTTTTTGTTAAAAACACGTTCTGTCTCTAGAGAGGAAAGTTTGTTGAAGCAGTTTCTGCAAGGCGCATTTCTCGAGATTGTGTCATTTCTTAGAGGACAGTGTGTGACTCCCAGACTCCCAAGCAGGATTCTGCTGAGGAAGAGGCAGGGAGTCAGCTGTGACCGTCACACAGGATTACATAAAAATTAAATCGGCTGCTTCTAGCCCTTTCAGCTTCCTTTGACATGTCCATCATCAGATCTTAATTCTCAGACCGAAAGAAACGAGCATTGGTGGCACAATTCTCACATGCATCTCCCCTTACCCGTAGGGCGGAGGTTGCTTATATATACATATATATATATATATATATATATCCAAAGGATTCCGCCGCCAGACTGCCAAATAGACGAAATAGCAGACCCAGATTCAGTGCAAATGTATAGTTTATTGGACAAACGCCCGCACCTCCGCCATGACGCGTTTCTGCCTCCCACGAGGCCTTGATCACATGACACAAAACGGAGTCCTTTTTTCATTTTTAAACTGCTAGTGCCAGGTAAAACACACGTCATTATCGTCATCATGGAAATGGACAAAATATTCTTTGTAGTTCTTCAACACCTATCACAGTGTAGCATATAAATAATTCTAAAATAGAAATAAATATGTGCAAAGCTTGTTGACGATAAATAAATAAATATTCTCAGAGCCTAAGCTATTTGGAAAGCGTTTAGCTCGCGCTGCGCATGTAATTGATGGTATATTTACTACTTCTGGTGCTTTTTAAAAATATCCCGTTTTCTCATCTGCGTTAGTTTTCTTTTCACTTTTACCCTGATTTTAATACTGCGCCCTCTTACTTGCACATTAAATTGTTGTCACCGCTTTTGAGCGGGTCCATTCCCTGGGATCTCTATCGTTTGCCGGCCATATTGGGGGAACTCCGGGACGCCTGGCGGCGCCATTTTGGAGGTTGACGCTCTAGCTGTCATAAGGACGCTAGGCGGCTATTTAAGGGGAGCAATTTAGGTGGAGTGCCTTGCTATTTGGAAAGCGTTTAGCTCGCGCTGCGCTTGTAATTGATGGTATATTTACTACTTCTGGTGCTTTTTTAAAATATCCCGTTTTCTCATCTGCGTTAGTTTTCTTTTCACTTTTACCCTGATTTTAATACTGCGCCCTCTTACTTGCACATTAAATTGTTGTCACCGCTTTTGAGCGGGTCCATTCCCTGGGATCTCTATCGTTTGCCGGCCATATTGGGGGAACTCCGGGACGCCTGGAGGCGCCATTTTGGAGGTTGACGCTCTAGCTGTCATAAGTACTGTAGGCCGCTATTTAAGGGGGTCATGACATCGCGCAGCGGATCCGCACAGCGGGACCGCCGGATTTCCGCCGGATTTCCGCCGGAGTTACGCCTGAGTTCAGCCCGTCTGCGCCCGTCCGCGCTGAGGACGGGCTGTTGGTCGGGCTGGACTCGGGTACCCCTCTATATCCTCAACAGGTAGTGAGGGAATATTCCTTACAGGAGATCTTAGCTTTGAGACCATTACCCTTATCGTTTCATTGTTGCTTGTCCCCGGAGGGCTTGCGACGTTCTCCTGTCTGTATCACTTGTGGGGCGGCGTTTTGTCCTTCCTTTCTTTGTGGGACGACACCTCAAATCTCTCCATTATTGCAGACTGCTATTCAACCTAGAAAGGGTTTCTTGATTAATGCTAGGTCGCTTATTAAGAATAACATAGCATTTCATGAGTTTGTGAACGATAGGCAACCTGATTGGGTATTCGTGACGGAAACTTGGGCATCTGACTCTTCTGGTCATGACTTGACACTGGCAATACCTGATGGCTTTACTTTACATAGACAGAACAGATTAGGACGTAGAGGGGGAGGGTTGGCAATTCTTTGTAGAGTCCCATTTTTGTGTTCTATAAAAACCCTGTCTGAGCCCTCGGACTCCTTTGAGGCTCTGTATTTCTGCATCTCATGCTCTTCCACAGCCTCTTTTACTGGCATTCTTGTTTATAGACAGCCTGGTCCCAGAGCTAGCTTTTGCTCCGAGTTATTTCGAATCCTGGAGCCCTATTTTGGCAAATCACATATGACCATTATGGGGGACTTGAACTTCCATTTGGACGATCTGGGATCTAAGGACACTTCTCAGCTGATGGACTCGCTGGAAGCTTGTGAGTTCATTCAGCTGGTAAAAAGCTCAACACATCGGGCTGGTCATATATTGGATGGGGTGTTCACTAACGACTCCAGACTCTCTGTTGGTTCTCCCATGCCTTTGGTTTGGTCGGACCATCTTGCAGTACCCCTTGGATTCGCATCTTCTGTTGAAGAGCCCCGTAATGCTGCCTTTAGTAACAGAGGTCTGAAAAGAAGATACAGGAACATTACTAACCAAGCCCTTGCTCCTTTTTTAAGAGACTTTGAGTCTTCATCCTCGCGAGATGCGGATGGGGCGGCTCAAGAGCTTGCCAATTCTATTATCACAGCGGTTGATGCCCTAGCCCCCGCCTCTCTGCGTTATATGGCTCGGCGGAAACCCTCTGCGCCCTGGTTTACGGAGCCTCTAAGACTCTTAAGACAAACTTGTAGAGTTAAGGAGAGAAAATGGCGTAAGTCGTGGGATCCCTCTGACAGAGAGGACCATAAACTGATGCTACGAGAGTATAAAGCTAGAGTGATTAAAGAGAAGCAGGAGTTTTTCTCGAATGTGACGACTTCCCTTCCTTCATCCAAAGAGCTGTTTAAGATCGTGGACTCTCTATGCTCTCTTCAGGTACCCGACCCAGTTGTGGCCTCACAGGAGCTCTGCAATAACATCTCCGAATTCTTCTATAAGAAAATCTCGGACATTCATCTTGCCTTAGAAACCCATAGGAAGACGTTAGACGATCTTTCCCTTCTCAATATTAAGGTCTCAGAATCTTGGATGAGAAATCCAAATAAGTCTTTCACCCACTTTCCGGCGCTTTCCCTTGAGGGGCTTAATCTCCTGCTAGACAGGACTAAGTCGGCCTCCCCTGTGGATCCATGTCCTTTGAAAGTCCTAAAGGACTGCAGGGATACCTTCTTGCCTCCGTTGTTGGAAGTTATGAATGGGGCTATGGCCCAGGGTATCTTTCCCTCGGTTTGGAAAAAGGCCATAGTGAAGCCTCTTCTTAAAAAACCTTCCCTCGATCCTGGAGTGTTGAAGAATTTTAGACCCATTTCTCTGTTACCTGCTCCCACAAAGATGCTTGAAGCCCATTTAAACCTCCATCTATCCACCTTTCTTGACTCTTCTGAGTTCTTGGATAGCTCTCAGCATGGATTCAGGAAATTTCATAGTACTGAATCCGCCCTGACCATGGTGGTTAATAACATCCGTCGTAAGGTCGATCTTGGTCAGACGACTATCTTGGTCCTGCTGGATCTCACTGCAGCGTTCGATACCCTGTCTCCCTCTACTTTAACATCTCGGTTAAGGGAGGCAGGGGTGGCAGGACCGGCTTTAAGTCTTCTTGACTCTTTTTTACATCTTAGAGAGCAAAGAGTTATGCTTGGAGAGTTCCTCTCCCCTGCTAAATCTTTGCAATGTGGAGTGCCCCAGGGGTCGGCCTTAAGTCCGACTCTATTCAACATCTATGTGGCCCCCCTTGCTAGATTAGTAAGATCGCAGGGGATGGAGGTAGTGTCCTATGCCGATGACACGCAAATCATGGTGTCCCTAGCCCACCCTGTTAGTGTATCTGCGTCTTGTTTTAGGTCCTGTATGCAGATGGTGGCGGAGTGGATGATTCTAAACTCCTTAAAACTTAATGCCGATAAAACAGAGGTCCTGGTCTTCGGCAAGGACCAGGACATTTGGTCTAGTGAGTGGTGGCCTATATCGTTAGGAACTTGCCCCACTCCCCCCAATCGGCTAGGAATCTTGGCGTCATTTTTGATACCTCATTGTCCATGAATCTCCAGGCCAACAGGACGGTGTTCTCTTGTTGGGGAGTTATTAAGATTCTGAAAAGAATTCTTCATTATCTGTCCCCGCAGGCACGTAAGCAGACTGTGATTGCCCTTGTAGGTTCCAGGCTAGATTATTGTAATGCTTTGTATGCGGAGTCCAATAAGTATCTCATCCAGCGCCTTCAGGTGGTGCAGAATGCGGCTGCCAGATTTGTTTTGACACTTCCAAAGGACTCTTCTGCAACACTGGCCAGGAAGAATCTGCACTGGCTTCCTATCAATTTTAGGATTTCTTTTAAACTCCTTTGCCTTACTTATAGAGCCCTTCTGGCTGGCCCCTCAGATGCTCTGGGGTCCTTGTTGACCCGCTACAATCCCAGTAGGCGTCTTCGCTCCTCAGACTCCAATCAGTTGGTAGTCCCTCGCTTTAAGAAGGTCAGATGGAGGAGCAGAGCTTTTTCCATCGTTGCTCCGCTACTTTGGAATACTCTCCCTTTGGAGATTAAGTCCCAACCCTCCCTGGCCCTTTTCAGGAAAGCTCTTAAGACTTGGTATTTTATAAAGGCCTACCAGTAAGTTTCTTATTTTTTATTCAGTTAGCTTTATCTGGTTAGGCGCCTTGACGCCCACTGGGCTAAGTTGCGCGGTATAAGTCTGTATTCATTCATTCATTCATTCAGAGCCATATGAATATTGGGCATAGAAAACACACTGTTCAAATCAAGTAAAATCCATTTAAATAAATAAATATCCGATTTAAAATTTCAGTGTGCTGACTCTATGGGTATCGGGTTAAAACTTATTAATCTATATTCAGAAGTGACGGATCAAGGTTATGCATAAAATATACAAAATGCCTCAAGGATCTTTCACATCCTCCCCAATGGACATCCAATTGTTTGGCTACTGTAACTCATCAACAGGTCAAATGTAATAGTAACCATACCCCGGCTCTTATTTATTTGATAGTCAAGCGTTCACATAATTACTGATGCTCTGCCTTGTGTGGTAAAACAAGTCCTGCCCAAGTGGGCATAGATCCATGATATTTTTTAGGTCTCGCCTGAGCCAGCGCAGGTGCTGTCTCAAGCGAGACATTTAGTAAGCGGATTTTGAAAGTGCTACCCAGAGGCTTTTGCCGGCCACCAGTTTGCTGTCACGCGCACAAGCGCGCGTCACGTGCACAGCTATCATCTGGCATTCGTCAGCTTTTTTTTCCTTTCACTTTCGCGCCACGCGGCCGTGTCACTTTCACGGCCGCGCGGCCATTGCTTTCCTCGCTGCACCCTTTCCCTGCTCTCCCAACTGCAGGAGCGCGGGCATAGATTCGGCTACGCACCAGTAATGAATTTAAATGCAGCACTTCACTACCGATCTGCATACATAGTCATAAGGACAACTTCTTGTGTAATTCCCATCAAAAAACATTGTTTTGATCCATGTAAACTCACCCTACGATGTGAGTTTAAGATGTGGCACCACTTCCGTCTATTATCATGAATTGCTCAGAATTCCTTCCGTTGAGCGTAATGAAGAATTAATTGCTTGTATTCTTTGCGTGGGTACCGGCTTACAGCTGATCGCAAAATTGTTGTGTGTACGCGGTACATAAACGCAGGAACAGGCAGTTGAAGTACACACTTTATTAATCTTGAAGCCGCCGGGTAACACGTCGCCCTTACAGCTTATCTGGCCTTCCTCTGTCTGACTTGATGTTCCACATTCCATATGGAGCATCAAGTCATTCCAGGAATGACATCTGCAGAAAGCAAAACGGGGTCGATGGAAGTCGGGGCCAGAGGAATGTTGATGGGTAATGATGTTCGATGTGCAGCTCGCTAAATAGCGCCTGACCTTTGGCAGAACAAGCCACACCCACCCCCACGTTTCACTCTTCATAGAGTTTAGTTCTTTCTCTTTGTGTGCCCCTCACTCTCTCTCAGTATAACTCCCCTTCAATCACTCAGGTTTTTTTCCTTAACACTTAAATAATGTAGCTGCTTCCTGGACAGTGGTTGCCCTAAATTGAGGTATACATTTGATTCATTTGCACGTCTATTAATTGATGTTTATCAAGCAGCACTCATGTAAAATAACTCTCTTCTTTTTTAAAGCTCGATTACCTGCAGCTACGATGAAAGGTGTTTAGTCAGAGGGGACAGCCCAAAGCAGTATTAGTATTCTTATGCTTTCAATTTAGTGCACACAAAAAAAGAGGTTGTACAAACACTCCTTGTGTGATTTTCACACACAAGGTGCACATAAGGTGGGCAGCAGCGGGTATGTCGTGTATTTGTGCTGAGGTGCTCTGACTTTGTAATCTCCTGTTTGCAGGTTGAAGCTCATGGAAACTTTAAAGCTCATGGGAAACTTATGCAAAGAACCGGCTCACTTTTTGGTCCTAATTAATGAGAAGGTGCACGCATTGTGGCAGAAATATCTAGTAACACCTTGCAACACCTTGCACTACACTACCCCAATAAATGCCTCTGTTCTCTTCTGCTTCGATTATTTTTTGTTCTCTGTAATGTTGTGTTAAGTTGTTCTCCATGTAGGAGTTTCTACCAGAGCCTATAACTTCCCATTCTCAGAGTTGATTTCCCTTTGAACGTGTTCTCTTTGTCAAAGTTGCTTGAATGAAGACAGGTGTATCAGTGTTCTTGCTGGGATGGTGAATAACACAGACATTTCAACTTTCTGGTACTTGTGGATATGGTTTATATATAAACAAGCATTGCTTGAGCAAGCAAAGCGAAACCCTGATTTAGAGAGAGGTGGGCGACCTGACAGTTCCCCAGGTAAGTCGAGCTTTGGTCTCTGCTCCCCGGTGAACTACTTACGGCCTGCCCGCCATATTCAAAGATCCCTGATCCCTGCCAAGCAGAAGGGGTCTTGCTGCTTTCAGTTGATCCACTGCTGCAGTGGCTTCACACATCTGGGCTTCCATAGGCAAGGATAAACTAAACAGGTATTTAATTTAAAATTATATGCCTTACCAGTGCACTTCCTAGTATGAAGATATAGCATTTTAATTACCTCAAAATAGCATATATGCTAATAACCTCAGCACAGGAACTAAAAAAAATATTTCTGAAACCTGACTAATCACAATGGAAACAAGCATTGGCATAGCCAATAGGTCTTGCTTTTGGGACCTTATAAATATTTAGTTATGCAGCACAATATCCTTGGTGCAACAACATCAACTGTTGCATGGCTAAACACTTATAAGGTCCCAAAGCGAGACCTATTGGCTATGCCAATGGTTGTTAAATAGAGTGCTCGTGCATCTAAAAACATAAAAGGTGCCCTCACCCTTCTAAATTGCAGCCGCAATAAAGTTTACAAAATTGAGTATAAAATTATAATTAAACTAACCCTAAAATTCACAGATAAATAAGCAAATTTTTCTAATATTCAGCTAAAAGGAGATTAGCAATGAACAGTGCATGAGGCAGACAATATTACAGGCAAGTGAAGAAATCCTCACTTGCATTCAGGCCCTGTGGTGCTTTACAATCCAATTCTAAAATGTATTGGTTGTCCAGTTTGCGCAAAAGGTATTCTCAATATATATATACATAGACATACATACATACATATATATATATTATATATATATGACTCTTTTCTCACTAACACCGTAAAAAATAAAAACAGGACTTTCCCAGAAGGAGTTTGGTGGTGATATTTTCTGCGTCAGCCAGAGACGCAGTACAGAGGCCCCCGCTTCGGAAGTTGGTTCTGCTTTCGGCAGTTTCTTCGTGCTCCAAGGGATTGGATTGGCTAGGGCCCGCCACTGCGTTTGGGAAGAGATAGGGCGGTTGTGAGGTTATCAACCTCATGCTAGGCAGTATGCACTGTCATTACTGCCCCCGCTGATTTGTGTCCTGAACTTTGTGGCTGAAGCGGTGTGGGGACCCGAGGAGGCGCTTTATTTTCAACACAAGCAGGAAAATTGGTCTTTCAAACATCGCTATCCTGCACCCCGCCTAACCATCAGGTTTAACAAACACCCCGTGCATTACCTACCTGGAAGCTGAACCTTGCATTCTGGGAGTTGCAGTTAACAAGAACTCCGTGAACTGGAACAGGTGAGCTAACATCTTCGGGGGCGGAGCCGGCTTATATTAATAAGAAGGCAGCAGGACGCATACAACACGATGAGGAAAGCCTCCTGAACACTTGGGCGCTGATGAAGGCAAATCTGTGCCGAAATGCATTCGCCATAACTCGTTAATAAAGTGCTTCCATGGTTCTCCCCTGTGTGGCCGCTGCTCTTTCGTGAGGAGGAGTTTGGTGGTGATAATTATATATACATACATACATACATACATATAAATATATATATATATATATATATATATATATATATATATATATATATATATATATATATATATATATATATATATATATATATATATATATATATATATGCCTTTGACACGGTGGATCATTCCATTCTTCTCAGCCGTGTCAGGGCGGCGGGCATAGAAGGTTCTGCCTTCTCGTGGATTGAGTCCTTCCTCACAGGGAGGGCCCAAGCCGTCCATTTGGCCAATTTCACCGCTGACTTTCGCAAAGTGGAGTGCGGAGTCCCTCAAGGCTCATCACTTTCCCCACTTTTATTTAATTTGTACATCTATCCCCTCATTTTTTCGTTACAGCAGATGGAGGTCACGGTGTTTAACTACGCTGATGATCTCCAGCTAATCTTTAATCTCTCCAACTCCCCCTCATCTGCTTCCAATGTTCAGACCGTAATGACATTCATTCAGGACTGGATGAACTGCAACCACCTCAAACTCAATCCGGACAAGACTGAGTTAGTCCTGACCGGAGGTGGTTGCAGTCCATGGACCTCTGCCCACTGGCCCTTGTCACTTGGTGCTCCCCCTCTTCCTGTCTCTAAGGTCAAAACTCTTGGGATTTTTCTTAACACACAACTCTCTATTCACTCACATGTAGGTTCAGTGGTCTCTGCTTGTTTCTTTTCTTTAAGACTAATTAGGAAAGTATCCCGCTTTTTTTCCCTTCCTGCTTTAAAAATCATTGTGCTGGCCATGGTACTGTCGAGAGTTGACTATGGTAACATCATTTACAATGGAGCTCCAGCATATGCGTTCCATCGTTTGCAGCTCATTCAGAATCAAGCGGCTCGTTTGATCTATGGCTTACCCAAATACCATCGTGCCACTCCCCTGCTTAAAGCTTTGCATTGGCTCCCGGTGAGGGAGCGTGCCCTTTTTAAACTGGGTTGCCTTACCTTTCAGGCTAGATCAGGTACAGCCCCCGAGTTCATTTGCGCCGCCATAAAACCGTACCTCCCAGGTCGTGAACTCCGCTCTGCCCATAGGGCTTTCCTCATCATTCCTCGTTTCAAGAAAAAGAAATCTGGCGGAGCGAAATTTGCTGTTCTCGCCCCACTTTTCTGGAATTCTCTCCCTCCTGCTCTCCGATCTTCTCCGTCATACACACAGTTTCGGAAAGACCTTAAAACCCTGTTATTTGAGCAAGCTTATACTGTCTAGCCCTTCTGCCGACCGCTACTGCATCACTTAAAGCGCCATGAAACCGCATGGTATACGTGCGCTTAACAAATGCTTTTAAATTCAAATATATATATATATGACTCCTTTCTCAGTAACACCGCTAAAAAGAAAAACAGGACTTTCCCAGGGATCTGTCATCTTGAACTCATACATGGAGCCATTAACAGATCTACTCACCATCTTTGATCTTAGCTGCTACACTTACGCAGACGACACACAAATAATACACAAATATAAAAATCTTAAAGGCATAGAAAACCCAACAAGTGCCGCAGAGCCATACACCAATGGATGACATGGGACAACCTCAATGTAAATGCCCCAGAAACTGAAGTACTCACAGCTGGAGAACGGAAAAGTCACAAACCATTGACCCTCTGAGCAGACAAACGAGGACTTCCACCAACAGCAGTCAAGGATGTGCGGAATATGGGAATTATCCCGCACTTCGCACTCTTTAAGAACACCAACGTGGACAGAATATCAATATTGGTCTTCTACACTATGAATACACTGGACCAGATGTATGAAAACTTCCAGTTTGCATTTCCTAAATAGCGAATCCTAAGAAATCACTATTTAGGAAATGTAAAATAGAATGTGCAAAAAAGCGATTTCCTAATAGGGATCTCTACAGAGTAGGAATTACTATTAGGAAATTGCTGTTTAAGAAATGTAAAACCATTTATTCCAATGGGCCCAAAGACCCATGGGTACGCGTGGTTTTGCATTTCCAAATGTGCAGTTTCCTAATATGTACCTAAGGCCCCCCTTGATGCACCCCAAATAGAAAGTGGTGCATGTTTTGCTACATGGCACTTTAATTTGGGTTCATTTTTTAAAATGACAATGGTTACCATCAACTTGGCGTCGATGGTAATAGCATTTCCTAAATGTCCATTTCACATTGAGGAAATTCCTTGTACATGTGCGTAGGAAATCGCAAAGAGGAAATACCGCCTTTTTGCGATCTCCTATTTAGGGAATCACAAAATGCAATTTCTACTGAGTACAAATCGCATTTTGCACCACGTTTCGGCCTCTGTACATATTGAAAAGCAGTGTTGCGTTTCTTAATGGACTGAAATTGCGATTCGGTCCGTCAAGAAATGCAATTTCCTTTCGTACACCTGGCCCTTTGTCTCATTTTCCCATTTCTTGCATAAGTACAATAGGTTCCAGCAACATCGCTCCGCCTCTCAAAGAGGGATTATGCAAATAGAGCGTATGATAGAATTCTACTCACAACTATGAAAAGACTCCAGAAAATTCAGAATTCTGCAACCATACTGCTTTTAGATGTAAACTTACAAACACATTCACCCCCTGTCCTGGAAGCTCTCTTCTGGCTAATATCTTCATGCAAACTATTACCCATCATTCTCAAGGGGAAGCACTGTAAGGCCTGGAATACAACACACACTCACAGCCTGGGAACTCACATCTGAGGCTAGCTCCATAGCTAATCATTCACCTTAGAAGAAAAGAATCCGTCAGTGGCGGGACGGTCTCCGTATAGGCTGCCGAAAGCATGGCCCTCCCACTCTGCAGAAAAAAGCGACACTGACAATGACCTGCGTTTCAGAACTGAGTACTCCCAACCTGACCATCCTAAAGCCCGCGATGCATCATCTTCATAAAGATGGGGGACACGAGATGAAGCTTGTCCGTTCGACAGAAGTTTGACGTCGGAGTCGCCACCTAGCTCCCCAGCAGAGGCGGCTCCTCCGTAATGGGGGAGGAGCGTTGCCCCACTCGTCAGAGTCAGTGACAGAAAAATAAAATGATGAAACAACATCATTTTATTTTTCCATGACTGGTTTAGGCATGCGTGACGGGCGGAACGGGGCCGAGGGAGTTGAGAGCACTTAGAAGTGCGCATGTAAGTTCGGCCAACAGCCTTAAGCCAGCCAAACAGACATGTGCTGTACAGCCAGGTTGGAGAAAAGCCGCAGGCTCCCAAGCTCTATTTGAGCGGCAGACCAGGCCGCTCAGACCAATCCTGGTGCTGCTCTCATAAGATAAGAGAAGCGTCTGGATTGGGTAGGGAGCCTGCTTTCCCAGAGACTGCTGGGAGAGCACAGAGTCGTGTCGTGCTTTGGAGGCAGCAGCCGCGAAAGGTAAGGTACGTTTTTTTAAAATTATTATTTTTCTGTCCCTTCCACAGCCCCCCCACTTTTGTTTTATGGCCGAAGCCAGTGCTCTTCGGAAGACTCCAAGCCATAGAGAGCACAGCAGCCAGACTCATCCTGGACCTCACCAAACTGACCCACATCACCCCTCACCTCAGGGACCTCCACTGGCTGCCCATCCAGACGGGAGGGCAGTTCCAGATCCTCATGCACACCTACAAAGCTCTACACGACCAATGACCATCTTACATCAAGCATCGACTGAACTTCCATCTGCCCGCAAGACACCTGTGCTCCTCCTCAATTGCCTTTGCACCCCCCCGCGCCCGTCGCAGTCGCAGAAGGAGCTTCTCCTTCTCCTACATCACCGCCAAGACCTGGAATGACCTGACCCTCCACCTTCGAACAGCACCCTCCCTGCAAACTTCAGGAAGAGGCTCGAGACCTGGCTCATCGATGGAGACACGGCGCCCTCAGCGCCCAGATACCCCCCAGGCGTGAGAGTGCTGCACTATACAATTACTTATTGATTGATTGATTCAACTTGACATCCTTATGGGAGAAGGAAATCAACCCTAGGACCATCCTTAGTGCATTTCAAACGCACATAATAAAAATACTGCCTTACAAGCAAATAACGACACTACTTTCTACACAATACACACTTCGGATTGCATGCAACTGTGACCTACATCTACCTCTTATATCACCAAAACCCTGCATGGAAAATGTACCTTGGTGTACAATGATCAAATGTCTCCTCTCGTTCTCTCCTTTCATACTATTGAACAACCCCTCTCACCTAACATTGGTCCGACCACCCAATTACGAGGTAAGCGGTCAGACCGCTACAAGCCCAACACAAAACCGCCACCACTGCCAGGATCCTGGATTCTGACGGGGTGGTAGAGTGAAAAGAGGTGGTCTTCGACGGCAGAGCCGATGCCAGCACAGCTGTGCAGATCATGACATTCCTTTCTGATGAGCTGTTTATGGCAGGGAATATTTATATAAAGCAGTGTGGGAAAAGTAAAAAAAAATGGCAAACAACGGAAAATGTACAACATGAAATACAATTTAAATATGATTGACATTTTTTATTTAATAAAAAAATCTATTAAAATATTTTATTTATTTTTCCATATATGAATGTTTATTTTTAATTTGAAATAATTATGTTTAAAAATGAAAATTATAAATAAAATAAACCTTGAAAACATCAAGATATTTAGAAAATTGTGTTACTTGTCATTATGATAGAAAGCGAAAGCGTTGTGATTAATATTATTTACTACATACAACAAACCATTTTTTATTATATTTATAAACATCAACAATACTAAGTAAATAACACAAACTATTTCTACTACATACAAAAATATTTCAACAAAATATTTCACACTAAAATTATAAAATTAAATAAACAATTTTTAAGACAGTGTTGGGCACTAAAGGGGTGACAATTACTGTTCTCACTCCAATTTATACCATGTTGGGAAAGGTGATGAACACTAAAAGGCTGGCATTTACTATTTCCAATCCAATTTAAACCAATTTAGGGAGAGTATTGGACACTAAAGGAGTGACATTTCATATTCTCACACCAATCTAAAACAATCTGGGGAGAGTTATAGACACTAAAGGGGTGACATTTACGATTCCCACTCCAATTTAAATCAATTTTGGGAGAGTGTTGGAAATTAAAGGGGTAACATTTGCAATTCCCACTCCTATCTATACATATACTATATATGTTGGGGAGGTGTTGGACAGTGGCGGACGAAAAAGATAAAGAGTGGTGGGTGGGTGGACGAGGTGCAGGGACAGTAATAATAAAACATTTTTTTTAAAAGACTTACCTTGTGCTGCCTACCACCTCACACTCCTCTACATCGTGTTCCTGGTCCCAGCAGTAAGGGGGACAGCATCATGGACTCCCCATCCAATCCCCGCACAGCTCTCAAGCCTGAGAGCAGTGTGGGGATAGGCCTGAATGGGATGGATTAACGCTCGTTCAGGCACAGGTAGTCTGTGCTGTTTCTCCAACATGGCTGTGCAATGCAGTTGGGTTGGAGAAACCTAAGTGTGCATGTCAGTTTGGCCGGCGTAAGACGGCCGGCTAAACTGACATGCGCACTTAAATGTGCACCTACCACTGCTCCTCCCCCCTTTGAAGGCCCGGCACAGTGTCTCCTTGCACACGCTGGCTCAGCCAGCACCTGAAAGATAAAATTATAGTAAAATATTGTTTTATTTTCTAGCTGCTGGTTCTGAGCCAGTGGGGCGACGCTCCTCCACCACTGCAAGAAGCTGCCCCTGGTGTTGGACACTAAAAGGGTGACGGTTGAACTCTCTTGAGGAGAAGTGTGGCTCACTGGTTAGAGTAGGCAGGCCTGGAAGCAGAGGTCAGCCTGGGACCAGGGTTCAATTCCCGGCTTGGCTGGGTCTTGAGTCCATAAATTGTCCATGGACTCGATAATTCTCGCTCCAGTGCATACTCGATTCATGGGTTCACACTCTGCGACTCTGGGCAATAGCTTGCTTAATCTCCACAATGGCCCCTCGCGGCGGGATGCCTGGCTTTCACCTTGTGGATGCCCTGCTGGGTTATCTCACAGGGGAATACCAGGACGGGTTCCCTAAGCAAGCGCTTAGAGACCGGTTGGTGATTTGCGCTATATAAATATCTGCACATTTACATTTACATCTTGAATCTGAGAAGATTTCTCTTACCTCAGCTACAGAACCCTCCCCAACCGTGCTAAGTCCCCCTACTCCAGCCGAAAATACAACACTCACTCCAATTATTGGACAACGACCCCTCTCCGCTGCCGTATGCATGCGCCTCGCCGCACCTTGAGCCTTCTCTCCCCGTCCGACCTTTCCGACCTATGCAACTCTTACCATACTAGTTCACCAATCACTAATCCACCTCTCCCCTACTCCAACATCCCTGTCATTCTAGGAACTGACAGAACCCCCTCTTCTCCCGTCTCCCCAGACCCCTTTCCCAACTCACCGCTATCCACTCCTGCCCACCACCCAAGAGCAACCCCAAACCCCTCGCCTGCATGCTTGTGAACTGTCTATCTGCCGTCCGACATGCCACTGAAATCTCTGAAACGATCCTTAGAGAATCCATTGACATTGCGTTCCTCACGGAAACATGCCTCAATGACCACTCTACAAGCATACTTGACTTACTCTCCCCCCCGGATACTCTATCCTTAGGATAGACAGACCTGACAGAGTAGGGGGAGGTTTAGCCATAATCTTTAAAAATGAACTTCAGTTCTCCCTTGTCAATAACTCTGGCCACTCCTCCTTTAAAGACCTTGAAGCTGAACTAAAAGTACAATGTTCCCTCCCAATTCATCCACATAACATCTATCACCCTCCTGCAATCCCTCATGCCTTCATTGATGAATTCTCTGACCTCCTGACACAATCCTCAATTTCCAACTCTAATAATCTCTTCCTTGGTGTTCTCAACCTCCACTGGAACGCTACCAATGATCCCTCAATCACCCTCCTCACTAATCTGCTTGAGATTAATGACCTCAAACAATTATGCCAGTCCCCAACCCACACCAAAGGAGCTATCCTGGACGCCATTATTACCAACAAGGATTTGGCCTTACTGACCAATATCATCCCCATCGACGGGTCTGACCACCACCTCATACTGTTCACCATTGTTTCCTCAGCACCACCCACTCCCCCAAAAATTAACAAACCACAAAAATGGACCAGAAAGCTTAAACGTATTCCCCCTGGTGTTCTTGAGGCTCAACTCCAAGCTCAACTTCTCCTCACCCCGCCCTCACAAAATGCAAATGAGTTTACGGAACACTTTAATAAAACTGTTATTAAAGTCTTTGACCGATTGGCCCCGCCTAAACTTAAAAACCAAAGAAATATTCCCTCCAAATCTTGGTTTGATTCAGAGCTCAACAACGAAAGACTGATGGAAAGAACATGGAGACACCATCCCTCTCCCTCACATCTGCCACTCCTCAGATTAGCTAGTTCTACATACAAAAAAGCATTTTTAACGAGAAGGCATGCTTCTTCCGCACACAACTCGATCGGGCCAAAAACAGGCCCATGGAGTTGTTCAATATCATTCCAAACCTCCTCCGCACCTCTGAATCCAATGGCATCGATCGCTAGATTTGAATAAATTGCCCACTTCTTCTTGGAAAAAATCGCCAAAATAGATCAATCCTTCCGCTTAACACAGATCCCAACCAACTCCCAACATATGCCTGACATGACCTCCAGAGCACATACCATATTCCCCACACCCCCTGATCCGTCCTTACTCTTGCCCACTACAGCACCTCACCCCAACTACTCCCTTCACTTACCTACTAAACCTCCCCTATACTACTGCCCACACTTACCCTCATCTACACCTCTGGAAACCAATCACCCTAACTCACAACTAAAAAAACAATGCCCCCTTGCTTAACTTCCTCCCTGTGACTGAGCATCATGTCTTTAACATCATTGCTAAACTTAAACCGTCCTCCCATACTAAAGACCCCCTCCCATCTAACCTCATCCAAGACCTAAAACACATCCTTACCTCCATCTTGGACCACAATCATCAACACCTCCCTTGCCACAGGATGTACCCCATCTTCCTTCAACTTGGTCAAATCACTCCTATTGTTAAAAACCCTAATGCTGACCCCAATGATCTTAACAATCTTCGCCCCATCTCTAACCTCCCCCTTCTCTCTAAAGCCCTGCTCCAATTAGACAAACACATCGAAAATTTCAACTTACTCGACCCCCTACAGTCAGGCTTCAGGAAAGGCTGCAGCACCGAAACTTAATGTTGAAGATGACATTCACCACTCCCTTGATAATGGCGAGACCTGTCTTCTTATCCTCCTGGATCTCTCCGCAGCGTTGATACTGTTAACCACTCTGCCCTACTTAATGTGGTCAGAGAACGCTTCAGTCTCAATGGCACTGCCCACAAATGATTCGTCTCCAATCTACAACACCGAACTCAGCAAATCAAAGTTAACAAAAGCAATATTTTTTAAATCAAGATGTTTCACAACAATAATAAAAACACTTAAAACGATATTTGTACCTTCAATGTTTGTGTCAAGAATATTTATGACATTTTATATTCGTGGGATGATATTTTTGTATCACAATATTTTTTTTAGATATTTTGTCCAAACACCGAGAACGAGACAGCCTTCTGTCGTCTTAAGGGGGGTATGAACACAAAGGGCTTGTCATTGAAAGAGGGGAAACGCGTCGCTGTGAGGGTGCTGGGCAGTGTTGGACTGCATCTCCCAGAGGACCGAGGGGCTGCCTCACCTGTCTCCTGTTTTGAACTCCGCCCATGGCGCCTATTAGAAGACCTAGGGCATCCCGCTTTGTGGGAAACGCGTCGTTGTGAGGGTGCTGGGCAGTGTTGGACTGCATCTCCCAGAGGACCGAGGGGCTGCCTCACCTGTCTCCTGTTTTGAACTCCACCCATAGCGCCTATTAGAAGACCTAGCGCTTCCTGCTTCGCGGGAAACGCATCGCTGTGAGGGTGCTGGGCAGTGTTGGACTGCATCTCCCAGAGGACCGAGGGGCTGCCTCACCTGTCTCCTGTTTTGAACTCCGCCCATAGCGCCTATTAGAAGACCTAGGGCATCCCGCTTTGCGGGAAATGCGTCGCTGTGAGGGTGCTGGGCAGTGTTGGACTGCATCTCCCAGAGGACCGAGGGGCTGCCTCACCCGTCTCCTGTTTTGAACTCCGCCCATAGCGCCTATTAGAAGACCTAGCGCTTCCTGCTTGTGGGAAACGCATCGCTGTGAGGGTGCTGGGCAGTGTTGGACTGCATCTCCCAGAGGACCGAGGGGCTGCCTCACCTGTCTCCTGTTTTGAACTCCGCCCATAGCGCCTATTAGAAGACCTAGCGCTCCCCGCTTTGCGGGAAACGCGTCGCTGTGAGGGTGCTGGGCAGTGTTGGACTGCATCTCCCAGAGGACCGAGGGGCTGCCTCACCTGTCTCCTGTTTTGAACTCCGCCCATAGCGCCTATTAGAAGACCTAGCGCTTCCCGCTTTGCGGGAAACGCGTCGCTGTGAGGGTGCTGGGCAGTGTTGGACTGCATCTCCCAGACGACCGAGGGGCTGCCTCACCTGTCTCCTGTTTTGAACTCCGCCCACAACATTATATAATCTGTAGGACGCTCCGCTACGCGGAACGCGAGCGGACGAAGCCCGGACAAAGGGCGGGCCGTCTGTGGCCGTCGTGGGCAGAAGGAGGCTGGGCTATCCCCCTTGACTGATTTGTGGACTGAGTTGGGCGCTTCTAGAAGGTAGCGTGTTGTTGTACCGCTACTATCTTTCTTTGAATAGGTCCTCTTGTTCACCCTGCCAGTAGCTTCTATTGTGACCCCCTTTTTTTATCATGGGTAAACGAAAGTATACAGAGAGCCAAGGGGTTGGTGGTGAAGGTAGCACAGCATTAAAACTGCGTAAAAGGAAAAGAGTCCGTAGAGCTGCTAAACTGCCCAAACCAGAGGGGACTCAGGATTGTATTAATCTATTGGTAGGGGAGAGTGAAGCTATTTTGGGGTCTGAACAGGGAGTAGTTGGAGATCCATCTGTTACGCCTGGGGATGCCCCGGTGTATACCAAACACAGCTTATCCCCTATTGTTCCGGCCATGTTTCGTACCAAATCCAAAAAAGCATCCAGGGGTCAGGGGAGCGTGGGAGTGGGAGTTGTACCTGATGGAGGGGACGTCTCGCTATCCGGCGCTTCAATTGACCCTGCGGATGCCGTACCTGATGTTCTGTGTTCCAATAGATTTGCCCCATTGATGAATGAGTTGAGGGAGAATAGTGTAGAATCAATTGATCCCTTACCATCTTTATTAATGGCCCCCCCCATGTAGTATTGCTAGGATCCATGAAGTTCCCCTACAAACTCTTATTAAGTTAGTTTATTCACTGCGGGAGGAAGTTAGTGCACTGAAGGCAGTGATTAACACCCTGACCGTTGCTGTTGGAAATTGTGCAATAGATCAACATCTACCCCCTTGTATCCCTAAGAAAGCACCCTCGTTACCCGTAGATGGTAGGATAGTCTCTCAGGTTAACCCACCGGGCCGATAAAATCAGGAGTCCAAGTTAATGAGGTGGTAATGTATAGCGACGTAGTAAGGGCGGAGAATATTCGCACTTCGCGTCGCTCTGGGGGCATCCCTGTAGGTGCCCCACAGATCAATCCGAATTGCAAGAGGAATGAAGGAGAGAGAGGGGTTCTTGCTATCTGCACACAAAGACCCTTAGTAGGAAGGGGGACATGTGAGGAGCAATCTATGAATATTGATATCAGTTGCACAAATAAAATCTTTATGACTAATGTTCCAAAATTGATTAATAGTCGGGGCTTTGAGAATGCTGATTCTCTGAAAAACAAGGCGATTCATTGGTTGAGGCATGTCAGAGGTTGTCATCAGAGACGACATCATTAGAGCCACTAGACTTATCTCTCCAATGTCTTCAACTGATTGTATTGAACTAAGTTTAAGTAGTAGTGAACTTGTGGAAAATCTCTTTACCCTGGAGTTCAGGACAAGTCCCCCTAATTGCTCTCCTATTCAGCTAAGAAAATCTATATAGCATGGCTCAGGGTGGGTAAATTGTGAGCAATGGAGTGCTGACAGAGAGGTTGGGACTTCATTGGATAGTGTTGACTGACTAGATGCTCCGGGGGATACAGGCTCTTGTGGTTTTATCACAAGGGAAATAGATGAAGGGAATCTACTGCATAGTGCTAATAGTTGTTGTACTGGTCCTTGTTCTATTTCTACCCCTTATATGGGTATGGGTCCTAATAACTGCCCTTTCACCATTGCTCCAGAGCTGAGTCTTACCCCCACTTTACCCCCGACTAACATTAGCCCTGCTTTTCAAGCCACTATGCCCACTAACAACTTTTTATCTATGGTGGGAGGTTCATTACTCTCTTGGAATATAGCTGGATTAAATGCTAAGTTGCCCCTTGATGACTGGGTTAATTTCATTAATAATATGGATATATGCTTATTCCAGGAGACTTGGTTGTTAGAACCACGATTTTGCGTAGGTTATCTGAACTTCCACATTCCGACCATCTGGGGGACTAACGATTTGGCTTCGGCAAGAACTAAATCTAAACAGCAAATCCATCCCTACTGGGAGTAGAGATCCAACTGCTAAGGCTAGAACTTGGTTCTGTGGGCATAATTGATATCTATAATGTCTATGTAAGGGGTTCTGGAGGGGTAAGATCACCAGTTTTTGACAAACTATTGAGGCTGTTCGATCTCCATTCAATTGGTACTTTTGTTGTAGTAGTAGGTGATTTCAATGTCACCTTTGATCCATTGGTACTCCTTGAGGGGGATGAATACGAGAACGAAGAGGCTCTTTGGGGCATCCCCCCATTAGAATTGCCTCCCATAAAAAGGTGGACGGAAGTAATAATAATACAGATTAACTCCCTTTGTATGGAGAAGAGTCTGAGGGCTCTGAACGGTAGGATGCCTAGCGACCGTAATGGTGCATATACATTTAATAATGGGCAAAGCAGGAGCCGTATTGACTATATCCTTGCCGCCGTGAGCCTATGGCACTCTCTTGTTGATATGAAGGTTTTAGACCTCCCAGAAAGTGACCATAATCCTCTTTGTTTATCTCATAAGTGGTGGAAAAGGGATTGTGCTCTTTTGGCGGCAGGGGAGCTGCCCACCTCGGATGTCGTGTTATCTAATGATATGCGACGTCTGAGGTGGTCCTGTATACTGGAGAATCCTACTATTTTGAAAAATATCTCAAGGGAGGTTAGTAGCTCTATCCAGGAAATGGAACAGATTTTCTCTTCCAATGGTGATATAGGGGACATAACACTGATCCATAGCAGTCTTTTTACTTCCTTGAAATCCCAATTTTTAAAGAAAAAGAGATCTGGTCCAAAAGTGGTCCCAAGCCAAGTTAGTTGGTACAACGAGGATTGCAGACAGTCAAGGCTATTGCTGGGGAAAGCTCTAAAGGAAGGTGACGTAGGTGCTGTGCGTGTCACCAGAAATAACTACAAAAGTAGTATTGCCAGGGCAAAACGACATTGGGATGAACTCAAGTGGCAGGATCTTCTAGAAGCGAGTAACAAGAACAACAGTAAATTGTTCTGGGGTATCGTTAAGTGGGGCTATGGTGGCCAGCCGGAGAGGCCGCAAATTAATGTCCCTCCGGGGAGGTGGGTAGAGTATTTTAAACCCCAGTATGCCTCTCACCTAGAAGCAGCAGGTAGTGTAGACACTGCTGCTGTGATAACTATGGAACCCGACTTCACTAGCACGGAAGTGGCTTTGGCACTTACCGGTGTAGCTCCAGGAAAGGCTCCAGGCCCAGATGGGGTCCCAGCGGATCTCCTTTTGAATGATAAGGTCAAATGGGGGAGATATATTCAATTGATCGCTAACGCCCTGGCGCTTGGTGCACCAATTCCCAGTGCGTGGAAAATGGCGGAGATAATTCCGGTCTATAAAAAGGGGGACCGGTCGCTCCCAGAAAATTATAGGCCGATTAGCCTGATTGATGCTACCCAGAAGATCATAGGCAGGTTGATTTTAAATCGTGTTCACCTGTGGGCAGCATCAAACAGTATTTTGTCCCCATTACAGGCGGGCTTTCGCCAACATATAAGCACCGTTGATCAGGTATTCCGTTTTGTTCTCTTGTACTGGAAAACTGTGACCCTGGGTAAGGGGAGCCTCTATGCGGTTTTTGTGGATTTGAGGGCAGCCTTCGATCTAGTCCCCCGTTCCAAATTATGGAAGGTGTTAAAAGATCTGGGACTTCATCCAGGGCTGCTGTCCTTAATCCAGAGGCTTCATGATGATAATACCGCCAGAATTAGGTGGGGAGGACAGGGCGAGACAATAGAGGCCTTCCCGGTACAACGGGGGGTTCGACAAGGTTGTGCAATGGCCCCTACTCTATTTTCACTATACATTAATGGTATGGCTGAACGTCTCCTAGCAGCGAATACTGATGCCCCTTCTCTCGCGAACGCCAAAATCCTGATTTTAATGTTCGCCGACGACACGCTTTTAATTGCCAAGACTCCTACCGGTCTTCAGCGGGCATTAGATATCTTTGAGAATTTCTGTGTGGAACGTGGCCTTGAAGTTAATGTAAAAAAAAACAAGTTCATGGCTTTTAATCCCCACAGACATTTTAAAAATACATTTTTATTGTTCAACCAATCCCTAGAACAAGTGCAGGCTTTTACTTATCTAGGGGTTAATATCCAAAATAATCTCAAGTGGATGCATCAGAAGGAACTGGCAGCTTTAAAACATAGGCAGCTCACTGGAGTAATAAGTGGTGAATCTAAGAAATCTCTAACGAAACCGATTAAGCCTGTGCTCCAGGTTTATAATGCCAAAGCTGTTAGTGCAGCACTCTATGGAGCAGAACTGTGGGGCTTCGAGAACTTGTCCTCTTTAACCATCTCAGAGAACAAGTTCTTTCGAGGCATTACATCACTCCCTCAGAGTACGCCCTTAGTTCCTCTCAGGTATGACCTGGGGAAGAGCTCTATTGCTGATGTAGCCAGATTGCGTCCAATTTTATATTGGCGCAGACTGTGGTCAACTCCGGCATTAGCCCAGTATGCAGAGGGTTTCCTTGATGTGTTATCCATGGTTGGTTCTCGTAACATTGGTTGGTTTAAGGAACTCAGAAATTTTTTTGAAGCTTTGGGTATGAGTGATGTATGGGAGAAACCCTGTTGAAAGAAAACTATTGGGAGCTGATTAATGCTGGGATAATGATGGATTGCAACACCTCCTCTCTAACAGATGGTTTCTTGAATATAAAATCAGCCCCTAGACTGGAGTTCTTTTGGGACCTTGTTACGAAAGTACTAGATAGGAAGTTGTACTTCCAGATGCGGGTGGGATCATTGCCTGTGAATTCATTTGCTACCCGGTGGTCTAGTAAAGATGATAACTTATGCCCATTATGTAAGTCTCAAGAAGAAACAATAGCCCATATGTTTTTTGCATGCCCTGCTTGTTTATCCCCGAGGCAGGTGTGGCTGAGACTAATTTGCAAACTATTGGGCATCAGACAAAGTGGCGAGGCAAAAAGAATCCTATGTACTAGTACAGCACCGGCTATTGTTGCGGCTGTGGCAAAATTTTTGGGATGGGCGTGGATTATAAGAAATCATAGTAATCGAGAGTGATAAGTTAGTTGTTCCTGGTTGCGCACTCTGTAATTAACCCTGAGTATGTCTGTAGTAAGTTCTTTTTTTTTGTATAAATTTTAAAGTATGAACACCCAACAAATGTAAAAAAAAATGAAAATACACAAACACAAAGACACGTACTTATAATAAATAAAAATGAGGGCAAGATAAGTTTCAAAGAGGTAGGATTAAAGAGATTAAAGGGGAATCAAAATTAGGCCTAGCACCATAATTGAGAGTAGAAAAACAAGATGGCCATGGCAATGCGAACCGCATGGTGCATTTTGCAGGTGTTTTTCAATACAAGGCCGCATATGAGAACTGCGTAGTGCCACTCATGCACGATTTGCAAAGCGAGGATGCACTCCGCATTGCACATGGCAATGCCAACGGGCACCAGGCAAACTCCGCCCACACAGCAGAATCTTTTTGCCACTTCGCGGAATTCTGCATTGCAGAACTCTCCAAACTCGGCCCACGCCGAAGCAGAACCTCGACAGAGGTCCCGGAGCACGATCCGGTCCTAGGGAATAGAGATTACCATATTGTCACTAGTATGCACGCAGGTGTTCCTGCGGCCTACCGTTCATATCTGCAGTTGTCCCCAGAAGGGCTCATCTTTCACAGCAAGTACCACACCACAAGTAATAGAAACGCAGGTGTGCTGTCTCTATGGGTTCTCTACATTTGTAGGTTATTTACCCTATGGGTTTATGGTGTCACCTAGTGGTTATGTACTATGATGATATCTGGTGATTTATGTGGGCTTGCTCTTACCTAACTGCTGCATTTCATGCCCTGATGTTATGATATATGTTGTTTTTGCCTTGCATTGTCAGGATAGTGACACTGGTGTGTGTGTGTGTGTGTGTATGTGTGTGTTTTGCGCAAAGGCTTCACATACTGCCTCTGGGATAAGCCTGATTGTTGGTGCCAAGCTACTAAGGGGGTGAGCAGGGGTTATCTCGGGTGTGTAACTCCCTTTCCCTGACTACAGTGGTGGGTTCTGCCTGGCGGCTTAGGCTCATATCCTAGCCAACCAGAAAACTAATTTCTAACAGCAACACCTAGTCGCTTTTTGACAGTCCATTCTTTGACCTTTTGTCTATTACAATGCCAACATTATCCCCCGCTCGCCTCCCATTTCCCCCCGCCATATTATGATGGCGGGGGTACTGCGGCGGATGGGAAGGCCGTCCACTGCTTTCCGCGCGGTCGACGAGTCGACCGGGTGGAAAAGGGTTGAATATGGTGGCGGTGTCTGCTAGACACCGCCATCCATATCACAATGTCTGCGGAAAGCAGCCTTTCGCCGGCATGGAAAGGCATGCGGTTTTCTCAGTTGGGGGCCCGTTGCAGGCCCCAGGATGTTGGTGGGGATGGGGCACATGGGCGGTACCTATGGTACCCCCCTGCATTTGCATGAATGACGTGGCAGGCACAAATGCCTTTTTGGCATTGCGGTGGGTGCTGCTGACAGAACCCCCCGCCGCAATGCAAAAAATGCAGGATGCGCCCGCCAGTGTGGCGGGTGCATCCTAATTGTGTATGCGGGACGGACGCACACATGGCGGGTGGTCCCATTTCACGATGCGATGGCGGTTTGTAATAGAACCCTTGGTCTCCTGGTGTGCAGGAAAGTTAGGTTTTTAACCATGTGGCGGCTGTCATCGACAGATGTCAGTGACTGACCATCCCTTGGTTTGTTTTTGGTGTCTTGAGCAAGATTATCGCGCCAAGACATGCAAAGATTGTCACACCAAGCATCCTAAGGTGCTAAGTGAGCAATCCCTCAATTTTCTCGCCGTTCGACTTTGATCAACTCTGTGACAGTCAGATCTCGGCCACGAAGAACAGGAAACAGCCATTTCAATGTGGTCATAACCATGCGTGACTGTTTACACAAAGCCATTACCTAGCATATGCCTTTACCAGAAGTGACCATTTCCACAAAGCCATTACCACGAATATACCTTTACCACTCATGTCTTAATAACGAATTTCGATCTAAAGGCACGAATAATAAAGGCATATGCGTGGTAAAGGTTTCACAGGTAAGTACAGGCAAGTATTACGTGTTTTATATACATATATATATGGTTTTTGCATGGCAAGAGAATTTTTAGAGTATAGCGGGGGTATGTGTTCTTGGGTGGCAAAGGTAATTTTAGGGTGGGTAAGGGTTTTTGTGTGGCAAGGGAATTTTTAGGATTTGGAGCGAGTATGGGTGTGTGGATGGCAAGGGACATTTTTGAGTTTAGGGTTCACGCCTATTTTTAGCACCGGGTATTTGGCCCACTCTCTAAAATCAGCATGAATGGCATCACACACAGCAAAAGAGGGTGCAGCTTCTTTCTGCCACTCGAGTAGAACTCCTACTCGAGCGGCAGCTTCCTCAACACAAATGGAAGGTTTCGCAATGAAAGCGGTAGGGAGCATCCATGACCGCTCGCATGTAGAAATCTTGCAGGGAAGCAGTCGAGCGTTGGATTTTCTTCGCTCGCGCTTGCCAACTTACCTTCGGTGAGCTGGGAAAAACTCTGCTTTTTCTAAACTCTGAGAGTTCCGTGGAGTGCGGAATGTAAAAAAACTCCAAGAATGGGGCAGAGTCCACCACCCAGGCCTAGTTTAGAGAGGGTGAGGGTTTTTGAGTGGCAAGGGAATTTTTCGTGTTTCGGGGGGGTAAGGGTTTTTTGGGTGGCAAGGGTAATTTTAGGATTTAGGATGGATAAGGGTTTTTGGGGTGGCAAGGGTAATTTTAGGGTTTAGTGTGGGTAAAGGTTTTTGGGTGGCAAAGGTAATTTTAGGGTTTAGGGTGGGTGGGGTTTTTTGGGTGGAAACAGTATACATACGTGAGATATAGTTAGCTCACTAACTTAGGGGCATATTAACAAGCCAGGCGATTAAATTATCGCCGCTTTAGCGGCAGAAAACTGCCGCTAAAACGGCGATAATGGGCTTGATAATATGCTCTATGGAATTCCAATTGAAGCCCATGTTAGATGTCCTTCACATCTCCATGTCCCTCCTGCGCTCTGTTATCCGAGTCCATGTCCCTACCCGAATTCCTCCTGCCTTCCATGATCCAATGTACCATACTT
Organism: Triturus cristatus; assembly: GCF_964204655.1. NCBI lineage: Eukaryota > Metazoa > Chordata > Amphibia > Caudata > Salamandridae > Triturus > Triturus cristatus. The sequence goes on along the minus strand of NC_140592.1, from coordinate 1,277,680,708 downwards.
GCTAACATTTTGAACTTGGTAAGAGGGAGATTTTGAAAAACAAATGGGGTATTGATTTTCCCCTTTGACTTACATTGAAAAAGAGGAGATTGTAGACAGGAGACCGATCAAATAAAGCCAATTTGGGCTTAAAAACATTGGACGTTTCCTGGATGAATCGGGTCTGTTGGCATGTATGGTTGTACTACCACTGCCTCTTCCTTCTGCCCACAATGGTCTAATATATTGCCACAGCCTCTCTTGCCAGTCCTATATTGTTGGTTTGTTGCCCCTGTCCCCCTTCCACTGCCCTCCATAGTCTGTTGTGCTGCCACTGCCCTTCCTGCCTGCCCAGTGTGGTCAAATTGTTGCCTCTGCACCCTCCTACCTGCCTTCAATTTTCAGAGTCCGTGCACCTGGCCTCTGCCTCTCAACAGTATCCTAATGAACAACTAGATTGCTAACATTCTATATTTATTACAAAAGTGTGGAACGCCTGACGTCATCTTGATGTAGGATTCGAAAAACTAGATATAGCGTGCGCAACAACCTTGTTCGAAAAGTTATGCCATTATTTGAAAAAGTTATTGGGTGCTCCTGGGGTGACGTATCGGTCCATGTACGTCGTGCTGAACAATGAGAAGGTAGCACATTCAAATTTGAGTGTGTCCCCCTGGGCACACCAGAGAAAACGCAAGGCGTTTGGTTAGTTCATAAATCCGGCAATTTTAATCATTGCTTGTTGAAAATTCAATAAAGTTTTTTTGAATTTGAATTCAAAATAATCACAAGGTAAACGTATTCATATCATCAATGTTTGTTCAATGTCCAATGCATTTCGGGTTTAGTAGAACCCTTCATCAGGGACAAACCTGAGAACACAATCAAAATGAGGAGGCTTTAGAAACTTAAATGATTTGGCATTCAAAAAATATTAACTTCGTGCGGCATTTGTTTGCGAGTGCAATGAAACCTAAACAAGGCTAAAAAGTAAGGGGGGGGTGTCAAGTGTTCCTCGAGTACGTTATTACTAGGTGTGATGTGGAGAGATATGTGTTAAATATATATTAACGGTTATGCAAAGCGATGTTCTTCGTTGATTTAATGATGGCTATGTGCAGTCTAAATTGCAATGAGATGTAAAAAACATCGTTAAGCTGATGTGGTTCCAATAATGTTGGTTAAACTAAATAAAGATTGAGAATTCACTTACATTGAGCAACCGGGGCTTCGTTCATGCGTTCAACTGGTTCTTGTGTTCGGCAGTGTAAAATGCGCGGTTCAGTGATCATTACTTGACATGCTGAGTTTGGTGCACGGGGGGTGTAAAAACTGAAAAGGGTACCGGTAAACTGTTACTAACGGGCTGGCTTGGCAGCCATATTGGACTATAACGAAGTGTATGTAACAGATATGTTCGAACAAAGATGAACCGGTATATCGGCCTTGGTCAACACATATGTCGATCTTATATTGCTATGTTGAGTTTTACCTGATCTCGTAAAGCATGTAAACTATAAAAATGTAGTATACATATAATGTTCACGCTTGAAGAACCTTTGCGGCCATATTGGACTGGTATATTATTTGTGGTGAAATGTGGAAGTGAACTTGGCAGCCATATTGTACTGGTGTATGTAGCTAATACCATGATGTTGTAAGAATGTAAAACATTGAAACACAAGCATTAAAAATAAAGTGACAAGAAGATATTCTTTTACAGATAACATATATACTCAATACGATCGTTAAGTCCATGTGGCTTTAAAGAGTCTAATTTTTTGATCCAGTAGTTTTCTCTTTGAAGTAGAAATTTATTATTGTCTCTACCTTCTTTTTTCATGATTGTTTCCAAGACTTGGTATTTCAATTGACTGATGTTATGAGAGTTCTCTGCAAAGTGGACTGCTATGCTGGATTTGATATTGTGTGTACGTATATTGGATTTGTGCTCGTTTAGTCGGATCTTTATTTTTCGTTCAGTTTTGCCAATATACACCATGCCGCACGGGCATTTGAGTAAGTATACCACGTTCATGGTGTCACAAGTCGCTGTGACTTGCAATTTGATACTGTGACCTTTCCGTGGGTGCATGATAAGTGGTCCTCGAATTATGTTGTTGCAATTGCTGCAGTTATGACATGGTAAGGTGCCTTTATATGTTGTTTTGGTTTCTTCAACTTTGCTGTTTAAGAGTTCACCCAAGTTCTTATTTCTTGTGAAAGCAAAGATGGGAAGTTCATTGAATATTTGATTGAAATCTTCCTCTTGTTTTAAAATTGGCCAATTTCTTTTGATTATCTTCTTGAAGTTGTTGCTGACTGTGGAGTATTTTGATATTACTACGTTCCTTTTTTCAGTGCTTTGAATGGATTTTTGTAACAGCTGGTTTCGTGTTTTCTCTTGAGAACGTACAATTGCCTGTTCAATGATGTTACTGGGGTATCCTCTTTGTTCGAAACGTTCTGTCATTTCTTGTATTCTTTCTTTAGCTAGTTGTGGTGATGAAACTATTTGCTTCACACGAAGTATTTGTGAGTATGGTAAGTGGTTTTTCAAGGATTCTTGATGGAAACTGCTGTAATGTAACATGTTGTTACGGTCTGTTGGTTTACGATGCAAGTCTGTATGTAATGTGTTGTTGATATTGCTGATCGTAACATCAAGATAAGAGATGTGATTTTCTTGTATCTCATAGGAAAATTGTATTCTGTCGTTGATAGAATTGAGTTCATTGAGGGCTTGTGTCAGTATATTCTTCGGTCCCTTCCAAAGAATAAAAATGTCATCGATGTAGCGGACGAACATTTTGTTATATATATTCCACGGTGCTTTTGATAGAATATTTTCTTCTTCGAATCTTGCCATGAAAAGGTTGGCGTAGGCTGGTGCTGCACAATTACCTATAGAGGTACCTGTGGTTTGTAAAAACCAATCTTGTTTCCATTTGAAATAGCTTTGAAAAAGAGTAAAGTGTAATAGTTCCATTAAAAAAATCTGCATGTCTTGATTGACTTCCGTATGTGTCAAAGCGTATTCAATAGCTTCTATCCCTAAGTTGTGTGGAATGGATGTGTATAATGTTTTCACATCAATGGTGCATAGAAGTATGGATTCCTCTGGTTCGATCTGTGTTTGATTGATTAATAAAAGAAATTCCGTGGTGTCCTTGATGTAAGTTTTCATTTTCATGACACTGGGTTGTAGATATTTGTCTAAAAATTGACCAACAGGTTCGTGTATGCTCCCTTTGGTAGTGACAATGGGTCTGAACGGTGGTTTGTGTAGATCCTTATGGATTTTAGGTAGCATGTACAATGTTGGGCTCCTTGGGTTCTTCTGGATAAGAAATTTCTTAGTCTTATCATTGATTATTCCGTTACTGTGTGCTTTATTCACAATTGCAATCAACAAATTCAAGAATGATTCAGTCGGGTTATGATCAAGTTTGATGTAGGTTGTTTGATCTTGAACATGTTTGTTAACTTCTTCTTCGTAGTGTGATGTGTCGAGGATTACAATGGCTCCCCCTTTGTCAGCTTTAGTGCAGATTATGAGTGGGTTGTTTGCGAGATCTTTGAGGATTCCGAATTCTTTGTTTGTGAGGTTATTCTTCCTTTTTTTGTCGTAATTTATTTGGGTCAATTCAGATTGCACAATTTTTTCAAAGGTATCTAAGGTTTTATGGCTTACTGGTGCCATATATGTGCTGTGGGATCTCAATCTCGAAATCAGTCTCTTCAAATTCATGAGAAAACTGAGACTCCGACATTTTTTTGACAACATACTACCATCACAAAAATCTGAAGAAGCAGACCAACTACTCGGATTGAGATCCCACAGCACATATATGGCACCAGTAAGCCATAAAACCTTAGATACCTTTGAAAAAATTGTGCAATCTGAATTGACCCAAATAAATTACGACAAAAAAAGGAAGAATAACCTCACAAACAAAGAATTCGGAATCCTCAAAGATCTCGCAAACAACCCACTCATAACCTGCACTAAAGCTGACAAAGGGGGAGCCATTGTAATCCTCGACACATCACACTACGAAGAAAAAGTTAACAGACATGTTCAAGATCAAACAACCTACATCAAACTTGATCATAACCCGACTGAATCATTCTTGAATTTGTTGATTGCAATTGTGAATAAAGCACACAGTAACGGAATAATCAACGATAAGACTAAGAAATTTCTTATCCAGAAGAACCCAAGGAGCCCAACATTGTACATGCTACCTAAAATTCATAAGGATCTACACAAACCACCGTTCAGACCCATTGTCACTACCAAAGGGAGCATACACGAACCTGTTGGTCAATTTTTAGACAAATATCTACAACCCAGTGTCATGAAAATGAAAACTTACATCAAGGACACCACGGAATTTCTTTTATTAATCAATCAAACACAGATCGAACCAGAGGAATCCATACTTCTATGCACCATTGATGTGAAAACATTATACACATCCATTCCACACAACTTAGGGATAGAAGCTATTGAATACGCTTTGACACATACGGAAGTCAATCAAGACATGCAGATTTTTTTAATGGAACTATTACACTTTACTCTTTTTCAAAGCTATTTCAAATGGAAACAAGATTGGTTTTTACAAACCACAGGTACCTCTATGGGTAATTGTGCAGCACCAGCCTATGCCAACCTGTTCATGGCAAGATTCGAAGAAGAAAATATTCTATCAAAAGCACCGTGGAATATATATAACAAAATGTTCATCCGCTACATCGATGACATTTTTATTCTTTGGAAGGGACCGAAGAATATACTGACACAAGCCCTCAATGAACTCAATTCTATCAACGACAGAATACAATTTTCCTATGAGATACAAGAAAATCACATCTCTTATCTTGATGTTACGATCAGCAATATCAACAACACATTACATACAGACTTGCATCGTAAACCAACAGACCGTAACAACATGTTACATTACAGCAGTTTCCATCAAGAATCCTTGAAAAACCACTTACCATACTCACAAATACTTCGTGTGAAGCGAATAGTTTCATCACCACAACTAGCTAAAGAAAGAATACAAGAAATGACAGAACGTTTCGAACAAAGAGGATACCCCAGTAACATCATTGAACAGGCAATTGTACGTTCTCAAGAGAAAACACGAAACCAGCTGTTACAAAAATCCATTCAAAGCACTGAAAAAAGGAACGTAGTAATATCAAAATACTCCACAGTCAGCAACAACTTCAAAAAGATAATCAAAAGAAATTGGCCAATTTTAAAACAAGAGGAAGATTTCAATTAAATATTCAATGAACTTCCCATCTTTGCTTTCACAAGAAATAAGAACTTGGGTGAACTCTTAAACAGCAAAGTTGAAGAAACCAAAACAACATATAAAGGCACCTTACCATGTCATAACTGCAGCAATTGCAACAACATAATTCGAGGGCCACTTACCATGCACCCACGGAAAGGTCACAGTATCAAATTGCAAGTCACAGCGACTTGTGACACCATGAACGTGGTATACTTACTCAAATGCCCGTGCGGCATGGTGTATATTGGCAAAACTGAACGAAAAATAAAGATCCGACTAAACGAGCACAAATCCAATATACGTACACACAATATCAAATCCAGCATAGCAGTCCACTTTGCAGAGAACTCTCATAACATCAGCCAATTGAAATACCAAGTCTTGGAAACAATCATGAAAAAAGAAGGTAGAGACAATAATAAATTTCTACTTCAAAGAGAAAACTACTGGATCAAAAAATTAGACTCTTTAAAGCCACATGGACTTAACGATCGTATTGAGTATATATGTTATCTGTAAAAGAATATCTTCTTGTCACTTTATTTTTAATGCTTGTGTTTCAATGTTTTACATTCTTACAACATCATGGTATTAGCTACATACACCAGTACAATATGGCTGCCAAGTTCACGTCCACATTTCACCACAAATAATATACCAGTCCAATATGGCCGCAAAGGTTCTTCAAGCGTGAACATTATATGCATACTACATTTTTATAGTTTACATGCTTTACGAGATCAGGTAAAACTCAACATAGCAATATAAGATCGACATATCTGTTGACCAAGGCCGATATACCGGTTCATCTTTGTTCGAACATATCTGTTACATACACTTCGTTATAGTCCAATATGGCTGCCAAGCCAGCCCGTTAGTAACAGTTTACCGGTACCCTTTTCAGTTTTTACACCCCCCGTGCACCAAACTCAGCATGTCAAGTAATGATCACTGAACCGCGCATTTTACACTGCCGAACACAAGAACCAGTTGAACGCATGAACGAAGCCCCGGTTGCTCAATGTAAGTGAATTCTCAATCTTTATTTAGTTTAACCAACATTATTGGAACCACATCAGCTTAACGATGTTTTTTACATCTCATTGCAATTTAGACTGCACATAGCCATCATTAAATCAACGAAGAACATCGCTTTGCATAACCGTTAATATATATTTAACACATATCTCTACACATCACACCTAGTAATAACGTACTCGAGGAACACTTGACACCCCCCCTTACTTTTTAGCCTTGTTTAGGTTTCATTGCACTCGCATACAAATGCCGCACGAAGTTAATATTTTTTGAATGCCAAATCATTTAAGTTTCTAAAGCCTCCTCATTTTGATTGTGTTCTCAGGTTTGTCCCTGATGAAGGGTTCTACGAAACCCGAAATGCATTGGACATTGAACAAACATTGATGATATGAATACGTTTACCTTGTGATTATTTTGAATTCAAATTCAAAAAAACGTTATTGAATTTTCAACAAGCAATGATTAAAATTGCCGGATTTATGAACTAACCAAACGCCTTGCGTTTTCTCTGGTGTGCCCAGGGGGACACACTCAAATTTGAATGTGCTACCTTCTCATTGTCATCTTGATGTAAACAAAACTGTAATACCTAGAGCATTTCCTTTAGAAACTACATATATGAGAGGGTCTTATTTGCATCAAAATTCGGTTATTGCTTTAAAAAACTAAAATGAGAACATATTTTCTGAGTTTTCAAATAGCGACAAAGCACTTTTAAATTATTTGTTATCTTTATGATTTTTTTATCCAGTTGAACACTTGATTAAATGTTGCACTTAGGGGAGAGGATGTGGTGTTACTTCCAGAGCTGCAGACTTTGAAACTGGGGAACCAGGTTGGAGTTTCTGCTTCAGCTCGACATTCTGTGATTCTGGTAAAATCCCTTAATCTCCCCATGTCTACAACCAAAATGAATTTGTTCTTGTAACCAATACTCATGTAAAGCACTCCAGTACCTGACAAGTCTGCACTATATAAAACTGCAAAAACACAAAAAATAAAAAGTGTTTTGCAGACTTCTGTCATTGGGCTACATGTGGGCTACATCTGGGTGATATTTGTGCTACATTTGGGCTCTTTTGTCTCTGGTGGCCATCTTGGGAGACTTATTTGTTATGAAGTTTCCTAATTTCCTCATTTACTACAGTCTCCTCAGTAGGAAATACTTTCAGTTTTTTACTTTGATTCCATCAAGAAGGCATTCAGATGTGTCACACATTTTCCATAAATTATTCATGTTAGCACTCTAGTTGCTCATTAGATCACTGTAGTAAAGCTACTGCTCACCAGTGAAGTCTGCTGCTGGTATTGAAAGTGCATGTTTCAGTCTGCATGTCAGAATTTTTTAATGAAATAAAAGAGGATTTGAGAAGTCACTCAAAATGTGCCCTAATTTATTTTTCTGTAGCACTAATCATACTTTCTATGGCAAAATGAGCCCCCTCATTTTGTTCCTTTTTAAATTAAATGTTTTAAGTGTTATCAGTTTATTCCAATCAAGACGGCTTCAGGTGTGCCATACTTTTGCCATAAGTTAGACTGTTAGCGCTCTAGTTGTTCTTTAGAACACACTGGGAAGCTGTAGTAGAACACAAAGGAATCAACTGACAGTCTATGCCCTTGTTGGATGTACATGTTTTACTGAGAATGTCAGACTTCATTCTCACATGACTGAGAAAGATAATGTGAATTTACAGAAAATATGATCTCAGTTTAGCTTATAGATCACCTTCCAAACCTCTGTGGGAAAAGCATGAGAAAATAGTTTTCTCTCAAACATGATTCACGATATCCCAGCAGAAGGCTTTTTCACATGGTAAAATCACCTTAGAACACACCACAATTCCAAAAATGAATATGGTACCATCAACAAATGATTTATAATGTAACTAAAGTCTTAAAACCTTCTATTAAGTGCAATGCTTTTTAATGAGGTGCTATCATGTATATTGGTCCCAAGATGGCTGCCAACACTTCTTGGATGAAGTGCTGACAGCCAATCAGATCTCACGATGAGATGTGTGGTTAGGCTCCAACCAGATATTGAAACTTTCTTTTTCTAATTTCTCATGAACTTCTGAACGGATTTACACCATTTAACAAAAAGGGCTCTTTCTTAACCAAGGGCTACCTTTTTGCCAAATTTGGTGTAATTCCGTTCAGCAGTTTGGGCTGTAGCCGTGTCTAAAGTTTCCTATGGAAAATTGCATGGAGAAAACAAGTTTTAGAACCCCCCCCTTTTTTCTCAGCCCCCACTTGCCGAATCACCCCGACACTTTCAAGATAGGAGTGGACCGGAGCGCCCCATGAGTTTTGATAATTTCACGAACATTCGTCAATCGCGCCAAAGTTATTGGGAGTAGAATGTTGCGATTTTCCTATGGTAACTAGGTCCTAACTATAACTACCTACTGGCAACCGCCAGTAGGTAATATATATATAACCAACAGTCCTATACTGCTGTATCCTCCAGCAACCAAATCAGGTACAGACCACAAAATGTGCAGGGTATTCCTCTTTGTGCTTTATTTCTCCAAAGTCAACATGACGCGTTTCGGCTGCGTAACCACAGCTTTGATCACATGACCCCCCGGTAGTAAACATGTTGAATTTATAGTGACATCCTGGATACAATGGTTATGTTATGTTAGGCCAATTATAGAGCTAAACAAAATACTTTCTATTTTTGAGTACAGCTGTTAGATTCAAAACCATTTTACTGTTGTTGTATATAAATATTTAAAATATCAAAAATATATACAAAAATGTTAAAAGACATGAAGCATATCAGCAATATACAAAGAAGTCTTTAAAAAAACATTTTGTAAAAACTAATAAGAAGCTATGTTTGAATGACTGTCAAGTGGCTTAATCAATGCTACATAATCAAATTTATGAATCTGGCTCAAATTGAAATCCCTACTCACGCAGTAACCAGAAAGATGATAAAGTGCTAGTGCTAAAATCATAAAGGTGCCGATTCCGATCCGGTAAAAAAATATCCCGTACGAATCGTATCTGTATTTTTTTACGTACGAATCGTACAAGTCCCGTACAAACGGGCAAGTACGATTCGTACCTGGAAAATACATACGAATGACATCAGGAAAAGTCTACGACACGTCCCCGGACGATTCGTAAAACTGAAGTCCGAGCGCACAAGTACGATCCGTACCGTCCGTCCGAATATACAAACGCAGGTAATACACTACGTCCGAATATACAACCGCATGTAAAACGTCCCGTACGGCGCAAACTGTGTGCCACCCCTACCCCGGGCACACCTGGGCGAGGGGTACGAGTCGTACGGCCCCCCCCAGCCTCCCACCCCTCCCGCGTACACCATACCCCAGCACCCTCCCTGTCCGCGCCGTACCCCAGCACCCCCCCATGTCCGCACCGTACCCCCACCACCCCTGTATATACGGTGCGTACCCCCACCACCCCCATATGTATGGTGCGTACCCCCGTATGTACGGTGCATACCCCCACCACCCCCGTATGTACGGTGCGTACCCCCACCACCCCGTATGTACGGTGCGTACCCCCACCACCCCGTATGTACGGTGCATACCCCCACCATCCTGTATGTACGGTGCATACCCCCGTATGTACGGTGCGTACCCCCAGCGCGTAGCCTATTGGAAATTCGATCAACGTGAAACCTTAAACCCAGAAGGGATACTCTGAAAGATTGTCTAAACCTATAATCCACTGGAGCGTTTCAAATGTATATATGTGTACATGAGACTGGATAGTAAGTAAGCTATTGAACCCAGATCTCCTACCCAGCAACACGCTGGTTCTTATTTCATAGGTCAGCTGACTAATGCTCTATTTATCAGCGAGACACCCCAGATACCAGCCTTTCCTCTGTGCTAATTGGCAGCAGATTGTCACACAGAGACATATATTTCTGTTTAAGTTGTAAATAAATCTCAGACAAAGTTGCACATAAATCGATCAGTCAAGAGAAAGCACAGCGCATCTGAGCTCTGCCACACAAAGATAAGGACGATAAACAAAAAAGCCGCCTGCCAATAGCTTTATCGTACGCACTTTGAAAACTGTATCTACCAACTGCGATGTTAATGGTTCCATTTAGGAGACGTGCAGTGTCTTTCGGGGCAGTTTTATTCAATGCGCCTTTACAGCGCGTGCTTTGATAACTAGTCTTAGTGTTTTTTGCCAGATTTTATTAATACATGCGGGAACTAATCAATTGAGAGGGCAGGATGTTAAATAGACACAATCGCGCTTGAAAGTGGCCAGCTTAGCAGTTCCAATAGGCGCAGTTTTATATTCATCAGTATAGCGTAGCGCTGGGGGTCCGCTCCGTACATACACGGGTGGGGGTACGGTCCGTACATACACGGGGGCTGGGGGTACGGTCCGTACATACACGGGTGGGGGTACGGTCCGTACATACATGGGGGGGCTGGGGTACGGTCTGTACATACACGGGTGGGGGTACGGTCCGTACATACACGGGGGGCTGGGGGTACGGTCCGTACATACACGGGTGGGGGTATGGTCCGTACATACACGGGGGCTGGGGGTTCGGCGCGTACATACGGGGGCTGGGGGGGTGTTCGGCGCATACATACGGGGGCTGGGGGGGGGTTCGGCGCGTACATACGGGGGCTGGGGGGGTTCGGCGCATACATACGGGGGCTGGGGGGGTTCGGCGCGTACATACGGGGGCTGGGGGGGGGTTTGGCACGTATGCGGGCACATGTCTCCATGGTTGCTATGGGAGTTCAGTCCGTACGGTGTTTTTTCCATGCAGTTGTAACATCGGACGCCCGGTACGGATCGTACTTGCGCGCTCGGACTTGAGTTTTCACATTTGTACGTAAAATCGTCCGGGGACGTGTCGGAAACGTTTTCCGACCCGACGATGTGTGGGGGAATTTTCTCAATACGCCGTATGGACTTTTTCCCATACGAATCGTACTTGCCAGTTTGTACGGTACTTGTACGATTCGTACGGAAAAAAATCCGGATACGATTCGTACGGGGAAATTTTTTCCAGGATCGGAATCGGCCCCATAGTTGGATTTATGGTGTTCTGAGTTCTTTCTTGCTGAAAGACCTGGAGAAGAATTGGATGAATGGTAGAAACGGCTCACTACCCAGACTGTTTCTTGCTTTTGTGAGTCTGGAGATAGGCCGAACTCTGTTGTGCTCGGCTTGCTAGCAGTCACAACACTATAACACGAACTTTGATCTGTATTACATACCAACAAAATTGGTTGGTATTCGCTGCCCTCCTTGTTAAAGCCAAGGGAGTGGATTTGGACCATATGTTCAGTACATGCCCGTCTCTAGAAGTACTTTAGCATGAAATCACCAAATTGATGGGAAATATGCTAAAGCTTGATGTTACTTTGACCCCTCACCTGATGTAGCTTGGCATGTTGTCAATCAGGGCACAAGTACTAAACAAGCGCCAGGTCAGGCGAGACCTAAAAAGGGGGGAGCTATTAATCCTCAATTTGAACTAAATATGAGAGACAACCTCACAGAACTCCTTAATAAGGTAAAAGTAATGTAATACCTGTCATGCGTTATGATTCAGAAGAATATTTCTGGATGATTGTCATTTATTTTACAGAAAATTGTGGAGATCTTCTCCTGTGTTGAGCCCTTTTGGAATTCTAGTATCTAGTAAGAGGATATATTTAGATTCCAATTGCCTTAGCTGTTTTTCTCTGTTACCCCCTCTCAAATTTTTGGGTACAGAGTCTTTTTTTTTAAAAATATTTTTATTGATAAATTTTTTCCCCACATTTTATTTCCCCCCCCCTCCCCCATTACATGGACAAGGCACAATAAGTTTCATAAGGCAGCCACATACTCAACTACATATTCAAAAGAAAAATGGAAAGTGAAATATTACAATATACATACTACATACAGATCCTATCATAATATATACGGATACAAATAATATATGTTAACATTCCATAATACATACATTCCTCAAAATACCTTATTCAGTTCCAGCCTTCCATTGAATCAAAGGACCCCAGATTTGTATACCCAGCTTTTTACCCTTTCTCCCTTTCCTAGAGTAAATAGCTGTTTCCAATTTTTGTATTGACAAAGTTTTTCCTAGCCATTGATGATACGTAGGAGGATTTGGATCTAACCAAGTTGAGGCCACAAGCAGTCTAAAAATCGACATTGCTACAAACAGAAAATATTTACAATTAATTTGTCCGTTGGGGGATATTCCCAACAAAATAGTTGCTGAGTCCAACTCTATTGTTGTGTCTAAGGCATTCCGGAAAAAATTCCCGATATCTTGTTTTATCTTATCTAAGTGTGGACAAGTAGAGAAAATATGCAACAATTTGGCCTCCATACTGCCACATCTAAAACACGAGATGCCCGACACAGCCCCCCATTGAGCAATTTTCCATGGCGTATAATACAGGTGATACAGACTCTTGTAGTGCTGGGCCTGAAGAGACGCTGAGCATAGTAATTTACATCCCATCTCAAGTGATTCAGAGAAAATATCTCTTTCTCTAGCTATATCTAAATCTGAGGACCATTTAATTATCCATTTGTCAAGATCATCCTTTTTTAACTTTGTCATTTCTAAATAAAATCTTTTTATAGTACAGTCATTACCTTTTTGTATGAGATCCATCATTATACTCCTCCCAAAGCCTAGAGCTCCCCCTTTTTTATTTAATATACAACTCCTTATTTGAAGGTATTTAAAGAAATGATTTGTGTTTAACATATACTTGTTTTTCAAATCTATAAATTGTAAGATGCCATTATCATCCCACATATCACCAATCATTCTTATACCTTGACTCTCCCATTCCTCATATACCATTCCTGAGAACACAGCCCTAGGTAATGAGGGATTATTTTTGAGTCTAGTATATACACTATATTTCCCTATTCCAACTTTTTTGGAAAATCCTTTCCATATGCTGTAGGCCGCCATAATTATCTTGAAACGTGTTCTTTTAAAGTAACTTCCATCAGTAAATCTTAAAAAAATATTTTCAGCATTTGTACCCAGAGCTAAACCATATATAGCCAGCGAGCCTGTCTTATCCCATCCATCCATCTCAGCCCCCCCAATTAATCCAGCCATTCCTTGTATTGCTGCAGCCCAATAATATACCTTTAGATCCGGCAGTGACCACCCCCCTCTCTCCCTGGGAAGGGACATATACCTCAATGCCCTCCGGGTTTTACCTCTAGCCCAAATAAAACGATTTACCATACTTTCGCAAATTTTAAACCACTTATTTTCAATTAGAAGAGGGATTGCCCTAAAAAGATACAACAGTTTGGGTAAGATCAGCATTTTAATAATATTAACTCGCCCAACTAATGATAAATGTAAGTTCTCATAACGATCCAAATCTTTTCTTGCCTTTTCGATTACTGGGGCAATATTATTATCCACCAAACTATCTAAATTAGACATAATATTAATTCCGAGGTATTTCCCTGCCGGCACTACTCTTCTATCTTCACAAGGTGTAAAAGAGTTTTTAATAATCTGGGTTTTAGACGCGTTCAATGAGTACCCTGAGACTTGTCCAAATCTTAAGGCCTCGGCCTCTACAAATGTAGTTGCTTCCGTTGGGCAAGGTGTTATCACCGCAACGTCGTCAGCATAGGCTAATATCTTGCATGGCCCAAGAACTGTATTGACTGGGGTGATCTCTGGTGCTAATTCTATCTTCCGTATTAAGGGATCCATATAGATGGCAAATAGCAAGGGAGAGAAAGGACATCCCTGGCGAGTTCCTCTCTTGATTTTAAATTGACCAGTTATACCCCCGTTTATCCTTAATGCTGCACCTGGATCCATATATAGAGTCTGAATTGCTTTCAAATAGCCTCCTCTAATCCCAACTCTAGCTAGGGTCTGCCACAAATACTGCCAGGAGACCCGATCAAATGCTTTTTCCGCATCCAAAAGCATAACTGCCATCGGGTCTCCTGCTACTTCCGCCACATCAAATAAAGTTATAACTTTTCTAATATGGTGAGTTGTCCCTCTACCAGGAATAAACCCATGTTGGTTATCACTAACCAGGTTACTTATAATTCTTGCAAATCTTGCAGCCAGTGCCTTTGAATAAATTTTGGTGTCATTATTCATCAATGTTATTGGGCGGTACGACCCTGGTTCATTCGGGGGCTTTTCTTTTTTTTAAATTAATACTATATCTGCCCCGCTCCAGGATTTGGGAATGGATACCCCACTTTGTGCAGCTTGAAACATTTGAGTTAAATTATTACCTAAACATCCCCAGAAAGTTTTATAAAACTCGATCGGTAGCTGATCAGGTCCAGCAGCCTTCCCCGAGGGTAGAGCAGTCATTGCTTCTTTAATCTCAGTTTCATCCAATACGGTCTCTAATTCCTCTGCATCTTCAGGGGATATAGTTTTTACCTCAATGTTCTGGAGATATTCATTTATTCTATCGATACTACTGGGATCTTTCTCATCATATAAAGATTGGTAAAACTTCCTAAAGACCTCCCGAATTTCTTCTGGATCTGAATGTAGTTGTCCCTTTTCATCCTTTATTTCCTTAATCGTCCCTGCCGCCGCTATCTGTCTGGTTCGTATAGCAAGGACTCGCCCTATTTTCTCACTGAACTCGTAACATCTCTCCCTTCTGATTGTATATTGCTTTGCGGCTCTATTAGCAAGTTCTTCCTCTGCCTCACTTTTCACCTTCAGTAATTCTATTACGAATTGTTCAGTCGGCTCTCCCCTTATTACACAGTTATTAAGTTGTTCTTCTGCCTCCAGTACTTTTCCCTCTTTCTCCTTATATCGCAGTCTTTCTGTTTTCCTCTTGAAGGCGCTATAACTGCACGTTTCACCGCGTGCTCCTGCCTTAAAGGCATCCCATACTATGCCAACTGCAGCAGTTCCTCTATTATATTCAAAGAATTCAGTAATCCATTTAGACATATGTTTTATATAGTCATCATCTAAAAGCAATCCCCTTTCGAATGTCCACTCCCTTCTTATTGTTGTTCCCCCACTCTGCTTTATCGTTAGGATTAGGGGATTGTGGTCACTAAGTATCCGAGGAAGTCTATCAATTTCCACTATACTAATTAAATCATTGGAAACCAGGAAGTAATCCAGCCTAACGCATATCTGATGCGGTGCTGAATAATATGTATAACCGAGTTGTTTCGATCTGATTGACCCCCAGACATCTCGCAATGTATTATTTTCTAAAAGATCAGTAAGGGCCTTGTAGACCTTTTTTTTCCTCCCCTTATACTGTCTCATTGAGCCTGATCCTAGACCCTCCGCTCCGTCAATATTTAAGTCTCCACCTATAATAACTCGAGGGGCCCAGTCTGCCAACTCAGAATCCAAAAATTGCAGAATTTCTGGATCGTCCTGTGTAGAACCATATGCTGCAACTAATGTTGTCCACACCCCCCCTAATAGTACCTCAGCCATCGCCCATCTCCCCCAATTATCTCTTAACTTTCTCCTTGTTACTACATTTTTATCCCTCGATAGAATCGCTACCCCTCTCTGTTTAACTCCTTGTTTAGAAGCAACTATTAATTGAAACCCCAGCTGATTAAGATATATCTCATGGGTACTCATTACATGTGTCTCCTGAAGAAACACAAAATCTACGTTCATTTGCCGTAGCCGTATTCCTATCTTCTGCCTTTTCGTTACATCATTTAGGCCGCATACATTCCATGTCACTAATCTAATAGACATTTTTCATTTTTCATTTTTTTTTTTTTCCCCCAGCCAGTTCTCTTCAGACCCTATCTGCTTGCTTTTATTTAATGTTCTAGAAACGATATACAATACTAGGCCTAGCACACTGCATAAATAGACTTCCCTGTTAATTTCAATATTGTCTTCCACATCTTCAGTGTCACTACCCATACCATACAATTGATACAAATTACTTTTGTCAAATCCTCTTAAGTGTCTTGTACCTTTGTGCCCTGTCCATTTCCCTGCCCATCCCCAACCCCACCCCAGACTGCCCACCCTCAGAGTCCCACCCCCCCTACAGGCAAATAGGTCCAGCGGACCTATGTCTGGCCGACTTTTGCCTCCTGGATGTCAAACCCGTAAACCCCCCTAACTTTCCCTTCATCTTACTGTGCTCAGTGTATGTCCAACAAATACCACCCCTATTCGTGCTTAACCTCTACCCCAATTCTTCTTATATTAATACCAATCTTTACTTATTGAAGCAGAAAAGCTACAACTCAAGAAAACCATCCGATAAAGAGGAGTAAAACATCAAATAAATTTTTCATAGACCTTGAGCAAACAGTTTCCTCTATTATTTTAAATAAGTCCTCATATGTAGCTTTCGTCCCCAAAAATTACTTTACACAGTCTCTATTTTCCATATTATATTTATCTTCGTTTCTTTTGGGGAATATCCCTAAGAGCTACTGCATGATCATTATTCTCAACATTCTCCTTGTGCCTTGTTTTCCGTTGGTCTTGCAGAAAGTTAAGATATTCTTGTGCAAGTATCTCAGAGTAGAAAATTTTAAAGTTCCCATTTACTCCAATCTTCAAACGAGCGGGATACAGAAGGTAAGCCTCACAACCTATGTTTTGAAATGGGGTAATGAGCTGCCTCATCCTCCACCTTCTTTCCACAGTGGTGTGGCAAAAGTCAGGACGTGCAAAGAACTCTACGCCGTTGTATTTGCATTTAGCTTGGGGCTTTGCTTTGTTAATTATCTCTTCTCGCAGAAGAAAATTCCCCACGTATAGAAGTATTGCGCGAGGCTTACTCTGCGCTGCTTTCTGGATCAGAGGAAAACGATGCGCCCTTTGTATTTCATGGTTAAGATCCCATGTAGACAACTCTGGGAGGGCACCCTTTAATAAGTCAACAACATACCCCCGAACATCACTTCCTTCTTTCCCTTCCTGTATTCCAATCAGGCGAACATTGTTGCGTCTTTGTCTGTTCTCAAATTCCTCGAGTTTCCATAGCATGTCGGCCGTAGTCTTATCTTGTTCTTTTCTGTCATCCTTCACTTTGACCATATCATCTTCTAATTTCCCGGTTCTAGTCTCTACTTCAGAGACTCTCTCAGCCATCTCCTCATACAACCTGCTGACCTTACGCAAGGAGGATTGTATTTTCCTAGTCGCCTGTTTAGCCCTGCGCTTTGCTTTTTGGCTCTCAATGCGAGCCTCACTCTGCATTTGTTTTAATGTTGTAAATAAGACTTCAAAATTAGACATACCACCATCCGCTCCACGGTCCGCAGAGTCCAGAGTTTCACCATTTACAAACTCATCTGCCGGTATTCCAGAGTTCTCTGCCTTCTTATCCAAATTTAGTTTTTTTACTACTGTTTTCATATTGCCTCTGTGTTCCTTTGACAATCTCTGTTGTCTAGATTTCCCTTTTCGTTTGCTTGACTTCCTTTTTTTGCTCTTAGTTTTAATTTTTTCCACAGATCTGATACTGCCCTCAGGATTTGTCTTTGATCTAGAAGAGACGTCTTTTTGCAATGTTTTCTGAACTGAATCCTTATATTCTTTATCAATAGGCTCTATCTCACTACTGATAGGAGTTGAGGAGTTTTCAGAATCAGTCCCTGATACAGTCTCATTACTTCCCGTGTCAGTATTCACTGTTTCATCATCTGAACTCTCCGTCTCTGACTCCGTGTCTGTCGTTGATCCCAGACTTCCATTCATACTTTCCTCATCATCCGCCTCGTCATTACCAGTGAAAAAAACCTCATCACTGGGAGAGGCAGGAAGTGCATCAGGTAATTTGCGTGTGCTTGCATCCGTCTTATTAATTGAATCCAAGTTAATATCTTTATCAACCCTTAGCTCTGTTTCAATTAAGTTAGTTGCAGCCTCAGAATTACTTTTTTCCACAACAGTATCCTCCACCAGGCTTTGTTCTGCGCCTGGCCCTTTAACTCCAGATACCACTGGTGCCAAATGAATTGTGACTTTCTCCTTTAAGAGCTTGGGTCCGCCCACTTCCACAGCAGTAGAAAAGTATCCGCCTTCTGCTGCCTCTGTAACTTCAGTTAGAGGCTGTACCTCGAGCATGCAGGTACCATCCCCATCTGCTCCTACCTGTTCAAACGGTTCCCTCTCCACAGCAGGCTGCAACATCCTGCACAGGCTCACCAACGTGGGGACTCTCACTCCCTGTGGCAGATTCGACTGCAAAGTTGTTTGGTCAGTCGTTATTGGTGTTGCTGCGGGCAAAAAAGTCTCAACTATGGTCATCTGGCGGAGTGCAGTTTCCTTTCCAAGTACCTCCCCAGCGGTGAGTTTTACTTCCTCTCTTCCCCTTACAATAGCTGACACTGGGACAGTCACATTCTTTTTTTTCCCTCCTTCCTCTTTTTCACGTATTTTCTTTAATTTATTTTCCTTTGCCGCTTCTCGCCTTTGCTGCGCTTTAGATCGTGCTTTCCCTCTTAAATTAAGCGCTGGGGCCCCGAGGTTATCCATATCCTCCTCCACCTCAGAGTCACGGCTCCAATCGTCTCGGTCACGATTCTTCCTTGAGTAAAGTGCAGGTTTTGTAGCCATAGATTTTGAAGCAACTTTCCAATAGCGACTTCCAGGTAGGGGCGAATGGGAAATCAAAGCTGAACAGTGTTTGTGCAGATATTTCTGCAGAGCCCACTTTTTCTCTTGTGGAAAGTCACATATCAAAAAAAGCAAGCCAGTGAGTTCTCTCAGCATCGCTTTTTATCAGTATCGAGTGCTCTTTTCTCCCAGTAAGAAAGGCAAATTTTCCACAGCAGATTAGATTAAATCAACTTAGCTTGGTAGTAGATCAGTGAATCTGCAAATCTGTAAGTCTGCAATCTAAGCATATGAGCACGTAGTACACCTCATCTTCCCAGTCAGGAGGGTTACAGGGTGCGACCATCCACTACGGCGTCTCGGCGGCCATCTTGCCTCGTAAAACGTACAGAGTCAATGACGAAGTAACTTAAGTCATTCAAATTTTTGTTGTGTACCAGTTTGAAATGACGAGCCACAGGATAGCTTTCGTCAGAATTAACTATTGCCCACAGATGTTGCAGAATACGATTGAATACCTGTAATTTGATACTTCCCACATATTTCATTTTACAGGTACATTCCAAAACGTATACTGCATAATCTGTACGGCAAGTAAACAAGCTTTGTATTTTAACAGGGCTGGGGTCAAATACACTACAATATTCTGTGGTGTTCGTGCCACATTTACAGGCCCTACATGATATACATTTATGGAAGCCTGTCTTAATTGATAGCCACTTTTTGGATGTTATCACCTCAGGACTTGATCTGACTAGGGCATCCCTCATTGAGGGAGCCCTTCTAAAGGTGATAAGTGGTTTCTCAGGTAGTAGCTGAGCTAGAGTTATATCAGTTTTTAATAATGGCCAGTGCTTGTTTATGATCCCCCTAACTTTCCTTTCTTCCATACTGAAAGTGGTTATAAGTCTGATCTGCTCTTGACTTTTTTGTGGATGATCGCTGTTACTTGCCACTCTTTGTTTTTTGATTTAGTGGTGGTGTTTAAACATTCTTCTCTCGTGTGGCTGTTGGCTCTTTTAGACAGTATCCACGTGCAAGAAATCTTTTTTGGGCCTCAGTTTGGCATCTTTTTAAATCATTATCAGAACTGCAAATTCTGTGCATTCCCAGAAATTCTCCATATGGTATACTCCTAATGAGATGACCAGAGTGAGCGCTACTAGCATGTAGAACTGCATTTCCAACCTCCTTCTTTCTATGTAGTCTAGTTTGGATTTCCCTATTACTGATATAAATTTCATTGTCCAGAAATTGGACATCGGATTTACTAATGTCTGCAGTAAATTGTAAATTCAAATCATTATTATTGATAATTTTTACAAAGTCCCAGCTGATTCTGGTGTACCTTTCCAAATCATGCGTATGTCATCTATAAATCTCCAAACTTCTACCACACTGGAGTCAAAGAACAATTTGTGGGTGCCCCTGAGGACATGTTCCTCCCACCACCCAACATGTAAACAGGCATAGGTTGGGGAAAAACATGCCCCCATGGCGACTCCTCTCAGCTGCTGGAAGATCTCTTTGTTGAACAGAAAGTAATTATTTTCCAAACAGAGTTGTATCATTTTTAAAATCATACCATTGTGTTGGCAGAAGTTCATGCTACGTTTGTCCAGAAAAAACTTTACAGCTTTTAATCCATCTGCATGATGAATACTCATATAAAGGGTACATATGTCCATAACCATTAATACGTAGTCCTCTTCCCATTTTACATTTTTTAATTTCGACAAAAAGTGACCTGTATCCTTAATGTAGGAAGGAAGGTTCTATACTGATTCATGCAAAAAATGATCCACATATTTAGAAAGTGGTTCCAGGAGACTGCGTTGGTCCGAAATAATAGGACGACCCGGTACTGGCGTAGTTTGTTTATGAATTTTTGGAATGAAATAAAGGGGAGGTGTGACTGGAACCTCATTTAAAAAAAAAATGTATTCCTGCTTACTCAGCAAACCTTCCCTTTTCCATTGATTTAATTCTTTAAAAACAGTCTCTTTAAGGCATTTGATATAATTGAACGTGCCTTTTCTATAACATAAATTGTCATTTAGGTGTCGTTCTGCCGCTTCTAAATATAGAGTGCGGGGCCAAACAACAATGTTACCCACTTGTCCGTTTTGTTGATAATTAGATTAGAGTTGCTTTTTAGTTTTTTTATTAATTTTGCATATTGTATTTCCATGTATCTGTATCTTTTTTGCATTCAAGATGAAATACATTGCAATGTTTTCAACTCAATTACGATATCATTAAATGCATCGATAGCGTCTTTTGGCATGACTGGTATGAACGTTGAGGGTGGTTTGAAGTCACTGTTACATGGAAGGTTACTGACTACTCCCATAGATGACAAATCTTCCTGTGTGGATCCAGCATTTTCTTCATCATTTATGGAAAGGGTATGTATTGTTCTCAAAATGCTGGTGTCTGCAACTTGGAATTTGTTAGTGGGGCGCGCTAAGTTGGTTATTGTTCTTGCCTGATCTTGTGCTTTGTTCAGTTTAAAATGGTTTTTCAATTTAAGCTTTCGTATAAATTTAAAATCATCTATGCGGGTTTGTACATAGTTGAAAGTGTTTTGCGGGGAGAATGACAGATCAAGTGATAACAGTTGGGATTCCGCTTTAGTAAGCACTGTGTCCGATAGATTGACCACCGTGTTGTCAGGAACTGAGGTTGATGGGAGATTACTCACCATTTCTTTCCCCTGCCTCTCTTGGCAAAGCCTCGCCCTCCTGCATTTTCTCCTTTGCTTGCGCCTCTCATTGTCTCTGCCGCGTTTTTCTTCTGTTGTGGTTGTGTTCGCGACCGAAGGGTTTGGCGCTGTCGGGTACCCCACAAGACTTACTTTACTTGCGAAGTGATTCCGCAGAGACGACAGGAACACCCGTCCCTGCCCCCACCTGACCCCTCCCGGGATCAGGACCCAACAGGGATGAGATGGGCGCAAGGAAAGGAGCCAGAAAACGGGAATGAGGTGGGAATGCGTGGAAGGTGCTGCGCAGGATATCCCCGGGGCAACTGGAAAACAGAACAAGAATGAAATTAAGTAAGATCCCCTGTTTCCGCCCCTTATCAAGCCTTCCCTAAAACACACACAAGCGTTATCCTGCCAGGACTCACCGGTGTGTCTGCTGCTCCAGGCCTTCAACTTGCTCAAGACGGATTTGAATACTCCAGGGGCGTTCCCCAGCATGGACCCCCTTGTGAAGGTTCGAGGAACTGATGGATGACTCGCTCCTGCGCTAGTCACTATAGAAGAATGATTGCGCAAGGTTCTGACTCCCTATAACGTAAGAGGTGGCGCTTCTGTGCTGTTGGGAAAAAGAAAACAAGCCTGTTGGTGTTTCCAGTGCGGAAACCAAAATACACAAGGTCAGCGCTCCAGCGCGGTGAGACGAAACAAAGTGATTGGCGCTCCAGTGCGGTAGCGAAGATGAAACGATATACGCGCTCCAGCGCGGTAGCGAAGACAAACAATATCCGCTATTCAGCGCGGTGAACTAAAACTCAAAAGCTATAACAAGATATGCGCTCCAGCGCGGTGTACAGGAAACCGCAGGTGTTACCGCTACAGCGCGGTAACCCGGAACACAAGGTAACGCTCCAACGCGTTCAGCAACTGTAGACTGGTGCTCACACAACGGTAGGTAACTGGAATACTCCCACTCGACGTGAGCCTCTGGCGAAATCTGAAGCACAGAGCCGGCGGGAAGCGCGGGCTAAAAGCGTTTCCCCCGGAAGTGCTTCAGTGGTCTGCAAGAACTAGACCGGGGCTCGTCTTCCAACCGGAAGTGAGTCTCCCGGCAGTGTTGTGTGTGTTTACAGGATGTCGGGGGAACGGCAACCGCAGTGACCCCGACAGAACCCCCCCCCAAAAACAGGCCCCCCCCACCGAACCCCGGACCTCAGAAAGGGCAAGCAGGGCGAGGGCTCAGGGGGTGACTCAGATGGAAAGCACGGACCAGAAGGGGAGCATGACGGACATGGGACAATGGTTCCCAGGATCGTTCATCCGGACCGTAACCCCTCCAGTCCACCAAGTAGAAGAGTTTACCTCGGACACGACGAGACCCCAAGATGGCCCTGACCTCATACTCAACATGGCCCTCCACCACCACCGGAGACGGAGGAGAGGGAATCGGTGCACCAGAGCGGACCGCCCGCAGCAGGGAGACATGGAAAACTGGGTGGATCCGCATGTGTGGAGGCAGCGAGAGCTTCATGGCCACAGGGTTGATCACCTTCTCGATGGCAAAGGGACCCACAAAACGAGGCAACAGTTTCTTGGGACCATGTACGTTAAGGTGCCGAATGGACAACCACACCTTGTCGCCCAAACGGTAGTCGGCCTCCTTCTGTCTGTGTGCGTCGGCATGCGCCTTGTAGGTGTCTTTAGCTTTTGCCAACTCAAACCGCGCCTGCTGCCAGAGGACGCGCAGGGTCTCATGATAAGCACGCACCGATGGTAACTGGCTGTCTCGAGGCACCTCCCAAGCAGTGGTGCGGGGGTGACGGCCGTGAAGACAAAAGAAAGGAGACACGCCTATGGCTGAATGTTTGCTGTTGTTGTACGCAAATTCCGCCATCCATAACACCGCTGACCAATCCTTCTCCACCATCAGAAGCAAACAACGGAGGTACTGTTCCATGGTGTGATTCGTTCTCTCCGCCTGACCGTCGGTCTGAGGATGATAGGCGGAGGATAAGCGTACGTCCATCCCGAGAATGGTGCACACCTCCTTCCAGAACCGGGACACGAATTGAGACCCCCTGTCCGTTATGACCACCGAAGGGATGCCATGGAGGCGGACCACCTCGTGAACGAAGACCAACGCCAGCTCCGATGCGGTGGGCACCTTTAACAAGGGTATAAAGTGCGCCATTTTGGATAGGTGGTCAACGACGGTGAGGACCGTGGTATGCCCGGTCTTGGTGATGGAGAGATCAACCACGAAGTCCATGGAGATGGTGTGCCAGGGGAAGGGCGGCACTGGAATGGGCCGTAGTAGACCCACAGAAGGGTCGGACCTGTTCTTCCCTAGAAGGCAAATGGTACAATTCGCCACATGAGTACGGGTGTCGGTTACCAACGACGGCCACCAAAACTGTCTTTGTACGAGGTCCAGTGTCTTGTGGTACCCGGGATGGCCAGAGAGGACTTGATCATGGCACAGGTGTAGCGCCCTTTGTTGGCTGGGTGTTTCAGGTAAATACAACCGTTCGTCATGAAACAGCAGTCCGTCGGCACGGTTTAGTCCATCGTGTTCCGCAGCCAGGACCACCGGATCTGACCGTGTCATCTCCCTTTTCACGAGAGACAGGAAGTCAGAGGATGCAACCACTCCCTGGAAGTGTTTCTCAGCCAGTATAGGGCTTGGCTCGGTGTTTTCGGCATAACCGTCCCGTTCCTCTAGTCGTGAAAGGGCATCCGCTTTGGCGTTGTCTTTTCCGGGTCGGAATGTGATTATGAAGTTGTATTCATTGAAGAATAGAGTCCATCTCAACTGTCGGGCTGTGAGGGCACGGGCTGAACGGAGAAACTGAAGGTTCCTGTGGTCGGTGTAGATGGTCACCGTGTGTTTGGCGTCTTTCAAAAAATGGCGCCATTCTTCAAACGCCGTTTTGATGGCTAAGAGCTCTCGGTCAGACACCGTGTAGTTGCGTTCGGCTGGCTGTAGCTTTTTAGAGTAAAAAGCCACCGGATGCAGTTGTCCTGTGCTGGTGCTTCGTTGGGATAACACGCCCCCCATCGCGTCCTGTGAGGCGTCGGCTTCCACTATGAAGGGTTGCTCGGTGTCAGGATGCACCAGTACGGGGGCGATGGTGAATCGTCTCTTGAGTTCTTGAAATGCGCTGTCAGCGTTCTGGTCCCACCCAAACGGTACTCCTTTCCGTAATAAGCGCGTGATAGGAGCTACCAGCGCGGAAAATCCTGTGATGAACCTACGGTAGTAGTTGGCAAAACCTATAAACCGCTGGACCCCTTTTACGGATTCCGGAGAAGGCCAAGTCAAGATGGCTTCGACTTTCTTGTTGTCCATCTGGATGCCTGCCGGAGTGATGATGTGCCCCAGGAACTCCACCGAGGTGACGTGAAAGACGCTCTTCTCCAGTTTGACGTATAAACGATGTTCCCCTAGTCGTTGGAGGACTGCGCGCACGTGCTGTACGTGGTCCTTGATGGTTCGGGAATATATCAGGATATCGTCGATGTAGACAATGCAGAAGACGTCTATGAAGTCCCTCAACACCTCGTCTATGAAGAATTGGAACGCTGCGGGGGCATTACAGAGTCCGAAAGGCATCACTTGGTACTCGAACAGACCGAATTTCGTCCGGAAGGCGGTCTTCCATTCGTCCCCTTTCCTAACTCTGACGAGGTGGTAGGCACCCCGCAGGTCGAGCTTCGTGTAGACCGATGCGTCTTTTACTTGCTCCAGGAGGCTTGAGATCAACGGTAAAGGGTATCGGTTTTTCACCGTGATGGCGTTCATCGCCCGAAAGTCAATACAGGTCCTCAGATCGCCTTCCTTCTTCGACACGAAGAAAAGAGGAGAGGAAACCGGAGACCTGGAATGGCGAATAAAGCCATTGTCCAAGAACTCATCCAGGTACGAACGAAGATGAGTATTCTCCTTCTCTGTGAGCGAATATATCCTGCTGCAAGGCAGCGTGGAGCCAGGGATCAAGTCAATGCGGCAGTCGAATGATCGATGAGGAGGCAGAGTGTTGGCCCCCTTCTTATCGAACACCTCCGCTAGGTCCTGATACTCCTCTGGTATGTTTGCTTGGGAAACCGTCCCCATGCCATCTATCGGTAAGGACCGCGCCTGTACGGAGCGAGTCCCTGTCAGATTGTCCTTCATGTAACAGGTAGTACAGCAGTATTCAGAATCCAGGTGTATGGTTCTGGCCACCCAATTGATCCGGGGATTGTGCTTCACTAGCCATGGTAACCCCAGGATGATCTTGAATTGAGGAGCGTCGATGACATCGAAACAAACAGCCTCAGCGTGCTGGTTGACAAAGGACATGGTCAGGTTCTCTGTTTGATGCCTGATAGGACCGGAAGTCAAATCCGTTCCGTCAACAGCCTTGACCGTTTCAGGTTGCTCCTTGGCTACTATGGCTATGCCCAAGGTGCGTAGATAAACGGTGTCGATAAAGCTGCCTGTCACACCGGAATCCAGCATGGCAGTAACCGACCAGGTTCTGCCCGCCTGATTGTGTAAGGTGACGTCTATTCCTACGTGACGACTGCCGTCCAGTACTGCAGGGATCGCTGAGGTGTTATACGAAGAACCCAGAGGACGGATCCCCTTGTCTACTGGGTTGTCTCGTTTCCCATCAACTCGCTTTTGGTAATGGGTAACGCAAACGGCCTTTTACCTCTTGTTTTGGAGGGTTTCACTGGACATTCCCTGACGAAATGTCCACTCTTCCCACAATAGAGACATTGGTTTTGTTTTCTCCTTCTTTCCCTCTCCTGACTGGTCAACGGCCCTCTTATGCCCCCTATCTGCATGGGTTCGGAGGTGTCACTAGGAGTTGTTGCTTCTTCTTTGGCTTTTTCGGCGCCCTTATCTCCGCTGGACAGGAAACGAAGGTCACTGTTTCTCCCTTTATCGGTCCTTCTTTCCTGTAGTCGGAAATTCATCTTCACCACTAAGTCTATGAAAGGACCTATTTCCTCAGGCGGGTTGGGCAACTGGGAGATGAGATCCTTCAGATCTTCCCGTAGGCCTCGGTAGAAAACTGACACCTTTTTATCCTCTGGCCAATGGGCCTTGATGACAAGCCGGCTGAATTGGGTAACGTAATGTAGCAGGTCTTGATTGCCTTGCTTTAGGCTTAGCAACTCATTGTCTGCAGCCTGTACAAAGGTGTGACGGGCGAACATACGCCGCATGGTTTCCTGGAATGTTGGTAAGTGATGAAGCATGGGATCGTCGTTTTCCACAAATGAAATGGACCACTGAGCTGCGTCTCCTCCCATGTATGATAAGATGTAAGCGATCTTGGATGCGTCATCGGGAAAAGCCGTGTGTCTGGCCATAAAGTGCAAGTGGCATTGGTGGATGAAGATCCCATACTTGGTACTGTCGCCGTAGAAACGTTCAGGTGGTGCCAGTTGTACAGGATGGGGTGTGACGACTTGTATAGCAGTGCTCGGGTCGGTGGCAGCGGAGGGCCCCCCAAAGGTGAAGGTTGGTGGGCGCAACAACCCTTCTTGAATGACTCTGGGACTAGGAGTGGTTCCCCAAGGACTGGTGACCCCGGACGCCACTTGACTCTGTAGGGCAGTGATATCGTGGCGTAGGCTTAGGTTTTCGGTTTGCATGGCAGTCAGCATGACTGCTATGTCGTGCAAGGTGACCTCCTGGTCGTTCATGTCGTCTGGGTGGAATATGTAACGTGGGCTTCAGATTCTGTCGGGTACCCCACAAGACTTACTTTACTTGCGAAGTGATTCCGCAGAGACGACAGGAACACCCGTCCCTGCCCCCACCTGACCCCTCCCGGGATCAGGACCCAACAGGGATGAGATGGGCGCAAGGAAAGGAGCCAGAAAACGGGAATGAGGTGGGAATGCGTGGAAGGTGCTGCGCAGGATATCCCCGGGGCAACTGGAAAACAGAACAAGAATGAAATTAAGTAAGATCCCCTGTTTCCGCCCCTTATCAAGCCTTCCCTAAAACACACACAAGCGTTATCCTGCCAGGACTCACCGGTGTGTCTGCTGCTCCAGGCCTTCAACTTGCTCAAGACGGATTTGAATACTCCAGGGGCGTTCCCCAGCATGGACCCCCTTGTGAAGGTTCGAGGAACTGATGGATGACTCGCTCCTGCGCTAGTCACTATAGAAGAAGGATTGCGCAAGGTTCTGACTCCCTATAACGTAAGAGGTGGCGCTTCTGCGCTGTTGGGAAAAAGAAAACAAGCCTGTTGGTGTTTCCAGTGCGAAAACCAAAATACACAAGGTCAGCGCTCCAGCGCGGTGAGACGAAACAAAGTGATTGGCGCTCCAGTGCGGTAGCGAAGATGAAACGATATACGCGCTCCAGCGCGGTAGCGAAGACAAACAATATCCGCTATTCAGCGCGGTGAACTAAAACTCAAAAGCTATAACAAGATATGCGCTCCAGCGCGGTGTACAGGAAACCGCAGGTGTTACCGCTACAGCGCGGTAACCCGGAACACAAGGTAACGCTCCAACGCGTTCAGCAACTGTAGACTGGTGCTCACACAACGGTAGGTAACTGGAATACTCCCACTCGACGTGAGCCTCTGGCGAAATCTGAAGCACAGAGCCGGCGGGAAGCGCGGGCTAAAAGCGTTTCCCCCGGAAGTGCTTCAGTGGTCTGCAAGAACTAGACCGGGGCTCGTCTTCCAACCGGAAGTGAGTCTCCCGGCAGTGTTGTGTGTGTTTACAGGATGTCGGGGGAACGGCAACCGCAGTGACCCCGACAGGCGCCAGTCCTCTATTAAAAAACCCAATTCTTCTGAAGGAGAATATTTAGTCGGCACATGAGTTTGGATAGTATTACTAGACCCTCCATCCTCCGATTCAGTACTACTGGTTGCCGAGCTAGTATCAACATCTGAGACTACGATACGAGATGTACTTTGTACAGGTATTGCAGGAGTTTTAGAAACCAGAGCCTGTCTCTTTGCTGTGTCATATTTGCAGGCAAACGTGAAAATTCTTCCCGTTTCATAATCACGTTTGTCTCGTGCAAATTTGAATTGTTTGCATGTTCTTATAGTTTCCTCATGTTTTGTCAATCGACCATTGATTTCATCTTTATATTTCTTTATAAACTCTTTATTATCATGCTGGTCTAGATCTTGATTTATTTGTTTGATTTCTTTTAATATTTCATTGCGATCTATATATATATTCACTGAAAAAAACATAGGTTTCAGGGCTGTTATAGTGAGCTGGACATTTAACTCGTACAAAACCAGTGAAATTCCCCCGTTATAGTTAGTTCAGCTAACTATAACTTGCGTGCCCGCAATGCACTGCTGATGACGTCACATATTACATCACTCATGACATGGTCAGTGACATCACTCATTACATCACTGATGACATCTCAAATGACTTCACTGATGACATCATCCAGTGCATGTGTGTTTTTCTGAAAATTAAATATGTTTTATATATGTATATCTCAAGGTCGATGGAAGAATAAATGGGTATATAAGTGTCTAAATAAATGATTTATTTATTTTTTAAATTGATTGTATAACTGACTGATTACTTGACTTGACTGATTAAGTGTATCTTAGTGAATACGTGGGCTAGTGAGTAATGTTTAAATATATGAATATCTGTATCAGTCTCTCGCTTTGTGTATAAGTGGTTGCATGGGTTGGTGAGTAGCTACATGAGCGTCTATATGGGTTATTAGTTAGTTTTTTGAGTATCAGTATGAGTGTCTGAGTGTCTGTTTTGGTGGGGGGTATTACGTAGTACATCGATGCATGAATGAGTGACTCACTGTTTGTATGTGTTGAAGACAGCATGTGTGCAGAACTGTATGGGTGGATGAGCGTGTGTATGGGTGTGTTAGTGAGTGAATGACTGTCTCAATAGTGTATTTAAGAGTAACTACATATGTTTTAAACTAGTATATGTGAGTATTGGTGTATATAAGTGAGTATATGTGAGAGTGAGATATTGGAAAAGTTCCTGTATAAATTAGTATGAATTTCTATAAGTGATTGCTTAAGAGAGTAAGTATGTGTAAGTTTCTGTAGCAGTAAGTGTGGTGGTGTTTGTATAACTGTATATGCAATTTAATGGATGTTTGATACTTTGTTTGCATGTGTGACTATGTGTGTGAGTAACTCTATGGATGAGTGTCACTGTGTAACAGGATGTATAGGTGTATGAGTACATATGATGAGTGTGTACATGTAAGAGTGACTGTATAGGATTGTTGATGAATGAGTGGATGTGTGTGTAGATCTTGGAATTGCTGAATAGGTGTGTTGTAAGTGGTATTGGTATGTCCATTGTTTTGAAAATGTTAGTTTCTATTTTTGAGTGTGTATCAAAAGCTATATTAGGGTGAAAGCCTAAGGAGGTCTGCCACTCTATCACAAGGATGATGTCATCAGTGATGTAATTTGAGATGTCATCAGTGATGTCATCAGTGATGTCACTGACCATGTCATGTGTGATGTAATATGTGACGTCATCAGCAGTGCATTGCGGGCGCGCAAGTTATAGTTAACTGAGCTAACTATAATGGGGGAATTTCACTAGTTTTGTACAAGTGAAATGTCCAGCTAACTATAACAGCCCTGAAACCTATGGTTTTTTCAGTGAATTTCTAAGGCTTTTTAAATGTGAATTCCTAACTATAACATGTCTGACACCTGTGGTTTTTTTCAGTGAATTTCAAAGGTTTTTTTAATGCTATTTTCTAACTATGCCTACAAAGGTAGGACATGTGAAGAAAGAAGAAAAAACGCACAGAAAGAAGAAAAAGAAATGCAGAAAGAAGCAACAGAAGCCCTCAAAGACGAAGAAAAGTGCAGGAAGAAGGAAGACGTGCAGAAAGAACAAACAGAGGAGCAGAAAGAAGCCTTGTTGCAAAATCATCCTGTTACCTCAAGCTTTTCAGATGGGTACTGGTATAACTGACTCTGACTAACCAGTCCTAGAGCCAGTGCTATGCTAAAAGACACTTAGAATACAGTGAAAACACCTACATACACTAGGGAACACCATGCATTGGGCTAACCCTGTGATTAGCATGACCTCCTCTGTAAACCCCTAGTACATAATAGGGCTGGGGGATTACTACCTCTTAAAATGCGCCACGGGGTGCGTTTGTACACTGGTGAAGGGAGGGGGGGCCTGATGTGACATGTATCTAAACACTCCCCGTGTCCGGTTTAAGTTGGGAGATTAAGTCCCCTTGAATCCTGAGTGTTCCTAGGGTCCAACTAGCCCACTAGGTACCTCCAGTAAGCGCCACAGAGCTGCGTTGCAGAGAGGTGTAAAAAGGGGCACAGCCTGGTCCACCTCTCTGCAACCCAGCACTTTGGCGTTTACTGGAAGCACCTGGTGGGCTAGTTGGCCCCCAGAGGCCCTCAGGATTGAAGGGGAATTATTTCCCCAACTTAAAACGTGCCACAGGATGTGTTTGCACCCATCACCTCAGGCCCCGTCCCCTCCCTTCACTACTGTGTAAACATGCCCTGTGGCCGTTTTATGTTGGGAGACTAAGTGCCCTTGAATCCTGAGGGTCACCGGGGTCAAACTAGCCCACTAGGTACCTCCAGTAAGCGCCACAGAGCTGCGTTGCAGAGAGGTGTAAAAAGGGGTGTGGCCTCTGAACACCTCTCTGCAACGCAGCTCCCTGGCGCATACTGCAGGTACCTGGTGGGCTAGTTGGCCCCCAGGGACCCTCAGTATTGAAGGGGAATTAATTCCCCAACTTACAAATCGCCAGGGGGCGCATTTGCACAGTGGTGAAGGAAGGGGGCGGGGCCTGAGGTGACATGTGTGCAAACACGCCCTGTGGTGCGTTTTAAGTTGGGGAATGAATTCCTCTTCAATCCTGAGGGTCCCTGGGGGCCAACTAGCCCACCAGGTACCTGCAGTATGCGCCAGGGAGCTGCGTTGCAGAGAGTTGTTCAGAGGCCATGCCCCTTTTCACAACACTCTGCAACGCAGCTCTGTGGCGCTTATTGGAGGTACCTGGTGGGCTAGTTGCCTCTGCCCCCTTTTCGTGTTTTGCGCCTTAGTTTTACTGATTTCTTGTGCCTCGGTTCTACCGAGGAACAAGATGGCTGCCAACACTTCCTGGTTTGAAATGTTGACAGCCAATTAGCATAAAGCTCGTGATCTGGAGGGTGCGCGGATCCTGCGCGGCCATAGATATCAAAACTTTTTGAATTTTGATTTTCTCAGCAACTACTGAACAGATTTACACCATTTAACAAAAAGGGATAGGAGCGGACCGGAGCACCCTACGAGTTTTGAACATTTCGCGAAGATTCGTCAATCGGCGTCAAAGTTATTGGGAATAGAATGCTGCGAATTTCCTATGGAAAATAGGTCCTAACTATAACTACCTACTGGCGATCGCCAGTAGGTAATATATATATATATATATATATCGTGAACAAGGCAGAGTGAGTCTGCTGAAACGCGTAGATGTTATACCTCGCTCGTTGAATAAAGACCGAGTGCCCAGATTTGACCTTGGAGCGCTGGATGTTTATTTTTTAAAAGAAATGCACCTATAAACGTATATATATATATGTGATCAAGGCTCGGAGGAGCCGAAACGTTATGGCGGCAAAAAGGCACAGAATAAAATAATTCAGCACTTACTCATGGTCCGTGTCCGTATATGCTGTGACGGTGTGGAGTTACAATTGCAGCTGTTCTACGGAATAACTCATATATATATGGGAGGAACGGGTCCTCATCAAAGAATTTCCCAACATTATGAAGACTAATGTTATAAAATGGTTAAGATATATTGACTACCTGTTTGTGATCTGGCAAGGTACGACTGCTGATGCAGAAAAGTTTGTCCAAAATCTTAACATCAATACTGTAAATCTCCAATTTACTGCGTCAATTAGCCCCACAATGGTTAGTTTTTTAGACGTGGAGGTGCATATTCGCAATGATCAGTTACATACTACATTGCACAGGAAACCAACTGCAGGCAACTCAGTGCTACATGCTAGTAGTGCCCACTCTGATCATCTCATCCAAAGCATCCCATATGGAGAGATGATACGGCTTAAAAGAATATGCAGCAATAAAAAAGATTTGGAGATAGCGCAGGCAGCCAGTAAGGCCAGATTTTTAGCCAGGGGCTATTCCCTCAAATGTGTAAACACTGCTATAGACAAGAGCAATCAGACCAGTCGAGATGTACTCCTCAATGAACAAAGCAAGTCAGCAACCAAAAAGATAGAAAAAGATGGGGCATTTAGATTTATTTTTGGGTATAATAAACAAAGCAGAGAAATTCAAAAAATCATCAATAGAAATTGGCCTATTCTACTAGGAGATCCAGTAACAGGACACGAATTACCCAAAAAAGCCACCATAACATATAGTAGGTCACCTTCTATGAAGGATACCTTGGTATGCAATGACTTAGAAGTCATCAACAAAGGAACCTGGTTGAGCCAACGTTGTGGATTTTTTAAGTGTAAGACGTGCAAGGCGTGCCAACATGGCGTCAACACCACTGCCTACAAGACTCCTTTTAACACTGTGGAAACCCCCATTAAGAAATCCCTCACCTGCAAAACGACCCATGTGGTATATGTGTTGGAGTGTCCGTGTGGCCTACGATATGTAGGGAGTACGATCCTACAAGGCCACAAACGCATACTCCAACACATTAGGGCAATTAAGAATCAGGATCAATCTTATCCAGTGGCACGGCATTTTGCTGAATACCACAAATCCGATTCTTCTCTTCTGAGATACTTTCTTATTGACTGTATTCAGAATAAAAAGAGAGGGGGAGATCGAGTCGCACATTGCGCCAATTAGAAACCAGATATATTTTAAATCTCGATACAAAGTTCCCAGGCGGTCTGAATCAAACCGAAGATCTTTACACATACCTATAGCAAGATACCTGACAAAACATAGAACATAGACGCAGCAGGTGATACCCTGAGTATAATGATATATGTTGGACAATATTATACATTTATATTTAGAAATTGTCCCGAGTAAGAATGTCGAAGAACAACTAAACCTGTTTTATTTAAATCATCGGACTAATCTGCTACATTCCCCCGAACGGACCCATGTTTTAAATATTTTTACACTGTGGTTTTTATTAGGTTTTTTAAGAGGATTTTATGGTATTTTGGTTTTTTATAAATTAACACATTGCACTTTGCACTTATATATAGAATGCACTTTAGGCAACCATAAGTCAGCAAATACCAGATAAATGCAGGCTAAAAAAACACTATTGACCGCACACAATCTGGTCCAACAAAATATTTGTCATGGTATTTAAACCTGGACTTTTAAAAATTTATGAAATTTATGAAATTGTAATAAATTGAAAAAAGTGTTTTTTTTAGCAAAAA
This sequence comes from Triturus cristatus, assembly GCF_964204655.1. Taxonomy (NCBI): domain Eukaryota; kingdom Metazoa; phylum Chordata; class Amphibia; order Caudata; family Salamandridae; genus Triturus; species Triturus cristatus. The sequence continues at coordinate 1,277,646,670 of NC_140592.1, read as the reverse complement.
CAAAAATATTATAAGATTTTTTTTATGCGTGCCCATAACTTCGGTATATGCATAATTGCACAAAAGCTGGCAGCTATGTGAAAATGCACAGATTTGCACAAAAATTGGCAGCTAGTTATGAATCCAATGTATTATATTTTAAGAACAGAGAGGAAAGATTTTAATATGTTATTGTAACATTTTACTGATTTTATTCTCCAAGTCTTTGAATTTTACATTGTGAGCAATATGGTATGTTTATTATGTCTATGGTTGCAATGCTGCGGTGTATTTAGCATCTGTCACTTTAAAACATTCAAAAGAAAAAAAGAAAGAAAAAAATGTAACAACCTATTAAGCCTATCAAACGATGCAAAGCGCGTCATGTGATCAAGATCCCTAGAGGATCGAAATGCGTCAGGCGAATGTGAGGGTGCAAGGAGTAGCATCAATAAAGAAACTTTTGCACGTACTTGTGGTCCGTCCTCCAGTGGTGTCCAAACGCCGGCAAACTTTGGAGTTCAGCGCATCCCGAGGGGGCTCCGTATCCTACTCGCTCCCAGTTATGAGAACCCTGACCCCTGCATGCTGGCGGAGTGGGCGAACTGCAACTTGGAATCATCACGGAAATTGGTGATTCTCTTAGTGAAATATGCAGACAGCGATCGGTCTGCATTACTAACAAAAATTGACGAAATCAATGCAGAAATATCCAAGTTGGAAGACACGCCATCAACACAAAAACTACGCGAGGATATGCTGGTGCGTTTACGCAGAGAGGAAGATATAATCAAGAAACGTAAAGCATACAAGTTTCAAAGGGACAAGGTTGATTATGAACAAGGCCGCGTATTTACATTCGCAAAAAAATACGACGCAGTTAAAGCTGCCAAATCATCCATCACCACGAACCCAGTCCATCCAGAGAACAGTGGCATTACACCCCTATCCTCATCTTTATCCGATTTGAGCTCGGCAGTGGAGAGCGAATCGGAAAATGACCAGCAGTCGGCGGCCACAAGACAGGGGCTTCCAAAACCAAGTCTCGCCCAGGAACTGGATTTTGTGCGGCAGGACAGAATCAGGTCATTACGACCGCGTGCTACAAATGTAAGCACCAACAGGGACTCAACCTTAAAAGACGGGAGCGACGTAAACACCAGCACTCACGCAAGAAACAACAAAAAAACGAACAACAAAAAATGGAAGCGCAAGTGAGAGGACGTTCCAATGCACAGTCTGTAATCAATCTAACAGACTGTACACTCAGCGAGAGCGATGTGGATATACTTACACTCGGATTATCTTATAGTCCTCCAAGTAATTTTGACTATGCGCAGACAAGGATAGACGTCTACAAATTTGTTCGTAAACTGAAGCTGAAAAAGTATCATCTTGTCCGGGGCACCCAGAATAAATCCAAAGTGACCATCCCTCAAGTGCAGGACAGTGGCTCGTCATTAACAGCAGGTGATGCAACCCTCCTCTCAGTCATGCATGAATTGCAAGGGGAAAGCAATGGGGAGGAGGATGAATGCAGTCCTGAAATGATGCAGTTTGGTGGGGGCGCCCAGTCGAACTTCAAATTAAAATCTACATTCTGCCCCATAATGATTCGAGACAATGTGGATATTTTTCACGATAACATCACATCGGAACTAAAGAAATTACAATGCTCTGTCTCCCATGCCCCCAAGAAGTATACGAAGCAGGATAACTTATACTTCCAATTGATGAAAAAATTGCAAGGGGATGACAAAATCATTATTAGACAATCGGACAAAGGGGGCAACGTTGTGCTATGGCCAAGGTCTCTATACATGGAGGAGGCACTCTCACAGCTTAATGACAGAGAATGTTATAAACGTAGTGACATGCAAGCCGTCAAAATCTCATGGAGCACGTTTTATACCAAACTGATTGCTTGGAAATCTTCTGGTTTATTGTCTCTCAATGAGTTTAAGTTTCTAAAAATCGAATTTCCTATCATTCCAACTATTTACTTTATACCGAAAATCCACAAGCATGCTGCCAAACCCCCAGGGAGACCAATAATCTCTGCCCAAGGGAGTGTCATGGAAAACACTTCAAAATTTGTTGATTACTTTTTACAAGAACATGTCAAAAAATTACCTTCGTATGTGCAGGACACGGGGGATTTTCTTGGCAAAATTGAACATGTGAAATGGGACCCTGGATATCTACTAATTTCATTAGACGTGGCATCATTGTACACGAGTATTTATCATAAGGATGGACTAAAGGCTGTTGAACATTTTTTAAATACACGTCCCCTCAACAGCATTTCACACAACAAAATGATTTTGAGCATGATTTCTGATTGTTTAGAGAATAACTTTTTCATGTTTCACAATCAAGTGTATCAGCAGATTAGGGGCGTCGCCATGGGGGCTTGCTTCTCTCCAAGCTATGCCTGCTTGCATATGGGGCTTTGGGAGGAGCAGGCCCTCATGGGCACCCACTGCGACACTGTAAGGCAGCATATTGTTTGTTGGTACAGGTATATAGATGACTTGTTTTTAATTTGGAAAGGCACAGGAGTTCATTGGCAATCTCAACGTGAATAACTTAAATCTGAAATTCACGGCGGTAATTAGTAACAGCAGTGTATTCTATCTAGATGTAGAGGTCTTTGTTTCCAACAATAGACTGGAAACACGACTGCATAGAAAACCCACCTCTGGCAACACAGTCCTGCATGCACACAGTCATCACCCGCTACATCTAATCAACAGCATCCCCTTTGGGGAAATGCTGAGAATTCGTAGGATTTGCAGTACAGACAGGGAATGTACATTAGCCCAGCAAGAATGCAAATGGAGGTTCTTAGAAAGGGGATACTCTGAGGCAGTCTTGGATCAAGCTATGATTAAAGCCAATAAAATACAGAGAGTGGACACATTGAGACGTAAATCTAACTTGAATTCTGATTTGGTTCAGACAACTCGTTTCATATTGACATATAATCTACAACATAAATCTATACGTAGAATTGTCACTAAAAACTGGCCCTTAGTTTGCAATGATCCTGTCCTTGGTAAATGCATCAACAAGTCTCCTGATGTTGCCTTTAGAAAAGCACGCTCTATGAGCAATTCTCTGGTCAGGAGCAGTCCGGAGATCAGGTCTATCAACACATGGCTTGGGAAAAGCAAAGGATTCATGAAATGTGCTAGCTGCAAGGCATGCAAATGTGGTGTCAATACACAAACTTACCAGGTGCCATTCCAACTTGGTCCTGGAAAAATCAACAAGGCCCTCACCTGCAAGACTGAGTATGCGGTATATGTGCTGGAGTGCCCGTGTGGCTTGCGCTATGTTGGGAGCACTAAGCTCCAGGTCCACAAGCGGGTGCTCCAGCACATAAGAGCCATCAACAATTGTGATGTGGCATACCCAGTGGCTAGGCACTTCAAGGAATGCCATGACAACAATTTAGCACACCTCAAATATTACATCATTGATTCGGTGCCGCCACTAAGAAGAGGGGGTGATCGAGAAAGATTGCTGCGTCAGATGGAAACTAGGTATATACTTAGACTTGACAGTAAGACACCACAGGGCTTAAATGCTAGTGAAGATTTTTTTACCTGTCTTTGAAAGTATATATACACTGTTCTGTTCTGTTTTATTACTGTAATTCGCTGCTGCCTCTTGATGATGATTCATCATCTTCATTTAGGGTTTGTTTTAGCATAACTGCAGTTTTTTAATTCTGTGCATTAGTTGCGGGTAACAGAAATTATTTTTCTTATTTCCCCATTGTATTAGTTTACATATCCTCAATCACGGCTGTGATAGGATGTAAATTGGCTTACTTTGCACAGCACACATTTGCACTTTAATTTTCCTACTTCATACGATTAAGGCCCACTTGGGCAGATCACTAGACAAAGTGTTTTTTGCACTCAGCATATAGGCTGTGAGACGGAGAATTTTTTTTTTTTTGTTTCTTTATTGTTGGCATCCATCAGGGGCATTTATGTCCAGTATTGGTGTCCTTGACATATGAAAAAAAAAATTCTTATGTTTACCATTCAAGGTGCTAAGTGTTTTTATGAGTACAACATTTTAACAGTGGTAGATTGTTTTTAGCATTTACTATGATATTTTATCAATGCTATGTTTCTATCCATGCGCATGTATTTATATATTTATATATTTATTTATATATTTATGTGTGTATATTTACTATGTTGGCGCTATTTTGCACTCTGATACTTTATCACAGTACTGTATGACGCTGCTCAGTTTTGCACAATTATCGGAACACCCTTCAATCATGGGGGTTATCTTTTCTCTATGTCTACGCAATGAGGTAGGAGTGTTCATTGCACACGTTTTTGCGCACTTGCACTTTAAATACTGAAAAAAACTCTGTCTCAGCATACCATGTGATCAAGGCCTCTGCGAGGCTGAAACGCGTAATGGCGATGGTGTATGGGCTTGTGAAATAAATCTGTAAAGAAGCACACAAACCTGGGTCTATCTTCGTCTTTTCTGCAAATGCTTGACGACGGAGTAATGGATATATATATATATATATAGATAGATATTACCTACTGGCTGTCGACAGCAGGTAGTTATAGTTAGGACCTATTTTCCATAGGAAATCCGCAACATTCTATTTGGAATAACGTTGGCGCCAATTGACGAATCTTCGCGAAATTTTCCAAACTTTTGGCCAGCTCCGGTCCGCTCCTATCCTAAAAATTTCACGGTAATTCATCAAGCGAGGGCTGAGAAAAAAGGGGGACCCAAAACGCATTTTCCCCATGCATTTTTCCGTAGGACCTGTTGACGCAGCTACAGCCCGAACTGCTGAACGGAATTACACCATATTTGGCAAAGAGGTAGTCCTCAGTTCAGACTCCTGCCTTTTGCTTAAATGGTGTAAATCCATTCAGTAGTTCCTGAGAAAATTAGAGTTAAAAAGATAGATATATCTGGGCGGAGCCTAACCACACATCTCATCGTGAGATCTGATTGGCTGTCAGCACTTCATCCAAGAAGTTTTGGCACCCATCTTCGGACCAATATACATGATAACACCTCATTAAAAAGCATTGCAGTTAATAGAAGGTTTTAAGACTATAGTTACATTATAAATCATTTGTTGATGGTCCCATACTCATTTTAGGAATTGTGGTATGTTTTAAGGTGATTTCACCATGTGAAAAAGCCTTCTGCTGGGATATCATGATTGAGAGAAAAATATTTTCTCATGCTTTCCCCACAGAGGTTTGGAAGGTGATCTATAAGCTAAACTGAGAGCATATTTTCTGTAAATTCACATTATCTTTCTCAGTCATGTGAGAATGAAGTCTGACATTCTCAGTAAAACATGTACATCCAACAAGGGCAGAGACTGTCAGTTGATTCCTTTGTGTTCTACTGCAGCTTTCCAGAGTGTTCTCAAGAACAACTAGAGCTCTAACAGTCCTACTTATGAAAAACATATTGCACACCTGCAGCCATCTTGATTGGAATAAAGTGGTAACTCTTAAAACATTTAATTTAAAAAGGAACAAAATGAGGGGGTTCATTTTGCCATAGAGAGTATGATTAGTGCTGCAGAAAGAAAAATTAGGGCACATTTTGAGTGACTTCTCAAATCCTCTTCTATTTCATTAAAAAATTATGACATGCAGACTGAAACATGCCCTTTCAATACCAGCTGCAGACTTCCCTGGTGAGCAGTAGCTTTACTACAGTGATCTAATAAGCAACTAGAGTGCTAACATTCAGAATTTATGGCAAATGTGTGACACATCTGAATGCCTTCTTGATGGACTCAAAGTAAAAAACTGAAAGTATTTCCTACTGAGGAGACTGTAGTAAATGAGGAAATTAGGAAACTTCATAACAAATAAGTCTCCCAAAATGGCCACCAGAGACTAAAGAGCCCACATGGAGCCCAAATATCACCCAGATGTAGCCCAAGAATAGCCCAATGACAAAATGTCCCAGAGTGTTCTAACAAACAACTAGAGCTAACAGTCTTACTTATGACAAAAGTATGGCACACCTGAAGCCATCTTGATTGGAATAAAGTGGTAACACTTAAAACATTTAATTTACAAAGGAACAAAATGAGGGGGTTCATTTTGCCATAGAAATTATGATTAGTGCTGCAGAAAGAAAAATTAGGGCACATTTTGACTTCTCAAATCCTCTTCTATTTCGTAAACAAATTCTGACATGCAGACTGAAACATGCACTTTGAATACCAGCAGCAGACTTCCCTGGTGAGCAGTAGCTTTACTACAGTGATCTAATGAGCAACTAGAGTGCTAACATTCAGAATTTATGGCAAATGTGTGACTCATCTGAATGCCTTCTTGATGGGACCAAAATAAAGAACTGAAAGTATTTCCTACTGAGGAGACTGCAGTAAATGAGGAAATTAGGAAACTTCATAACAAATGTAAATCTCCCAAGATGGCCCCCAGAGACAAAAGAGCCCAAATGTAGCCCAAATAGCACCCAGATGTAGCCCAAGTATAGCCCAATGACAGAATGTCCCAGAGTGTTCTTAAGAACAACTAGAGCGCTTACTGTCTTACTTATGACAAAAGTATGACACACCTGAAGCCATCTTGATTGGAATAAACTGGTAACACTTAAAACATTTAATTTAAAAAGGAACACAATGAGGGGGTTCATTTTGCCATAGAAATTATGATTAGTGCTGAAGAAAGAAAAATTAGGGCACATTTTGAGTGACTTCTCAAATCCTCTTCTATTTCATTAAAAAATTCTGATATGCAGACTGAAACATGCACTTTTAATACCAGCAGCAGACTTCCGTGGTGAGCAGTAGCTTTACTACAGTGATCTAATGAGCAACTAGAGTGCTAACATTCAGAATTTATGGCAAATGTGTGACATATCTGAATACCTTCTTGATGGAATCAAAGTATAAAACTGAAAGCATTTCCTACTGAGGAGACTGCAGTAAATGAGGAAATTAGGAAACTTCATAACAAATAAATCTCCCAAGATGGCCACCAGAGACAAAAGAGCCCAAATGCAGCACAAATATCACCCAGATGTAGCCCACATGTAGCCCAATGACAGAAGTGTGCAAAACACTTATTTTTTGTGTATTTGCAGTTTTATATAGTGCAGACTTGTCAGGTATTAGAGTGCTTTACATGAGCATTGGTTACATCAGAGAAGATCAGATTCATTTTGGTTGTAGACATGGGGAGATTAAGTGATTTGACCAAAATCACGGAATGTTGAGCTGAAGCAGAAACTCCAACCTGGTTCCCCAGTTGCAAAGTCTGCAGCTCTGGAAGTATCACCACATCCTCTCCCCTAGGTGCAACATTTAATCAAGTGGTCAACTGAATAAAAAAACATAAAGATTACAAATGATTTAAAAGTTCTTGGTCGCTATTTGAAAACTCCGAAAATATGTCCTCATTTTAGTTTTTTAGAGCACTAACCATAATTGTGATGAAAATAAGACCCTCTCATATCTGTAATTTCTAAAGGAAATGCTCTAGGTATTACAGTTTTGATTACATCAAGATGACGTCAGGCGTTCCACACTTTTGTAATAAATATAGAATGTTAGCAATCTAGTTGTTCATTGGGATACTGTTGAGAGGCAGAGGCCAGGGGCACGGACTCTGAAAATTGAAGGCAGGTAGGAGAGTGCAGAGGCAACAATTTGACCACACTGGGCAGGCAGGAAGGGCAGTGGCAGCACAACAGACTATGGAGGGCAGTGGAAAGGGGGGCATGGGCAACAAACCAACAATACAGGACTGGCAAGAGAGGCTGTGGCAATATAATAGACCATTGTGGGCAGAATGAAGAGGCAGTGGTAGTACAACCATACATGCCAACAGACCTGTTTCAGCCAGGAAACGTCCAATGTTTTTAAGCTCAAATGGGCTTTATTTGATCTGTCTCCTGTCTACAATCTCCTCTTTTTCAATGTAACTCAAAGGGGAAAAGCAATACCCCAGTTTTTTTTCAAAATCTCCTTCTTACCAAGTTCAAAATTTTCGCAAGTATGGTACATGGGATCATGGTAGGCAGGAGGAATTGGGGTAGGGACATGGACTCGGATAACAGAGGACAGGAGGGACATGGAGAGGTGCACCAAACTGACCCTACAGGGCAAGCATCAGGGTTTGCAGCAGCACAATACACCACACAGGGCATGCAGGACGGGAGTGCAGCACAACAATCCATAGAAAGCAATAGGGAGGGGACAGGACCATGCACATGGACAACAGAGAACAGAGGGGAAAGAGGCAATGGTAGCTAGCTGACCATAATGGACAGACAGGAGAGAAAGCTGCAGCATAACAGACCATAAAGGGCAGGAGGGACTGATCAGGGGCATTACAATGGTACAGACAAGCCAGGAGGGAGGGAATAGAGGTCTGCACATGGAAACAGAGGGCTGGGGGCAAGGGGGCAGGGCAGGAGCAGCAAGATGACCATGGAGGTCAGGCAGGATGGGCACTAGAAACAAGACACACCATGGAGAGCAACAGTGATGATGGCATACGCACAGATCATGGAGGGAAGGTGGGAGGGGGTCAGGGGCAGCTAGCTGACCACACAGGGAAGGTGGGAGGGGCCATGGCAGCACAGAAGACCATGCATGGCAAGCAGGAGGGTTAGTGGCAGCACAATGGCTATGATGGGCAAGAAGGAGGGTGAAGGGGCATGCACAAAGGACCATGGAGGATAGAAGGGAGGGTCAGAACCTGGGCACAGACAAGAGAGTTCAGGGGAAGGGGCCTCACAACAGACCGTGTGGGGCAGGCAGGAGGAGCAGTTGCAGCACAACAGACCAGGGAGGGCAGAAGTGTGTGGCAGTAAAATGGACCATGGAGGACAGGAGGAAGGGGATAGGGGCATGGTATGTGGACAGGCAGGGTGGATGTGGCAGGGACAGGTTATAGTCATCTGACAATGCTAGGCAGGTGGGAGGGGAGTGGCAGCTCAACAGAACACTCAGAGTAGATAGGAGTGGCAGGTCCATGGAACATGGTGGGCAACAAGGATGGAGCAGGAGCATGCACAAAGACATCGGAGGGCAGGGGGAAGGAGAATAGGGGCAGCAAGCTAAGCACAGAGGCTAAGCAGGAGGTCAATGATGGGCCATAGAACTGGGCAATGGAGGGCAGGAGGAGTGGACTGGTACATCATGCTAAATGGAGGGCAGTGGCAGCACATCAGACCATGCATGACAGGAGGGAGGAGGCTAGTCCATGGATTCAGACAACAGAGGATAGGGAGGAGGTGGATGGGGTAGCAAGCTAACTGTTCAGAGAAGGTGGGTATTAGGAACTTTATTGTTTTTAAAATGTGTCTCTGTGCGAACGACTTAAAATATGAACAAGTATGCAGCATAATCTCACTTTTATTCAGGAAGAAGAGGACGTTTGTGACTGTGATTCCGGGCTCACTTGGCAGAAACACCCCCTGACCCTCCACCCCATCGCAAAATGCAATACCCGTGAAAAGGGTAGGCGGACGCAGTGTTATATAGAACATAGTCCTGAGAGCACGATTGAAAATGAAAACTAGATATAGTATATGGTATAAACTGTGCACCAAGAAGTGTGATATAAGATGAACCAGGACGTGAAATATAATATGCAATACATTGTGCGCAATGACAGATTCATTGGAGAGTGCGAGATAGCACAGGCACTAGCGCGTGCTATGCGATATGTGCCTTGGAGTGTAATATGCACAGGGCAGTGTTGTGTAACCTAACTAGTCTCTAAAGTTGTAATATAAAATATGTGCTGGGGAGTGTAACGTTGCATATGCACTGTAACAAAGATATGGATTCCAGATTGTAATATGTATGGTATAGCGCTGTGCGTTATAACATAGGCATCGAGGAAGGCACGTTAGATGGGGCAATATAACCCGTGCGAAGGCAAGTGTGGCATGACATATTCACTGGGTGGTGTTACAGTGCACATGGGCTAGAGGGTGTCATAGCATACGCACTAGCTGCTGGAATACAACACAGAAGTGTGTGGCACTCGGCGGGCACTGGTGGGTGTAACACAGCATTGGGCTCAGCCAGGAGCACGCTGTGACTCTCAAGTGAGGTTTGTCTCCTTTCCAGAGAGTAAAATAAAAAGTATTACACATCCGGCGGTGGATGTGTGTTTTATTAACCGTGAGGGGGGTTTCCTGCATAGTTTGGTTGATATTTTGTCGAATCCCCTTTGAATGGCTTGGTGTGCGTGTGTATTAAATGTGCCCGTCAATAACTACCCATGTTTGTATAAATAAAGGACAAGGGTGTCTACTTGGAGAGTACCCACCGGCGGGGGCGCCGGGATTAGGCACGGTAGGGCGTCAGACACGTCAGAGCTTCACTAGCGGTGTAAATACATTCCACGTGGATTCATTGTAAGCATAGTCGCCTTTTAATGAATGTCATGCAAATCGTCATGGTGATAGGTACATAAGGTTTGTCCAGCATGTCCTAGGTGTTTCTATAAATATATATATTTTTTTAAATAATAAAAAACAAAGGCCTGCCCCGGGGCCATAAGTGGCCTGAGGAGGGGGGCAACGCAGCCCCCCCCTAAAGAATTAAAAAAAAAAAAGGCCATGATCCGGGGGTTGGGGTTTCCGGTGCCGATTAAGGCCTTGGGAGGGCCAAATTAATTTTTTTCAACAAAACAAATTAGGGTGCAGGCCCTGGGGGATGGAGTAATTAAAAAAATAAAATAACTAAAAGACTGGCATCGCGCCGGAGGCCACGCCCCCTCCTTGCAGCACTCTGCAAACGCGCCCCCTGGCCAGTTGTAAGTTGGGCAATTAATTCCCCTTCAATACTGAGGGTCCCTGAGGGCCAACTAGCCCAACAGGTATCTCCAGTATGCGCCAGGGAGCTGCGTTGCAGACAGGTGTTCTGAGGTCATGCCCCTTTTTACACCTCTATGCAACGCAGCTCTGTGGCGCTTACTGGAGGTACCTAGTGGGCTAGTTTGACCCTAGGGACCCTTAGGATTCAAGGGGACTTAATCTCTCAACTTAGAACGGCCACAGGGCGCGTTTACACAGTGGTGAAGGGAGGGGACGGGGCCTGAGGTGACGTGTGCAAACACGCCCTGTGGCGCGTTTTAAGTTGGGGAAATAATTCCCTTTCAATCCTGAGGGACCCTGGGGGCCAACTAGCCCACCAGGTGCTTCCAGTAAGCGCCACTGCTCTGCGTTGCAGAGAAGTGGTGCAGGCCGTGCCCCTTTTTACACCTCTCTGCAATGGCGCTTACTGGAGTTACCTAGTGGGCTATTTTGCCCATAAGGACCCTCAGGATTCAAGGGGACTTAATCTCCCAACTTAAAAATCGGCCACAGTGCGTGTTTACACAGTGGGGAATGGAGGGGAAGGGACCTGGGGTGACGTGTGCAAACATGCCCTGTGGCGCATTTTAAGAGGTAGTTTTAATCCCCTGCCCTATTATATACTAGGGGCTTACAGAGGAGGTCATGCTAATCACAGGGGGACCCCAACGTGTAGGGTTCCCTAGTGTATGTAGGTGTTTTCACTGTATTCTGAGTGTCTTTTAACATAGCACTGGCTCTAGGACTGGTTAGTCAGACTCAGTTACCACCAGTATCCGTCTGAAAAAGTTGAGGGTACAGGATGATTTTGCAACAAGGCTTCTTTCTGCTCTTCTGTTTGTTCTTTCTGCACTTTTCTTCGTCTTTGAGGACTTCTGTTGCTTCTTTCTGCATTTCTTTTTTTTATTTATGTGCGTTGTTTCTTCTTTCTTCACATGTCCTATCTCTGTAGGCATAGTTAGAATTAGCATTTGAAAAACCTTTGAAATTCACTGAAAAAACAATAGGTTTCAGGCACATTATAGTTAGGAATTAGCATTTAAAAAACCTTAGAAATTCACTGAAAAAAACATAGGTTTCAGGGGCGTTATAGTTAGCTGGACTTTTCACTCGTACAAAACCATTGAAATTCCCCCGTTATAGTTAGTTCCGCTAACTATAACTTGTGCGCCCGCAATGCACTGCTGATGACGTCACATATTACATCACTCATGACATGGTCAGTGACATCACTCATGACATCACTGATGACATCTCAAATGACATCACTGATGACTTCACTGATGACATCATCCTTGTGATAGAGTGGCAGACCTCCTCTCCCCCTAATATAACCTTTGATACACACATTCAAAAATAGAAACTAACATTTTCAAAACAATGGACATACCAATACCAGTTACAACAACCTATTCAGTAATTCTAAGATCCACATACACATCCACTCATCCACCAACAGTCCTATACAGTCACTCATACTTGTACTCACACATCATATGTACTCATACACCTATACATCCTGTTACACAACGCCACTCATCCATAGAGTTACTCACACACATAGTCACTCATGCTAATAAAGAATCAAACATCCATTTACTTGCATATACAGTTATACACACACCACCACACTTACTTCTACAGAAACTTACACATACCTAGTCTTTTAAACAATCACTTATAGAAACACATACTTATTCATAGAGGGACTCTTTCAATCTCTCACTCTCACATATACTCGCTTATATACACCAATAGTCACATATACTAGTTTAAAACATATGTAGTTACTCATAAAGACACTATTGAGACAGTCATTCACTCACTAACACACCCATGCACACACTCATCCACCAATACAGTCCTGCACACATGCTGTCTTCAACACATACAAACAGTGAGTCACTCATTCATGCACCTATGCACTACGTAATACCCCCACCGAACCATACAGACACTCAGACTGATGCTCAAAAAAACAACTAATAACCTATATAGACACTCATGTAGCTACTCACCAACCCATGCAGCCACTTATACACAAAGTGAGAGACTGATACAGATATTTACATATTTAAACATTACTCACTCAGCCATGTAGTCACTATGATACACTTAATCAGTCAGTTACACAATCAATTTTTCAAAACCAAATCATCCATTTAGACACTTATATACCCATTTATTCTTCCATCGACCTTGAGATATACATATATAAAACATATGTAATTTTCAGAAAAACACACATTCACTGGATGATGTCATCAGTGATGTCATCAGTGATGTCATTTGAGATGTCTTCAGTGATGTCATGAGTGATGTCACTGACCATGTCATGAGTGATGTAATATGTGACGTCATCAGCAGTGCATTGCGGGCGCGCGAGTTATAGTTAGCTGAACTAACTATAACAGGGGAATTTCAATGGTTTTGTACGAGTGAAAAGTCCACCTAACTATAACACCCCTGAAACCTATGGTTTTTTCAGTGAATTTCTAACGTTTTTTAAATGCTAATTCCTAACTATAACGTACCTGAAACCTATGGTTTTTTCAGTGAATATATATATATATATATATATATATCTCCACAAAGAGTTGCCCATAATGAGAATGCCTCACACAGCGCGAGCTTAACTCCATTTATTTCAGGTTGCAGCAGCATGCAGGATTACAGTCCCAGGTATCATTCCTTTGCCAAACGTGTTTCAGACTTATATGTCCTTGATCACTGGCAGAAAATATGAACATCAGCAAGGCTGCTTAACGGTGACTGAATTCATACAGAGTCCCGCCCCAGTGGGCGTGGGCAACAAAGCCTTCTGGAACTCGAAGTCCCATGAGTTAAACCTTTGTTGTGTGCCCAGCACTGTGAGACTCAGCCATGATGGTTGTCATCTCCATGACTACACTCTCCCTTTGCTGTGTTGCCAAGTGGCCCATGTGTCCAAGCCTCCTGAACCAGTCTGTTCATGCCATGGACATGCAGCTGCAGCTCCTTTATCGCTGAACAACGCCTCTTCAGCTGCAGATTGACCGCGAGCCATGGTGACCACAGGAAACCTCATTGCACCAGGATGCCCTCTCGAACTGAGAAGTGTGCCAAACATTGAATTGAATGCTCTGTCCTTGGCACGCACAACAGAACTGCGCCAAGGCAGCATCACATAGGCAATCCCTTGGCTGCTGGCTTTGATCCTGCGTGTTCCAAATATTATTCTATTGAACCAAAGCCCATTGTAATATAACTAGAACATTATTACTTCACAATTAAACTTAAGAGGAATTAAAGTCTCATCTCTTTTGCAAGACATATCACGCTAACTGAGCAATGCATTTATTGTGCTCTCTTTCTTTGCAGCCTGTATCTTATGTGATCTCCTACCCCACACATGCTGCCAAGCGTGAACTTTGACTGCTTGCTCACGCTATCCGCTGAAAGTCATAGGGCCTGGTTACGATCTTGGCAGACGGGTTACTCCATCACTACGGTGATGGATATCCCGTCCGCTGAAATATGAATCCCATTATATCGTATGGGATTTATTTTTCGGCGGGTGGGATATCCTTCACCGTTGTGACGGAGTAACCCATCCGCCAAGGTCTAAATTAGGCTCATAGCTTAGTAAAAGGTATTTGGCAATTCAAAGAGCTTGCAGGAGTGCCTACTGCTGTGATTCAAGGGACAACAGGCAATACTTGGCAAGAGTATTGCCCAATTTCATTTGAACAAGTTAGAAAAGTCTTCTGTGATGTTTGGTTACTCTTACTGTGATTGATGGGTGTGTGTCAGCACAGCTGAGTTCTCAGTTCAGGCGTGTAGCTAAAGAAGGGGTGTTTGGGGTGTGGAACCCCCCAAATTAATGCTTTCATGACATGGTAGTTGGGTCAGGGGACGCTTACTCAGGTCTGCTATGTCTGTGTTGGATTTTCTAGTTCTCCTGATTTCACTCAGCGGTCTTACCTGGTCATTTTTTAGATCAAGAACATATATATATGTAGTGACTGGTTTCCCAAAAAAGAAGCAAATCTGCACCCACAGAAGCACTCCTTGAATGGGTGCAAATTTACTACTTTTTGGAATTAACAAACAGTGGCAATAGTAGGCTTGGAAAGCTGTGCCTCTCTCAGGTTTGGAGGCATATAACTTATTATCTTTATGTCCACACTCGGGGCAGAGATCCGGCCTGAGTGTGGACATAAAGATAGTACTCGTAAATGGTATTTGTGAATTCCCGAAGTCATAAACTTAGACTAAGTTTGGACCAAACATCTAAGTTTACCTTTGTGAATCGGGTCCATAGTGTGACTGGTTCAACCAGAACTTACCAGCAGTAAGTCAAAACTGAAACCTCCAAGTGCATTCTAAAAATATGGAAAAGGAATGACCTTTTCTAGCTGATTCTGGATCTCCATTCTCCAATATGCCACAGAATGTATTCAAAACAATATTACCACCAAGGAATGGACAATGCTGATTCTCATAGGTTAGGTGAATAGAGAATCCTGATGTTTTAAGGAAAAGGCGGCTAGCATTATGCATAAATCCTTTTATTCGCCACCTCCAACCAGCAGCCTTTAAAGATCCATACTGGAACCAAGTGTAACAGCTTAAACAACAATAGAACATCCAGTCCATAAAACTCCCCAACACCCCAGACTCTCCCTCGTTAGACGCTGCACTTTGTCATCCTCCATTTTCTTCTTTAAACTTCCTCCAAACTGAAATTTTGATTGTCTAAATTGAAACATCACTAATACATTCATTAACATAAAATCCTTTGCTGCATATACCAAGATTTATAATACAAACATCTTTTTAACTTGAATCAAAAAAGTATGTATACACTTATTTGTCACCTGTATATATTTTTCTTCTCTTTTTTTCACTCCCTCCATGGTTGTGAGGGAGGGATAATGCTTGCCTCCTTGTCTGTAATGAAATCATTATTCCCTATTCATCTAACCTATGAAAATCTGCATTTTATAGCAAGATAGGAGGCTAGGATTATGCATATTGAAATCTTCTCAAAACAAAACTAGATACATGCTCAACTGGTTTAAAATTAAACTTCCTGAAAAACCTTGCATTCGACCAGTCTGCGGCTTTCATAAACACATCCAACCTTCCTCCTGCACAAAAGAATTGTGAATACATAGCACCACTTACAGATTGAGCCGTAAACGTTTCCACATCCACTCCAGCCTCCTTCATAACATTCATCACTCAACGTGCAATGCTTGCTACCGAGACAGCCTTGAAGGGCTTTACATAAGAAATCAACAGGTGAGTTACACCATCTGTTCTATACCCCTCCATTCTCTTTTCATACTCCCTAATGCAACCTACCACACTGAACTTTGGCTTTTCTTCAAAAATTGGATAAAACACATACTCTGAAGTAGTCTTAGTTCTTCTCCATACCTCAAAAAGTACCCCATCCGGTTGATAAAATCTGCTCTCTAAATCCAAAGCCTGAACATACAAAACTCTCCTAAAATGATATCAAACACAACAAAGTTGCCAACTTCCACGACAACTCAGAGCTACAAACCGATTAGCTGGCCAACACTTAAACAACCTTACCACCAACGCCACATCCCAAAGTTTACTGTATCTTGCTTTAGGAGGACTTTTCTAATGGATACCATGCATCCCTTTACTAACCAAAGGACTCCTACATATGGATAAGCCCTCCAACAGTGAATGACCCGCTGCAAAAGATGATCTATAGCAATTCACGGATCTATATGCTAAACCATGACTATACAAATTGCTAAGGAATTGGCCACCTCTATCTCATCGACTTCCATAGGATCCAAGTCCCTGTTCCATGCAGCAACGTACCTAAGACCTCTATGCTCCCCGGTATCTATTCTTTGTACCGAGAGCCCATGACTCATCGAGGAGCTCTGAAGCCTTCGCCGAAAGTCCTCTGAATTTTTCTGAATGTTGGATCTCAATGCATTCAATTTTCATCTGTCTCCTGACCCAGACACATAACCTCATCCTAAAGTGCTTGATTCTGAATCTAGTACAAAATACGGACTTGTCCCAAAACACCGACTGACCATTCCATGCTTCCAAATTCTCCAATCACCAGGTTAACTTCTCTCTCACTCTCTCTGTAACTCTCACTTTGTTTCCATACCACATAACCTTTGATAGGCCTGAAGTCTTTCTGGCGGGCCCTTTCTCTCTGGCGGCCCCTTTAGTGTAAAGGTCCTGGAAAAACAGCCTGAATCGAGCTAAGTCCCTCAGCAACACTTCCTGTCTGGTGTGTAACTGACTCACTTCCCTCTTCATCAGTTTTATCTTTCCTCAAACAAATCCCTTACCATATTTAAATGTTCTAGTAAAATCTCTTTCTCTTGGTTCATTATAAGACCTTTGTAAAACACCACCGGGCTGATAAAAGCCCAAAGGGTAAACACTGGAATTGGTCAATTTTCCCGTTCCACCTGAACTGCAGATATCTCTGACTCCCCGTTTCCACTGGAATCGTGAAATAAGAATCTTCCAAATGTATTTTTCCCAACCAATTCCTCTCTTGAAAGATGTCTCTTCACATGTGGATCCTTTCCATCTTTAAGTGACGATTAGTCACATAATTATTTAAATTCCAAAGATGTATCATCGGCCTCTATCCTTTGCCCTTTTTCTTTACTAGAAATAGGGTGCTTACAAAACACTTCTCTTCCTTCTTCATCTGAATTATGGCACCCCTATTTACTACCTCTCTCTGCTCCTCCTTGAACTGCAGCTCTCTTGGACCCTCGTCTGTAGAGGAATCTGTTTGTACTCTAGTTTGTAACCACAAACTGTAGAAAGAACCCACTGGTCCTGAGATATCTTCTCCTTTTCCTTCTGGAAAAACCTTAACCTTTCTCCCACCTTTATCTGGGTAGAACCAGAATAAATCCCCAAACTCACCTCCACCCTCTCCAGAGCTCTAAATCATTTTCACCTCTTTTAACACAGGTATCTTCTACGAGGTCAAAAATACAGGTTAAAGGGCTCAAAACTTGTCCTTACATTGCTTTAGAGAGCATCCCAGACCCTTTCTAGGATCCCTTCTGTGAGAAAGTGGCTCTGTATATACTGTTCCCAAATAGGTACAGTGTGTACAGAGTCCACAGTCCCCAGAGGCTTGGCAGAGGCTAAAGTTAGATGTAACCTTACTCTCTAAAGTGGTAGCTTGGTCGAGCAGTAAGGCAGTATCAGAGGACAGTGGAAAGCATTTGTTGCACACACTCAGCCAGCACATGGTCTCACACACTCAATAACTGAACTCTAGGCCAATGGTTTATTTAAAAAGTCTGTTTTATTTTAGAACCAACAATAGGTATTAAAATATACTTTCTCAGAATGAGAGGCTTTATATAAATACTTTTGCAATATGCAATTGGCTTTTGTGGAAAGTTACAAGTGGTTGCAATAGGCAACACAATTTTAAACACAATAATGCATTGAGTTCAATGGGAGTTTCAAGTTATTTGCAATAGATTACTTTTAGGATTACTTTTGTAACTCCAGGCCTGGATCCTAGATTCAGTCCTGGGACAGTACTTAGAAACAAGTGATAAAAGTCGACTTAATCACTGTGATGATTTTTAGACAATATTTTGCTATTTTAAAAGTTGACACTTAGAAAATATTTCATAGAAAACAGTCAATGATTCCCTATGGCAGAAAATTCCAGTTACAGGTATAGTATGTTCTTGTTACTTTTGTAATCCAGTACTGGGCTCCTAGACTCAGTACTGGGACCTTTATCCAAAACAGGTAAGTAATTACGTTTTCCCAATTTATACGATTTTTAAAGAATATTTAAAGTTTGCAGAAATCGTCACTTATAAGACATTTCACAGAAAAACAGACAATTGTTTCCTATTGAAGAAAATTGGGTTACTGGTAAGTACGGTTGTGAATATTTTTCAGGGTCAGTGCTGGATACCAAGATCCAGCACTGGGAGCTCACCTAATGGCAGGTGAGTATTTTCGTTTTCGTTACTCGGCTTATTTTTGGTGAATATTTTAAGTTTTGAAAAGTCCACACTTAGAAGAAATTTCAGGAAAAACCAGTCAATGTAGAAAATTGAGGTATTGGCTTTAAAGTTAGTACTCCACTGGCAGAGTTAAGGTTCTGGGCTTAGACTCAGGGGTCCCCCAGGGTCAGGTAGGTACAGTTTTTACACCCTCAGCGGCACAGGGGCAGCCGGGTGCAGAGAGAGTTAGGCCCAATGTTATCCTATGGGCGGCAGGGGGGCCTTGGTTGGTGGCTGCTGACTAGCCAGCCACGCGGCTGTGGGAGCTGGGCTCCTGGTCACTTGCTCAGGGCAAATGGGGAAGTAGATAGGTGTAGAGGTTACACTGCCAGGGCCACTCGGGCGGCTGGGTGCAGGGTGCTTTTGAGCCTTCGGGCGCTCAATTGATTTCAATGGGGAAGCTCCGGTTTAGAAAAACGACTGCAAGCTCGGGGACGAAGATTCTTCAGGTGCCACCATCACTTCGAGAGGTAAGTTGGGTAGTTGGAGGATAGGTAGGTACCCCGAAGTTGGGCACAGGGGGCCGCGGGGCACCGGGTGCAGGGGTGCCTTTTGGTGTTGGGAAATCTTACCCTCTGTTGATCACGGTTGGGGGGGCACCTGGTTCTGAGGCTGCAGGCGTCATCGGGAGCGTCGAGGGAAGTCCTTGGGTGCCGGACTCGGGGTCACTGTCGCCGTGGGGTCGTACTCGTGGTCTTTGTTCACTCCAGCACAGGCCAGGCTTGGCGGGTGCAGAGTGTGAAGGGTTCGCAGTTCCGGGCTGATGCCAGGGATTAGAAGCAGATTTTGAGTAGAGCCTCTACTCATGGGAGTCCCAGGTGCTTAGAGCCAAAAGGTAGCCAGGTCCTCTGGGGTTTGTGAGGTTGCTGGCCAGAAGAGATGCCGGGTTGGAGCAGGAGCAGGAGCAGGTTCGAGGGTCGACAGGCCGGTAGGGCTGGGGCCAAAGAAGTTGATGTCTTCCTCTTCTTAGCAGCTGCACGGCAGGTCTTCTTTCTTCTTGCTCTTCTTTGTGTTTTGGATTCTGGAATCTGGGGAAGGAAGGTTCAGGGTGCCCCTAAATACTAGATTTAGGGGCGTTACAGGTGTGTGGAGGGCAGGGACCAATGGGTCCCTGTCCTGGGGTGGGTACTCCCCCTATCCTGCCTCTCTCCTGTGGGAGGGGGGCAGTAGCCTAGTCCTGATTGGGCAGGGCATCCCATCTTCAAGATGGCGAGAGCCCGGAGATGTGCTTCACCTCGCCTCCCCCACCTGAGGGGTGGGGTTGGCAGGCTGGCACATCCCCTGTCCTTATTTGGGGTTTCCGTCCAAGCTTCCCGCCAGAGTGGGGGGGTTGCAGTGGCCTGGGGAAGCTCACAGAGGCGTCATGCCTTTGAAGCTTCCCCCTGCCCATCCTGGGTGAGGAGATATAGCACCTCGCCCAGGATGTGCATTGTTGCAGGCCCAGGAGAGCAACATGTCTGCTGTGTGGCAGCCTAGGCAGCCTCAGAACAGACGTGGATTGTAGGTTAGGTTTTAGGGGGCATCTCTAAGATGCCATCTGGGGTGCTTGGTACATTAAATCCCACACTGGCATCAGTGTGGGTTTAATGTGCTGAGAAGTCTGATACCAAACTTCTCAGTCTTCAGTGTTGGCATTATGGTGCTGTGGAGCTCGTGTTTGACGAGCTCTCAGCAACATGTACTCTTAAATGGCAGCACTGCACTTACAGTGCCCAGGAATGGACCTTGGTACTGTATGGGGCACAGGGCTCATGCTCCTGTGCCCACACCACTGGCATAGGGCACCAAGCTAGAGGGGTGGCTGATGTATGCTATGGCAGTGTAGGTGGTGGGCATGGCACACAGGGATGTGTGCCATGTCGACTCTTTGTTTTGTCTTGTGCCCAGACACTCGGCCTGTAAGGGCAGTGTGTGTGTGTAAGGATACAGGGCCTCTAAGGGTGGCACAATGAGTGCTGCAGCCGTTAGAGGCCTTCCCTGGTCACAAGGCCCTGGGTAGCTAGGGTACCATTTACCAGGGCTGCCATGTGGCCAGGGTTTGCCAATTTGGGAGTTTGTGTGTCTTAGGGAAGGAACATAGGCCCTGGGCACCTGATTGGCAGGAGTCCAGGGCACACTCAGTCAGTGTACATTCAGCAATTCAGCAAAAAGTGGGGGCAACCATGCAAGAAAGAGGGCGCTTTCTCACACCTTCCAATTTTAAATAAGGTGATAAACTCTGAATCCCAATTAGGCGTCATTGTGTCCTTATCTCCAATTACAGGACATGAGCACTCCACCCTCTTGATGGTCCTTTCTTTGTTTTCCAGATGTTTCCTTATTCTTTTTCTCGCATAGTCAGCCCTATGCCCCATGGGCCACCGTTCCGAACTTCCAGGGTGTCGTATTTCTTTGGGGTCCAAAAGGTTTTGCCCCAGGGGGTCTTTAATACATTTCTCTTTTTTTCTGTGATAAATAATCAATGTCTCTAAATTCTGTACCCGGGAAAACATCCCCATCACCTTAGTCCATTTCAAAAATGTATTCATCAAACTTATTTTTATCTTGTTTTCCTTCAAATGGAAACTCGTTTGCAGGGTCAGCCTGCCTTGCACGTGCCCTTGGGAGCCGCTTGTGCTCTTACTATCGAAGAAACAGACTCCCCCTCTGCAGGGAAATGTTTCTTTTTGTGGAAACATTGCCTCCTGGTCCCTTATTTGAGGCACCTTCCTCCTCAGACATCGACCAATATTTATCCTCTTCATTTACATTTTCCCTTCTTTTCTAACTTTTTAACATAGTCCTGTCTCCTGCGCACTGTCCTTTAACTCTCTCCTTATCAAATCTCTCACTCTCTCCTCCTGCACATACTTTCCTGCTTTATCCTCTGAATTTTCAAATGATGCGCTCTAACCTGCCAAGTTCGACTCTTACCTGTAACAAGCTGTGATAGTATTTTCCCTCAGTGGAGCTGCCTGACTGGTTGAAAGCGTCCAACATTCGTTCCAGCCCATGAAACAAACCAAAACTACCCAATGATGGCGAGAGGCTCCGAACTCTACCGGTCAAGTGTCTGTACCCGTGGGATTCTCCTGTTAATGGTTTTGGCAACTCGCCCTGCAGAGCGTAACGTGAACAAGTTTTATGAATTAACTTTCCCTTTTTGGGGCCTCTTTCCTATCGAGCGCTCGAGCGCCTCCTACTGGCGAGGTCTGCATGAACCTGCATGGACAACGTCAGGTTATGAGCGGTAGACATGCCTGCAGGCTCCAACAAGCATTGGCATAGCCTATAGGTCTTGCCTTTGGGAACTTATAAGTATTTAGTTATGCAGCACAATATCCTTGGTGCAACAACATCAATTGTTGCATGGCTAAACACTTATAAGGTCCCAAAGGCGAGACCTATTGGCTATGCCAATGCTTGTTTACTTATGTTATTTTGTTTGAAGTGGATTGTTCATCTAGAAACGGAAAGTTAGAACTACTGGCGTTGTAGATGGGAATATTTTACTTAATCACTGTAAACGAAACCTCAAACGAGCGCTATTAGTTAATCACGACACCTGTGATTATTTACTTAAGTTTTGCAGGTGTTTCAAGGCATGCACTGTCAGTCGTACTACAAGGAGGAAAGAGCAACATTTTCCTACATTTCACTAATTGTACCTTTTGAAACAGAAGAGGGGACACACAGGAAATCCTTTAATATTGAGCATTGGATTCCAGCAATAACCTCTATATTACTGCGTGGGCTTAAGTTATGACGCAGTCACTCATGGTTACACAGACAAGAAGGGCAGGGGTGAAAAGAAAACGAAGACTTGTGCACAAGCAGCCTGTGCGGCCGGGCCCAGTGTTTGCTGCACTCAGAGAGTCTGAAGCCAAGCATCGCTTCCCCTACCAATTGTGGCGTGTTTTTAGCATGAGGTCAAAGGGCATCAACATAGCTGAGGCTGCGAGTGCAGCATTGACTTACGGAGAACATCAAAGCGGCAGTGCGGCCGCGAAAGTGATCGCGATTAAACATCAAAGTGAAAGTAATCGCGATCAAGCACGGCGCGCGCGCCCGCTCACATGCACTGTAGCTCTAGGCTGGCCATGGAAGCACTTTTTGGAGCCCTCACAAAATGTCTCGCCAGACCAGCGCATGCGCGGGGTCAGGCGAGACCTAAAAACGCAATGGCAGCTGCGAGATGCTGATACTAAACTCGTAAGTTTTGGGGAAAAAAATCAGACCACGAGCACTGAACGCATACTCACACCTACCTTCGCCTCAGCCGACTTGTCGAACTGCTGCTAAGCCACACGTGACTTAAATGCACGTATTTTGAAAGTTGCTCGTATGGTAATGAGCTCCTGCTCATTTGAACACTAACAACTCCGGCATCCTTCGTTGAGTACTTTACATGCCCGTTTGGTTATCCTACATTGCTTCAAACTTCAAACAGAATTCTTAAAAATACAATATGATGTTTCTCAGACATGGTTTTAGATAATGTTGTTTGCCAAATTTATAAACTTACATTATTTTAGATATTCCTTCACTCCCAGGACCTAAATTACCAAACTTGAACCCATAAGTTGGGTTCTCCCACCAGATCCTTTCAGAGATTCAAAAAAAATATCAACACCTCCTTCAACACCACCACCGTACCCAAGCCCACCCCGCGCCCGCCATGAAGATGAAGAAACTGGAGCAAGATAACAGAGGATCATCTCAACACCACCCTCTTCCACGACCCCTCCTCCGCCACGATCATCGCCAACTCTGCAGCCAAAGAACTACACCATTGGATCACCAGCTGCGCAGACAAGCTCGCATCCCACCGCCAACCCATCAGACAACGCCCCCTGAAGGCCACCTGATTAACAACTGACCTCCAAGAAGCCAGGCGCTCCTGCAGACGCCTCGAGAAACTCTGGAGGAACAGGAAAACCACGAAGACCAGAACACCTACAGCAACGCCATGACTGAATACCACCAGCGCATACGAGCCACCAGAGGACCTTTATCCAGATCAAAATCCACACAAAAGACAGTAACGCTAAAGAACTTTTCTACATCGTACAGCAGTTCACCAAACCCACCGGCGAAGCCAGGCATGTCTCACCATTCCAGGACCTCTGCAAAAAGCCCAGCTCCTACTTCCACCTGAAATTCAAGGCCCTCTATGACAACTTCAGCGAACAGACTCCAGACACCACCCTCCTCTCCACCACCGACAACCAGCCCACCATCACCACCTGGAAACCGGCTACCACTAAAAGACACCGCCACGACCATGTAGAACACCCACTCAGGAACCCTCACGGACCCCTGCCCGCCGCACATCTACCATAGAGTCACCGCCATGGCACCTGAACTATGCCGGACCATTGACACCTCCTTCGAATCCGGCATTTTTCCCAACGACTGGAAGCAGGCAGAGGTCAAGCCCCTCCTCAATAAACCCTTGGCTGACCCGACGGGCCTGAAAAACTACTGGCCCATCTCTCTCCTTCCCTTCACAGCCAAAGTCACCGAGAGATTCGTCAATGCCAAGCTGACCACCTTCATCGAAGAGAACACCCTCGTCACTTCTACCAGTCGGGATTCCACGGCAACCCCAGCACCGAGACCGCCCTCCTCGCCGCCACCGATGACATCCGCATGCTACTCGACCAGGGCCACACAGCAGCCCTCATCCTACTAGACCTCCCCGCAGCCTTTGACACCGTCTCCCACTGCACTTTTGCCATCAGACTCCACGACACCAGCAGACGGGCAACTGACCTCCACTGAATCTGCTCCTTTCTCACCGGCAGAACCCAATGAATCAGACTCCCACCCTTCCTCTCCAAACCCACAGAGATCAACTGCGGAGTACCCCAAGGATCCTCGCTGAGCCCCACACTCTTCACCATCTACATAGCCCCCCTCACTGCCATCATTAGACAGCATGGGCTCAGAACAGTACTCTACGCCGACGACACCCAACTCATCCTCTCCCTCACGAAGAACCCCGAAGACATCAGGCTCAGCTTCCAGGAAGTAATTAAAGAAGTTGCAGCCGGGATGAACAACAGCTATCTTACGCTCAACTCGGAGGAGACAGAGTTCCTCTTCCTTGGACCCTCCTCCACCGCTTGGGACAACACCTGGTACCCTTCGCCCTCGGAAATCCACCCACTCCATCAGACCACGCCCGAAACCTCAGCATCATTCTAGACTCCTCCCTCATTATGACCCGCCAGATCAACGCCATCACCTCCACCTGCTTCAACTCCCTCCACAAGACCTTCAAGTGGATCCCCCTCGAATGCAGAAAGACCGTCACCCACACACTCATAACCATCAGACTGGACTACGGCAACGCCCTCTATGCCGGAATCAACAAAGCCCTGCTACACAAGCTCCAAACCATCCAGAACACCGCAGCCAGACTCGTCCTCAGAACTCCACGACATGAGCACATGACCCAGCCCCTACAATACCTCCACTGGCTCCCCATCGAGACGAGAGTAACCTTCAAGCTACTCACCCATGCCTACAAATCCCTCCACAACATCGGACCCAAATACCTCAACAAAAGAGTCTCCTTCCACGTACCCAAAAGGAACCTCTGCTCTGCCGACCTCACCCTGGCAGAGACCCCACGCATCTACAGAACCAGAGCAGGTGGAAGAACCTTCTCCTACGTCACAGTAAAGGCCTGGGACGGGCTCCCAGTCAACATCAGACGCTCCCCTTCTCTGCACACCTTCAGGAAGAACCTCAAGACCTGGCTCTTCGACTGATCTCGAGCTGCCGCCCTCCCCCCCAGCACCTTGAGACCCTCACAAGTGAGTAGCCACTCTAAAAAACCCTGATTGATTGATTGATTGACAATACATTAAACTACTTGAAATGTTTATTTCTACTCTATGCATGCTAATAAGTAAAACATATGCTTATCTGCTCAGAGAGGAAGAGTCTGGAGTGTTGAGGAGTTTTATGGACTGGATGTTCAATGTTTGTTTATGTTGTCGTACTAGGTTCTAGTATGGATCTTTCAAGGCTTCTGTTTGGAGGTGGCGAATAAAAGGATTTATGCATTCTGCTAGCCTCCTGTCTTGCCATAAAATGAAGTCCACCAGACATTAGGGCTTTGACATTGGTTTGGAATAAAATAGACTTGTTGGGATACTTCCGCACTATGGTGTTCTTCAAGTACAGATCCGCAAAATTAAAGATTTAAAAGTCTGGAGTTTGTATTTTAAGATGGGGAGACCACAAGTCACTTAAGATAATTCTCAGCCCATGTGTGGCAGAACCTGTTAGGGAGATCAGAGAAGAGGATTTGGGCACACGGCTACTGAATTCCTTCCTAAAAGTATTTGGCTATAACATTGGGAAACTACAGGGATTTAGCCATTGCAGCAGAGTGAAGTATAACACTACACCAGTAGGACATAAAAAGAAAAATGTTCCTCCCAGTGTGAGGAAAGACCGGCAAATGTTTTAGATAAAAAGCAGAGAGAAGATATTATTGAAGAAATTATGTTTTCCTATTGATCTCTCCAATTGTTCTTTCAAAAAAATAAATAATGGCAATTTAAAACAAATATTGAAGAATGTGTTAATTCGAATAAAACAAATATTCTAATTCCCATGGACTCTGCAGAGTGGGATGCAAGGAATATATGATGCAGGGGATGTAGGATGCAAGGGACACTACTACCCCTAAAAGCCTACTGTACCCAACAGTGCAACCCCCTTATTGTGCCACGCTTGCACTGGGAGCATCCCGGTCAGTGGCACCCCAACCACTTATGCTCTCTAAAAGATAAAACATATTACACACACACACAAATCCCACACACCGGGGCTAGAGAGAGGTTGTAGATATGATACCTTAACAAAAATCTCATACTCCGGGGTTGGGAGAGGTTTCAGACTTGACAGATGACACAGATTAACAAAAATCTCATACTCCGGAGGTAGTGAGAGGTTTAGACTTGACAGATGACACAGATTAACAAAACTCCCACACTCCGGAGGTAGTGAGAGGTTTAGACATGACTGACGTCCGATTCACCAAAACCCAACACTCCAGAGGTATTGAAAGGTTCAAGACATGACAGACGACACAGATTCACAAAAATGCCATATTCCGGGAGTAGTGAGAGGTTCCAGACATGACAGTATTGTGTAGTTCCTACAAATCTATTTAGGATCTGAGCGTTTTATACAACATAAACTAAGGGATTAGTGTCCAGACTGATTCCAGACACCCCCAAAGGATATGTTAGCCTATAGACCAGCTAGCTCACAGTGCCACCATAATCCCTCTAACCTTACATAGGAGCAAATAGTTTTCTGGCAACCATCGAACATGACAACCCTTGATCCTTCAGGGATCGTGGAAACAGTACAGCACTTTTTGCTCAGTCAAATGTGCTCACATAGGGGCTCATTACGATGACGGGCGGACTTGGTCCTCCCACCACCTTAGTTATGATTGGGTCTGACTGCCATGCATGCAGCAGTCCCGCATATACCATCTCAATCTTTATTTTGACACATAGTCATAAAAGTACAAACAGTTTGACAAAAAGTACAATAAATAAACAACATACATATACATCACAATGGAGAAATTAATATCATAGACTGGATACCTAGGACTTCAGGCAATGACGACACAAGATCTTCTCTTCCTCCACATAGACACAAGAAGTGAAGATACAGCAAAGACTATTGGAGTAGATAGATCTGTTTTGAAGACCCGATAGGCAGGCATACATAGAATAAACCCCAGATTCCTACAATGAGGGACAATCCAACATGTCCTGATTTTGTTATAAGCAGGACAAAAGAATAATACGTGTAGGTCAGTTTCCAATTCTGCATCGCAGCCAGGACAATTTTTAGGGGAAAGCGGCATCCATTTGCTTGTAAAAGCTCTTATGGACAGTGTGCCATATCTCCACTGCATGTAGAGTTTTCTAGCAAGGTGGGGTCTAATCTCGCTCAAAGTCTCCTCAAGAAGGTAAAAATCTTTAAAATTTAAAAAAGCATATGTTAAAGTAGAAGATTGAGATTTGCGAATAAGAGCTACTAACTTAAATTCATAATAAGAATTAATGAGAAGCTTTCGGGAGACAGTAGGACATGTTGTCAGCGGTTCCGACCATAATTGTGGGAAGCCTAGTGAACCTAGTTCCTTCTTCACATAGCTAAGCCAAGGGTGTCTCCCTGCATTTGGTAAACTCAAAATTTCCATGAGTTCGTTTCTATACACCTGGAGCTCTGGAGTAGTCCAATTCCTCCGCCAAAATGTTAGAGGTTTGAGACCAAGAACTTCATCCATTGGTCACAAGCCCAGGTCGAGTCTCAGTGGAAGTAGGGGAGTGCTAGAGGGAAGGGCAAGCAAATGCCTGAGGAACTTAGTTTCAGTGGATGAAATCACTGGGGACCACTTGGTCCCCCAGAGTTCACCTCCATAGACCGCTCGACCTATTGCCTGAGCTTTATATATTTCGATGGGCGGGGCAATCGGTTTTACACTTGATGTAGTAAAAAGTTTCATGATCCCCCCAATTGCTTGGACTAGTTTTAGTTGGGCCTTAATTTGGTGTGGAGCCCACGTGATTGTTTCGTTTAGAGTAAGCCCCAAATACTCAAAAGTATGGACCCTTTCCAAAGCAATTTCCCCTATACACGTATTTGGGCGTGTCATAGTTAGTTGGTTAAAAATCATGAATTTGGTTTTAAGGGTATTTATTTCTAAGCCCTGCTCCAAACTAAATAATTCAAAGCCATTCAGCACTCGCTGTAGGCCCATCGGGGATTTAGAGAGTAATAGGGTATCATCTGCAAACATTATCGCTGGGACCCTATTACCGGCAAGTTTGGGGGCGTTGTTATCAATAACCTTATTTAGATGTGAGAAAGCTCCATTTACATATAGACACAAGAGGGTTGGAGCCAAAACACAGCCCTGTCTGACTCCCTTAACAGTGGGGAATTTAGGTGTTAGTGCCCCGTTCTTCCCACACCTAACTTGCGCAAAATTTCCCGTATGAAGACGAATTATCATGTTCAATAGAGAGGCAGGGATACCCAACTGAGATAGTACAGACCATAGTTTTGATCTGGGGACCAAATCAAAGGTCGCACGTAAGTCCACAAATACAGTGTACAAAGAGCCACCCTCGACCTTTACAGTTTTCCAATATAACATCATGAGGCGGAAGATCTGGTCCAAAGTTGAAACATTCTTCCTAAACCCTGCCTGGTAGGGACTCAGGATGGAGAACTCCTCTATCCAGGCCCCAAGGCGCTCTAGAATCAGCTTTGCAAAGATTTTTTGGGGAACATCTATAAGGCTTATAGGCCTGTAATTAGCCGGGAGTAAGGGAGAACCTTTCTTAAAAATTGGCACTATTTCAGCTCCCAGCCAGGTACTGGGTATTGCCATACCCTGCTGAACTGCATTATATAACACCATTAGGTAAGGGGCCCAAATCATCGGTTCATTTTTAAAAAGATCACCAGGGAGTTTGTCAAGACCGGGCGCTTTACCTGCTTGAAGACTAGAGATTATATCCAAGACTTCCTGTTCCCCAAATTATCCCCATATTGAACAGTAGTAAGTTTGGTCATTTTTTCCCCCTGGACATCACCGTCAATGGACAGCTCGCTACCATAAAGGGAGGAGAAGTGGGCTTCCCACACACTAACAGCGATGTTAGGAGCTATAGCCGATAAGGGTTCAGACGAGCCCGTATTGACGATTTGCCAAAACTTGCGAGAGTCTTTCTTATGGATTGCCTCCGTTAAATTATCCCATTTGTCGCTGTCCCACTCAGATTTAGCATGATCAATTAATTGCTTGTATTCCCAGCGTTTCTGTCTAACTAATGCCTTATTATTGTTAGATTTAACAGCTTCAAGAAGTTCTGTTTTTAATTTTCTACAAGCAGTATTGTACCAAGTAGGAAGATTACGGCTCCTAGACTCTTTAGTCACTATAGGATTTAAAACACTGGCCAGAATAGTATTTAGCTCCAGATTTAGCTCCTCAAACTTCTTGTGCATTTCATGGGTGGGAGCATGCAGTGGTAAAGAGCCAACAGCTTCCAGTACCGGGATTACCTTTTCATATAGTTTGGGTAGTGAGGCAGGGTGGTTAACTAATTTTTCCCACCTTAGCCTACGCCTGTTGCTGGATAAATCACAACCTATGTCTGAGTCCTTATTTTCGATGCATGGCACAATTGAATTCCCCGGAGATAGCAGCTGGAGAATCAGTGGGTTGTGATCGCTGTCTTCCCTTGATTCAACCCAGAAATCCAGAACCTTTTCTCATGCAATTGTCTCAACAAAGATGTAATCCAACCTAGACTCTTTACCAGGTTTGTTATAAGTGCACTTAGTGGGGACATCGGATTGAAAACGGCCATTGCATGCCCTAAATGAGTGCTTTAAAGTTAGGGCCGTAATCTGCACAACGAGGGGCGTCCATGACCTGGGTGACAGACCCACAGCTGGGGGTATTGCCCAGTAATCATCCTCCTCCTGAATATCACCATCTATCAAACCCGGTAGCGGTTCAAAATGACAGTTGAAATCTCCCACTATTAGCGTGGTGGAGCCCTGGGGAATGGTATTTAGGAAGGTGGACAGCTCGTCAATGGTATTAGACTCCGCTGTGATGCTTACCGGTCTAGAGTAAACATTAATCAGAGTGAGACGGAAATCATTAGGCCATGCCAGGATCACTCACTGCACATCCGGGGATGAAGTATCCACAACCGTCGCCTGGCATCCCAAATGGCTACAAAACCAAATTGGCAAACCTCCAGATGGTCTACCCCTCCCTCCCCCACCTAGCTGGGATCGAAAAAGATGCAAAACCACTACGGTAGTGTTCATCCCTTGCCCAAGTTTCTTGAAAAAGGCATATATCATTCTTGTCTATAAACAGGCCCCATTCAGGGCACATTAGTTTATTACCAATACCGGCTAAATTCCATGATAACATTGTTAATGGTGCAACAGGAGGTAGAACTTCCGGAATTGAGCCCACAGTATCTACAATGACTGTCGAATCTGCAGCCCCCAGGCTATTATCAATGAGCTTATTCGAGTCACCTAAGTATGTTATAGCAGGAAGAGCTGTAATTAGTAGATTCTTGGGAACATCCAAGCCCTCCAGACCACCCTTGTTGGCTAATGTGGCTCTGGGGTCAGAGTAAGAAGTTTCATTGCTACCCATAGGAACAAAGGGCGGGGCGCTTGCTGGATTGGAGTTAATGGTTAGTCAATCTATCTCACTCAAGCATCTGAACCTATTATGGTCCCTAAAGTACGGAATATTGCTTGGGGGAAGACAATTACTCGTGGCCCCTCTAGAGTGACTTCTCCGGCCCACCCTCGTCCATCCTGGTTCCAGAACCTCGTCAAAATGCATATCATATGGTGGATAAAAGAAAGCCAATGGGAGAGTTCGAATCAAAGACTCTTCCTCTGCATGGGGGCAACCAAGAATAAAAGAGACAGCTCCTGGGTCCCTTAAATTTACAACAACACAGTCGTCGCCAGAGATACTTTTCCTAGAAGATCCCAGCCATGGAATCCTTCTAACCATTAAAATTTCACCCAAGAATTTTGGGGGAAGAGGTCTATGCTTATTTAGCCAACTTACTACTTTGTTCTGTAAAGAAACATATGATTCATCTTTTGTGTAAGTGAGTTTAGGGACTCCAGCTAGGACAACTACCAATGGCGCTGCTTCCAGAGGGAGATGTAATATTTGGCCCTTCCCCATACCATTAACCTCCTGGTTTTCTTCCTCTATGTCCGTAATAGGCTTATCCAGCACCTCAAGAGTGGAGGGGGGAACAACATGATTTGTTACTTTTGGAACAGCTGGTAATTCGGGAGGGGGATTTACCAAACTCGAAACAGTTGCTGTAGAGACAGAGTTGGATAAAGACTGTAATGGTATGGTAACATCCCTCTCTCTTCCCAAAGTTAGCGGGGTATGAGGAAGTTCAAACCTATGCTTAATGAACCTTTCTATATTTGCCAGCCTGAGATCTATTTGGGCCGGTCTGGCAAGGAGAGGGTTCAAAAGAGAGTTCAAAAGACCTTCAGAATCTTGGGTTTGTGGATCGGCCCCAGCCGGTGTATTATCACTGACGGTCATAGTATGAGGGTGAACTACCGGAGAGCTCGGGGTAAAAAGGGAAGCCGGTTGAGTGATCGAATCATTTACTATGATAGGAATTACCTTATCTTTCACCCCTCGGGAAAGGCCTGTGTGGGATAGAGCGTCAGCTACCCTTGGCTTTTTACCACCCGCAGCCTGTCCTCCCCGCTTTCTTTTAGGGACAGCCCCCTCCCTATTAGCTCGCAATTGCTTGCGACTAATTTCTAAGTCACTAGAGGCCGTTGATTGTGTACAGAAGGAAGGTTAGGACTGTTAGAGGAGGAGAGGGGATCAGTGTTTTTATCAAGTGGACACACTGGGGCCACAGACATGTTTACCTGTGAACAGTCGCTGTGTGATACAGGCTCAGGCAGCAAGTCATGTCTATCGGGTGTTCTTGCATTAGCTATATGGCCCAGAGATGATCTTTTAACGTTGTCAATGCCATGCGAGAGACGCCTTTCCAAGATAGTGATCTCATTCGAAATCAAAGAGTTGGCTCTCAGCAAGAAACAGTCCAAAGTGCCCGACATAGAGGCACTAGATGAAAGAGCTTTACTTCTGTTCTCCCTAGTCGACATATTCTATCTGGGGTAAATAGAGAAACCCTTGTTCACCAAGCTACAAACAGGGGGAAATAAAATGCAGTACACAACCAAGAGATGTGGCCTGGTCCGGTCTTACGCGGTCTGTAACGGGCTAGAACGGGCCCGCCCTTGGCCTGGGCTTCTCCCGCGCTGCAACCCACGCTGCGTGTCTGTGCACACTTGGTAATCAATCAGGGTATGGGGGCGGACTCACAATGGAAGAGGCAGCAGCAGCTGAAAGGTGGAGGGCTGCTGGTCCTCGCAGTCCGTTGAGCAATCTCCCCCGTAATCACCAGTGAAGCTCCCGAGTGGCTCCCGCGAAGCGGGGGCCGCGAGGCGTGTTAAATAGCCCTGATAGATGGGCGGAGTCACAATGGAAGAGGCAGCAGCAGCTGAAAGGTGGAGGGCTGCTGGTCCTCGCAGTCCGTTGAGCAATTTCCCCCGTAATCACCAGTGAAGCTCCCGAGTGGCTCCCGCGAAGCGGGGGCCGCGAGGCGTGTTGAAATAGCCCTTATAGATGGGCGGAGTCACAATGGAAGAGGCAGCAGCAGCTGAAAGGTGGAGGGCTGCTGGTCCTCGCAGTCCGTTGAGCAATCTCCCCCGTAATCACCAGTGAAGCTCCCGAGTGGCTCCCGCGAAGCGGGGGCCGCGAGGCGTGTTGAAATAGCCCTGATAGATGGGCGGAGTCACAATGGAAGAGGCAGCAGCAGCTGAAAGGTGGAGGGCTGCTGGTCCTCGCAGTCCGTTGAGCAATCTCCCCCGTAATCACCAGTGAAGCTCCCGAGTGGCGCCCGCGAAGCGGGGGCCGCGAGGCGTGTAGAAATAGCCCTGATAGATGGGTGGAGTCACAATGGAAGAGGCAGCAGCAGCTGAAAGGTGGAGGGCTGCTGGTCCTCGCAGTCCGTTGAGCAATCTCCCCCGTAATCACCAGTGAAGCTTCCGAGTGGCGCCCGCGAAGCGGGGGCCGCGAGGCGTGTAGAAATAGCCCTGATAGATGGGTGGAGTCACAATGGAAGAGGCAGCAGCAGCTGAAAGGTGGAGGGCTGCTGGTCCTCGCAGTCCGTTAAGCAATCTCCCCCGTAATCACCAGTGAAGCTCCCGAGTGGCACCCGCAATTATGATGGGACCGCCACCGCTGCGGTCGGATTCCGCACCTTTAACATTACGGCAGTGGCTGCTGACAGCAGCACCGCAGCGATGTTAAAAAGAGCATGTTGTGTCATGGTTGTGTCATGGTTTAACCGCCACGGAAAGGCTGACTTCCGCCGGCATCATAATTGTTATTTAGAGTTTGTTTGTAGTAGTATATTAGTTAATTAGGGGACTATTAGCATAGCGGGCGGAACGCCACTGCCGGGCCGGGGGTGGCAATCCGCCCGCCAAACGACCCATCTTCACCCCCCGCCATAGAAGCATGGCGAGGGGCACCATGGCGGACGGAAAGACCGTCCGCCGCTTTTCCGCCAGTCGGATTCCCGGCCGGGCGGAAAAGGCCTTCAATATGGTGGCGGTGCCTTGCAGGCACCTCCAATCTATATTAGGATGTGCCATTCTTAGGACCTTTCCATGGCGGAGACTCCGCCATGTAAGGGCATGCGGGGTTCACTTTGGGGGCCCATTGGGGGCTGCACTTGGGGGGTACCCATGGTACCCCCAACATTGGCATACATAAGGTGGCAGGCACTGCGCGGTGCCTGTCACGTGTGCATGCCAATGCACAACATGCATATATTGCATTGTGGCGGGAGCTGTTTACAGCACCGCCCGCCGCAATGTAACATATGCGGGATGCCACCACCACCGTGGCGGTGGCATCCTAATTGCTATGGCGAGGCCGCCGAAACCTCTGGCGGTCGGTCCCGTGTACTGGTACGGTGTCCGCCCGCCATCATAATGGACCCCTTAATGTTATAAAAAAATTAATTTGTATTATATTTTTTAGGGGCGGGAAGTTGGGTTTATAGGGGATAAGGGTGGGGAGTGTTTTAAAATAATTGTTTTTAATTTATAATAAATGTAAACATTTTAAATATTAATTTAAAATAAAATTTCGATTTTAGAAATATATTTTTTAGGAGTGGGATGTTGGGTGTATAGGGGATAAGGGTGGTGAGTGTTTTAAAAGAAATTGGATTTTAATTATAATAAATTTGAAAATTATATTTGTAATTTAAAGAATAAAATTTCGTATTTTGAAATATATTTTTTAGGTGCAGGATGTTGGGTTGATAGGGGATAAGGGTTGGGAGTGTTTTAAAACATTTTTTTTAATTTATATTAAATTTAAAATATATATTTAAAATTTAGAAAATAGAATTTGGAATTTTGAAATATATTTTTTAGGAGCGGGATATTGGTTTTATAGGGGATATGGCTGGGGAGTGTTTTAAAATATTTATTTTAATTTATAATAAATTAAAAAATTATATTTATAATTTAGAAAATACAATTTCGAATTTAGAAAAATATTTTATAGGAGTGGCATGTTGGGTTTATAGGTATAAGGGTGGGGACTGTTTTTAAAAATATTATTTAAATTAATAAAACATTTGAAAATTGTATTTTTAATTTACAAATAATATTTAATATTTAGATATATTTTTTTAGGAGTGGGATGTGGACTTTCTAGTGGCTAAATGAGGGGAGTGTTTCAAAAAAATAAAATGAAATCTAAAATAAGTTTCTTGTCCAGCACATACCCCAATTTAATCTTGACTGGAGTGGGAATAGTAAATTAATTAAGTTTAGTGTCCAGCACCTACTCCAATTTAATACTGAGTGGAGTGGGAATAGTAAAGTAATTAAGTTTACGGTCCAGCACCTACCACAAATTAGTAGTGACTGGAGTGGGAATAGTAAATTAGTTAAGTTTAGTGTCCAGCACCTACCCCAATTTAATCCTGACTGGAGTGGGAATAGTAAATTATTTAAGTTTAGTGTGCAGCACCTTCCCTGTATTTATGTTTGGTGGAGTTGGAAGAGTAATTTAGCTAAATGTAATTTTAAATATCTTTAAAAAATATTATTACAGTTTAAAGTAGCATAAAAATATAAATATTATATAGTTGTGGAGGAAACAATCAACCATTGTATATATATTTTATTAAAACATATTACTTCATACAGTAGAATTAATAAAACATATTTAATATGAAACATTGGGGAGCCGATTCCGATCCTGTATTTTTTTTTTCCGTACGACTCGTATCCGTATTTTTTTCTGTACGAATCGTACAAGTGACGTCCGACCCGTGAAGTACGATTCGTACGGGAAAAAGTACATACGGATCGGCCTGATCCGTACGAATCGTATCGGGAAAAGTTGTACGAGACGGACCCGGACACTTTTCCGTACGAATCGTAAAAATACAGTCTGAGCGTACAAGGACGATCCGGACCGGCTTTCCTATTAACGATTCATACGGAAAATGTCCCGTACACGGGGAATGAATTTACCCGCTACGCAGCGAAGTTTGTACGACTCGTATCCCGGGAAAAGTTGTTCCCGGGGTGCGAGTCGGACAGTCCCCCCATGCATATGTACGGTGCGTACCCCCAGCGCGTATGTACGCACCGTACCCCCAGCGCGTATGTACGCACCGTACCCCCAGCACGTATGTACGCACCGTACCCCCAGCGTGTATGTACGCACCGTACCCCCAGCGCATATGTACGCACCATACCCCCAGCGCGTACGCGTACTGCCCGCCACAATACTGGGAATGCACTGTGTGCATTGTCATGCACAAGGTGACAGGCACCGCGCTGTGCCTGCCACCTTGTCCATGATAATGTAGGGGGGTACCATAGGTACCCCCCATGTGCCCCCCACGCCCCCAATACCCTGGGGGCCCACAATGGGCCCCCGAAAGCACAATTCACATGCCTTTCCATGGCGACAACTCTGCCACGGAAAGGCTGCTTCCCGCTGCCTTCCTAATATGGAAGGCGGTGTCTAGCAGACAACGCCACCATATCAGGCCCCTTTTCCGCCCGGTCACCTGTGTGACAGGCGGAAAACCGGCGGACGGTCTTTCTGTCCACCGGGGTCCCCCCTGCCATACTAATATGGCAGGGGGGAATTGGGTGGCGGGCGGGGTGTGTTGTAGGGCGGATCGCCACCGCCATGCGGGCGGTGGCAATTCTCCCTACATCCTAATCGACTCCTTTGTCTGTATGTAATGTTTTACATGCCATAATTAAAGAAAATTTATTTTATACATTAGTACATCGCTTTAAAGATTTGTGCACAATTTTGTAATATCAGATACTGTAATTTCAAATTTTTTGGGGTACATTTGACAAAATAATATATATTTTTAACAATTGCTAATTATTATTGTATGGTATTATTAACATTTTTTAAATTTGTTAGATATATTGGTAACATTTTAATAATATGAAAGTTTAAACATTTTTATAATAGATTTGAGAAATATAAACATAGTTTGATTTGTATACAAAAACCTAATACATTTTATTTAGTAATATTAATATATAAAATATTAATATTAATAATTAATACTAGGGGCTCCATAACGATGGCGGGCGGACTTTTAACGGCTAAAGGGACCGCCCGCAATAGGTGGGGCGGTCCCGCCGTACGCATTAGGATGCCCCCGCCACACCGGCAGGCGCATCCCGCATTCCTAATATTGCGGTGGGCGGTGCTGTCAGCAGCACCTGCCGCAATGTCAGAAATGCATGTCATGCATTTGCATGCACAACGTGGCAGGCACCACGTGGTGCCTGCAACCTTGTGCATGCAAATGTAGGTACCCCCCATGTGCACCCCCACCCCTCCAACACACTGGGGGCCCACAACGGGCCCCCAAAAGCAAAGACCGCATGTCATGGAAAGGTTGATCTCTGCCAACATCCTAATATCGATGGCGGTGTCTTGCAGACACCGCCACCATATTAAACATGTTTTCCGCCCGGTCAACGAGTCGACCGGCGGAAAAGCGGTGGACAGTCTTTCCGTCCGCCACAGACCCTCCAGCCATCCTAATATGGCGGGGGGGTCTTTCTAGTGTGGATGGCGGGCGGTTCGTCCCCGCCGGGCCGGTGTTGGCTACCTCCAGCCCGGCGGGGGCGAACCGCTCGCCATCCTAATGGGTCCCTAAGTTTTTATATTGCATATTTTATTTAGAAAGTAGATATTTTTTAAAGACAAAACAATTATATGGAATTATCAAATCCAATATTATGGGGGTCATTAGGATGGCGGGCGGATCGGCACAGCCGGCTCGGCGGTGGCGATCTGCACGCCATCCCAACTTGATTTACCTCTTGCCATATTATTATGGTGGAGGTATCACGGCAGACCTCTTTTCCGTTGTTCGGCAATTGTTCCGATTGCCGGCCGGGCGGAGCTGGGGCACAATATGGTGGCAGTGCCAAGAAGGCACCACCATCCATATTACAATGCCTGGTTTCAAAGGCCTTTTCATGGTGGCGATGCCACCATGGAAAGGCTGGCGTGTATGAACTTTGGGGGCCCATTGCGGGCCACCAGAGGGTGTGGGGGTGTACTTGGGTGGTACCCATGGTACCCCCCTGCATTCCCATGCACAAGGTGGCAGGCATTGCATGGTGCCTGACACGTTGTGTATGGAAATACACAACATGTCAATTTGGCATTGCGGCCACCTGCCGCAATGTCAAATATGCGGAATCTGTCCGCCAGGGTGGTGGTCACATTCTAATCAGCGGTGCAGGACAGCCGCACGTCTGGCGGCCAGACCCAGCACTGCCAGGGTGGCGGGCGGATCCTAATAACCCCCTAAGTGTTTGATAATACTTATTATTAGAATTTTCCAATGCCCAAAAAACATATAATGCTTTTAAACAAATAAGGTACAAATTGTAGTATTTTAATTAAACATAGTGTACATGACAGATGACATGGATAGAACAAAAAAAACACACTCCGGATGTAGTGAGTGGTTCCGGACATGATAGGCAACAGATTCTCAAAAAACCCATACTACGGGGATTGTAAGAGGTTCCAGTTATGACAGACGACACAGATTCACAAAAACCCAACACTCCGGGCGAATAGGACACTTTACCCCAAACGCTTTTACAACGCCTCCATTACCCTGCATTTTTTACCTCGCAAAATCTTTTACAGTGCAGGGCTTTACAACGCAATCTATTACAACACATTCCCCATTTAAAAGCAATTTACTATTCTAACTCCACGGGGGCGTTACTTTGGGGAACGCATTGTAATGGTTTGCGGTGTAAAGCCCTGCGTTGTAGAAGATTTTAAATGCGGGGTAATGGCATGCGTTGTAACGCATGGGTTCTAAAGAGTGGCAGTGAGAGGTTCCAGACATTGTAGACGACACAGATTCACAAAAATCCTACACTCTGCAATTAATGAGAGGTTGTAGACATGACTGACGACATATTCACAAAATCCCACACTCTGGGAGTAGTGAGAGGTTGTAGACATGAACGACGAAGCAGATTCACAAAAATACCACACTGTGGAGGAGTAGTGAGAGCTTCCAGATATGACAGACGAAGCATATTCACAAAAAAACACACACTCCAGGGTCGGGAGAGGATCCAGACATGATGGACAACAGTTTCACAAGAATCTCACACTCTCAAAATTAGATCTGCGAGAATTAGAGCAGTCACACATTGGAAACGTCCAAAGGCCGGGGGGAGAGGCAAGATGGCGGCCGCTTAGAAGGCTGTTAGCGGTGCTAGTAGGCTATCGAGGGTTGTGTTCATGATCTGAAACCCATGTAATGACGAAAGACAGAAGAGACGGAAAATAACCCAACTTGATTGCTGGAACCCCCTCTCTATCCCCCTATGCGATATCCTCGCAAGAAAATCTGGTCAGTTTGGTCTAGAGTCCTGCTCCGGGCAGCTAGACAATTCATAGAGAAATACCTGATCTGGCTGTTGCACCAGAGGCCGAGAAGTGGTCTGTTGATGGCTCCTAAGGTGGCGGCGAGCTCCGCAGCCATCAAGGCGGTAGCAGCCGCTCGAAAGGCTCGAGGCGAAATGCCAATGGATCTAGCAGCATCAGTACAGTCCCCCGGCCGCCCGCAGCAGATCCTCTCACCTGATCCGCCGGTACTGAGGAGAGGAAGAGGTGGAGCAATCAGCAAGAACTGCCCGGCTGGTCCGTCCGTAGTGGAGCTTCTTCGGCGTATGACGGAAGCGCAGGCTGGAGTAGCGGCTGGGGTAGCGGCAGCAAGTAAGGACAGCGAAGCCGAGAAGGACGGCGACCGGGGGCAGAACAAGGAGGTGAGCCTGGAAGACAATCGGGAGGAGATCCAGAGCAGCTCAGGCGCAGACGGTACTGTCTCGATTCATCCAAGGGAAAGGGAGGTCGATGAGGAGTTCCCCCCACCCCCCTCGGTTGATATTGGAGATGAGGGGAATGCCATAGCAGTACTACTAGAGGAGAATGCTACCAGTGAAGCAGGGAATCCCCCCCTAGCCTCCCCTGAAGGCTTGGCGGCTGAAGTGGCAGTAAACATGACCAAACAAGACAAAAAAGGGGAGAACATTGATGGCAATAATAGTCGACAGATCAAGGTTAATAAGACAGGCAAAGCAGGGATGGCTCGGGAAGATGAGAGCCAAAAAAGAGGATTACAGGTGATTTCTAATTTGGAATTGAATGAAGCGACTGTGTCAACAGAGTCACTAGATAAATCTAGAGCTGAACTAGATAAGGAACCCAATGATTGTTTTATCTCGGTCTCAGAGGAGGCGGAGTGGTCGATGAGGTCCTGAGTACATCACCTGGAGCTACTAGCTCAGAATTAGAATCTGTACACAGTGATCTAGATCACCCTTCGACAGCTAAAAAATCTTCTGCAAAAAGTGCTATACAAAGTCAGGGGAAGAAAGATTTGAAATGGGATTATTCATCTGCTGCTCCGCTAACTGGTCCACTCCTGAGCAAATCACCACTGGAGACTAATGGGATCAATGAAACATCCCCCACACTTCATATAATTCATCAAGCTATCCTTGCGCATAGGGAAGAAACACAACAAGATAGCCGGAAAACCCAGGCAGCTATGGGGAAAATGCAGGAGGTTGTCAGGAAACTTTCAAAAACATGCTTCAATATAGGTGAGAGACTGACAAATCTTGAAGACAGAATTGTGGCAACGGAAACAGAAACGGCAAGCGCCGCAGCCCTGGTGGAGGCCAAAGGATCACAAATTATGGATATCCAGTGGAAGAATTCGAAAATAGGCAAAGGATGAATAACCTTAGGGTGCTGGGGGTTCAGGAGGGCTTGGAGGGTTCTGATGCTAGGGCGTATATAATTGACCTTTTTAAGGCTGCCTGTCCTGAACTGACCAAGTGGAATTGGGCAGTAGAAATACAAAGAGCGCATCGTACTCTCTTTAAATTACGAGTACCAGCAAAGGGGAGGGATAGACCGCGGGCTATATTAGTATTCTTTGGTAATTTCCTCCTCCGGCAAACAATCTTAGATAAAGCCAGGCCAGATGCTAAAAGATCAAGCGGGGAAGGGAGAAAAGGGGGGAAAAAACTATAACGAAAAATACCTGGTGTCATCTGGTTTAAGTTTTTTAGTGTAAAATATTCGGTTGGGCAGAGACAAAGGAGACTGGTTAATTAAACAAATAATAATGGGGAATCTTAAGATTTGCTCAGTTAATATCGGGAGCTTGAATGATTGGAATAAGAGACAAAGTCTCGGGCAATTCGTCAGGTCAAATCAGATAGACGTAATTTGTCTACAGGAGACTCATTTACCTTGGGCTAGGAAGCATCTGTTAAGTATAAGAGGTTTCGATCTGTTGGCTTGTTCCTCACAGACATCTACTGTCAGAGGTGTGGCAATACTGGCTAAATCGATTTTGGGAGGGGATAGATGCCAACGGACAGATCCCTTAGGTAGATGGGCACTGGTGGAACTTGAGCTGGGATTTACACTATGTACAATCTATGGTTCCAATCAGGATGAACCTGAACTATTTGACTGATTGGAGGTAGAATTAGCAAATTGAATAGGCCATTTTGTTGTGTGCGGAGATTTTAATATCTCTGCGGACTTAATAGATGTTGTCAATAATGTTGGCTATATAGGCCGTAAGCCTAAGGTATTTTGTGCATTGTGCTCTCTAATTAAATCATATGGGTTGGCTGATGTTTGGGGGGATAAAGTACCGAACGATCCAGGATTCCCGTATTTTTCTTGTCCATTCAGGAAGTATACCAAACTGGATTATTTTCTTATCTCTGAAACAGAATTGAAGACAGTCGGTATCAAAAAATTACCAAAAGTGATCTCCGATCATAGTCCTCTAATTATGGAGTATGATATAGATACTCAAAATAAGGGCCATTCAAGATGGACCTTTGAAAGGAGATTATTAGCATATCCCAAATTTGTAGAGCATGTAAGGAGTTGGGCTTCAAATTATTTTGACATGATGTAAAGTACATCAAGAAATATGGTCTGGGACTCCTTCAAAGCAGCTTTGAGAGGGGAGACGATTATTTTCTCCGCTAGGCTAAGGAAACAGGTTAAGGAGGAAAATGAGAGACTAGTGGGCCGATTGGCAGAGGCAGAAGAACTCCATATGTTGGATATCGCTCATGGGAGGGAGGCCGTCGAAAGTCAACAGAAGATCCTCATCATTAAAGCAGAGATACATAAATAGAATATCAGATTTACAGGGGCAAGATGTATGAGACAGGAGAGCAGGCAGGCAAACATTTAGCACTTAGGATCAGGCAGTATCGGAGCAGGAATTCGATAACCAATATACGAGAGGGGGATCAGGACCACACTGAGCCCGATGATATTTTGAAGGTTTTTCAGAACTTTTATCAAAAATTATATAAGGAGGAGATTAGAGCGGATATCTCTAGTTTAGAGTTTGACGATACAGGCCCACAGCTAGCTAAGGAGGATATAGTAGTGTTGGACAATGATTTCGCAATAGGGGAAGTGGTGGAAGCATTACAGGGTTTATCAACAGGGAAAGCTGCAGGGCCGGATGATATCCCGATCGAGCTATACAAATGCTTACAGGAAGTGATAGCCCCTCTGTTGTTGGATCTATTTAATGGTATAATCTGCTCTGGGGAAATCCCAGACTCCTGGAAAGAAACCAGCATTGTTGTGTTCCATAAAAAAGGCAAGCCCAAAGAAAGTACTGTTTCGTATCGCCCAATATCCCTCATAAATACGGACACTAAGATCTACGCTAAGGTCCTGGCTAAAAGGTTGGGGGGGGGGTCATTGGTGGTCTGGTCTCCCCGTGGCAGCATGGGTTTGTTCCAGGCCGTGGGACAACAGATCACATTAGGCGGGCAATTACCTTGTTCGATGTGCATGCTGTCACGGGGGGACGGATGG
Source organism: Triturus cristatus (assembly GCF_964204655.1). Lineage (NCBI taxonomy): Eukaryota > Metazoa > Chordata > Amphibia > Caudata > Salamandridae > Triturus > Triturus cristatus. The sequence continues at coordinate 1,277,603,644 of NC_140592.1, read as the reverse complement.
CCATGATCCTCTTGGATGCAGAAAAGGCCTTCGATCGCGTCACTTGGAAGTATTTGTGGGGGATATTGGAGCAAAGGGGTTTTGGCCCTAAAATTTTGGGAGCTATTAAGCTATGTATTCAGATCCCAAGGCCAGAATCCAGCTGATGGGAGGAAGTTCAGAAAAAGTTTTTATTTAACGGGGGACACCTGCTCACCAATTCTTTTTGCTCTATATATTGATCCGCTTGTACGTAGAATACTAGAATGTCAGGATGTCAAGCCAATAGTTTGTAAGGGGTATGAAACTAAACTGCTGGCTTATGCGGATGATTTAGCCATAATCACCTTAGAACCAGAGGCGGCTCTGATGGCTATCACAGGGATAGCCACGGAGTTTGGACGATGCTCGGGAGACCTCCTTAACGAAAGCAAGACCCAGATAATATATACCAAGAATATTGGAAGGCATGATGAAAGATACTCGGACTCAGCGGTTTATTTAGGGGTTAGGATAAGTTCCGCCACTGATACAATTATTAAAGATAATTTTACCCCACTAATAACATCAATTGCGGCAGATTTAAAAAGAATAGATGCTATACACCTGTCTTTAATAGGGAGAGCTAATGTGCTTAAAATGGCTATGCTTCCCTAAATATTGTATCTCTTTCGCTCTATTCCATATATGATTGGAGAGGACACGTTAAAATCTATAGAAGTGGTATTTATGAACTTTATTTGGCAGTATGGCAAAATTAGACGGTCCACTAAATATCTCTCTCTCCCATATGAAAAGGGAGGGTTGGCAATTCCTAATATGAGACTCTATCAATGGGCATGTTTAAAAAGCCAGATGGCAATATTATTTGATTCTGCCATAAAATTGGCTGATACCCCTCTCGGCAATTTAAATCCGCCATCTTTTTTTTAATTACTTCTGGGCAGCGAAGCCCCAGGGCTCCTCTTGCGTAAGATCGACAGACGGTATTATAATAAAACACGATATAAGGTTTTAGAGAGTGTGTGGGAAGTCTGGAAATTAGTCCAAAGCACAATGGGAATTCCTAGAATTAATTACTATACACCTCTCTGGAATTCCAGTATCTTCCCACAATTTAGCTATGATGGGATGGGAAGATTATGGGAGCAGCAAGGAGTCAGAAGAATGGGGGATATATTTGAAGGGGATAATCTATTGAGCTTTGATAATATTCAACGGAAATTTAAAATCCCGGATAATCAAGGCTTTACATTTGTACAAATATATCTAACTTTGAAGGGTATTAGACCACGGCTATCCCCAGGGGGCAAAATTAATATAATACAGTTCATATTAGGAGGTGGAACTAAAATTAAAATGATATATAAAACCCTGACTGGGTCTTAACAAGGAGAAGGAAGCCTTTATTTTTATATGTGTGGCTGTTTTCCGGATATTATTAGCGGCAGGTTGGAAAGATATTGTACCACCCTCCTTCCAGATGTGGCTGGCTAGACTTCTGGGGATTCATAATATCGAATCCTCCCTATATATTCAAAGAGGAAGGAAGATGAGTAAACTGGGGCTGAACATATGGGCTCCTCTCAAGAATTGGAGAGACTCTCGTTTATAAATTTGTATATGGCTGTATATTTTGGACTGTAATGAAGTTGAGATACTTTAGGGGTCTTTCTTTTTTTTTTTTTTTCTCTGAGATTTGAAGCCCATGTGCTGGTTATTTTTTGCCCCCGATAGATTTGTAGTAATATTCTGTATATATATGAAATGTCCCCTAATCTCTGTAAAGGAAGCCAGGCTATACTTTGTATTTTGTATCGATGGAAGTACAAAATGTATTGATTATTGATTGTACCAGGTATTTTTTCAATAAACAAAAAGAAAAAAAAGAATCTCACACTCTGAAAGGGAGTAGTAACAGGTGGTAGTGACAGGTTCCAGACACGACAGACATCTAGTGCACTCTGGGGGTAGTGACAGGTTCCAGACATGACAGAAATCTCGTGCACTCTGGGGGTAGTGACAGGTTCCAGGCACGACAGACATCTAGTGCACTCTGGGGGTAGTGACAGGTTCCAGGCATGAGAGAAATCTTGTGCACTCTGGGGGTAGTGACAGGTTCCAGGCACGACAGACATCTAGTGCACTCTGGGGATAGTGACAGGTTCCAGGCATGAGAGAAATCTCGTGCACTCTGGGGGTAGTGACAGGTTCAAGACACGACGGAAATCTCGTGCACTCTGGGGGTAGTGACAGGTTCCAGGCATGCAGAAATCTTGTGCACTCTGGGGGTAGTGGCAGGTTCCAGGCACGACAGAAGACTCATGCACTCTGGGGGTAGTGACAGGTTCCAAGCATGACAGGAATCTTGTGCACTCTGGGGTTAGTGACAGGTTCCAGACATGACAGAAATCTCGTGCACTCTGGGGGTAGTGACAGGTTCCAGGCATGCAGAAATCTTGTGCACTCTGGGGGTAGTGGCAGGTTCCAGGCACGACAGAAGACTCATGCACTCTGGGGGTAGTGACAGGTTCCAAGCATGACAGGAATCTCGAGCACTCTGGGGGCAGTGACAGGTTCCAGACATGACAGAAATCTTGTGCACTCTGGGGGTAGTGACAGATTCCAGACATGACAGAAATCTTGTGCACTCTGGGGGTAGTGACAGGTTCCAGACATGACAGAAATCTTGTGCACTCTGGGGGTAGTGACAGGTTCCAGACATGACAGAAATCTTGTGCACTCTGGGGTTAGTGACAGGTTCAGGGCATGGCGGAAATCTCGTGCACTCTGGGGGTAGTGACAGGTTCCAGTCATGACAGAAATCTTGTGCGCTCTGGGGGTTAGTGACAGGTTCAGGGCATGACAGAAATCTCGTGCACTGGGGGGGGGGGGGGGGTAGTGACAGGTTCCAGGCATGACAACATGCAGATGCCCCGGCTGTGCAGAGGGCCACCTCCCCCACTTGGACTGTACGTCTAATAATAAGCTGAACTCCACCACGGTCTTGTCATGCCCAGGACATGGGACTAATAGTGAATATTTCTAAATGTCTGCGGCACAGATGGGAACGCTGCTGGTTTGTAGCCCACTATCAGGAGTGACCATGAGTATGAAAGCGACTTGTAACCTGCGCGGCTACTCCGAAGAGTGTCGCGGCGCCATGCACAGGTCAAGTGATGGTGCGGTCTGAAGTGATGGTGAGTTCTGAAGTGATGGTGAGTTCTGAAGTGATGGTGAGTTCTGAAGTTACATACGTTCTGAAGTGATGGTGCGTTCTGAAGTGATAGTGCGTTCTGAAGTAATGGTACGTTCTGAAGTGATGGTGCGTTCTGACGTGATTTTACGTTCTGAAGTTATGTACGTTCGGAAGTGACGGTGCGATGGGAAGTGATGGTGAGTTCTGAAGTGATGGTGAGTTCTGAAGTGATGGTGAGTTCTGAAGTTACATACGTTCTGAAGTGATGGTGCGTTCTGAAGTGATAGTGCGTTCTGAAGTAATGGTACGTTCTGAAGTGATGGTGCGTTCTGACGTGATTTTACGTTCTGAAGTTATGTACGTTCGGAAGTGACGGTGCGATGGGAAGTGATGGTGAGTTCTGAAGTGATGGTGAGTTCTGAAGTGATGGTGAGTTCTGAAGTTACATACGTTCTGAAGTGATGGTGCGTTCTGAAGTGATAGTGCGTTCTGAAGTAATGGTACGTTCTGAAGTGATGGTGCGTTCTGACGTGATTTTACGTTCTGAAGTTATGTACGTTCGGAAGTGACGGTGCGATGGGAAGTGATGGTGAGTTCTGAAGTGATGGTGAGTTCTGAAGTGATGGTGCGTTCTGAAGTGATGTACGTTCTGAAGTTATGTACGTTCTGAAGTGATGGTGCGTTCTGACGTGATTTCGTTCTGAAGTTGTGTACGTTCTGAAGTTATGTTCGTTCTGAAGTTATGTACGTTCTGAAGTGATGGTGCGTTCTGACGTGATTTTACGTTCTGAAGTTATGTACGTTCTGAAGTGACGGTGCGTTGTGAAGTGATGGTGAGTTCTGAAGTAATGGTGCGTCCTGAAATGTTAATCCTTCACAAAGAGCCATGTTGTCAGCCTTTTTTTAAATACTGAGACATTGCTTAAGGCTTAGAGCTCAAGAAGCAGTGTGTTCCAGGCCGCTGGCCTAAGATGGGCAAGAGACCTTCCACCCGCTCTGACACGCCACATTCTGGGAGTCACTGCGAGCCACTGCGCTGCCGCCTCCATGCAGGAAAGCCCTGTGGGATTTATTTATTTTTTCTTATTCCGTCATCTGTCGATTTACGACCCACCCCCCCTCCCCCCCCCCCCTTCCCCCCTCCGCACTGCCCCACCAGGCTTACCTGCACAGACAGCCGCCGCTGCTAGCAGTTTGCTGGTCGACCTCCGGTATCTTCCTGGGGCATAGAAACTGAACCTTGCTCTGTGGCAGACCACGCCTGTCTGGCACAGCGCCCCGTGACCTGGCACAAGTGCCTTGAACAGGATTATTTTCCTGACCGGAAGCCAGTGGAGAGCGTGCAGATGGGGGCACATGGGCGCTCCAGGTTGGACCACCTGTACCCTCTCCAGCAGGTACTCTGGCTGACCACGACGAAGGCCTTTACCGTAGCCCACCGTCGAGGTCATCGGGCCTGGATAACCGTTTTTTTTTTAGGTTTTTTTTAGCGAAGGACAGATAGTGTAGAAACATTTTAAGAGAGCGCAGTATAGCAAATCAAGAGCCAACCACTGGTATAATTTGTGGCTTAAAGAACAGTTTATCAACACGTTTTACCTCTAAATTCTTGACTTTGCCTCCCTGAGGGCCTGGAGGGGTGGCATCTTTGGGACAGAAAGTCTTCACATTTCTGGAGAGGTATTCCCAAAAGCGAGAGTTCTCTTTTGTCAGCATTGCATGCACGTGAGCTGGCGTTCAGCCGTCCAATGAAAGACTGCAGCCAGGCAGGTTTGAATCGGCATCCCGGAAAACACTTCCCCCTTGCCGCATGAGAACTATAGCTGAGTGTTCAGCTGAACGCTGTGCCAGAACAGGTAGAAATGGTCGCTCTAATTTCTGGAAAAACTCCAGTGTATTGCTCCATGAACAGATCTATGTGGTACTTGAGTCTTATCAGCATTCAGAGCCATGTACTGCAGCAATAGATCACAGAACCATGGGACAAGTGATATTCAAATAAAAAGTCAACACGTGTTTCACCCCCTAGACGGCCATCTGGACATGGGCCTTCCTCAGGGCATAGTTAGTATTATTAGTAAGCAAATCCTGAGCTCATGCCGACAGACTGACACCACTCGTCAGTGACTGGACGTCTTCTTCTCCAATTTTCTGTGCTTTCGCCACACCGAGCAGGATTCGCTGAGTGAAAAACCTCATCTGCGGCATTCCACAAGGATGCTGCCGAAGGCCGACCCTTTTCACCACTTACATGCAGCCGCGGTCCATGCAGGTAACAGCGGCGGGCGGCGTGACCGCGTTGGTGGGGATTTCGAGGGATGATGCCCAGGGAAAATTATTTATTTATTTAATTTTCCCTCAGCATCGTCCCTCGAAATTCCCTCCCAGGTGGCCCCTCCACCCCACTGCTGTTACCTGCATGGACCGCGACCTCTTACATGGAACCCCTGCCAGATCCCACGGCATGAACATAAACTCATACGCTGACGACACTCAACTGATCCTCTCACTCTCCTCAGACTCGACTAACACCAAATGTAACTTCCACAGGTGCATGACCAGCGTCCAGGCTGGAAGCGCAGCAGAAGCCTCAAACTCAACACGGACAAAACAGAAGTACTCACCTTCAGGAGCAGCAGATCTCTGTGGGACTCCTGGTGGCCAGCGGAGCTCGGCCCCGCACCCGCACCCACAGAGCGCGCTAGAACCCTAGGAATACAACTCAACAGCAAGCTCCCCATGAGGAGGCAGAGAAGGCCAGGTCCAGGGCCAGGCCTGCCACACCCTGCAGGAGTTCAGGACGAACCTAAAGACCCGGCTCTCCAACCAGTGGCATCACTAGGAGGGTGCGGACCGCACCGGGTGACACCCTCACGGGGGGGTGACACCAAAGGGCCGGTCCGGTCGGTGTGGTGTGGTGCACTGCAACCGTCCGTGCAAAATTTTATTAAAACCAGCAGTCCAGAAACCGGCGCGCAACCTAACCTTGAGCAGGTGGTGCCTGTGCGCAGCGCGCACTGTCTCCTCCTCCGCCGCGTCTGCGCGCCTCGGCAGTGACGTCACGTCGTCACTAGAGGGGTGCAGTCGGGCGGCGTTGTTGGAGGAATCCGAATCCCGCAGCATTGGGCCCCAAGTTGCACAACTTCCTTCGCCCTTTCTCCGGTGCCTCTCTCCATATCAGAACGAAGCTCTTGGGTTTGGGTTATGCTTGGAGGTATCACCCAGGCATAAAGTGTGCACCGTCTTTCTTTAGAGTTGCACACCGCAGAGTGCTCCTTAAAGCTCTATTTGCTTTTCCCCTCCCACTTCGCATTCAGAGCTCGGCACAAACGCAACATTTACCTTAATGAGGCAGCAACACCTCTTCAATACTCACTCCTCTTCCACTGAATTTCCTGCTCTGACCAACCTCCTCCCTCCACCACCGGGGGCTCCCCGCTGCGCAATGGCACAAATTCACCTGCACTTTGTAAGTACGCATGTTGTTAAACCACACTTGATCGGTGTGTTATTTAATGTCTTACTTGCTCTGGAGTGTAGGTATTGTTTTTAATATGTGGGTTTAATTAGTTGCATTTCTGTATAATGTGTCTTTCTATGTGCATGTTTGTGTCTGATGCTTATTGGTTTCCATGTGTTTGTGTGTTTTTGGTGCCTTTGCATCTCTTGCTCATTGGTTTCGTTTCCGTGTGTGAGAGACTGTGTGTGCGCGAGCCCGTGTGTGTGTGTTTGGGGTGAGCCTCACTTTCCTTTCTTGTTGGCTGTTGCTCTCGGTAACACACAACCCTACAATATTTTCATCTCCCTCTATATCATAAGATCTCTAATGAATTTATTCCTGTTGGGCACAAAGAAAAAGCAAGTGTGGGAGTTTTGGACAGAGCACGGGCACAGATACAGTTAAATGGCGAAAGAAGTGAGAGATTTTCAGGGAGGGACCCGAAGACAACTTGAGCTGTTTCCATGTTGCAATCACTTCGACATATACGGTGGTTCTGTTTCTCTACTTCCTAGGTAGATATCCTTTCTTTTTAAAACCACAGTAAACAGATGCATAATTGCTGCCAGTTCTTTTTACTATGGACTGAAAAAAGGCCTCTCTTTGTAGCTCATTCTGTTTCTTTTGATGTACCCTTTAATCTTTTTTGCTCATTCTCCTCGATCTCTCTCCCTTCGATCTGCTGCTTCCTCCACCCTTCTCATATGTTTGTCACCAGCACACTGCCCCGGGCCTGAGGTCGGTTGTAGTTCCATGCACAGACCTGCTGCCATAGTCCCTTTTCCTTCCATTAACATTCTCTTCCCCACTGTACCACACGGTTGCTGCTCTTGCATGCTCACCCCTTCACCAGTCCTCTCAAGCCTGTCAGCAATTCTCATCTTCACTCCTTCCTGTTTTTTATTCTTAAAAATGACATTGTTTTTTACTTTTGCTTTTTTATACCAATTATACGCTATGCAAATATAATGACTACACTGCAAATAAAAAACAAAATAAAAAAACATTGTCATTTTCAACACCAACAGCTCTAACTTTAACAAATGCGAGACCAATTGCATTGCAAATGCTTGTTAGTTTTGCAAAGATGGGACAGACCAGGAGCCAGCCTGTTCAAGATTTATTCATCCAGAGAACCTCCTATGGCTTTAAGTGGGCCGGGTCCTGGCGGTGCTCAGCACCACAGTTCTAAAAGCAGGTGTGGTGAGACAGGTCCCTATCCGTGTCTCCATTTTCGCCCTCGCCCTCAGGGTTCTTAATATAACAAGCATTTGCAATGCATCGGTCTCGCCTTTGGGACCTTATATGTACTTAGCAATGCAGCATATTAGCAATTTGTGCTGAAACATCTACTGTTCTTTAACCTAGAAGCTAACTTGCCTGCTGAGAGGGAAGGTCATGTAAGGACAAAACAATATTTGCATGAGTGTGAGAAAGAAAGTGGCTGGAACGATAGAAGCCTGGATGGATGGCCGCTTGGATGGAGGTGTGGAAGGATGGACTGCTGGACTGATAAAAGGAGGGTGAATTGGTGGATGGATGAAGAAGAATGGATTGACGAATGTATGGGTAATAGGATGTATGAATGTTTGGAAGTGTGAGCGAAAGGATGGATGGATGGAAAACTAATAATGAAAGGGTGGATGGATGAATGGTGAAAGAATTCATGAAAGTATGAAACGATGGATAGATGGATGTATACATGAAAGTCTTAAAGATGAATGGAAGGGGATAATTAGGGACCTCATTACTGTTTGTTTTTATTTTAAAAATCTGCACAGGCCCAGCAAGGCACATCATTATCATGGCCATGGATGCAAGGCAACAATAAAACATGTCCAGAGAACTGGTGATTAATGATCCTGCTGGAGAGCAGTCCTTTGCCTGTTGGTAGTTTTGAAATGCAGATAAACTGTATTTTATTTGGATAGCTCAGTGGGTTACTGCCTTTGTCACAGAGATTCTTGTGTTACTTGCAGTTCAAAAGTTACAATCCTAACATAGGACAGTGGCTTAGGCTATGAACTGTCATCAAAGACCTGCAGACAAACATGAATGGTACAGTTAGAACTTCACTTTTTTTGTGTTACTATAAAGTTAGAAATTCCCCAGTCTTTCTTTATTTTAATGTTGCTAAAAAGAGTTTGGGCCGATATACATTTTTATTATTAAAGCCAAGCCCCAACCACTACGGTATGCGTTAAATCCTGAGTTTGTGCTTCCCCAGCCCAAACCCTCTTTAAATGTACTGCCCACCAGTATGGATGCCATGTGATTCCTACATCTTGTAATCCTCATTGGCTCATGTGACATTCCCTGTAGACGGAATTACATACTAGCGATAAAACCCGCCCTGTCATTGCCTTTCTGTTTTTATTTAATTAGCAATCAGGTCATTAGGGCAACTGTGGAACATATTTTAAAGTGCGTGCCAATTATATTTACTGCTATATTTAATGTTTTAAGTTTGAAGGTGATTTTGCTAATGTTTTTTACGGGAATAATGAAAGTAGAGCTGGATGGGGCTGGGGCCCGAAGGTCAGCTGTGAGATAAGGTACACAGGAGCGGGATGGTCGAAAAGTGGATAATCGGGCCTGGAAGTAAGTACTTGTGTTAAAACCTGGCCTGTTGGAATTTGAGGGTTTGCACTTACATCCAGACATCGCTCTTACTTTCAAATAACTCTCCACATGCTCTATATCAGGGCAGGCTTTAGGGTGGTGCGACCGGTGCCACCGCACCCGGTGCTGGCTTCCTGGGGGCGCCGTGTTTGAAAGTTTATTATGCTTTTGAAGCACCTGCAGCGTTTCTTTCCTCCGGCAATTGCCAGGCCTCACAAAGATGTCAAGATAACTCGTGTGATTAATTATCTTCCTGGAGAGAGATCAGCGTTTTGTATAGTTGAGGTTTTGACCTCTGTGAAGTTAGTGCAGAGGGTTAACATTCCTGCTGCAAAGAACGTGTACCAAGTTGATTACAGAGTGGGTATGATGTAAACAGATCAGCAGGTTACTGCTTTCAAGAGAGACATCCTTTTGTTACTTGCAATTTATAACTTAAAGTCCTAATATTCAACAGTGAGCTATTAACTTTCATCATAGAACTGCATACACACTGCAAAGCATACATTAGAACATTGATTAATGTTGCATAAAGGGTTAATGTGACTAGAAATCGATTCTTCTTATTAAAGAAAACTCCCAACTCTGCTGTTTCTTTTTCGACTCTGAGTTTGTGCTTCTCCACACCAAGCACTCTTGAACTATACTGCCTACCAGTATGGATGACATGTGACTCCTACACTTTTAGTCCTTTGGCTTATGTAAACATTTTGTATACTCTAATTTAAAACACGTATGATTGATTGTCTCTGTGTAATGTGTGTGTGATGCAAAGTGCTCTGACACCCAACACTGGTATGAGTGGTGCTATAAAACTAATTCAATGTATCTGAGAGAGTGTGGTTATGGAGACTGTTAAAGGGTGCTAGTGAGAGAATACGTGGTGGAGGTGGACATGGGAGGGGGGCGACAACAAACATTGTCGCACAGGGCGCCACCAGCGCTAAAGCCAGCCCTGCTCTGTATACACACAGAATTGATCCGTTGTATACTGGTGACTGTTTGCAAGTAGATCTAATCTAATCTAGGGCTTGTAGGCTAGCGGACTCGGAGCAGAGGAGGTCCATGCGGTAAGTCGTGAGGGGGTGACACCATGAGTTACCCGCACCGGGTGACACCAACCCTAGTGACGCCACTGTCTCCAACTAACTCATCTCAGCAGCAGCATCCTACCCCCGCCCCTAGCGCCTGGATACCCTCAGCGGTGATGAGCAGCGCGCTAGAAATCCCATTTGATTGATTGGTTGCATTTTAAAAGGGTAACAGAACATCCCTACAATGTTTAAGTAAGCCTAGACATATCTAAACACAGGCCCGGTTCTAGCGGGTGGGCCGGGTGGGCCAGGCCCACCCAAACATGATCCTGGCCCACCCAAACATGAGCCTTGGCCCTCACAGTGAGTGCACAAAGGCCAATTGGAAACAGGTTGTATACTTTAAAACGTTCCTCCAAACGGTGTTTTTCTTCCTGTTCTGTGAGTTACGTGATTGGGGATGGCTGTGAGAAAAAGCCCAGACCCAATCACGTAACTCCTTTGAGAAAGGTGGGCTATGTACTGCAGGTACAATACGGGCATGGCAAGGGGAACAATTCTTTATTTGGCACAGAGTAACTTTTGCCTACCGCCCTGCTGCTGTGAGGATATTTCCTTTTCTATTTCAACACTGGAGAAAATAAGTTTGTTTATTCTGTTTCACCTTTACTGACCCCTGCAGCTGCTTATCAGATAAGGACACAAACTTTGACTATCTGAGTAGGTAAGAGAATGTGTTACTATTTGGTCTTATTTTGAAAAACTGCCCAGGCCCAGCAAGGCACATACTTTGGTAAGCTTCATTTAAATCGTTTTTATCAGGGATGCAAGAAAACAATAAAAATGGCAAGATAACTGGTGATTAATGATCCTGCTGGATAGCAATCCTTTGTTGGTAGTTTTGAAATGCAGATAAACTGTATTTTATGTGGATAGCTCAGTGGGTTACTGCCGTTGTCACAGAGATTCTGGTCTTACTTGCAGTTCAGAAGTTATGTTCCTAACATAGGACAGTGACCTATGAACTGTCATCATAGAGATGCATACACACATGAATGGTATAGTTAGAACTTCACTTTGTTCTGTGTTGTTATATATTTAGAACTTTTCCAGTCTTTCATTATTTTAATTTTGCTAAATAGAGTTTGGGCCAATATACATTTTTATTAGTAAAGCCAACCCCTAACACCTGGGGTATGTTTTAAATCCTGAGTTTGAGCTTCTCCAGCCCAAACCCTCTTAAAATATACTGCCCACCCTTATGGATGAGGTGATTCCTACACCTTGTAATCCTCATTGGTTTATTGACATTCCCTGTAGACTGATTTACATACTTGTATGATTCCTTGTCTCAGTATAATATGTGCGTGATGTAAAGTACTGTGGCACCCTACACTGACATGAGCAGCGCTGTGCAACAAATGAAATGCATATGAGAGGGGGGCTACAGAGAGATGAGGGGCGCTGGTGGAGGGTGGCAGTGAGAGAATCCGAGGTGGAGGTCAAGGGGCGGAGGGGGGGGGAGCTACAGAGAGATGAGGGGCACTGGTGGAGGGTGGCAATGAGGGAATCCAAGGAGGAGGTCATGAGGGAAAGGGCTACAGAGAGATGAGGGGCGCTGGTGGAGGGTGGCAATGAGGGAATCCGAGGAGGAGGTCATGAGGGGGAGGGTCTATGGGTAGATGAGGGGCACTTGTGGCGTGAGGCAGTGAGGGAATCCGAGGAGGAGGTCATGAGGGGAAGGGGCTACAGAGAGATGAGGGGCGCTGGTGGAGGGTGGCAATGAGGGAATCCGAGGAGGAGGTCATGAGGGGGAGGGTCTATGGGTAGATGAGGGGCACTTGTGGCGTGAGGCAGTGAGGGAATCCGAGGAGGAGGTCATGAGGGGAAGGGGCTACAGAGAGATGAGGGGCGCTGGTGGAAGGTGGCAATGACGGAATCCGAGGAGGAGGTCATGAGGGGGAGGGTCTATGGGTAGATGAGGGGCACTTGTGGCGTGAGGCAGTGAGGTAATCCGAGGAGGAGGTCATGAGGGGAAGGGGCTACAGAGAGATGAGGGGCGCTGGTGGAGGGTGGCAATGAGGGAATCCGAGGAGGAGGTCATGGGTGGGGGTTGCTATGGTGGGATGAGAGTGGTAGTGAGGGAATCTGAGGGGGGAGAGGCTACGGAGTGATGAGGGGCACTGTTGGAGGGTAGTAGTAATGGTATCTGCGGAGAAAGGGCACCAAAAAAGACTTTCGCACTAGAGCTAAAGCTGGCCCTGTCATGTCCTTTCTGTTTTTATTCAATTAGCAGTCTGGTAATTAGGGCAATTGTGGAACATACTTTAAAGTGCTTGCTAATTATATTTACTGTGATAGTTCATGTTTTAAGTTTGAAGGTGATTTTACTAATGTTTTTACGGGAATAATGAAAGTGGAACTGGATGGGGCTGATATGGGGCTGTGGTCCAAGGTCAGCTGTGAGAGAAGGGGCACAGGAGAGGGGTGGTAGAAAAGTGAATAATCGGGCCTGGAAGTAAGTACTTGTTTTGAAGCCTGGCCTGCTGGAATTTGAGGGTTTGCACCCGGTCCAGACATGGCTCTTACTTTCAAAGAACTCTCCACGTGCTCTGTATCCACGCAGAATCCATCCGCTGTATCATGGGGACTGTTTGTAGGTATGATGTAATCTAGGCCTTATAGGCTACCACAAAAAGCGACAGATTGGTCCCCCAGTGGCCCACCCAAATGCATCCTGGAGCCGGGCCTGTCTAAACATTGCCAATTTAATAGAATAATTGTGATCGATTCTGAGGGGGTCCCAGCGATTTGTTTTTCCACTTGGGGGCAGGGCATTAAAATGTTTGTAGGCCCCTGCCTTAGAGGATGTGCTTGAGTGAATGACCCGGGGGGAGGGCCAGGAGGGGGATGGACGCATTCCACTGAGCTCCGCGAGCCTCTTGAAGGCCCCAGGGGGTGAAGAGGCGCTATACTGCCGCTGAAAAGCACACTTCCTCCCACTGGAGTGGGCTCGTAGACAGGGCAGTGATAATGACCCCGGCGCCCTCATCTGCTGGGGGCAGAAGGGTTTCATGCTCCGTCGCCGGTCATGCGAGGTGTGTCTGTTTTGGGGTGCACTGGGGGCTTTCAGAGAACTCTCAGCAGCTGCGGTTAAGGTTAAAATAGAGCTGTCCTGGTTGTGCGGGGCGCCTGAATGGCTCTTAGGGCTGGGGTAAAGTCAATCACATGACGTGGCAGCTTGGCATGTGAGAGGAGACCGGCCTCATACGTCATCCAGTACCAGCGCTAGCCTCTCGCAGTCCTGGCGTGTGACTGACCCTGCCCCACTCCTACCAGCCATCAGAGACGCACCCGCCTTCGGTGTTTTGAGACATGCCAAGCTCTGTCAGAGCAAAGACCGTCGTGGCAGGGGCGTGGTGTGTGCCCCATTCACCCCACGCGTACCTTCCTGTCTGTAGATTTTTCTCGTTCCCATCTATCTACATTGTATGTTGTGAGGCGGGTCATAAAGCGCCACACATTGCCTTACCACTGCTTCCTGGCACTCAGTTCTTCATCGCAAGCCCCTCTGGGGAGGCCTCCTCCTGCCCAAGGCTTCTAAGCACTACACTATACATGCCACTCTCCAGGTGTTGAGCCAAGCGGGGTTTGACTTTCTCCCGAAATGTCGCCGTCCGCCGCCCTCTCTCCATCTGAAAAGCGTCCCTGGGTGTTCCCAGAGGTTGGCAGGGGCGGGGGTCTCCCCCTGGAGGGCCACCCACCCACAGGAGACCCCTCCTGCCCCGTGACATGACACGAGCACAAAGCGCACATTAAGCGCTGTATTAACCACGCAGGGAGTAATCAGGGGCCGCGATTCCCCCAATAAAGGGAAACACATGCGGGGCCCGATCAATGGGCCGGATAATGCCGCAGCCAAACAAACTGAAAATCAATTAGGGGCCTTGTTCCCTTTCACACCCGCCCTCCCGCGCAGGCAATTACTTGTTCGTTAGGGCTCATTTACCAGCGGGGCGGCCCTGGCAACGGGGCGACCCCGGCTGCCCGGGGCCTGAGTGACAGCCTGAGTGACAGGGCCGGTGGAGGGGCGAGAGGGAAGCCAGGGAGGGCAGGACATGGAGGACAGGACAGGGCCGGTGGAGGGGCGAGAGGGAAGCCAGGGAGGGCAGGACATGGAGGACAGGACAGGGCCGGTGGAGGGGCGAGAGGGAAGCCAGGGAGGGCAGGACAGAGATGACAGAACAGGGCCAGTGGAGGGGTGACAGTGGAGACAGGGTGGGCAGGACAGAGCTGGTGGAGGGCGAGAGTGGAGCCAGAGAGGGCACGACAGGGAGGACAGAACAGGGCCAGGGAAGGGGCGAGAGTGGAGCCAGGGTGGTCAGGACCAGTGGAGGAACAAGAGGGAAGGCAGCGGAGGACAGGACAGGGCGAGTGGAGGTGCAAGACTGGAGCCAGGTTGGGCAGGACAGGGCCGGTGAGGGACGAGAGGGAGAAATGGGGAAGGCTGGACAGGGAGGGGAGGACAGGGCCGGTGGAGGGGCGAGAGTGAAGCCAGGGGAGGTCAGGATAGGGGGGGGCAGGACAGGGCCGGTGAAGGGGCAAGAGTGGAGCCAGGGTGGGCAGGACCGGTGGAGGGACGAGAGGGAAACCAGGGGAGGGCAGGACAGGGCCAGTGGAGGGGCGAGAGGGAAACCAGGGGAGGGCAGGACAGGGAGGGGTGAAAGGGAAACCTGGGGAGGGTGGGACAGGGCCGGTGGAGGGGCAAGAGGGGAGCCAGGGAGGGCAGGACAGGGCCGGTGGAGGGGCAAGAGGGAAGCCTAGGAGGGCAGGACAGGGGGACAGGTGATAGGGCAGCGTAGGATGGCAGGCCAGGGCTTTTGGAGAGATGAAAGGGTGGTCTAGGAGGTCAGGGCAGGGGGACAGAAGAGAGGGAGTCCTAGGAGGGCAGGGCCGGTGAAGGGACACTAGGGAAACCTAGAGGGTAGGGCAGGGAGGGCAGACTAGAGGGAGGCTAGAAGAGCAGGGCAGGGGCCTAGACAGAGTGGGGGCCAAGCCTCCTAGGAGAGGCAGAGGGATAGGCGGTGGGATACATAGAGAGGGAGACTCCCAGGAGAGCAGGGCAGGGGGAATACAGAGTGGGGGACAGAGACTCCTAGGAGAACCAGAGGGACAGGGCAGGGGGAAAGAGAACATGGGGGACCACGACTCCTAGCAGAAGCGGGGCTCAGTGCTTAATTTGAGCCAGTGATTTTTGGTGCTCGGCACCGGCACTTAATTGTCAGCACCAGCACTTATGACAGCTGGCACACGGTGGCGCTGCTGGTGAGATGTATACATGAGGAGAACAGTTGTTTATTAATTGAATATACATTAAATACAACGAATACCGGCCGCTCAAGCCTTTCTTATAGCTTTCGTGGCCACGAGCAGTCTGAATTGTCACACTAGCAGCAGAGTGATGGTTATTAGTGTGTAGTTACTGTGATGGCAGCGTAGGCAGGGCAATGGATGGAACAAACTGCGGTGGCCCTTACAAGGGCCCTGGCACTTATTTTGTTTACAAATTAAGCACTGGCCTTGGGAGAATATGCAACAGGTACAGCCTGAAGGTCTAAGGCTGGCTCCTGGGAGAGGTCAGGAGAGAGAGTGAGAGAGAGAGAGAGAGAGAGAGAGAGAGAACTGGTGGGGCAGTCCAGGATTAGAGAGAGAGAGAGACCGATACTCATAAGAGAACTGGAGGGACAGTCCAAGTTGGATGCAAAGAGAAAGACAGGGGAACTGATGTTTCTAGTAGAACCAGAGGAACAGGGTAGTATGAATACAGAGATACAGAGGGGGGTGAGACTCCTAGGAGACTGGGGGGGATGGGGTAAAGGAGAGAGAGAGAGAGAGAGAGAGAGAGAGAGAGAGAGCAGGAGGGACAGTCCAGGATTAGAGAGAGAGAGAGAGAGAGAGAGAGACCAATACTCATAGGAGAACTGGAGGGACAGTCCAGGGTGGATACAGAGAGAGAGACAGGGGGACTGATACTCCTAGGAGAACCAGAGGGACAGGGCAGGAGGGAAAGAGAGAGAGAGCGAAACAGATGGACCAACACTTTTAGGAGAACTGAAGGGACATTGCATGATGGATACAGAGAGAGAGAGAGGGGGACTGAGGCTACTAGGAGAACCAGAGGGACATGGCAGGAGAGATACAGAGAGGGAGACCTAGATTCCTAGACTAACTGGGTGGACAGCGATGGACTGATACAGAGAGTGGGGGGACAGTCCAAGACTTCAATAAGACCGAGAGGGACAAGGCAGGATGGATACAGAGAGGAGTGGGGGGGCAAGACTTTTAGAAGATCCTAATGGGCAGGGGAGGACGAAAACAAAGAGGGGGACCGAAACTTCCACTAGAATCAGAGGAACAGATCGGGACAGATACAGAGAGAGGGGGGGACTGAGGATCTCAGGAGAACCAGAGGGAAGGGGCAAGAAAGACAGATAGAGAGGGGGACCAAGGGTTCTAGAAGAACCAGTGGAACAGGGCAAGAGGGATACAGTCCCACAGAGTGTGATTCGTGAGAGGACGTCAGAGACCATGCTCCTTTTCTCCACCACTCTGCAAACACACCTCCTGGTTGAGGGATGAAGTTCCCTTGGATGCTAAGGGTTCTTGGGGGCCCAGAAACCCTCCTGTTACTTCGAGTAAGTCAGACACAGCAGGATTCCTGAGAGCTTGTCAGAGGCCCGCACCGTTTGTCCACCACTCTGCAAACATGACGACTAGTTAAATTTGTTTAGCAATTCACTTAAAAAACCAAGGACGTTATAGTTAGGAAATGGGTTTTGAAAACCTTAGACATTCACTTTAAGAAACAAAGGTTACAGGGGCGTTATTGTTAGGGTCAGATTTTACTCATGCAAAACCAGACAAATTCAGCTGTTATAGTTACCTGAGTTAACTATAACTTGCACCCCTGCAATGCACTGTTAATGACCTCACATATTACATTGCTCATGTCGTGGTCAGTGACATCACTGATGACATCACTGATGATATATTTAAATGACATCACTGATGACAGCATCCACAGAACCACTCACATACCTACTCCTACCCCATACAACCTCTTGTATATCCACTCACACACCTGCACAACAACTCACATACCCATTCACAGACCTTTGCCAATACTCACACACCCACTCACTCTTCCATAGAGCCCCTCACACACCCACTCACTCATTCACAAAGCCATGCACACAACCATTCACGTAGCCATACAGCCACTCATACAATCAGTTACTCACCCATATAGCCAGTCGTGTCACCACACACTCACCCATACAGCTACTCACACACCCACTTATTTACTTACAAAATCACTCAGACATCCACTCACTCACCCAATTGGCCTCTCAACACAGCCACTCACTCACCCATACAAGCCCTCACCAACTGACTCACACAACCACCTACGTACCCATTCTTCAATCCATACAAGCACTCACACATCACCATACTCACCCATACAGCCATTCACCCAGACACTCACTCTCCAATAGAGCCACTCACACACCAACTCACTTAATGAAACACACACTCAAACAGCCACTCAGTTACCCATGCAATCACTGATACACCCAGTAACTCACTCATCCAGCCACTCTGACACCCACTCACTCATCCATTCAGTCACTACATACCTACTCACCCACCCATGTAGCCATTTACACTTCTACTTAATTATCCATAGAGCCACTGACATACCCACTCACTCACCAATACAGCAACTTATGTAGCATCTCAGTCATCAATACAACTACTCACACACCCACTTATACACCCATACAGCCACTCAGACACCCATACACCCAAGGATACATACAGTCACGCAGCCACTCACATAATATATATTAAAAATAGTAACACTCATTAGTAGTACAGCTAGTATACTACTTTAAGTTTTGTAGTATCTTAGTATGTATGTTTAACAATCATAAACTCTTACAAAATACTAACACTCACTGGATGGTGTCATCAGTGATTTCATTTGAGATGTCATCAGTGATGTCACTGATCATGTCATAATGGCGATGTAATATGTGAGGTCATAAGCAGTGCATTGCAGGGGCGTAAGTTCTAACTATCTCAGGTAACTATAACTGCCAAATTTTACGGGTTTTGTATGAGTGAAATCTGAGCCGAAGTATAATGTCCCTGTAACCTTTTACTTTTTCAGTGACTATATATATAGCTTGTAGGTGTAACATGCAGCCTGTGATCAAGGATTCAAGAAAAAACCAAAGTGCCTGAGGCAACAACAAGCATGGATTCCAGAAGCACTGGTTTTGTCCTTACCTGCAATTAATTTCATGTGAGTGCCACTTTGTTTTCGGGACAAATATGTGATATATTATGACAGAGGTCCTGCCGTGAAGCGAGCACCCCTGCAAAACGGAAGGCAGGTCCATTTGACTTTGACCTGGCAAAGTCAACTTTGGAACATGAAAGGCAGTCATAATTCATTTTTATGGCCAAAACTGACAGCCCACTGGAGGGTGATGGAAATGTTTAAAAAGAAAGTGGCATCTGCAACTCCCACTAAAGGGTGATTACCATTGAACCACCAGTACCAGAATGCAATGAGAATTAATTCACTGTGAGGCCCACCTGAGGACAATATAAGTGCAATGTACTAAGCAAGCTGGTGCTTCTTTTCTGCTGTAGGTGTTTTATGCAGCCTGTGGTCAAGGATTCGTGAGAAACCGAAACACGTACGGCAACAAAAAGCATGTATTCCAGGAGCACTGGTTTTGTCCTTACCTGCAATTAATTTCATGTGAGTACAGCTTTATTTTTGAGACAAATATGTGATATATATATATATTTAGCTGCTGTGTTGAAAGTTTCGGGGTGATTAGTCAAGCGAGGCCGAGAAAAAGGGGAGTCCCAAAACATGTTTTCTTCATGGTAATTTCCATAAGAAACTTTAGACAAGGTTACAGCCTGAACTGTTGAACGCAATTACACCACATTTTTCAAAAGGGTAGCTCTTGGTTCAGAAAGCCCTCTTTTTGTTAAATGGTGTAAATCTGTTCAGTAGTTCCTGAGAAATGTAATCCTTTCTCAGATATACAAATATGTCTGTGGAGAATCCGCGAACCCTTCCAATATTGAGCCTGGGATCTGATTGGCTGCCATCAGTTCCAACCAGGAAGTGTTGGCAGCCATCTTGTGACTCAGTTGAACCGATTCATAAGGAAAATCATTAAAAAACATAAAAAATAAAGGAAAGGGGTCATGGTAGAAACCCCTTGACCCCCTAGGCCTGCTCAGGGATCCCACAGGAAACCCGAGGGCCAAAAAAAGCATTAAAAGTAAATAAACATTCAGTGGGATTCATGCTGGGTGCGCAAATCTGGCCAAAAACCTTTTAAAAAATGAAGTGCGTGCTGCCGCGCTGCATTTTCTTTAAGCCCCCCGGTGGGCCGGGACCCGGGGTCAATTATCTAAATATATGCGGGGGACCGCCACCTCCCCAGGATTTAAAAAAAACTAAATGCTTGAGGGGGCTCCTTCCCCCCCACAGAGCCCCGGGGACTGCCACCTCCCCGGGGCTAATTTAACTAAATGCAGGGGGCCAAGCTCCCCGCAGCCCAGGGGACCACCACCTCCCCAAGGCTACATTGTAAAGATTCATGTGGGGGCTCCAGCCCCACCCCCACAGAGCCCTAGGGACCACCACTTCCCCAGGGATGAAGTATTGTACTGCGGGGGGCACATGCCCCCCACTGCCCTGCGGATCACCACTTCCCCAGGGCAAGATTTCAACATGCGTGGGGGTGTAAGCCCCCCCAGACAGCACTGGGGACCACTACCTCCCCAGGGCACAAAATAAATAAAGAAGGGGGTCTGTTGTGGACCCTCAGCCCCAGGGACCACCATCTCCCCGGGACTGCATAGTCCATTTTACTCAAGAGGGACCTTGGGGGCCAAGAAGCCCTCCTGGTACCTCCTGTAAGTACTACGCAGCAGAATTCCTGAGCGGTGGTTAGAGGCCCAGCCCCCTTTCTTCACCAGTCTGCAAACACGGCTGCTAGTTAAAAAACCTTAGAAATTCACTGAAAACCGCCCAGGTTTCAGGGACATTATAGTTAGAAATTAGCATTTAACAAAACCTTAGAAATTCACGGAAAAAACAAAGGTTTCAGGAACATTATAGTTAGGAATTAGAATTAAAAAAAACTAGAAATTAATGGAAAAAACCAAAGGTTACAGGGACGGTGCAGTTAGGCTGACATTTCACTCGTACAAAACCAGAGAAATTCAGCCGTTATAGTTAGCTGAGCTAACTATAACTCGCGACCCCGTAATGCACTGCTTATGAGCTCACAAATTACCTCACTCATGACATGGTGAGTGACAATCACTGATGACATCACTGCTGACATCTCAAATGACATAGTTGATGACATCAGTGATGGCATCATCCAGTGACTGTGAGTGTTTTAAAAAAGTTTATGAGTGTTAAACATATATAGCAAGGTGTATTGTTGAATCAGTGGGTTTATGAGTGACTGTATGGATGACTCAGTGGGTGCGTGACTAACTGTATAAGTGATTAGGTGGCTCAGTGAATGTATGGGTGAGTAACTGGTTGTGTGAACGTGAGTATCTGCCTGTCAGTTAATGTCTAAGTGGGTGTACGTGTATGTTAGTGGGTACGTGAATGGGTATATGGGTGATTGATTGGTTGTCTAACTATGTGGTGTCTGGATGTCTGTGTTTGTTGGTGAGGAGGTGTGTGACTGCCTATTTGGATCAGTGAGTGGGTGAGCCAGTGTCTGTATGGGGGACTGTTGTGAGTGTGAGATGAATGGGTGAGTGAGTGTCTATGTCTATGTCAGTGATTGAGTGCATGTGTCAGCATGGGTGAGTATCTGAGTATGTTAAAGGCAATACACATGAGTGATGGGATATATGAGTGACTGTATGCATGAGGGAGTGAAGCTGAGAGTGGCTACATGGATGAGTGCATGCTTCTGGCAGTGACTGTATAGCTGAGTGAGTATCTGTTACTATTTGTATGAATAAGTAAGAGGGTGGGTGTGTAACTGTTTGGGTGAGTAAGTGGCTGTATGATTGACTGTATGGATGAGCGTCTAGGTGTGTGAGTAGTTCTATGGGTGAATCACTCAGTGTGTGAGCACCTGTATGAGTGGATATGTCAATGTCTGTATTAGTGAGTGAGTGAGTCTATGAGTGGCAGTATGGGAGAGCGAGTGCATAAGTGTGTAGATCTATGAATCAGTGAGTGGGTGTGTAAGTACTGGTATGGCTCTGTGAATGGGTTTGTGACTGGTTGTGTGGGAGTGGCATAGGTGTATAAAAGACTCTGTAGGGGTGTGAGTGGGTGTGTCTGAGATTCTGTGAATGATGTCATCAGTGATGTAATTTACGATGTCATCAGTGATCTCACTGATCATGTCATGAGTGATATAATATGTGAGGTCATAAGCAGTGCATGTTGGGGGCGTGAGTTGTAGTTAGCGCAGCTAACTATAATGGCTGAATTTCTCTGGTTTTGTATGAGTGAAATGTCAGCCTTCCTGTAACGTTGCTGTAACCATATATATATTCACAGAAAAAACCATAGGTTTCAGGCACGTTATAGTTAGGAATTAGCATTTAAAAAACCTCAGAAATTCACTGAAAAAACCATAGGTTTCAGGGGTGTTATAGTTAGCTGGACTTTTCACTTGTACAAAACCATTGAAATTCCCCCGTTATAGTTAGTTCAGCTAACTATAACTCGCGCACCCGCAATGCACTGCTGATGACGTCACATATTACATCACTCATGACATGGTCAGTGATATCACTCATGACATCACTGATGACATCTCAAATGACATCACTGATGACATCACTGATGACATCATCCAGTGAATGTCTGTTTTTCTGAAAATTAAATATGTTTTATATATGTATATCTCAAGGTCGATGGAAGAATAAATGGGTATATAAGTGTCTAAATGGATGATTTGTTTTTGAAAAATTGATTGTGTAACTGACTGATTAAGTGTATCATAGTGAATACATGGCTTAGGGAGTAATGTTTAAATATGTAAATATCTGTATCAGTCTCTCACTTTGTGTATAAGTGGCTGCATGGGTTGGTGAGTAGCTACATGGGTGTCTATATAGGTTATTAGTTGGTTTTTTGAGTATCAGTCTGAGTGTCTGCATGGTTCGGTGGGGATATTACGTAGTGCATAGGTGCATGAATGAGTGACTCACTGTTTGTATGTGTTGAAGACAGCATGTGTGCAGGACTGTATGGGTGGATGAGTGTGTGTATGGGTGTGTTAGTGAGTGAATGACTGTCTCAATAGTGTCTTTATGAGTACCTACATATGTTTTAAACTAGTATATGTGACTATTGGTGTATATAAGTGAGTATATGTGAGAGTGAGCGATTGAAAGAGTTCCTGTATGAATAAGTATGTGTTTCTATAAGTGATTGTTTAAAAGACTAAGTATGTGTAAGTTTCCGTAGAAGTAAGTGTGGTGGTGTGTGTATAACTGTATATGCAAGTAAATGTATGTTTGATTCTTTATTAGCATGAGTGACTATGTGTGTGAGTAACTCTATGGATGAGTGGCATTGTGTAACAGGATGTATAGGTGTATGAGTACATATGATGAGTGAGTACATGTATGAGTGACTGTATAGGACTGTTGGTGAATGAGTGGATGTGTATGTGGATCTTAGAATTACTGAAGAGATTGTTGTAACTGGTATTGGTATGTCCATTGTTTTGAAAATTTTAGTCTCTATTTTTGAATGTGTGTATCAAAGGTTATATTAGGGTGAGAGGAGGTCTGCCACTCTATCACAAGGATGATGTCATCAGTGATGTCATCAGTGATGTCATTTGAGATGTCATCAGTGATGTCATGAGTGATGTCACTGACCATGTCATGAGTGATGTAATATGTGACGTCATCAGCAGTGCATTGCGGGCGCGCGAGTTATAGTTAGCTGAACTAACTATAACGGGGGAATTTCAATGGTTTTGTACAAGTGAAAAGTCCAGCTAACTATAACACCCCTGAAACCTATGGTTTTTTCAGTGAATTTCTGAGGTTTTTTAAATGCTAATTCCTAACTATTACGTGCCTGAAACCTATGGTTTTTTCTGTGAATTTCAAAGGTTTTTTAAATGCTAATTTCTAACTATGCCGACAGAGATAGGACATGTGAAGAAAGAAGAAAAAATGCACAGAAAGAAAAAAAAGAAGTGCAGAAAGAAGCAACAGAAGTCCTCAAAGACGAAGAAAAGTGCAGGAAGAAGGATAACGTGCAGAAAGAACAAAAAGAAGAGCAGAAAGAATCCTTGTTGCAAAATCATCCTGTACCCTCAACTTTTTCAGACGGATACTGGTGGTGACTGAGTCTGACTAACCAGTCCTAGAGCCAGTGCTATGTTATAAGACACTTAGAATACAGTGAAAACACCTACATACACTAGGTAACATTATGCTTTGGGGTCCCCCTGTGATTAGCATGACCTCCTCTGTAAGCCCCTAGTATATAATAGGGCAGGGGGATTAAAACTACCTCTTAAAACAGGCCACAGGGCGTTTTTGCACACGTTAACTCAGGCCCCGTCCCCTCCCTTCACCACTGTGTAAACACGCCCTGTGTCCGTTTTTAGTTGGGAGATTAAGTTCATTTGAATCCTGAGGGTCCCTAGGGTCCAACTAGCCCACTAGGTACCTCCAGTAAGTGCCACAGAGCTGCGTTGCAGAGAGGTGTAAAAAGTGGCACAGCCTGGACCACCTCTCTGCAATGCAGCTCAGTGGCGCTTACTGGAAGCACTTGGTGGGCTAGTTAGCCCCCAGGGGCCCTCGGTATTGAAGGGAAATTATATCCCCAATTTAAAACGTGCCATAGTGCGTGTTTGCACACGTCACCTCAGGCCCCGTCCCCTCCCTTCACCACTGTGTAAACGCGCCCTGTGGCTGTTCTAAGTTGAGAGATTAAGTCCCCTTGAATCCTAAGGGTCCCTAGGGTCAAACTAGACCACTAGGTACCTCCAGTAAGCGCCACAGAGCTGCGTTGCATAGAGGTGTAAAAAGGGGCTTGGGCTCAGAACACCTGTCTGCAGCGCAGCTCCCTGGCGCATACTGGAGGTGCCTGTTGGGCTAGTTGGCCCTCAGGGACCCTCAGTATTGAAGAAGAATTAATTCCCCAACTTACAACTCGCCAGGGGGCGCGTTTGCAGAGTGCTGCAAGGAGGGGGCGTGGCCTCCGGCACGATGCCAGTCTTTTATTTATTTAAATTTTTTAAGAAGGGGGGCTGTGTGGTTCCCCTTTTTATTCTAATTTATTGATGACCCCATCCCCCAGGGCCTGTCTCCTAATTATATTTTTTTGACCCCAATCCTCAGGGCCGGCCACAGTTTTTTATTATTTTAAAAAAATATATATTTATAGACACACCTAGGGCATGCTGGACAAACCGTACGTACCTATCACCATGACGATTTGAGTGATATTCATTAAAAGGCGACTATGCATACAATGAATCCACGTGGAATGTATTTACACCACTAGTGAAGCTCTGACATGTCTGATGCCCTACCGTGCCTAATCCCGGTAGACACCCTTGTCGTTTATTTATACAAACATTGGTAGCTATTGACGGGCACATTTAATACACATGCACACCAAGCCATTCAAAGGGGATTCAACAAAAATTCGACCAAAACTATGTAAGAAACCCCCCCCACGGTTAATAAAACACACATCCACTGCCGGATGTGTAATACTTTTCATTTTACTCTTTGGAAAGGGGACGAACATCACTTGAGAGTCACAGCGCGCTCCTGGCAGAGCCCAATGCTGTGTTACACCCACCATTGCCTGCCGAGTGCCACACACCTCTGTGTTGTATTCCACCAGCTAGTGCATATGCTATGACACTCTCTAGCCCATGTGCACTTTAACACCACCCCGTGAATAGGTCATGCCACACTTGTCTTCGCACGGGTTATATTGCCCCATCTAACGTGCCTTCCTCGATGCCTATGTTATAACGCACAGTGCTATGCCATACATATTACAATCTGGGATCCATATCTTTGTCACAGTGCATATGCAACGTTACACTCCCCAGCACATATTTTATATTACAACTTTAGAGACTAGTTAGGTTACACAACACTGCCCTGTGCATATTACACTCCAAGGTGCACATCGCATAGCACGCGCTAGTGCCTGTGCTATCTCGCGCTCTCCAATGAATCTGTCACTGCGCATAATGTATTGCATATTATATTTCACACCCGGTTCATCTTATATCACACTTTTTGGTGCATAGTTTATACCATACACTATATCTAGTTTTCATTTTCAATCGTGCTCTCAGGACTATGTTCTATATAACACTGTGTTCACCTACCCTTTTCACGGGCATTACATTTTGCGATAGGGGGTGGAGGGTCAGGGGGTGTTTCTGCCAAGTGAGCCCGGAGTCACAGTCACAAACGTCCTCTTCTTCCTGAATAAAAGTGAGATTATGCTGCATACTTGTTCATATTTTAAGTAGTTCGCACGGACACACATTTAAAAACAATAAAGTTCCTAATACCCGCCTTCTCTGAAGAGTTAGCTTGCTGCCCCATCTCCCTCCTCCCTATCCTCTGTTGTGTGAATCCATGGACTAGACTCCTCCCTCCTGCCATGCATGGTCTGATGTGCTTCCACTGCCCTCAATTTAGTATGATGTACCAGTCCCCTCCTCCTGCACTCCATTGCCCAATTCTATGCCCCATCATTGACCTCCTGCTTAAACTCTGTGCTTAGCTTGCTGCCCCTATTCTCCTTCCCCCTGCCTTCCGATGTCTCTGTGCATGCCCCTGCTTCATCCTTTTTGCCCACCATGTTCCATGGACCTGCCACTCCTATCTACTCTGAGTGTTCTGTTGAGCTGCCACTCCCCTCCCACCTGCCTAGCATTGTCAGATGACTGTAACCTGTCCCTGCCACCTCCACCCTGCCTGTCCACATGCCATGCCCCTATCCTCTTCCTCCTGTCCTACATGGTCCATTGTACTGCCACACCCTTCTGCCCTCCCTGGTCTGTTGTGCTGCAACTGCTCCTCCTGCCTGCCCCGTGCGGTCTGTTGTGAGGCCCCTTCCCCTGAACTTTCTTGTTTGTGCCCAGGTCCTGACCCTCCCTTCTATCCTCCATCGTCCTTTGTGCATGCCCCTGCACACTCCTTCTTGCCCATCATAGCCATTGTGCTGCCACTAACCCTCCCACTTGCCATGCATGGTCTTCTGTGCTGCCATGGCCCCTCTCACCTTCCCTGTGTGGTCAGTTAGCTGCCCCTGACCCCCTCCCACCTTCCCTCCATGGTCTGTGTGTATGCCATCACAGTCTCACTGTTGCTCTTCATGGTGTGTCTTGCTTCTAGTGCCCTTCTTGCCTAACCTCCATGGCTATCTTGCTGCTCCTGCCCTGCCCCCTTGCCCCCAGCCCTCTGTTTACATGTGAAGACCCCTACTCCCTCCCTCCTGGCTTGTCTGTTCCATTGTAATGCCCCTGATCCGTCCCTCCTGCCCTTTATGGTCTGTTATGCTGCAGCTTTCTCTCCTGTCTGTCCATTATGGTCAGCCAGCTACCATTGCCTCTTGCCCCTCTGTTCTCTGTTGTCCATGTGCATGGTCCTGTCCCCTCCCTCTTGCTTTCTATGAATTGTTGTGCTGCACTCCAGTCCCGCATGCCCTGTGTGGTGTATTGTGCTGCTGCAAACCCTGATGCCTGCCCTGCAGGGTCAGTTTGGTGCGACTCTCCATGTCCCTCCTGTCCTCTGTTATCCAAGTCCATGTCCCTACCCCATTTCCTTCCATGATCCAATGTACCATACTTGCGAACATTTTGAACTTGGTAAGAGGGAGATTTTGAAAAATCAACGGGGGTATTGATTTTCCCCTTTGAGTTACATTGAAAAAGAGGAGATTGTAGACAGGAGACAGATCAAATAAAGCCCATTTGAGCTTAAAAACATTGGACGTTTCCTGGCTGAATCGGGTCTCTTGGCATGTACGGTTGTACTACCATTGCCTCTTCCTTCTGCCCACAATGGTCTATGACATTGCCACAGCCTCTCTTGCAAGTCCTGTATTGTTGGTTTGTTGCCCCTGCCCCCCTTTCCACTGCCCTCCATAGTCTGTTGTGCTGCCACGGCCCTTCCTGCCTGCTCAGTGTGGTTAAATTGTTGCCTTTGCACCCTCCTACCTGCCTTCAATTTTCAGAGTCCGTGCCCCTGGCCTCTGCCTCTCAACAGTATCCTAATGAACAACTAGATTGCTAACATTCTATATTTATTACAAAAGTGTGGAACGCCTGACGTCATCTTGATGTAATCAAAACTGTAATACCTAGAGCATTTCCTTTAGAAATTACATATATGAGAGGGTCTTATTGGCAACAAAATTATGGTTAGTGCTCTAAAAGACTAAAATTAGGACATATTTTCTGAGTTTTCAAATAGCGACAAAGCACTTTTAAATTATTTGTTATCTTTATGTTTTTGTATCCAGTTGACCACTTGATTAAATGTTGCACTTAGGGGAGAGGATGTGGTGTTACTTCCAGAACTGCAGACTTTGCAACTGGGGAACCAGGTTGGAGTTTCTGCTTCAGCTCGACATTCTGTGATTCTGGTCAAATTTTGCCATAGAAGTATGATTAATGCTGAAGAAAGAAAACGAGGGCACATTTTGAGTGACTTCTCAAATCCTCTTCTATTTCATTAAAAAATTCTGACATGCAGACTGAAACATGCACTTTTAATACCAGGAGCAGGAGGGTGTGGCAGTACAATGGACCATGTAGGACAGGAGGAAGAGGATTTGGGCATGGCATGTGGACAAGCAGGGTGGAGGTGGCAGGGACAGGTTACAGTCATCTGACAATGCTAGGCAGGTGGGAGGGGAGTGGCAGCTCAACAGAACACTCAGAGTAGATAGGAGTGGCAGGTCCATGGAACATGGTGGGGAAAAATGATGGAGCAGGGGCATGCACAAAGACATCGGAGGGCAGGGGGAAGGAGAATAGGGGCAGCAAGCTAAGCACAGAGTTTAAGCAGGAGGTCAATGATGGGGCATAGAATTGGGCAATGGAGGGCAGGAGGAGTGGACTGGTACATCATAATAAATTGAGGGCAGTGGAAGCACATCAGACCATGCATGGCAGGAGGGAGGAGGCTAGTCCATGGATTCACACAACAGAGGATAGGGAGGAGGGGGATGGGGCAGCAAGCTAACTGTTCAGAGAAGGCGGGTATTAGGAACTTTATTGTTTTTAAAACGTGTGTCTGTGCGAACTACTTAAAATATGAACAAGTATGCAGCATAATCTCACTTTTATTCAGGAAGAAGAGGGCGTTTGTGACTGTGACTCCGGGCTCACTTGGAAGAAACACCCCCTGACCCTCCACCCCCTATCGCAAAATGTAATGCCCGTGAAAAGTGTAGGTGAACACAGTGTTATATAGAACATAGTCCTGAGAGCACGATTGAAAATTAAAACTAGATATAGTGTATGGTATAAACTATGCACCAAAAAGTGTGATATAAGATGAACCGGGCGTGAAATATAATATGCAATACATTGTGCGCAATGACAGATTCATTGGAGAGCGCGAGATAGCACAGGCACTAGCGCGTGCTATGCGATATGCGCCTTGGAATGTAATATGCACAGGGCAGTGTTGTGTAACCTAACTAGTCTCTAAAGTTGTAATATAAAATATGTGCTGGGGAGTGTAACGTTGCATATGCACTGTGACAAAGATATGGATCCCAGATTGTAATATGTATGGCATAGCGCTGTGCGTTATAACATAGGCATCGAGGAAGGCACGTTAGATGGGGCAATATAACCCGTGTGAAGGCAAGTGTGGCATGACATATTCACGGGGTGGTGTTACAGTGCACATGGGCTAGAGAGTGTCATAGCATATGCACTAGCTGGTGGAATACAACACAGAGGTGTGTGGCACTCGGCAGGCAATGGTGGGTGTAACACAGCATTGGGCTCTGCCAGGAGCGCGCTGTGACTCTCAAGTGATGTTCGTCCCCTTTCCAGAGAGTAAAATAAAAAGTATTACACATCCGGCAGTGGATGTGTGTTTTATTAACCGTGAGGGGGGTTTCTTGCATAGTTTTGGTCGAATTCTTGTGGAATCCCCTTTGAATGGCTTGGTGTGCATGTGTATTAAATGTGCCCGTCAATAGCTACCCATGTTTGTATAAATAAACGACAAGGGTGTCCACCGGGATTAGGCATGGTAGGGCATCAGACATGTCAGAGCTTCACTAGTGGTGTAAATACATTCCACGTGGATTCATTGTATGCATAGTCGCCTTTTAGTGAATATCACGCAAATTGTCATGGTGATAGGTACGTACGGTTTGTCCAGCATGTCCTAGGTGTGTCTATAAATATATATTTTTTAAAAATAATAAAAAACAGTGGCCGGCCCTGGGGATTGGGGTCAAAAAAAGATAATTAGGAGACAGGCCCTGGGGGATGGGGTCAACAGGGCCAATAAATTAGAATAAGAAGGGGAACCACACAGCCCCCCTTCTTAAAAAATTAAAATAAATAAAAGACTGGCATCGTGCCGGAGGCCACGCCCCCTCCTTGCAGCACTCTGCAAACGCGCCCCCTGGCGAGTTGTAAGTTGGGGAATTAATTCCTCTTCAATACTGAGGGTCCCTGAGGTCCAACTAGCCCAACAGGCATCTCCAGTATGTGCCAGGGAGCTGCGCTGCAGAGAGGTGTTTTGAGGGCAAGCCCCTTTTTACACCTCTCTGCAACGCAGCTCTGTGGCGCTTACTGGAGGTACCTAGTGGTCTAGTTTGACCCTAGGGACCCTTAGGAACTTAGAACAGCCACAGGGCGCGTTTACACAGTGGTGAAGGGAGGGGACGGGGCCTGAGGTGACGTGTGCAAACACGCACTATGGCACGTTTTAAATTGGGGATATAATTTCCTTTCAATACTGAGGGCCCCTGGGGGCTAACTAGCCCACCAAGTGCTTCCTGTAAGCGCCACTGAGCTGCATTGCAGAGAGGTGGTCCAGGCCGTGCCACTTTTTACACCTCTCTGCAACGCAGCTCTGTGGCACTTACTGGAGGTACCTAGTGGGCTAGTTGGACCCTAGGGACCCTCAGGATTCAAATGAACTTAATCTGAAATGAAATGAAATGAAATGAAATGAAATGAAATTAGACTTATACCGCGCAACTTAGCCCAATGGGCGTCAAGGCACCTAACCGAGATAAAATCAGCAAAGGGAGTGACAGTTGCTTATTGATAGGCTTTCGCAAAATACCATGTTTTGAGTGCTTTCTTAAAAAGAATCATGGAAGGTAGGGCTTTAATCTCTAATGGAAGGGCGTTCCACAACCGGGGAGCCACGTTGGAGAAAGCCCTGCTTCCCCATCTGACTTTCTTAAAGCGGGGGACCACCAGTAGGTTCATCTCTGCAGAACGAAGAGATCTGCTAGGTAAATACAGAGTTAAGAGAGAGCCCAGAGCATTAGAGGGAGTAGCCCTTAAAGCTCCAAACACCAAAATTAGCAATTTGAAGGAAATCCTATACTGGATAGGGAGCCAGTGTAAGCTTTTCCTTGCTAAGGTGGCCGATGAGGCAGTAGGTGCCGCTAAAACAAATCTGGCAGCAGCATTTTGTACCACCTGGAGGCGATGAATAAGGCCCTTATTGATTTCCGCATATAGAGTGTTACAGTAGTCTAATCTGGATCCGACCAGCGCCACCACGATCTGCATACGTGACTGAGGGGAAAGATAGTGTACGATTCTCCTAAGAATCTTGATGACCCCCCAGCAGATGGCCACTGTTCTGTTCACCTGGAGAGTCATAGACAGTGAGGTGTCAAATATGACACCCAGGTTCCTGGCCGAGTGGGATGGAATAGGGCAGGTACCCAAAGAGGGGGGCCACCACTCATTAGACCAACAATCCTGATCCTTCCCAAAAATCAGGACTTCGGTCTTATCACCGTTCAACTTCAAGGAATTTTGAATCATCCATTCGGAGACTGCTGGCATGCAGCTCCTAAAGTTGAACGCTGATAGATCCTTCGAGTGGGCCAGGGACACCATGATTTGGGTGTCATCGGCGTATGACACAACTTCCATCCCCTGCGATTTCACTAGCCTTGCCAGAGGGGCCACATAGATATTGAACAGGGTCGGGCTCAAAGCCGACCCCTGTGGGACCCCACATCGCAAGACCTTAGCAGGGGAAAGAAAGTCACCAAGCTTGACCCTCTGCTCCCTTTGAACTAAAAAGGAGGACAGAAGACTCAAGGCAGTGCCCACTACCCCTAACTCCCTCAGACGTGATGTTAAAGTCGAGGGAGAGAGGGTATCGAATGCCGCCGTGAGATCTAAAAGGACCAAGACAGTGGTCTGACCCTGATCCACCTTCATTCGGATATTATTTGTCACCATAGTAAGCGCCGATTCGGTGCTATGGCACCTCCTAAAGCCATGCTGGGAATCATCTAGATATCCGGAAGCATCTAAGAAGGCTGACAAATGATGGTTCAGATGGAGCTCCAGCATTTTCGCAGGTGCAGGGAGCAAGGAAATCGGACGGAAGTTTTTAAGTATTTCAGGATCAAGAGTGGGCTTCTTAAGCAAGGGCTTCACAATTGCCTTTTTCCATATTGCCGGAAAGACCCCCTGTGTTAAAGCGCCGTTCATCACCTCCATCAAGGGGGGTAATAAGGTATCCCTGCATGCTATCAGCACTGTCAGAGGACAAGGATCAAGAGGGGAGGCCGATTTTATTCTATTCAAAAGAAGATCCATCGCCTCAGGAGATAACAGCGGGAAACAGGAGAGAGTCTTAGGGGGATCCAAAGTCCGAACTTCCAGATTTACCGAAGCCAGGGGTAATTGGGGGCCCAAGGCACTCCTCTGAGCTTCCAGGGCAATGTATATGTCCTCGATTTTATTATGGAAGAAATCTGAGATTTTATTACAGAGCACTTGAGACCCCACCACGGGGTCGGGCATTTGAAGAGAACAAAGGGACTCCACAATTTTAAATAGCTCCCTGGGTGAAGTAAGGGAGGCAGTGAGGTTGGTAAAAAACTCCTGCTTTTCCTTTATTAGTCTAGCCTTATATTCTCGCAGCAGGCGCTTATGTGCCTTGCCTTCAGTAGGATCCCATGATTTTCTCCAACTTCTCTCCTGTCTCCTACAGTTCTGCCTCATAAGTCTTAGTGTCTCAGAGAACCAAGGAGCGGAGGGGTTGCGCCTTGCTGAATATCGGAGAGAAGCGGGAGCTAATGCATCAACCGCTCTAGTAATAGAATTAGCAAGTTCTTGTGCCGCTTCCCCCACTTCCCTGAGAGAGAAAGACGACCCATCCCCTATAAAAGGAGAAAGGGAGTCATTGGTAATATTCCTGAAGTTCTTTTTAAGTTGTTTATTGCAAGGATTCCTTCTGGGCGCACATACTAAGGAAGATGTTAGTTCCAGGGGTACTGCCAAATGGTCAGACCAGGATAGACGGATAGGAGGACCAACTGACAGTCTCAGATCACTGGAAAAAACCCCATCTAGGATATGGCCAGCTTGATGAGTAGAAGTACTGACCAATTGAGTGAAGCCGCATGCATTAAGCGAGTCCAACAGGGCATGAGTATCCTTAGACCCCATATCTTCTAGGTGGAAATTTAAGTCCCGAAGTATAGTGAAGGAAGGCCTACCAAAAAATGGTTCCAAAATTCTGAACAATTCCCCCCTAAAATTGGATCTAGGTCCCGGAGGTCTATAGATGAGAATGCCTGTGAAAGATAGTGACGGAGAACCAGAGATAGAGAAATACAGGGCTTCAAAAGAATCCGAAGGCTCGGATAGGGCATTTATACTACAAGTAAATGAGCTTTTAAAAAGGATAGCCAGCCCGCCCCCTCTACATCTAGTTCTATCCAGTCTATGAAGTGCATAGCCTTCCGGAATAGCCAACAATAGAACGTGACCCGAAGACTCCGATGCCCATGTTTCTGTTATAAACACCCAAGACGGATCCCTAGCAGTCACAAAATCAAAGAACGCAACGTTATTTCTGATCAATGATCTCGCATTGATTAGGAACCCACTTCCCAATGGACGTATGTTGGGCGGAGCATGAGAGGTATGATTAACCTCATTATTAGGGTCATGAGCCGACCAACAGACCTTGCAGGTGTGACATTCTAAGGAGCAAAGTAGACCATTGGGCGAAAAGCGATAATGACAAGGCGATGGCCGGGGTTTCAAAGCCAGTAAG
This sequence comes from Triturus cristatus, assembly GCF_964204655.1. Taxonomy (NCBI): domain Eukaryota; kingdom Metazoa; phylum Chordata; class Amphibia; order Caudata; family Salamandridae; genus Triturus; species Triturus cristatus. The sequence goes on along the minus strand of NC_140592.1, from coordinate 1,277,569,923 downwards.
TCTGCAGGGTATACATGAACTTTACCTGCCCCTTCGAATGCAGCACATCCTCAGGCACGTCCTCAGCGCGGACGGGCACAGACGGGCTGAACTCTGGCGTAACTCCGGCGTCAGTCCGGCGACCCCGCTGCGCGATACCGCTGGGCGTCATCATGACCCCCTTATATAGTCGTCTAGCGTCCTTGTGACGACTAGCCCGTCGAGACTCCAAAATGGCGCCGCCAGGCGTCCCAGTCACACCCACTACACACCCAAGATGGCCGCCAGAAGAGCCTCCGCGTCCCGGTGAAAGGGGCCCGCCAAACAGCAGTGAGAGAAAACTTTTATAGTGCAAGTGAGGGGCTAGCGGTTAAAATCAGGGGGACAAGAACGAAAAATGAACAAAAATACAAAACAGGGTAAGTTTAAAAGCCGCTCCTAAGCAACTACGCAAAAGCGCTATGCAGGTCACGTTGCAGAATGCAATAAAAACGCTCCAAATTAATCTCCCAACTAAAAACGGACACAGGGCGTGTTTACACAGTGGTGAAGGGAGGGGACGGGGCCTGAGTTAACTTGTGCAAAAACGCCCTATGGCCTGTTTTAAGAGGTAGTTTTAACCCCCCTGCCCTATTATATACTAGGGGCTTACAGAGGAGGTCATGCTAATCACAGGGGGACCCCAACCCATAATGTTCCCTAGTGTATGTAGGTGTTTCGACTGTATTCTAAGTGTCTTTTAACATAGCACTGGCTCTAGGACTGGTTAGTCAGACTCAGTTACCACCAGTATCCGTCTGAAAAAGTTGAGGGTACTGGATGATTTTGCAACAAGGATTCTTTCTGCTCTTCTTTTTGTTATTTTTGCACGTTATCCTTCTTCCTGCACTTTTCTTCGTCTTTGAGGACTTCTGTTGCTTCTTTCTGCACTTCTTTTTTTTCTTTCTGTGCATTTTTTCTTCTTTCTTCACATGTTCTATCTCTGTAGGCATAGTTAGAAATTAGCATTTAAAAAACCTTTGAAATTCACAGAAAAAACCATAGGTTTCAGGCACGTTATAGTTAGGAATTAGCATTTAAAAAACCTCAGACATTCACTGAAAAAACCATAGGTTTCAGGGGTGTTATAGTTAGCTGGACTTTTCACTTGTACAAAACCATTGAAATTCCCCCGTTATAGTTAGTTCAGCTAACTATAACTCGCACGCCCTCAATGCACTGCTGATGACGTCACATATTACATCACTCATGACATGGTCAGTGACATCACTCATGACATCACTGATGACATCTCAAATGACATCAGAGACTAAAATGTTCAAAACAATGGACATACCAATACCAGTTACAACAACCTCTTCAGTAATTCTAAGATCCACATACACATCCACTCATTCACCAACAGTCCTATACAGTCACTCATACATGTACTCACTCATCATATGTACTCATACACCTATACATCCTGTTACACAATGCCACTCATCCATAGAGTTACTCACACACATAGTCACTCATGCTAATAAAGAATCAAACATACATTTACTTGCATATACAGTTATACACACACCACCACACTTACTTCTACGGAAACTTACACATACTTAGTCTTTTAAACAATCACTTATAGAAACACATACTTATTCATACAGGAACTCTTTCAATCTCTCACTCTCACATATACTCACTTATATACACCAATAGTCACATATACTAGTTTAAAACATATGTAGTTACTCATAAAGACACTTTTGAGACAGTCATTCACTCACTAACACACCCATACACACACTCATCCACCCATACAGTCCTGCACACATGCTGTCTTCAACACATACAAACAGCGAGTCACTCATTCATGCACCTATGCACTACGTAATACCCCCCACCGAACCATGCAGACACTCAGACTGATACTCAAAAAACCAACTAATAACCTATATAGACACCCATGTAGCTACTCACCAACCCATGCAGCCACTTATACACAAAGTGAGAGACTGATACAGATATTTACATATTTAAACATTACTCACTAAGCCATGTATTCACTATGATACACTTAATCAGTCAGTTACACAATCAATTTTTCAAAAACAAATCATCCATTTAGACACTTATATACCCATTTATTCTTCCATCATTGTTTAGATATACATATATAAAACATATTTAATTTTCTGAAAAACAGACATTCACTGGATGATGTCATCAGTGATGTCATCAGTGATGTCATTTGAGATGTCATCAGTGATGTCATCAGTGATGTCACTGACCATGTCATGAGTGATGTAATATGTGACGTCATCAGCAGTGCATTGCGGGCGCGCGAGTTATAGTTAGCTGAACTAACTATAACGGGGGAATTTCAATGGTTTTGTACAAGTGAAAAGTCCAGCTAACTATAACACCCCTGAAACCTATGGTTTTTTCAGTGAATATATATATATATCCATCCTCACTAATCCTCGCACTCGCAGAATATGAACTTATCCAATTCGTTTATTTCAACAAAGTATCCAGTTCGAGGAGCAACCGACGCGTTTCGTAAACACAGATTACTTGATCACAATCCTGAGAAATTCCCCATACGGGATGTTGTGTATCAAGCTCTTTTGGTGAAAACTGTCCGCATGCATCAGTGATGAACGAGTCGTGTTTTTGGACACAGATATCTATATATTGGATAATAGAGTGCATACTACTTTACATCGCAAGATCACGGCCACAAATGCAGTTTTGCATGCGGAAAGTTTTCACCAAAAAAGCTTGATACACAACATCCTGTATGGGGATTTTCTCAGGATTAAGAGGATATGCTCAAGAGAAGACGAATGGTTCAAAGATCAAAAACAAGCAACAGCAAGATTCAAAAAAATAAACTATAGCTCCAAAGCCATTCAAGCCTCATTACAACAAACACTGTCTGTCAATAGAACTGACCTGTTAAAAAAAAAAAAAACAGATGAGGGCAACAAGATAAGGTTCATAACAACACATTCCACGGAAAATCTACAATTGATGAAAATAATGCGCAAAAATTGGCCCATTTTGCATATGGACCCAACAACAGCCAAAATAGTGGGAGATCACCCTAATATCACATACAGACGGGCAAAAAATATAAGGAACTAATTGGTCCATAGCCACTTTCAAAATCAAAAGAAACAAGAAACTTGGTTAAAACCAAAAGGTTTTTTTAATTGTACTTGTTGTAAGGTGTGCATTATTGCCCAAAATGTGAAGGAAGTAATGATGGCAAACAAACGCATATGGAAAATCCAGCAGTTAATCAACTGTAAAAGTCAATTTGTTATTTACATAATTGAATGTCCCTGCTCACTGAAATATGTGGGGAGTACCAAGTGTGAATTAAAAAAACACATTTTGGAACACGCCAGAGCGACAATCAATACAGACAGGAGTAACGCTGTGGCAAAACATATGGAAAAGGGGCATGATGGAAAATGGAAGGATTTGAAATGTTATGCTGTAGAAGCTGTGGGAATGCATCCAAGAGGAGGAGACCGAGAAAAGATTCTCAGGCAAAAAGAATCTAAGCACATCTTGAACTTCCGAACTCTAACTCCATATGGATTAAACCAAGATGAGGAACTCCATTATCACTTGTGAGCTGTTGAGAAATTGTAGTAGTTTACATGTATTATGAAAAGCAAGGACTGTAATACTGACCTCCTGAATTTATAGTTTTTTTGTAAAGTTTTATATCCATTACACATATTTTTTGTTATACTCACTGGTGAAATGGGGTCAGCACAACTTTGTAAAAAACCCTTTCTATGTTTATGTTAAGAAATTAGAGATATTAGGAAACCTGTTTCAAAAATTATTAATTGTTGTTAGATTGGTCAACTTATGATGAGTATAATGAGCATTACATAGGATGGGCCACTAGAGGGCATAAATTAGAGGGGTCTTCACTGCATGCGACAAAAACATGCAGTCATTTAATTAAAGACTTGTGTTTTACCATTTAATAAGGAAATTAAACATATTGGAAAGGCCCACTGGAGGGTAGAATCGTACAAACGGTTTCGTTATGATAAGCTGAAAAAGTATGGTAAATGATTTGATGGTTGAATATTGAACTTCAATGAGAATTTGCACTCGTCCCTATAATTGACCTAATTTATAGAAGAAAGAACAGTATGACATAATGAGCAATGGATTGTTTGATTTGATATATTTTACAAAATAATTGCATAACTCTCAATATTTCTTTAGGGTAGTGTTACACTACATTAACCAGACTGTTTAGCTGCCCCCACTAGGAAGTGATGTCACTCCACAGTAGATGTGAATTTAAAACACAAAAAAAATGTGTTTTTTTTGTTAGTCTCGTGATCAAGGTCTCCGCAGAGACCGAAACGCGTAGAGTTTTTGTTACTGGCATACTATAATAAAAGAAATCGAACTACATCAACTTTGTGAAAACACTGTGTCAATTCCGTGAGTGCGCGAGGAAGACCTGTGGGGACATGAATCAAAATTGGTAACAGCTTGACCCTGCCGTACCTCGGACGCACCACTACAGATCACCCATGAGCCCGCAAGCGGGTCGTGCTGTAAAGTGATATATATATATATATACATATACATATATATATATATATATATATATTACCTACTGGCAGTCACCAGTAGGTAGTTATAGTTAGGACCTATTTTCCATAGGAAATCCGCAACATTCTATTCCCAATAAGCCTGGGCAAAGCACTACGCTACGCACGCGTAGTTTGCGAAGTTCGCGCTACTTCGCACTACGCAAACTGCACGTAGCACAGTGCGAACACGCGTAGCGTAGTGTTGCGTAGTGCTGCGGTCATTTTTTGCTTGCTCGCGGTCCTCAACGTCAAGTTGGCGACCGCGAGCAAGCAAAATGACATCCCGGCGAGACTTTTTCCTTGTTCGCGATCAGCAACATCAAGTTGGCGATCGCGAGCATGGAAAATAAACCTCCCGGCAAGATTTCCAACGCGAGGAGGTCAGGTTTCTCATTGCGAGTGGTCGCGTATGCTCACGACCGCTCGCGATGAGAAACTACCAGTTCGCGTTGAGAAAGCTGCCGCTCGAGTAAAAATCTACTCGAGCAGCAGAAAACTACAGCTCGCACTGTGCAAGATGCCATTTTCAATGATTGCACAGTGCCGGTTGCTTGTCCGCACTGTGCAATCATTGAAAACGACATCTGGCACAGTGCGAACAAGGTACTACGCAGTTCGCGAAGTGCTACGCGTAGCTCGCGTAGTGCGAACTGCACTTTGCGTAGCTTCGCGAAGTGCTACTTCGCGAACTACGCCCAGTGTTAATTCCCAATACCTTTGACGCCGGTTGACGAATCTTCGCAAAAGTTTCAAAACTTTTGGCCAGCTCCAGTCCACTCCTATCTTGAAAGTCTTGGGATGATTCGTCAAGCGGGGGACGAGAAAAAAGGGGGGGCCCAAAACGTGTTTTCCCAATGCAATTTTCCGTAGGAACCTTTAGTCGCAGCTACAGCCCGAACTGCTGAACGGATTTACACCAAATTTGGCAAAAAGGTAGCCCTTGGGTCAGAGTCGTGCCTTTTGGTTAAATGGTGTAAATCCGTTCAGCAGTTCCTGCGAAAATCAAAAGTAAAATCACATATATATCTGGGCAGAGCCTAGCCACACATCTCATCGTGAGATCTGATTGGTTGTCAGCACTTCATCCAAGAAGTGTTGGCAGCCATCTTGGGACCAATATACATGATAGCACCTCATTAAAAAGCATTGCAGTTAATAGAAGGTTTTAAGACTTTAGTTACATTATAAATCATTTGTTGATGTTACCATACTCATTTTAGGAATTGTGGTGTGCTCTAAGGTGATTTGACCATGTGAAAAAGCCTTCTGCTGGGATATCATGAATCATGTTTGAGAGAAAACTATTTTCTCATGCTTTTCCCACAGAGGTTTGGAAGGTGATATATAAACTAAACTGAGAGCATATTTTCTGTAAATTCACATTATCTTTCTCAGTCATGTGATAATGAAGTCTGACATTCTCAGTAAAACATGTACATCCAACAAGGGCAGAGACTGTCAGTTGATTCCTTTGTGTTCTACTGCAGCTTCCCAGAGTGTTCTAAAGAACAACAAGAGCGCTAACAGTCCTACTTATGACAAACGTATGGCACACCTGAAGCCATCTTGATTGGAATAAAGTGGTAACTCTTAAAGCATTTAATTTAAAAAGGAACAAAACGAGGGGGTTTATTTTGCCATAGAAAGTATGATTAGTGCTGCAGAAAGAAAAATTAGGGCACATTTTGACTTCTCAAATCCTCTTCTATTTCATTAAAAGATTCTGACATGCAGACTGAAACATGCACTTTCAATACCAGCTGCAGACTTCCCTGGTGAGCAGTAGCTTTACTACAGTGATCTAATGAGCAACTAGAGTGCTAACATTCAGAATTTATGGCAAATGTGTGACACATCTGAATGCCTTTTTGATGGAACCAAAGTAAAAAACTGAAAGTATTTCCTACTGAGGAGACTGCAGTAAATGAGGAAATTAGGAAACTTCATAAAAAATAAGTCTCCCAAGATGGCCACCAGAGACAAAAGAGCCCAAATGTAGCACAAATATCACCCAGATGTAGCCCAAGTATAGCCCAATGACAGACTGTCCCAGAGTGTTCTTAAGAACAACTAGAGCGCTTACTGTCTTACTTATGACAAAAGTATGGCACACCCGAAGCCATCGTGATTGGAATAAACTGGTAACACTTAAAACATTTAATTTAAAAAGGAACACAATGAGCGGGTTCATTTTGCTATAGAAATTATGATCAGTGCTGAAGAAAGAAAAATTAGGGCACATTTTGAGTGACTTCTCAAATACTCTTCTATTTCATTAAAAAATTCTGACATGCAGACTGAAACAGGCACTTTTAATACCAGCAGCAGACTTCCCTGGGGAGCAGTAGCTTTGCTACAGTGATCTAATGAGCAACTAGAGTGCTAACATTCAGAATTTATGGCAAATGTGTGACATATCTGAATACCTTCTTGATGGAATCAAAGTAAAAAACTGAAAGCATTTCCTACTGAGGAGACTGCAATAAATTAGGAAATTAGGAAACTTCATAACAAATAAATCTCCCAAGATGGCCATCAGAGACAAAAGAGCCCAAATGCAGCACAAATATCACCCAGACGTAGCCCACATGTAGCACAATGACAGAAGTGTGCAAAACACTTTTTATTTTTTGTGTTTTTGCAGTTTTATATAGTGCAGAATTGTGAGGTATTGGAGTGCTTTACATGAGCATTGGTTACATCACACAAGAACAAATTCATTTTGGTTGTAGACATGGAGAGATTAAGTGATGATTTGACCAGAATCGCAGAATGTCAAGCTGAAGCAGAAACTCCAACCTGGTTCCCCAGTTGCAAAGTCTGCAGCTCTGGAAGTATCACCACATCCTCTCCCCTAGGTGCAACATTTAATCAAGTGGTCAACTGGATTAAAAAAACATAAAAATAACAAATAATTTAAAAGTGCTTTGTCGCTATTTGAAAACTCAGAAAATATGTCCTCATTTTTGTTTTTTAGAGCACTAACCATAATTTTGATGCAAATAAGACCCTCTCATATATGTAATTTCTAAAGGAAATACTCTAGGTATTACAGTTTTGATTACATCAGGATGACGTCAGGCGTTCCACACTTTTGTAATAAATATAGAATGTTAGCAATCTAGTTGTTCATTGGGATACCGTTGAGAGGCAGAGGCTAGGGGCACGGACTCTGAAAATTGAAGGCAGATAGGAGAGTACAGCGGCAACAAATTGACCACACTGGGCAGGCAGGAAGGGCAGTGGCAGCACAACAGACTATGGAGGGCAGTGGAAAGGAGCAGGGGCAACAAACCAACAATACAGGACTGGCAAGAGAGGCTGTGGCAATATAATAGACCATTGTGGGCAGAAGGAAGAGGCAGTGTTAGTACAACCATACATGCCAACAGACTCGATTCAGCCAGGAAACGTCCAATGTTTTTAAGCTCAAATGGGCTTTATTTCATCTGTCTCCTGTCTACAATTTCCTCTTTTTCAATGTAACTCAAAGGGGAGAATCAATACCCCAGTTTTGTTTCAAAATCTCCCTCTTGCCAAGTTCAAAATGTTAGCAAGTATGGTACATTGGATCATGGAAGGCAGGAGGAATTGGGGTAGAGACATGGACTCGGATAAAAGAGGACAGGAGGGACATGGATAGGTGCACCAAACTGACCCTACAGGGCAGGCATCAGGGTTCGCAGCAGCACAATGCACCACACAGGGCATGCGGGACAGGAGCGCAGCACAACAATCCATAGAAAGCAATAGGGAGGGGACAGGACCATGCACATGGACACCAGAGAACAGAGGGGAAAGAGGCAATGGTAGCTAGCTGACCATAATGGATAGACAAGAGAGAAAGCTGCAGCATAACAGACCATAAAGGGCAGGAGGGACAGATCAGGGGAATTACAATGGAACAGACAAGCCAGGAGGGAGGGAATAGGGGTCTGCACATGGAAACAGAGGGCTGGGGCAAGGGGGCAGGGCATGAGCAGCAAGATGACCATGGAGGTCAGGCAGGATGGTCACTAGAAGCAAGACACACCATGGAGAGCAACAGTGAGACTATAATGGCATAAACACAGACCATGGAGGGAAGGTGGTAGGGGGTCAGGGGCAGCGAGCTAACCACACAGGGAAGGTGGGAGGGGCTGTGGCAGCACAGAAGACCATGCATGGCAAGTGGGAGGGCTAGTGGCAGCACAATGGCTATGATGGGCAAGAAGGAGGGTGCAGGGGCATGCACAAAGGACCATGGAGGATAGAAGGGAGGGTCAGGACCTGGACATAGACAAGAGACAGCAGGGGAAGGGGCTTCACAACAGACCACTCGGGGTAGGCAGGAGGAGCAGTTGCAGCACAACAGACCAGGGAGGGCAGAAGGGGGTGGCAGTAAAATGGACAATGGAGGACAGGAGGAAGGGGATAGGGGCATGGTATGTGGATAGGCAGGGTGGAGGTGACAGGGACAGGTTACAGTCATCTGACAATGCTAGGCAGGTGGGAGGGGAGTGGCAGCTCAACAGAACACTCAGAGTAGATAGGAGTGGCAGGTCCATGGAACATGGTGGGCAAAAAGGATGGAGCAGGGGCATGCACAAAGACATCGGAGGTCAGGGGGAAGGAAAATAGTAGGCCTGGGCAAAAATGTTGTTCCGTTCGCGGAAATTGCGATAATTTGACATTTTTGCGTTCCGTGGAGAGCGCGAAAATGTCAAAATTTCCGCTTTCCGCAGCTTGGCGATAATTTGTTTCTTGCTCGCGCTGTAAAATAATACATTCTTGCGCGTGCGCGATCGCCTTACCTGAATCCCTGCGTTCGCCGACAAGTTTTCTTGATCCGGTCGCGTTCTCCATGAGATGTTGGATTGTTTTTAGCCATTTGCGCTGTCTCGCGACAGTTCGCGCCCGCAGTGACGTCATGCGTCACGCGATCACGTCTTTCTTCTCGCGATCATGCACCGCGAGACAACTCAAAACAAGATGGCCGCGCCCGCGAGCAACCACATGGGTAAGTTGGCGACCCGCAACCATGCAGAAAATCTCGCGAACATGCGGGAAAAAAAATTCCGCATCTTCGCGATATTTCCGCTTGTTTGCGACAATTTTAAACATTTTCGCGATAATTTGCGAAAGTGGATTTTGCAAATTCCGCCCACCCCTAGAAAATAGGGGCAGCAAGCTAAGCACAGAGGCTAAGCAGGAGGTCAATGATGGGGCATAGAATTGGGCAATGGAGGGCAGGAGGAGTGGACTGGTACATCATGCCAATTGGAGGGCAGTGGCAGCACATCAGACCATGCACGGCAGGAAGGAGCCAGCTAGTCCATGGATTCATACAACAGAGGATAGGGAGGAGGTGGATGGGGCAGCAAGCTAACTGTTAAGAGAAGGCGGGAAGGCCAGTGGCAGAACAACGGCCACACAGGGCTGTATTAAGGGAGCAGGGACATGGACTTGGACAATGGATGGCTAGGAGGAGGGAAGGCAGGAGCAGCAAGCTTGTGTGGGGTCAGCATATGATCTGGTACGGCCTATCGCCCCCTTCTCCCCCCATTGTGACAAAAAACCAATATAACCTTTTGTTTGGAATAGGGGGTCGTTGACCCCGATCGTATTTATTAACAAACACACAAAATTATATACATATACAATAACGCAGAAATGCCAAGACAGGATTCGGTACATTTGTTTCATTCCTAGCTTTAACAAAACTCTAATACATAAATGTTCCTATCCTAGTCTAAACACAATGGTGATCACATTTCTGCGTATTCCTTCGGGCCTACGGCAAAGTCAAATGCTGGCCCCCTCCCCCTTTAACCCAGATTGTCCCGCGCACCCCAACCGGAGTGCGCATGCGCAGGGGGCCCAGCTGACCCGGAAGTACTTACCCCCTGGCAACCCCCATACGTTCAAGACTTACTCCATAAAGGGGCCATGCAGACAGCGCAGCTTACTTGCGCCCGCGTGCGGGGTGGCCAACCAGCCAATGGAAAGCGTAACCCCCTGTTTGTCCCCGCACCGTTCCAACCAACCGGTTGTAACTGCCCCTGGAGTCTGGTGAGAGCCACATGTCCCTCCCCTCTGGGCGCCCCACTTCATAAGGCGCCCCAAAAGATTAGTCAATTTAGCCTGTCCAACCTATGACCTTACCGCCCGCCACGGAATACCGCCTAAAACACGACAAAAAAGGCATTTATACACCACATACTTTATCAAATAGCACCCTGTGGAAAAACACATAAAACACTTTTACTTCAACAAACTCATATTTCAGGGATGGTGGGTGGGGAAAAATAATTTGTTGTCCTCCCGATGGAGGAGGCACATGCGACGGGTGTGCTGCCAGAGGGAGCAAGAGATCGCCCTTCGCGCTCCCCCCAGCTTTAAAGGATCTGGAGAGTCTCCCACGCCCCGGAAGTGATCCGATCACTTCCGGGGCGCGGGGGAGCCTCATCTGACCCGGAAGCGATTCAATCGCTTCCGGGGCACGGCCCCTCTCCAAGGCGGGGCCACGGAGGGACGGGATACGGGGGCACGGCCGACCGCCATAATGACGGCGGGGCCGATGATGGCCCTGCCTTCCTCTATGGTCTGGTACGGCCTATCGCCCCCTTCTCCCCCCATTGTGACAAAAAACCAATATAACCTTTTGTTTGGAATAGGGGGTCGTTGACCCCCGATCGTATTTATTAACAAACACACAAGATTATATACATATACAATAACGCAGAAATGCCAAGACAGGATTCGGTACATTTGTTTCATTCCTAGCTTTAACAAAACTCTAATACATAAATGTTCCTATCCTAGTCTAAACACAATGGTGATCACATTTCTGTGTATTCCTTCGGGCCTACGGCAAGGTCAAACGCTGGCCCCTCCCCCTTTAACCCAGACTGTCCCGCGCACCCCAACCGGAGTGCGCATGCGCAGGGGGCCCAGCTGACCCGGAAGTACTTACCCCCAGGCAACCCCCATACGTTCAAGACCTACTCCATAAAGGGGCCATGCAGACAGCGCAGCTTACTTGCGCCCGCGTGCGGGGTGGCCAACCAGCCAATGGAAAGCGTAACCCCCCGTTTGTCCCCGCACCGTTCCAACCAACCGGTTGTAACTGCCCCTGGAGTCTGGTGAGAGCCACATGTCCCTCCCCTCTGGGCGCCCCACTTCATAAGGCGCCCCAAAAGATTAGTCAATTTAGCCTGTCCAACCTATGACCTTACCGCCCGCCACGGAATACCGCCTAAAACACGACAAAAAAGGCATTTATACACCACATACTTTATCAAATAGCACCCTGTGGAAAAACACATAAAACACTTTTACTTCAACCAACTCATATTTCAGGGATGGTGGGTGGGGAAAAATAATTTGTTGTCCTCCCGATGGAGGAGGCACACGCGACGGGTGTGCTGCCGGAGGGAGCAAGAGATCGCCCTTCGCGCTCCCCCCAGCTTTAAAGGTTCTGGAGAGTCTCCCATGCCCCGGAAGTGATCCGATCACTTCCGGGGCGCGGGGGAGCCTCATCTGACCCGGAAGCGATTCAATCGCTTCCGGGGCACAGCCCCTCTCCAAGGCGGGGCCACGGAGGGGCGGGATACGGGGGCACGGCCGACCGCCAAAATGGCGGCGGGGCCGATGATGGCCCCGCCTTCCTCTATGGTCTGGTACGGCCTATCGCTCCCTTCTCCCCCCATTGTGACAAAAAACCAATATAACCTTTTGTTTGGAATAGGGGGTCGTTGACCCCCGATCGTATTTATTAACAAACACACAAGATTATATACATATACAATAACGCAGAAATGCCAAGACAGGATTCGGTACATTTGTTTCATTCCTAACTTTAACAAAACTCTAATATATAAATGTTCCTATCCTAGTCTAAACACAATGGTGATCACATTTCTGCGTATTCCTTCGGGCCTACGGCAAGGTCAAACGCTGGCCCCTCCCCCTTTAACCCAGACTGTCCCGCGCACCCCAACCGGAGTGCGCATGCGCAGGGGGCCCAGCTGACCCGGAAGTCATTACCCCCAGGCAACCCCCATACGTTCAAGACTTACTCCATAAAGGGGCCATGCAGACAGCGCAGCTTACTTACGCCCACGTGCGGGGTGGCCAACCAGCCAATGGAAAGCATAACCCCCCGTTTGTCCCCGCACCGTTCCAACCAACCGGTTGTAACTGCCCCTGGAGTCTGGTGAGAGCCACATGTCCCTCCCCTCTGGGCGCCCCACTTCATAAGGCGCCCCAAAAGATTAGTCAATTTAGCCTGTCCAACCTATGACCTTACCGCACAGGCCTGCATAGTAGACCGACTATCAGGCCCCCCCCAAAACCCAAGGTCATACTTACCAGTGAGCTCCCTCGAGCCACGCTAAAATGTTGCCCAAGAATATCTCATTGCCCAAACGCGACAGGTGCACCCCATCTTGAACATAGCATAAGTCCCCTCTAATGCACCCATGGGCAATTACCTGCAATCCGGGGGCCCTAAACAGCTTGTCTATCTTATTATTAATCCTCTGGGCCGAGTGATTGAGCGCCTTCACCAATACCCCTCCCCGCCACTGAAGCCTTGGTATCAGGTGTGACCACACAATGACCGAACCAGGGCAGCGCCTGGCCAGCCATGCTGCCTCTGACAGCACCGTTTCCAGTAGGACCCTCCTATTCAGGTGCACCAAGTCGTTACCCCCCAGATGTAAGATTATAGCATCGGGAGGAGTGTCCAAAGAAGTGAGCATGTGACCTATCCGTTCCCTGAACCTGTCAAAACGCAGCCCCCATGTCGGAAAAAGGAGACCCTGACACCTAAATGCTGTGCGCGCGCAGCCCCATTACCTGCCCTGAAAAAACTCCCTAACCGAGAAACATATGAATGACCAAAAACACACACTTGACGTTCCAATTTTCCATCCGGGGAAACCGCTGTTGTCTTGCCTGTGTCCCGCTCTCGGTGAGGCGTCGCTGTCTCTCTTCCTGCGTGGCAGGCCGAGGGAACTGGCGGTAGAACAAGAAAAATACGCCGTCAGTACTATTGTCGCCAAAAGTCATAACATATCAACTCGCACATAGCGCCTGAAACAGTTGGAGGCCCACCGCCTAATCCTCCGCACATCCTCTTCCCCAAGACCCCGTGCGACCGCCTCGGTGGCGGCACCTATTCTGAAAGAATGTGTCCCAAAACTACTGGGGTCCAGCCCCGCCTTGCCTATTGCCTTATCTAAGACTCGTTTAAATTGGAACTTCGTCAGTGGATCCCCCCCCGCATGCATTAATAATGGCCCCACCCTATCACTCGGTCTGTACGGCAGGAAAGCCTCCATATGAGGAACCGGGCAGCAGGGGTTGCCCGGTGCCCGTCTGAGAAACACCACTTGCCCCCTCCCTTCCTGATCTGTCTTTGATCGCCGAATTGTAACCTGCAACGCCCCGTTAAGGAAGTGTATGTCACCGAGCTGCAAGCCACCCCCCAGGTCCCTTTTGTTCTTAGCCACCAATTCCCCTATTCGAAAGGCCCCATAAAAGGCCAAGCTAAAGGCTGCCCTGAATAATAAACCTTCCGTTACACTGGCGCAAATCTGCTCTAACGCTGCCAGGACTGATACCAAGGTAGTCAACCCTATCGGGCGCCTAGTGCCAGGCGCAGACCCCTGTAACCGCTGCCAACCCTTCAATGCCTTGCGCACTACGAATGCCTGAGTAGGATCCCACCTGCCGCCCATCTGTGCAAACAACGAAATAGCTGCCATGTGTCTCCTCGCCGACCCCACTGTCTTCCCTTCATCCCGCAGGGCTTGCAAGTACGAGCACACCCCAGCCGAATCGGCCCAATGCGTCTCACCCTGGACTTTCAAGAAATTACAGTAGGCCCCAAACGCCTCTTCATATGCCTTTCTTGTTCCTGGCGCTAGGCTTGCTGCCACCAAGTCCGGTAAGTGGGGGCACCAATCTGCCAGAGCTGTTCGGGGAAGGGCATTGGGCGTGGTGCTGCTCCCGGGAGATGAGTTCTGAAAACCTGCATCTTGAAACGAGACAGAGCGTCAGCAGCGTGATTCAACACCCCTGGGACATGTTTCGCCCTAAACTGAAGATTCAACTTCAGGCATCTCAAAACTATCTCCTTAATTAAACGCAAGATCATCCTACATTTTGCTGACTGGTTGTTTATGCATTCCACCACTGCCATGTTGTCAGACCAGAAAACCACTGCTTTGTTGCGCAGTTGCTCTGGCCAGACGCACAAAGCCACCCAGGAAACCAATGTTAGTGGTGAGTCCATTGTCTACCCACCACATTGGCCAACGCTGTGCCATCCACTACGTTCCCAGAATGGCACCAAACCCCTCACTGCCCGCGGAGTCTGTCATTAAACCCAACTCTGCGCAGGAAGTGACTGGTCCGGGCCACAGGACAGAGCCATTGAAATCCCGCAGGAATGCCAACCAAATACGCATGTCCTGCTTCACCTCACTGCTCAATCTGGTGTGGTGGTATTTCTGCTTAAGGCCTGACATTGCCTGAGCAATGGATCTTGAATAGGGGCGCGCCATTGGTATGATGCGTAATGCAAAATTTAACTGCCCTACCATCTGTTGTAGCTGGTGCAACGTTACCCTTTTAGCTTCCAGACATTGCCTCAGTGCATCCCCAAACCTCATGACTTTGTCAGCGGGAAGCCGTGAGCAACCCGCGACTGAGTCCAGCTCGATCCCTAGGAACTCTATAACCGGGGATGGTCCCACGGTTTTTCCTTGATCTAGTGGTACACCAAAACTCTTCATCAGCGCACAGAAGTGCTCAAGCGCCTGCCCACACCCCGTGGTCCCTGGTGGTCCCAGAAAGAGGAAGTCATCTAGGTAATGCAGCACATGCCTATGCCCTGTCACTTGTCTGAAAGACCACTCTAAGAACGTACTAAACATTTCAAAATAGGCGCACGACACCGAACACCCCATCGGCATGGACATGTCCATGAAAAACTTGCCCTCGAACTGGAACCCCAGGAGGTGAAAATCGCTCGGGTGAACGGGCAGCAGCCTGAAAGCAGACTCTATGTCAGATTTCGCCATCAATGCCCCCGGGCCCAGCCCCCTCAACATCTCAATTGCCTGGTCAATAGATGCATAACGCACAGAGCAGAAAGTCTCATCAATGGAATCATTCACCGACTGCCCCCTTGGTGCTGATAAATTGGGAATTAGCCTGAATTCCCCTGGTTCCTTCTTAGGGACTACCCCCAGGGGGGAACACACAAAGTTATGCACGGGAATCTTGTCAAAGGGCCCCGCCACTCTGCCCAATCTGCACTCTTTCTCAATCTTGGCTGCCGCCACCCCAGCGTTCTGATTGACTGACAATTGGTTCTTACAATACGAGGGACCTACAAAATCTGCCACAGGGATTCTAAACCCCTCACCGAACCCCCTCATTAACGTCCTTGCTGCGGTCGTACACTTATATCTGTTTAACCAGGGTATCATTGCGTGGAGGAAAATGGGTGACCTAGCTCCTTCAATCTGACTTTTTGGCCCCCCTATCCCTCTGCTTTTTAAGGCATTTCGCCTCGCCATGCCCTGAGTTACCACAGAAACTGCACGCGTGCCTAAATCTGCATGTCCCTGGTGCTCTACCACAGGTGCGCCTGTTGAAATCCCAACAGCATACCTTCTTCCCTGCCCCCCCACCTGGTTAAGCTGAGGGGAACGACCGAAAGGGCTGCGGCTTCGGCGGGTCACTCACAGCCTCTGCTGTAAGACCGCCCACATGATCCAACCAAGAAATCCCCTCCACCTGATTCCATTTTAGCGTTGGATCAGATGACCTTATGCGCCTACATTTTTTATCATAATCTAACCACCCTGAGCCTCCCTTAGTCGCCTGCGCCGTGCTGATCCTAGACATATAACAGGCCATTGCGGGCGCTTCCTCTGGAAAACGCTCCATCCTCACCGCCATGTAAATATTGTAAGCCAGCATCCAATGCCTGATGTTCTCTTCCACCCTGTACCTCAACATCTCAGTCGCCCATTCACGTGCAGGCATATAATCCTTCTTCCTCCTCATCTCCTCCCTCTCAACCTCATCTATCAGGAGTGAAAATATGTCAATGTATGTCCCCTTCCCTATCCTCTCCTTCACCTCCTGTGACAAATGGCGTGAGAGAGATTCATAAGATGTGCGCGCCTCGCCCATGCCCAACAATGGCAACGTCTGTTGCTTACCATGCGCAGGTCTCGCGGTGTCCTTGGGGGCCCCGACCGCCGGCACATCTTTAGGCTTGGTTTGATCGATAAGCTGCCTCGCCTTTTCCAACGCGTCCGCCCCGACCACACCCGCTGCACTCACATTCAATCCCATGCCCCCGAGCCAGGGAAGCACGGCTGCTAGGCTGGAGACAAAATTGGCAGGAAGCGTTGGTACCCCCCCAGTTGCGGGCAGAACAGGTAACAGAACATTAGGCACCCCTGGCCCTGGCAGGGCTGGTGCGGGGATATGATTTGCAGGCACTGGAGGTAAAAGACCGGGCACTGCAGGGACCACCGGTACCGCCGGTGCTGGCACCGGATCCACAGGTGCCGGTGGTAAGATACCGGGCAATGGCGGGACCAAAGGAACAGACCCACCCACTGGTTCTAAAGGAGAAGGCTCGCCTCCCGGTGTGTTGGGAGCTGCGGGTACCGCCGTCAAAATTGGGGGGCCCCCATTCCCAGGAACAACCTGCAGCGCTTTCTTCGCCCTACTCTTTTTTGGCAGGGGATGGAAGGCCTCTCTGGGGGGTAATGCGTCCCTGCGTGACCTCCTCGATGGCCCCTCCTGCGCGTCCAGCCTCTCTGCCAGCTGCGCCATGGTGTTATCCATTTCCCCTATCTTCCGCATCAGGGCGTCTAACACGCTTGCGATACCCGGGCGCCGCTCGCCGCGCTTAGCTTTAGGTGGCATGACTACCTACAACCTGTTAGCACTGTTACCGTTGTTTTTGATGGAGGAATACACGACCGGCCACAGCACCCACGCTACCGGAGCCTCCAATACTGGCTAGTCCAGCAAGGCAGGTGAGCACAGGCTCTAACCCGCTTGGCTCCCAGCAGCGCCGGAATGCAGGCCCCAGTCGAGTCCTCAGGCACCCTCTGTGTCGTCGAAGACCCCCTCACAAGCGTTGCTGTAAGCCCTCCAATCACGCGTGATGAGTGATGCAAAAACGCTGCAACCTGCTCGACAAACTCCCCCAGGGTGCGTCGATTTCCAGAGCTTGCTAATGCCACAGCAACGGCCCCTTCTGCGATGTGTGCACCGCTCCTGAAATATAAATCAAGATCAAGGTAAAATGAGACCCCCGCGGGCGGGAGCGCTGCAGAGCAGATCCGATCTCTCCGCTGCCCGGAGCTCGTCAATTTCACGAGCGCGTCGGCCCGAACTCGCGCCCAGTCCTGCTGCCCGATCTCCGACGAGTGCGACGATCAAGATAAGATGCGGGGCTGCAAAAGAGAAGGCAAAGATTAAACCGCTCCGTATCCTCTCCCTCGCGACCTCCGGGAAAGCGTGAGCCGACAATCGAACGAAGAAATCAGGCACTTGACGACAGGCAAGGTTCCCCTTCGCAACGCTGCACTAAAAGGGGAAAAAGAAAAATAATTAGTTGTCTTCCCGATGGAGGAGGCACACGCGACGGGTGTGCTGCTAGGGGGAGCAAGAGATCGCCCTTCGCAGCTTTAAAGGATCTGGAGAGTCTCCCACGCCCCGGAAGTAATCCGATCACTTCCGGGGCGCGGGGGAGCCTCATCTGACCCGGAAGCGATTCAATCGCTTCCGGGGCACGGCCCCTCTCCAAGGCGGGGCCACGGAGGGGCAGGATACGGGGGCACGGCCGACTGCCATAATGGCGGCGGGGCCGATGCTGGCCCCGCCTTCCTCCAATGCCAGGCCCTGCTTCCAACCCCCACCATCCATTGTGATATGCATCTTACTTAACGTTAAAAAAAACTTGAAATTTGCTGAAGAAAACAAAGATTACAGGGATGGTATAGTTAGACTCAGATTTCACTCATACACAACCAGTGAAATTCAGCAGTTATAGTTACCTGAGCTAACTATAACTTACGCCCCCACAATGTACTGCTAATGACCTCAGACATTACATCATTCATGACATGGTCAGTTACATCACTCATGACATCACTCATGACATCTCAAATGAGCTGTGAATGGAATGGAACTATAATCTCTAGAACTTTATTAGGGATAGTGTGTGTATATTAACACCCCTTTTTTCCTTTTCTTTCGTGTAAGAACCATTATAATACGCAACGTGCCCAGATTAATATGGCTGATAGCCTTTCACTTTAAAGTAATGTGTAGTCCATTGTTTATGATGATGTTTGCAATTGTAAGTATGTTTATTATGAATAAGTCATGTTGACGAACATACAGGTATGGCGGTCATGGGGCAAGATATGCTGAAATGACATTGTGTGCATATTAGCACTTGTTTTCTTTTCTTTATTGTATCAATTCCTGAATTTTCACATCGTGACCAGGCCTATATGGCAGCCAGCTTTTTGGATTAAAGTAATGCACTGCTGATGACGTCACATATTACATCACTCATGACATGGTCAGTGACATCACTGATGACATCACTGATGATATCTCAAATTACATCACTGATGACATCATCTAAGTGATCATCTGATGCACCTCCTCATACCCTAAAATACGGACTACCATTCTCAAAACCATAGACACACAATACTAGTACAGCTACAATATTCTGTACACTATGCATGCAGACCTCTAATCCGCTACATAGCTTTGATACAGTCTTTTAAATACTCAGTTAGTACCTATGCAGTCTAGGAATCCTTCTGTCTGTCCCATGCACTTCTCCATTCAACCATCCAGCACTATCTACGTATCCTATCACTCTGCCAATAACTAGGCACTAATAAATTTAGCATGCACTCTCTTTGCAGCACTGAAATTACTCCAGTTATTAGTCATATACTTAAGGAATGGCCTAGCCACTAACACAAGTGCAGGTACAATATTTTGTACACTATGCATGCAGACCTCTAACCAGCTACATACTATTGATACGCTCTTCTGAATACCCAGTTAGTACCTATGCAGCCTAGGAATCCAGCTGTCTGTCCCATGCACTTCTCCATTCACCCATCCAGCACTATCTATGTATCCTATCACTCCACCAATACCTAAGCACTTATAAATGTAAATTCAGCACACACTTTCTTTGCAACACTGAAATTACTCCAGTTTTTAGTTGTATACTTAAGGAATGGCATGGTCAAAAACACAAGTGCAGGTATAATATTTTGTACACTATGTATGCACACCTCTAACCAGCTACAAACTATTGATACACTCTTCTAAATACTCAGTTAGTACCTATGCAGTGTAGGAATCCTACTGTCTGTCCCATGCATTTCTCCAATCACCCATCCAGCACTATCTACTTAGCCTATCACTCCACCAATACCTAAGCACTTATAAATTCCATATACACTCTGTTTGTAATACTGTAATTATTCTAATTACTAGTCATGAACTTATGGAATGGCCTAGCTACTAACACAAGTGCATCTATAATATTTTCTGCACTATCCAAGCAGACCTCTAACTAGCTACATACTATTGATACACTCTTCTAAATACCCAGTTAGTACTCATGCAGTGTAGGAATCGTCCAGTCTGTCCCATGCACTTCTTTAATCACTTATCTACCACTATCTACTTTTCCTATCACTCCACCAATACGTAAGCACTTATAAATTAAGTGTTTGCAGCACTGTCATCATTCCAGTTACTAGTGGTATTCTTATAAAATGACCTAGGCACCAACACAAGTACACATAAAATATTCTGTGCATAATCCCTACAAATCTCTAAGCAGATACATACTATTGGTCCACTCCATTAAATACTGAAGTAGTACCTGAAGAACCAGAAACCTTATGGGCCTGGCGGCGCAGGGTACGCCTTAATCTCCTGGGTTCACTTGCTTTATCTAACAGAGACACAGGACAATCTGTTGGGCGTAGAAGATCAGATTTATTAGCTGCAGCTAAGTACAGTTGTCCTAGAAGTACACTCGGTATGTTCTCAGGAGACTGCCACTTCACTCCGTGGCGCACAATCTTTTATAGTACATGGATGACATACAGATTAACCAAGAACACTCCCAACATATACATAAAGAGCCAATAAGAAGAGTTGCAAAACAAAGCTTTACCAATGAAAAGGACTTGAGAAATAAGATATCGAGTAACCCGAAGAAACCTCTCCTCCAACTGTGTTTGTCACCCCTCCCCACAGGTTGATTCATTAACGTCTCCGCAACTGACTTGCAGGTGGCGAGATACATTTGTGTGCTTTTGGAGGACAGTTGTGAAACGAGAGAATACGAGCAGAGAACGGTGAAGGCCAGAAGATAAGATAAAGTCAGGAAAGAATGGTGCGAACCAACAGATAGTTGAGACAGGGATTAGTCAAACCAGACAGGGATTAGTGGACTCGGCCAGTCCCTGACACCAGTTCGTAAACAGAGGCAGAAGGCTATTTTGACACGATGCCGCAGGAAAAGCAGAAAAAACCTCGTTCGCCGTGCTGCCTGAGTGAGGCCAACACAAAATGGCGGCGGAACACAAAATGGCGGCTCGATACGATCGAGATCGAAAATCGAGTTTCCTCAGACCCTCCTTTTGCCAGAACTCAGGCAAACCTCAGACTCACGTTAATCTGAGTCGATGTCGATGGCCATGAAATCATCAAGCTGTTGCTGTAACATCATTTTAATGTTCTCTGTTCTCTGTGACTTAGGTCTTGGGATGCATACAGTAGAACAAAGGCCGCAGTGGATGCATACAGAGACAACAGGAGAAAATGATGGCTAAAACCATTCCAAGGAATGTTAATACCTTCCATCCCCATTTTGACAGTGGTCCCCAAAACCATCCCAATAATGACCAATCTCCTTCGTCCTGATGAATCAACTCAGAGATTACATGTAATTTAGAGATGGCTTGGTATACCGTCGGAGCATCGTCAGGTATATAAATACAGCAACTAGATCTGATCAATGTACAGACTCCACCACGGTCCGCAAGAATAACATCTAAGGCAACTCGGTTCTGTAATGTCATAAGACGATCAGCCTGTAGTTCAGCTGTGATATTACTTAAGGCTCCTACAGTGATGTCTATAGTAGTCTCTACAACACGAAACAGTTGTCTCATGTTTCTGCTGTTGGCCATTGGACCCCAAAAAGGAAGAATTCCTTTGAGGAAATCTCCTCCCTTTTGTCCTGCTGTGTCTTTGGAATCAATAATTCCTCTGCCATATCTGTTTCTATGATGAATTGAAGAGGCAGTGTATGTAGGGGGAAGAAGGAAAGCTATATAGCATGTTCCCGAGAAACCAGTTGGCAACCATGAATAGGCTCTATCGTGGCAGATAAAATACGTGCCCTGAGATGGTACTAGCGGCGGCGAATTCTGAGAAGTGTAAATGTATGTGTGGGAACAAAAGCTTTTTCTTTGTTCGGTGTCAGCAGTCTGGTCATTTATTTGCAAACAGAAATTACCTTGATGAGGTACAGTCCAATTTGGTGGAGATTTTCCTTGTTTAACCTTATCACTAAGGCTAGTGATGTAATGAGTGACGTTCCAATTGGTATATGCTTTTCTGTCATCAACAGAAATTTTACTATTCTCCATGATTTTAGCCATAGCTACCATTCCCTTTATCAACGAACTATGACTAAAATCTGGTCCATCAATATATGAACTGACGGGTCGTTTAAATCGGCTCTGATATGCGTTAGAGAATATTACAAAATAAGCCCAAGCGGAACCTTCATAAGAGAACGGAAGGACTAAATATGGCATCCCTTTTTCTGTGGTATGAGGCATAAATCCACACACCCAACAGTCGGTTGTATTAATTACTAATTGGTGCTGGTGCAATAACTGGACAAATGAATTATTGTAGTATTCGGTCCTTCTCATGAATTCATGCTGAGGAAGTGTATGAAATAGATGTGGAGAGACAGTAGAATAAGAAGGCAAAGAGATAGAAGTAGGGACAACTTTTTGCTGCATAGCATGAACAATCCAACCTATACACGCTAATAAAATACACAATAATATAAAAACACATAACATTACACCACAACGACTGTACATTAATTTACAATAATTTTCTCTCATTTTGTTCTTTTTCTCTCCTTCTCCTAATGTAGTCTCCATCTTCTAAGTGGATGCTCACGGCAATCTTACTCAATCACTTGGTTACGATTGTCTGCCATCCTATGACACTGCAAGTCCTGCAGGCCTATTGCCACTACTCAGGTCACAACCAAGACTCCTACCGTGACCCTGCAACCGGGATAGAAACTACACGGAAGAGAGAATCTCAAGTTTTCTTAATTAGTCTTGGTCTGAGATTATAGCGGACTTTATCAGGTACAGTCTGGTGGATTTGTAGTGTTCAAGCGGAGATGTGGTGGTACAGCTTCTTGAAGAATATCATCGTCTTCTTTCTCCGACCGAGTTCCGTTCATGCGTGCATCACTAAAAGGTATGACTCGAGGAACCTTTTTGCTTTCAGAGTCACTTATACCCTTACGGACCCACTGATCAAAGGGCAAAGGCAAAGGCACCTTCTTGCAGTGCACGCCGTGTATCCAGTTTTTCTTTCCTTCAACCCTTATTGCTGTTCGCGTCGCCAGGAGGACCAGTCGAGGCTCCCTCCAACGAGGCTACAAATTCTTTGTCCTTTGGAAATTCTTCACGCAAACCCAGTCACCTGGTTGGATGGAATGACCTGGGTCTGTAGAACCTGTTGATGGAGAACACGCAATTTAGTTGTAAGGTCGTGCAAATAATCAATCAGCATTGGGTATGGTATGTCAGAATACTTTTTAGGGCGCGGGACTCCCCATACATTAGCTGGGCGTCCGAAAACAACCTCGTATGGGCTGAGTCCCAAACGAGAATGCACAGCTGTTCTAGTGGACAGAAGAGCCAAAGGTAACGCATCGGGCCAGGCAAGACCTGTGCTGGCTTGTATCTTTGCAAGTTTAAGTTTGAGAGTGCCATTATAACACTCTATCAAACCCGCTGACTGTGGATGGTTTGCCGCATGGAACTTCTGCTTTATACCAAGACCTGCACAAACTTTTTGCATGACTTGGCCCACAAATTCACTCCCATTGTCACTCCATACAATGCACGGCAAACCAAGCCTAGGTAAGAACTCCTTCAGAAGAACCTTGGCAGTGGACAAAGCAGTGTTGTCTTTTAGAGGGTAAGCCTCTATCCATCTGGAAAAGGCACATACCACTACTAGAACATATTTGAGATTGTTGCCTCGCTCCATATGAATATAGTCGATTTGCAACACCTCAAAAGGATATGTCGGGGGAGCAAAATGACCTGCCGGAGTTGGGGTTCCTTTTCCCGGATTATACATCAAGCAGATGATACAATGCTTCACCACATTATCTGCACATTTTGGAATCCCTTCATTCAGCCACACTGGAGCCAGAAGTTTACATATTCCTTTCGCACTGATGTGGGCTGGACCATGCGCCATAGTAACTACTGGTAGTACAAAGGCGTCTGGTAACAACCAACGTTGGTGCTCTGACAATTCTACCCAGCATCCTGTCTCATCTGAAATTCCTTTACTTTCTTTCCACTTTCTCAACTCTTTCTCTGTAGCATCTCCCTGAATCGATCTCACACTTTCTATTGTGTCCTCACACATCCCTCTTTCCCTGACCCAATTCGCAGGGCCCGCAACATACATGCGACTTGTAGCATCTCTGGCTGTCCTTTTTGCTACCTCGTCCGCAAAAGCATTTCCTCAACCAACATCATCAGTAATCTTCTTATGCGCACTACATTTCACAATTGCTATCTGGGTAGGCAAGGCAAGTGACTCAAGAAGATCAGTCACCAATTGATCATGCTGTATTTTAGTACCGTGGGAGGTAAGGAATCCTTCCACAAACGTCCGAAGCTATGCGTCACACCGAACGCATACTGGCTGTTGGTATACACATTCACTCTCTTTCCTTTAGATAACACACACGCTCTGGTCAAAGCTATCAGTTTGGCCGCCTGAGCTGAATTATGTCTGATGCGTGCTGTCTCCACAATGGTATGCAAGGTAGTAACAGCATAAGCTGAAGTTGTCTCACCATTCAGGAGTTTGAAACAAGACCCATCCACCCATAGGATCCCATCTGGATCCACTAGGGGCGTATCTTTCAAATCAATTCTACCTTTTGTCTCCTCCTCAGTACGGAGAAAACAATCATGTTGTTCTTGAATACCTTTCCCTTCCGGAAGAGGTAACAAAGTGGCTGGATTTAAAGTGTTACATCGTTTGATGTGCACATGACTAGCCAAGAGCGTCAGCTCATATCCAGTAACCCTGGGTGTAGTTCGCGAAGTAGCACTTCGCGAAGCTACGCAAAGTGCAGTTCGCACTACACGAGCTACGCGTAGCACTTCGCGAACTGCGTAGTACCTTGTTCGCACTGTGCCAGATGTCGTTTTCAATGATTGCACAGTGCGGACAAGCAACCGGCACTGTGCAATCATTGAAAATGGCATCTTGCACAGTGCGAGCTGTAGTTTTCTGCTGCTCGAGTAGATTTTTACTCGAGCGGCAGCTTTCTCAACGCGAACTGGTAGTTTCTCATCGCGAGCGGTCGCGAGCATACGCGACCATTCGCAATGAGAAACCTGACCTCCTCGCGTTGGGAATCTCGCCGGGAGGTTTATTTTCCATGCTCGCGATCGCCAACTTGATGTTGCTGATCGCGAACAAGGAAAAAGTCTCGCCCGGATGTCATTTTGCTTGCTCGCGGCCGCCCACTTGACGTTGAGGACCGCGAGCAAGCAAAATATGACCGCAGCACTACGCAACACTACGCTACGCGTGTTCGCACTGTGCTACGTGCAGTTCGTGTAGTGCGAAGTAGCGCGAACTTCGCAAACTACGCGAGGGTAGCGTAGTGCTTTGCCCAGGCTTAATATCCAGACAAACGAGCACTCGTAAGATGCTGCGTTTTCGTCCTATTTAGCAAGGTATCCACAGCATGTGGTACCATAACAACGAGAGTATTATCTAGCACCACTCCAGCAGACTGACGAATAGAAATCGCTGCTGCTGCTGTAGCTTTGAGACAACTAGGCAATGCCTTGGCTACTGGATCTAACGTAGCTGAAAAATAGGCACATGGCCACTGCTTGTCTCCAAATCGTTGTGTTAAGACTGACAACGCACAACCCTCTCTTTCATGGACATAGAGCGTGAAGGGCTTACTGTAATCCGGAGTACCCAACACAGGAGCAGAACACAGAGCAGCACGTAAATCAGAAAAACTCTTTTGACATTCGTCAGTCCAAGGAAGGGGTTGGGGTGTGTCTTTCAAAGTGAGTGCTAACAAACGTTTGGCCAACAAAGAAAAGTTCGGGATCCATTGCCTACAATAAGAGGTAATGCCCAGATCCCGGAGAAGCATCATGCGACCCTGGAGTGCCCCCCTACAGTAGAAGAGATAGGGGATGCCATCTCCTCCCTGGCTTCGGGGAAGGCGCCGGGGCCGGACGTGCTTCCGGCGGAATATTACAAATCTTACCGAGAGTCCCTGATCCCAAAGCTCCACAGTCTTTACTTGACTGCCCTAGGGGACGGCACACTACCAGCATCGCTGAAGGAGGCTTACCTGATTTCCCTGCTTAAACCAGGATGAGACGCCACTCAGCTGGGGTCCTATCGCCCGCTCGCCCTGCTCAATACTGACTATAAAATCTTGGCGAAGATACTAGCGGAGAGACTGGCGCCGGTGGTGCCCACACTGGTGCACAGCGATCAAAATGGCTTTGTGCCCAAACGCAGCCCCTCTCTTAATCTGCGGCGGTTTTTTCGTGTAATGGAGGAGAGTACCCGACACTGGCCCAGGGCAGGCTGCCTGGTCTTGGACCTGGAGAAAGCCTTTGATTGCCTGGAATGGGGATACCTGGTGACGACGCTGTCGCGGTTCGGATTGGGGCTTGGCTTTCTTCAGCTTGCGGCTCTTTTGTACAAAGGTCCTACGGTGCGAGTGCGCACTGGCCCGTATGTCTCGGACCCCATCAAAGTCGGCCGTGGAACTAGGCAGGGATGTCCGTTGTCGCCCCTCCTGTTTGCGCTTGCAATGGAGCCGTTGGTGGCGATGCTCCGTAGGGATCTTGCGGATGGCATCCCGCTGGGGGATGCGACACACCAGGTGTCCCTTTATGTGGCTGACCTCCTAGTCTTTGTCAGGGACGTGTCTTCTATCCCTGCGGGGCTGGAACGCATCCTGTCCACCTTTGAACAGCTCTCAGGACTCCGAGTGAATGCAGCCAAATCCTGCCTGTACGCCTTCAGAGACGACGCCCGAGACCCAGACTACCGCCTCGGTGGGGTGCGGGTACAATGGCAACCGGACACCTTTCGCTATCTGGGTGTCCAGATTTATCGCCGCCCGGCGGATTTGGTGGAGGGTAACCTGGGACAAACCGTGACAGCGATCCGGACCCAGATGGTGTTCTGGTGCACACTCGCCCTCTCGGTGACCGGCCGAATAGTGCTTGTCAAAATGGTAGTGCTGCCCCGTCTGTTGTACTACTTTGCCAACCTGCCGGTGTACATACCGGCGTCTTTCTTCACGCCCTTTACGCGCTCCCTCCGCGACTTTATATGGGGAGCGGCGCGCCACAGTGTCGCGCTGCCCAAACTGTGTCTTCCCGTAGGCCGGGGCGGGCTCGGGATGCCATGTTTTGAACATTACTAAATGGCAGCGCAGCTGCAATGGGTGGCCCGCTGGCTGGCGGACAGATGCCGTGAGGACACTGCGACGGCGGAGACTCCTCCGCTGGCGTTGGCTGAGCTCCTTAGAATCTTTCATCCGACGGCAGGTGCGCTGCGGCCCAAACCGCTGCTGTTAGTGGTGGCGTGTAAATGCTACAGTAGAAGTCTCCGGCTTACTAGGGCCAGACTCCGATACGCTCCGGCTATCCCTCTGGAGGGCTCCCCTTGCGGGTAAGGCACGCTTGGGGCTGCAGAATTAAGGGATTGGCATGCGGCTGATATCCACACTCTGGAGGACCTATACCATGAGGGGGGCCTTCTGCCGTTTGCGACCCTTGCGGAGGAGACGGGGCTGGCACAGGGCCAGTTTCTCCACCATCGGGCACTGATAGAGATGCTGGTGGGTCACTGGGGTGACTTGCGGGAAGAACCGGAGCAGCACTTAGTGATGCAATACCTCCATGTCATGGGTCGAGGGGGACACCTGATCAAATGGTTCTCCGCGGCCTTGCGGGCGCATGCGGCGCCGAGCCTAGGGGCATTACGCGAGAAATGGGAGGGGGACTTTGCCCGCCCTATGGTAGATAAAGAATGGGAGAGGGCGCTGCAGGGGCCGAGGAGGGTACCTCGAAATATGAGATTCCGCCAAATACAGTTTTTCGTCCTGCACAGGGCCTACCTTACGCCGGCTGCCATTAACAGATATTTTCATCATGTGGATGCATGCTGTCCCCGATGTGCGGAGGTTGATGCCGACCTGCTTCACACGCTGTGGGGCTGCCCGGAACTGCAGGCATACTGGCAGGCGATACATGGGGTGCTCTGCAGGTGTACAGGGCAGGAGATTCCCTCTGAGTGGCCCACTTACTTGCTGCATCTCTTTCACCGGCCGCCCCCGGCTAAGGTTGCCTCTCGTTTTATAGATCTGGGGATCATAGTGGCGAAGCGACTTATCACCAAACGCTGGAAGGCGGACACTGCGCCGCATGTGCGGGCATGGCGCGGCTCTTTTCTGGTCTGGGCGAAGGCTGAGGAGGCGGCACTTCGGCGGGAGGAGACACTGGGCCTGAGGGTGACGCCAATTGCATCCCAATGGGGGGAGATGCTGCAGACCCTGCTGCAATCGGAGGGGGTGGCCCTAGAGGGGGACAGTGGTGCGCTGCAGGAGCTACACTAGACGATGGGGTGCTGTTTGCCCTGTCGAGGCGTCACGCTGCTGGGTATGACTGCCTTGACAGCGATGATAGTGCATGCCGCGGCTCGGATATTAGTGCATGAAACAATCCTGGTGGTGGGGGGTCGGGGGGATGGAACCCGACGGGAGAGGGGTCAGAGGGTAGGGGCCTCTGGACTAGAAATTGCGAGCTGCTGTTGGAAGTTGGTTTAGTTGCTATGCTGTAGAAGGGACAGCTACCCAGTTACAGAATGGGGAGTTTAGCACTGTTTGTATATCTGTTTGGGGATGCACCGGGAATAGCACGCATTTGGCAACAGAGACGGCGATCTGATGCTCTCCACAAGGACTGAGGTCGCAGCATCGCGCATGGTGATAGATTTACTCATGGCCTCACAGGTTGTAACTTTGGACAATGCTGCATACCACTTATTTAGTGTAACGCATCCAGATTGCATGCGTTGTGTACTGAGACTTTACCATATGATTGATGTAACCATGCTCTCTGATAAACTGAGATGTATTGTGTGCTTCTAATTGCAAACTCAATAAACAGATTTCTAAATAAAAATAAGAGGTAATGCCCAGAAAGGCACGCTCCTCTCTTTGTGTGGATGGCAGAGACATTTGCGCAATTGCTTGAATTTGTTCTGGGGTTAATCGCCTTCCCTCCTTTGATAAGAGATGACCCAAATAGGTAACCTCTCGATGAACATATTGTAGTTTAGAAGGCGAAACCTTATGATTAAGATCAGACAAGTGACGTAACAATGCAACAGTCACATTCCTGCAGACACTCTCTGAGTCAGCAGTGATTAACAAATCATCCATATATTGACTAAGAGTAGCACCTGGGGGCAAAGGGAAAGCATCAAGCTGACATTTCAGAGCTTGACTATAAATGGAGGGGCTTTCACAATAGCCTTGGGGTGCGCGCTTGAACCGGAAGCTTCGGCCTCCTAGAGAGAAACCAAAAATATTCCTACTCTCTTCGGCAATGGGAATGCTGAAGAAAGCATTCTTCAGATCAATAACAGAAAACCAAGCTGCTGAGGCAGGTATCATAGTTAACAGGGCAGTAATATCTGGGACAACAGGAAACTGCGGTACAACAATTTTGTTAACCTCCCGAAGATCAATCACAAAACGATAAACAGGAGACTGAGAACGGTCAGTGCGTTTAAGAACAGGAAGAATAGGACTATTACATTTCCTCTCGTTTCCTCAATCACACCCTTCTGAACCAAATCATAAATGATATCCAAAAGCGCTCTTTCACCTTCATTGGCAATTCTGTACTGAGGAATGCGTGGCAATTTAACATTGGGCTTAAGAGTAACAACATAAGGCGGGATCTCAAGGCAACCAACATCGTTTGGACCCGTAGCCCAAAGCGTTGCAGGAAGAGAGAGCAATTCAGGTGGGAATTGATCTTTAGACAAATACATTGGAGAAATCAATTTCTGCCCCAAAGTAAGATGTACACCAGAAGGAGAACAATATATCGTTGCATGCAATCTTTTCAATAGATCCAAACCCAACAGATTCTCGCCGCAACCAGTTGTTAAAAGAAGAGGAGCTTCCAAATCATAAGGGCCAATTGAAATTGGCAGAGGGCTAGAGACCGGGTTACGAACTGGGGCGCCAGAAAATCCTACTGATACATTCGTTGAGCCAGACAAAGGTGCCCCAGGGAGTTTAGAGTGAATGATAGAACTTCTCATCGCACCAGTATCTAAAAGAAATGGCTCTGAAGCACCCATTGTAGTGACATTAATATAAGGTCCACTCTGATCTACTGGAATCGATACAACTCCCTCACTTTGTCTATGGCTGTCCTAGTTAACGTGAAGGCTTTCATTTTCACCTTCAACATGATAATCATCATTGTAATACTGTGTAGACTGAGTATTTTGTTGATCAAAGTAGTTCATAGAACTTGGAGGGGGAAGGGATCGCTGTTCTTGGGTCAACACACCTCGACCTCTACCCCTGGGTGCTAACTGATAAATACCTTGACCTCGTAGAGCAGATGATCCTTCACTACGCTGTAATAAAACCGGGCAACTATTCTTAAAATGACCCTCCTCTCTACAATAGGCACATTCGTTAGGACCTAATAAAGGTCGCGGAATAAAAGGCTCGGGCTTTTGGTACACCCTCTGAAACTGTGGAGGCTGTTGAAACTGGCGCTGAGCAAGACGAGGAGGATAAGCCTGTTGCAGAAGAATCTTAGTTTTTAATTCTTTAGTCTTTTTCTCTTGCTTATCTTTCTCTTCTTTATCCCTGTTCTCATAATATTGGGCAGTAGCCAATATCTGAGCAGAAGAGGAAACAGCCCATGAACTTTCTGAGTCTTTCAACTTATGTGACAGCTCGGGAAGCAAATTAAATACGAATTTATCTACAAATAATCGCTGTCCACCCTCCGTAGTCATATCCTGACCACTGTGATCAATAAACGTCTCTTCAAAACGAGTGAAGAAATCAGAGACACTCTCATCTTTCTTCTGTTTACACGCAGCTAGTTTATCCCAATTAACTCGCACGGCGGGCATCATCGTTTTCATTAAAGTAATAATCCTACCAGGCAGTTCTGAAATCAAAGCATCAGGCTTAGCACCACCCACTTGGGCTCTATCTGCGGCAAGTATAGCATTCCAATCACCACCTAATGCTTGGGCGTGATCCTCTCTCCGAATTCGAGCCCATATGCTTGTGGGACTACATTCCCTATCAACATATCAATATCGGCTAAATTCATAATGCAGGCATCAACAGTCTGGGACAACTCTTTATAATAACCAGCAGGGTTTTTATGGGGATCCGGTAGAGACTGTTTAAGAGCCAAAACTTCAGATCTTTTCCAGGGGAGATGTACCCATATACGCTGGAAATGTGCGGGAACAGCTAGGTTAGCACCCGCTGCGGGAACCGCTTCTCTCCACACTGGAGGAACCTCTCTCATTGGATAATGTTTGGATGTCAGCCTAACAGCAGGATCGGAATCAAGGAAAGTCTGCGAGAAAAATAAGGATCTAAAAGAGACAAGTGTCTTTACGGCGCCCTCAACCTTAGGACCCACAATGAGTCCCTTATCGAAATTAGCCTGAACATCCAACAGACCCTGAGGAACTAAACCCAAATCCATATCCTCCCATCCTTTAACAAGAGTGTCACACATAACATTAAAAACATATCTCTGCGTGGGCGCTTCCCACTGATGAAAGGTGGCCAAAATATCATTCACACTATACTGGGGACCCTTCTCGATCCATTTGCGAGCGAGAGAGTCCAATACCACCCGTTCATCGGAATCTGGAAGCTGACTACGAGACTGTCTTCGAGAAAAAACCGGAGACATATTAAGAGTCTCAAAGAAAGGAGACAGAAACCCAGAGACAGGATCTGTGATCCGTTTACGGACAGTAGGAGAATTGGACATAAGGACAGGGGACAAGGTATTGGGTGAACTAATAGGAGAAGAACTGGCAGTTATAAGAGGAGCCGAAGGCAAAGGAGATTGTGGCTCAACGGATGGGGGTAAAGCAACCGATGGCAAAGGAAGTGGGGGCGGCAATGCTTGAAGGGGCAAATGCGGAAGGACCGGAGCAGGCGGAGGCGCAACTAATGGCTGAACTGGTTGTAATAATGGGGGTGCATTAGCACCTTGTACATAGGGAGGAGGCAATCTCAATAGGTAAGACATCAAAGGGTCTTCCTCCAGTTCCCTACTTTTACCCGGAGGGGAAGTAGGCAACACCGGATAGCATTTATCTATCGCCATACGATGCTGTATCTCTGAAATTTCCATTTCACGATCAATCTCATTATCTTTAAACTGCTGGGCAGCCTGTATAATCGTCATACTTTGTGCTTTCTTATCTCGTTTTGCCTGTTTAATTTCTCTCTGTTTGGCTTCCTTACGCCAAAGGCGGAAAGAGTCAAACATTGCCGGCCGGGCATTTCTTTTAAACAAAATTACTTCCAAATTATCTAATATGTCAGGCTCAAAGCTACCATTCTGTGGCCACTGTAAAGCACCATCGCTCTTTGTGTATCGGGTCCATGCCTCATTAAAGGCAATGGGGCCAACACCATGTTTAGAATAGAGCTCATAAGTGGGAGTTCCAACCGAAGGAATTGGACAAGAGTCCTCCAGCCGGGAGTCCCTATCACAACCACAACCAAAGCAACAAAACTTTCTAAACTTACTCAGACCAGGCATCGTTATTTCACTGGACTGTTCACAAACATCAAGGGGGTTAAATCAATTAACACAGCACAAATGTACTCACCCCTCGGCTTCGGCTTTTGCAATAGCCGAATCAAAGACCCAAAGGACCAAACAAAATAGTGGGAGCTACCCACCACCAATACTTAACTAAGTGTCTTCTTACACCAACAGAGACCCGTCTAACGTCTCGCATTACCATACATCACCAAAGAAGGGCCAAAGCAAGGCGGCAGTCAGGGCAGCAGTCGTCAGCAGCCGTCAGGAAGGAGAAACCGCGCTGAAAAAAACCTTCGGACCACTTCGACATACAGGGGTCGCTTGACGTGGCTCGCGATTCCTCCAGAATTTTCTTGCGGGGCTCCCCACAACCTTCAGGCAGAACCACTACCTCTGAAGCCGCCCCACGTTGGGCGCCAGTTGAAGAACCAGAAACCTTATGGGCCTGGCGGCGCAGGGTACGCCTTAATCTCCTGGGTTCACTTGCTTTATCTAACAGAGACACAGGACACTCTGTAGGGCGTAGAAGATCAGATTTATTAGCTGCAGCTAAGTACAGTTGTCCTAGAAGTACACTCTGTATGTTCTCAGGAGACTGCCACTTCACTCCGTGGTGCACAATCTTTTATAGTACATGGATGACATACAGATTAACCAAGAACACTCCCAACATATACATAAAGAGCCAATAAGAAGAGTTACAAAACAAAGCTTTACCAAGGAAAAGGACTTGAGAAATAAGATATCGAGTAACCCTAAGAAACCTCTCCTCCAACTGTGTTTGTCACCCCTCCCCACAGGTTGATTCATTAACGTCTCCGCAACTGACTTGCAGGTGGCGAGATACATTTGTGTGCTTTTGGAGGACAGTTGTGAAACGAGAGAATACGAGCAGAGAACGGTGAAGGCCAGAAGATAAGATAAAGTCAGGAAAGAATGGTGCGAACCAACAGATAGTTGAGACAGGGATTAGTCAAACCAAACAGGGATTAGTGGACTCGGCCAGTCCCTGACACCAGTTCGTAAACAGAGGCAGAAGGCTATTTTGACACGATGCCGCAGGAAAAGCAGAAAGACCTTGTTCGCCGTGCTGCCTGAGTGAGGGCAACACAAAATGGCGGCGGAACACAAAATGGCGGCTCGATACGATCGAGATCGAAAATCGAGTTTCCTCATACCCATGCAGCGTAGGATACCTCCTGTCAGTCTCATGCAATTCTTCAATCACCAATCCAGCACTATGTTCTTATTGTATCAGTCTGCCAATACCTAAGCACTTATGGGGCAGGTTTACAAGCACCCTGCACCACCAGTATGTCACTTTTTGTAACGTAGTGATGGCGCCAGGCACTCCTTCATATTTTCAAGGAGAGGAAAAGCCACCCTACGTGGTTTTTCCTCTCCTTGTAAATATGACCCCTTCATACACAGAACTTTGCGTTGAAGGGGCGTCTCATAGGTGTTGCTGTAGGTGTTCCCATGCAACACGCATAGAACAAGACACATCTCCAGATATATGAGAAATCGTAAATCTGGAGAAGTGTGTGAATGCTACGCCATCTTAGAGTTGGTGTAGCATGGCGCAACGAGGAGAATTGTTTTAATTTCTCCTCATTTTGTCCTCTTTCAATGCATGATGCATTCCACAGCATACATTGAAAGAGGAAAGTGCCTTTACTGATTGTTTTTGTGCAGGAAGGTGTCCCTTCCTGCACAAAAACAATCTCCACACGACACAGACATCCTTGCACCATGGTGCAAGGGTGCCTGTGTCACCGCATGGCTGCAGTTTGTGCAGCAGTGCAGAGGGAAGCACAGAGTTGCAACATATTCATGTACACACATGTCACATCCCTGTGCTTCGGAAGTGCCACAGTGCAGTGCAGCTAAAGAGCTTGCAGTGTCACGCTGCAGTACTTCCACATAAATCTTCACCTATAAATTCACCATACACTACTAATGCATTCTTTCAGTCAATCATGCTGTATACATATATTCAACCAAACTTTCACACACTACCTTGCAATTATAGTTCTTTCTTTAACCAGATAAGGTAGTTCTGATAAGAACTTTTGTTTCTTCTTTTTTCTCTTGTATGTTTTTTTTAATTTTTTTGAACAAATTTGTATTTTTGTGGGTTTTTTCAAAAAATGAACAAAAAAAACAACGAATAAAACAGGAAACATTTGGAACTACTTATCATTCCAAAAACAAAAAAATGAACAACGATGGTTGAGTTGCGCAGCACAAACTGCATCCACCGACTGCTCACCGAAGACATATAAGTTTCTTACACTTCACGCAGTGTTGCGCGAGAAAGGCGAATTCTGGCCTAATGTCCATTGTAACCCTAGGCGTAAAGGGCATAGTGGGGCTACGTGGAGCATCGCGTAGTGTGGCAAATCTACGTACACTCGCGTGCTCCGCGTAGCCCCACTATGCGCCGCCCGCCTCCCGCCCGCCCTCATTTTAAAATAAGTTAAACTATGATAAAAATAAGATAAAATGCCTTACCTGCAGTGCGGCGTCCCAGGACTGCCTCTTCCTCGTTGACGCCAAATTCTTTTCACAAATGCGCATGCGCGGACGCCCGTGCATGCGCATTTCTCGCGATTATTTTTATGAATATCTTAGATAGTCTCTTGCCCTAATATGTATATTAAACACAAATACATATCATTTTAGAACATTAAAAAATTTCGTGGGAGTCGCGCTCCCAGCGCTCCCCAGAACGGGACCCACCACCGTGCAAGCGTCGCGTACCGTAATGCGCATGTGTCACGAATGTGCGGGAGCAGGAGTCACGGACTGGTCGCATACCAATCGTGCACATCACGTAATATTAAATGTATATGATGTAACTGAAAAACACGCAGCCGTCGCACACCGTACTGTGGAAATGTGGATTTTCCTGATCAGTTATGTCCCCTATCTTGGACCCCAACGGTTCTATATGCATGTTACAAGTACATGTATGTTCCCTCCAGTTCCAGTTTCTAAGACGCAAACATATGTGTGTCTACCGTCGACATGTTCTCTGTCAGATCCGCCATTGATGGGCTGGATATTCGATTCCTAGGTATGAAAGGCCACCGACTTTATATGGCTAAGTTACTCCATTTTTACAGTTCAGGCAAGTAGGCCCGATTCTGTCCTCAAAGCCTTTCCCTGCTCTCTGTCTTTGACAGCTTCAGCTTGAGCTCGCATCTGTATCCATGAACTTTGTCCTACTCCCTGTGCAGCTAACGGTGCCTGCCTCGGCCAGTTTTCGCATGCCTGCCAAGAAGCTGTATTTCACCTTCGAATTATCTATTTTGCTCTTCAGCCGATGCATTCCTGTCAAGTGATTTAGGTAAACATTTCCTTTAGCTCACAAGCAAGGACTCAGCCTTTCCGTCCTCCTGCAAGTGATTCATAGTCCTGCTGCCATGGAAAGTTTTCTGCCCCTCGCATCTCATATAGACACTTAGACGCTTGTACACGCACACACAGTTAGTATAGAATAGATTCTGTCCGAAAGTCCTTCCTTGTGGATAACATAGTTCTCCAAACATAGGATGGTAGATATGATTTGGGATTAGGTTGACTTGACCCCCCAGACTTCTCGTCTCCACATGTAGAGCTAAATGTCAAGTCCCCTTCACCCCCTAGTTGCACGTCAATTACACGTCATGCTGCTGCGCGCGCATCTATGCCAAGTATTATCTTATAGATCCACCTATGTCTGATAATGCAAACCAATCATGTTTCTTTTATTCCTTGTTACGCCTAGTTTCGATTATGTCACTGTCACGTCATTTTTCTTATCAAATGTTACGCCTTTTACATTCGTTTCATTGTAATGCACTTATTATAAAAATACATGTCTGTCAATGAATTATTGTACTTCACTTCCTGAACCCTCGTGGTGACGGAACCTGAAGGCCGCGACTCGAGTCGGCCATTTTGAATGGAATAAAGCCCATTAGAAAACCTCTTATACCACGGATTCTGCCTCTTGTTATTTTGAGCTATTTTACTTTATTTAAGATCCCGTATGAAATTCAGTCCGGTATATTTTATTTACCACAGAATGGCGCCCGAACAGGGACACTTTCTCATCTCACGCGCCGGCGGTGCGTTGCAGGCCCGGTCTCCTGCCACAGCTGGACGGACCATAAACGCGTACCAGCAGGATTTCCTGTAAGCTCCCTCCGGTCAAGCGGGGGCGACTGAGGCTGCGATCAACCCAGACGAGGCGGTGAGAAGTGCGAAGTATCCCGACCAGAGCCTAGCTGAGAGAGCAAGATCCGAGGTATACAGAGGCCCACCAGGTTTTCCGAAATCCCGATGTCGAGAGGGTCCGCTGTCCGCAGTTATCGAGTCCTGTCCATTCTCTGAGGCCTTCCGTTTCAAGGAGCTACTCGGTGAGTACCATCGCCGGGGAGGCGTGTTGACGCGCACATAGGTTGTGCCGGTCAAGACGGATTTGGGTACACAAATCCGGTCTGCACTGTTTAGCAGTGTATATGTACTGTTTAGCAGTATATCAAGTATTCCGAAGTATTCAGTTATTGTCAAGAATTCAGCGTGGTGATTAGTTAGGCAGACTGTCATCATTGTCGATCATTGTTAAAATGTTTAATGTTTAATGTTTAAAGTATTCAGAAATGTCTTGCATATTGTGGTATGAATGATTGTTCATTGTTCACCGTTCATTATTGTGTTTTTCATATTAAGTAAATTCAAGAGTAAGTATCAGATCAGTTGTAAATATGCCGCTCTTCTCAAAGTTAAGACAGATTACTACCAGAAAAGGGGTGCTTGAAGAAGCAGTTCCTATTCCTCCTAGGGACACTCCAGGGCATTTTATGTACCATAAACATGGCTTAGATGCCATATTATTTCTTGATCTATGGGTAGATTATACCAAGGGATTACCGGAAAGTCAAAGGTGGCCCATAGCGGGAACCTGGGATGCAGAGTGCATCATGAAAGTGGAGGAAGAGTTATGGAAAAGAAAGGTCAGACAGTCACAGAAAGACGCTGTTGAGTTATGGCGTAAAGAATCTCATAGACGAACAGAAAAAGCACGTAGACAAGAAGAGAGGAGTAAAGAAAGTTCAAATAAAGTTCAAGAAAATCTATTAATTGAGGAAGGTATCCGAGTGAGATCAGAACAAGTAAATAGACAAAGAAATGCTCTTATGAATGGTATGTATCCCCTACTAGCCGAAGGATTACCTAAGGCTGCTCCAGAGATACCAAAAGACTTGCCACCCCCATTATTTCCAATTAAGGTACATCCAAAGGGGCTTCCCAGAACCGCAGAAGATGTTTTTCTTTCCTCATATCTAGATGACGCAGCTCCCGAGTATGCTAACGCCACACCACATAGACCGTCTGGCGGAGGGGTTGAACGTCAGGATCAGGTACCTGTCCCCGTGCAACAGCAAGTTCCGACACAAGCGTCGGCAAGCACATCTGTTTCCGCATCTGTCTCCGCAGTCGACTCTACAGAGGTATCGACACCCATAGTTGCTGTGTCACGTTCAACGAACCCATTCACACCCGACGCCCCAGATAGGGCCACGGGAGGTGCTAGCAGTACTTTTACACCACCTAGAATCAATAAACTTGTTTTTCAAGAGTCAGCGCATTCACGTACACCTAAATTCGTAAGTGAACGTACGCTTAAAGAACTCCTTGTAAATTGTAGATATGACCCGGTGGTTGGTAAAGAGGACGAAATGGTCCTGGCATCATTACGTATCAGGCGAGCCGCAGAGTATTTAGCGAGGTTACCAGGGATGACTACGCATCTAGACAACATATATCATTTTGTTCAAACAGGACGAGATCCAGGATGTATTAACAGAGCTATGGAATTCCAGAAAGTAGAGATACAGGGGGAACTGTTACGTTTCCTCATAAACTGTATGATCAGAAATCAAGATCGTCCGGGGGTAGACCCGAATGCAATGCTTATTCTTACAAGATGGAGTCAGAATATATCAGAAGGGAGACACGATAAGCAAAATTGTATAATAGCCATGTGCCGAAAAATACGTAAAGAAATAGAGCATATTCATGAAGAAAGATTGGGAACAGACGAGTTTGAGCAAGATGAAGTGTCCGAATCAGGGAATTCCGCAAGACAGTCAGAGACCATAGCCTATGTAGGCAGAGGAAGATCCTGTGAAAATACTAGATGTTTTCCTGATCCAATACATTCTGTATGCCCAAAAAACAGCAGAACGTATCCGACGCCTGTAATAAATCTGAAGTCTCCTGAACATTCGTTTCAAGCCGCAGATAAAATACTACGAGAACGAAGGGGTTACCACCTCCTCGATTCCATGGATGAGCAAGAATTAGCCAGATCAGCCGTTCACTGGATTGACAGTCCTGAAAAATACGGTGATGAGACCGTAGCACACACGTTTCTCAATCTCAGTACAGATGAACAACGCTTAGCTGGAATCTATATGATTCAGCAACTCCTCATATTATATAAGTGCCAACATGCTGACCCTGGTCCTTTACCTGATATATTAACGGAACTACTCACAAACAGGTGGAGAGGTTCTAGTAATAAGCTAATTAAAGAGATATTAGTGTCACGTAAACAGTATGTCCTTTTTGTAAGTCCGGATTCTCTCTCGCTGCCCCGCAGAGAAAGAACGCCGTACTATATGGATAGACAAAATCCTTTACGAGAAGTGCACCCAATAAAAGGCGAAGACAATGAGTTTCACCGTGTATTTGTTTACACACCCATATCGAAAATGGAATTATTAGAAATGAAGAAAGTAGTACCTAGTCATGACAAAGACCCAGCGGGTTTCCACCGAGAAATTAAAGACATGTTACTGATGGGAGAGTACACCTTTCCTGATATTATGACGATATTAAAGGTGCTTTTGCCTGCTGGCATTTATGAAAAACTGAAAGAAAAAGAGTGGGAAGTAGGAGACCAAAAGATAGACTGGACAGCATTAGCAGAGGAAGAAAGGAGCCGAACTGCAGGTTCGGGGCTCGGGGATAAAGTTAAACTGTTACCAGGTTTACTAGTACAGGTACTGCCACGTTTATTAACTACAAAAAAGGAAGATTGGGGTGCAATCACAGCCTGCAAACAAAAGCAAGATGAAGACACAAGCGATTATTATGCTCGATTTGAAAAATGTTTTGGTATAAATAGTGGTATAAAAGCAAGTAGTGACTCATATCCACATTTATTTGTGACAAAATTGGTGGAAAATGCATTGCCTCCAGTGAAGAATAGAATATTGAAATTCGAGAGTACCTGGCAAAGTAACACTCCGTCGCAAATGCTACAAATGTTACAGTATCATCACAATAGAATTAGGGATGAACAAGAACATGAGCATAGACGCATGAAGGATACAAAAATGAAAATGCTAGTTTCTCAGACAGTACCAGCAGATGGTCACAAAAGGGGTGTGACACATTCTGGTGATTCTGCAGTTCCTGTAAAAGGAACCTGCAATTACTGTAAACAACTAGGCCATTATGTACATGATTGTCCAGTCCTGAAACGTAATATAGCTACAGGTATTGCAAAAGAGAGACCACGATTAGTTAGACAAGATCAGAATGAACAAGGAGCTATGCAGCATGGACCGTCCATGCCAGTTCAGCAACAGGCAATGCCAGCCTCACAGCAACCCATACAGTTTGTGCCAGCTGCACCACCGTTGCCTGCTACTGCCACACAAACAACAACACGACAAATGTATCAGACTGCACAGTATGAATACCCTGAATATCAGCGCTACGCATGAACCAGCCTAGAGAGGGAAGTCGACTTACCGCTTATCGAGATTCCTGTAGATCAAGAAGGACCTTATGTACATAGTGAATTATTAGGTCAAGATAGAAAATTCTTACTCGATACAGGGGCAAGTCGAACAACTATAAAACGTAGTGAAGTTCCAGGGGCACCCCTCTCAGGCTCTCAAAATGTTTCCCTTGGTTTTTCGGGAAAACCTATTGTTAATGAAGTATCACAGCCTCTACCACTTACGATAGGACCTTTGACACGAACTACAGATTTATTGCTTACTAAATCATGCCCAGAAAATCTGTTAGGAATTAAAACTCTGAAAGCACTAGGAGCCATAATATGTTGTTCTCCGGAAGGAGTAAGGTTGTTTTTGCGGGATTTTAAAGGTCACTATGTGTCTAGAGACATGGATCCCCGACTACAGACTTTACCAGTACATCTATGGGCACAAGGCCCTACGGATGTTGGCTGCATGAACATTACACCCTATCGAGTTACATTGAAAGCAGGAGTGGTACTACCACGAATGCGACAATACAAGTTACCGCATGATGCTGTAGTGGCTTTGCTGAAAATCATTGATGAGCTGATTGCCCAGGGAGTAGTTATAGAAACAGACTCCAATGTATGTAATTCACCGATAATTCCGATTCTTAAACGAACTGACCCTACTGCCCCACCAGTATACCGATTGGTTATTGATTTGCGTGAACTAAACAAGTGTATTGTACCACAATTCCCTGTGGTCCCTGATATATCATCATTGTTGACAGCAATTGATTCCGAAGCAACATTCTTTACTGTAATCGATCTCAAGAATGCCTTTTTCAGCGTCCCAATAGATCCGGAAAGCCAATACTTGTTCGGATTCAGTTTAAATGGGCGCAGCTTTAAATTCTCACGCGCTCCCCAAGGATTTACAGAAAGCCCCAGCATCTACAGCCAAGCACTGAAAAGAGAACTTGACAGTATCCACATGCCAGTCAATACTGCACTGCTTCAATATGTCGATGATCTGCTGATCACCGCAAGAAACGAGCCAGAATGTGAAAAGGCTTCTCTGACAGTTTTACATTTCCTAGCCGACAAGGGGCACAAGGTGTCCCCTTCTAAGCTGCAATTCTGTGTTCAGCGAGTTATTTATCTTGGTCACTCGCTGTCCAAGGAGGGAAGGCAGCTTACACCAGATCGCATCCAGTTAATTGCTAACATGTCAATACCCCAGACACAGAAGGAGGTGCGGGCTTTCATAGGCCTCACTTCATATTGTAGGCAGTGGATCCCTCAGTACGCTTTTCTAGCAAAACCACTCATTCAGTTAACCACACAGGAGGCAGCCACATCGACTGTTCTCCCTTGGACTCAGGAACATACACAAGCTTTTGAAAGCCTAAAGAAAGCTTTATGTCAAGCACCTGTTTTAGCAACGCCATGTTATAGCAAACATTTTACACTTTTTGTTACAGAACGCGAAGGTACTGCCTTGTCAGTACTCACTCAGGATCAAGCAGGATCACGCAAGCCATGTGCTTATTTTTCCAGTACATTAGATCCCGTAGCTCAGGCTTTGCCTGCATGCCTGAAATCAGTGGCAGCGACAGCTTTAGCAATCAGACAAAGCGATGCCATAGTATTAGGACACCCATTGACAGTACAAGTACCACATGCAGTAGAGGTTCTTGTGAACCGAACACAAACACAACACTTGACCATAGCAAG
Organism: Triturus cristatus; assembly: GCF_964204655.1. Taxonomy (NCBI): domain Eukaryota; kingdom Metazoa; phylum Chordata; class Amphibia; order Caudata; family Salamandridae; genus Triturus; species Triturus cristatus. The sequence continues at coordinate 1,277,527,537 of NC_140592.1, read as the reverse complement.
ACTTACCGGTTATGAACTGACATTGTTTCAACCACACATAGAGATCCGACGGTGTAATACATTGAATCCTGCTACACTATTACCTGTAATTGGAACAGACCCACTAGCTCATGATTGTATTGAAATCATTGAAATAAAGACGAAACCTAGACAAGACTTGACAGACGTTCCATTGTTAGATCCAGACCTGACGTTGTATGTAGACGGATCGTGCATGAGAACAAGTACAGGAGATTTAGTGGCCGCGTATGCAGTCACAACAGACACTGAAGTTATTGAAACAAATTGTATAGATACTTTGTCAGCCCAAGCAGCAGAACTTATTGCTCTAACACAAGCCTGTATTCAAGCCACAAATAAGAAAGTTAATGTATACACTGACTCACGTTATGCATTCGGAGTTGTACACGACTTCGGCGTGCTGTGGCGAGAGAGAGGTTATTTAACCTCCCATGGTGCCCACATTCAGCACGGACCCCTCATTCATGCTTTGTTAGACGCAATACATCTACCCACTGCTATATCGATTATGAAATGTAAAGCACACACGAAGGTTACTGATACCATTTCTCAAGGCAATGATTTAGCTGACAAAACAGCTAAACAGACTGCTCAGAATCGCACATTAGACATGACAAAGCCAATAGTTCAGACACCAACACAGTGTATGACAATTAAGGATCCCGCACTTGACGTAATTGACATACAGACACATGCCACAGCAGAAGAAATAAAGAAGTGGACTGAACTAGGAGGGATCCAGACAGATCAAGGATGGATGACGAAGGAGAAATCTGTATGGTTTCTCCCTGATTCCATGGTTCAAGCCATTATAGCTACAGTTCACAGTCCAGCACATTTAGGAGAGAAGGCTATGCTAGACAGCATTCAGCACATTTGGTTCAATAAACATTTACGAGCAGCAGCTAAACAAAAAGTTCGTACCTGTATGATATGTTGTCAGTTTAATCCAGGAAAGAGTGTTCCCGTAGAGCAGGGTGGATTTCAGCCTCCTGACCATCCTTTTGAAGTCCTCCAGATGGATTATATTCAGATGGAACGTTGTCGAGGATTCAAATATGTTCTCGTAGTTGTCTGCGCTCTCTCCCGTTGGACAGAGGCGTATCCCGTATCAGATTACACTGCCTCGACTACTGCCAAGCAGCTAGTTCGAGAATTCTTCCCACGGTACGGTTTACCACGTGTTGTATATTCAGATAACGGTCAGCCTTTCTCATCCGAATTAATGAAATATGTCTCACTCTTGTTGGGATATCAGTGGAAATTCCACTGTGTCCGACACCCCGAGGCAGCAGGTCTCGTGGAACGACATAATCAACTTTTAAAAATCAGATTGTCTAAAATATGTCAGGAAAAAGGTGTGGACTGGATAGTAGCCTTACCAGTTGCGCTATTCTACATGAGGATGGTAGCACACTCTCGAACAGGGCTATCGCCTTATGAGGTGATCTTTGGTAGGCCACCGAATATGTGGGGGACGCCTATACCCCGTAAAATAACTGATGTTGACTGTAATATGCTGACAGATTACCTGGCTTCCTTGATGTCTGCACTACAATCTTGTCGTTCACAGGTAGTCGCAGCTTTTCCCGACAACACCGAGGTGAAACCTCATGATGTAATTCCCGGTGATTATGTTCTCGTCAGGAATTTTGATCGGAAAACCCAACTGGAGCCAAGGTGGAGGCTTCCTAAGTTGGTCCTGCTGACGACCAGAACAGCTGTGAAGATCGAAGGAAGAAAAGGATGGGTGCATTCCACCCATATAAAAAAATTTAATGGACTTCCTCCTGACACAAACAGTACTTCCCGTGTGTCTTCCCCCATTGACTCAAAGCTACCTTTGGCTGAGGCCAGTAGCACCGAACTCTATAAACAGAAACTCAGGTCCAGATCTAAACTGTCGGACGATTTGATTGTTTAAGTCCTCTCCAAGGTGAAGCGGTTGAATCTGTCCCGACATGTATCCCTTAGGTCTGAATCATGTAGAGTCCAGAATCATAATGAAACGACATGCTTATTGTAAATCACTGCGTAGCCACTGTATTGTGACTTTATTAATTTTGTTTTTCTTGAGTTTTTTAATAGTTACTGCAAGTATATTGTTGCATATGTATTATCCTGTTTCTAAACGTGCTTTCAATATAACTGATGAACATTCTTTTAGTGACCTACCCCCACATGAGTTGTCCTATAGACTTGCGCTGCGTAATAACACATTCATTAGTATGTTACATCATTCCCATCAGACTAGTAATGCCACCAATTGTTGGGTGTGTGGCCGACTTCCTCCCTATCAGAATAACAAAGGAGTTCTGCCTTTCTTTCCACATCCGTTCACACACAATGGCTCCTGTGGAGCATGGTTTAGTTTATTAAATTCCATAGACCCAGACACAGCAGTTTATCAACAACATTGGATATGGGGAAATCTGAATCTAGTTTTATTCAAAGTCTGTCACCCTAATAAGGAGGGTCACCCCAGTAGAACAGGAACTGATTTAGAAAATGAAGTGTATAAATTAGGTAATTTTACGCCTAATCTTATGATTTTGAATGTCAAATCCGAAGTTGAACTAATTCTGCCCACTATGTCAGTATTTCCAGTTAAGGGTGAATTATGTGTGAGAAAAGTTGGTTCCATACATATGGGCCATAGCCAATGCGTTACTATAGTAGAATATAGTGATCAAGGTACATCTTCATTTAGAGCTTCTCGCCATTCTTACTTCATATGTGGCCAGACGGCATATATGCGCCTGCCTCTAGATTGGGATGGTACCTGTTACATAGCATTCCTTTTGCCACCTGTTTTCCTAGCTCCCCCTGATTATTATCGAAATGTTCATTTAGTACACAATAGAGAGCGAAGAGATCTCCCAGTTGTCGATTATACTGAGACAGCATGGGACAAATATGTAGATTTCAATAAAGGTATCTTTCCCTATATAGGTACTATATCAAATAGTAAGCTGATACGCAGACTCACCAAGACTCTTGAAGCTGTAGTGAACGAGACTATAGCCGCCCTAGGCAATCTGACAGAGGAACAATCAGTGATGAGAATTGTTGTTCTCCAGAATCGTCTTGTCCTTGACGTCATCCTGGCCGATAGGGGCGGAGCTTGCAGGGTCATCGGATCCAGCTGCTGCATATTCATACCAGAAAATTCGCCATCTGTATATAAAGCTATAACACGCCTTCATAAGATTGTCAGCCAGATACACGAGAATCCAGGCACTTGGACGTGGTCCGGGTGGTTTTGGAGTGTGATATCAGCCTGGGGATGGAGAGTTCTATCCTTCCTAGGTATTGGCCTTCTCATACTATTCAGTTGCTGTCTATGTCTACAATGTGGACCAGCGATTTGTGGTCTGTGTGCCACATCGTGCATTCCATATCACAGTTCTCGTTCAGAATGCCGGAAGAAGAAGGAAGAAGAAATGATGCTCCATGAGCAAATCGATGGAATGATGAAGATTGATGTCTCTTGAAGGGCAAGAAGGGGACAAGGAGGGAATGTGGAAATGTGGATTTTCCTGATCAGTTATGTCCCCTATCTTGGACCCCAACGGTTCTATATGCATGTTACAAGTACATGTATGTTCCCTCCAGTTCCAGTTTCTAAGACGCAAACATATGTGTGTCTACCGTCGACATGTTCTCTGTCAGATCCGCCATTGATGGGCTGGATATTCGATTCCTAGGTATGAAAGGCCACCGACTTTATATGGCTAAGTTACTCCATTTTTACAGTTCAGGCAAGTAGGCCCGATTCTGTCCTCAAAGCCTTTCCCTGCTCTCTGTCTTTGACAGCTTCAGCTTGAGCTCGCATCTGTATCCATGAACTTTGTCCTACTCCCTGTGCAGCTAACGGTGCCTGCCTCGGCCAGTTTTCGCATGCCTGCCAAGAAGCTGTATTTCACCTTCGAATTATCTATTTTGCTCTTCAGCCGATGCATTCCTGTCAAGTGATTTAGGTAAACATTTCCTTTAGCTCACAAGCAAGGACTCAGCCTTTCCGTCCTCCTGCAAGTGATTCATAGTCCTGCTGCCATGGAAAGTTTTCTGCCCCTCGCATCTCATATAGACACTTAGACGCTTGTACACGCACACACAGTTAGTATAGAATAGATTCTGTCCGAAAGTCCTTCCTTGTGGATAACATAGTTCTCCAAACATAGGATGGTAGATATGATTTGGGATTAGGTTGACTTGACCCCCCAGACTTCTCGTCTCCACATGTAGAGCTAAATGTCAAGTCCCCTTCACCCCCTAGTTGCACGTCAATTACACGTCATGCTGCTGCGCGCGCATCTATGCCAAGTATTATCTTATAGATCCACCTATGTCTGATAATGCAAACCAATCATGTTTCTTTTATTCCTTGTTACGCCTAGTTTCGATTATGTCACTGTCACGTCATTTTTCTTATCAAATGTTACGCCTTTTACATTCGTTTCATTGTAATGCACTTATTATAAAAATACATGTCTGTCAATGAATTATTGTACTTCACTTCCTGAACCCTCGTGGTGACGGAACCTGAAGGCCGCGACTCGAGTCGGCCATTTTGAATGGAATAAAGCCCATTAGAAAACCTCTTATACCACGGATTCTGCCTCTTGTTATTTTGAGCTATTTTACTTTATTTAAGATCCCGTATGAAATTCAGTCCGGTATATTTTATTTACCACAGTACGCGGATCCTTCACGACGTTTCTAAAATGGCGGCTAGAATCCATGCACCCACCGTGATGTGTACGCTTTGGGTGCACGACTCCGAAAAAAAATTGGAAAAAGAAAATAATATAAATATATTAAAGAAAAAAAGAAAACAAAAAAATGAAACAATATTTCAGTTTTAATTTTTTTTACATTTTGTTTTTGCAATTTTCAGAAAAATATACAATGTTATTTAATTAATAAAATATTTATAAATAAACAGTTAAAAAACTGTAGAAAATCAGTACAAAACAATAGGTATAACTACTATTACACTTAAAAATTAGCATTTAAAAAAGCTTTGAAATTCACTGAAAAAAACATATGTTTCAGAGACGTTATAGTTAGAAATTAGCATTTAAAAAAGCTTTGAAATTCACTGAAAAAACCATAGGTTTCAGAGACATTATAGTTAGAAAGTAGCATTTAAAAAAACCTTAGAAATTCACAGAAAAAAACCATAGGTTTCAGGGGTGTTATAGTTAGCTGGGCATTTCACTCGTACAAAACCATAGAAATTCCTCCGTTATAGTTAGTTCTGCTAACTATAACTCGCGCGCCCGCAATGCACTGCTGATGATGTCATATATTACATAATTCATGGCATGGTCAGTGACATCACTGATGAAATCACTGTTGACATCTCAAATGACATCACTGATGACATCACTGATGACATCATCCAGTGAATGTGGTTTAGTTTGAAATTTAAATATGTATTATATATATATATACCAATCTGTATTGAAGATTGAGGGGATATATAACTGTCTGGATGGAGGATTTAGTAGCTGTCTGACTGTCTGCTTACGTGAGTAATTAAAAGTGTCTCACTTAACAAATGGATTAGTAACTAAACTATGCGAATGTGTGAAATGTCCAGCTAACTATAACACCCCTGAAACCTATGGTTGTTTCTGTGAATATATATATATAGGTAGTTATAGTTAGGACCTAGTTTCCATAGGAAAAGAGTTTTTTGTTTTCCCAATAACTTTGGCGCTGGTTGACGAATCTTCGTGAAATTTTCAAAACTAGTGATCAACTCCAGTCAGGTCTGGTCCTGAAAGTTCCGGGGAGATTCGTCAAGCAGGGGCCGCGAAAAAGGGGATGTCCTAAAACACGTTTTCCCCATGTAATTTTCCATAGGAAACGTTAGACAAAGCTACAGCCCGAACTGCTGAACAGAAGTACACCAAATTTGGTAAAAAGGTAGCCCTTGGTTCAGAAAGAGTCCTTTATGTTAAATGGTGTAAATCCGTTCAGTAGTTCCTGAGAAATTCAAAAAATAAAAGTTTCAAAATCAATTTTCCATAGGAAAGCTTAGCCAAGGCTACAGCTTGAGCTGCTGATTGGAATTTCACCAAATTTGGCAAAAAGGTAGTGCTTGGTTCAGAAACCAACCTTTTTTTCAAATGGTGTAGATCCATTCAGAAGTTGCTGAGAAATTAAAAACATAAAAGTTTTGATATCTATGGCTGCGGTGAGTTTGCGAACCCTCCCGACCACGAGCTTCACTGTGATTGACTGCCAACTAAGCCCGGGCGTAGTGCTCCGCTCCGCCCACAGAGTGTACGTAGCGCTGCCTGCTTCGCGGTTACGAAGTAGGCGTAGCAGGCAGCGCTACACACATGCCACGGCGAAGCACAGCTGCCCGCCGCCCGCCCGCCCTCATTTTAAAATAATTTAAAGAATTTTAAAAGTAAGTAAAATGCCTTACCTGCGGTGCGGCGTCCCAGGGCTCCCCCTTCCTGGTTGACGGCAACTTCTTCTCACAAATGCGCATGCGCGGGCGCCCGCGCATGCGCATTTCTCACGAGAAATGGAGAACTGGCTCCTGCAGTGTCCCGGGGTGCCCCCCCAGGACACTGCTGTTTGCTGTGACAGGGCGTGAGCATGGCTCATGCCCTGTCATAACAAACTGTGCTTTGAATTTTGGAAGCGAGAGCAGGTTTCCTGCTCTCGCTTCCAAAATTCAAAGCAGATTGCTTTTCCACACGAGGCGCTGCATGTCAGCAGCTCCCTGTGTGGTAAAGCAATGCCAGCTTCCGCAGGAGAGGGGGAGCCAGCGGGACCGTGGGGGCATTGAGGCTCCCCCCATGGTCCCTAACCATGAGGCCAGGTCCTGGGGAATGGGGTCCCCAGGGCCCAAAATGGCCAGGGAGGGGGGTGGCAGTCTCCCGTCCTCCATTAAAAAAATATATATATATATATATTTCTGCATGCCCCGGGGGATGAGGTCCCCAGGGAAAATGTAAATTAATGGAAGTAGATGGTTTAAAAAAACAAAAAAATTGGAGTCGCGACCCTTGCGCAGCGCTCAACCCCCTGGTGTGAACGCAGGGGGTGTACGGCGCTCAGCGCGGCCCCTAGAGTGAACGCGATGGGTGCGTGGCCCGTAATGTAAACGCAATGCGTGCGCGGTGCTCAGTGCGGCCCCATTGTGTGAACGCCATGGGTGCACGGTTCTAAGTCGCGCTGGGTGCGCGACACCAAGCAAAAATAATGAAGATTTTTTACATATAAACCTAGGTTATATGTTGGCTAATTGGGTGGCTCTAAAAAGAGCCCTTGTGTTTATTATGAGTTTCTTGCAGCTACATGTAAGTGCGGATGCAGAGCTTTAGGTTGTTGAGAAACACTCTGTTCCCTTCATCAGTGAAGTGTACTCCGTCACTCCTGTAGATGCCCTCCATATGGAAACGTAGATTGTTGTTATATATGGAGGCCATTCTATGGTCTCTAAGGTAAGCAGAAACAGCTTTATTGACATTCTTTCTAGCTTTCTCAATCTGAGGACAAAATTGATTGGACCACTTCCATTTCTGTCTTTGTCATATGTTAGAGTATACAAAGGCAGTTTTGGGGAAAAACAACATCAATTCTGCAGAGGTGTCCTTCATTAGCATTTCCAGACCTACCCCAGTCAATGTGTGTAGGTCATTGCCACCACAGTGCACAATCATGAGGTCAGGGGTTTGGAGATGTAAAAAAGGTTTTAACCACAGGCATCAATTGGTACCATTTTAATCCTCTCTGTCCAATCCATTGAATGTCTACATTTTGCAAAGCTAGGTCTTTGTCAATACCTAAGCGTTCAGCATACCTTTTGCACCAGAAAACATAGCTGTGCCCAACAATCCACACTGAAAGCATCTTGAAGTAATGACTGTAGGTAATGAAAAGATGTCTGTAGCTGAGGTAGTCAGTTGGTAGAATGAGAGATATCTAATATGGTGGACAAGATTCTGTTTTAAAGAAGGTAGAGATTTGATTGGCTGTTTAAGAACATTGTACATTCAAAAATAGGGTGCATTTTACTGTGCTTAGAAAGCAAGTTTCTTATTGGATAGTAAAAAATGTTTGAAAGGTACAGCAGAAATGATACGGTCTAGTTTTGCAAAGCCAACCACACCTGCGGTTGTCTTTTGCCATAGTGTGTGGTGAACTTGTGACCTGGCAGTTAAGTTGAATGTTGCATGACCTGTTTCTATGGAAACTGACATTAAGGAGAAGGGGTGATGAAGTCAGTTGAAAAGGGATATTATCTGTGACCAATGGAAATGTGTTTTACAATCTGAAAATCTCTGGGAAGTAATGTCATTTGTTGCTTATGTGTATTTGTATGGAAAAAGAGAGGGAAACCTTACCATTACTGGTTTCACCTTGCAGAGTCTGGTGATTTATATTGACTGTATGCAAAAGAAAATCCTGTCTGAGTGTGTGAGAGTTTTCATTCAACAGATGTATTTGCAAGGTGAGTTATATATTTTTTAGGTTTATTTTTTTTTTAAATGGCATTATTCTAAAACTGTGTTGTTTGAAATATATTATTAAATGTAGAGATGTATTGGAATTAGTTTCATTGTACTTGAAGTTTGTTTAAAAACAATCTGTACAATGAAATATATATTTTTAAGTCTGTTCAAAGGTTTAGCTGAATTATGCTTATCAATGATAAGGTACCCCCTGAACGTACTTCTAGGTCTGGGAGAAGGGGAAAGCCAACAATAAAATACAACAAAATACTCCCACACGACCTATAATGATTTCATTGCGGCTAACACAAGCTCTAGTGGACTTCCTATTCTGAGTAGATCAAAGCTTACTACAAGATTTCATTTAAATATTTACAGTACACTGCATGATAGAGATCCTATTTATCCATCCATGGTGTGGCCATCACACCATGCAGTGTACTAGCACGTCTTTTTAAGCTTGGTGGTGAATGATAGGTTGAATGTGTGCATGTATGTTTGGTTCGAGTGAAGGTAGAATGAAGTGAGAGGTACGGCATGATTTGAATTTTCTTTACAAATTCTTCTTTCTCTTGATGGGGATAAGAAAGGCAATCACCATATCATTGAAAGTGTATTCATGTGTATTGCAATTCGAACTATGATATGTGCTGTTCATGTGTCTGTCATGTTTTAATTGTACATATGAAAAAATATTGCTTTTCACTTTATCTACAAAAATGATGCTTTATTATGTTTCATATTTTAAAAAAGTGCACTATAGAGTAAAAATATTAATTTGACCAAAAGAAAAATATGTTTTGAATAAAATATTTAAATGAAATCTTGTAGTAGGCTTTGATCTACTCAGAATAGGAAGTCCACTAGAGTTTGTGATAGCCGCAATGAAATCATTATAGGTCGTGTGGGAGTATTTTGTTGTATTTTATTGTTAGCTGAATGAGGCCTCATATTTTTAGATAGTTGGTTGAACATGCAACAAAAATTTGTATTTTGAAAGATGTTCATAAGGTGTAGTTTATTAGGCATCATTTTTTCTTCTCTCTACAATGGTATAGTTTAATGATACTGCATTATTATAGATACTTTGGTAAAGATTAGGGGTGGGCAGAATTTGCGTAGTTGCGCTACGCAAAGCTCTGCAAAACGGTAAAAAATCTCCGCGAGCATGCAAAAGTTGCGCGAACATGCGGAATTGCTTGTTCTGCCCATTCGCGATGCTTTTTTCTTGTTCGCGAAAGCTGTTTGCATGCTCGGGGAGAAATATCTCGCAAACATGCATTTTTAAAGCGTGAACAAGCAAAAAATTCCGCGAAGCCGTGGATCGCAGAATTTTTGTCAATTCAGCGTTCTCCACAGAACGCCAAATTACCCAAAGTACACAAATTCTGCAAGCGGAACAGAATTTACCGCCCAGGCCTAGTAAAGATGCAGCACAACTGTGGTGTTTGAAAGATGATCATATAAGGTGTTAAGAATTACGTTTCTGTTATTAGTTTGTACAGAAGGTAAAGTTAAATGATGCCATATGTTTTAAGATAGAATGGTGAAATAAGGTGTTGTTAATTATGCTTCTTTTTGTAGTCCGAGCAAAGGTATAGTTGAATGATGCCACATAATTTTAGATACAAAGGTGAAGTTGTATAATAAAAGTGTGGTTTTAGAAATGCTCATAAACGGTGTTGTTAATTAGTCTTCTTTCTTAAGTGTATTGAGAGGTATAGTTTGATGATGTCGCATAATTGTAGATTGAATGGTCAAGATGTAGCTCAAAAGTAAACCACCACATATTACTCTTTCTGGTATGTTGTACTTATCTACTTAACTAGATAGTATGTAATGACTCATGTATGTGTTCAGATTGTATTTATATAGTTGTATGTATATTTACTGAATTATTGAGAGGTGCCTGACTGATTACAGGAGTGCAAAGGTAGTGAATAAGTGATTTTATAAGTACATGAGAAATGATTTACTGTTTCTATATCGTGCAATCACCCAGTTAGTATCCAAGCACTACCCATGCATTCATGCAATGACTCATGCACTTACTCATGCAGTGGTAAAATCTCCAGAGCACTACACATGCAGTCCAGCAATCCCCCTGTGACTCCTTGTGTACTCTTTCAATCACTCCGCCATGTCCTTATCTAATCATTGTGCCAAAACACAAGCACTTATAAATTCACCATGCACTCTCCTTGCAGTACTCTAATCATCCAGTCAGTACCCATGTACTCATGTGATTACCCAGGCACTAACTCATGCACTTCTACAATCCTTTGAGTGCTACCTATACAGTTTAGTAATCTCCCTGTTACTACCTATGCACTCCTCCAATTACCCAGCCAGTCCCATGTCCTTATCCAATCACTCTGCCAAAACCCACGCACTTATAAATTCAACATGAACTCTCCTTGCAGCACTCTAAGTATCCAGTCACTATCCATGCACTCATGCAATGACCCAGGCACTAACACATGCAGTGCTACAATCACATGTGCACTATCCATGCAGTCCTGTAATCACCTATACATTACTGATTCACACCTCCAATTACCCAGGTAGTACCCATGCAGTCCAGCAATCACACTGTCACTCCTGTGCACTCCTCCAATCACCCAGCCAGTACCATGTACTAATCCAATCAGTCCGCCAAAACACAAGCACTTATAAATTCACCATGCACTCTCCTTGCAGTACTCTAATCATCCAGTCAGTACCCATGAACTCATGCAATGACCCAGGCACTGGGTGCCTGGCTCACACTATCCATGTACTCATGCAAAGACCCAGGCACTAACACATGCAGTGCTACAATCACATATGCACTCTCCATGCAGTCCTCTAACCACCCACACACTACTGATTCACTCCTTCAATTACCCAGGTAGTACCCATGCAGTCCAGCAATCACACCGTCACTCCTCGTGCACACCTCCAATCACACAGGTATTATCCATGAACTCATTCAATCATGTTCCACTACTGAAACATTCATAAAACAACCCAGCAGTAGCCTTGCAGGTCAGCAATCACCCACAAAGTTTCCATACACTCGTACAATCACTCAGGTAATTTTTCTTTTTTTAACCAGTTGAGGTGGTTCCGTGATAACCGTTTTTTCCCCAGAAAAATTAAAAAACAAAAAATCTTATTTTTTAACTTTTTAACTTTTTTGTGTGTTTTTTATTTTAGGAACAATAGACAAAAATGAAGATCAGGACATGATCTCTCCAAAAAAAAAACAAAGCACATTACAAAAAGAAAAATTAACATTTAAGTGTTTTTAGAGCAGCGGAGATAACGTCCACACACTGCTCTCCAATACACAGTTTGGTGTCGCACTTAATGCAACCAACTGCTGCATTTAAAAATTCAGGAAGAATGTGGGGCCTTGGAGCAGGTGGAACCTGTGCTGATGTTGATGGAGCATTGCGATCCCGTTCGGCAGCAGCATTCAACTCTCTTCTCCTTTCCTCTCTTGCCAGGTGTACCAGGTGTATCGTCTCAAGATGTTTTTTCATGCTGCTAGCACCGCACAAATACTTCTTTTCAGATCCTCTAGACAGCACTCTCTTGCAAATAATGCAAGTAACTTTTTTTGCATTCACCTTTTTTTCACCATGAGAAATGGTGAAAAAAGCCCATACACTGCTCTCCTTTTACTTCTTGCCCTGGGCCACCATCTGTTCTTCCTCCTCAACAGCCAAAGGATCAACCTCTGCAAGACTGGAAGCCATAGTTCTTTTTTAAATAAACAAACACACAAAAAAGGTAAAGTTAAGAATAGAAGTAGGAAACAGGTCTTGTCTCTGTGAAAGTCAAAAACTAAGGGGAACAAAAATCCGATTGGCCGCACTCTGCTAGTCCTACCAGCGTTTTACCCCAAAGAATTGTGGTCCATGAAGTAGCGTCGGCGGGTACGCCTATGCCAAAAGTTTAAAATGAAAAGTGTCGCGTTAGCCATTCCTGGACACGTGTTTCGAGGTAGTTGCCTCTCGTCAGCAGGGAGTAGGAATGTGTGTAGGGTTGCTGCGTAGGCTGCCAAAAAATATTCTCAGGTGAAGTACCACTCAAGGCGCGCAGGTGCGTAGCCATGGGCTCGTCAGCCCCACCGGCTCAAGGGAGCCTGAATGTAAACAAATATCCGATTGGCCGCACTCTGCTAGTCTTACCAGCGTGTTATCCCAAAGAATTGTGGTCCATGAAGTAGCGTCGGCGGGTACGCCTATGCCAAAAGTTTAAAATGAAAAGTGTCACGTTAGCCATCCCTGGACACGTGTTTCGAGGTAGTTGCCTCTCGTCAGCAGGGAGTAGGTATGTGTGTAGGGTTGCTGCGTAGGCTGGCAAAAAATATTCTCAGGTAAAGTACCACTCAAGGCGCGCAGGTGCATAGCCATGGGCTCGTCAGCCCCACTGGCTCAAGGGAGCCTAAATGTAAACAAAAATCCGATTGGCCGCACTCTGCTAGTCCTACCAGCGTGTTACCCCAAAGAATTGTGGTCCATGAAGTAGCGTCGGCGGGTACGCCTATGCCAAAAGTTTAAAATGAAAAGTGTTGCGTTAGCCATCCCTGGACACGTGTTTCGAGGTAGTTGCCTCTCGTCAGCAGGGAGTAGGTATGTGTGTAGGGTTGCTGCGTAGGCTGCCAAAAAATATTCTCAGGTAAAGTACCACTCAAGGCGCGCAGGTGCGTAGCCATGGGCTCGTCAGCCCCACCGGCTCAAGGGAGCCTGAATGTAAACAAAAATCCGATTGGCCGCACTCTGCTAGTCCTACCAGCGTGTTACCCCAAAGAATTGTGGTCCATGAAGTAGCGTCGGCGGGTACGCCTATGCCAAAAGTTTAAAATGAAAAGTGTCACGTTAGCCATCCCTGGACACGTGTTTCCAGGTAGTTGCCTCTCGTCAGCAGGGAGTAGGTATGTGTGTAGGGTTGCTGCGTAGGCTGCCAAAAAATATTCTCAGGTAAAGTACCACGCAAGGCGCGCAGGTGCATAGCCATGGGATCATCAGCCCCACCGGCTCAAGGGAGCCTGAATGTAAACAAAAATCTGATTGGCCGCACTCTGCTAGTCCTACCAGCGTGTTACCCCAAAGAATTGTGGTCCATGAAGTAGCGTCGGCGGGTATGCCTATGCCAAAAGTTTAAAATGAAAAGTGTCGCGTTAGCCATCCCTGGACACGTGTTTCGGGGTAGTTGACTCTCGTCAGCAGGGAGTAGGTATGTGTGTAGGGTTGCTGCGTAGGCTGCCAAAAAATATTCTCAGGTAAAGTACCACTCAAGACGCGCAGGTGCGTAGCCATGGGCTCGTCAGCCCCACCGGCTCAAGGGAGCCTGAATGTAAACAAAAATCCGATTGGCCGCACTCTGCTAGTCCTACCAGTGTGTTACCCCAAAGAATTGTGGTCCATGAAGTAGCTTCGACGGGTACGCCTATGCCAAAAGTTTAAAATGAAAAGTGTCGCGTAAGCCATCACTGGACACGTGTTTCGTGGTAGTTGCCTCTCGTCAGGAGGGAGTAGGTATGTGTGTAGGGTTGCTGCGTAGGCTGCCCAAAAATGTTCTCAGGTAAAGTACCACTCAAGGCGCGCAGGTGCGTAGCCATGGGCTCGTCAGCCCCACCGGCTCAAGGGAGCCTGAATGTAAACAAAAATCCGATTGGCCGCACTCTGCTAGTCCTACCAGCGTGTTACCCCAAAGAATTGTGGTCCATGAAGTAGCCGAGCGGCCGCGCATGGGCATTTGTGAGGAAGTCGTCGGCGAGAGAAGGAAGAGGGAGCCCCGGGACGCCGCAGCTCAGGTAATTTATTTAAATTACTTAAACCTTGTTTTTTAAAAGTTTAGGATTATTCTTAATGTATTTCAAAAGCGTGCGGAAGGGAGGCGGGTGGCGGGCAACTCGCTCCGCCGTGGGTGTGCGTAGTCTGCATGCCCTACGCCTACTTCGCGGATCATGAAGTAGGCAAAGCTACGCACACTCCGCAGCCGGAGCGTAGCACTGCGCCCAGGGTTAGTCATGAATGATGTAATATGTGACGTCATCAGCAGTGCATTGCGGGGATGTGAGTGAAATGTTCAACTAACTATAACGTCCCTGAAACCTATGGTTTTTTCAGTGAATATATATATATATATTACCTACTGGCGGTCGCCAGTAGGTAGTTATAGTTAGGACCACGTTTCCATAGGAAATCCGCAACATTCTATTTGGAATCCTCGCGAATTTTTCAAAATAGGTGGGGCGCTACGCTCCGCTCCTACCCTGAAAGTCTCGGGGGGATTCGTCAAGCGGGGGCTGAGATAAAAGGGGGGTCCCAAAACGCGAGAGGTAGTCCTCAGGTCAAGGAAGTGCCTTTTGTAGGTTTGGTGTAAATCTGTTCAGTAGATTCAGAGAAAATAGCCTTTAAATCAATATATATATCTGAGCCAGCTTACGGTGCGCTTACGGTGCGCTTACCGTACGCGTACGGTGGCGTGCGCGAGCGCGATTCTGATTGGCTGTTAGATCTTAGTAAACATTCGAATCGGTCGAAACCAGGAAGCGGCGGCCGCCATTTCGTGTGTTTCACTCAGAAAAAAAAGGGTGATATCTTGAAAAGGGGGCAAGGGAGAGAGTTACAGACCCCCTAACATTTGTAAAGGGGTCAAAGAAGGACAGAAAAGTACAAAGAAAACATTTATTGATTTTAAAAAAAATCACGGGGTACGCGTACGGTAAGCTCAACGTACACGTACGGTAGAAAAAAAAATTTAAAAAAAGAAATGAAATTCAGATTTAAGAGTTTAGATATTAGGGGGCTCTAAAAAGAGCCGTTGTGTTTATGAAGTGATTTGATTTTTTAGTGGTACCTACAAGTAAGTACCGATGCAGAGTCTAAGGTTCAAGAGGAAGACTCTGTTCCCTTCATCATTGAAGTGCACACCATCTCCTCTATAAATGTCTTGCATGTCGTAACGCAAGTTGTTGTGGTAAATGGAACCCATACCATAGTCTCTGAGGAAAGCAGAAACAGATTTGTTGACGTGCTTTCTTGCTTTGTCAATCTGCGGACAAAAATGATTGGACCAGTTCCATTTTTGCCTTTGGCATATGTTAGAAAAGACAAAGGCAGATTTAGGGAAAAGTGAAAACAGTTGTGCAAAGGTGTCCTTCATAAGCATTTCCAGACCTACCCCAGTCAAAGTGCCTAGGTCATTGCCACCACAGTGCACTATTATGAGGTCAGGGTGTTGGATTTGCATGAAGGATTTCACCAATGGCATCAATTGGTGCCACTTTAACCCTCTCTGACCAATCCATTTAATGTCTACATTTGGCAAAGCAAGGTCTCTCACCATATCTGTTTTCTCTGCATACTTTTCACTCCAGAAGACATAGCTGTGCCCTACAATCCACACTGTGAACATCTTCAAAGGAGAAATGGATGCACTCAGGAGGTGAAATTCAGTAGAATGGTAAAAAGAAATGAAAGACAGTTTGGAAATGGAGGCATACATATTTTTTTTATAAAAAAAGAACTGATTGGCTGTTTCATACCATTCTACACTAAAAACTAGGCTGTACGTGTCAATTTATAGAAGCATGTTTTGTATTGGTACAGAAAAATGTGTTACCAAAGAACATTACTATGGATTTGCTGTTAGGTTAGAAAAGTCAAGCACTCCTGCTCTTTGGAAATGAAACATTGTGTGGTGAACTTCTGACCTAACTCCACACAGCAGTGTTCCATGAGCTGTTGCTATGGTAGCAGGCAGAAGTCAAGTTGGGGGAAGGGTACTAGGCAGAAGTCAAGTTGGGGGAAGGGTACTTTTGGAAAAGGGTTGGGTTTTCAACCAATAGAAATGTGTGATTACATTTGAAAAAAAGGGGGAAGCACTGAGATTTGAAATTAACATGTATATGTGTGGAAAAAGAAAGGGAAAGTTTGCCATTATCTGGTTCTGCTGAGAGGAGAGAGGTGTAAAGAACAGAGATCCTGGCTCTGATAATCTGCTGTTTGAGTGCCACATTTCTTTCACAACTAACTAATTTTAAAGGTGAGTTTAGAGTTTGAGAGGGGATGTATATGGTAAATTAAGAAATGAATAATAGAAATGGAATTCCTTTTGTTGAAGTTGTGTTTATCATTTTCTGTTTTGGGAGAAATTTAAATGTGAGGAACATGTAAAATAATATGGACTATGTTTTCACGATAAATTAAGGTGTACTGGTAAAAATAAGGAATACTTTAAGGGTTTCAGGTTGCACTCAGTAATGCAAATACATACAGCATCAGTAAGGCTGGTTGCCCTTGCTGGAGTGTAGGCAGTCACCCAGGTTACAAATGGTGCTGGTTTGAAAAAGCAGTTTGGACATGTGCTGTTTTCAGAATCTGAAAAGTGGATTCAAGATGTGTCAGTCTGTAAAAGTGTTTATCACTTGCCAAAAAAAAGAAAAGTAAGTGTGCTTTCAAATTGGCAAAGAAATTTCGTTTTGTGACTAATGTGAAAACATGACTCTGTGTGCAAAGAGGAATTACAGGCAGAGATGTATTGCGTATTGCTCTGGTGATTTCACAGTTGCATTAGATGGAAAGGGTGAGCCATTTTTTTGTGTAGAAGCAGACTCTTAGCACACACCCAGCTGCTTATCCTGTGGAATCATGCACAGTATTCACAACCGAGTGGGGTTTGAGGTTTCAGTCAGTAATGCAAATACATTCAGCATCACTAAGGCTGGTTGCCCTTGCTGGAGTGTAGTGAGTCACCCAGGTTACATATGGTGCTGGTCTGAAAAAGCAGTTTGGACATGTGCTTTTTTAAGAATCTGAAAAGTGGATTCAAAATGTGTCAGTCTGTAAAAGTACTTATCACTTGCCAAAAAAAAGACTAGTAAGTGTGCTTTCAAATTGGCAAAGAAATTTCGTTTTGTGACTAATGTGAAAACATGACTCTGTGTGCAAAGAGGAATTACAGGCAGAGATTTATTGCGTATTGCTCTGGTGATTTCACAGTTGCATTAGATGGAAAGGGGGAGCCATTTTTTTGTGCAGAAGCAGACTCTTAGCACACACCCAGCTGCTTATCCTCTGGTATCATGCACAGTATTCACAACCGAGTGGGGTTTGAGGTTTCAGTCAGTAATGCAAATACATTTAGCATCACTAAGGCTGGTTGCCCTTGCTGGAGTGTAGTCAGTCACCCAGGTTACACATGGTGCTGGTCTGAAAAAGCAGTTTGGACATGTGCTTTTTTAAGAATCTGAAAAGTGGATTCAAAATGTGTCAGTCTGTAAAAGTGTTTATCACTTGCCAAAAAAAAGAAAAGTAAGTGTGCTTTCAAAATGGCAAAGAAATTTCGTTTTGTGACTAATGTGAAAACATGACTCTGTGTGCAAATAGGAATTACAGGCAGAGATTTATTGCGTATTGCTCTGGAGATTTCACATTTGCATTAGAGGGAAAGGGTGAGCCATTTTTTTTGTGCAGAAGCAGACTCTTAGCACACACCCAGCTGCTTATCCTGTGGAATCATGCACAGTATTCACAACCGAGTGGGGTTTGAGGTTTCAGTCAGTAATGCAAATACATTCAGCATCACTAAGGCTGGTTGCCCTTGCTGGAGTGTACTCAGTCACCCAGGTTACACATGGTGCTGGTCTGAAAAAAGCAGTTTGGACATGTGCTTTTATCAGAATCTGAAAAGTGGATTCATAATGTGTCAGTCTGTAAAAGTGTTTATCACTTGCCAAAAAAAAGAGTAGTAAGTGTGCTTTCAAATTGGCAAAGAAATTTCGTTTTCTGACTAATATGAAAACATGACTCTGTGTGCAAAGAGGAATTACAGGCAGAGATTTATTGCGTATTGCTCTGGTGATTTCACAGTTGCATTAGATGTAAAGGGGGAGCTATTTTTTTATGCAGAAGCAGACTCTTAGCACACAGCCAGCTGCATATCATGTGGAATCATGCATAGTATTCACAACCGAGTGGGGTTTGAGGTTGCAGTCAGTAATGCAAATACATTCAGCATCACTAAGGCTGGTTGCCCTTGCTGGAGTGTAGTCAGTCACCCAGGTTACACATGTTGCTGGTCTCAGAAATGGAACCAGATGTATTGTGGAGTTATTTGAGATATATTTTTGTGATTATACTTCTGAAACAAAAATGTCAGACGGTATTTTAAAGAAATAAGTATTGATATTAGATGATATTTTTTAAGAATATTATGCATTTCTATAAAGTTATGTTTATGCAAAAAGAGATTGTGGGCTTTTTTAAAACAATCTTTGAGATTGTTAATTTTTTTTTTGCCCGCTGTTAAATGATGAATGCAATTGCTTTCACAATTTATAGTGAAATGCAATATATTCTGAAAACAGCAAAAAAAAGGCAAAACATTTTTTTGAAAAATATGTAAATATGTGTACTGTATTATAAAATGTTTTATTAAATATTAATACTTTTTTCTTTTTTTTCAGATTGAGATAGAAAATTTTCGAAAACTAGAACCATTTTTAAAGCAATTAAAATTAAATTTAAATTAATAAATATTTTTTTGAGTGGGTATGGTAAGTCAAAAATTTCATGGTCCCTTTTTTCCACTTCTCCACAATCACATTTTCAGTTTTTCATTGTAGTCTCTCAAGGACCTTGTAATGTGATAATTGATTTTTAGTGTTTTTTTTAAAAAAAATAAATAAATTACGCGTACCGTACGCGTACGGTAAAAAAAAAATCAAAAAAAAGTTTTAAAAACATATATAAAAAATAGTTGAAAGGTAAGGTTGGCTCTTACAAGAGCCGTTGTGTTCATGCAGGGACAGAGGAAAGAAAGAATGGGAATATTAGTCGGTACGACAAATGTGCTGATCTATTTTATTGTTCACTAAGGAAACACTGGTCTCCCTATGACAAATTAGATCATGACAAGTGGCGCACCGTATTTCAACCCTCACAAACCGATGGTTTGTTTCCAGAGGAGTAGAAAAAGGAGATGCTCCCACCACAGATGAAGGGCTCACCTGACCTGCCGAAGATGGACTCGGCCCTGCAGATGATGGACCAGGCTGAGCTGCTGTGGATGTGCTTGGTTGACTTACTGAAGGGTTACCTTCAGTATGTCGAGCATGTGTCCTTCTGTGTACATCTTTAAGGTGTCTCAACATGGTGTGATTCCCGAAGGAATACTTCTTGTTGGGATTCCCTCTTGAAAGTACACGGCCACACAGCTTACAAGTCACTAAGGGTGCATTTACCTTTTTCTTGCCCTCTGGAAAAGTAAAATACTCCCATATGAAAGAGGTCTTTTCTTTCCTCCTTCTCTGCCTCAAGGTAGTGCTGCTAGCCTCACTCTCAGAAGAGCTCTGCTGTTCTGCCATCGTATCACAAAGACAACCCAGCTCCTTCTCCTAAGGGATCACAAGCAGAAATGAGGGGAATGGGTGTGGTGTAGGAGAGTTCTAGAACTGAAAGTAGTTTCAACCAATCAAAATTTGTGTTTCATGATCACATGACCCACCGTGCGCGTACGTTACGCTTACGGTGCGCTTACGGTGCGCTTACGGCAAAAGTACGCATGCGCGTAAAAAAGACACGCGCTCGCGCGCATGCGCATAACAGTCACTCCCCAACACTTCCGCGTAACGTGCGCGTGTAGCGTACACGCCTACGCGCCCCACGCGCAGTACGCGGGGCTACGCAAATTGCATAACTATACGCAGAGTAGATAAATTACGGACATTGTGTAAACCGTACGCTTACCGTACGCTTACCGTACGCGCACTAAAAAAAAAAAAAAAAAAATATTTTCAAAGTTATACTAATATATCTTACCTGTTTGGTAAAATAAAAAAAGAGAAAACTTGAAATATTGCAGATTTTTTAGAAAAAAAACATAGTGTTTTAAGAGAATAAAAAGTTAAAAAAAAACTTGTTTTTTTTTTAAAAAAAACACATTTAATATAAGAATTTATTATAAAAAAATCAATAAAAAAAAATATGGGAATCACATATGTTATAGCTAAGAATTAGCATTTAAAAAACCATACAAATTCACTGAAAAAACCATGGGTTTCACACACGTTATAGTTAGAAATTAGCATTTAAAAAACCTTGCAAATTCACTGAAAAAACCATAGGTTTCACACATGTTATAGTTAGGAATTAGCATTTAAAAAACCTTGCAAATTCAGTGAAAAAACCATAGGTTTCACACACGTTATAGTTAGCTGGACATTTCACTCGTAAAAAAACAATGAAATTTCCCCGTTATAGTTAGTTAAGCTAACTACAACTCGTGCGCCCGCAATGCACTGCTGATGACGTCACATATTACATCACTCATGACATGGTCAGTGACATCACTCATGACATCACTGATGACATCTCAAATGACATCACTGATGACATCACTGATGACATCATCCATGTGATAGAGTGGCAGACCTCCTCTCACCCTAATATAACCTTTGATACACACATTCAAAAATAGAGACTGAAATTTTCAAAAAAATGGACATACCAATACCAATTACAACAACCTCTTCAATAATTCTAAGATCCACATAAACATCCACTTATTCACCAACAGTCCTGTACAGTCACTCATTCGTGTACTCACACATCATATGTACTCATACACCTATACATCCTGTAACACAATGCCTCTCATCCATAGAGTTACTCACACACATAGTTACTCATGCTAATAAAGAATCAAACATACATTTATTCGCATATACAGTTATACACACACCACCACACTTACTTCTACGGAAACTTACACATACTTAGTCTTTTAAACAATCACTTATAGAAACACATACTTATTCATACAGGAACTCTTTCAATCTCTCACTCTCACATACACTCACTTATATACACCAATAGTCACATATACTAGTTTAAAACATATGTAGTTACTCATAAAGACACTATTGAGACAGCCATTCACTCACTAACACACCCATACACACACTCTTCCACCCATACAGTCCTGCACATATGCCGTCTTCAACACATACAAACAGTGAGTCACTCATTCATGCACTTATGCACTACGTAATACCCCCCACTGAACCATACAGACACTCAGACACTCATACTGATACTCAAAAAACCAACTAATAACCTATATAGACACTCATGTTGCTGCTCACCAACCCATGCAGCCACTTATACACAAAGTGAGAGACTGATACAGGTATTTACACATTTAAACATTACTCACTTAGCCATGTATTCAATAAGATACACTTAATCAGTCAGTAATACAATCAATTTTTCAAAAACAAATTATCCATTTAGACACTTATATACTCATTTATTCTTCCATCGACCTTGAGATATATAAAACATATTTAATTTTCAGAAAAACACACATTCACTGGATGATGTCATCAGTGATGTCATCAGTGATGTCATTTGAGATGTCATCAGTGATGTCATGAGTGATGTCACTGACCATGTCATGAGTGATGTAATATGTGATGTCATCAGCAGTGCATTGCGGGCGCGCGAGTTATAGTTAGCTTAACTAACTATAACGGGGAAATTTCATTGTTTTTTTACGAGTGAAATGTCCAGCTAACTATAACGTGTGTGAAACCTATGGTTTTTTCACTGAATATATATATATATATATATATATATATATATATTATTGCCACACACGTCCTGCCACGGAGGGAGCACTTTCAAAGCCGGTGCTCGCGTCGAGATCAGGACAGCGATCTCGTAGTCAATATATTAATCTACCGTGACCAGGAACTACGGTTCGAAACGCGTAGGGAGGATTACGATTTGGAATTAAAATAACATCTTTTCTGCCGAGATGAGTGCCGCGTCATTCTTTTGCTTTTGAGACTGATGTATATATATATATATATAAATATATATATATATATATATATTTTCAACGTCTCGATTACTCGAATTGCTTCTTCCTGCCCCTTTAACCATTCGTTAATGCAGCTCATAAAGAAAATAATCGCACTCTCAGGATCGTCGCACTCTCAGGATCGGCACACTACCAGAGGTTTATTCGCCAGTAACGGTTGAGCAAGGGGTGGGTTTAGAGCAAAATGCAAAATCCACCTTTACACCTACACTCCCTCTAGATGCTATTGACACTTTTGAGGAGGTTATCATACAAGAGCTGAAAAGATTGGCCTGTAGGAACTGGCAAGCAAAGTTCATGACAGTGGCACAGATAAAAGCCATAAGGGATCTTGAGGAAGATGATTCTATTTTTATTAGACAATCTGACAAGAGGGACAATGTAGTTGTGATGTCCAAAGATATGTATTTAAAAGACGATTACAGCCAATGAAATGTCAGCCAATGTGATGAAAAAGTAAACAAGGAAAGCATTGTCCAATACAATTCAGCACACTGTGAGAAACTGAGAGAGTGGAGAGAACAGGGTTTAATTGAGTGGGAGGGGTTCAGATTACTGTACTGTGAACATCTGAGGCTATCCTCTACCTCCTCCCCAGGGCCAGCAAGCCCTCGGATAGATCTATTGTCTCTTCCCAGTGATATTTACTGGCAAACACATTAAGATATATAGATTTTTCTTACATCCATTTGTGATAGCTCTATCCTACTGCACCTAAGGTAGCAGTGACTTCCTATCACACGTTGAGGGTATTCACTTGGAGGAGGACTTTCTACTACTCACCTTTTCTGTATTTGATGACAGCTATTTCAGACAACTTCTGGGCACAGCAATAGGAACATGTTTTCCAACTAGTTTTGCAAATCTCCTGATGGAAGGAACAAGTTGTCAGTACCCGGGACCTTTTTAACAAGCATGTCATCATGTGGATCAGGTTTATAGATGACATGTTTGTAATCTGGAAAGGCGATACAGCAGAAGCTGAGGAACTTATAATCTGTCTTAGTGAGAACACCTGGAATTTCAAGATTTCTGGGCAGTTTAGTACATAAGAGATTGAGTTCCTCAATATCAAAATAAGGGCCATGGGTAACAAACTGGTCACCAACCAACCATAGCAAGAAACACACTTTTACATGCCCGTCTTAGTCTCTGGAAATCTTTAATTCATAGTATTCCATATGGCGAATTACCTAGGACACGCCAGAACTACGGTACTGAAGAAACCTTTGAACTGGAGTATAACAATGATGACAAGATTCAAAGAGAGAGGTTGTCCAAGAGAAACACTAAAGACAGCATTAATACCGGTTTGTCAAGTAGAGGGACAAAATCTTTTAGAACCCAAGTGTAAGTAAAAAAAAAAGTAAGAAAGTAACAAGGTGAGATTTCTTACATCTTACAATGAGAAAGCTAAGGATGTAAGGAGGATATTGGCCAAACCCTAGCAGATTCTTACCACTGAACCAAGTCTAATGAGATAGCTAGACTCTGATCCTAGAGTTACTTTTAAGAGAGGAAAGACCCTGAAGGGTACACTGAGCAAGAACTCAGAAACTAACAACAACAATAACATGAAGAAATATAAAAATTGCTTGAGGTTTTATGCCCGTACGAATTGCAAGGCTTGCAAAAAAGGTTCTAGTGTGAAATGTTACCACAGCTCCATGGCATGGTGAGGAGAGAGTTATAAAGAAACACCTTACAAGTAACTCTGACTTTGCTGTACATATTATAGTGTGTCCATGTGGCAAACAGTCCATGGGTAGCACAATCCACCCGGTAAAGAAACGTATCTTGAAGTACCTTTGGGCCATTATGCATAGAGACCAAGAGTACCCAGTGGCACAACACTTTGCAGAACACCAGTAAGAGTAACCTCTTCAAATTTTTCACAGTTGACAGAGAACTACTTACTAAGAGTGGTGGCTATAGGACATTGTTTCTTAGATTATTAGAATCTGGATAAAGTGTGGAGCTACACACCAACACCCTGAATGGATTGAATGAAGATGAGGAATTAGGAGTACATTTGGGTTAGAATTGAGTTTGCATCCCAAATTAGCCTCACATTGTGTATCCCTACGACATTAAATGATTTTAACATTTGTACTCTTAAAGGTCTTTGGAAAGTTTGTGTCTCTCTTTCCACACTGATAAAACTGTCTGTGCCTAAACCCACTTGGGCTCTCTACCTTTTGTAACTTTGCTTACATTAATATGTGCATGACTGGTCATAGGAACGACTGAAATGATTTGTGAATGGGCTAACAAATGAAGATTGTTTCACTGCAAAGATGGTCGCCAACTTCACTGCAGTTTAACTCTGTTTTATGCCCTGTTCGATCTTGCTTAATCTTTGGTGGATATAGAGCACAGCTTGTTTGCACACCATGCTTTGATCAAGGTGGTTTGCGCTGAAACGTATTGGGGTACATGATGCCTCACTTGATGTTGAAATTGGAATGAAGGATTATGAATATTTTAGTCCTATGGTTTTGTCTGCAATTAGAAATTTTTTTGGATGCATATATAACCCAGTGGCAGGTGCCATGGGGTAGTTATAGTTAGGATTGCTTTTCCATAGACATGACGTTTTTTGGTTTGCTAATAACTTTGATGCTGTTTGACGAATCTTGACAAAATGTCCTGTAAAGCGTCAAGGTAATCCGTCAAAAGGGGGCAGAGAAAATGTGGGGTCCCAAAAGCAAATTTCCCTATGCATTTTCCATGGAGTTCTGTAGGAACCTTTACCGAAAAAACAGCTGAGCAGAATTACACCAGATTTGGCAGGAAACTTAACTTGGGTCCACAGGTTCTGCTTTTTGTGATTTGGTGTAAATCCATGCAGTAGTTTGTAAAAAATTAAGGTACACAATATTTGTCCATCTAGACGGTTGGGTCGGAGGGACTCCTTTGAGAGTCTTGCAGGAGCGCCAATACAAAAATAGAGTGTCTTGATTGGCCCAGGGGGCATTTTTTGCCTTGTGCTATTTCTCCCAGACTTCTGTAGCACCGAGCGCTCTGATTGGCTTCCAGCATCTTGAGAAAATATTTACTGCCAGCCCTTACAGGACGCGGTGACGTAGTCCCTTGTTCTGAAGTTAAAAAAAAGAATAGGGGGCAGGTAGACCCTGTGTGGGGGTGGGGACACCCATTGGGCCCAAAACAAATACATTGTTTTGCTGCAATTGCACGGGAGTCCCACATGACGTTGGGGAAAAAATGGTGCCTACCATTCTTTTATATATATGGGGAGGGGTGCATCAGTAGAACCCGCCCCCAGTCCATTTTGCAAAGGTTTTTGCAAAGAGGTGGCTTCATTCGATTTACTGTTTTTACTTCTCTGTAATTTTTCAAACAATTCTAATTTGTACCTGAAGCTCATTCTGCCTGGTACCTTCTCGCCATCCTCTTGTAATGCTGTGCCCACATTGGCTGATTAATGTAACAGAGAGGCTGCCGCCTCATTTCCACCTTCCTTGGATTCACCCTCCAATATTGTTGTCTCCATATTCAAGCAATCAATCAATCAATCAAGAAATTTGTAAAGCGCCCTACTTACCCTTGAGGGTCTCAAGGTGCTGGGGGGAGGGGTGCTGCTACTGCTCAAAAAGCCAGTTCTTGAGTAGCCTCCTGAAGGACAGTAGGTCCTGGGTCTGTAGGAGGATGGGGAGGGTGTTCCAGGTCTTGGCGGCGAGGTAGGAGAACAATCTGTCGCCGGTGGTCGCTCTTTGGATGCTGGGGACGGTGGCGAGGGCGAGGTCGGTGGAGCATAGCTGGCGGTTTGGGGTGTAGAAGGAGAGTCTTCTGTTGAGGTATGCTGGTCCGGTGTTGTGGAGTGCCTTGTGTGCGTGGGTGAGGAGCTTGAAGGTGATCCTCTTGCTGACGGGAATCCAGTGCAGATCTCTCAGGTGGGGTGTGATGTGGCTGTGGTGGGGGATGTCGAGGATCAGACGTGCAGAGGCGTTCTGTATGCATTGTAGACGTTTCAGGAGTTTGACTGAGGCTCCTGCGTAGAGGGTGTTTCGTAGTCCAGCCTGCTGCTGACAAGGGCCTGGGTGACCATTCTTCTTGTTTCAGTGGGGATCCACCTGTAGATATTGCGGAGCATGCGGAGGGTGTTGAAGCAGAAGGATGAGACGGCGTTGACTTGCTTGGTCATGGAGAGTGTTGAGTTGAGGATGAACCCCAAGTTGCGTACATGGTCGGCGGGTGTCGGTGCTGCTCCCAGTGCGGTTGGCCACCAGGAGTCATCCCAGGTTGAGAAGGTGGGGCCAAGGATGAGGACCTCTGTTTTGTCCGAGTTCAGCTTCAGGCAGCTGTTCTTCATCCACTCGGCGAAGGCTTTCATTCCTTCGTGGAGGTTGGTTTTGGCGGTGAGGGGGTCCTTGGTGAGGGAGAGGATCAGCTGGGTGTCGTCGGCATAGAAGATGATGTTGAGGTTGTGCTGTCGGGCGACATGGCTGAGCGGAGCGGAGCCATTTAGACGTTGAACAATTTAGACGTTGAACAATGTTGGACTGAGGGATGATCCTTGGGGTACGCCGCAGATGATCTTGGAGGCTTTGGAACGGAAAGGGGGGAGGCGGACGCTCTGGGTTCTGCTGGAGAGGAAGGAGGTGGTCCAGTCCAGAGCCTTGTCTCGGGTCCATGCGTTGTGAAGGCATGTGCGTAGGGTACGGTGGCAGACAGTGTTGAAGGCGGCTGATAGGTCGAAGAGGATGAGGGCCGCGGTTTCGCCGTTGTCCAGCTGGGCCCTGATGTCATCGTGGCAGCGATGAGGGCAGTTTCGGTGCTGTGGTTGCTGTGGAACCCAGACTGGGACGGGATGTAGTTCTGCTCGAGGTAGCGGGTCAGCTGTCTGTTGACGGTTTTCTCGATGACCTTCGCCGGGAACGGGAGCAGGGAGATGGGCCGGAAGTTCTTGAGGTCCCTTGGATCCGCCTTGGGTTTCTTGAGTAAGGCATTGATCTCAGCATGCTTCCAGCTCTCCAGGATGGTCGCGGTCTCTGAGGAGATGTTGATGGCTTTGCGGAGATGGGGTGCGATGTTGGCGCTAGCTTTGTTAAAGATGTGGTGCAGGCATGGGACTGACATAGAGCATGGATGATGTTCATGATTTTGATGGTGTCGTCGTTGTTTATGTTGATCCAGGTGGGCAGGGGGGTTGATGTGGGTGGTGGCCGTGGGGTCTGAGGTGTCGGTGGCTGTCGGGGCAGTCAGGTTGTTGAAGCTGTCGTGGATGTCTGCAATCTTGCAATGGAAGAGGGTGGCAAGGGAGTCGCACAGGTCTTGCGATAGTGGGATATCGTTGGTGTTGGAGCTGGGGTTGGAGAGTTCCTTCACGATGTTGAAGAGCTCTTTGCTGTTGTGCGCGTTGTTGTCGAGACGGTCCTTGAAGGATTCAAATTATGATGCAACCATGCACCATGCTAGTGCAATTAGCCAGGAAATCTTTGGTCTTTCCAAATATTTTCTGCTGTACGTACAGTGTGCAGGGCAGGTGTCCGACCAACGGACTGACGTCGTTCTCAAACTACTCCCGCTCTCCTCATTCAAACGTACTGCCAGCTGGAGTGTCAGTAATTATACATTGATCCAAAAAATCTGGCAAGTGACACTCACCGCTGGGATGTGGCCTGCTTGCCGGATTGACGGTCACTCGCTACTAGTATTTCTAAACCTACTTCTATATATTCAGTACCACAAAACTGAGACAGGATGGAAACAGCAAGCAATTCGATTTTGTATGCATACAGTAGTCATCCACCATCATTTAGGTCAGCAATTCCTTATGGTGAATTTGTAAGAGCTAAAAGGAATTGCAGTACAGAGAGATCAATTCTGGCAGTCAAAGGTGAAATGATCTCAAGATTCAAGCAAAGAAGCTACTACAACAATTTACTGAGCAAAGCCTGAGCAAAGCTTTAGAGAAAACAGATCAGAAATCATGTGATGAGATTTTGTAACCTAGGAAGGCTGTTGAACCACAACGATCATATCAATTGCGATTTGTCACCACATGCAGTAAACAGTTACATGAAGTCTTTGAGCTACTTTAAAAACATTTGGGACTACTGAGGGCTGAAGGGACGCTGCAGGATGTTGTAGAACTCTGACCTATAATGACATACTGGAAATGTCCTTCACTCCAGGACAATCTTGTAAATAGCCATTTAGCTGTTTACAGAATATTTCACAACACAATTGGATGCAACCAAAATCTGGCTTTTGTCTGTGTGGACATTGCAAAGCATGTAAATTAAGTACTTCAGTGACTGAGGTTGTTTATTTTAGTACGGGACGGAAGTACTTTATCAAGAAACATACTACAGAGTTCACATTCTATGGGATTGTGTGTCCATTTCCCAAATTGTATATTGAAAGCACATTTTTTGCCGTCACCAAGACTATCCTTGAACACACCAAGGCAGTAACCCACGGAGATTTGAATTGGAGCACAGTAAAAAACGTAATTGTGATTGGACTAAACTGAGGCTCATTGGGATTTAACACATCATCAAACATATTAGTGGTGGCAACAGAACCTTGGAATTGCATAGATTGGAGCCCTGGCCCCTAATTCAATTAAATGCGAAGGCCCCGTTGGGAATGAATTTCGATGAGGAATTATCCGTACATTTGTAAGTAATCAACAGCAATCACTTTGTGAACTGGTTCTTTTCTTAACTGTATTTCTGCACTTTACATTTTCACTAGCAGGGCACTAATATATTAGGACAGACCTAACAATTGTGTTTTCTCTTTTCCTTAGGGAGAAGGATAGACATTGGAGAGAAAATCCTAACCCAACGTTTCGATTAGCTAACCTAGGCAAAATATTAGGAAATGGTACTGTGGATGGTTTAATGATGATCTGATTTAGAATATGAGTGAATTATTCAAACTGTCCAGATACTGCATATAATGAATTAATAACCATAACAAGGTTGGCTTTGGGTCGGATGAAGTGTACAAATTATCTACTAGTGCCAGGATAATTTTGATGTAATCGTCTACATTAAATTGTTATATCCATCTCAACTTAGATTCGTAATCTTTTATATATATTCTCCTTGTCATTGGTGATGGTGAATACGGTGTAGATTTAATGACTTTGAGAAAACAGGGCTTGTTGCATGTGTTCCCCCACTTTTTGCCCCCATTTTTGACTGATACTTGTGGTTACTTACTCTGATTGTGCCTTGGGCACTGCTAACCAGTCCCAGACCCAGTGCTCTGTGTAAAAGGTATATATATGGTAATTAGGTATAATTTCAATTGATACTGTCACCCTCCCTGTATGTAAGGGTGGGTGACAATTTCCGTTCCGCTCGCGGAAATTGCGAAAATTCGACATTTTCGCGTTCCGCGTGGAACTCGAAAATGTCGAAACTTTCGCAATCCGCGGCGGAACAGAAATATGCACGGCAGGATTCATTCTGGCACGATGCTCCTGTCATTAAACCTCAACAGGAAGCCCTTACAGACATAAATAAAGCAGGTGCCCGAGTTGAAGGTCAAAGTCAGTAACGCATTATTCAGCACAAAAGATTCGTGAGCACGGTGGAGGCTAGGCAGGTGTGCTTTCTCCCCATATCTACCGTCAGCAATTTGCTGTAATCATTGATGGAGGTCTGTGCATCCATGGGTTTCTCGAGCGCAACCCCCGTGTAGTTCCTGACACCAGGAGCTTCTGTCTCCTCATCTGCTGCTCTGGTCGGTCTCTGACCCTTTATAAACAAGAGGCATGTGAATGAACTGCATAGGAGCCCCGCCCCACACACTGGCGGTGTGCAAAGTCTTCCCGCCCTTTCCCCACTATGATGGACAGCTCACTCAAGGGACCCCGGCGCCCATCGGCGCAGTGGCAAACTTACAGACACACATGGTCACTGGAGACAACTCTTCTGGCCCTTTACGCAGCTGTAGTGTAGGAAAAGCACTATACATTTACCCGATGTAGCACTTACTGATTAGTGATTAGCCAGTAGAAAGTACTCCAGTTGAGTAGAGGTATTGCACAAAACGGTGGCATCTAAGCACTTACAGATATAAATAAAGCAGGTGCCCGAGTTGAAGGTCAAAGTCAGTAAGGCATTAATCAGCACAAAAGATTTGTGAGCACGGTGGAGGCTAGGCAGGTGTGCTTTCTCCCCATAACTACCGTCAGCAATTTACTGTAATCATTGATGGGGGTCTGTGCATCCATGGGTTTCTCGAGCGCAATCCCCATGTAGTTGCTGACACCAGGAGGTTCTGTCTCCTCATCTGCTGCTCTGGTCGGTCTCTGACCCTTTATAAACAAGAGACATGTGAATGAAATGCATAGAAGCCCCACCCCACACACTGGCGGTGTACAATGTCTTCCCGCCCTTTCCCCACTATGATGGACAGCTCACTCGAGGGACCCCAGCGCCCATCGGCGCGGTGGCAAAGTTACAGACACACATGGTCGCTGGAGACAACTCTTCTGGCCCTTTACGCAGCTGTAGTGTAGGAAAAGCACTATACATTTACCCAAGGTAGCACTTACTGATTAGTGATTAGCCAGTAGAAAGTACTCCAGTTGAGTAGAGGTATTGCACAAAACGGTGGCCTCTTCTTGGATAAATATGCAGGACAGGATTCATTCTGGGACGATGCTCCTGTCACAAAAATTAAACCTTAACAGGAAGCCCTTACACATATAAATAAAGCAGGTGCCGGAGTTGAAGGTCAAATTCAATAATGCATTAATCAGCACAAAATCTCCGTGATCACACAAAATTTTGCGTGATCGCGGAGATTTTTTGCCGTTTCGCGATATTTTGCGAAAGGCACTTTTGCAAATTCCGCCCACCCTCACCTGTAAGTCCCTAGTACATGGTTGGGCATGTAGGTTTAGAGCCCCAATAGATTTAATGCACTTAAGTGTGCACTGCTGTGGTGACTGCTGTCATTTTAAAGGCCACCCTGCTTATAAGCTGCTTTCAAAATAAACCCATGTCCAAATTTGACTTGGCAATTAATGATACTTCCAAACATCTTATTTTTACATAAAAGTTACCCCTAATGTTTACCCTAGGTGCCTCAAGAGTAGGATGCATTGTTGTAATACACATCAACATTATAAATTATGTTTTCTATGCCCTGGTGAGGGAAAACCTGCCAATTTCATTTTTCCATATGGTAGTACATTAGCTCCATAAGCTAAGATGAGAAGGCTTTAAGAAACTTGAAAAAAGCCGGGGTGTGGCTTGACACGTGGCCAAGATGGTGGCTTCCCAGTGAGACTTCAGAGAGCGGTGCAAAGTGCGGCAGTGTGACGGCAGCTTCCCATCTCTGTCTGTCAGGTAAGAGTTCACCAGGTGGCAGTAATGTGCAGGGCTGACTGTATAGGTTCTTTCAGCGTTCGGGGAGCCGCCGGTGAGGAGTTGTAGGCGTCGTGCTTCGTTTCCCCAGAAGCAGCCGCCATTTTGTCTGCTATAGAGAATTTAAGGACAATGTTCACTACATTTTCAATATTATAATGGTCTCTACCTCTTTGTCCGTACTGGATACAATTCCTGCTCTTTTTTTTTTTACAAGTAAATATCTGTGAGAAACTTTACAGTAAGACTGTTGGGAGAAGATACTTCTATTCAATAGTTGCAGATTCTAAGACCAGTTTTTCATGTTACATGCACACTTTTGGATGTTTCTGCCACTCTTGTGACCTAGTGCTTGCTTGTTATTATTTATTGGCACCACCTAATTTTTGTGCCTAAATCAGAGGTTTTATGGGCAATTTGAATGCCTTTAAAAAGAAGCCCCTTAAGCCTTCATCAGGTTAAAATCTCAAGCGCTTCTCTGTGTCATTGGTATCCACTACAATGGAAAAATGTTCCTCACAGAAAGCTCCCACTTATGACTCCTTCTCTGTTGTGGCAGGCATGTCTACGCAACCTCCTGTAGGTAAGCCGTTGATTAAGAGGATTCACAACTAAGCCCAAGAGCGAGGTTGTGTCCATTGGTTTTTAGATTTGATTCGGCTTTTTTGAACAATCCACGATAAAAAGAAGCCATTAAGAGAGATAGACATTTATCTAGGGAAGACGTTTACACCCCTATCTTCAGTATTAGAATTGTGGCTAACCTGAGAAGGAAGCTGCCATTGGGGAAGAGATTTACCCCCAGTGAATATCAAGTCTTTGATGAATGTGTTGGGAGACATTGATCAGTAGTTTTTAGCCTGAAGAAGGTGGTGAACCAAATCATACCACCGAAACGCGTCGCTTTGGTTAAGAATGCACCCAAATAATACCTGGTTTTAACAAGAGAAAAAGAACGTCATTTAACATCAAACCAGGACTATTAACATCATTGTATATGTATTTGGAGTGGCTATTGGATTTATCAGGTTTTTTGATGATTTTGTAGCTGGGTGAATTCTCCCATTTGACTGTGGATTAATTATTTTTAACACTGTGTATTGATGATACATATGTTTTTTAATCTCTTTGTATATATTTTGAATTTATGCGGATCCTAAAATAATAAAAGTATATAATAGAATTTATATTACGTTTTTGGTTTCTATTGGGTGCTGTTGATTGGGCCTTGAGTGGATGATAGTAAAGAGTTTCTGTATGCTTTTAAAAAAGAGCCCAAAGGGATCTTGTCTTTGACAGCTATTGCCTTAGATGCAGAAAAAGCTTTTGATCATGTAAATTGGTCTTTCTTGTTCCATAAGCTTGCTTGGTTTGGTTTTGGCCCCAAAATTATATCTTGAATTTCTCTTTTGTATTCTTTTCCTCGAGCAGCCATAAATGTTGATGGGATGACATCTTCCTATTTAACCCTCCATAGAGGGGTTTGGCATAGATGCCCTCTACCCCCTTTTCTTTCTAACTTAGCACTAGAATTTTTGTATAGAATTCAACAAAATACAAACATACATGGATTTACTTATAACTCCCAACAAGTTAAACTAACTGCTTGTGTGGATGATAGTTTATTATGTATGCCTCAGCTTCATTCCTTTCTGCTTTTATTTCATAAGTCTCTTCTTTTGCCTCAGTTTCTGGATATAAATTAAACACTGATAAATGCGAAATTTTTACCTCTTAATAAATTAACTTTTAACCAGATTTCTCGTTGTCTAACTTTAAGTGGCAACCTACACAAATTAAATATCTTGGTCTCCAATTTACTCAGTCCCTCTCTTCTTCAATTTCTCGTAATATGGATGCATGTATTCATAGGCTAACTTTCTTGATTAATTGGTGGCATCCTCTTTATTTGTCTTGGTAGGGTCGGCTCAACACTATCAAGATGATGCTTAGCATTTTTCCCCAGTATTCTAATTACCATTTCTAATATTCCCTGCAATATTCTGCTTAAATCTACAAAGATTAACTCAATACTATCTTCTATATTTGGAATAAAAAAAGCTTGTATGTCTTTATTTAATTTGAAATGCCCCAAAACTGAAGGTGGGGTACATTTTTCAGATTTTGTTAAGTACCATGAACCATTTTTATGAAAGGAATCTGCACATTGGATTCAGCCCTCCTCGTCACATATTCTATCACGAGCTGACTTGGAACGTGCTTTCTTGTCTCCTTTTTCCTTCAATGAATTCTTAACTTTTACACGAAAACCCCCAAAAACTTTGCTCCCATATTAAAAAATGCATGTAAAATGTTAACTTCTGTTATCTCGTACTCACCTAAAGACATACATTCTTTCCTTAGATCTACAGTTTGGTATACTCATTTCTCTTTTGTATACTACTCCTCGAGCAGCCATAAATGTTGATGGGATGACATCTTCCTATTTAACCCTCCATAGAGGGGTTTGGCAT
Organism: Triturus cristatus; assembly: GCF_964204655.1. Taxonomy (NCBI): domain Eukaryota; kingdom Metazoa; phylum Chordata; class Amphibia; order Caudata; family Salamandridae; genus Triturus; species Triturus cristatus. The sequence goes on along the minus strand of NC_140592.1, from coordinate 1,277,493,319 downwards.
AGATGCCCTCTACCCCCTTTTCTTTCTAACTTAGCACTAGAATTTTTGTATAGAATTCAACAAAATACAAACATACATGGATTTACTTATAACTCCCAACAAGTTAAACTAACTGCTTGTGTGGATGATAGTTTATTATGTATGCCTCAGCTTCATTCCTTTCTGCTTTTATTTCATAAGTCTCTTCTTTTGCCTCAGTTTCTGGATATAAATTAAACACTGATAAATGCGAAATTTTTACCTCTTAATAAATTAACTTTTAACCAGATTTCTCGTTGTCTAACTTTAAGTGGCAACCTACACAAATTAAATATCTTGGTCTCCAATTTACTCAGTCCCTCTCTTCTTCAATTTCTCGTAATATGGATGCATGTATTCATAGGCTAACTTTCTTGATTAATTGGTGGCATCCTCTTTATTTGTCTTGGTAGGGTCGGCTCAACACTATCAAGATGATGCTTAGCATTTTTCCCCAGTATTCTAATTACCATTTCTAATATTCCCTGCAATATTCTGCTTAAATCTACAAAGATTAACTCAATACTATCTTCTATATTTGGAATAAAAAAAGCTTGTATGTCTTTATTTAATTTGAAATGCCCCAAAACTGAAGGTGGGGTACATTTTTCAGATTTTGTTAAGTACCATGAACCATTTTTATGAAAGGAATCTGCACATTGGATTCAGCCCTCCTCGTCACATATTCTATCACGAGCTGACTTGGAACGTGCTTTCTTGTCTCCTTTTTCCTTCAATGAATTCTTAACTTTTACACGAAAACCCCCAAAAACTTTGCTCCCATATTAAAAAATGCATGTAAAATGTTAACTTCTGTTATCTCGTACTCACCTAAAGACATACATTCTTTCCTTAGATCTACAGTTTGGTATACTCATTTTATTCAAGTAAAGAATAAAACCATATACTGGCATCCTTGGAGAATTAAAGGGCTCATTTGGGTTCACCAAATATTTAAACAGGACTCTCTCTTTACTTTTCATCAGGCCCAGATACTCTTTGATTTGCCATCGAACTTTCGTAATAAATTCACAATTTTGCAAGACTCGGTTTTTTAAGCATGCACTTATTTCAAATCAATTTCCTCATCTTCAAATGTATCGCTCATTGCCTATCGCTGCTTTTTGACATACGCATACTAAAGCATTTACTATATACGCACGCCTATCGGATATTTCTAGTAATAGACCCAAATATAATACTGAATTAGCATGGAAAAAGGATCTCTGTATCACTTTGCCTATATCCACTTAGAAACAGCTTTGGATTAAAATTAGGTAGTCCCCCCGTGTAGCCAACACAACACAATCGCTTTGTTTCATATCTAACAGACTTTTCATGACTCTGAAATTTCTTCTTAGGTTAACCCAACTATCCCAGATACCTATAGGACCTGTTCCACACAGTCAGCTGACTTGAAGCATTTATTATTCACTTGCCCCTCTGTTGTTACGTTTTGGACAAAATCTGGAGACAAATCTAATTGATTTTTCATTCCAATGTACCATATTCTATTCCTAATGTATGTAACTGATGTTTGGATAAATGTATCTTTTAATGTAAAAATATTAAACCTGTTATTAGGAATTGCCTTTCAACAAATCTCATGAAATTGGAAGGATTCTTTACAGTTATCAGCCAAAGTTTGGTGGTATTCAGTATATGTAATAATATATGCAACCTTTATCTCTTGTTTTAATACGATAAGACCTATGGACACCCCTTACTCTATTCCTGGATAATTCAGCAAAAATGTATTTTACTTCTTCACCTGACATTCAAGAAGGTGTACAACCTCCTTGACCTCATATTTTGTTACACTATTTTATTACTATGTATCCTTTGCTCTTCATTGTATGATTCTTTTTATTCTTTTGATCTTTTGTATGTATATATTACATGTTTGTGTCCCCCCATTTTATCACCACTGTTTGTTAAGATATGTTGTAATATTATTTTTTACTTTAATAAACTTATCCTTAAAACTTAAAACTTTAATAAAACCTATCTTTGGACACGAGTTAGCTAAAATAATAATTCAAAGTATTAACATAATAGTTACGATAACTCTATCAACTTGCCAAGGTTAATTTTAAGGAAATGTGTATGATGTAATCACTCACTGTCATTATCTTTCTGTTTTGGATTTCTGCACTCTACATTTTTAGCCTGTCTTCACTTTTGTTTATTTTTTTCTATATATGACACTCATTGGTGTTAGTTGGACCACATGATAAAGAAAGATCAGGTTAAAACATGGCATGCACCTCCGAATTGCATGTTTTTGAAACAAATGAATTTGCAACCCATGAGCTCTGATTGAGACCGAAACGTCGATGGTTATATATATATATATATATATATATATATATATATATATATATATATATATATATATATATGTACATATATATATTCACAGAAAAAACCATAGGTTTCAGGCACGTTATAGTTAGGAATTAGCATTTAAAAAACCTCAGAAATTCCCTGAAAAAACCATAGGTTTCAGGGGTGTTATAGTTAGCTGGACTTTTCACAAAACCATTGAAATTACCCTGTTATAGTTAGTTCAGCTAACTATAACTCGTGCGCCCGCAATGCACTGCTGATGACGTCACATATCACATCACTCATGACATGGTCAGTGACATCACTCATGACATCACTGATGACATCTCAAATGACATCACTGATGACATCACTGATGACATCATCCAGTGAATGTGTGTTTGTCTGAAAATTAAATATGTTTTATATATGTATATCTCAAGGTCGATGGAAGAATAAATGGGTATATAAGTGTCTAAATGGACGATTTGTTTTTGAAAAATTGATTGTGTAACTGACTGATTAAGTGTATCATAGTGAATACATGGCTTAGTGAGTAATGTTTAAATATGTAAATATCTGTATCAGTCTCTCACTTTGTGTATAAGTGGCTGCATGGGTTGGTGAGTAGCTACATGGGTGTTTATATAGGTTATTAGTTGGTTTTTTGAGTATCAGTCTGAGTGTCTGCATGGTTCGGTGGGGGGTATTACATAGTGCATAGGTGCATGAATGAGTGACTCACTGTTTGTATGTTTTGAAGACAGCATGTGTGCAGGACTGTATGGGTGGATGAGTGTGTGTATGGGTGTGTTAGTGAGTGAATGACTGTCTCAATAGTGTCTTTATGAGTAACTACATATGTTTTAAACTAGTATATATGACTATTGGTGTATGTAAGTGAGTATATGTGAGAGTGAGAGATTGAAAGAGTTCCTGTATGAATAAGTATGTGTTTCTATAAGTGATTTTTTAAAAGACTAAGTATGTGTAAGTTTCCGTAGAAGTAAGTGTGGTGGTGTGTGTATAACTGTATATGCAAGTAAATGTATGTTTGATTCTTTATTAGCATGAGTGACTATGTGGGGAGTAACTCTATGGATGAGTGGCATTGTGTAACAGGATGTATAGGTGTATGAGTACATATGATGAGTGAGTACATGTATGAGTGACTGCATAGGACTGTTGGTGAATGAGTGGATGTGTATGTGGATCTTAGAATTACTGAAGAGGTTGTTGTAACTGGTATTGGTATGTCCATTGTTTTGAAAATTTTAGTCTCTATTTTTGAATGTGTGTATCAAAGGTTATATTAGGGTGAGAGGAGGTCTGCCACTCTATCACAAGGATGATGTCATCAGTGATGTCATCAGTGATGTCATTTGAGATGTCATCAGTGATGTCATCAGTGATGTCACTGACCATGTCATGAGTGATGTAATATGTGACGTCATCAGCAGTGCATTGCGGGCGCGCGAGTTATAGTTAGCTGAACTAACTATAACGGGGGAATTTCAATGGTTTTGTGAAAAGTCCAGCTAACTATAACACCCCTGAAACCTATGGTTTTTTCAGTGAATTTCTGAGGTTTTTTAAATGCTAATTCCTAACTATAACGTGCCTGAAACCTATGGTTTTTTTCTGTGAATTTCAAAGGTTTTTTAAATGCTAATTTCTAACTATGCCTACAGAGATAGGACATGTGAAGAAAGAAGAAAAAATGAACAGAAAGAAAAAAAAGAAGTGCAGAAAGAAGCAACAGAAGTCCTCAAAGACGAAGAAAAGTGCAGGAAGAAGGATAACGTGCAGAAAGAACAAAAAGAAGAGCAGAAAGAAGCCTTGTTGCAAAATCACCCTGTACCCTCAACTTTTTCAGACGGATACTGGTGGTAACTGAGTCTGACTAACCAGTCCTAGAGCCAGTGCTATGTTAAAAGACACTTAGAATACAGTGAAAACACCTACATACACTAGGGAACATTATGCGTTGGGGTCCCCCTGTGATTAGCATGACCTCCTCTGTAAGCCCCTAGTATATAATAGGGCAGGGGGATTAAAACTACCTCTTAAAACAGGCCACAGGGCGTTTTTGCACATGTTAACTCAGGCCCCGTCCCCTCCCTTCACCACTGTGTAAACACGCCCTGTGTCCGTTTTTAGTTGGGAGATTAAGTTCATTTGAATCCTGAGGGTCCCTAGGGTCCAACTAGCCCACTAGGTACCTCCAGTAAGTGCCACAGAGCTGCGTTGCAGAGAGGTGTAAAAAGTGGCACGGCCTGGACCACCTCTCTGCAATGCAGCTCAGTGGCACTTACTGGAAGCACTTGGTGGGCTAGTTAGCCCCCAGGGGCCCTCAGTATTGAAGGGAAATTATATCCCCAATTTAAAACGTGCCATAGTGCGTGTTTGCACACGTCACCTCAGGCCCCGTCCCCTCCCTTCACCACTGTGTAAACGCGCCCTGTGGCTGTTCTAAGTTGAGAGATTAAGTCCCCTTGAATCCTAAGGGTTCCTAGGACCAAACTAGACCACTAGGTACCTCCAGTAAGCGCCACAGAGCTGCGTTGCAGAGAGGTGTAAAAAGGGGCTTGGCCTCAGAACACCTGTCTGCAGCGCAGCTCCCTGGCGCATACTGGAGATGCCTGTTGGGCTAGTTGGCCCTCAGGGACCCTCAGTATTGAAGAGGAATTAATTCCCCAACTTACAACTCGCCAGGGGGCGCGTTTGCAGAGTGCTGCAAGGAGGGGGCATGGCCTCCGGCACGATGCCAGTCTTTTATTTATTTTAATTTTTTAAGAAGAGGGGCTGTGTGGTTCCCCTTCTTATTCTAATTTATTGGCCCTGATGACCCCATCCCCCAGGGCCTGTCTCCTAATTATATTTTTTTTACCCCAATCCCCAGGGCCGGCCACTGTTTTTTATTATTTTTAAAAAATATATATTTATCGACACACCTAGGACATGCTGGACAAACCGTACGTACCTATCACCATGACGATTTGCGTGATATTCATTAAAAGGTGACTATGCATAAAATGAATCCACGTGGAATGTATTTACACCACTAGAGAAGCGCTGACATGTCTGATGCCCTACCGTGCCTAATCCCGGTAGACACCCTTGTCGTTTATTTATACAAACATGGGTAGCTATTGACAGGCATATTTAATACACATGTAAATCAAGCCATTCAAAGGGGATTCGACAAAAATTTGACCAAAACTATGCAAGAAACCCCCCTCACGGTTAATAAAACACACATCCACTGCCGGATGTGTAATACTTTTTATTTTACTCTCTGGAAAGGGGACGAACATCACTTGAAAGTCACAGCGCGCTCCTGGCAGAGCCCAATGCTGTGTTACACCCACCATTGCCTGCTGAGTGCCACACACCTCCGTGTTGTATTCCACTAGCTAGTGCATATGCTATGACACTCTCTAGCCCATGTGCACTGTAACACCACCCCGTGAATATGTCATGCTACACTTGTCTTCGCACGGGTTATATTACCCCATCTAACGTGCCTTCCTCGATGCTTATGTTATAATGCACAGTGCTATGCCATACATATTACAATCTGGGATCCATATCTTTGTCACAGTGCATATGCAACGTTACACTCCCCAGCACATATTTTATATTACAACTTTAGAGACTAGTTAGGTTACACAACACTGCCCTGTGCATATTACACTCCAAGGCGCATATCGCATAGCACGTGCTAGTGCCTGTGCTATCTCGCGCTCTCCAATGAATCTGTCATTGCGCACAATGTATTGCATATTATATTTCACGCCTGGTTCATCTTATATCACACTTTTTGGTGCATAGTTTATACCATACACTATATCTAGTTTTCATTTTCAATCGTGCTCTCAGGACTATGTTCTATATAACACTGTGTTCACCTACCCTTTTCACGGGCATTACATTTTGCGATAGGGGGTGGAGGGTCAGGGGGTGTTTCTGCCAAGTGAGCCCGGAGTCACAGTCACAAATGTCCTCTTCTTCCTGAATAAAAGTGAGATTATGCTGCATACTTGTTCATATTTTAAGAAGTTCGCACAGACACACGTTTTAAAAACAATAAAGTTCCTAATACCCGCCTTCTCTGAACAGTTAGCTTGCTGCCCCATCCCCCTCCTCCCTATCCTCTGTTGTGTGAATCCATGGACTAGCCTCCTCCCTCCTGCCATGCATGGTCTGATGTGCTGCCACTGCCCTCAATTTAGTATGATGTACCAGTCCACTCCTCCTGCCCTCCATTGCCCAATTCTATGCCCCATCATTGACCGCCTGCTTAAATTCTGTGCTTAGCTTGCTGCCCATATTCTCCTTCCCCCTGCCCTCCGATGTCTTTGTGCATGCCCCTGCTCCATCCTTTTTGCCCACCATGTTCCATGGACCTGCCACTCCTATCTACTCTGAGTGTTCTGTTGAGCTGCCACTCCCCTCCCACCTGCCTAGCATTGTCAGATGACTGTAACCTGTCCCTGCCACCTCCACCATGCCTGTCCACATGCCATGCCCCTATACTCTTCCTCCTGTCCTACATGGTCCATTGTGCTGCCACACCCTTCTGCCCTCCCTGGTCTGTTGTGCTGCAACTGCTCCTGCTGCCTGCCCCATGCGGTCTGTTGTGAGGCCCCTTCCCCTGAACTATCTTGTCTGTGCACAGGTCCTGACCCTCCCTTCTATCCTCCATCGTCCTTTGTGCATGCCCCTGCACCCTCCTTCTTGCCCATCATAGCCATTGTGCTGCCACTAACCCTCCCACTTGCCATGCATGGTCTTCTGTGCTGCCATGGGCCCTCCCACCTTCCCTGTGTTGTCAGTTAGCTGCCCCTGACCCCCTCCCACCTTCCCTCCATGGTCTGTGTGTATGCCATCACAGTCTCACTGTTGCTCTTCATGGTGTGTCTTGCTTCTAGTGCCCATCCTGCCTGACCTCCATGGCTATCTTGCTGCTCCTGCCCTGCCCCCTTGCCCCCAGCCCTCTGTTTACATGCGCAGACCCCTACTCCCTCCCTCCTGGCTTGTCTGTTCCATTGTAATGCCCCTGATCCGTCCCTCCTGCCCTTTATGGTCTGTTATGCTGCAGCTATCTCTCCTGTCTTTCCATTATGGTCAGCTAGCTACCATTGCCTCTTGCCCCTCTGTTCTCTGTTGTCCATGTGCATGGTCCTGTCCCCTCCCTCTTGCTTTCTATGGATTGTTGTGCTGCACTCCCGTCCCGCATGCCCTGTGTGGTGTATTGTGCTGCTACAAACCCTGATGCCTGCCCTGCAGGGTCAGTTTGGTGCACCTCTCCATGTCCCTCCTGTCCTCTGTTATCCAAGTCCATGTCCCTACCCCATTTCCTTCCATGATCCAATGTACCATACTTGCGAACATTTTGAACTTGGTAAGAGGGAGATTTTGAAAAGAAACTGGGGTATTGATTTTCCCCTTTGAGTTACATTGAAAAAGAGGAGATTGTAGACAGGAGACAGATCAAATAAAGCCCATTTGAGCTTAAAAACATTAGACGTTTCCTGGCTGAATCGGGTCTGTTGGCATGTATGGTTGTACTAACATTGCCTCTTCCTTCTGCCCACAATGGTCTATTACATTGCCACAGCCTCTCTTGCAAGTCCTGTATTGTTGGTTTGTTGCCCCTGCCCCCCTTTCCACTGCCCTCCTTAGTCTGTTGTGCTGCCACGGCCCTTCCTGCCTGCTCAGTGTGGTTAAATTGTTGCCTTTGCACCCTCCTACCTGCCTTCAATTTTCAGAGTCCGTGCCCCTGGCCTCTGCCTCTCAACAGTATCCTAATGAACAACTAGATTGCTAACATTCTATATTTATTACAAAAGTGTGGAACGCCTGACGTCATCTTGATGTAATCAAAACTGTAATACCTAGAGCATTTCCTTTAGAAATTACATATATGAGAGGGTCTTATTGGCATCAAAATTATGGTTAGTGCTCTAAAAGACTAAAATAAGGACATATTTTCTGAGTTTTCAAATAGCGATAAAGCACTTTTAAATTATTTGTTATCTTTATGTTTTTTTATCCAGTTGACCACTTGATTAAATGTTGCACTTAGGGGAGAGGATGTGGTGTTACTTCCAGAACTGCAGACTTTGCAACTGGGGAACCAGGTTAAAGTTTCTGCTTCAGCTCGACATTCTGTGATTCTGGTCAAATCACTTAGTCTCCCCATGTCTACAACCAAAATGAATTTGTTCTTGTCTGATGTAACCAATGCTCATATAAAGCACTCCAATACCTGACAAGTCTGCACTATATAACACTGCAAAAACACAACATAATAAGTGTTTTGCACTCTTCTGTCATTGGGCTATGTTTGGGCTACATCTGGGTGATTTTGGGCTACATTTGGGCTCTTTTGTCTCCGGTGGCCATCTTGGGGGGAGATTTATTTGTTATGAAGTTTCCTAATTTCCTCATGTACTGCAGTCTCCTCAGTAGGAAATGCTTTCAGTTTTTTTACTTTGATTCCATCATGAAGGTATTCAGATATGTCACACATTTGCCATAAATTCTGAATGTTAGCACTCTAGTTGCTCATTAGATCACTGTAGTAAAACTACTGTTCACCATGGAAGTCTGCTCCTGGTATTAAAAGTGCATGTTTCAGTCTGCATGTCAGAATTTTTTAATGAAATAGAAGAGGATTTGAGAAGTCACTCAAAATGTGCCCTCATTTTCTTTCTTCAGCATTAATCATAATTTCTATGGCAAAATGAACCCCCTCATTGTGTTCCTTTTTAAATTAAATGTTTTAAGTGTTACCAGTTTATTCCAATCAAGATGGCTTCAGGTGTGCCATACTTTTGTCATAATGAAGACAGTAAGCGCTCTAGTTGTTTTTAAGAACACTCTGGGACATTCTGTCGTTGGGCTATACTTGGGCTACATCTGGGTGATATTTGGGCTACATTTGGGCTCTTTTGTCTCTGGTGGCCATCTTGGGAGACTTATTTGTTATGAAGTTTCCTAATTTCCTCATTTACTGCAGTCTCCTCAGTTGGAAATACTTTCAGTTTTTTACTTTGATTCCATCAAGAAGGCATTCAGATGTGTCACACATTTGCCATAAATTCAGAATGTTAGCACTCTTTTTGCTCATTAGATCACTGTAGTAAAGCTACTGCTCACCAGGGAAAACTGCTGCTGGTATTGAAAGTGCATGTTTCAGTCTGCATGTCAGAATTTTTTAATGAAATAGAGGAGGATTTGAGAAGTCACTCAAAATGTGCCCTAATTTTTCTTTCTGCGGCACTAATCATACTTTTTATGGAAAAATGAACCCCCTCATTTTGTTCCTTTTTAAATTAAATGTTTTAAGAGTTACCACTTTAATCCAAGCAAGATGGCTTCAGGTGTGCCATACGTTTGTCATAAGTAGGACTGTTAGCGCTCTAGTTGTTCTTTGGAACACTCTGGGAAGCTGCAGTAGAGCACCAAGGAATCAACTGACAGTCTCTGCCCTTGTTGGATGTACATGTTTTACTGAGAATGTCAGACTTCATTCTCACATGATTGAGAAAGATAATGTGAATTTACAGAAAATAAGCTCTCAGTTTAGCTTATAGATCACCTTCCAAACCTCTGTGGGAAAAGCATGAGAAAATATTTTTCTCTCAATCATGATATCCCAGCAGAAGGCTTTTTCACATGGTGAAATCACCTTAGAACATACCACAATTCCTAAAATGAGTATGGTACCATCAACAAATGATTTATAATGTAACTAAAGTCTTAAAACCTTCTATTAACTGCAATGCTTTTTAATGAGGTGCTATCATGTATATTGGTCCCAAGATGGCTGCCAACAGTTCTTGGATGAAGTGCTGACAGCCAATCAGATCTCAGGATGAGATGTGTGGTTAGGCTCCGCCCACATATATATATGATTTTACTTTTGATTTTCTCAGGAACTACTGAGCAGATTGACACCAGACCTGCAAAAGGCACTTCCCTGACCTGAGGACTACCTCTCTGCCAAATTTCAAGTAATTCTGTTCAGCCGTTCGGGCTGTACCTTGGATTAAATGTCCCTATGGAAAATTGCATGGGGAAAACGCGTTTTGGGACTCCCCTTTTTTCTCAGCCCCCGCTTGACGAATCCACCCGAGACTTTCAGGGTAGGAGTGGAGCGGAGTTCCCCACCTATTTAGAAATTTTCGCGAGGATTCGTCAACCGGCGCCAAAGTTATTTCAAATAAAAGGTTGTGGATTTCCTATGGAAACACGTTCCTAACTATAACTATCTACTGGCGACCGCCAGTAGATAATATATATCTATATCTATATATAGATATATATTCACTGAAAAAAACATAGGTTTCAGGCCTGATATAGATACATCACTGATGACATCATCCAGAGAATGTGGTTTGGTTATTTAAATTAGGGGTGGGCGGAATTTGCGAAATTAACTTTCTCAAATTATCGTGAAAATGCTAAAAATCTCCGCAAACACGCCGGAAATATCGCGAAGACGCGGAAGTTTTTTTCCTGCCTGTTCGCGGAATTTTTTGTGTGATTGCGGGTCGCCAACTTACCCATGCGGTTGCTCACGGGCGCGGCCATCTTGTTTTCACTTGTCCCGCCCTCTCGCGATGCTTACTTCCTGTTCCGGGTCGCGTAATGCATGTTCGCGCCCGTTCGCGGTAGATATTTCCTGTTCGCGACCGCTTTTACTAGATCGCGTTGCTTTTTGCTTGCTCGGGGAGAAAATATCGCTCGAACTTGCGCACGAGGTCGCAATGGGCGCGGCCATCTTGTTTTTCACTCTATTGCATGGTTCTGGGGCCTGATTTTCAGTCCTCTCCAAATCTTTTCAATCCTTTGTTTCAACCCACTTTTTTTTATCTTTCTTATTTATTACTTCTCTGACTATTTTCCAGCTTCTATATTTTTGTTTTTTGTCTCATTTTTTTGTTTTTTAGCTAATTTTTCTCTTTCTATTGCCTGCTATTATTTATTTCCTTTACTTCTTTAATTTTATTACCTTTTCTTACCCCAGAACCATGTCTAAGGGTGGGGCTGGTCCCCGTCGCAGCCAGAGCCGCGACCGCCTTCCTTGCGGAAGGAGGCGCCCACAAGAAGTGCAGGCACCGGCCTTATTTGGGGAGGTGGAGTTGGCTGCACTAATTTTCTTTGTGCAGCGCCACCTCCCCTCAACCCTGGCAGCAGGTGGCAGGCCTGGGTCTGGGTACGGCCTCCGGGAGCGTCGGCAGCGGTGGGGGAAGGTGCGCCGGGCAGTGTCGCGCTTCCCTGGGCTCCGGCGCACCCAGGCGCAGCTGACGCACCGGTGGTCCGACATCCTGGACCGTGAGCAGGACCTGCTGGACCTGCCAGGAGTGGAGGTCCCGGGGCTTGGTGAGTACCTATTTAATTATTACTACTTTGTGTCTGTTCTTCTGCCCTGTGTTATATATTGCGAATATCTTTTTTTTCTTCCAACCAGCTAGAATGTTGCTGCTTACATTCCAGGTTCATTACGTTTAAAGTCTTCTGTGAATTTGTATGACACAGGTGCTCTTCTCTGCTACTACTAATCTTACTTGTTTGCAACTTTGCGTTTACGCTCGCTTAGCGTGATTCTGTACGAGTTTATTTCAGAGAAATTAAGTTACGTAATGCTATAGGGACCCCCACCCTTTTTAGCATGGTGGGCGGACAAAGTCCGGCCGCCATCCGATGTCGTAAGTAAGTATGAGTTGTTGGGGACGTTTGAAGAGTGAACTAGAAGACTACAATCCCTTTAATTTGCATAGGAGCGGAAGTATTGAGTAACCAATGGCCTCATCTATCTGATTTCAACTCCGCTTTGAAAGTTTCATGGAGAAGAGCACCTGGTGCACTGTTCAACTAAAAAGTGAAAGACGGGTTGAAGTAAGAAGGACGGGCGAGATTTAAAATGTTATGTACTACTGTGCTTTATAGTGCTACTCTACCATGCCACTATGTGTATAAATAATTAACTTGTCTTACTGTTTTTCTAAGAGTACATTTTACAATTGTCTTGTTTTTTTCTTTTTGATACACAGCTACTCCTAAACAATTCATTGTGATCCAGCACTCCATAAAGTTAATCAATGATCATAAAATATGTCTGTCCATACAGCAGGTGTTATTTCAAAATTATTTCTTTATTAAATTCTTCTCCTCTTCACATATATCAAAGACACATACAGCGTAGCCGACGCGTTTCATCCAAGAGGACTTCTCCAGGGCTACAACAAACAGATACAAAGTATTTTACAAACATATTTGCAAAAATATAACTCTACATATATATACAATTAAAACATTTTACATTCCTATTAATCCAGATATACATATTTCCTATACAAAAAGTGCTAAGAAAACCCACATGATGTTCTGTGACTCCTTGTGCACATCTATCGGATAGCTACAATGACCAATGGTTATACTTAAATTCTACACCTGCCAAATAGAAAGTTATTATACTTTTTATAATTGTATTACATCTTATTCATCACTTTCTGGAAATACATCCATTACTTATGGCAGATCCAATTTTTTGGATCGAGTGAAGGCATATGAACAAATGCTATTTATTCTCTTTTCATTTTAAACCAGGACCAATTACTGTTTTGTACCTAAACATTTATTAATAATGTACTTGATTTTCGTTTTATGTTAAAACATAAAGTGCCTAATTGGTGATATTTCTAAACATCTAAACATCTCATTGTCTTCCCTCTCTTCCAATACTGAATTTTAATAGTCATGAGTATAATATATGGTCTTACCAAAGTTGTTCTGAGATATAAAGAGGGCATCATCTTATTCCCCTCCAACATCAAGAGATGTTACTAAGTTTTCCTCTAATATGTCATATTGGGTCGGTTACCCTAATATAAAGGAAAAAGAGAATATATACGTATACAGTGTCCTCCCTATCAGATAATATTTTAATATTTTAATTATGATTCGTTCAAAATACGTTAAAAAGACAGTGCATACCTTTTTTTAATATTTTTTACTTCTTTTCGTTCTTCAATTAGTTATTCGCCATTATGTAGTTTCTGATAGTGTCTGCAATTTAAGTTTTCTTCTAATATGCCATACTAGGTCAGTTACCCTAATATAAGGGAAAATAAAATATATGTGTACAATGTCCTCCCTGTCAGATAATATTTTAATAACACTCCGATCAAAAGATGCGAAAAGGACAGTGCATACCTACTACTACCTAGCTACTCCTAAACTAAACCGCAAGGAGTTGGCCGCCAAGGCACGGTGCCGGAAGCTGGAGGCAATCCAGGAGGAGACTGCGGCAGCAATTCAAGCCTCCTCCAGTGCCCCGGGCCCCAGCCACCGCCCTCTAGCGGTACGGTGCCACCGTCTGGCGGCTGCCCGCCGCCACCGTAGTGCCATCTCCGGTGTCCCCCCCCACTGTGGCTGCAACTGCCGCGCCCTAATACGCTGCGTCGCCCGTCTAGAGCACCAAATGCGTGTCCTCCCTGAGTCCCGCCCCACACCTTAGTCCCTGTCATTAAATTCTGCCCCTTTTTTAATTCTTGCTTGGGTGGGTGGGAACTTGTTTGGGCGTTGGGTTTGGGATTTTTTCTTTACAGACTTTTTCTCCTATGGACAATTGGACATTGGTTGGGGTTAGGGAGGGGGGTGAGTCAGCTTTTGTGGGTTTAGTTTATTTTTGTTAGGGAAAATTAAATATATTTTTCTATGTTACATGCAATGTTGTTAATGTTTTGTAGGTGAGGTAACTGTTTTACATCACACTGTTTCCTTGCTGGTGCATGGCCGCCCATAGCCTGTGTTTGATTTAAATAATTGGCTGACTGTGTAAGACACAAACAGATAGATGCGACACACCTCACTGATTGACTTGTCCTTCTAGTACTTTCAGTCTGTCCTCTAGTCTATGCATTCTTTATCTGGACTGGTGTGTGAAAATGAAATCATTGACAACATGTCCATTATTAATTCTGCCTCCCCCAAACTTCTCTCTTACCTGTGCTTGATGTTTATGTCCAACTGTGGCACAGCAATGGCTGTATGGTGAAGATGGTTTCCTTTTTCTAACATGCCATGATTGGGGTGGTGGTGGTGGTGGTATAGTAGTAGTAGTAGTAGACACTGGTAGGGCGGCAGCATTTGCAAAAAAAGAAAATGAGACAATCAATCGCCTTTGAGATACTGTTAGAGGAGTAGTAGAATGAAGTACAGTACAGAACTTACCGAGCAACAATAATATGCTCAAATATTAGACAACAAAACATAATGGTGGTTGGGATAGCCTACTAGACAGAGTTACAAACTATAGTTGTGTCGAGTCACTTGACTAGGCCTACAGCCTAACAGTTAGTGCTGTATATGAGGAATGACAACAAACAAATCCAATCAATGCCGGCAATTCATGCTGAGGTATATGTTCCTTTGTTAAATAAAATAACCTAAAATATCCTACTCATGGGTGGGCAAGCAGAAGATGATCATCGCTCTGCCTTGAAATTGAAGTACTGTTGCTTTCGCCACATCCGCCCCAGCAAGTGTGTGATTAAGTATTGGTGTACATTTAATTTAGTCACACCTCGACAATAAGTCACACAGCCCGGGGGAAGAGGGTTAGGGTTTGTTGAATGGATGGGAAGGGGGTTTTTGGGAAAGGTTTGACATAGAAAAACAGTATGCTTGGACAAACAAACGACAATCATTGAAGACTACCATATCCATATGTTAAGGGAGAAAAAGGAAATGCATGCATGATGATGAGAGACCCGGATTACATACACTTCTAGTTCTTGTTCTGTTGTTCCGGCCTTAATACTTTTACAGATAGCAAATAGGCATTTTAAATATTGGTAGGGAAGAATCGTAGACAGAGAGCAAACCTAATGATGATAATAACAACTCCAAGAACACACTGTTGTAAAGATTGTATACAAAATATTGATCAAATTATTTAAAAGAAGATAAAAGTGGATACTGTTACTGTTAATGTGGACTGGATTTGCATCTCAGCATTCCTCTTGGTCCTCCTCTCGTCCATCAATCATGGGTGTGTCGCCTCGCCACTCGCCACTGCCCGGCTGGAAACAAAAATGTCGATTTATTGGTAAGGTAAGTGTGCATTGTAATGTTTTCCAAAGTATAGGGCAAGGCCCGGCCTGTAATTGTAGATGGAAAACCAAAGGGGATATTGAGAAACAAAGTTGAAACAAATTCACAAGTTATGGTGTAGTGCAACAAGAACTCTTTCCGAGGTGGCATGCATGCATCATCTCTACTCTAGTCTGTTTCCAGCATTGACCTTCAACAGTAACAGGAGAGAGCAGGCCCAGAGTTGGACAAAGGCAAAGCACATTATCCATTCCAAACATAGCATTTTACAGTTTAAGTTGGAAAATCAATGCACCGCAGTCATCCCACCGCTACACTCTATTCCACTTCTACAGACATTTGGGTCTGCTGTGGTTGTTGTTGACGTGTTTACCTTTAGGCTTTTAAGTTTATGCCACTCATGAAACGTCCTCCTGACTTCATCATCATCTCCGATACTTTTACTGACTGACTGTGAAGATCGGCCTGCAGTAGAAGTAAAATTGTTATTACACAACAAGAGTAGAAATATTATTGACTTGAGTCAGTCTTTAGTGTGTACAGAAAGCTAGATTACTAGTACACTTTGACTTCACTTTGTGTACAACAAACAAACAACGAAAACACAAAGACCAATCGCTCAGAGTCAGGTGTCCAATGCATGCCATTAATTGTCATTACCTGTTCCTTCTCATCTTAAGTTAACGGGCCGTCTATTTCGCCATCATCCTGATGGGCGGTGTTGTTGTGTCATCATACTCATTGCGCAGATATAGTGAGTCCCCTTCCTGTATTGAATTAAAAGCAATTTCTTATTTGCAAGAAGGGGAAAATTGAATTCACCTTGAGTTAAGTTTAGTGTGTTCTGTAGAAAGTTGATTAGTGGCAGTGCACAATTACATAAATTCATGCACAACAAACACAACAAAATCATTCAGTCTGTGACGCTGCGTCCAATGCATGGCATCAATCATTACCTGTTCCATCTTATTTTCAGTTAATGGCCAGTCTCTCTCAGCACTTAAAAGGAGGATAGCTATAGTAGTCATCTGATTCATGCTCCACTTCTTTTGGCAGGACTAGGAAAGTTTGATTTTTTTCTTGTAGTATTTTACCATCATCCAATCATCATTCATGAGGGCAATGGATTTGGGTGGGAGATTCAGTATGATGGACCGGAGGAGCTGGATTCGGAGGACTGTACTGTCAACTTGCAGACACCTGAAAATTGTATATTAAATAAGAAGAGTAGAAGACGGTGGTAATGGATTTGTTGTGATTCACAAGTTTGTAACCGGAACGACAGACACACAAACAACGGTGGGAAAAAAGGGAGGAAGACAGTAAGTGCAAGCCTAACAGGGAAGTATAGCTCGTCCTCAAACTCTGGGGGGTCAGCCAGTAGTAGGTAATCATCATGTGACACACTACTTCCGTCACCTGAGCCGCTGTCCTCATCTTCCTCCATTGCTTCATGTATTGTGTAATTCGGTGGTATGAAGTGCTGATTCATTTTGATCATTGTTAACCTCTCCACGTTTTTGGGCGAGAGACTGGTCCTTCTCAATGTTACAATGGAACCAGCAGCACTGAAAACACGTTCGGAAGAGACCCTTGCGACAGGGCAAGCCAGATAGCTTATCGCCAGCCTGCTGAGCTGTGGCGATTCAGACCTTTTCCTATACCAATACTGCAATGGGTTTTGATCAATGTACACCTCTGTTGGGTCGTCCAGATAGGCCTGGACCATCTGCTCAATGTTCAGGGTTGCTGCTGGTAAGCTTATGTGCTGTTTTTTCTGTGCATCAGCACTGTGCTTATTAATGCCTAACTTTACATACCAATCGTGTAATGATTGTACTCGGCCTAATGATCCAGTTATTGTTTCTGTGGTCGATAGTGATGGTGAGTGTTGTGATCCAAATGCACTGCCCTCAGCCGACGAAGTTGCACTTGATCCTGCATGGCCTGCTTCAGTACTTCTTGTGGGTTGATCTTGCGGGCTTTTAATTAGCAGCCGTTCATTTTCCAACTTACTGGCTGCTTCAGCTATACAACTTTTGTAGCGGGCAACATCAATCTCGGAAAAAGCAAAGAATGTCTTCAGTCCAAGTTTTGCACGTGGATCCAGAATTGTGGCACAAATGTAATGTTCTTGTGACAAAATTTTATTTTCAGCTAAGCGCCGGGATAAGCTCTCCACCAAGTCATGGGCTTGCCTTTTGTCCTCTACACCTTTGTATGATTCAGACACATTATTCAGCTGATGCTCTAGCATTTGCAATAATGGGATTGCTTGGCCCATTGTACAGTCCTCCTTGCTGACTTCACTTGTGAAGACCTCAAAAGGACAAAGCATCTCAGTCAGGCATTTAATTAGGCTCCATTGATCCATCTCAAGGTTCATGCCTTTAACAGTAGCATCCCCGCTTCTGTTCCAGACATATTCATGGAGTGACCTGTACTGCTCATACAGACGATCAAGCATGTAATACGTTGAGTTCCAACGTGTTGCCACCTCCTGGATGAGTGCCTTGACTGGCATCCTTTGTTCACGTTGGATGATCCTCAGCTGCTTCCGAGCTTTAAAAGAATGGCTGAAATGAGTGCATATTCTTCGGCAGGTGGCCAGTAAATGGCTGACTATGGGTTCTTTTTTCAGAAAGTCTTGAACTATAATGTTTATGCAGTGCGCCAAACACGGAACCCTGAAATAGGAACCAAGTTCCATGGCCTTAAGTACATTACTGCCATTGTCTGTGGCAACAAAACCAATACCAAGCCCTCTTGGCCGCAGCCATTCCAAAACCTTGCTGTGAAACTCGTGTAAAATGTTTTCAGCCGTATGAGATTTCTCCATGGCGAACATGGCTACAGTTGCATGTTTCCGAGTACCTTCAAAAATTGCAGCTGTCTCAACAGCACCTCGTGCA
Organism: Triturus cristatus; assembly: GCF_964204655.1. Taxonomy (NCBI): domain Eukaryota; kingdom Metazoa; phylum Chordata; class Amphibia; order Caudata; family Salamandridae; genus Triturus; species Triturus cristatus. Next base: position 1,277,474,930 of record NC_140592.1, on the reverse strand, counting down.
GATAGCTTATCTCTAACCCCCACAAAAGAGATCCAGTGTGCAGTGATGCACATGTAATCTGTGGCTTGGCAACTGGTCCACATGTCTGTTGTCAGGTGGATATTGTGCACAGCACTCTGCTGCAAAGCTTGTCCAACCAATTCCAGCACATCATGATGTAGTGCCGGAACAGCAATTATTGCGAAATAGGACCGGCTGGCAACCTTCCATTTAGGGCAGATGGCAGACACAAATTCAAGGAAACCCACCCCTTCCACAAATGAAAAAAGAAGAAGGTCCAGCGCTAACATTTTAGCAAGCTTCGCATTGTACAATCGTGCCGTTGGGTGGTTGCGTTGGAACTGCCCCTCCAACCTAAACATGCTCTCAATGGTAGGCTGGATTACTTTCCTTTGTGGTGCTGTTTTCATTCACCCACTAAGGCTCAACGACACAGATTGTCTCATTGCGGTACTCGGTCGCCTTGGTGTCTCACTCTCAGCCTGACTCAGAGTATGGCTCTTACTGCGGTGCCACTCTGATGTTACTGAGGAGGATGTGTGTGTTCCCACTGCACTACTGGGGACAGGGCTAGAAATGCCTCCCTCTTCTTCACCTGCCACCGCAATAATATCGCTCCCTGATTCATCCTGACCAACTTCAATGGGTTGAGTTTTTCTACTTTCTTTTAACTTAAGTAGGTGATCCTCCCACACAATATTGTGGTGTATTCTGAGATGACTTGCTTGTCCTCCGGTACCATAGTTTGTACCAAGCTTACCACGCCGAACACCTTGCCGACAAATTGAGCATATAGCAACGTTCTCCTCCTTGGCGCTAACAGAAAAGAAGTCCCAAACTGGGGAGGAGAACTTTCTGGCACTCCTGGATGTGCCACTTTCAATACCAGATGAACTGGAGAGTGTGCTTGAAATGTGACCCTGTGCACCTAGACTGTGACTTTTACTACCACTTCCTACTGAGATGGTTGAGCTGGATGTAGGTCCCTGCCGGGCCTTGGAAAATATGGCAGCTGGAGGTAGTGGTGGTGTAACCTGTGTTGGTGATATCCGTGCTACATCCCGCTCAGTAGCAGCCTTTCTGAATAGGGTGAGAATGTTGGTCTCCAATAGGGGTGGGCGGAATTTGCGTAATCGCGGTACGCAAATCTCCGCGAAACGGTAAAAAATCTCCGCGAACAAGCAGAAATTCCGCGAACACGCGGAATTGCTTGTTCGCGATACTTTTTTCCTGTTCGCGATCGCTGATTGCGTGCTCGTGGTGAAATATCTCGCGAACATGCATATTGAGAACGCGAACAAGCAAAAAATTCCGCGAAGTCGCGGAACGCAGATTTTTGGGCACTTTCGCGTTCTCCGCGGAACGCGAAATTACCCAAATTCCGCAAATTCCGTGAGCGGAACGGAATTTACCGCCCAGGCCTAGTCTCCAATCCCTTTGGGGCGGGAGTAATGTGCGTGATGACTGGCTCGTCTTCATCAACATCATCATCACCCCCCTCTTCTACATCTACCTCCATAACTCTAAGTTTTTCTGGGACCTTCCTTTTCAGAAGCATTGTCTTGTGGCGTATATCACTCTCAGACTGAGCTTGTGGGAGCCAAGTGGCTTCACGATCATCAGAAGCGGGGATTGAAGAAGAAGATGATGGACTAAGCCTCCTTTTCCTTGCTGGTGGTCTGGAAGACAATAGATCTTCTGAAACAGTGGTTTCACTTTGCTCCACTTTGTCTGCAGGAAGCTCGATTTCCTGAAATGCCCCTACGCCAGGGGCAACAACTACTATGGTGGGCTGATGCGGCCGCTGCTGTTCTTGTTGCAGCTGCTGCTGTTCTTGTTGCGGCCGCTGCTGTTCTTGTTGTGGCCACTGCTGTTCTTGTTGCGGCCGCTGCTGTTCTTGTTGCTGCTGCTGCTGTTCTTGTTGCGGCTGCTGCTGTTCTTGTTGCGGCTGCACACTGATCTGCTGAGTTTGCACCTGCGTTGAACTTGATTGTGTACTACCTTGCGGTAATGACATTTCTTCAACATCGCTGCTCGTTAGTAGACTGGCTACCTCTGCGACACTAAAGCAGGGCCTAGGTTGGTGGGGTTGGACCGCTGTGCTGCTCCCAGCTTGGTTCCCGGACAATGCTGCTGCAGGCGTAACTTTTTTGGTGCCAAAAAAACATTGGCCGGCACACCACCAGTCGTGGTTAATGGCACTTCCTTTTTCTGTTCCTTCTTCTCACCGGCAACTTTCTTGGTACTGGACCTGGTACCTTTCTTTGGGGCCATCTTCTTCAGATGTCAGGCAGAATGCAGATGCACAACAAGTTCTGGTCACACGTGGACGTGATGCGCAGCAGGACTTCTGTCTGGCTGGCAGTACAACGGGTAGCCGGGTGATGCTGATGACACCTCCTCCTCTGTCTTTTGTGCACCTAAAAGCAAATAAGCCAGGAGAAGAACATCAGTGAAATGTTGCATTTGTTGTTGTGGTTCAGGTACTTAGTACTGTACTAGTGCAAACAAAAGATAGTCTAGCCATTTATGACTTTTTTTTAACAAGGGCTATGTTATACTACTGTGTACAGTCACACACTACACTCTCAGGAAGGATAGGAAAGTTAATAATAACCACCAAAATAAAAATGTAATGGAAGTGGGGTGGACCCTATTTGCCATTAAATTATTTGAGCATCTCAGCATCCATGGAGCTGCTGCTGGCAAAGGGGGTGGATGGATGGAAGCAGTTAGCCAAATAGCCAATAGGAAAACCATGCAGGCCTTTGGCAAAAGCAGGACACTAATAACTCCCAGTCCAAACACAAAAAAGGCCACCACCCACATGGACACTCACAAATTACAAACAAGCAGGGGGCCTGGGAAACACCAGGAGCTGACAAAAGGCCTATAAAAGCCAAGGAAAGGATGCATGCTAAAGCACCCTGCTCTGCCTTTTTAATGAAACAAAATGGAAATACGAACATTCACAGGCCCCAAAAAGGTCTGCAGGGTGCATGCATTGCACACCAACACACCAGACACATACAACAAAAGCATGTCTTTAAGACCACCAACATCAGAAAGAACACCCAAAAAAACACACTTCCCCAACTCTATCCAATGCCATCCATGCCCTAAATGATGTCTAAAAATTCAACAGACCACACAGAAAATACTTGATTAATAAAGCTGTGGCTACCTGCTCTGATCCTAGTGGATGAAAAAGCAGGCCTGTTGGCAGACAAGGCCAGGCAAGCTTGCAGGCCTAGGCTTCAAAATGGCCACCAGCCACATGGCCAGGCCCAACAACATCAGAAAGGCCACCCCAAAAAAACACACTTCCCCAACTCAATCCAATGCCATCCATGCCCTAAATGATGTCTAAAAATTCAACAGACCACACAGAAAACACTTGATTAATAAAGCTGTGGCTACCGGCTCTGATCCTAGTGGATGAAAGCAGGCTTGTTGGCAGACAAGGCCAGGCAAGCTTGCAGGCCTAGGCCACCAGCCACATGGCCAGGCCCAACAACATCAGAAAGCCCACCCCAAAAAAAAAACACTTCCCCAACTCAATCTAATGCCATCCATGCCCTAAATGATGTCTAAATTCAACAGACCACACAGAAAACACTTGATTAATAAAGCTGTGGCTACCTGCTCTGATCCTAGTGGATGAAAAAGCAGGCCTGTTGGCAGACAAGGCCAGGCAAGCTTGCAGGCCTAGGCTTCAAAATGGCCACCAGCCACATGGTCAGGCCCAACAACATCAGAAAGGCCTCCCCAAAAAAACACACTTCCTCAACTCAATCCAATGCCATCCATGACCTAAATGATGCTTGAAAATGAAATACATTAAAAAAACACAAAAGAAACAGTTGCTTCATCATGCAATCCTCAAATCCAATTGCAATGATGCAGCAGACACAAAGAGTGATCTTTCCAGCTCAAAATCCAAAGGCAGAATGAGCAGGAGATGGACAAAGCACTGGGAGGAGCCTGCTGGACAGGAACAGGAAGTTGGAGATTCTGTGTCACTTTCTCCCTCTCCCCACCTTTTTAAAAAAGGACTCCTTGCACAAAAAATGACAGCCAAATGTCAATCTGAGGAGTTGTTTTCATCCAAAATCATCATTTGCAGAAGGTTTCATGCTGCTAGAGCTGATATTCTTCTCCAAATTGAAAATGTTACATGTTCGAGTTCTCGAGCTTCACACTACTTCCGCCGGATGTCGATGGCGTGTCGAAAATGACATGATCGCGTTCTCTCGCTCCCTGTCGCGTTGGATATGATGTGTTCGGGGTCTCTTTCTCCTTTTCGCGTTCGATTAGACGTGCCCGCGTCCTCACGCTCTCGTTCGCGGTGTAGAATGACGTGTTCGAGATCTCAATCTTCTCATACTCGCGCGGAGCATGATCGCGAGAAGAATGACGGGATCGCGCGACAAATGACGTGATCGCGCGACAATGCGAGCGCGAACTGTTGCGAGACAGCGCAAAATGGCCACCAACAATCCAATATCTCGTGGAGAACGCGACCGGGTCGGGAAACTTGTCAGCGAACGCGGGGATTCAGGTAAGGCGATCGCGCACACGCGAGAATGTATTTTTTTACAGCGCGAGCAAGAAACAAATTATCGCTAAGCTGCGGAATGCGGAAATTTTGACATTTTCGCGCTTTCCGCGGAACGCGAAAATGCAAAATTATCGCAATTTCCGTGAACGGAACGGAATTTTGGCCCAGGCCTAATTTAAATATGTATTATATATATAGCAATTTGCATTGAAGAATGAGTGGATATATAAATATAAATATCTGGATGGAGGATTTAGTAGCAGTGTGATTGACTGTTTACTTGACTAATTTATAGTGTCTCACTAAATATATGGGATAGTGACTAAACTGTGTGAATATCTGTATCACTTTGTCAGTTGTGAAAACTGCTGCACTAGTTGGTTACTAGCTACGTGAAAGTCTATATTATTTATTGATTAATTAACTGAGTATTTGTATGGGAGAGTGAATGTGTGTGTGGTTCGGTGGGGGGTGTGTGACTGCCCAAAGATGAATAGTTGATTCAGTAGGTATATGAAGTTAAAACTACATGTTATAACAGTTGTTTGGGTGAGTGAATATCTTTATGGGTGTGGCGATGAGCAAATATATGTCTCAATTAGGCCTGGGCTAAATTTCCGTTCCGCTCGCGGAAATTGCGATAATTTGACATTTTCGCGTTCCGCGGAGAGCGCGAAAATGTCAACATTTCCGCATTCCGCACCTTAGCGATAATTTGTTTCTTGCTCGCGCTGTAAAATAATACATTCATGCGCGCGCGCGATCGCCTTACCTGAATCCCCGCGTTCGCCGACAAGTTTTCCCGATCCGGTCGCGTTCTCCACGAGATGTTGGATTGTTGGTAGCCATTTGCGCTGTCTCGTGACAGTTCGCGCCCGCAGCAATGTCATTGGTCGCGCGAGCACGTCTTTCTTCTCGCGATCATGCACCGCGAGAAGAGTGAAAACAAGATGGCCGCGCGGCCGCGAGCATCCGCATGGGTAGGTTGGCGAGCCGCGACCACGCAGAAAATACCGCGAACGGGTGTGAAAAAAACTTCCGCATCTTTGCGATATTTCCGCGTGTTTGCGGAGATTTTTAACATTTTCGCGATAATTTGCGAAAGTCACTTTCGCAAATTCCGCCCACCCCTAGTCTCAATGGTACATGTCCAACAAACTGGAAAAATAAAAGCCAGTGTATGTGTCAGTTGTTGTATATAAATAAGTATACATAAGACTCAGTGATTGTATGAGTGACTGTATGGATAACTGTATAGTTGTAATAGTGATTTTAAAACACACTAAGTATGAGCTATTATCTATATGAATAGATGAAGTGGTGTTTTTATAAGTGTATAGCTAAGTAAAAGTAAGTATGATCCATTGTTTGCATAAGTGAGTAGGATGACTTCATAAGTGATTAGGATGTGTGCTGGTGTGTAATGTCGATTTAGGTGTATAAGTATATTTGATAGTGTTCTATTGATCATTGACAGCATGTATGAGTGAATCTATAGGTAAGTGATTAGATGTGAGTATAGATCTAGGAATCACTGAGTGGGTGTTTAGAAACTTGTATTGGTGTGTCAATGGTTTTAAATCTGGCACTCTGTATTTTACAGTGAGTGATGAAAGGTTATACTAGTGTATGATGAGGTGTATATGATTGTCACGTGGATGATGTCATCAGTGATGTCATTTGAGATGTCATCAGTGATGTCACTGACCATGTTATGAATGATGTAATATGTGACATCATCAACAGTGGATTGCGGGCGCGCGAGCTGTAGTTAGTACAACTAACTATATCGGAGGAATTTCAATGGTTTTGTTCGAGTGAAATGTCCAGCTAACTATAACACCCCTAAAACCTATTGTTTTTTCAGTGAATTTCTAAGGTTTTTTAAATGCTAATTCCTAACTATATCAGGCCTGAAACCTATGATTTTTTCAGTGAATTTCGCAGGTTTTTTAAATGCTAATTCCTAACTATAGCAGGCCTGAAACCTATGGTTTTTTCAGTGAATTTCAAAGGTTTTTTAAATGCTAATTCGTAACTATATCAGGCCTGAAACCTATGTTTTTTTCAATGAGTTTCAAAGGTTTTTTAAATGCTAATTCCTAACTATATCAGGCCTGAAACCTATGGTTTTTTCAGTGAATTTTCAAAGGTTTTGTAAATGACAATTTTTAATGTATTAATTGTCATACTGATTTTTTTTATACTGATTTACTACATTGTTTAAACTCTTTATTTTTTTAATTACATTATACACTACAATACAAAATATACTTTCTCAGAATGAATTACTTTAGTTTAAATACTTTGCAAATAGGCAATAGACTTTTAAGTACAGTAGTTACAGTTGTTGCAATGGGCAACACAATTTCAAACACAAAGCAACATTGAGCTCAATGTGAATTTCTAGTCAAATGCAATTAGTTACTTTATGGATTACTTTTCTAACCACAGTACTGGATGCTAGATTCAGTCCTTGGACATCTCCTGTAAACAGTTGAGTAAAAGCGTTTTGGTTACAGTAGTGATTTATAAGGATTATTATTGTATTTTAAAAGTTAACACAGAACATTTTTCACATAGAATCATCAATGTTATCCTATGGCAGAAAATTCACTTAGCAGGTAAGTAGTGTTATCGTTACTTTTTCTTGCTCAGTGGTGGATCCTGGATCCAGCACAGGTGGATCTCCTGTAAACAGTTGAAAGAATGTGTTTAAGTCGATTTTTTAGGAATATTTTTAGTTTGTGAAAATAGACACGTTTCTGCTGAAAACCACACAATGGATTCCTATGGAAAGAAATACAAGTTACTGGTAAGTACGCTTAGAATTACTTTTCAGGGTCAGTGCTGGTCTAAAAGATGCAGCACTGGGTTCTCTCCTGATAACAGGTGAGTAAATCGGAATTCGCAGTTCGGCTGATTTTAGAGGAATATTTGTACAATGGTAAAGGAAGGGGGCTGGGCCTGAGGTGACGTGTGCAAACACGCCCTTTGGCTCGTTTTAAGTTGGGGATTTAATTCCTCTTCAATCCTGCGGTCCCCTGGGGGCCAACAAACCCACCAGGTACCTCCAGTATGCGTCGAGGGGCTGCGTTGCAGAGAGGTGTTCAGAGGCCACGCCCCTTTTTACAACACTCTGCAACGCAGCTTCGTGGCACTTCCTGGAGGTACCTGGTGGGCCTCCCTAGGCCATAATTTGCCCCGGGGACCCCATCCCCGGGGCATGGGCCTTTTTAAAAAAAAATATTACGGAGGGGGGCTGCGTAGCCCCCCTCCTCTGGCCACTTAAAGGCCCCGGGGACCCCATCCCCCGGGGCTGGCCATTGTTTTTTGTTTTTTTTTAATGGGGGAGGGGGGCGCATGGCCCCCCCCTCCCAGGCCACTTCTGGGCTGGCCTGGCCTCTCATTGGAGACCGTGGGGGGTCCCCAATCCCTCCACGGTCCTGCGGGAGCCGGCATTGCTTTTCCACATGGGGAGCAGCTAACATGCTGCTCCCCATGTGGAAAAGCAATCTGCTTTGCTTCTCTGAAGCGAGAGCAGGTTTCCCTGCTCTCGCTTCAATGAAGCTAAGCAGTTTGCAATGGCAGGGTTGGAGCCGCGAGGCTCCCGCCCTGCCATTGCAAACAGCAGTGTCCCGGGAGTGGGCACCCCGGGACACTGCAGGAGCCGGGGGAGTGGCGGTCCCCAGGGCCAATACAAGGCTCCAGGAGTGGGGCCGCATGGCCCCCCTCCAACATGTACAAGTTGCCCCAGGGGGGTGGCGGTCCCTGGGGCTGGGGGGGCCTGAGAGCCCCCCCACATCAAATCATTTTAAGCCCTGGGGGTGGCAGTCCCCGGGGCTGGGGGGGCTGCGAGCCTCCCCACCTATGTTAATGAAGCCCGGGGGGGGGCTGTCCCCGGGGTTGCGGTGGGCCGTGAGCCCCCCGCATATACAATCTTGGAGCCCTGGGGGTGGCAGTTCCCGGGGCAGTGTAGGAGAGATTGGGACCCCCCACATTTTTTTTGTTTAAGTATGCCCCCAGGATTTGGCCCCCGGGGGCAAATTAGAATATTTTTTTTTTTTTGGGGGCAGAAATTCACGCTGGGTGATTCTTTTTTTGGGCCCCGGGGGTCCTTGTGGGACCCCCCTGAGCAGGCCTAGGGGGTCAGGGTGTTTCTATCATGCCCCCTTGTCGCGTTTTTTGCGTTTGTTTGTTAGGTTTCTTGTGCCAAGGCACAAGATGGCTGCCAACACTTCCTGAGCTGGAGTGTTGACAGACAATTAGAATACAGCTCGTGTACGGCAGGGTGCGCGCTGGGTGCGCGGATCCTCCGAGGCCATAGATATATCTATCTTTTTAACTCTAATTTTCTCAGGAACTACTGAACGGATTTACACCATTTAAGCAAAAGGCACGAGTCTGAACTGAGGACTACCTCTTTGCCAAATTTGGTGTAATTCCGTTCAGCAGTTCAGGCTGTAGCTGCATCAACAGGTCCTACAGGAAAATGCATGGGGAAAACGTGTTTTGGGACCCCCCTTTTTTCTCGGCTCCCGCTTGACGAATCACCGTGAAATTTTCAGGATAGGAGCGGACCGGAGCTGGCCAAAAGTTTGGAAAATTTCGCAAAGATTCGTCAATCGGTGCCAACGTTATTCCAAATAGAATGTTGCGGATTTCCTATGGAAAATAGGTCCTCACTATATCTACCTACTGGCGACTGCCAGTAGGTAATATATATATATATATATATATATATATATATATATATATATATATATATATATATATATATATATATATATATATATATATATATATATATATGTATATTATCTACTGGCGGTCGCCAGTAGATAGTTATAGGTAGGACCGAGTTTCCATAGGAAATCTCAAAATTCTATTTTGAATAACTTTGGTGCCGATTGACGAATCCTCGCGAAATTTTCAAAACTAATGTAATATCTGACGTCATCAGCAGAGGATTGCGGTCGCGTGAGTTATAGTTGCCTGCACTAACTATAACGGGGGAATTTCATTCTTTTTTTACGAGGGAAATGCCCAGCTAACTATAACATGTGTGAAACCTATGGTTTTTTAAGTAAATATATATATATCTATGCACATCAACCCATGTGGTATATGTGATTGAATGTAAATGCGGCATGCAATACGTTGGAAGTACAGTGTGTATGTTAAAAAAGCGGATATTGGAACATATAAGAGCTGTCAAAAATAAGAACATGTCATATGCAACAGCCAAACATATGGCATCCTGCCAAAACAGTAACTGGAAAGCCATGAGCTACTATGGGATACGGATGATACCTCCGGATGAACGAGGAGGAAACAGAATGAAAAAACTGCGGCAAATTGAATCCCGGCTAATTATACGATTAAAAACAAAAAACCCGAGAGGGATGAACTTTGATGAAGAACTTTTTGTACATTTGGATTAAGGAAATTAACATCCATATAATGATTTGTAGTGTCGCTTCGCATAAGATTTCAATTGCTTAAACAGTGAGATAAATAGTATCGATGGGGGTACTATACCCAAAAAATGTTTTATGCAGTTAAAACAAGCTTTATGATTAACCTGCACATGTAGTGAATGGAGACTTTATCCATGTTTTGCTTTATTTGAGGATGTTTTGCGCTCTTTGGTTCAGGAAAAACACGTAACAGACAAAGGAAAGCGTAATTAATTGGTACTATACCATAAAACCAGAGAAAGGTAAAATTACGTGAAATATATTCCTGAACGTATAATGTCAATGATATATGATTTACGAAAGAATATGGCAAATGGGCAAGATTAGCTGTTAATTTGTTTGCAAATATAATTGTACACTACAATTCCCAGAATGCCACATGGAGGCAAAAATGGGATAAATGGTGGAAATGAATGATGTCTCACTTACCGTGAAAAAAGCCAAGTATAGGCTGAAACGCGTCGGGCTGAGCTGTTGATACAAGATTAAATTTCTAAATTAGTCAAGTCTTGGGTGCCGCGTCCTTTGTTGCAAAAAAAAATATATATATATATATACATATATATATATATATATGTATATTCACTGAAAAAACCATAGGTTTCAGGGGTGTTATAGTTAGCTGGACTTTTCACTTGTACAAAACCATTGAAATTCCCCCGTTATAGTTAGTTCAGCTAACTATAACTCGCGCGCCCGCAATGCACTGCTGATGACGTCACATATTACATCACTCATGACATGGTCAGTGACATCACTCATGACATCACTGATGACATCTCAAATGACATCACTGATGACATCACTGATGACATCATCCAGTGAATGTGTGTTATTCTGAAAATTAAATATGTTTTATATATGTATATCTCAAGGTCGATGGAAGAATAAATGGGTATATAAGTGTCTAAATGGATGATTTGTTTTTGAAAAATTGATTGTGTAACTGACTGATTAAGTGTATCATAGTGAATACATGGCTTAGTGAGTAATGTTTAAATATGTAAATATCTGTATCAGTCTCTCACTTTGTGTATAAGTGGCTGCATGGGTTGGTGAGTAGCTACATGGGTGTCTATATAGGTTATTAGTTGGTTTTTTGAGTATCAGTCTGAGTGTCTGCATGGTTCGGTGGGGGTATTACGTAGTGCATAGGTGCATGAATGAGTGACTCACTGTTTGTATGTGTTGAACACAGTATGTGTGCAGGACTGTATGGGTGGATGAGTGTGTGTATGGATGTGTTAGTGAGTGAATGACTGTCTCAATAGTGTCTTTATGAGTAACTACATATGTTTTAAACTAGTATATGTGACTATTGGTGTATATATGTGAGTATATGTGAGAGTGAGAGATTGAAAGAGTTCCTGTATGAATAAGTATGTGTTTCTATAAGTGATTGTTTAAAAGACTAAGTATGTGTAAGTTTCCGTAGAAGTAAGTGTGGTGGTGTGTGTATAACTGTATATGCAAGTAAATGTATGTTTGATTCTTTATTAGCATGAGTGACTATGTGTGTGAGTAACTATGGATGAGTGGCATTGTGTAACAGGATGTATAGGTGTATGAGTACATATGATGAGTGAGTACATGTATGAGTGACTGTATTGGACTGTTGGTGAATGAGTGGATGTGTATGTGGATCTTAGAATTACTGAAGAGGTTGTTGTAACTGGTATTGGTATGTCCATTGTTTTGAAAATTTTAGTCTCTATTTTTGAATGTGTGTATCAAAGGTTATATTAGGGTGAGAGGAGGTCTGCCACTCTATCACAAGGATGATGTCATCAGTGATGTCATTTGAGATGTCATCAGTGATGTCATGAGTGATGTCACTGACCATGTCATGAGTGATGTAATATGTGACGTCATCAGCAGTGCATTGCGGGCGCGCGAGTTATAGTTAGCTGAACTAACTATAACGGGGGAATTTCAATGGTTTTGTACAAGTGAAAAGTCCAGCTAACTATAACACCCCTGAAACCTATGGTTTTTTCAGTGAATTTCTGAGGTTTTTTAAATGCTAATTCCTAACTATAACGTGCCTGAAACCTATGTTTTTTTCTGTTAATTTCAAAGGTTTTTTAAATGCTAATTTCTAACTATGCCTACAGAGATAGGACATGTGAAGAAAGAAGAAAAAATGCACAGAAAGAAACAAAAGAAGTGCAGAAAGAAGCAACAGAAGTCCTCAAATACGAAGATAAGTGCAGGAAGAAGGATAACGTGCAGAAAGAACAAAAAGAAGAGCAGAAAGAAGCCTTGTTGCAAAATCATCCTGTACCCTCAACGGATACTGGTGGTAACTGAGTCTGACTAACGAGTCCTAGAGCCAGTGCTATGTTAAAAGACACTTAGAATACAGTGAAAACACCTACATACACTAGGGAACATTATGCGTTGGGGTCCCCCTGTGATTAGCCTTACCTCCTCTATAATCCCCTAGTATATAATAGGGCATGGGGATTAAAACTACCTCTTAAAACAGGCCACAGGGCGTTTTTGCACACGTTAACTCAGGCCCCGTCCCCTCCTTTCACCATTGTGTAAACACGCCCTGTGTCCGTTTTTAGTTGGGAGATTAAGTTCATTTGAGTCCTGAGGGTCCCTAGGGTCCAACTAGCCCACTAGGTACCTCCAGTAAGTGCCACAGAGCTGCGTTGCAGAGAGGTGTAAAAAGTGGCACGGCCTGGACCACCTCTCTGCAATGCAGCTCAGTGGTGCTTACTGGAAGCACTTGGTGGGCTAGTTAGCCCCCAGGGGCCCTCAGTATTGAAGGGAAATTATATCCCCAATTTAAAACGTGCCATGGTGCGTGTTTGCACACGTCACCTCAGGCCCCGTCCCCTCCCTTCACCACTGTGTAAACGCGCCCTGTGGCTGTTCTAAGTTGAGAGATTAAGTCCCCTTGAATCCTAAGGGTCCCTAGGGTCACACTAGACCACTAGGTACCTCCAGTAAGCGCCACAGAGCTGCGTTGCAGAGAGGTGTAAAAAGGGGCTTGGCCTCAGAACACCTGTCTGCAGCGCAGCTCCCTGGCGCATACTGGAGATGCCTGTTGGGGGCGCGTTTGCAGAGTGCTGCATGGAGGGGGCATGGCCTCCGGCACGATGCCAGTCTTTTATTTATTTTATTTTTTTAAGAAGGGGGGCTGTGTGGTTCCCCTTCTTATTCTAATTTATTGGCCCTGATGACCCCATCCCCCAGGGCCTGTCTCCTAATTATATTTTTTTGACCCCAATCCCCAGGGCCGGCCACTGTTTTTTATTATTTTTAAAAAATATATATTTATAGACACACCTAGGACATGCTGGACAAACCGTACGTACCTATCACCATGACGATTTGCGTGATATTCATTAAAAGGCGACTATGCATGCAATTAATCCACGTGGAATGTATTTACACCACTAGTGAAGCTCTGACATGTCTGATGCTCTACCGTGCCTAATCCCGGTAGACACCCTTGTCGTTTATTTATACAAACATGGGTAGCTATTGACGGGCACATTTAATACACATGCACACCAAGCCATTCAAAGGGGATTCGACAAAAATTCGACCAAAACTATGCAAGAAACCCCCCTCACAGTTAATAAAACACACATCCACTGCCGGATGTGTAATACTTTTTATTTTACTCTCTGGAAAGGGGACGAACATCACTTGCGAGTCACAGCGCGCTCCTGACAGAGCCCAATGCTGTGTTACACCCACCATTGCCTGCCGAGTGCCACACACCTCTGTATTGTATTCCACTAGCTAGTGCATATGCTATGACACTCTCTAGCCCATGTGCACTGTAACACCACCCCGTGAAAATGTCATGCCACACTTGTCTTCGCACGGGTTATATTGCCCCATCTAACGTGCCTTCCTCGATGCCTATGTTATAACGCACAGTGCTATGCCATACATATTACAATTTGGGATCCATATCTTTGTCACAGTGCATATGCAACGTTACACTCCCCAGCACATATTTTATATTACAACTTTAGAGACTAGTTAGGTTACACAACACTGCCCTGTGCATATTACACTCCAAGGCGCATATCGCATAGCACACGCTAGTGCCTGTGCTATCTCGCGCTCTCCAATGAATCTGTCATTGCGCACAATGTATTGCATATTATATTTCACGCCTGGTTCATCTTATATCACACTTTTTGGCGCATAGTTTATACCATACACTATATCTAGTTTTCTTTTTTAATCGTGCTCTCAGGACTATGTTCTATATAACACTGTGTTCACCTACCCTTTTCACGGGCATTACATTTTGCGATAGGGGGTGGAGGGTCAGGGGGTGTTTTTGCCAAGTGAGCCCGGAGTCACAGTCACTAACGTCTTCTTCTTCCTGAATTAAAGTGAGATTATGCTGCATACTTGTTCATATTTTAAGTAGTTTGCACAGACAAAATGTTTTAAAAACAATAAAGTTTCTAATACCCGCCTTCTCTGAACAGTTAGCTTGCTGCCCCATCCCCCTCCTCCCTATCCTCTGTTGTGTGAATCCATGGACTAGCCTCCTCCTTCCTGCCATGCATGGTCTGATGTGCTGCCACTGCCCTCAATTTAGTATGATGTACCAGTCCACTCCTCCTGCCCTCCATTGCCCAATTCTATGCCCCATCATTGACCTCCTGCTTAAACTCTGTGCTTAGCTTGCTGCCCCTATTCTCCTTCCCCCTGCCCTCCGATGTCTTTGTGCATGTCCCTGCTCCATCCTTTTTGCCCACCATGTTCCATGGACCTGCCACTCCTATCTACTCTGAGTGTTCTGTTGAGCTGCCACTCCCCTCCCACCTGCCTAGCATTGTCAGATGACTGTAACCTGTCCCTGCCACCCTGCCTGTCCACATGCCATGCCCCTATCCTCTTCCTCCTGTCCTACATGGTCCATTGTACTGCCACACCCTTCTGCCCTCCCTGGTCTGTTGTGCTGCAACTGCTCCTCCTGCCTGCCCCGTGTGGTCTGTTGTGAGGCCCCTTCCCCTGAACTTTCTTGTCTGTGCACAGGTCCTGACCCTCCCTTCTATCCTCCATCGTCCTTTGTGCATGCCCCTGCACCCTCCTTCTTGCCCATCATAGCCATTGTGCTGCCACTAACCCTCCCACTTGCCATGCATGGTCTTCTGTGCTGCCATGGCCCCTCCCACCTTCCCTGTGTGGTCAGTTAGCTGCCCCTGACCCCCTCCCACCTTCCCTCCATGGTCTGTGTGTATGCCATCACAGTCTCACTGTTGCTCTTCATGTTGTGTCTTGCTTCTAGTGCCCATCCTGCCTGACCTCCATGGCCATCTTGCTGCTCCTGCCCTGCCCCCTTGCCCCCAGCCCTCTGTTTACATGTGCAGACCCCTACTCCCTCCCTCCTGGCTTGTCTGTTCCATTGTAATGCCCCTGATCCGTCCCTCCTGCCCTTTATGGTCTGTTATGCTGCAGCCTTCTCTCCTGTCTGTCCATTATGGTCAGCTAGCTACCATTGCCTCTTGCCCCTCTGTTCTCTGTTGTCCATGTGCATGGTCCTGTCCCCTCCCTCTTGCTTTCTATGGATTGTTGTGCTGCACTCCCGTCCTGCATGCCCTGTGTGGTGTATTGTGCTGCTGCAAACCCTGATGCCTGCCCTGCAGGGTCAGTTTGGTGCACCTCTCCATGTCTCTCCTGTCCTCTGTTATCCAAGTCCATGTCCCTATCCCATTTCCTTCCATGATCCAATGTACCATACTTGCGAACATTTTGAACTTGGTAAGAGGGAGATTTTGAAAAAAAACTGGGGTATTGATTTTCCCCTTTGAGTTACATTGAAAAAGAGGATATTGTAGACAGGAGACAGATCAAATAAAGCCCATTTGAGCTTAAAAACATTGGACGTTTCCTGGCTGAATCGGGTCTGTTGGCATGTATGGTTGTACTACCATTGCCTCTTCCTTCTGCCCACAATGGTCTATTACATTGCCACAGCCTTGAAGGAGGGTAGATTTTGTATCACAGGGGGCACCTGGCCTGTTCTGTCCACACCTGAAGTATGAGACCCTTGTCCTTGCCCTGCCAGCCGCATTTGTAGGCCGTATTAAATTGACCAGCGGGTCCTGTGTTGCTATATAATTATCCTGAGACATCCTTACCACTCAGCCAGCATAAAACCCCTGTGTAGGCCCTTCTGTTCAATATGTAGGCCTCTTTGTTAAATTGACCATAGCTCTGCAATTTTAGTGTATAGCAGTCTGAAGGCAGGTCTGCGAGGCCTTCTGCTCCAAACTAGTAGCCCCCACCCTACCCGAGTGCTCCGTGCTCGGTATCAAAGTTCAACATCCCCCTGAAGCTGTCGACATACAGTAGGCTGCATCCTGGACTGGTACTTGCTTCCTGGGCAGGTTTCCCGCTTTTAAGGAAGTGGCAACCGCAGAGCGTCAAGTTAGGAGAACTGAGGAGATTTTATACATGAATATATTGAATTCCTGTACAATACCCATTATTTTCTGCTTGCTCTATGGAACTTACGATAAGCGATTGGCCTGAGAGACTGACCTTTTCACCCAGTCCATTGTCAGCATTAAGTGGGTAAATGACGAAATGTCTGGTAAAATCTGCAGACGAAGCTTTTGGGTAGCATACGTAGGTAGATGTAGCGTGCAAAGGAGCCCACAAAATGATATAAAAAGGGAGCACCCACAGATATCGACGGACAACCTCGCCGTCTGTATGTAGGTTAACAGGCTGTGCAGGTTTTCCCCAAGAACTGGGAGCTCTTGTCTTCCTTTGCTTAAAATGTCTTGCTCGGCTTTGCTTGAAGTATCTTATTCTATTTTACCTATATGAAATGTCATGTTATGTTTAACCATTGTTCTCTTTACTTTTGCATTTAAAAGATGTTGTATTGTAATTGCAGGAATGCTTGCTCTAAGAGTAAATGTGAGTGTCCCTAGGTAACATTTTCCTTGGTGTAACTTGTTTCTCATGATGCATTTATAGATGTGTTTTCTCTCTCTCTCTGTCAGTCCATTAATTGAGATACAGAGAATATCATGACAGCTGTATGATTATCTGGATTCTGTATTTTGTACTTTAGGTCTCTATTCTGCGGTTTCTTTGAAGTTGCATCTTCTCATTAAACTGCCATTGTATTCTGCCTCCAATTCCATGTCTCATATGTCTGTTTTCTTCATTTTTGGAGCAAGCGTTCCTAGGGACCCCGGCTCAAATTAAGGTGCCCCTTTTGTCCCTGACTCACTCTCCTGCTCAGTTCTGTGGTGGCTCCCGGGGCTCTGGGGACCGCCCCTAGCTTCCTTGACCCGTAATAGATCTTCCCTCCAACAGCCTCTCTTGCAAGTCCTGTATTGTTGGTTTTTTGCCCCTGCCCCCCTTTCCACTGCCCTTCATAGTCTGTTGTGCTTCCACGGCCCTTCCTGCCTGCTCAGTGTGGTTAAATTGTTGCCTTTGCACCCTCCTACCTGCCTTCAATTTTCAGAGTCCGTGCCCCTGGCCTCTGGCTCTCAACAGTATCCTAATGAACAACTAGATTGCTAACATTCTATATTTATTACAAAAGTGTGGCGCGCCTGACATCATCTTGATGTAATCAAAACTGTAATACCTAGAGCATTCCTTTAGAAATTACATATATGAGAGGGTCTTATTGGCATCAAAATTATGGTTAGTGCTCTAAAAGACTAAAATAAGGACATCTTTTCTGAGTTTTCAAATAGCGACAAAGCACTTTTAAATTATTTGTTATCTTTATGTTTTTTTATCTAGTTGACAACTTGATTAAATGTTGCACTTAGGGTAGAGGATGTGGTGTTACTTCCAGAACTGCAGACTTTGCAACTGGGGAACCAGGTTGAAGTTTCTGCTTCAGCTCGACATTCTGTGATTCTGGTCAAATCACTTAGTCTCCTCATGTCTACAACCAAAATGAATTTGTTCTTGTGTGATGTAACCAATGCTCATGTAAAGCACTCCAATACCTGACAAGTCTGCACTATATAACACTGCAAAAACACAAAATAATAAGTGTTTTGCACACTTCTGTCATTGGGCTATATTTGGGCTATATCTGGGTGATTTTGGGCTACATTTGGGCTCTTTTGTCTCCGGTGGCCATCTTGGGAGATTTATTTGTTATGAAGTTTCCTAATTTCCTCATGTACTGCAGTCTCCTCAGTCGGAAATGCTTTCAGTTTTTTACTTTGATTCCATCATGAAGGTATTCAGATATGTCACACATTTGCCATGAATTCTGAATGTTAGCACTCTAGTTGCTCATTAGATCACTGTAGTAAAACTACTGCTCACCATGGAAGTCTGCTCCTGGTATTAAAAGTGCATGTTTCAGTCTGCATGTCAGAATTTTTTAATGAAATAGAAGAGGATTTGAGAAGTCACTCAAAATGTGCCCTCATTTTCTTTCTTCAGCATTAATCATAATTTCTATGGCAAAATGAACCCCCTCATTGTGTTCCTTTTTAAATTAAATGTTTTAAGTGTTACCAGTTTATTCCAATCAAGATGGCTTCAGGTGTGCCATACTTTTGTCATAATGAAGACAGTAAGTGCTCTAGTTGTTTTTAATAACATTCTTGGACATTCTGTCATTGGGCTATACTTGGGCTACATCTGGGTGATATTTGGGCTACATTTGGGCTCTTTTGTCTCTGGTGGCCATCTTGGGAGACTTATTTGTTATGAAGTTTCCTAATTTCCTCATTTACTGCAGTCTCCTCAGTAGGAAATACTTTCAGTTTTTTACTTTGATTCCATCAAGAAGGCATTCAAATGTGTCACACATTTGCCATAAAATCAGAATGTTAGCACTCTTTTTGCTCATTAGATCACTGTAGTAAAGCTACTGCTCACCAGGGAAAACTGCTGCTGGTATTGAAAGTGCATGTTTCAGTCTGCATGCCAGGATTTGAGAAGTCACTCAAAATGTGCCCTAATTTTTCTTTATGCAGCACTAATCATACTTTTTATGGAAAAATGAACCACCTCATTTTGTTCCTTTTTAAATTAAATGTTTTAAGAGTTACCACTTTAATCCAAGCAAGATGGCTTCAGGTGTGCCATACATTTATCATAAGTAGGACGGTTAGCGCTCTAGTAGTTCTTTGGAACACTCTGGAAAGCTGCAGTAGAACACAAAGGAATCAACTGACAGTCTCTGCCCTTGTTGGATGTACATGTTTTACTGAGAATGTCAGACTTCATTCTCACATGACTGAGAAAGATAATGTGAATTTACAGAAAATAAGCTCTCAGTTTAGCTTATAGATCACCTTCCAAACCTCTGTGGTAAAAGCATGAGAAAATATTTTTCTCTCAATCATGATATCCCAGCAGAAGGCTTTTTCACATGGTGAAATCACCTTAGAACATACCACAATTCCTAAAATGAGTATGGTACCATCAACAAATGATTTATAATGTAACTAAAGTCTTAAAATCTTCTATTAACTGCAATGCTTTTTAATGAGGTGCTATCATGTATATTGGTCCCAAGATGGCTGCCAACACTTCTTGGATGAAGTGCTGACAGCCAATCAGATCTCAGGATGAGATGTGTGGTTAGGCTCCGCCCACATATATATATTGATTTAAATGCTATTTTCTCAGGAACTACTGAACAGATTTACACCAGACCTACAAAAGGCACTTCCTTGACCTGAGGACTACCTCTCTGCCAAATTTCAAGTAACTCTGTTCAGCCGTTCGGGCTGTAGCTGTGTCTAAAGGTCCTATGGAAAAATGCATGGGAAAAACGCGTTTTGGGACCCCCCTTTTTTCTCAGCCCCCGCTTGACGAATCCCTACCGAGACTTTCAGGGTAGGAGCGGAGCGTAGCGCCCCACCTATTTTGAAAATTTCGCGAGGATTCATCGACCGGCGCCAAAGTTATTCCAAATAGAATGTTGCGGATTTCCTATGGAAACAGGGTCCTAACTATAACTATCTACTGGCGACCGCCAGTAGATAATATATAAATATTCACTGAAAAAACCATAGGTTTCAGGGGTGTTAAAGTTAGCTGGACTTTTCACTTGTACAAAACCATTGAAATTCCCCCGTTATAGTTAGTTCAGCTAACTATAACTCGCGCGCCAGCAATGCACTGCTGATGACGTCACATATTACATCACTCATGACATGGTCAGTGACATCACTCATGACATCACTGATGACATCTCAAATGACATCACTGATAACATCATCCAGTGAATGTGTGTTTTTCTGAAAATTAAATATGTTTTATATATGTATATCTCAAGGTCGATGGAAGAATAAATGGGTATATAAGTGTCTAAATGGATGATTTGTTTTTGAAACATTGATTGTGTAACTGACTGATTAAGTGTATCATAGTGAATACATGGCTTAGTGAGTAATGTTTAAATATGTAAATATATGTATCAGTCTCTCACTTTGTGTATAAGTGGCTGCATGGGTTGGTGAGTAGCTACATGGGTGTCTATATAGGTTATTAGTTGGTTTTTTGAGTATCAGTCTGAGTGTCTGCATGGTTCGGTGGGGGGTATTACGTAGTGCATAGGTGCATGAATGAGTGACTCACTGTTTGTATGTGTTGAAGACAGCATGTGTGCAGGACTGTATGGGTGGATGAGTGTGTGTATGGGTGTGTTAGTGAGTGAATGACTGTCTCAATAGTGTCTTTATGAGTAACTACATATATTTAAACTAGTATATGTGACTATTGGTGTATATAAGTGAGTATATGTGAGAGTGAGAGATTGAAAGAGTTCCTGTATGAATAAGTATGTGTTTCTATAAGTGATTGTTTAAAAGACTAAGTATGTGTAAGTTTCCGTAGAAGTAAGTGTGGTGGTGTGTGTATAACTGTATATGCAAGTAAATGTATGTTTGATTCTTTATTAGCATGAGTGACTATGTATGTGAGTAACTCTATGGATGAGTGGCATTGTGTAATAGGATGTATAGGTGTATGAGTACATATGATGAGTGAGTACATGTATGAGTGACTGTATAGGACTGTTGGTGAATGAGTGGATGTGTATGTGGATCTTAGAATTACTGAAGAGGTTGTTGTAACTGGTATTGGTATGTTCATTGTTTTGAAAATTTTAGTCTCTATTTTTGAATGTGTGTATCAAAGGTTATATTAGGGTGAGAGGAGGTCTGCCACTCTATCACAAGGATGATGTCATCAGTGATGTCATCAGTGATGTCATTTGAGATGTCATCAGTGATGTCATGAGTGATGTCACTGACCATGTCATGAGTGATATAATATGTGACGTCATCAGCAGTGCATTGCGGGCGCGCTAGTTATAGTTAGCTGAACTAACTATAACGGGGGAATTTCAAAGGTTTTGTACAAGTGAAAAATCCAGCTAACTATAACACCCCTGAAACCTATGGTTTTTTCAGTGAATTTCTGAGGTTTTTTAAATGCTAATTCCTAACTATAACGTGCCTGAAACCTATGGTTTTTCTGTGAATTTCAAAGGTTTTTTAAATGCTAATTTATAACTATGCCTACAGAGATAGGACATGTGAAGAAAGAAGAAAAAATGCACAGAAAAAAAAAAAAGAAGTGCAGAAAGAAGCAACAGAAGTCCTCAAAGACGAAGAAAAGTGCAGGAAGAAGGATAACGTGCAGAAAGAACAAAAAGAAGAGCAGAAAGAAGCCTTGTTGCAAAATCACCCTGTACCCTCAACTTTTTCAGACGGATACTGGTGGTAACTGAGTCTGACTAACCAGTCCTAGAGCCAGTGCTATGTTAAAAGACACTTAGAATACAGTGAAAACACCTACATACACTAGGGAACATTATGCGTTGGGGTCCCCCTGTGATTAGCATGACCTCCTCTGTAAGCCCCTAGTATATAATAGGGCAGGGGGATTAAAACTACCTCTTGAAACAGGCCACAGGGCGTTTTTGCACACGTTAACTCAGGCCCCGTCCCCTCCCTTCACCACTGTGTAAACACGCCCTGTGTCTGTTTTTAGTTGGGAGATTAAGTTCATTTGAATCCTGAGGGTCCCTAGGGTCCAACTAGCCCACTAGGTACCTCCAGTAAGTGCCACAGACCTGCGTTGCAGAGAGGTGTAAAAAGTGGCACGGCCTGGACCACCTCTCTGCAATGCAGCTCAGTGGCGCTTACTGGAAGCACTTGGTGGGCTAGTTAGCCCCCAGGGGCCCTCAGTATTGAAGGGAAATTATATCCCCAATTTAAAATGTGCCATAGTGCGTGTTTGCACACGTCACCTCAGGCCCCGTCCCCTCCCTTCACCACTGTGTAAATGCGCCCTGTGGCTGTTCTAAGTTGAGAGATTAAGTCCCCTTGAATCCTAAGGGTCCCTAGGGTCAAACTAGACCACTAGGTACCTCCAGTAAGCGCCACAGAGCTGCTTTGCAGAGATGTGTAAAAAGGGGCTTGGCCTCAGAACACCTGTCTGCAGCGCAGCTCCCTGGTGCATACTGGAGATGCCTGTTGGGCTAGTTGGCCCTCAGGGACCCTCAGTATTGAAGAGGAATTAATTCCCCAACTTACAACTCGCCAGGGGGCGCGTTTGCAGAATGCTGCAAGGAGGGGGGCGTGGCCTCCGGCACGATGCCAGTCTTTTATTTATTTTAATTTTTTAAGAAGGGGGGCTGTGTGGTTCCCCTTCTTATTCTAATTTATTGGCCCTGATGAGGGGAACAACCTTTACAACGCAACTTTTACAACGCACTACCATTACAACTAAACTGTTACAACGCGAGTGCATTGACAACGCAGGACATTACAACGCAAGTCTTTACATCGACTTGCACTAGATGGCGTGCTATCATTAAAAATAGTGTAGTTTACTATCCCAACACCTTCCCTACTGTTACGTGGACTGGAGTTGGAATAGTAAGTTACACTTTTTTAATGTTAGCACGCCATCTAGTGCAAGTCGATGTAAAGACTTGCGTTGTAATGTCCTGCGTTGTCAATGCACTCGCGTTGTAAATCTTTTGTTGTAACAGCATGCGTTGTAACAGCATGTGTTGTAACGTCATACATCCTCTGATGACCCCATCCCCCAGGGCCTGTCTCCTAATTATATTTTTTTTTACCCCAATCCCCAGGGCCAGCCACTGTTTTTTATTATTTTTAAAAAATATATATTTATAGACACACCTAGGACATGCTGGACAAACCATACGTACCTATCACCATGACGATTTGCGTGATATTCATTAAAAGGCGACTATGCATACAATGAATCCACGTGGAATGTATTTACACCACTAGTGAAGCTCTGACATGTCTGATGCCCTACCGTGCCTAATCCCGGTAGACACCCTTGTCGTTTATTTACACAAACATGGGTAGCTATTGACGGGCACATTTAATACACATGCACACCAAGCCATTCAAAGGGGATTCGACAAAAATTCGACCAAAACTATGCAAGAAACCCCCCTCACGGTTAATAAAACACACATCCACTGCCGGATGTGTAATACTTTTTATTTTACTCTCTGGAAAGGGGACGAACATCACTTGAGAGTCACAGCGCGCTCCTGGCAGAGCCCAATGCTGTGTTACACCCACCATTGCCTGCTGAGTGCCACACACCTCTGTGTTGTATTCCACTAGCTAGTGCATATGCTATGACACTCTCTAGCCCATGTGCACTGTAACACCACCCCGTGAATATGTCATGCCACACTTGTCTTCGCACAGGTTATATTGCCCCATCTAACGTGCCTTCCTCGATGCCTTTGTTATAACGCACAGTGCTATGCCATACATATTACAATCTGGGATCCATATCTTTGTCACAGTGCATATGCAACGTTACACTCCCCAGCACATATTTTATATTACAACTTTAGAGACTAGTTAGGTTACACAACACTGCCCTGTGCATATTACACTCCAAGGCGCATATCGCATAGCACGCGCTAGTGCCTGTGCTATCTCGCGCTCTCCAATGAATCTGTCACTGCGCACAATGTATTGCATATTATATTTCACGCCCGGTTCATCTTATATCACACTTTTTGGTGCATAGTTTATACCATATACTATATCTAGTTTTCATTTTCAATCGTGCTATCAGGACTATGGTCTATATAACACTGTGTTCACCTACCCTTTTCACGGGCATTACATTTTGCGATAGGGGGTGGAGGGTCAGGGGGTGTTTCTGCCAAGTGAGCCCGGAGTCACAGTCACAAACGTCCTCTTCTTCCTGAATAAAAGTGAGATTATGCTGCATACTTGTTCATATTTTAAGTAGTTCGCACAGACACCCGTTTTAAAAACAATAAAGTTCCTAATACCCGCCTTCTCTGAACAGTTAGCTTGCTGCCCCATCCCCCTCCTCCCTATCCTCTGTTGTGTGAATCCATGGACTAGCCTCCTCCCTCCTGCCATGCATGGTCTGATGTGCTGCCACTGCCCTCAATTTAGTATGATGTACCAGTCCACTCCTCCTGCCCTCCATTGCCCAATTCTATGCCCCATCATTGACCTCCTGCTTAAAGTCTGTGCTTAGCTTGCTGCCCCTATTCTCCTTCCCCCTGCCCTCCGATATCTTTTTGCATGCCCCTGCTCCATCCTTTTTGCCCACCATGTTCCATGGACCTGCCACTCCTATCTACTCTGAGTGTTCTGTTGAGCTGCCACTCCCCTCTCACCTGCCTAGCATTGTCAGATGACTGTAACCTGTCCCTGCCATCTCCACCCTGCCTGTCCACATGCCATGCCCCTATCCTCTTCCTCCTGTCCTACATGGTCCATTGTACTGCCACACCCTTCTGCCCTCCCTGGTCTGTTGTGCTGCAACTGCTCCTCCTGCCTGCACCGTGCGGTCTGTTGTGAGGCCCCTTCCCCTGAACTTTCTTGTCTGTGCACAGGTCCTGACCCTCCCTTCTATCCTCCATCGTCCTTTGTGCATGCCCCTGCACCCTCCTTCTTGCCCATCATAGCCATTGTGCTGCCACTAACCCTCCCACTTGCCATGCATGGTCTTCTGTGCTGCCATGGCCCCTCCCACCTTCCCTGTGTGGTCAGTTAGCTGCCCCTGACCCCCTCCCACCTTCCCTCCATGGTCTGTGTGTATGCCATCACAGTCTCACTGTTGCTCTTCATGGTGTGTCTTGCTTTTAGTGCCCATCCTGCCTGACCTCCATGGCTATCTTGCTGTTCCTGCCCAGCCCCCTTGCCCCCAGCCCTCTGTTTACATGTGCAGACCCCTACTCACTCCCTCCTGGCTTGTCTGTTCCTTTGTAATGCCCCTGATCCGTCCCTCCTGCCCTTTATGGTCTGTTATGCTGCAGCTTTCTCTCCTGTCTGTCCATTATGGTCAGCTAGCTACCATTGCCTCTTGCCCCTCTGGTCTCTGTTGTCCATGTGCATGGTCCTGTCCCCTCCCTCTTGCTTTCTATGAATTGTTGTGCTGCACTCCCATCCCGCATGCCCTGTGTGGTGTATTGTGCTGCTGCAAACCCTGATGCCTGCCCTGCAGGGTCAGTTTGGTGCACCTCTCCATGTCTCTCCTGTCCTCTGTTATCCAAGTCCATGTCCCTACCCCATTTCCTTCCATGATCCAATGTACCATACTTGCGAACACTTTGAACTTGGTAAGAGGGAGATTTTGAAAAAAAACTGGGGTATTGATTTTCCCCTTTTAGTTACATTGAAAAGAGGAGATTGTAGACAGGAGACAGATCAAATAAAGCCCATTTGAGCTTAAAAACATTGGACGTTTCCTGGCTGAATCGGGTCTGTTGGCATGTATGGTTGTACTACCATTGCCTCTTCCTTCTGCCCACAATGGTCTATTACATTGCCACAGCCTCTCTTTCCACTGCCCTCCATAGTCTGTAGATAGCCAGTAGATAGTTATAGTTAGGACCGTGTTTCCATAGGAAATCCGCAACATTCTATTTGGAATAACTTTGGCGCCAGTTGACAAATCCTCGCGAAATTTTCAAAATAGGTGGGGCGCTCCGCTCCGCTCCTACCCTCAAAGTCTCGGGGGGATTCGTCAAGCGGGGGCTGAGAAAAAAGGGGGGTCCCAAAACGTGTTTTCCCCATGCAATTTTCCATTGGGACCTTTAGTCCAAGGTACAGCCCGAACGGCTGAACAGAATTACTTGAAATTTGGCATATATGGAGTCAATCTGTTCAGCAGTTCCTGAGAAAATCAAAAGTAAAATCATATATATATGTGGGCGGAGCCTAACCACACATCTCATCCTGAGATCTGATTGGCTGTCAGAACTTCATCCAAGAAGTGTTGGCAGCCATCTTGGGACCAATATAAATGATAGCACCTCATTAAAAAGCATTGCAGTTAATAGAAGGTTTTAAGACTTTAGTTACATTATAAATCATTTGTTGATGGTACCATACTCATTTTAGGAATTGTGGTATGTTCTAAGGTGATTTCACCATGTGAAAAAGCTTTCTGCTGGGATATCATGATTGAGAGAAAAATATTTTCTCATGCTTTTCCCACAGAGGTTTGGAAGGTGATCTATAAGCTAAACGGAGAGCTTATTTTCTGTAAATTCACATTATCTTTCTCAGTCATGTGAGAATGAAGTCTGACATTCTCAGTAAAACATGTACATTCAACAAGGGCAGAGACTGTCACTTGATTCCTTTGTGTTCTACTGCAGCTTCCCAGAGTGTTCCAAAGAACAACTAGAGCGCTAACAGTCCTACTTATGATAAACATATGGCACACCTGAAGCCATCTTGCTTGGATTAAAGTGGTAACTCTTAAAACATTTAATTTAAAAAGGAACAAAATGAGGGGGTTCATTTTTACATAAAAAAAATATGATTAGTGCTGCAGAAAGAAAAAATAGGGCACATTTTGAGTGACTTCTCAAATCCTCTTCTATTTCATTAAAAAATTCTGACATGCAGACTGAAACATGCACTTTCAATACCAGCAGCAGTTTTCCCTGGTGAGCAGTAGCTTTACTACAGTGATCTAATGAGCAAAAAGAGTGCTAACATTCTGAATGTATGGCAAATGTGTGACACATCTGAATGCCTTCTTGATGGAATCAAAGTAAAAAACTGAAAGAGCCCAAATGTAGCCCAAATATCACCCAGATGTAGCCCAAGTATAGCCCAATGACAGAATGTCCCAGAGTGTTCTTAAAAACAACTAGAGCGCTTACTGTCTTAATTATGACAAAAGTATGGCACACCTGAAGCCATCTTGAGTGGAATAAACTGGTAACACTTAAAACATTTAATTTAAAAAGGAACACAATGAGGGGGTTCATTTTGCCATAGAAATTATGATTAATGCTGAAGAAAGAAAATGAGGGCACATTTTGAGTGACTTCTCAAATCCTCTTCTATTTCATTAAAAAATTCTGACATGCAGACTGAAACATGCACTTTTAATACCAGGAGCAGACTTCCATGGTGAACAGTAGTTTTACTACAGTGATCTAATGAGCAACTAGAGTGCTAACATTCAGAATTTATGGCAAATGTGTGACATATCTGAATACCTTCATGATGGAATCAAAGTAAAAAACTGAAAGTATTTCCTACTGAGGAGACTGCAGTACATGAGGAAATTAGGAAACTTCATTACAAATGAATCTCCCAAGATGGCCACCGGAGACAAAAGAGCCCAAATGTAGCCCATAATCACCCAGATGTAGCCCAAATATAGCCCAATGACAGAAGTGTGCAAAACACTTATTATTTTGTGTTTTTGCAGTGTTATATAGTGCAGACTTGTCAGGTATTGGAGTGCTTTACATGAGCATTGGTTACATCACACAAGAACAAATTCATTTTGGTTGTAGACATGGGGAGACTAAGTGATTTGACCAGAATCACAGAATGTCGAGCTGAAGCAGAAACTCCAACATGGTTCCCCAGTTGCAAAGTCTGCAGTTCTGGAAGTAACACCACAACCTCTCCCCTAAGTGCAACATTTAATCAAGTGGTCAACTGGATAAAGAAACATAAAGATAACAAATATTTTAAAAGTGCTTTGTCGCTATTTGAAAACTCAGAAAATATGTCCTTATTTTAGTCTTTTAGAGCACTAACCATACTTTTGATGCCAATAAGACCCTCTCATATATGTAATTTCTAAAGGAAATGCTCTACAGTTTTGATTACATCAAGATGACGTCAGGCGTTCCACACTTTTGTAATAAATATTGAATGTTAGCAATCTAGTTGTTCATTAGGATACTGTTGAGAGTCAGAGGCCAGGGGCACGGACTCTGAAAATTGAAGGCAGGTAGGAGGGTGCAAAGGCAACAATTTAACCACACTGAGCAGGCAGGAAGGGCCGTGGCAGCACAACAGACTATGGAGGGCAGTGGAAAGGGGGGCAGGGGCAACAAACCAACAATACAGGACTTGCAAGAGAGGCTGTGGCAATGTAATAGACAATTGTGGGCAGAAGGAAGAGGCAATGGTAGTACAACCATACATGCCAACAGACCCGATTCAGCCAGGAAACGTCCAATGTTTTTGAGCTCAAATGGGCTTCTTTTGATCTGTCTCCTGTCTACAATCTCCTCTTTTTCAATGTAACTCAAAGGGGAAAATCAATACCCCAGTTTTTTTTCAAAATCTCCCTCTTACCAAGTTCAAAATGTTCGCAAGTATGGTACATTGGATCATGGAAGGAAATGGAGTAGGGACATGGACTTGGATAACAGAGGACAGGAGGGACATGGAGAGGTGCACCAAACTGACCCTGCAGGGCAGGCATCAGGGTTTGCAGCAGCACAATACACCACACAGGGCATGCGGGACGGGAGTGCAGCACAACAATTCATAGAAAGCAAGAGGGAGGGGACAGGACCATGCACATGGACAACAGAGAACAGAGGGGCAAGAGGCAATGGTAGCTAGCTGACCATAATGGACAGACAGGAGAGAAAGCTGCAGCATAACAGACCATAAAGGGCAGGAGGGACGGATCAGGGGCATTACAATGGAACAGACAAGCCAGGAGGGAGTGAGTAGGGGTCTGCACATGTAAACAGAGGGCTGGGGGCAAGGGGGCAGGGCAGGAGCAGCAAGATAGCCATGGAGGTCAGGCAGGATGGGCACTAAAAGCAAGACACACCATGAAGAGCAACAGTGAGACTGTGATGGCATACACACAGACCATGGAGGGAAGGTGGGAGGGGGTCAGGGGCAGCTAACTGACCACACAGGGAAGGTGGGAGGGGCCATGGCAGCACAGAAGACCATGCATGGCAAGTGGGAGGGTTAGTGGCAGCACAATGGCTATGATGGGCAAGAAGGAGGGTGCAGGGGCATGCACAAAGGACGATGGAGGATAGAAGGGAGGGTCAGGACCTGTGCACAGACAAGAAAGTTCAGGGGAAGGGGCCTCACAACAGACCGCACGGGGCAGGCAGGAGGAGCAGTTGCAGCACAACAGACCAGGGAGGGCAGAAGGGTGTGGCAGTACAATGGACCATGTAGGACAGGAGGAAGAGGATAGGGGCATGGCATGTGGACAGGCAGGGTGGAGGTGGCAGGGACAGGTTACAGTCATCTGACAATGCTAGGCAGGTGGAAGGGGAGTGGCAGCTCAACAGAACACTCAGAGTAGATAGGAGTGGCAGGTCCATGGAACATGGTGGGCAAAAAGGATGGAGCAGGGACATGCACAAAGACATCGGAGGGCAGGGGGAAGGAGAATAGGGGCAGCAAGCTAAGCACAGAGTTTAAGCAGGAGGTTAATGATGAGGCATAGAATTAGGCAATGGAGGGCAGGAGGAGTGGACTGGTACATCATACTAAATTGAGGGCAGTGGCAGCACATCAGACCATGCATGGCAGGAGGGAGGAGGCTAGTCCATGGATTCACACAACAGAGGATAGGGAGGAGGGGATGGGGCAGCAAGCTAACTGTTCAGAGAAGGCGGGTATTAGGAACTTTATTGTTTTTAAAACGTGTGTCTGTGCGAACTACTTAAAATATGACCAAGTATGCAGCATAATCTCAATTTTATTCAGGAAGAAGAGGACGTTTGTGACTGTGACTCCGGGCTTACTTGGCAGAAACACCCCCTGACCCTCCACCCCCTATCGCAAAATGTAATGCCCGTGAAAAGGGTAGGTGAACACAGTGTTATATAAAACATAGTCCTGAGAGCACGATTGAAAATGAAAACTAGATATAGTGTATGGTATAAACTATGCACCAAAAAGTGTGATATAAGATGAACCGGGCGTGAAATATAATATGCAATACATTGTGCGCAATGACAGATTCATTGGAGAGCGCGAGATAGCACAGGCACTAGCGCGTGCTATGCGATATGCGCCTTGGAGCATAATATGCACAGGGCAGTGTTGTGTAACCTAACTAGTCTCTAAAGTTGTAATATAAAATATGTGCTGGGGAGTGAAACGTTGCATATGCACTGTGACAAAGATATGGATCCCAGATTGTAATATGTATGGCATAGCACTGTGCGTTATAACATAGGCATCGAGGAAGGCACGTTAGATGGGGCAATATAACCCGTGCGAAGACAAGTGTGGCATGACTTATTCACGGGGTGGTGTTACAGTGCACATGGGCTAGAGAGTGTCATAGCATATGCACTAGCTAGTGGAATACAACACAGAGGTGTGTGGCACTCAGCAGGCAATGGTGGGTGTAACACAGCATTGGGCTCTGCCAGGAGCGCGCTGTGACTCTCAAGTGATGTTCGTCCCCTTTCCAGAGAGTAAAATAAAAAGTATTACACATCCGGCAGTGGATGTGTGTTTTATTAACCGTGAGGGGGGTTTCTTGCATAGTTTTGGTCGAATTTTTGTCGAATCCCCTTTGAATGGCTTGGTGTGCATCTGTATTAAATGTGCCCGTCAATAGCTACCCATGTTTGTATAAATAAACGAGAAGGGTGTCTACCGGGATTAGGCACGGTAGGGCATCAGACATGTCAGAGCTTCACTAGTGGTGTAAATACATTCCACGTGGATTCATTGTATGCATAGTCGCATTTTAATGAATATCACGCAAATCGTCATGGTGATAGGTACGTACGGTTTGTCCAGCATGTCCTAGGTGTGTCTATAAATATATATTTTTTAAAAATAATAAAAAACAGTGGCCGGCCCTGGGGATTGGGGTAAAAAAAATATAATTAGGAGACAGGCCCTGGGGGATGGGGTCATCAGGGCCAATAAATTAGAATAAGAAGGGGAACCACACAGCCTCCCTTCTTAAAAAATTAAAATAAATAAAAGACTGGCATCGCGCCGGAGGCCACGCCCCCTCCTTGCAGCACTCTGCAAACGCGCCCCCTGGCGAGTTGTAAGTTGGGGAATTAATTCCTCTTCAATACTGAGGGTCCCTGAGGGCCAACTAGCCCAACAGGCATCTCCAGTATGCGCCAGGGAGCTGCGCTGCAGACAGGTGTTCTGAGGCCAAGCCCCTTTTTACACCTCTCTGCAACGAAGCTCTGTGGCGCTTACTGGAGGTACCTAGTGGTCTAGTTTGACCCTAGGGACCCAAAGGATTCAAGGGGACTTAATCTCTCAACTTAGAACAGCCACAGTGCGCGTTTACACAGTGGTGAAGGGAGGGGACAGGGCCTGAGGTGAAGTGTGCAAACATGCACTATGGCACGTTTTAAATTGGGGATATAATTTCCCTTTAATACTGAGGGCCCCTGGGGGCTAACTAGCCCACCAAGTGCTTCCAGTAAGCGCCACTGAGCTGCATTGCAGAGAGGTGGTCCAGGCCGTGCCACTTTTTACACCTCTCTGCAACGCAGGTCTGTGGCACTTACTGGAGGTACCTAGTGGGCTAGTTGGAACCTAGGGACCCTCAGGATTCAAATGAACTTAATCTCCCAACTAAAAACGGACACAGGGCGTGTTTACACACCAGTATCCGTCTGAAAAAGTTGAGGGTACAGGATGATTTTGCAACAAGGCTTCTTTCTGCTCTTCTTTTTGTTCTTTCTGCACGTTATCCTTCTTCCTGCACTTTTCTTCGTCTTTGAGGACTTCTGTTGCTTCTTTCTGCACTTCTTTTTTTTCTTTCTGTGCATTTTTTCTTCTTTCTTCACATGTCCTATCTCTGTAGGCATAGTTAGGAATTAGCATTTAAAAAACCTAAGAAATTCACTGAAAAAAACATGTGTTTCAGGGGTGTTATAGTTATCTGGACTTTTCACTTGTACAAAACCATGAGTGATGTCACTGACCATGTCATGAGTGATGTAATATGTGACGTCATCAGCAGTGCATTGCGGGCGCGCGAGTTATAGTTAGCTGAACTAACTATAACGGGGGAATTTCAATGGTTTTGTACAAGTGAAAAGTCCAGCTAACTATAACACCCCTGAAACACATGTTTTTTTCAGTGAATATATATATATATATAACCATCAATGCGATTATATATATATTTAACCATCATTTAACGATTCCTGCACAACACTCTCACCACCGGTGCCGGCAATTGGGCCAAATCAAACTCACATACATTTTGATCACCACTCCTTAATCACACCCCAACACCTTTTTTTTAGATGTTCAAAATATTTAATCACACCACCAACACCAACGCGTTTCGACTAAAGAGTTGGGTGAGTCCTACTTTAATTTCATTATATACAGACAAGCCCACGTGGCTATTAATGAAGCATTGTGGGATATGTAGTTTTGACAATTTTTTAAAGAAAACCTTTTATGTTTTACTTCAAAACATCATGTTTAATTTTTATGCATTTAGCAATCAAGGTCATTACAATCCACTCTCATTTTTAAATACATTACCACTTTTAAATACATGATTTACTAGCCATCAGACTTCATACATATATTTACTGTGTTCTTTCTGCTCGGAACATTTTCAATCAATTTTTTCTTCACCCAATTTATGGCTAAGTGCCATTGGATTAGGACATTATTCATATGGCATGGTGTGTTCATTTACCAACTCCCATAAATACTCCTGGAGTGCGGCATAACCTCTTTGGTGATAATAAAATTATATATATATATATATATATATATATATATATATATATACATTCATATATAGTTATAGTTATAGTTAGGACCGTGTTTCCATAGGAAATCCGCAACATTCTATTTTGAATAACTTTGGCGCCGATTGTCGAAACCTCGCTAAAATTTCAAAATAAGTGGGGCGCTCCGCTGCGCTCCTTCCCTGAAAGTCTCGGGGGGATTCGTCAAGCGGGGGCTGAGAAAAAAGGGGGGTCCCAAAACGCGTTTTCCCCATGCATTTTTCCATAGGACCTTTAGTCCAAGCTACAGCCCGAACTCACCGGGCGCGTACGGTACGGGCACGGTGAAAAACCTTAAAAAAAAAAAAAAAAATACATAACTTAGCATTTAAAAAACCATATAAATTCACTGAAACAACCGTAGGTTTCACACACGTTATAGTTAGGAATTAGCATTTAAAAAACCTTGCAAATTCACTTAAAAAACCCTAGGTTTCACACATGTTATAGTTAGCTTGACATTTCACTCATGAAAAACCATTGAAATTCCCCCGTTATGGTTAGTGCAGGCAACTATAACTCACGCGACCGCAAACCTCTGCTGATGACGTCAGATATTACATCACTGATGACATATGTGTCTTTCTGAAAAAAAAATATTTGTAATATATGTATAGCTAAAAATTAATGGAAGAAGACATGGGTAAATAAGTGTCTAAATACAGTGATGTAATATCTGACGTCATCAGCAGAGGATTGCGGTCGCGTGAGTTATAGTTGCCTGCACTAACTATAACGGGGGAATTTCAATGAAATGTCCAGCTAACTATAACATGTGTGAAACCTATGGTTTTTTAGGTGAATATATATATATACACATACACATGCACACACATTTATATATATTACCTATTTGCGAACTCCAGCAGGTAGTTATAGTTAGAACATATGAAAAGCATATATTGACTTGCCTATAACTTTGCTGTCGTTTGACCAATCTTCATGAACGTTTCTCTAAAAAGTGTCACAGTAGGTTCTGCGTGTCATGGAAAGTTTGAGGGTGATCTGTGCTGGTGGGCCTGGGAAATAGTGCCATGCCCCTCCTAGAGTGCCGGTACTTCTTTGGAGAGTGAAGAAGCATTGTGGGATTATAATTGGCACGTAGCAGTAGCGTCAGACAAGGCACCACCTGCGGGAAGGCGCTGGACGGCAGACTGCTCTCGGAGGAGTAAGCGCTGAAGCAACCGTCTTGCCCCCGTTATCTGTGACTGTGGCTGAGCGAGTGAGATGGGCACGAGGTGCTTGCCACAGCTATACGAGGACGACATCCTCGGCAGCGTGATTGGCAGGTGCTTTCACAACAAGCCTGTCTTCCCGCTTGACCTGCATTTGTGAGGGACTAAGTAGCAGGGCTCTGTGTCTAAATGGAAAAGTGAAGGGCGATTGGCAGCTCGACAAAAAAAAAAACATACCAGAGAATCAAAAGCACTGTTTTTGTGGAAGAACTGCCAGCGTGTTTGTTAAAATGAGAACACTGACAGCACCCACTGACCTGACTGGGTTTATGTTTACCAGGGCGCCAGCATGGTGCAAAAAACATTTTGGGTGTTTGTCTTCATTTTTACACAAATTAATTGGACTGGCATATCATTTTTAAACAAACGCGTTTTTAGATTGAGAAAGGCAATTTTTTTTGCCAAAAAGCATCCCTAATGGCAAACAGTTGAATAGAAAGTTTTTTTTGCCACGCACCTCCTAGAGTGCGGTACTTCTTTGAAGAGTAATGGAGCATTGTGGGAAATACATACACGAAGGTTGGTGACAATTTTGGTCAAAAATGCTGATATTGATGGGAGTGACTTATTGTTACAAATTGATGAATTAAACCAACAAATCAATCAAGTTGAGACAAATGACTTAAATTCAAAGTTGCGTGAAGAAATGTTGACACGTTTAAAAAAAGAAGAAGATATCATTAAAAGAAGAAAAACGTATACATTTCAGAGGGATAAAAATGATTATCACCTTGGTCAAATATTTACCTTCTCTCGCAAATATGATGAAGCAAGGACAGTATCAAAAGGTGGCGCAGGGAGAAAAGGCCCAGCTCCATCACCAGGAACAAGCAAAAACCTACTGATGACTCCATCTACATCGGATTTAAGCTCCTCAGTGGATACAGAGTCTGAAACAGAGCTTAACATAAGGACAACAGAAGGGGTACATCAGCATGTTCCTAAATGTACAATAGGGGAAGATTTGAATTTTTTAAGGGAATCAAGGCGACAGACCTTACGTCCCAGGAAAGAAAAATTCAGAACAGAAAATGAAGGCACACAAAAAGAAAAGAGAGAAGGAGAAGGAGGCACCAAAACAACAAACACAAAGAAGAACAACAGGGGGTGGTGCCACTAATAATCCCAATGAATGAAAATGCCATCACTGTCATAAATTTGTCATCAGTAAACTTGGATGTAGCAGAACAACAATTGTTGGCATTAGGACTCACGTATTGTTCTGAGAGTAACTTTGACTATTCGCAAACGTGTGTAGATATATATAAATTTATTAGAAAGTTAAAATTGCAAAAATAACATCAGCTCAAACAGGGAGAAAAAAAAATCACCGACACAGCAACAGAACCAATACAAGAGGTTGGGAGATCGCTAACAGCCTCAGATGTGAGTCTGTTATGTGACCTTCACAATCTACAAACTGAAAACTTTGAGTCCTTGCAACCAGATAACACTCAACAATCTATGACAAATCAAGGAATCAATATAAATACAGCACCAAAAACCAACTTCAAACCTAAATCAAAGTTTACTCCGGTATCAACAAGATATTCAATTATATTTTCAATGAGATTGTAACAAGGGAAGTGAGAAACTTGAATTTTAAAACCCAAGCAATATGGAGTGATCCAACGAGAGACGGGGAAAATGGGGAACAACATATACCAATATCCTCCCTGTGTCGCAGACCCGTCACACACACACACTCATTCATAAATGCAGTCATTGGTGGGGCCCATAACACCAACATACACACGCTTCAAGCGCTGGACATGTGGGGGAACACCTTATAACCTGTAGGGAGAGAAGAGTTAATTTACATTATATACATTAACATTCGTCGCCTATAGATCCCTATTCTCAAACATCAAGGCACTCCACCCACTTGGTCAGCGGACCAATTAGTTGGATTGGTTGATGGTGATTTAGAACCAGCTAAAACACATTTTAAGAATCAGAATCCTTATTTCTCCAAATGAAAAATCACAAACTCATATTTTCTTGTTAATCAATTTTTTTGTTTATCTAAATGTTCATAATGATTTATATTTGCATTTGTCTCGTCAAAGTTTAGAATTTCTAGATCAATTTAAGTAAATCACAGAACATCATATTTACCTAATCTGGCTATTTGGGGTCCTCTAATTCATTGGCTCTGCATAACCGAGTTTGTCGTAAATTGTCCGATTAAAGCAAACCAAGGCTCAAAGTCTAAAGTCATCTGCTCAGCATGTTACAGTCCCAAATTTATCAAAGGACCAGAAATTGTGTAAGCATCTATCATAGCCTGTGGGGTTTGGAAAGGTTTGCAGTCATCAAGCGGTCAGGCAGCATCTGGACCATCAAGAAAACGGCGTCGCTCCCCTCCCTATCCCACTATCCTTTTTATAATGAAAACCAGGTTAACATGATACATTTTTAGGCCAAGAACAGTGGTGATTGGCTGGTTGGGATCATCCGATTCGTATTCTCAGATTCTCTGTACAGTCGAGGGGTGAGGTCACTAATCCGCTCAAGTGTCGGCTTGTTCCAGTTTACTGTAAGGTTGATTGTTCCCTTATCTTGGCAGACCACCAAATTCTTATCCTTGACCGGGAATATGATGAGTAAAGGTCGCTAAGAAGTTCATGATACTGTCCGGACATGCGCAGTTGACTCCATGCCTCACGAGACGGTGGCCACTTCTGCGTGCGGTGTCAGCCACCATCTTGAATTAGGCCCAGATGTCAACTTAAGCGAAACAAACACAAAAGAATAATTAATACATGGAAATAATGATTCTAATGTTAACCCCTTACTAATCCCTTTATGTGTTTGTATTTATCTAGCATATAGCGACATTTAAAGCCATTATAGTCACCTTTTTCGATCCTCCACGAAGATGCAAACGTCACAAAGCAACATATCATGCGATATATTATTACCACATATACTATTATTATTATGCGTACAGATTTTAGTTAAATTAGTTATTTAGCCATGCAAATAGCTACATCCCACGTGTAGTTTGTGTTTTTTTAATGTTGATTAATATACATGCAGTACTCGTTTAATAATATTATAGTTAATAGATTATCCAATTAGTATTTCATGCAAGAATAGAGGAGGTATACAAAATGTTGCACTACCTGCTCCATCAATCCCCCCTTTGGTGATTATATCACCACACTACCTAAAATTTTGTAAAATTTTCTCATAAAAAGAAATTAATTCCAAAATTCTTAAGTTTTGTTCGTTCACATTTCTGTTTCACCTATCTCTTCTTCTCTTACTCTTCTATACATACTATCTTTCATCTCTTCTAATTCTACTTCTTCAAATTTTCTTTCTCGTCTTTTATTCTCCCTCTTCTTCAAAGTTTCTCTTTTTATGTTTTTACGTATTTTCTTTCTTTTGCAACATAAACATCCTAGTCTTAAAATTAATACTAGAAATATCACACATGTTAATGGAAATAGCATCTTCCTCATAAATGTACAACCTAATTTTAATAGGAAATCTTTAATAAAAGAGAATTTCTTTCCAATCTTTTCCCAAACACCTTCATCCTCCAGTGGTGCAATTTCTTCATGCAAATCAGTTATATTTTTAATGTATGTCTTTAGATCTTGACTTTTGTCAGGAATATAAGTACAACAATGTTGGACTTTCAGCATTCCACAGACTCCACCCTCGTTTGCCAAAATTATATCAAGGGCATGTCGATTTTGCATTACCATGGCACGCATGGCAACCATTTCTGTATTTACCAATAAAAATCCTCCAGCGTTGCTTGTTGACAAGCGATCCACTACTGTTGATAGTTTTCTAATTTTGTGTGCATTCAGAGATATTCCCACTGCTGGTATCAATGCTCCACAAATGTCTCCTACAATTTCTGACCAAGATTCTCTCTTTTTTACGTGTTAGTTGACTACCTAACTCATGTACACCATCTCTTCCCCTTTCCACATGGAATATCTTTGGGAAAATCAGGCATATATAACATGTGCCAAACCAATGGTCTGGTAACAGATAATATGCTTTGTTCCCACAGATAAAATATAATCCAGGAAAGACTGGATCATTTCCTCCTTTAAATCCCCATCCACCCATGATTCGATAGGTATCATGGCAATCACTTGTCGTGGTTTTCCCCAACATGGGACCAAACAGTTCCTTCTTCTGTGCACTTTAATTCTCACCCAGTCACCTGGGCTTAGATCATGAGCTGGCTTCTTTTCAAGGGTGGTGGCATCCGATCCAACCTGATGAAACACAGAATGAACGGAGTCAGCCAACCCCTTACATTAATCCAACACCAAGTCATCAGATATAGGCAACATCTTGTTGACTGGTATGAATACATGCCTCATTGCTCTCCCCATCACAATTTCGTGGGGACTCAAACCTGTGCTCCTATCTGGAATTGATCTAATAGTCATGAGTACCAGAGGCAAGACATCAGGCCATTTCAAACCTGTGGCTAAACACATCTTTTCCAATCTGTTTTTAATGGTGCCATTTACTTGTTCCACCACACCAGAAGCCTCTGGGCGATAGGCACAATGTAGTTTCTGTTGTACATTTAATGCTTCACAAATTAGCTTCATGATTTCATTAAGGAAATGTTTTCCTCTATCTGACTCAATTGTGACTGGAAACCCAAATCTAGGGATGAACTCTCTCAATAGTAGTTTGGCTACTGTAATTCCATCACTACTTGTTGTTGGGTAGGCTTCTACCCAGCTAGAAAACAGACAGACCATCACTAAAACATACCTCAACCAGTTACAGGGGGGCATTTCAATGAAGTCAATTTTCATTCTGGTGAAAGGCCCTTCTTCTCGACCTATCGTTCCTAGACTTACCACTGTTCTTCTTCCAGGATTGAACTGTTGACATATAAGGCATCTTTGACAAAGGCTTTCAGCTACAAGTCTGAATTTTGCATTATACCATGTTTGTTTGAACAATCTAATCATTGCATCTCTCCCTACATGTGCTTGTCTATGATACAACCGTGCCATGGCGGACACCATGCTGTCATGCATAACTGGTCTTCCATCCTGATAAACCCACACATGCTCTGTTTCCCTTGGTGCACATCCTGCTTTTACCCACTGTCTCATTTCCTCATCTCCTGCTTCTTCCTGTAACTGCCTCACTTCTTCCCATGTATTCACAATGTTAGTAAACAACAAGGGACATGAATTCATTTCCTTTTCTTTTGCCCGATTTACAGAGTTCTGATTGCGTGCGCAATATTGAGCCATATCGTTAGCAAACTGGTTGCCAGCTGAAATATAATCTCCAGTCTTCGAATGCGCAGCACATTTCACAACAGCTAATTGCTTAGGCAGCTGTATCACCTCAAGCAATTTCCCAACCACTTCAGCATTCCTTATAGGGGTTCCACTTGAAGTCAAAAAACCCTCTTTGGGACCAAATTTGGCCAAAATCATGCACTACACCGAAGCCATATTGACTATCGGCTATCACAGTCACTCTCACATTCTTTCCCAACTTGCATGCTCTTGTTAAACACCAAAAGTTCAGCAACCTTGGCTGATTTTACTCCTTTTAGGCATGACGCTTCCAATACCGCTGCTACTGTGCATACTGCATATGCTGCACTCAGAATTACTTCATCTGTGCTCAAGCATGATCCGTCCACAAACATTACATAGTCACTTTCTGTCAAAGGTACATGTTTTATATCAGGACGTGGTTTGGTACAGAAATCAAGCACTTCCAAACAGTCATGATCCACATCGTCTCTAACTTCCACATTCTCAGCATCAGGCAACAACGTTGAAGGATTCACATTCAGACATCTCACCAGGCTCACATTTGTTGCACCTAATATAACTTTCTCATATTTAGTCAGTCGACTATGCGTCATGAACTGAGTGCGGCTCCTTGTTAAAAGGATTGCCACATCATGAGGTACAAACACTCGCACAGGGTATCCCATCACAATTCCTTCACTCTGTTCCAGACTCTTACAGGTGGCTGCTACAGCTTTCAAACAACCTGGCAACGCTACAGCTACAGGATCTAGCATAGCTGAAAAATATGCAATTGGTCTTCTCAGTTTTCCATGTTTCTGTATTAATACAGAAAGTGCACATCCATTCCTCTCCCTGCAGTATAGTTCAAACTCTTTCTCATAGTCAGGCAGTGCTGGCGCCTCACACAAACTGTCTCTCAATTGTTTAAAGGCTGTTAACTCTTCTTTATTTAATTCAATAGGGTCTTTTACATCACTTCTTGTCAGGCGTACCAAAGGTTTTGCAATCTGAGAAAAGTTACTTATCCACTGACGACAATATCCAACCATTCCAAGAAACATTCTCACTTCTCTTTGCGTCATTGGGGCTCTCATTACTTTTATTATATTGATTCTATCTGCAGTTACTTTTCTCAATCCTTTTTCAATTTTGGGGCCTAAATATTGTACTTCTTTCTGACAGAATTGCAATTTCGATGGGGATACTTTAAGTCCTCCATCTGCCAGATGTTTTAGCAATGCTATGGTATCCACTACACAAGCTTCTCGAGTGTTTGATGCCACAAGTAGGTCGTCAATATACTGCACCAGTACTGAGCTCTCGGGCATCTCTAGATCTTCTAAGGACTTTTTCAATATCTGGTTAAATATTGAGGGGCTCTCTGTATACCCCTGTGGGTTTCGGCAACATGCCAAGATACGTTCGCCAAACCAGAACGCAAAAATCTGCTGACTGTCATGATGCAATGGGATGAAAAAGAAAGCATGACACAGGTCAATTTACTGTGTACCATTCCGCATCATGAGGAATCTGATACAAAATCACAGATGGATTTGGTACAATAAGGCAACATGACACTACAATTTTGTTTATTTTTTTCAAGTCTTGCACTAGTCAAAACGTTCCATTAGGCTTGTTCAGGCCCATAATTGGTGAATTACATGTACTACTCATTATTTCTCTCAAAATACCTTGTTTAATCATTTTCTCTATTATAGGGGTAACTCCTTCAATTATTTCGGGTGTCAATTTGTACTGAGGAATATTTGGGTAACGTATTCCTTCCTTTACAGTCACTTTTACAGGATCTACGTTTTTCATTAATCCCACATCTTCTCCTGTGAAATCCCAGACTTCTGCTTTTACTGTCTTTTTCAGCTCTTTGGGTAGTTTTTCAGGGTTAAATTAATACAGCAAATGCCTCAGTAATCTCAGGTTCCATATAAGCCATAGTCATTTTATACAGTACATCTTCGTCAGGGGTCTCGAATGCTATACCATCGGGAGTGCAAAATATGGTGCAATTCATTTTGCACAGTAAATCTCTTTCTAACAAATTTACAGGGCTTGAATTGCACACAACAAAGCGGTGCATTTCAGAAAATATCCCTATGTTAACTATTACTGGTTCAGTGAGATACGTTTTAATCTGTCTGTTGGATACTCCTACTACTTGGATTGTTTCGTCCGAGAGAGGAAGATTTTTAACATCGGCTGACCTAACAGTTGAAAGAGTAGCACCAGTATTTACTAGGAAAGTAATATTTTCATCATTTGCCTTTCCATCCACAAAAGGACCTGTCTGGTCTACTTCTAGAGTTGCGCCAAGTACGCACTCTTCTTCCTCCTCTCGGCACCGTCAATAACTTTCTTCTGACTCACTCTCATCGCGTTGTAGCCAATTCTGCGAAACAGCACTAGCACGCGGCAGCTTAGTTACCTGTTCTTCATTGTAGAATCCTGTCTCATTACTGTATTCCTGAGGATTTACGCTCTGTGGAAAAGGTGGTTTTGGCGTTTGATTCTGTTGGGCAACAACCTGCTGCTATCGCTACGGTTGACAACTCACCTCTTTCTGCACCTGTGGATTCAATGATGTATTATCACCATTAGTACTCGGGGGAAATTTACACTCGGTTTTCCAGTGCCCTATTCTTCCGCAATTATGACATGGCCATTTCTTTTTGGCTTCTTCTATATTAAATTGTCCCTTTCCTTTTCCAACATTAAATTTGGGTTTCATACCTGCACTATTGGCCTGTTCAATCAATTGAGCTTCCTGTCTTTCTGCCACTTTTACCTATGCCCACATAGCTTTTTATTTTAATTTATGCTGTTTTGCTTCAATTTCATCACTAAAATATTTTGCATGTCTCAGTACTTCATCTATTTCCTTTTTTTGCCAGTCCATTGTATGCTGTTTAATCATTTCACTTATTTCTGGACGCAGCCCATATACAAATCGGTATACAAAGTGACTCAAATCTTTTTCACTCAAATTTTCATCACCACTAAACTGCTTGAAGGCGAGTATTAACCTTTCATAATAGGCATGTACCGATTCTTTAGCTTCTTGATGAGTTCGGTCAATTTTTACCCAATCAGTCTCCTTGGGAGGTACTTTGTTTTTCATATTTTTTCATTACTTCAGGGTCAGGGGCACCTGTTTTTGGGTCTCTAGGATATTCTTGTGTAGGCCAGTTTATCATAATCTTGCTCTCTGTCCATAAATCTGCTGGTATTATTATGTGAAAAAGACTGTTTAAATCAATCCATAAAACTTTTGATAACTTTACAAACCTATCTACCTGCCTATACCACTCGACTGGCTTTTCGCGCAATCGAGGAAAATCATTGGTAAGTGATAAAATAGCTTGTCTAGTCCAAGGGACATGTACATATCCTCCGCCTGGAATTTCTCTCACGGGACATTCTGTTACTACCTTTTCCTTTACTCTCACTGGGAAAGCTGCAAACGTTTTGTCTGTGACATCATCTCGGTTTCTAAACCACCTACTTTTCTATTTATCTACATCTCCCCATTTTCTTTACAAAATGATTATGTCTTTAATCTGAGTTGTTCATCCTGCGGTGTTCAGATTTTCAATATCTTTTTCAGAAAAATCTACTCGGTATGGTTATTGTAAAGCCTTTACTCTTTCAAATTCTATACCCATTTCATTTGCCACTTCTTCTAGTCTTTC
The DNA here is from genome assembly GCF_964204655.1 of Triturus cristatus. Lineage (NCBI taxonomy): Eukaryota > Metazoa > Chordata > Amphibia > Caudata > Salamandridae > Triturus > Triturus cristatus. The sequence continues at coordinate 1,277,431,651 of NC_140592.1, read as the reverse complement.
GTGTAGATTCCTTGCTCTCCAAGTTATACTTTTACATAAAAATAATAATTCTTCATCCTGATAGGCTTTTAACTTCTCCGTGGGGATAGTCCCTACTATTAATTCTTCCAAAACAATCTCCAGCTTGGCCAAATCTATAGATTGGGATTCTGTATCTTTCCGCTGTAAACTCCTCAACCATTCACTTAATTCTTCTGAAGTAGGTCTTACGGGATTTTTCTCACTACTTGGTTGTTCTGAACTCTTTGGTGATCCTGGGACTGATTCTGTCGTAATTATTATTCTATTCACTAAACTTTGATTTCCTGTCAAGTTTTTAGGCGTACTTTGTTCTGAAATACCTGCTGTTTGTCTCCATGGGTTCTCATCTGAATTTTTTTCTGGCCTCTCGGTTTGTTTATTACTGTTATAAGGAATCGTCAGCCAATGCTCACTATCCTTCTGTTTATCAAAAATAGGCACTAGATGTCCTATAGCTACAGGAACGGTTACGGCTTCCAAATTTTTGGTCAATTCCCTAATCTTTTCAGTTAACTCTAAAGTGGTTTTCGCTAGTTCAGCTGAATTTTCATTACCCGTTTTACCATGTTGTGTTTTTTCTATTTCTCTAAAAGGATTGTTTCTCCCTACTTCTTGTGGTACTGATTCAAATTTTATATTTCGTGGAGTCTCTCTCGTTGGGGCACTTGGTGTCAACAATGTGGAATCTGATTGATATGGGGGTGGATATTATTCATGCACACCATACCCTCCTGACTATTATTTCTCTTTTCCATACATTTTCTATTGCTAATTTCTTCAGCATTTCTCACAGGAAACAAACCATCAGTCATATTTGCGCTTCGCCATCTCCTCATTCTATCATCATGATTCTCCTGTCCATATGATCTACCAAACATATATTTGTACCTTCCGCCACACCTCTACCGTTCTCTGTCATGCATCTCGTCTTCCCATTCTGTCAATGCTTCAAACTGTGTTGGTCTAGGTCTCGGTTTTAGATTCATCATTCTCTCTCTCAAATTTCTCAATACCGCTAAATTAAATGAACCATGTTCCAGAAATGCTAAGACTCCATCATCTTTTGTATACTTTGCTCAATTGTCCAACCAAATACAAGTATGATATGCATATTTCGCAACCATAAAGGATGCGGGTGATTTTGGTGGAGGAAGCAACTGTCCCCCTCTAGTTACAATCGGTTTGTCCTTTTTAAATAAACTCTTGATCTTTCCAAACCTGGACTTTTTCTCTTTTTCTGGTGGATCATAATACATCATTTTGTCTTTTCAGTATCGCTAGATTTTTCCCTACGACTATTCTGCTGTTATTCTCCAATCGTAGCGCGACTTACACTAACGCACCAATCCTGAGCGTTTATGTCACTTCTGTAATTCTCCAATCCCAGCACGACTCACACTAATGCACCAATCAGGAGCGTCTACGTTTCTTACTGACTGGCCAATTCCAGCGCGGTCTTTCTGACGTCAGCTTTTCTCGCTACTCCTGCTTCTGCTGATCCCTCCTTTACAAACATTATCGGCAAACTTTCTTACGTTCTTGCTGACTCACAAATCTGTTAGTAACGACATAAAAACACCACCATTATCTGTTTTGCTAACAGAGAATAGTTAATGACCTTTCTTACAAGAATTCCGTCTTTCCCGAGAGCAGCGAACAATCTGCCCTTCTACGGAATCGTTACTTCCGTTGATAACGTAGCACTTCCCTCTACCTTACTCTTCCAGCAAGCATTAGCAAACTGTTTCTCTAGAATAAAGACACCTGTTGGAGACGCGTCGTGCAACTCCAATCGTCACACGTTTTCCCATTGTACCTACAGGGCAACAACAATTCCATCTTTCCCTAGAGCAGCAAACAGTCTGCCCTACTACGGAATCGTTACAAACTTCTGACTTCCTACATCCCAGAAGTCGTCAAACAACATGGAACTCAAAGCGACTCAACATAGAATGTTAATACATAAACCTATACTTATCCACAGTCAATAATCAATAAGCAATTTACAAGCAATAATCACCAAACCAATACAATAATAACCATCATACTGCTACCAGAAAAACTGATCCAGCGCGAGACTGGGAAAATGGGGAACAACATATACCAATATCCTCCCTGCGTCGTAGACCCATCACACACACACACACACACTAATTCATACATGCAGTCATTGGTGGGGCCTATAACACCAACATACACACGTCACCATTCACAAGTCAACACACACAGGAAGGATGAGTGCTTCAAGCGCTGGATATGTGGGGGAACACCTTATAACCTATAGGGAGAGAAGAGTTAATTTACATTATATACATTAACATTCGTCGCCTATAGATCTCTATTCTCAAACATCAAGGCACTCCACCCACTTGGTCGATGGACCAATTAGTTGGATTGGTTGATGGTGATTTAGAACCAGCTAAAACACATTTTAAGAATCAGAATCCTTATTTCTCTAAATGAAAAACCACAAACTCATATTTTCTTGTTAATCAATTTTTTTGTTTATCTAAATTTTCATAATGATTTATATTTGCATTTGTCTCGTCAAAGTTTAGAATTTCTAGATCAATTTAAGTAAATCACAGAACATCATATTTACCTAATCTGGCTATTTGGGGTCCTCTAATTCATTGGCTCTGCATAACCGAGTTTGTCGTAAATTGTCCGAATAAAGCAGGCCAAGGCTCAAAGTCCAAAGTCATCTGCTCAGCACGTTACAGTCCCAAATTTATCAAAGGACCAGAAATCGTGTAAGCATCTATCAAATCCTGTGGGGTTTGGAAAGGTTTGCAGTCATCAAGCGGTCAGGCAGCATCTGGACCATCAAGAAAACGGCGTCGCTCCCCTCCCTATCCCACTATCCTTTTCATAATGAAAACCAGGTTAACATGATACATTTTTAGGCCAAGAACAGTGGTGATTGGCTGGTTGGGATCGTCCGATTCTTATTCCCAGATTCTCAGTATAGTCCGAGAGGTGAGGTCACTCGTCCGCTCTAGTATCGGTTTGTTCCGGTTTACTGTAAGGTTGATTTTTCCCTTATCTTGGCGAACCACCAAATTCTTATCCTTGACCGGGAACATGATGAGTAAAGGTAGCTAAGAAGTTTCACGATACTGTCCGGACATACGCAGTTGACTCCGCGCCTCACGAGACGGTGGCCACTTCTGCGTGCGGTGTCAGCCACCATCTTGAATTAGGCCCAGATGTCAACTTAAGCGAAACAAACAGAAAAGAATAATTAATACATGGAAATAATGATTCTAATGTTAACCCCTTACTAATCCCTTTATGTGTTTGTATTTATCTAGCATAAAGCAACATTTAAAGCCATTATATTCACCTTTTTCGATCCTCCACGAAGATGCAAACGTCACAAAGCAACATATCATGCGATATATCATTACCGCATATGCTATTATTATTATGCGTACAGATTTTAAGTTAAATGAGTTATTTAGCCATGCAAATAGCAAGATCCCACGTGTAGTTTGTGTTTTTATAATGTTGATTAATATACATGCAGTACTCGTTTAATAATATTATAGTTAATAGATTATTTAATTAGTATTTCATGCAAGAATAGAGGAGGTATACAAAATGTTGCACTACCTGGTCCATCAGGAGAAAACAGAATGCATACCAACTAAAATATCAACATCTAATCAAGAAATCGCGTTTGGCCAATGACTATGTATTTGGAAGAAGCATCAAAACAACTTGGAGATAAGGGCTGCTATAAGATCAGCAACAGACTGACAACAAAAACAGCGCAGAATGAATTACATATGAAGTTACGAGCATGGAAAAGCAGTGGCCTAATTAATCAAGATGAACTGAAATTCCAGAAAAATGATTATCCTACACTACCGGTGATGTATTTTATTCCAAAAATACATAAGGACCGTACCAACCCACCGGGTCGACCAATAATCTCTGCTATTCAAACTCTAACAGAAAATGTTTCAATATATTTTGACTCTTTCCTACCGGAACAAGTAAAAAGGTTGCCGTCGTACATACAGGACACAACAGATTTTTTGCGTGAAATACATGGATTTCCGTGGCAACAAGATTTCTTATTGATATCCATGGATGCTAGCAACCTTTATACGTCAATTCATCATCTAGATGGACTAAGAGCTTTAGAACACTTCCTGGGAAAGAGGTCCATTGAATTCCACACCCATAACAAAATGTTATTAGACCTGACTAAGTTTTGCCTGTACAATAATTACTTTTTATTTCAGCAACAGGTTTACCATCAAGTGAGAGGCATAGCTATGGGTGCGAGTTTCTCACCCTGCTACGCCTGTCTCTATATGGGGTGGTGGGAGGAAGTGGTAGTAATGAAGGAATATGCAGAGATACGGTCAAAAAACGTAATCAAGTGGATCAGGTTCATAGATGATCTGTTTTTAATTTGGCATGGTGACAAACATAGTGCTGAGGAATTTATAAGGTGTTTGAACAATAACAATGTAAATATTCAGCTCACTCACACCATGAGTGATAGCACAATTTGCTTTTTAGATGTAGAAGTGTATATTTCTAACAAAATTCTTGAAACGCGCCTACATCGAAAACCAACATCGTAACCCCATATTACACTCAAGCAGTTTTCACCCAAAGCACGCAATTCTTAGCATCCCGTATGGAGAGATGCTAAGAATTCGTAGAAAATGCAGTAACGAGGAAGATTTAATCAAGGCGCAGAATGAAGATTGGACCGTGGTGGAAAAGGTAACACGGACATATATATATATATATATATATATATATATATATATATATATATATATTACCTACTGGCGGTCGCCAGTAGGTAGTTATAGTTAGGACCACGTTTCCATAGGAAAACCTCAACATTCTATTTTGAATAACTTTGGCGCCGGTCGACGAATCCTCGCGAATTTCTCAAAATAGGTGGGGCGCTACGCTCCGCTCCTACCCTGAAAGTCTCGGGGGGATTCGTCAAGCGGGGGCTGAGATAAAAGGGGGGTCCCAAAACGCGTTTTTCCCATGCATTTTTCCATAGGACCTTTAGAACGAGCTACAGCCCGAACGGCTGAACAGAATTACTAGAAATTTGGCAGAGAGGTATTCCCTAGGTCAAGGAAGTGCCTTTTGTAGGTTTGGTGTAAATCTGTTCAGTAGATTCTGAGAAAATAGCCTTTAAATCAATATATATATCTGAGCCCGCTTACGGTACGCTTACCGTACGCTTACCGTACGCTTACCGTAAGCTTACGGTGGCGTGCGCGAGCACGATTCTGATTGGCTCTTAGATCTTAGTAAACATTCGAATCGGCCGAAACCAGGAAGCGGCGTCCGCCATTTTGTCTCTCGCACTGAGTGTTGTTTATCAAACATGATGGCCAAAAACATGTTACGGGGCTGTTTTGACAACTCCCTCCCACATAGTCATGTTGAGGGAGTCCCCAAACATCCCCCAAGAGCAAAAACGGTTTTATTTTTTTTTCGGCAATTTCGCGGGGTACGCTTACCGTACGCTTACCGTACGCTTACCGTAAGCTTACCGTACGCTTACGGTAAAAAAATAAAAATAAAAAAAACACTATCCACACTTACCCCACCCCCTGTGCTTTTGGTGGCCGCAGGCCACCAAATGTGCAGGGCTTATTAATAGAGAAAAAAAACGTAATTTTGGCAACATGAAATTATAAAATCGAAATAAAAAAAACACTATCCACATTGACCTCACCCTCTGTGCTTTTGGTGGCCGAAGGCCACCAAATGTACAGGGCTTATTAAAGTTGATAAAAACCGTGCACGGAACGAACTGCGTTAAGTGGGCGCGCACGCCACAAATGGCGTAAAGTAACTTAGCATTTAAAAAACCGTACAAATTCACTGAAAAAACCATAGGTTTCACACACGTTATAGTTAGGAAATAGCATTTAAAAAACCTTGCTAATTCACTGAAAAAACCATAGGTTTCACACATGTTATAGTTAGCTGGACATTTTACTGATAAAAAACCAATGAAATTCCCCCGTTATAGTTACTGTAGGCAACTATAACTCACGCGACCGTAATCCTCTGCTGATGACATATGTGTCTTTATGAAAAAAAAATATTTGTAATATATGTATAGCTAAAATTTAATGGAAGAAGATATGGGCAAATAAGTGTCTAAATACAGTATTAGCATCAGCAGAGGATTGCGGTCGCGTGAGTTATAGTTGCCTACAGTAACTATAACGGGGGAATTTCATTGGTTTTTTATCAGTAAAATGTCCAGCTAACTATAACATGTGTGAAACCTATGGTTTTTTCAGTGAAAATATATATATATATACATATATACTGAAAAAACTATAGGTTTCAGGAACGTTATAGTTAGTTGGACATTTCACTCGGCCAAAACCATAGAAATTCTGGCATTTTAACTAGTTCAGCTCGCGCCCCCGCAATGCACTGCTGATTATGTCACATATTACATCATTCTTGACATGGTCAGTGACATCACTGATGACATCATCCAGTGACTGTGTGTTTCTGTAAAGTTTAATTTTGTTTTATATATATTCCAAGCTGTATTGAGGAATGAGTGGGTGTATAAGTGTCTGTATGGAGGATTTAGTAGGTATGTGACTGACTGTATAAGTGAGTGATTAAATGTGTATTACTGAATGCATGGGTTAGTGACTAAACTGTGTGAAAGTCTGTATCAGTCTGTCTGTTGTTGTGTAAGCTGCTGCATGGGTTGGTGAGTAGCTGCATGAGTGTCTATATGGGTTATTGATTGCTTGCCTGAGTATTTGTATGGCTGCGTGAGTGTGTGTGTGGGTGGGTGGGTGAGAGCTATGTGACTGTGCATAGATGTGTGAGTGGTTGATTCACTGGGTGTATGGGTTCAAGAATGCATGTGGATACAGCTGTATGGGTGTGAGGGTATGGGTGTGTTGGTGAGTGAATGGATGTCTCAGGGGTACATGTGCAAGTAACTACATATGTAAAAGGCAGTATATGTGAGTGATGGTGTATATAAATAACTATATGTGACAGTCAGTAATTGGGACATTGGCTGCATGGATGAGTGTGTATTTGTATCAGTGATTCTATAAGAGAGTAATTATGTGTTAGTATCTGTACGAATAAGTGAGGTTGTGTCTGTATAACTGCATAGGTGAGTAAATGGAAGTATGATTGATTCTTTGCATGACTGACTAAGTGTGTGAGTAACGCTGGATATGTGGCAGTGTGTGAGTGTCTGTATAGGTGTATGAGTGCATATGATAGTGTTGTATTGATGAGTGACTGCATGTATGAGTCACTGTATGGGTGAATGAGTGGATGTGTGTATAGACCTAGGGATTAGTCAGTGCGTATTTAGTAACTGGCATTGATGTGTCTATTTTTTCGAAAATGGTAGTCTGTATTTTAGAGTGGGTGTATCAAAGGTTATATTCAGGTGTGAGGAGGTGCATCAGATTTCCACGTGGATGATGTCATCCGTAAAGTCATCAGTGATGTCATTTGAGATGTCATCAGTGATGTCACTGACCATGTCATGAATGATGTAATATGTGACGTCATCAGCAGTGCATTGCGGGGGCGCGAGTTATAGTTAGCTGAACAAACTAGAACACCGGACTTTCTATGGTTTTGTACGAGTGAAATGTCCAACTAACTATAACGTTCCTGAAACCTATGGTTTTTTCAGTTAATTTCTATGGTTTTTTAAATGCTGATTTCTAACTATAACATGCCTGAAACCTATGTTTTTTTCAGTGAATATATATATATATATATATATATATATATATATATATATATATATACACACATACACATGCACACACATATACATATATATTACCTATTTGCGAACTCCAGCAGGTAATTATAGTTAGGACTTAGTTTCCATAGGAAAAGCATATATTGACTTGCCTATAACTTTGCCGTCGTTTGACCAATCTTCATGAAAGTTTCACAAAGAAGTGTCACTGTAGGTTCTGCATGTCATGGAAAGTTTGAGGGTGATTTGTGCTGGGGGCCTGGGAAATAGTGGTGCGAAAAAAAGATGCATTTGTAATGTTAATTCCCATAGGAATGCGTTGTTGAACCTACAGCCTGAACTGCTGGATGGAATGCCACCAAATTTGACTGGAAGGTAGATATTGTTACGCAGATTGTGTTTTTTGTTTTTTTGGTGAAAATCTGTCCAGTAGTTTTTGAGAACTATAAGCCGAAAATTATTGAAATATCTCTGGCTGTGGATATTTGGTGGTGGTTATGCCATTATCGGGGATGCGCGCACCAAAGGGAATGCTCTGATTGGCTAGACGCAACATGAACAGAAAGTTGTGCCCGCCATTTTATCATTCAGAAACGGTTCTTGGGACTGAAAATTTGTGTGAAAGCTAACATAAGGGGTCATAGTGGAGATACTCCGACCCCATGTTTGAGAAATGGGTTTATCAGTGATAAAAGTTATGTGTCTAAATAGATTTTTGGATAGCACGACGCCACGCTCATCAGCATGGCTCCCGTGTACCGTTGCGGGTATATTGCGAATATCGCTACATCATCGCGAATATTAGTAAAAATATAAAAAATATATTTATATATTTGTGCACACTCGCTGGTCACTGTCACACACTCGTGTACACACTCATAAGCTCACTCAGACACTAATACACCCATTCGCATACCCACTCACACACTTATACATCCAGTTACATTCCCTCCTAGATACTTAGGCACTCTCTCAAATGCCCATTCAGGCACTTATGCACTCACTTACAGACTCACTTGGAGAGGGATGCAGTCATGCACAGATCAACTCAGAGACTCATGCACCTACTTAGAGACTCAGTCATATATTCATGTGTACAGTTTCATACCTACTTAGAGACTCTTACACCCACTCAAAAACCACCTGGGCACTCATGCACCCACTCACACACCCACTCAGATACTCATGCACCCACTTACAGTCTCACTCAGAGAGTCACGCACCCACGTACAGACCCACTCAAAGACTAACACACACACTTAGAGACCCATTCACATATATATTCACAGATCCACTGAGAATCTCATAAACCTACTAACAGAGCCACTCAGACACTAATACACCCACTCACACACCCGTACATTCACTCTCACACTGTCACTGACTCTCTCAGAGACATATGGGCGAGTCACTCACTGAAACATTCTGAAAGTCACACATCCACTCACAAACTCACTCAGATATACACACACACTCACTCAAGGCTCATGCATCCACTCACAGACACTCACCCTCCCAGTCACAAACCCACTCAAACAATCATGCATGCACCCATTCACTCTCCCTCTCAGAGACGTATGCTCTCACTCACAGAGCCATTGAGACACTCATACACCCACTCACAGTCACTCAGACATTCATAAACCCACTTTCAGACCCACTCAGACACTCACACAAACAAACAGTCACTCACACACCCTCTCATAGACCCACTCAGAGATGTATGAACCCAGTCACTCATACATTCAGAGACTCACACACTCACTAGCAGTCCCGTTCAGTGATACACTGACCCACTCACAGACCCACTCACACTCCCAGTCATAGATCCACTCAGATACTCATGTACTCAGTCACAGACTCACACAGACACTCATGCACCTACTCACTCACCCACTCAGATGCCCAATTAAACACTCATGTATCCACTCACAGATCCAATCAGACAGTTATATAATTACTTACAAGTGCACAAAGTCACTCATGCTCCTGCTCACAGATTGACTGAGAGTCATACAATGAATCACAGACCCATTGAGACACTCATGCATCCACTCAGAGATGCACAGAGACAGTCACGCAGTTTGTTACAGATGTTATAGATTACACTGAAAAAGTTATGCACTGTGATATTAAGGGATTTGTATATGCTATTATACAGTCATTTAGATAGTAATGTGTTTAGTCTGTTGGTTATGATTAATTTTGCTTTTATAATTTTTGAATGTGGTGTTGGCTATTAAACGTTTGCGTTTGTTTTGTCATTTTGCAACATATATTTGCAGCAATTGCGGCTACCGATATCATCGCGACACCCAACGTCACAGCGAAAACAGAAAATTTATAGTTTTTATACAAACATTCTACAAAAATATGGCATTAAACTGTGAAATAAAAAAACTTGTGTATCTAAAATACTGTTAAATGTGTGGATATATGTGTTTTGCACCCCCTAAAAAAGGTGCAATCGTTGCGATTACCGAAGTCATAAAGACTCTCTGTGCAATCAAAAAAACAGGGAGTAGGGTTCAAACAGAGTTTTAAAAAAAGTTACTACAAAAATGTGTGTACAAGATCTTGATACTATGTTTGCAGATGGTTCAGAATGCTGCTGCTCGGAGCATCTGTCACTCCTCTGCTTCAGGAACTGCACTGGCTCAGGGTATCTAAGCATGTTGAGTTAAAAGCTCTGTGCTATATGTTCAAGGCCAAGCATGGTTTAGCACCTCCATGCATTCAGGAGCTGGTTACTCCTTACTCGCCCACTCGTACATTGAGATCTTCTAGCCAAGCGCTTTTTTCTATATCTAGATTCCGTCTCACCCGCATGAAAGGCTGATCTTTTGCCTATTTAGGTCCCAAATTGTGGAACTCTCTGCCGGCCAATCGCAGGGACTGCAACTCTCTACGCGCCTTTCGCAAAAACCTGAAAACGTGTTTTTTTTTAGTCTTCGGTCCCGGGAATGCCTATCTGCTTCTACTTTGCATCGGGAAACCCCTTAGGGTAGCTGTGTGCACTACAAATTCAGCAAATAAATTAAATAAAATACATGTTCTGTAATAGTAATGTGTGTATTGTAATAGTTAGAATGAGTTTTTTAAGTTACAATTTTGGAATGTGGTGGTGGTTGTTAAATGTCTGCTTTTTTTGTGATTTTGCGACATGATCACGAGCGTCGCAACATGGTTGTGAAATTAAAAAATCTAAAGAAAAAAACCAATGCTTATTAATCCACTGAAAAAAATACTAGCTTATAAAAATACATCTTATAAAGCAATTTTAGACAGAAAATACAATTTAAAATTTCTAAAAATGATTGGTTATAATGGCGTTATAGATGGGAAATAGAATTTGAAGAACCTTAAAAATTTGCTGAAAAAAACCAAAGGTTACAGGGACGCTATAGTTAGAAATTAGCATTTAAAAAAACCTTAGAAATTCACTGAAGAAAACAAGGGTTACAGCAACATCACAGTTAGGAAATGGACTTAAAAACACCTTAGAATTTCACTGAAAAAAACAAAGGCTACAGAGACTTTATAGGTAGGCTCAAGTTTCACTCGTACAAAACCAGAGAAATTCAGCAGTTACAGTTAACTGAGCTAACTATAACTCACACCCCGGCAATGCACTGCTTATGACCTCGCATATTACATCACTCATGACATGGTCAGTGACATTATTCATGGAGGATCAATGAATATGCAATTTAAAAAAAAGACAAACAATTTCGATCTCTCAATGATGTTCCTTGGCTGATTTCGGCCCTGGGGACCCCATCACCTGGGGCCCGGTGCAATTTTCTGTGGAAAACAAGCCATCTGGGGTAGGGGGTCACATGGTCCCCCTCCCCAGGCTGTTTTTGGACTTGGTACCCCTCCCCCCATGGCTCGGCCATGATTGTAACAGGTAAGGGAACACATGGCCCCTCTACTTGGCCTGATTTTGGCCCCAAGAACCCAGTCTCTGGAGCACAGCTGGGCATAATTCAGTCTGGGGACCCCATCTCTGAGGCCTGCAATATTTAAAGGGGTAAGGGGTAAGGGGATAGCGGCCCCTCTCCCTGGGCTGCTTTTGGCCCCCGGGGACTACATCTCAATCTTAAAAGACGTTTTATTGTGCCAGGCCCAGAGGATGAAATCCCCAGGTCTGAAATTGGCCAGGGTACTCCCCCTTAGAATGATGCCAGGTCCTAGGGAAAATTGGCCCAGGGAAGGGGTGCGTTTTCCCCTCTCCCTAATATTAATGCAGAGCCCTGGTGGATGGGGTCCCTAGGGCCAAAATTGGCCCGAGTGGGTGGATGAGTACCCCTCCCCCTAATGATAATTTCAGGCCCTGGGGAATGGGGTCACAAGGGCCAAAATTGGCTTAGGAGGTGGGCTGCATACCTTACTTTCCCTGAAAATGTGTCTGGACCCCGGGGGATGGAATGCCTGGGGCCAAAATTGGCCAGGGGAGAGGGGCAACATGCCCCCTCACCTTAAGTATCACACCGGGCACTAGGGATAGGGTCCACAAAGCCTGGCCCTGTGGCCAGTCACCCATTGCTTATGGCTGAAGACCTTGAAAAGTGTGAGGTTGGCTGCACTTGTGGGGTCGGCCAGGGTGGGGTTGGCTGCATGCTGGGGATTAGCAACAAGACCTGGCACAGGTCAAGCGATGTGGCCAACCACCACTAGGCACGACCAAAGGCCCTGCTCAGTGTGGGATTGGCTGTCTTTTCCAGGTATGCCCAGCCATGCCTTGTGGCCAACCCCCCAATGCACACAGTCCAAGGTCATACACAGCATGGGATTGGCTGCATGCAGGGGTTGGCAGCAGGGCCTGGCCAGAGGTCAGGCACTACAGGCTGCTGCTGTCTGCGTAACCTTGTTACTGTTATGGTTACAAAAAAGGCACATGCAGCACAGCAGACAAAAGATAAATCCCGCTGAGAGGAGACAGTTCCTGCAGAGAGAAAACACACCGATTAGAAAAAAGATAAACCCTGCAGAGAGGAGAACGTTCCTGCAGAGAGAAGTACATGCAGCAGACAAATGGGAAATCTTGCAGCAGACAATGGGTACATTCTGCAGAGGAGACAGATCCTGCAGGGAAGTGACACATGCAGCAGACAAAATTGATATCCTGCTGAGAAGAGACACGTCCAGCAGATAAAAGATCGACTCTGCAGAGAGGAGACAGATCCTGCAGAGGGGAAGCAGATCAATCAGAAAGGAGACACATGCAGCAGACACAAGATATACCCTGCAGAGCAGAGACAGATCTTCTAGAGAGGAGACAGTTCCTGCAGAGAGGAGACACATGCAGCAGACAAAGGGTGTATCCTGCAGAGAGGAGACAGATCCTGCAGAGAGAAGACAGATCCTGCAGAGAGGTAACAGATCTTTCAGAGAGGAGACACATGCAGCAGACAAAAGTTAAATCCTGCAGAGAGGAGACAGATCCTGCAGAGAGGAGAAACACCCAGCACACAAAAGATAAACCCTGCAGAGAGGAGAAAGACCTGCAGAGAGGAGACGGATCCTGCAGAGAGGAAACAGATCATGCAGAGAGGAGACAAATGCAGCAGAGAGACGCACAGCCAGCAGACAACAGATGAATGCTGCAGAGAGGAGAAAGATCCTGCGGAGAGAAGCACGTGCTACAGTCAAAAGATACATTCTGCAGAGAGGAGGCTGATGCTTCAGAGAGAAGCAGATGCTGCAGACAAAAGATAAATGCTGCAGTAAGGAGACAGTTTCTGCAGAAAGGAGACACATCAAGCAGAGAAAGATAAATCCTGCTGAGAGGAGAAAGTTCCTGCAGAGAGGAGACAGTTTCTGCAGAGAGGAGAGACATGCAGCAGACAAAAGATAAACAGTGCAGAGATGAGACAGATCCTGCAGAGAGGAGACACATGCAGCAGACAAAAGTTATATCCTGCAGAGAGAAGCACATACAGCAGACAAAAGATATATCCTGCCGAGAAGAGACATATGCAGCAGACAAAAAATAAACTCTGCATAGAGGAGACAGATTCTGCAGAGAGGAGACAGTTCCTGCAAAGAGGAGACAAGTGCAGCAGACAAAAGATAAACTCTGTAGAGAGGAGACATATCCTGCAGAGAGAAGGCACATGCAGAAGACAAAAGATAAATCCTGCCAAGAGGAGAAACATGCAGCAGACAAAAGATAAACTCTGCATAGAGGAGACAGATCCTGCAGAGAGGAGACAGTGTCTGCAGAGAGGAGACACATGCAGCGGATGAAAGATAAAACCTGCACAGAAGAGATACATCCAGCAGACAAACGTGATATCCTGTAGAGAGGAGACAGATCCTGCAGGGAGGAGACAGATCCTGCAGAGAGGAGATACATGCAGCAGACTAAAGATAAACCCTGCAGAGAGCAGACATATTCTGCAGAGAGGAGACAGTTCATGCAGAGAGGAGACACATACAGCAGACAAAGGGTGAAGCCTGCAGAGAGGAGACCGATCCTGCAGAGAGAAGACACATGCAGCAGACAAAAGTGATATCCTGCAGAGAAGAGACACGTCCGGCAGATAAAAGATAAACCCTGCAGAGAGGAGAAAGATCCTGCAGAGGGGAAGCAGATCCTGCAGATAGAAAACAGATCCTGCAGAGAGGAGACACATGCAGAAGACAAAAAATAAACCCTGCAGAGAGGAGACAGATCCTGCCGAGAGGGGACACATGCAGCAGACTTCGGGTAAATCCTGCAGAGGGGAGACAGATCCTGCAGAGAGGAGACACATGCAACAGGCAAAAGTGATATCTTGCAGAAAAGAGACAGATCCTGCAGGGAGGAGACGCATGCAGCAGACAAAAGGGATATCTTGCAGAGAAGAGACAGATCCTGCAGAGAGGAGACACATGCAGCAGACAAAAGATTAACCCTGCAGATAGAAGACAGATCCTGCAGAGAGGAGACAGTTCCTGCAGATAAGAGACAGATCCTTCAGAGAGGAGACAGATTCTGCAGAGTGGAGACACATGAAGTAGACAAAAGTGAAATCCTGCTGAGAAGAGACACGTCCAGCATATAAAAGATAAACCGTGCAGAGTGGAGCAGTTCCTGCAGAGAGGAGACAGATCATGCAGAGAGGAGACAGATCCTGCAGAGAGAAACACATCCAGCAGAAAAACTATAAACCCTGCAGAGAGGAGACAGATCCTGCAGAGGGGAAGCAGATCCTGCAGATAAGAGACAGATCCTGCAGAGAGGAGACACATCCTGCAGACAAAAGATAAATGGTGCAGAGAGGAGTCAGATCCTGCAGAGAGGAGACACACCCAGCAGACCCAAAGTTAAACCCTGCAGAGAGGTGAAAGATCCTACAGAGAAAAGCACATGCAGCAGGCGATAGAGAAATCCTTTACAGAAGAGACAGATTTCACATGGAACGGAAAGATCTTCCTCAGTGATGGAAATGTTGCAGGGATGGGACATGTCTTGCCGCACAGAGACTGGTGCAGCAGAGGGTGCCCATGGGAGGCAAACACTGCTGAAAGAATGTGCCAGGGCAGAGCATTTAGGAACAAGTCCTCATGTACAAATCTTCCTTCTCACCTCTGCAAACAGATGCATGTGCTCTAATGAAGGCAGAAGGATCCAGCAAGATTTAGGTGTGCAGTGCCGTCTCTTCAAGAGTGACATCTATCAGGAGAGACATGGTCTCTGCCCCTCTCACTGAACGCCCTCCAGCGACAGCCTGTAATTAATTCTCAAGGAAGTTATGCAGAAAATCTGATTCGAAAGCTTCAAATCCAGAGATCTCACACCTCCTTTATAATCATCAGAGACCATTGAGGAACACACTCCTTGTGGCGTTGCTGGTCTCTGTGCATCATAATGTATGCGCGGGGTGTGTGTGTGTACGTGGGTGGACTCCTCATCCGCCCTGACTGCTGTGGTCTGATTACAGCTCTCCTCTCTTTGACGGACACCTCAGATTGTTACCAATACAGAGCGTGAAGCTGGAATTACTCAAACTCAGCAGATTGCTTCTGAGATTAGTTCTCTGAGATTGGCGAATATTGACTTTTCTCCAAGCATTGTCTGAATAATGATTAGTCTTTGTGCCAAAGCGTGAATGTGGCTGATCCTTACCTGCAGGAAGTGACAGACTGCATGGGCCTTATCTGCAGGAAGTGATGGACTGCATGGGCCTTATCTGCAGGAAGTGATGGACTGCATGGGTCTTACCAGCAGGAAGTGACAGACTCCATGGGCCTTATCTGCAGGAAGTGATGGACTGCATGGGCCTTATCTGCAGGAAGTGATGGGCTGCATGGGTCTTACCAGCAGGAAGTAACTGACTGCATGTGGATTTTCAACAGGAAGTGACAGACTGCATGGACCTTATCTGCAGGAAGTGACAGACTGCAAGGGCCTTATCTACTGTAAGTGACGAACTGCATGGACCATATCTGCAGGAAGTGATCGACTACAGGGGGCTCATCTGCAGGAAATGACTGACTGCATGGACCTTATCTGCAGGAAGTGACAGACTGCATGGGCCTTAACTGCAGAAAGACACAGACTGCATTGGCCTTATCTGCAGGAAGTGACAGACTGCATGGGCCATATCTGCAAGAGGTAACAGACTCCATTGGCCATATCTACAGGAAGCAACAGACTGCATGGGCCTTATCTACTGAAATAAACAGACTGCATGGGGCGTATCTGCAGAAAGAGACAAACTGCATGGGACTTCTCTGCAGGAAGAGATAGACTGCATGGGCCTTATCTTCAGGAAGAGACAGACTGCATGGGTCTTATCCACAGGAAATTACAGACCATATCGGCCTTAGAGACAGACCGAATGGGCCTCATCTGCAGGAAGAGACAAACTGCATTGGCCTTATCTGCACAAATAGACAGACTGCATGGGCCTTATCTGCAGGAAGCGACAGAATGCTTGAGCCATATCTGCAGGAACCAACAGACTGCATGGGCATTATCTGCAGAAATAGAAAGCTTGTATGGGCCTTAACTGCAGGAAGTGACAGACTGCTTGTAGCGTATCTGCAGGAAATGACAGACTGCATGAACCTTATCTGCAGGAAGTGGCAGACTGCATTGGACTTTATCTGCATAAAGTGACAGACTGCATGGGCCTTATCTGCAGGAAGAGATAGACTGCATGGACCTTATCTGCAGGAAGTGACAGACTGCATGGACCTTACTGTAGTACATGTCAGGCTGCATAGGACCTATCTACAGATATAGACAGATTGCATGGGCCTTATCTGCAGGAAGTGACACACTGCATGGTCCTTATCCGCAGGAAGCAACAGACTGCACGGGCCATATACGCAGGGAATTGCAGACTGAATGGATTTTATCTGACAGACTGCTTGTAGCGTATCTGCAGGAAATGACAAACTGCATGGGTCTTATCTGCAGGAAGAGAAAGACTGCTGGGCCTTTTCTTCAGGAAGAGAGAGACTGCATGGACCTTTTCTGCAGAGAATTACAAACTAAATGCACCTCATCAGCAGGAAGCAGCAGACTGCATGTGGCTTATCTGCAGGAAATGACAGACTGCATGGACCTTATCTGCAGGAAGCCTGGGCCTGCATGGGGCATATTTGCCTGTAGAGATAGACTGTAAGGGCTGCAGGATGTGACATATTGCATGGGCCATATCCGCAAGAAGCAACAAACAGCATGGGGCCTATCTGCAGGAAGAGACAAAATGTATAGGACTTATCTGCATGAAGAAACAGACTACATGGGCTTTATCTGCAGGAAGAGACAAACTGCATGGGCCATATCTACAGGAAGCAACAGACTGCATGGGTCTTATCAGTAGGGAATTACAGACTGCATGGACCTTACCTGCAGGAAGTGATGGACTGCATGGGTCTTATCTTCAGAATGTAATAGACTGCATGTGCCTTATCAGCCTGAAGTGAAAGACTGCATGGATCATATCCCCATGAAGCACCAGACTGCATAGTCCTTATCTGCAGAAATAAACAGACTACATGGGTCTTACCTGTAGGAAGAGACAGACTGCATGTGTCTTATCTGCAGGAAGAGACATACTTCATGAGCCTTATCTGTAGGAAATTACAGACTGAATGCACCTTATCTGCATGGAGTGGCAGACTGCATGGTGCTTATCTGCTGGAAATGACAGACTGCATGGGCCTTATCTGCAGGAAGTGACAGACTCCATGGGCCTTATTTTTTGGAAGAGACAGACTGCATGGGCCTTATCTGCAGGAAGTGACAGACTGCATGGGCTATATCCGCAAGAAGCAACAGACTGCATGGGACTTATCTGCAGAAATAAGCAGACTGCATGGACTGTATCTGCATGGAGTGTCAGACTGCATGGGGCTTATCTGCAGGAAATGACAGACTTCATGGACCTTATCTGCAGGAAGTGACAGACTCCATGGGCCTTATTTTCTGGAAGAGACAGACTGCATGGGCCTTATCTGCAGGAAGTGAGAGACTGCATGGGCCATATCCACAAGAAGCAATAGACTGCATGGGCCTTATCTGCAGAAATAAGCAGACTGCATGGGGCTTATCTGCAGGAAGAGACAAAATGTATGGGACCTATCTGCAGGAAGAGACAGAGTGCATGGGCCTTACTTACACGAAGAGATGGACTGCATAGGCCTAATCCACAGGGAGCAACATACTACATGGGCCTTATCTGCAGAAATAGACCGATTGCATTGGCCTTATCTGCAGGAAATGACAGACAGCATGGGGCTTATCTGCAGGAAAAGACAGACTGCATGAACCTTATCTGCAGGAAGTGGCAGACTGCATTGGACTTTATCTGTAGAAAGTGGCAGACAGCATGGGCCTTATCTGCAGAAAGAGACAGACTGCATGGGTCTTATCCACAGGAAATTACAAACCATATGGGCCTTAGAGACAGACCGTATGGGCCTTATCTGCAGGAAGAGACAAACTGCGTTGGCCTTATCTGCACAAATAGACAGACTGCATGGGCCTTATCTGCAGGAGGAGACAGAATGCATGAGCCATATCTGGAGGAACCAACAGACTGCATGGGAATTATCTGCAGAAATAGAAAACTTGCATGGGCCTTAACTGCAGGAAGTGACAGACTGAATATAGCGTATGTGCAGGAAGTGACAGACTGCATGAACCATATCTCCATGGAGTGGCAGACTGCATGGGGCTTATCTGCAGGAAATGACAGGCTTCGTGGACCTTATCTGCAGGAAGTGACAGACTCCATGGGCCTTATTTTCTGGAAGAGACAGACTGCATGGGCCTTATCTGCAGGAAGTGACAGACTGCATTGGCCATATCTACAGGAAGCAACAGACTGCATGGGCCATATCCGCAAGAAGCAATAGACTGCATGGACCTTATCTGCAGAAATAAGCAGACTGCGTGGGGCTTATCTGCAGGAAGAGACAAAATGTATGGGACTTATTTGCAGGAAGAGACAGAGTGCATCGGCCTTACCTACACGAAGAAACGGACTGCATAGGCTAAATCCACAGGGAGCAACATACTACGTGGGCCTTATCTGCAGAAATAGACCGATTGCATGGGCCTTATCTGCAGGAAATGACAGACAGCATGGGGCTTATCTGCAGAAAATGACAGACTGCATGAACCTTATCTGCAGGAAGTGGCAGACTGCATTGGACTTTATCTGCAGAAAGTGACAGACTGCATGGGCCTTACCTACAGGAAGAGATAGACTGCATGGACCTTATCTGCAGGAAGTGACAGACTGCATGGACCTTACTGTAGTACATGTCAGGCTGCATAGGACCTATCTACAGATATAGACAGATTGCATGGGCCTTATCTGCAGGAAGTGACATACTGCATGGTCCTTATCCGCAGGAAGCAACAGACTGCACGGGCCATATCCGCAGGGAATTGCAGACTGAATGGATCTTATCTGCAGGAAGAGACAAACTGCATGGGTCTTATCTGCAGCAAGAGACAGACTGCATGGGCCTTATTATCCACAGGAAGACACATACATTTACATTTACCTTAACTGCAGGAAGAGACAGATGTCATGGGCCATAACTGCAGGAAGAGAAAGACTGCTGGGCCTTTTCTGCAGAGAATTGCAAACTGAATGCACCTTATCAGCAGGGAGCAGCAGACTGCCAAGGTCTTATCTGCAGGAAGTGACACACTGTATGTGGCTTATCTGCAGGAAATGACAGACTGCATGGACCTTATCTGCAGGAAGCCTGGGCCTGCATGGGGCATATTTGCCTGTAGAGATAGACTGTATGGGCTGCAGGATGTGACATATTGCATGGGCCATATCCGCAAGAAGCAACAAACTGCATGGGGCCTATCTGCAGGAAGAGACACAATGTATAGGACTTATCTGCATGAAGAAACAGACTACATGGGCTTTATCTGCAGGAAGAGACAAACTGCATGGGTGATATCTACAGGAAGCAACAGACTGCATGGGTCTTATCAGTATGGAATTACAGACTGCATGGACCTTATCTGCAGGAAGTGATGGACTGCATGGGCCTTATCTTCAGAATGTAACAGACTACATGTGCCTTATCAGCCTGAAGTGAGAGACTGCATGGATCATATCCCCATGAAGCACCAGACTGCATGGTCCTTATCTGCAGAAATAAACAGACTACATGGGTCTTACCTGCAGAAAGAGACAAACAGCATGTGACTTATCTGCAGGAAATGACAGACTTCATGGCCTAATCTTCAGGAAGAGACAGACTGCATGGGCCTTATCTGCAGGAAGAGACAGATTGTATCGGCCTTAGAGACAGAGTGCAAGGGCCTTATCTGCAGGAAGTGACAGACTGCATGGACCTTATCTGCAGGAAGAGACAGACTCCATGGGCCATCTCCAGAGGAACCAACAGACTGCATGGGCCTTGTTTGCAGAAATGGAAAGATTGCATGGGCCTTATTTGCAGGAAGTGGCACATTGCATGGGATTTATGTGCAGGAATCGACAGATTGTATGGGCTTTATCTGCAGGAAGAGATAGACCGCATGGGATATATCCGCAGGAAGCAACAAATTACGTGGGTTTTAGCTGCAGAAATAGACATGGCCTCATCTGCAAGAAGTGACAAACTGCATGGGCCTTATCTGCAGAGAGAGATAGACTGCATGGGCCATATCCACAGGAAGCAACTAACTACATGGGACTTACCTGCAGATATATACAGATTTCATGGGCCTTAACTGCAAGAAGTGACAGACTACATGGGTCTTATCTGCAGGAAGTGACAGATTAAATGAGCCTTATCTGCAGGAAGTGACATACTGTATGGGCTTCATCTGCAAGAGGTGACAGACTGCATGGGCCTTATCTGCAGCGAGAGATTGACTGCATGGGCCATGTCCACATTGTGAGAAGTTGGCCTGACATATGCTGGTCACTAGTTATAGTGGCCACCTTGCACCAGTCCAATTCGACTCTTATGGTAGATCGGTTTAAGACAACCTTTTAAAGAAAGCTATCCTAGTGGCAGCCGTGGAGAGCAGCCTTCAGGCTAAGTCTCTGAGGAATGTAAAGCAGCTTGTTTTACCTTATAATCTCTTGAATTACCAAATGAAAGGACACCACACAGGTATATATATCAAATATATATGTATTTATTTCTAGACACACTCTACTAATCTCTTTATGAGATTAGAAGTCAGGAACACATTCAAATATCAACGTTTCACACTAAGTTAAGCACAAACATGGCTGGGGCCGTAGGGGCGTACCAGGCCATATACTAAAAAAGAGGTTTAGGAAAGTCGACTTGCAGAGGGACAAGGCCTAGGGCCTGTAGAATCGCTGGGGCTTCACTAATGCATCAAAAGCAGGTAAGTAAAAGACCCACGGGAGACACGTGCAGTGTGATAACACAGCCGTGGGTTCCCTATTGATTTCAATGGAGCAAGTCGCGGTTGGATTTTTAAAGTTTTAGGGTACTTCGAGGAAGTCTACAAGCAAGCCACTAACAAGGTAAGTAATTCGAGGGCCAACACACACTAGGGCACCGGAGTGCACGAGTTACCTCACCCATGGAAGCCGGGTGCATAGGTGTCTTTTGGTGTCGGGTCGCGTCGCTGTTTTCTATGGAAGCCAAATAAAATTTGCTGCTTGCGAAGACTGAAGAAGTGTCCGGTGGAATCCAAGGCTGGATTCAAGATAAAGATGACCTGAAAGCAGAAGGGACAGTGTTCACAGTCACTTGCCAGTGACCCGGGGCCAGGAAAATGGATGCCCACGGAAGTCGGGTGATTTCAGGTGATCAAGGGCGTTTTGGCTCTTCGCTCATGAGGACCAGTAGGCATCGACGATGACCAGCAGCTGGATTCGGTGTGGGCCACGACGTCTGCAGCTTACTGAGGTGTTGGCAACCGGATTGGAGCCAACAAGCCTTGGCAACAGCAAGTCTCATGGAAAGTGAATAAAGTCAATGGTGCAGACCAGCAAGGTCTAAAGGACTCACCTAGCGAGGGTGAGTGAGGGCAGGCCTGGAGCAACCAAGGGAGCCCTTTGGTTTGATCAGGGAAGTCTTCAGGGGACCCACAAGCCAACGGGCAAGGGATCGCAAAGATGCCTCGTGAGGAAATGCTTTACAGGAGCCCACGGTCACTCGGGACGGGGTAGGCCTCTGGTTTTCACTGCAAAACTGCTGGGGATTCACAATGGCCGTCGAGAAGTCAGGAAATCCACTTCTGGGCTGCAGGGACTTCGGACTCCGGCGGGAGCGGGAAAGTTTGCGATCGTTGATTAGAGTTTTTGGTGCCTGCTAAGCAGGGGAGTCACTCCTTGACTCCAAGGGAGATTCTTCCATCTTCCAAAGGTAGTGGAATGTCGAAGGGCCAGGATTCTTCTTGTAAAGCGTCGTCCAGGGATATCTGGTTTGCAATGGCAAGGGTTCCCTATCTTATACTAAAAGAAAGGGAGGGACTAGCTTTATGACCACTCCTCTGGGAGGGTCGGGCAGGGGGTGGTTACACCCACTACCCTTTGTCCAGTTTCGCGCCAGAGCAGGGACAGGTAGCCCCTGAACCGGTTTGAGTTGGCATATGCACAGAGGAGCCTACTGCTCCCCAGTGCAGGACTTCAAAGCACTCTAGGAGTGCACCCACCCAGCCCCAATACACTAAATCCTGTCTGGAAGGTGATGACACCTCCCTGTGACAGGATGCCTATTGTTGGGCCTCCTCCACTGCGAGTTTCAGTCAGCAGCAGGAGGGCAGCCCAGTGTCTGTGCTGGTGGCATCCATTTTGTGATGCCAGGGCTCTTTCAGATTTCTGCCGTTTTACCACAGTAGGTACATGTCGTCCCCTCTAGAAGGGTGGGATCATACTCCCACACCAGTTACTGGTGTGGGGGTATGATTCCAAGTTGTTTGACACCAAACACGACATGTTTTGATGCAGTCATTCCAAAGTTAGCATTTACCATTGGGTTATAATGCACTTAAGTGTACATTGTTTAACTGCATCCACAAACAGCCACAGAGAATAGACTCTGCCAGCTGCAGAGGGGTTCTGCTCATGCAGAGGCACCCCCTCACATTGTAATCCAAGCACCCTGCCCTCAGGATGGATAGGGTCTGCCTTAGGGGTGACTGATAGGTTAATATGTGTGTGTATGGTGAGATATAGGAACCTATACCTCAGTGAGGAGTGCTAACACTACCTCACCCAGGCTGCAGTAGCAGGCCTGTGGTGTCAGATTTAGTCTGATTCCCAGGGGTGGCACAATACATGCTTTATCCCCTGGTAGGCCTGTGAAGCACCTATGCCCTTGGTACCTAGGGTACCATATACTAGGAGCTCTTAAGCTACCACAGTATCCAATCACTAGTGCATCTAGTATGCACTCCAAGTTGTTTAGAGAGAACAGAGAGACTGGGGCCCTGATTAGCAGGGACCCAGCCAGACTATAGCCAGAAACCAGTGTTAACATCAGAAAAAAAGTGGGGGCAACATAAGTGCAGATCCTACTCTCCTACACAACGACCCCCCACCCCAAATGCAGGGACACTAAACTAACCTTGACCAGTTGAGTCTTTGTGTTCTAAGTGGAAATACCTTGAGAGTCAATCTGCATTTGCATGTTGGGTCCCAGGTCTATGTTCCACTGTATAGTCCATCCCCTGTAGGGAAATGGACCACGTTAGCAGTTTAGGATTTTCACCTTTCATCTGTTTGAGCCATAGGAGGGGCTTGTGGTCAGTCTGAACTATGAAGTGAGTGCCAAACAAGTATGGCCTCAACTTCTTCAGGGCCCACACCACAGCAAAGGCCTCCCTCTCTATAGCTGACCAACGTTTCTCTCTAGGGGTCAGCCTTCTGCTTATAAAAGCTACTGGCTGGTCTTGACCTTCCTCATTCAGTTGAGACAGTACAGCTCCCACACCCAGCTCAGAAGCATCTGTTTGAACAATGAACTTTTTTGTGTAGTCTGGACTCTGTGCAGTGCACATAGCCTGCTTCAGGTCATCAAATGCCTTTTGACAGCTAGTTGTCCACTGAACTTTTATTGGCATTTTCTTAGAGGTCAGATAATTTAAGGGGGTCACTATAGATCCATAATATCCCTTAACAAACCTCCTATAGTACCCAGTCAACCCTAAAAATGCTCTAACCTGTGTCTGGGTTGTTGGAGCTACCCATTCCATTATGGTCTGGATCTTGCTCTGCAATGGTTGAACCTGGCCTCCACCTACAAGGTGGCCCAGGTACACAACCTGACTCTTAGCTATCTGGCACTTAGTGGCGCCTTGATAGTGAGGCCTGCTTTTTGCAGGGCCCCCAAAACATTTCTGAGGTGGACCAGGTGATCCTGCCAGGTGGAACTAAAGACAGCAATATCATCTAGATAAGCTGAGCAATAAGTTTCCATCCCTGTCAGAACTTTATTCACCAACTTCTGAAAAGTGGCAGGTGCATTCTTCAAACCAAAGGGCATCACCACAAAGAGGTAGTGCCCACCAGGGGTCGAAAATGCTGTTTTGGCCTTGGCATCATCAGCTAACTTGATTTGCCAATAGCCAGCTGTCAGGTCAAATGTACTGAGATACTTGGCTGAGGCCAAAGTATCAATGAGCTCATCTGCCCTGGTAATTGGATAGGCATCAGTCCTGGTGACTGCATTGAGGCCTCTGTAGTCTACACAAAACCTCATTTCTTTCTTATCACCCTGGGTATGAGGTTTAGGCACAAGGACTACTGGACTAGCCCAAGGGCTATCTGAAGGCTCAATTACGCCTAGTTCCAACATTTTCTGGACTTCAGTCCTGATAAGTCCCTGACATGGTCAGGTTGCCTGTAGATTTTACTCTTGACAGGCAGACTGTCTCCAGTGTCCACCTCATGGGTGCACCAGGAGGACTGACTAGGGGTCAGGCTAAACATATGTCTGAACTGCTGCAGAACTTGTCTGCACTCAGTTTGCTGATGGTCAGTGAGGCTGCTTGCCAAAGCAACACCATCCATTGACCCATCATCAGGGTTCTGCGAGAGCAGGGCAGGGAGAGGGTCACTCTCCTCATCCTGTTCCTCATCAGTTGCCATGAGCAAGCCCATGTCAGCCCAGTCCACATATGGCTTTAATCTGTTGACATGGAGCACCCTAAGGGGGCTCCTGGGAGTTCCAAGATCCACCAAGTAGGTGACTTCTCCCTTTTTCTCAACAATTGTATGGTGGCCACTCCACTTGTCTTGGAGAGCTGCTGGGGCCACAGGCTCCAACACCCACACTTTCTGTCCTGGCTGACAGACAGTCAGCACAGCCTTTTGGTCATGCCAAGCTTTTTGTAGTTCTTGGCTAGCCTCTAGGTTTTTGGTTGCCTTCTTCATGTATTCAGCCATCCGGGAGTGGAGACCAAGTACATAGTCCATCACATCCTGTATGGGAGGTTTGAGAGGTAAATCCCAGCCCTCCTTCACCAAACATAATGGACCTCTTACAGTGTACCCAAACAGAAGTTCAAAAGGGCTGTAGCCAACCCCCTTCTATGGAACCTCCCTGTATGCAAACAGAAGGCAGGGAAGTAAAAGGTCCCATTTTCGCCTAAGCTTTTCTGGGAGGCCTTTAATCATTCCCTTTAGGGTTTTGTTGAACCTTTCAACTAACCCATTGCATTGTGAGTGATAGGGAGTAGTGAACTTGTAGTTTACACCACACTCCTTCCACATTGCAGTTAGATACCCTGACATGAAGTTGGTACCTCTGTCAGATATAACCTCCTTAGGGAAACCCACTCTGGAGAAAACTCCAATGGGCTCTTGCCACCACAGGGGCTGTGATGGTCCTGGGGGGAATTGCTTCTGGGTACCTGGTGGCATGATCCACTACCACCAGGATAAACCTGTGCCCAGATGCTGTTGGAGGGTTAAGGGGACCAACAATGTCAACCCCTACCCTTTCAAAGGGAACTCCCACCACCGGTAGTGGTATCAGGGGGGCCTTTGTTGTGCCACCTGACTTGCCACTGGCAAGTGACACAGGAGCGACAAAACTCCTTTGTGTCCTCTGACATGTGTGGCCACTGAAAATGTGGAACAAGCCTATCCCAGGTCTTGTTTTGGCCCAAGTATCCTGCCAATGGGATATCATGTGCTAGGGTCAAGAGGAATTCAAAAACAACAATTGATGGACAGAATGCAGAACAATGTCATACATTCACCCCAGTACAAAGATCTGGGCCTAAATCCATCGTTTTTTTGCTCACCATGCCATTCCAGTTTGAACCCAGCCATATGCAAATCAGTCTTGACCCTGTGCCCCATGGGAACAGTCCAGCCCGAACTGCCAAGCCAGGTCCTCCCTGGACTGGGAACAAGCATCCTAGGACCGGTTTCGGGCTTTCAGCCCTCGTCAGCCAGGATAGCTTGATTCCAGTGGCATGGAGAGCAAGGGACTCACGTCTGAGCATACCCTTCCCACTCGGGGTGACAAATTCAAAAACAACAATTGATGGACAGAATGCAGAACAATGTCATACATTCACCCCAGTACAAAGATCTGGGCCTAAATCCATCGTTTTTTTGCTCACCATGCCATTCCAGTTTGAACCCAGCCATATGCAAATCAGTCTTGACCCTGTGCCCCATGGGAACAGTCCAGCCCGAACTGCCAAGCCAGGTCCTCCCTGGACTGGGAACAAGCATCCTAGGACCGGTTTCGGGCTTTCAGCCCTCGTCAGCCAGGATAGCTTGATTCCAGTGGCATGGAGAGCAAGGGACTCACGTCTGAGCATACCCTTCCCACTCGGGGTGACAAATTCAAAAACAACAATTGATGGACAGAATGCAGAACAATGTCATACATTCACCCCAGTACAAAGATCTGGGCCTAAATCCATCGTTTTTTTGCTCACCATGCCATTCCAGTTTGAACCCAGCCATATGCAAATCAGTCTTGACCCTGTGCCCCATGGGAACAGTCCAGCCCGAACTGCCAAGCCAGGTCCTCCCTGGACTGGGAACAAGCATCCTAGGACCGGTTTCGGACTTTCAGCCCTCGTCAGCCAGGATAGCTTGATTCCAGTGGCATGGAGAGCAAGGGACTCACGTCTGAGCATACCCTTCCCACTCGGGGTGACAAATTCAAAAACAACAATTGATGGACAGAATGCAGAACAATGTCATACATTCACCCCAGTACAAAGATCTGGGCCTAAATCCATCGTTTTTTTGCTCACCATGCCATTCCAGTTTGAACCCAGCCATATGCAAATCAGTCTTGACCCTGTGCCCCATGGGAACAGTCCAGCCCGAACTGCCAAGCCAGGTCCTCCCTGGACTGGGAACAAGCATCCTAGGACCGGTTTCGGGCTTTCAGCCCTCGTCAGCCAGGATAGCTTGATTCCAGTGGCATGGAGAGCAAGGGACTCACGTCTGAGCATACCCTTCCCACTCGGGGTGACAAATTCAAAAACAACAATTGATGGACAGAATGCAGAACAATGTCATACATTCACCCCAGTACAAAGATCTGGGCCTAAATCCATCGTTTTTTTGCTCACCATGCCATTCCAGTTTGAACCCAGCCATATGCAAATCAGTCTTGACCCTGTGCCCAATGGGCACAGGGTCAAGACTGATTTGCATATGGCCATGTCTAAACTGGGGTGGTGTAGTGGGCAAAAGAACGATGGATTTAACCCAGATCTCTTGACTGGGGGAGAATGTCTGCATTGTCAGCATTCCGTCCATCATTTGTTTGTGGTAACGCTTTTCGCCCTAAGTGGGATGGGTATTCCCAGACGTGGGACCCGTGCTCACTACGCCACTGGAGTCAAGCTATCCTGGCTGATGACGGCTGATAGCCAGAAACCGGTCCAAGGATGCTTGATTCCGGTCCAGGGAAGACATGGCTTGGCAGTTCGGGCTGGACTGTTCCCATGAGGCACAGGGTCAAGACTGATTTGCATATGGCCATGTCTAAACTGGGGTGGTGTAGTGGGCAAAAGAACGATGGATTTAACTCAGATCTCTTGACTGGGGGAGAATGTCTGCATTGTCAGCATTCCGTCCATCATTTGTTTGTTGTAACGCTTTTCGCCCTAAGTGGGATGGGTATTCCCAGACGTGGGACCCGTGCTCACTACGCCACTGGAGTCAAGCTATCCTGGCTGATGACGGCTGATAGCCAGAAACCGGTCATAGGATGCTTGATTCCGGTCCAGGGAAGACATGGCTTGGCAGTTCGGGCTGGACTGTTCCCATGAGGCACAGGGTCAAGACTGATTTGCATATGGCCATGTCTAAACTGGGGTGGTGTAGTGGGCAAAAGAACGATGGATTTAACCCAGATCTCTTGACTGGGGGAGAATGTCTGCATTGTCAGCATTCCGTCCATCATTTGTTTGTTGTAACGCTTTTCGCCCTAAGTGGGATGGGTATTCCCAGACGTGGGACCCGTGCTCACTACGCCACTGGAGTCAAGCTATCCTGGCTGATGACGGCTGATAGCCAGAAACCGGTCCTAGGATGCTTGATTCCGGTCCAGGGAAGACATGGCTTGGCAGTTCGGGCTGGACTGTTCCCATGAGGCACAGGGTCAAGACTGATTTGCATATGGCCATGTCTAAACTGGGGTGGTGTAGTGGGCAAAAGAACGATGGATTTAACCCAGATCTCTTGACTGGGGGAGAATGTCTGCATTGTCAGCATTCCGTCCATCATTTGTTTGTTGTAACGCTTTTTGCCCTAAGTGGGATGGGTATTCCCAGACGTGGGACCCGTGCTCACTACGCCACTGGAGTCAAGCTATCCTGGCTGATGACGGCTGATAGCCAGAAACCGGTCCTAGGATGCTTGATTCCGGTCCAGGGAAGACATGGCTTGGCAGTTCGGGCTGGACTGTTCCCATGAGGCACAGGGTCAAGACTGATTTGCATATGGCCATGTCTAAACTGGGGTGGTGTAGTGGGCAAAAGAACGATGGATTTAACCCAGATCTCTTGACTGGGGGAGAATGTCTGCATTGTCAGCATTCCGTCCATCATTTGTTTGTTGTAACGCTTTTCGCCCTAAGTGGGATGGGTATTCCCAGACGTGGGACCCGTGCTCACTACGCCACTGGAGTCAAGCTATCCTGGCTGATGACGGCTGATAGCCAGAAACCGGTCCTAGGATGCTTGATTCCGGTCCAGGGAAGACATGGCTTGGCAGTTCGGGCTGGACTGTTCCCATGAGGCACAGGGTCAAGACTGATTTGCATATGGCCATGTCTAAACTGGGGTGGTGTAGTGGGCAAAAGAACGATGGATTTAACCCAGATCTCTTGACTGGGGGAGAATGTCTGCATTGTCAGCATTCCGTCCATCATTTGTTTGTTGTAACGCTAGGGTCAAGAGGAACCCCCTAAACTTCTGAGGTATTGCCAACATCCTGGTGGCTCCAGGGGTAGGATCTCTAGCCTCAGAATATAGGAGTCCCTCATCCCAATAAACTTTATGGGACCCACTAGCACTCCCAGCAGCATCAGCAGCAGCCTGCTGTCTCAGGGGTTCAAGAGAGGGGCAGCACTGTTGCTCCTTATTCAGATCTTCCCTGGAAGGTCCCCCTGCCCCCAAGAACTCAACCTGACCAGGCTCAAGCTACTCTGGGGCAGTTCCTTCTTCAGGATCTGCTTCTCCTCCCTCAGGAGGGGAATCTGAGATCTGAGACAGAGGGGAAGGCACTGTGTTAACCCTACTGCGCCTCCTCTTGGGTAGCATCTGGTCCATAATTTCAGGATCCAGAGCTGTTTCAGCTTTATGCATTTTGGCCTGTGACCTGGTCACAGCAAATACCTCTGCAGGTATGCCCAACATCTCAGCATGAGTCCATAACTGTACTTCAGACCAGGCTGAAGTCTCCAGATCATTTCCCAATAGACATTCGACAGGGGGGTCTGCACTGACTACTACTTTCTTGAGGCCAGTTACCCCTCCCCAGGAGAAATTCACAACTGCCAGACTATGGTTGGTCCTGACATTGCTTGCATTGGTAACCTGGTACATTTCGCCAAGGATGATCTGTGCAGGGTCCACTAGATCCTCTGCCACCATGGTGACACTAGCACCTGTGTCCCTGAATGCCAAAGCCTGTTTGTCATTTATTACAGGCTGCTGTTTGTATTTTCCTAGATTAATGGGGCTCACTAGGAATGACATGTCAAGGTCTCCCTCACAAACCAGCAATGCCTGAGTGGGTACTCTGACTAGGCCAGAGTCCACATCAGAACCCAGGGGCAACCCTACTGCACCCTTATTCTGATTACCACCTCCACCAGCAGCTGTACTAGGGGGAACAGTTACCTTAGGGGCTTGAGTGGTGGTGGTTTGGTCTTTGGACTTGGTACAATCAGAAGTCCAGTGCCCTTTCTGTTTACAGAATTTGCACCAGGCCTTTTCCCTTTGTAGACTGTGAATCCCCACCAGATGCAGATTGTTGGGGCCCTTGTGAAGACGTCTGGTCTTTTGACTTATCCCCACCTTTCTCAGAGCCTTTAGGATCCTGCTTCCTAGTGTCACCCCCTTGGTTCTGGGTTTTCTGCCTCACCCTGGTTCTGACCTATTTTTCTGCCTTCTTTCCCAATTTTTGGGGAGAGGTCAGATCAGAGTCCACCAGGTACTGATGCAACAACTGGTTTTGGCAATTATTAAGGATCTGTTCTCTCATCATAAGATTATACAATCCCTTAAAGTCAGTAACTCTACTACCAACCAGCCAACCCTCCAGAGCCTTGGTTGCACAATCTACAAAGTCTGTACAGTCCTGAGTCTGTGCGTTCTGGGTGTCTCTGAACTTCAACCTGTACTGTTCAGTGGTTAAGCCAAACCCATCTATTAAT
This sequence comes from Triturus cristatus, assembly GCF_964204655.1. Lineage (NCBI taxonomy): Eukaryota > Metazoa > Chordata > Amphibia > Caudata > Salamandridae > Triturus > Triturus cristatus. The sequence goes on along the minus strand of NC_140592.1, from coordinate 1,277,400,528 downwards.
GCACTTTTCAGGACATCATAATCATCAGCATCCTCTTCTCTAACAGTGAGGAGTTTGTCGCTATCTTTTTCTGAAAAGGAGAGCCACAAGATTGCTGCCCACTGTTTCTGGGGGACCTGTTGAACTTTACAGGCCCTCTCCATAGCAGTTATCCACTTGTGGATATCATCCTCACTCTGGTAGGGAGGAACAACCTTGGACAGGTTCCTATGGTCTGGGATATAACCTCTGATTCTAGGGACACTGTTGCTGCCACCAGGGGGTTCTAAACCCTCCTTCCTAGACGATCTCTGGAGCTCCAAGGCTTCTTTATCTAATGCCAACTGCTTGGCCTTATGGGCAAATCTTGCTTCCTCATACTGCAGCAGTTTGTACATTCTTTCAGTGGAGGTCTCTCTTCTAGTAAAGTTTGAGCTCCTCTGATGAACAGATTCTCTTCCAGAGTGATATGAGTGGTCAGATTCCCTTGAAGGGGACCTAACCCTATCTTCTACTCTGTCAGTTTTCTTAGGGAGAATTCCTCTGTTCTGTTCAGACACTTCTGGATCTGGCCCTTCGATCACAGAGTCCTGGTCATCTTGATTTTCATCATCTGACCCAGACACTGTAATTGACCCACTCCCTGATTCAGATCTGTCAGCTCCTAGAGCCAACCTCAGATCATCTGCTGTCAGCAGATCTATCAGGCCTAGTGTGGAGGGACTCTGTCCTAGCTTCAGGTGTCTTGCAACACACATGGCCTTCAGGTCAAAGAAGGTCATGTCCTTATACTGAGGCTGGGTGGACCCACTGGCTCCATCCCTTGAAGACATTCTAGTGTTGTGCAGTGTTGTACTACCTACACTAGTTTGTGGCCTACTGATCCTAACTTGAGCTGTGGCAAGGGTGTGCTATCCCTTCACAAACAACTCTAAGTTCAGTAGAACTTATTGATACTAAGCTTGACTTTTATATGTACCTTGAGTACCTTTAATGGTTTTCAGTTAGTATTTCAAATAGAGATTTTCTGGTAAAACAATGGCAAGCTGGAATCCCACACGCTGGCCACCAATGTGAGAAGTTGGCCTGGCATATGCTGGTCACTAGTTATAGTGGCCACCTTGCACCAGTCCAATTCGACTCTTATGGTAGATAGGTTTAAGACAACCTTTTAAAGAAAGCTATCCTAGTGGTAGCTGTGGAGAGCAGCCTTCAGGCTAAGTCTCCGAGGAATGTAAAGCAGCTTGTTTTACCTTATAATCTCTTGAATTACCAAATGAAAGGACACCACACAGGTATATTATCTACTGGCGGTCGCCAGTAGATAGTTATAGTTAGGACCACGTTTCCATAGGAAATCCGCAACATTCTATTTTGAATAACTTTGGCGCCGGTCGATGAATCCTCGCGAATTTCTCAAAATAGGTGGGGCGCTACGCTCCGCTCCTACCCTGAAAGTCTCGGGGGGATTCGTCAAGCGGGGGCTGAGATAAAAGGGGGGTCCCAAAACGCGTTTTTCCCATGCATTTTTCCATAGGACCTTTAGACAGAGCTACAGCCCGAACGGCTGAACAGAATTACTAGAAATTTGGCAGAGAGGTAGTCCCTAGGTCAAGGAAGTGCCTTTTGTAGGTTTGGTGTAAATCTGTTCAGTAGATCCTGAGAAAATAGCATTTAAAAGCATATATATATGTGGGCGGAGCCTAACCACACATCTCATCCTGAGATCTGATTGGCTGTCAGCACTTCATCCAAGAAGTGTTGGCAGCCATCTTGGGACCAATATACATGATAGCACCTCATTAAAAAGCATTGCAGTTAATAGAAGGTTTTAAGACTTTAGTTACATTATAAATCATTTGTTGATGGTACCATACTCATTTTAGGAATTGTGGTATGTTCTAAGGTGATTTCACCATGTGAAAAAGCCTTCTGCTGGGATATCATGATTGAGAGAAAAATATTTTCTCATGCTTTTACCACAGAGGTTTGGAAGGTGATCTATAGGCTAAACTGAGAGCTTATTTTCTGTAAATTCACATTATCTTTCTCAGTCATGTGAGAATGAAGTCTGACATTCTCAGTAAAACATGTACATCCAACAAGGGCAGAGACTGTCAGTTGATTCCTTTGTGTTCTACTGCAGCTTCCCAGAGTGTTCCAAAGAACTACTAGAGCGCTAACAGTCCTACTTATGATAAACGTATGGCACACCTGAAGCCATCTTGCTTGGATTAAAGTGGTAACTCTTAAAACATTTAATTTAAAAAGGAACAAAATGAGGGGGTTCATTTTTCAATAAAAAGTATGATTAGTGCTGCAGAAAGAAAAATTAGGGCACATTTTGAGTGACTTCTCAAATCCTCTTCTATTTCATTAAAAAATTCTGACATGCAGACTGAAACATGCACTTTCAATACCAGCAGCAGTTTTCCCTGGTGAGCAGTAGCTTTACTACAGTGATCTAATGAGCAAAAAGAATGCTAACATTCTGAATTTATGGCAAATGTGTGACACATCTGAATGCCTTCTTGATGGAATCAAAGTAAAAAACTGAAAGTATTTCCTACTGAGGAGACTGCAGTAAATGAGGAAATTAGGAAACTTCATAACATATAAGTCTCCCAAGATGGCCACCAGAGACAAAAGAGCCCAAATGTAGCCCAAATATCACCCAGATGTAGCCCAAGTATAGCCCAATGACAGAATGTCCCAGAATGTTCTTAAAAACAACTAGAGCGCTTACTGTCTTCATTATGACAAAAGTATGGCACACCTGAAGCCATCTTGATTGGAATAAACTGGTAACACTTAAAACATTTAATTTAAAAAGGAACACAATGAGGAGGTTCATTTTGCCATAGAAATTATGATTAAAGCTGAAGAAAGAAAATGAGGGCACATTTTGAGTGACTTCTCAAATCCTCTTCTATTTCATTAAAAAAATTCTGACATGCAGACTGAAACATGCACTTTTAATACCAGGAGCAGACTTCCATGGTGCAGTAGTTTTACTACAATGATCTAATGAGCAACTAGAGTGCTAACATTCAGAATTTATGGCAAATGTGTGACATATCTGAATACCTTCATGATGGAATCAAAGTAAAAAACTGAAAGCATTTCCTACTGAGGAGACTGCAGTACATGAGGAAATTAGGAAACTTCATAACAAATAAATCTCCCAAGATGGCCACCGGAGACAAAAGAGCCCAAATGTAGCCCAAAATCACCCAGATGTAGCCCAAATATAGCCCAATGACAGAAGTGTGCAAAACACTTATTATTTTGTGTTTTTGCAGTGTTATATAGTGCAGACTTGTCAGGTATTGGAGTGCTTTACATGAGCATTGGTTACATCACACAAGAACACATTCATTTTGGTTGTAGACATGGGGAAACTAAGTGATTTGACCAGAATCACAGAATGTCGAGCTGAAGCAGAAACTTCAACCTGGTTCCCCAGTTGCAAAGTCTGCAGTTCTGGAAGTAACACCACATCATCTCCCCTAAGTGCAACATTTAATCAAGTGGTCAACTGGATAAAAAAACATAAAGATAACAAATAATTTAAAAGTGCTTTGTCGCTATTTGAAAACTCAGAAAATATGTCCTTATTTTAGCCTTTTAGAGCACTAACCATAATTTTGATGCCAATAAGACCCTCTCATATATGTAATTTCTAAAGGAAATGCTCTAGGTATTACAGTTTTGATTACATCAAGATGATGTCAGGCGTTCCACACTTTTGTGATAAATATAGAATGTTAGCAATCTAGTTGTTCATTAGGATACTGTTGAGAGGCAGAGGCCAGGGGCACGGACTCTGAAAATTGAAGGCAGGTAGGAGGGTGCAAAGGCAACAATTTAACCACACTGAGCAGGCAGGAAGGGCCGTGGAAGCACAACAGACTATGGAGGGCAGTGGAAAGGGGGGCAGGGGCAACAAACCAACAATACAGGACTTGCAAGAGAGGCTGTTGGAGGCAAGATCTATTACGGGTCAAGGAAGCTAGGGGCGGTCCCCAGATCCCCGGGAGCCACCACAGAACTGAGCAGGAGAGTGAGTCAGGGACAAAAGGGGCACCTTAATTTGAGCCGGGGTGCCTAGGAACGCTTGCTCCAAAAATGAAGAAAACAGACATATGAGACATGGAATTGGAGGCAGAATACAATGGCAGTTTAATGAGAAGATGCAACTTCAAAGAAACCGCAGAATAGAGACATAAAGTACAAAATACAGAATCCAGATAATCATACAGCTGTCATGATATTCTCTGTATCTCAATTAATGTACTGACAGAGAGAGAGAGAAAACACATCTATAAATGCATCATGAGAAACAAGTTACACCAAGGAAAATGTTACCTAGGAACACTCACGTTTACTCTTAGAGCAAGCATTCCTGCAATTACAATACAAAATCTTTTAAATGCTAAAGTAAAGAGAACAATGGTTAAACATAACATGACATTTCATATAGGTAAAATAGAATAAGATACTTCAAGCAAAGCAGAGCAAGACATTTTAAGCAAAGGAAGACAAGAGCTCCCAGCTCTTGGGGAAAACCTGCACTGCCTGTTAACCTACATACAGACGGCGAGGTAGTCCGTCGATATCTGTGGGTGCTCCCTTTTTATATCATTTTGTGGGCTCCTTTGCACGCTACATCTACCTACGTATGCTACCCAAAAGCTTCGTCTGCAGATTTTACCAGACATTTCGTCATTTACCCACTTAATGCTGACAATGGACTGGGTGAAAAGGTCAGTCTCTCAGGCCAATCGCTTATCGTAAGTTCCATAGAGCAAGCAGAAAATAATGGGTATTGTACGGGAATTCAATATATTCATGTATAAAATCTCCTCAGTTCTCCTAACCTGACGCTCTGCGGTTGCCACTTCCTTAAAAGCGGGAAACCTGCCCAGGAAGCAAGTACCAGTCCAGGATGCAGCCTACTGTATGTCGACAGCTTCAGGGGGATGTTGAACTTTGATACCGAGCACGGAGCACTCGGGTAGGGTGGGGGCTACTGGTTTGGAGCAGAAGGCCTCGCAGACCTGCCTTCAGACTGCTATACACTAAAATTGCAGAGCTATGGTCAATTTAACAAAGAGGCCTACATATTGAACAGAAGGGCCTACACAGGGGTTTTATACTGGCTGAGTGGTAAGGATGTCTCAGGATAATTATATAGCAACACAGGACCCGCTGGTCAATTTAATACGGCCTACAAATGCAGCTGGCAGGGCAAGGACAAGGGTCTCATACTTCAGGTGTGGACAGAACGGGCCAGGGGCCCCCTGTGATACAAAATCTACCCTCCTTCAAGCCTGTGGCAATGTAATAGACCATTGTGGGCAGAAGGAAGAGGCAATGGTAGTACAACCATACATGCCAACAGACCCGATTCAGCCAGGAAACGTCCAATGTTTTTAAGCTCAAATGGGCTTTATTTGATCTGTCTCCTGTCTACAATATCCTCTTTTTCAATGTAACTCAAAGGGGAAAATCAATACCCCAGTTTTTTTTCAAAATCTCCCTCTTACCAAGTTCAAAATGTTCGCAAGTATGGTACATTGGATCATTGAAGGAAATGGGATAGGGACATGGACTTGGATAACAGAGGACAGGAGGGACATGGAGAGGTGCACCAAACTGACCCTGCAGGGCAGGCATCAGGGTTTGCAGCAGCACAATACACCACACGGGAGTGCAGCACAACAATCCATAGAAAGCAAGAGGGAGGGGACAGGACTATGCACATGGACAACAGAGAACAGAGGGGCAAGAGGCAATGGTAGCTAGCTGACCATAATGGACAGACAGGAGAGAAAGCTGCAGCATAACAGACCATAAAGGGCAGGAGGGACGGATCAGGGGCATTACAATGGAACAGACAAGCCAGGAGGGAGGGAGTAGGGCTGGGGGCAAGGGGGCAGGGCAGGAGCAGCAAGATAGCCATGGAGGTCAGGCAGGATGGGCACTAGAAGCAAGACACACCATGAAGAGCAACAGTGAGACTGTGATGGCATACACACAGACCATGGAGGGAAGGTGGGAGGGGGTCAGGGGCAGCTAACTGACCACACAGGGAAGGTGGGAGGGGCCATGGCAGCACAGAAGACCATGCATGGCAAGTGGGAGGGTTAGTGGCAGCACAATGGCTATGATGGGCAAGAAAGAGGGTGGAGGGGCATGCACAAAGGACGATGGAGGATAGAAGGGAGGGTCAGGACCTGTGCACAGACAAGAAAGTTCAGGGGAAGGGACCTCACAACAGACCACACGGGGCAGGCAGGAGGAGCAGCTGCAGCACAACAGACCAGGGAGGGCAGAAGGATGTGGCAGTACAATGGACCATGTAGGACAGGAGGAAGAGGATAGGGGCATGGCATGTGGACAGGCAGGGTGGAGGTGACAGGGACAGGTTACAGTCATCTGACAATGCTAGGCAGGTGGGAGGGGAGTGGCAGCTCAACAGAACACTCAGAGTAGATAGGAGTGGCAGGTCCATGGGACATGGTGGGCAAAAAGGATGGAGCAGGGGCATGCACAAAGACATCGGAGGGCAGGGGGAAGGAGAATAGGGGCAGCAAGCTAAGCACAGAGTTTAAGCAGGAGGTCAATGATGGGGCATAGAATTGGGCAATGGAGGACAGGAGGAGTGGACTGGTGCATCATACTGAGGGCAGTGGCAGCACATCAGACAATGCATGGCAGGAGGGAGGAGGCTAGTCCATGGATTCACACAACAGAGGATAGGGAGGAAGGGGATGGGGCAGCAAGCTAACTGTTCAGAGAAGGCGGGTATTAGGAACTTTATTGTTTTTAAAACATTGTGTCTGTGCGAACTACTTAAAATATGAACAAGTATGCAGCATAATCTCACTTTTATTCAGGAAGAAGAGGACATTTGTGACTGTGACTCCGGGCTCACTTGGCAGAAACACTCCCTGACCCTCCACCCCCTATCGCAAAATGTAATGCCCGTGAAAAGGGTAGGTGAACACAGTGTTATATAGAACATAGTCCTGAGAGCACGATTGAAAATGAAAACTAGATATAGTGTATGGTATAAACTATGCACCAAAAAGTGTGATATAAGATGAACCAGGCGTGAAATATAATATGCAATACATTGTGCGCAATGACAGATTCATTGGAGTGCGCGAGATAGCACAGGCACTAGCGCGTGCTATGCGATATGCGCCTTGGAGTGTAATATGCACAGGGCAGTGTTGTGTAACCTAACTAGTCTCTAAAGTTGTAATATAAAATATGTGCTGGGGAGTGTAAGGTTGCATATGCACTGTGAGAAAGATATGGATCCCAGATTGTAATATGTATGGCATAGCGCTGTGCTTTATAACATAGGCTCTGTGGCGCTTACTGGAGGTACCTAGTGGTATAGTTTGACCCTAGGGACCCTTAGGATTCAAGGGGACTTAATCTCTCAACTTAGAACAGCCACAGGGCGCGTTTACACAGTGGTGAAGGGAGGGGACGGGGCCTGAGGTGACATGTGCAAACACGCACTATGGCACGTTTTAAATTGGGGATATAATTTCCCTTCAATACTGAGGGCCCCTGGGGGCTAACTAGCCCACCAAGTGCTTCCAGTAAGCGCCACTGAGCTGCATTGCAGAGAGGTGGTCCAGGCCGTGCCACTTTTTACACCTCTCTGCAACGCAGCTCTGTGGCACTTACTGGAGGTACCTAGTGGGCTAGTTGGACCCCAGGGACCCTCAGGATTCAAATGAACTTAATCTCCCAACTAAAAACGGACACAGGGCGTGTTTACACAGTGGTGAAGGGAGGGGACGGGGCCTGAGTTAACGTGTGCAAAAACGCCCTGTGGCCTGTTTTAAGAGGTAGTTTTAATCCCCATGCCCTCTTATATACTAGGGGCTTACAGAGGAGGTCATGCTAATCACAGGGGGACCCCAACGCATAATGTTCCCTAGTGTATGTAGGTGTTTTCACTGTATTCTAAGTGTCTTTTAACATAGCACTGGCTCTAGGACTGGTTAGTCAGGCTCAGTTACCACCAGTATCCGTCTGAAAAAGTTGAGGCTACAGGATGATTTTGCAACAAGGCTTCTTTCTGCTCTTCTTTTTGTTCTTTCTGCACGTTATCCTTCTTCCTGCACTTATCTTCGTATTTGAGGACTTCTGTTGCTTCTTTCTGCACTTCTTTTGTTTCTTTCTGTGCATTTTTCTTCTTTCTTCACATGTCCTATCTCTGTAGGCATAGTTAGAAATTAGCATTTAAAAAACCTTTGAAATTCACAGAAAAAACCATAGGTTTCAGGCACGTTATAGTTAGGAATTAGCATTTAAAAAACCTCAGAAATTCACTGAAAAAACCATAGGTTTCAGGGGTGTTATAGTTAGCTGGACTTTTCACTTGTACAAAACCATTGAAATTCCCCCGTTATAGTTAGTTCAGCTAACTATAACTCGGGCGCCCACAATGCACTGCTGATGACGTCACATATTACATCACTCATGACATGGTCAGTGACATCACTCATGACATCACTGATGACATCTCAAATGACATCACTGATGACATCACTGATGACATCATCCTTGTGATAGAGTGGCAGACCTCCTCTCACCCTAATATAACCTTTGATACACACATTCAAAAATAGAGACTAAAATTTTCAAAACAATGGACATACCAATACCAGTTACAACAACCTCTTCAGTAATTCTAAGATCCACATACACATCCACTCATTCACCAACAGTCCTATACAGTCACTCATACATGTACTCACTCATCATATGTACTCATACACCTATACATCCTGTTACACAATGCCACTCATCCATAGAGTTACTCACACACATAGTCACTCATGCTAATAAAGAATCAAACATACATTTACTTGCATATACAGTTATACACACACCACCATACTTACTTCTACGGAAACTTACACATACTTAGTCTTTTAAACAATCACTTATAGAAACACATACTTATTCATACAGGAACTCTTTCAATCTCTCACTCTCACATATACTCACATATATACACCAATAGTCACATATACTAGTTTAAAACATATGTAGTTACTCATAAAGACACTACTGAGACAGTCATTCACTCACTAACACACCCATACACACACTCATCCACCCATACAGTCCTGCACACATGCTGTGTTCAACACATACAAACAGTGAGTCACTCATTCATGCACCTATGCACTACGTAATACCCCCCACCGAACCATGCAGACACTCAGACTGATACTCAAAAAACCAACTAATAACCTATATAGACACCCATGTAGCTACTCACCAACCCATGCAGCCACTTATACACAAAGTGAGAGACTGATACAGATATTTACATATTTAAACATTACTCACTAAGCCATGTATTCACTATGATACACTTAATCAGTCAGTTACACAATCAATTTTTCAAAAACAAATCATCCATTTAGACACTTATATACCCATTTATTCTTCCATCGACCTTGAGATATACATATATAAAACATATTTAATTTTCAGAAAAACACACATTCACTGGATGATGTCATCAGTGATGTCATCAGTGATGTCATTTGAGATGTCATCAGTGATGTCATGAGTGATGTCACTGACCATGTCATGAGTGATGTAATATGTGACGTCATCAGCAGTGCATTGTGGGCGCCCGAGTTATAGTTAGCTGAACTAACTATAACGGGGGAATTTCAATGGTTTTGTACAAGTGAAAAGTCCAGCTAACTATAACACCCCTGAAACCTATGGTTTTTTCAGTGAATATATCAAATATATATGTATTTATTTCTAGACACACTCTACTAATCTCTTCATGAGATTGGAAGTCAGGAACACATTCAAATATCAACGTTTCACAAAAGTTAAGCACAAATTTGGCTGGGGCCGTAGGGGCGTACCAGAACATATACTAAAAAAGAGGTTTAGGCAGGTCGACTTGCAGAGGGACAAGGCCTAGGGCCTGTAGAATCGCTGGGGCTTCACTAATGCATCAAAAGCAGGTACGTAAAAGACCCACGGGAGACGCGTGCAGTGTGAGAACACAGCCGCGGGTTCCCTATTAAATTTCAATGGAGCAAGTCGCGGTTCGATTTTTAAAGTTTTAGGGTACTTCGAGAAAGTCTACAAGCAAGCCACTTACAAGGTAAGTAATTTGAGGGCCAACACACACTAGGGCACTGGAGTGCATGAGTTACCTCACCCAGGGAAGCCGGGTGCATAGGTGTCTTTTGGTGTCGGGTCCCGTCGCTGTTTTCTATGGAAGCCAAGGAAGATTTGGTGCTTGCGAAGACTGAAGCAGTGTCCGGTGGAATCCAAGGCTGGATTCAAGATGAAGATGACCTGAAAGCAGAAGGGACAGTGTTCACAGTCACTTGCCAGTGACCCGGGGCCAGGAAGATGGATGCCCACGGAAGTCGGGTGATTTCAGGTGATCAAGGGCGTTTTGACTCTTCGCTCACGAGGACCAGGAGGCATCGACGATGACCAGCAGCTGGATGGGGAGTGTACCACAAGGTCTGCAGCTTACTGATGTGTCGGCAACTGGATTAGAGCCAACAAGCTTTGGCAACAGCAAGTCTTGTGGAAAGTGAATAAAGTCAATGGTGCAGACCAGCAAGGTCTGAGGGACTCACCCAGCAAGGGTGAGTGAGGGCAGGTCTGGAGCAACCAGAGGAGCCCTTTGGTTTGATCAGGAAGTCTTCAGGGAACCCACAAGTCAATGGGCAAGGGATCGCAAAGACGCCTCATGAGGAAATGCTTTACAGGAGCCCACGGTCACTCTGGATGGGGTAGGCCTCTGATTTTCGCTGCAAAACCTGCTGGAGGCTTGGGCCACAAATGGTCCAATGCACAAATTCATAGAATGTTGTGAAGGGGTTGCACTTTACAGTAGTGCACGGTACCCGGGTATTGCTGTTCCTCGTCACTTGTGGGGTCCACTTGCCTCAGCTCTGCTGGGGACTCACAATGGTTGTCGAGAACTCAGGAAATCTACCTCTGGGGCTGCAGGGACTTCAGACTCCGGCGGGAGTGGGAAAGATTGCGACCGCTGATTAGAGTTTTTGGTGCCTGCCAAGCAGGAGAGTCACTCCTTGACTTCAAGGGAGATTCTTCCGTCTTCCAAAGATAGTGGAACGTCGAAGGGCCAGGATTCTTCTTGTAAAGCGTCATCCAGGGATATCTAGTTTGCAATGGCAAGGGTTCCCTATCTTATACTAAAATAAAGGTAGGGACTAGCTTTATGACCACTCCCACTCCTCTGAGAGGGTCAGGGTAGGGGGTGGTTACACCCACTTCCCTTTGTCCAGTTTCGCGCCAGAGCAGGGACAGGTAGCCCCTGAACCAGTTTGAGCTGGCATATGCACAGAGGAGCCTACTGCTCCCCAGTGCAGGACTTCAAAGCAATCTAGGAGTGCACCCACCCAGCCCCAATACACTAAACCCTGTCTGGGAGGTGGTTACACCTCCCTCTGACAGGATGCCTATTGTTGGGCCTCCTCCACTGCGAGTTTCGGTCATCAGCAGGAGGGCAGCCCAGTGTCTGTGCTGGTGGCATCCATTTTGTGATGCCAGGGCTCTTTCACATATCTACCGTGTTACCACAGTAGGTACATGTCGTCCTCTCTAAAAGGGTGGGATCATACTCCCACACCAGTTACTGGTGTGAGGGTATGATTCCAAGTTGTTTGACACCAAACATGAGATGTTTTGATGCAGTCATTCCAAAGTTAGCATTTACTGTTGGGTTATAATGCACTTGAGAGTATATGGTTTAACCCCATCCACAAACAGCCACAGAGAATAGACTCTGCCAGCTGCAGAGGGGTCCTGCTCATGCAGAGGCACCCCCTCACATTGTAAACCAAGCACCCTGCCCTCAGGATGGATAGGGCCTGCCTTAGGGGTGACTGATAGGTTTATATGTGTGTGTATGGTGAGATATAGGAACCTATACCTCAGTGAGAAGTGCTAACACTACCTCACCCAGGCTGCAGTAGCAGGCCTGTGGTGTCAGATTTAGTCTGCTTCCCAGGGGTGGCATAATTCATGCTTCAGCCCCTGGTAGGCCTGTGAAGTACCCATGTCCTTGGTACCTAGGGTACCATATACTAGGGGCTCATAAGGTACCACAGTATCCAATCACTAGTGCATCTATTATGCACCCCAAGTTGTTTAGAGAGAACAGAGAGACTGGGGCCCTGATTAGCAGGGACCCAGCCAGACTATAGCCAGAAACCAGTGTTAACATAAGAAAAAAAGTGGGGGCAACATAAGTGCAGATCCTACTCTCCTACACACATGAAGCAACTAACTACAAGGGTATTAGCTGCAGAAATAGACAGATTGCATGGACGTAACTGCAGGAAGTCACCAGACTGCATGGGCCTTAGCTGCAGTTGTTGACATACTGCATGGGTCATATCCGCAGGAAACAACAGACTGACTGGGCCTTATCTGCAGAAATAGACAGACTGCATGGGGCATATATGCAGAAAGAGACAGAATGCATGAACCTTATTTGTAGGAAGTGACAGAATGCATGGGCCTTATTGTCGGGAAGTGAAAGAATGCATGGACCTTATCTGCAGGGAGTGACACACTGTATGGGCCTCATTATTATTATTATTATTATTATTTAAAATCTTATATAGCGCGCAGCTACCCTTGGGCATCCCGGCGCTTCCAGACAAACATCCGATGGTAATGGGGGACAGAGTTGACGCATTATCCGGGGAACAAATAGGTTTTAAGACCTTTGCGGAAACGCAATGTACAGGGCTCAGCGCGTAGTTTTAGAGGAAGCGAGTTCCAAAGCTTTGCCGTGTTAAATGAGAATCTTCTCCCGCCTGTGCGGGCCTTTTTAACTCTAGGAACTAGCAAGAGATATTTCCTCTCTGATCGCAGCGTTCTACTTGCTTTGTATGACGTAACTAGGTTTTTTAAAATGAGGGGGCCTTTCCCTGAGAGGATTTTATGGGCAATGCAAAGTGCCATAAAAGTCACTCTCTCCCGCACAGGGAGCCAATGCAATGCCTTCAATGCCGGTTTCGCTGATTGCGTCCTTGGAATGTCCATAAGCAGCCTTGCCGCTGCGTTTTGGACCTGTTGAAGGGTCTTGAAGGTAGGTTCAGGGGCACCCAAGAAAATAGCGTTGCTATAATCTAGTCTAGATGTTATAAGACCCTGAATCAACAGCTTCCTCGATGTTAACGGAAGAAGAGGAAGGATTTTCCGAGCCGACCTAAGCAAAGCATAGCACACTCCTGCTGTTTTCTTGGCTTGAGTGCGAAATGACAAGTCCGGTTCCAGCCAGACTCCAAGGCTCTTAATTGCTTCTTTGGGGGCCGGGGGCTCACCCATACAACCCGGCCAACTGAGCGAGGGGAGAAGGGTAGCTTTACTCCCCAGCAGCAGTATTTCCGTCTTAGAGCCGTTTAACTTGAGGGAGGATTCTCCCATCCAAGTATGAACATCCACCAGACAGGAATTCAAAGTGTCCGGATTGTCGGCCAGATGGGATAGAGAGACAACTAGCTGCGTATCGTCAGCATAGCTGACGATTTTGATGTCATAAGGGGAAACTACATCCTCCAGGGGGGCCATATAAACATTAAATAGTGTAGGGCTCAACAAGGAGCCCTGTGGCACACCACACTGGAGGGGAATTGATTTGGATCTCTCCGAGCCATCCCAAACATGGTAAGTTCGATCCGAGAGAAAAGATCTCATCTGCAGGGAATTGCTGACTGAGTGGGTTTTGACTGCAGTAAGAGGCATAATGAATGGGCCTTATCTGCAGGAAGTGACAGACTCCATAGGACCTATCTACAGAGAGAGACAGATTGAATGAGCCTTATCTACAGGAAGAGACATACTGCATGGGCCATATACACCAGAAGCAACAAACTGCATGGGGCCTATCTGCAGGAAGAGACACAATGTATAGGACTTATCTGCATGAAGAAACAGACTACATGAGCTTTATCTGCAGGAAGAGACAAACTGCATGGGCCATATCTACAGGAAGCTACAGACTGCATGGGTTTTATCAGTCAGTAATTACAGACTGCATGGACCTTATCTGCAGAAATTGATGGACTGCATGGGCCTTATCTTCAGGATGTAACAGACTGCATGTGCCTTATCAGCCTGAAGTGAGAGACTGCATGGATCATATCCTTATGAAGCACCAGACTGCATGGTCCTTATCTGCAAAAATAAACAGACTGGGTGGGTCTTACCTGCAGGAAGAGACAAACAGCATGGGACTTATCTGCAGGAAGAGACATACTTCATAGGCCTTATCTTCAGGAAGAGACAGACTGCATGGGCCTTATCTGCAGGAAGAGACAGATTGTATCGGCCTTAGAGACAGAGTGCAAGGGCCTTATCTGCAGAAAGTGGCAGACTGCATGGACCTTATCTGCAGGAAGAGACAGACTCCATGGGCCATATCCAGAGGAACCAACAGACTGCATGGGCCTTGTTTGCAGAAATTGAAAGATTGCATGGGCCTTTTTTTGCAGGAAGTGGCACATTGCATGGGATTTATGTGCAGGAATCGACAGATTGTATGGGCTTTATCTGCAGGAAGAGATAGACCGCATGGGATATATCCGCAGGAAGCAACAAATTACATTGGTTTTAGCTGCAGAAAAAGACATGGCCTCATCTGCAAGAAGTGACAAACTGCATGGGCCTTATCTGCAGAGAGAGATAGACTGCATGGGCCATATCCACAGGAAGCAACTAACTACATGGGACTTACCTGCAGATGTATACAGATTTCATGGGCCTTAACTGCAAGAAGTGACAGACTGCATGGGTCTGATCTGCAGGAAGTGACAGATTAAATGAGCCTTATCTGCAGGAAGTGACATACTGTATGGGCTTCATCTGCAAGAAGTGACAGACTGCATGGGCCTTATCTGCAGCAAGAGATAGACTGCATGGGCCATATCCAGACGAAATAACTAACCACAAGGGTCTTAGCTGCAGAAATAGACAGATTGCATGGACTTAACTGCAGGAAGTGACTGACTGCATGTGCCTTATCTGCAGAAAGAGACAGACTGCCTGGACCTTATCTGCAGGAAGTCACCAGACTGCATGGGCCTTAGCTGCAGTTATTGACATACTACATGGGCCATATCCGCAAGAAACAATAGACTGACTGGACCTTATCTGCAGAAATAGACAGACTGCATGGGGCATATATGCAGAAAGAGACAAAATGCATGAACCTTATTTGTAGGAAGTGACAGAATGCATGGACCTTATTGGCAGGAAGTGACAGACTGCATGGGCCTCATCTGCAGAAATAGACAGATTGAATGGGCCTTATCTGCAGGGAGTGACACACTGCATGGGCCTTATCTGCATAAATACTGTAAAGTAAAAAAGTCCCTATTATTATAAACGACCAAGAGGAAGAATACTCTCCCGGGAACATCCACTTGTTACTAAATTTCAATCCTGGTTATTAAGGACAAAGTGAGTAAGAGCTGCAAATTTCTGAGGTGTATCAATATACCATTTATTAAAACAAGTTCATACTAAGCCACTCTGTATTAGGTCAGTGCCTTACTAATCCTCCTATAGTAGGTTACAATCTAAATGACATTTTATAAAAAGGGACAATAAAGACTGTCCTCTATTGAATATACTCAATACAAAAGTTAAAACCATAAGAACATAATCACATTAGTACAATGTTGGGTATAATCAATACACATATAAAAACAATCAAAAACAATATTTTAATCTTATTAGTGGTGTTGTTAAAAAAGTCGACGCAGCGTTTCGGTGGTTTCTTTATATTTAGCACCTTCTTCAGGACTAACAACTTTATACATAGATCTGTGTGGCAAAAGAAATACTAAAATTAGAAACCATTTCTATGGATATCATACATTTTTGCAGCAATCACTACCTCGTCTTACTTAATTCTGTAGTTCAAATAAATGTCGTAGCAGTCCTTTCTGTTCATTTTCTTACTGCTAAGCTGTCATATGGCTTTAAACTTCATAATGCTGGAAAGTCACTATGTGTTTTATCATTTTCTATAGGGCCACTCTGAATATAATTAGTTTATACACATGCACCTTGTTGTTAATTGTCAAACTTATTTAATTATCTATTTCTGATGGCGTAATTTGTATTTATAGCCACTGGATGAAATTCATAATCGAACATTCATGAATCCTCAATACCATTTGTATTTGTATTTATATATATTTTTTTAATTTTAGTTGGTCCAACGCAACAGTACCTTTATATTTTCAAAAGAAATTTTCTTAGTTTCTTTTTGGTATCAGCGAGTACGTGCTGTTTCTAATTCTCCCGGAACCAGCAATATCTTGGTCTGTAGATAATACAAAAATTAAAATATGGTTCTTCTTAATTGATAATCACTTGGGATCTAAGGGTAATCTAGTTCCTTATTACAATGTAGTTAAATACCTTTGACGTCAATAAGTGCGTACTTCTATTCGTTAGAGCCGCCGTATCTCATTTCTTGTTAGAGAATTGGTATACAAGTTATTGGTCTCTTTTCTTCTAAAGGAGAGACATAAACAGACATATATACGTCTTTATTTCTATCCCTTAATTCTTAAATAAAAATTATGACAGTCTCTTCCTGCTTCTTACCCTTTATAGGTGGCCACGAGTATGATTGCTCAATGATAGTCCTTCTCTATCGTTTTCCACTTCAGCTTATATATAAAGAGGCGCTTTTTCAATTGGCGCTTTTAAGGCATGAGTTGGGCGATATTCCGTTTGTATCCACTCTGTAAAAATAATGGTATGTTTCTATTATCCATTTTATCAATTGAAACATATTACTCTCCGTTTTGTCAGTTGGGCCGGTCTGGTATAGCTTTTCAATATATACCAGAACTACTTTACTGCTTATGTGTCAGCATTTACTGTGGATATGTCTACTAGTTTATCGATCATTTGTTTATATACTGGACAAATGTAGCGAATAGTCGCCACATGGTTATATATTTTGCACACAGATTCCGTATGCTCAAATATTAAAAAGTAGCAAAATACATGAGCGTTTTTATTAAAATCTTACGTATAGGCCTCTCAATCGGTTAAGCAAAAATGTTGGCCATTCTGCATGTCCCTCGTCTGATAATACCAGAACGTATACAAAAGGGCACCAAGGAAATACACTTATTTAAAAGACGGTCTATTTGCCCATTTTTCAGCTATAGAAAGCGCTCATGATCAAAACATGTTATCGAAGCTACGTTGAGGTCTACATTGCTATTCCCGATAAGTATTGAGGGGTATTGCTCAAGTTGCAAGTAGTTTACCACCTCTTCCCAGTATAATCTATTTACATCCATTTAAATCAGTCTTCCCAGCTGATACCGGATATCCTACTTTACTGCAAAAAAGAGCATATCCCTCAGAGGTTCCCCCAGTGCTTACCGGATCGCGTTTTTGCGGCCTCCCTGCTCTAACGAATTTCCGGGTTCGTGCATATGACGAACTTCCGGAAACCCGGGCTTTTTATGTCGTGAAACACGCCCACTCGTGAGTTAATTAACTCCATCGAGGGGGTGTTATGATTTATATTATTTATCAAATTACTATATATATTCTTCTAAAGATCTAAAATCGTGAATATCTAAGGTAATTGTAATCGTCAAAATTGCACTTATTATATTGCATCCTGATTTGCGAATGCGGCGGCCATCTTTAGATGTTTAATCCGTCCGCTGGTATATCTGTTATCTAATACAGATGCCTGCTTGTTCGTGTTGTCACTGAAAGAATCATATATTCAGTCATCACATATCACCCATCCATTGGGTAGTATTGACAGACAACGCCAATCGAAAATTTTTAATGATGGAAAGAGGGTTAGTATATGAATGTCATATTGTTGGATTACATATGCGGTGACCCTTGTGCAAATGTTACTACATTCGTTTGTGTCAAACATTCTTAATTTAACATTAGGTTTTAATCTATTTATGCAGAACGAGATCTTATTGCTTAAGGAATATATTGATCAATATGTTTGATGTCCGCAAGGCACAACATTTTATACTGTGTGCTTAAGTTAGTCAACCTAATGGTTTAATGTTTGCGTCACGTAAATTTTTATTCACAGTAATATTAGATGCCAATATTCCTAAAGAGGGGGGGGGGATGCAACAGCATGTGTTGGACTAGTTACCACTATTATCTCACCGAGACCTGTGATTGCTGCTCATTTATTGAATAAATCAATCTCTCCCACTCTTCTTTATTGTTCAGCCCAGTTTTGTACGTGTTAAATCGGGACATATAGAATTGTTCCAGTTTCTTCCTCTTTGTATCGTGGTTTCCCCCACGTGCATTTACTTGAATAATTTCAATCCCACACCATTTTAGATCCTCAATTTTGTGGTTGTATTCAATCCAATGTTCTACCAATGGTGCTGTGTTTTTCTTAGTCCTAATGGCTGATTTTTGTTCTGTAATTCTGATCCTTATCTCTCGTGACGTTTCTCCAATGTACCCTTTGTTACAAGGGCACATTATAAGGTAAATCATATCCTTTGTTCTGCAGTTGATAAAGCTGTTCAGTTTGTGAGAGATTCCCATATATGTAATCTCTTTGCCTTTGATTATATTATTGCAATTTTTGCAGGAATTGCATGGAAAATTTCCCACAGGAAAAGGGGCATTAATAATGCTCCGTTGTTTGCATGTTGGCTCTGTTCTGTAGGTATGTACCACATGATTCCTAATGGTACGGTTTCGTCTGAATGAAAACATAGGTTTAGGGAGTGCAGCATTGTTTTTGTCATTAAGTAAGTGCCAATTTCTAGTTATGATATTTTTTACTTTATTACTTGCACTACTAAAATTAGTTACAAAAACGAGAGGGAGTGGTGGTTTAGCCTCACCCAGGTTTTTTGGGTTAAAAAGAGATTCTCTATCATAGTATTTGGCTCTCTTATAAGCCTGCTTGGTTAGTCTCCTAGGGTATCCCCTGTCTAGCAGCTTTTTAGTCAGGATATCTGCATGGTAATTGAAATCTTTAATGTTTGTGCAATTACGTTTAATCCTCAGGTATTGTCCAAAAGAGATGTTGTCCTTCTGACATTTTGGGTGATTACTTTGATAGTGTAGCATTGTATTACGGTCCATAGGTTTCGTAAAAAGCTCTACCTGTAATTTGCCTCTCTCTTGTTTGATTTTGATGTCTAAAAAGTCACAATAGTCTTTGTTGATTGTGGAGGTGAACCTTAAGTTAGTATCTCCTAGATTTAACCATTCAATGCACTCTCTTAAGAGTTCTATTGGACCGGTCCAAATGAAGAAAACATCATCTATATAGCGTGACCAGCATGTGATGTTCTCGTGAAAAGGTGCCACTTCATTATAGACATGTTTCTTTTCAAAATCAGCCACGTATAAACAGGCTAGACTAGGAGCACAGGTTGCGCCCATGCTGGTACCTTCGATTTGTTTGTAAAACTCAGTTCTAAATAGAAAAATATTATTTTTCAAAATGATTTCCAGAGCATTTCAATATAAATATAGAATGGGCTGATAGATCTCCTATTTCTGTGGCTAAGAGTCCCTCTAACATACTTATGTTATCATCTTGTGGTATGTTCGTATAGAGGGCCTCTATGTCCATAGTGACCAGCCATTGGGTCTCTTGATTAAATGGTAGGTTCTCAATTTTCTTTATCATCGCAGTTGTGTCTTTAATATAGGCTCTTTGCTGTATCACCATTTTTTGGAGAAATCTGTCTACGTATTTACTAAGAGGTTCCGTCAGTGAGTCTATACTTGAGACAATAGGTCTCATAGGAGGATCGGCGAGGTCTTTATGTACTTTAGGTAGGCCATAAATGGCAGGTATTTTAGGATTGGTGTTTATTAAAAAATTGTATTCTTCTGTACATATTACATTATCTTCTTTTGCGTGATCCAGAAGTCTAGTAACTCTACCTATTAGCAACATCCACTCCTCTCTATTGGATTTTTGATAATGTGCCGGGTGGTGTTTAGCCAAAATATCGAGTTTTAAATTTCGACCTACAATAATATCGTGTTTTTAATATCGTAGGTACAGAATATCGAAGTCAAGAATATCGATGGACAGAATATCGATCCCAAGGTAAGTAATATCGAAGTTAATAATATCGAAGTAATTAATATCGATGTAAGTAATATCGTAAGTAAAAATTTCGATGTCAATAATATTGATATTTATTTAGTGTAATGTCATTTAATATGTATTTTATTTGTATGTTAAAGATTATTGTAATGTATTTTAATACATTTAAAAATAAATGTTTAGAGATTAATAATTATTTTACATTTAATTTAGCGTTTTAGTATCAGAGCGGGTTGTGGGTTTATAGGGGAATAGGGTGGGAAGTAATTTAATTATAATTAATGAATTAATATGTATTGTTTAATTGGTATTTATGATTAATTAATTGGTAATTAATTAATAATTGGTAATTAATTGATTAATTAATTGTTAATTAATTATTAATTGTAAAAATATTTTATTAATTGGTTAATTATATACATTATAATTAGTTTATTATTAATATTTATTTATTGTTATTGTTAATTAATTAATTGTTAATTAGTAATTAATTGGTGATTTAATTTTATTAAGTGATTAATTGATAATTAAATTAATTATGTGAATTTTTATGTGTAGTGGGTTGTGGGTTTATAGGGGAATAGGGTGGGAAGTAATGTAATTATAATTAATGAATTAATATGTATTGTTTAATTGGTATTTATGATTAATTAATTGGTAATTAATTAATAATTGGTAATTAATTTGATTAATAGATTAATTAATTTTTAATTAGTTATTAAGTTATTAATTGTAAAAATCTTTTATTATTTGGTTAATTATATACATTATAATTAGTTTATTAATAATATTTATTTATTGTTATAGTTAATTAATTAATTGTTAATTAGTAATTAATTGGTGATTTAATTTTATTAAGTGATTAATTCATAATTAAATTAATTATGTGAATTTTTATGTGTAGTGGGTTGTGGGTTTGTAGGGGAATAGGGTGGGATGTAATTAAAATAAAATAAATAATGATATATTTTATTTATTTGTAATTATTATTAAATAATTGTTATTAGTTAGTTAAATATAGTAAATATAAATAATTGATTATTGTATTTTATTTGTTGTTATTGCTAATTAATGTATTGTTAATTAATAATTAATAGGTGAATATTTGTAATTTCGTAGTTAATATGTATTAATTAGTCAATTAATAACTACATTAATTATAAAGAATGTATTATTAATTGTAAATAAGAGATAAATTGATATTTAAATCTATTGTGTATTTTGTATGTGTAGTGTGTTGTGTGTTAAAGGGGGAATAGTGTGGGATGTAATTTAAAATTATTTATTTAAATATTTATTTTACATAATTGGTATTTAATAATCTTTTTTTTTTTTAAACATTGTTAACATGCAATTTTTGTATAAGAAATTATTGAATTGGTTATAATGTTCATAGAATCACTATGCTATCTAGTGCTTTCCCAACTGTTTTACTATCTGGAGTGGGAATAGTAATTTTTACCCCTACGCTATCCAGCGCTTTCCCTACTGTTGCACTCTCTGGAGTTGGAATAGTAATTTTTACCCCTACGCTATCCAGCGCTTTCCCTACTGTTGCACTCTTTGGAGTTGGAATAGTAATTTTTACCCCTACGCTATCCAACCTTTTCTCTACTGTTGCCCTGTCTGGAGTGGGAATAGTAAATTTTACCCTTACGCTATCCAACACTTTCCCTACTATTGCACTCTCTGGAGTTGGAATAGTAATTTTTACCCTTACGCTATCCAACACTTTCCCTACTATTGCATTCTCTGGAGTGGGAATAGTAAATTTTACCCTTACGCTATCCAACACTTTCCCTACTATTGCACTCTCTGGAGTTGGAATAGTAATCCCTACGCTATACAACGTTTTCCCTACTGTTGCACTCTTTGGAGTTGGAATAGTTATTTTTACCCCTACGCTATCCAACGTTTTCTCTACTGTTGCACTGTCTGGAGTGGGAATAGTAATTTTTACCCTTACGCTATCCAACACTTTCCCTACTATTGCACTCTCTGGAGTGGGAATAGTAAATGTTACCCTTACGCTATCCAACACTTTCCCTACTATTGCACTCTCTGGAGTGGGAATAGTAATTTTTACCCCTACGCTATCCAACGTTTTCCCTACTGTTGCACTCTTTGGAGTTGGAATAGTTATTTGTACCCCTACGCTATCCAACGTTTTCCCTACTGTTGCACTGTCTGGAGTGGGAATAGTAATTTTTACCCTTATGCTATCCAACACTTTCCCTACTATTGCACTCTCTGGAGTGGGAATAGTAATTTTTACCATTACGCTAACCAACACTTTCCCTACTGTTGCACTCTCTGGAGATGGAATAGTAATTTTTACCCCTACGCTATCCAACGCTTTCCCTACTGTTGCACTCTTTGGAGTTGGAATAGTAATTTTTAGCCCTACGCTATCCAATGTTTTCCCTACTGTTGCACTCTCGGGAGTTGGAATAGTTATTTTTACCCCTACGCTATCCAACATTTTCCTTACTGTTGTTTTTGTTGAAGTTGGACTAGTAGTTTTATTGTGTCTGATATTTAATATGTTTTGTAATATTTTAGCTATTGTAATATATAATAATAAAAATTATTCAAATAAAAAATATTGATTATTATTTGCTATATGTAATTATTTAATATTTATTAATGTTATTGTTTTATGTGTATAGATGTACTGGTAATTTAAATAAATATTTAATAATTTATATGTTACAGAAATTATTATTAAAAGTAATTATTAAGTGAGTGTATATATTATATATTATATATATATGTGTTTAATTAAAGTTTCATTTAATTATATATATTTATTATAAATTTTAAATATTATAAAATATATTTAATTATGTTTCTTTGATTTATAAGTATTATTTGGTTTATTTTACATATATTTTTAAACTAAAAAAAAAACGATATTTTTGAATTACGATATTTTTGACATCGATATTAAATTATCGATATTTTTGTACTTACCATGTTGTAGATAGGATGTCGATATTCTTGACCACGATATTTTTGTTGCGATATTTTTGTAGGTCGAATTTTTGTCTTTCGAAATTATGTCATACAACCGTGCCGGGTTATTTAAAAGGATCAGCATTCTGTTGTTATAGTCTGTTGTATCCATGACCACGATGCTCCCTCCCTTGTCTCCGGGTTTTCTCTAAATTATTTAATGCAATTGTTTCCGAGACGGTTAGGTTCTTTTCATACCATATATTTTTAGTCAACAGATCATCAATACTACTCTCTATTACTCTTTCAAAAGTGTCTATATTTTTATTCACGAGGTTAATGAACGGTGTCCATGAGGACTTGGGTTTTAGACCTGATTTATTGCTACTCTGCATGTTATTTAATTATTTTCCTTTAAAGAAGTCATTGAGGCGGATTTTTCTAAAAAAACATTGTAAATCTCTCTCCAGATTGAATTTATCTATGGGCGTGCATATGGCAAAACCCAAACCCTTCTCTAAAACAGATGTTTCTTCCTTATATAGCGTTCTACTAGAGAGATTAATAATTGGAGCTTTTGATTCTAATCCCAGTTCGCTTGACTCCTGGTTCTCATGTATGGGCGTTTTTGTTGAGGGTTCTGGGAGTAGTAACCTGCTCTCCCTCTTCCTCTGCCCCGACTTTGATTCGTATGGAATTGTCGCTGTTCTAAAAAAGAAAGATTATCCCTACTTGTGCTAGGTGTGGTTTCTATTTCTTTTCTATTCTCTTGATGGTTTTCATTCTCTGACTCAGAACTAGTATATGACGTGTCTAGAAAGGGAACTCTTTTCTTGGGGAACATTTTTTTGGGTTGTTGCCAATTGTTCCTATTGTAATTATTGTAGCTATCCTCTCTGGGTCTGTCATAGAAATCCTTTTGTAAATACGGATAAACATGTTCTAAATTATATTTATTCACGTCCTTTCTTAATTTATTAGATTTTTTGTTTAACAAATAATCTTTGTAACCAGATATATCATTATGGATTTCTTCTAGTTTCTTTTTGGCATCCTCAAGAGAGGTATTTTCCCTAAGTTTATTTTCCATTTCTTCTATCTCCCTTCTTTCAATTATTAGTACTTCATGGTCTGTTTCTATAATCAATAACATCCAGTCTCTACTGCATCTATTTGCGATGAATGTCCAATTTTTGATAAATTTAGTATTTTTTATAAAAATCCCAGGTTCATTTTTACTTTGTAATCCTCTGGGTATTATGCCTTTCTTACAGTATTCGATTAAAAAATCAGCATGTAATTCAGTTCTGATAGTTTTCTTTTTGTTATTCCATAATTCTCTCCATTGTTCTTCATTAAGGTTATTAGGGGTGAGGGAAGCTTATGGATGTACCACCTATTATTTTATTAAATTGTTCTGCAGAGAAGCCATATGTCTTCAGGGCATCCATAGTTGGATTGGCTCCTGCCACCCTATTAATTGGGTAAAATGATAGTAATAATAATTTTTATTGTTCTCCCCAGCTAACAAGCTGTGCAATAACTTCCAAATAGAGAGGGAGTAATCCTATTGCAGAGCAAAGGGACAGGGTCAGAGTAATACTGTAAAGTAAAAAAGTCCCTATTATTATAATAATAGGGACTTTTTTACTTTACAGTATTACTCTGACCCTGTCCCTTTGCTCTGCAATAGGGTTACTCCCTCTCTGTTTGGACCTTATCTGCATAAATGACATACTGCATGGGCCATATCTGCTGTGAATTACAGACTTAGGTGCCAATTACGATCCGGTTAAAAAAATTCCCGTACGACTCGTATCCGGTCTTTTTACCGTACGAATCGTACAAGTTCCGTACAAACTGGCAATCACGATTCGCATGGTAAAAAGCCCATACGAGTCGCATTGGGAATAATTCCCCACACGTCCTCGGGTCGGAAAAAGTGTCCGACACGTCCTCGGACGATTTACCGTACAAACGTGAAAAGCGAAGTCCGACCGGGGAATCACGATCCGTCCCGGGCGTCCGAATGTACAACCGTATGGTTAAAAGACCGTCCGCACCGAACTCCTATAACAACCATGGAGACGTCCAAACAGGTGCACGGTACGTGCCGTACCCCCCCCCAGCCCCCGCATGTACGCGCCGTACCCCCCCAGCCCCCGCATGTACGCGCCGTACCCCCCCCAGCCCCCGCATGTACGCGCCATACCCCCCCCCAGCCCCCGCATGTACGCGCCGTACCCCCCCCAGCCCCCGCATGTACGTGCCGTACCCCCCCAGCCCCCGCATGTACGCGCCGTACCCCCCCCAGCCCCCGCATGTACGCGCCGTACCCCCCCAGCCCCCGCATGTACGCGTCGAACCCCCCCGTGTATGTACACCCGAGTACGTGTTGAACCCCCCCGTGTATGTACACCCGAGTACGTGTCGAACCCCCCCGTGTATGTACACCCGAGTACGTGTCGAACCCCCCGTGTATGTACACCCGAGTACGTGTCGAACCCCCCCGTGTATGTACACCCGAGTACGTGTCGAACTGTACGTGTCGAACCCCCCGTGTATGTACACCCAAGTACGTTCGAGTCGTACCCCCACCCGTGTATGTACGGTGCGTACCCCCAGCGCTACACGCTGGGGGTACGCACTAGGGGTGGGCGGAATTTGCGGAATTGCGTTACGCAAATCTCCGCGAAACGGTAAAAAATCTCCGCGAACACGCAGAAATTCCGCGAACACGCGGAATTGCTTGTTCACGATGCTTTTTTCCTGTTCGCAATTGCTGTTTGCGTGCTCGAGGAGAAATATCTCGCGAACATGCATTTTGAGAACGCGAACAAGCAAAAATTTCGCGAAATCGCGGAAAGCAGACTTTTGAGCAATTTCGCGTTCTCCGCGGAACGCGAAATTACACAAATTCCGCAAATTCCGCGAGCGGAACGGAATTTGCCGCCCAGGCCTAGTACGCACCGTACATACACGGGTGGGGGTACGACTCGAACGTACTCGGGTGTACATACACGGGGGGGTTCGACACGTACAGTTCGACACGTACTCGGGTGTACATACACGGGGGGTTCGACATGTACAGTTCGACACGTACTCGGGTGTACATACACGGGGGGTTCGACACGTACTTGGGTGTACATACACGGGGGGTTCGACGCGTACATGCGGGGGCTGGGGGGTACGGCGCGTACATGCGGGGGCTGGGGGTGGTACGGCGCGTACATGCGGGGGCTGGGGCGGGGGTACGGCGCTTACCGGGCCACCTACTCTGGTCGTTTCGCGCCGTACTTCGCATTTCCGGCACTTTTTGGGTGCCGTAAAAATATTGCCGTCCGGACTGCTGTCGGTTCGAATCATACTTCCTGGGTCGTGAAACGCTGCCTGGAAGCGTCCCGACGTCACGTCGCAGCATTCCCGGATCACATTCGTATGCATATTTTCGTCGGTCGGTGTTTTTTACGATTCGTACGGAAATGGTGTTTCCGTGCGATTCGTAATTCCATGTTTGTAATGTTTTACAACCGAGTACGAGTCGGACGGAGAATACGCTCCGACCGACGGTTCGTACCCGGTTTTTACCGGATCGTAATCGGCACCTTAATTGCCTTATCTGCAGGAAGAGACCGACTGCATGGGCCTTATCTACAGCAAGAGAAAAAATGCATGAGCCTTATCTGCAGGAAGAAACAGATTGCATAGGCCATATCTGCAGGGAATTACAGCCTGAATGTGCTTTATCTGCTGTAAGAGGCAGACTGCATGGGCCTTATCTGCAGGAATAGACAAACTACATGGGACTTATATGCAGGGAGAGGCAGACTGCATGGGCCTTATCTACAGGAAGAGACATACTGCATGGGCCTTATCTGCAGGAAGTGACAGATTAAATGAGCCTTATCTGCAGGAAGTGACATACTGTATGGGCTTCATCTGCAAGAAGTGACAGACTGCATGGGCCTTATCTGCAGCGAGAGATAGACTGCATGGGCCATATCCAGACGAAGTAACTAACTACAAGAGTCTTAGCTGCTGAAATAGACAGATTGCATGGACGTAACTGCAGGAAGTGACAGACTGCATGTGCCTTATCTGCAGAAAGAGACAGACTGCCTGGACCTTATCTGCAGGAAGTCACCAGACTGCATGGGCCTTAGCTGCAGTTATTGACATACTACATGGGCCATATCGCAAGAAACAATAGACTGACTGGACCTTATCTGCAGAAATAGACAGACTGCATGGGGCATATATGCGGAAAGAGACAGAATGCATGAACCTTATTTGTAGGAAGTGACAGAAGGCGTGGACCTTATTGGCAGGAAGTGACAGACTGCATGGGCCTCCTCTGCAGAAATAGACAGATTGAATGGGCCTTATCTGCAGGAAGAGACACACTGCATGGGCCTTATCTGCATAAATGACATACTGCATTGGCCCTATCTGCTGTGAATTGCAGACTGAATTGCCTTATCTGCAGGAAGAGACAAATGGCATGGGTCTTATCTACAGGCAGAGACAGACTGCCTACGCCGTATTATCTACAGGAAGAGACAGACTGCATGGGCCATATTATCTACAGGAAGAGACCGATTGCATGGGCCTTATCTGCAGGAAGATATAGACATCATGGGCCTTGTCTACAGAAAGAGACAGAGTGCATGGGTGTTATCTGCAGGAAGTGACAGACTGCATGGCCGTTGTATTCAGGAAGAGACAGACTGCATGAGCCTTATCTGAAGGATGTGATAGACTGCATGGGTTTTAGCTGAAGGAAGAGACATACTGCATGGGCCTTATCTGCAGGAAGAGACAGACTGCATGCACCTTATTATCTAAAGGAAGAGACAGAATGCATGGGCCTTATCTGCAGGAAGAGAACGACTGTATGGCCCTTATTATCTACAGGAAGAGACCGACTGCATGAGCCTTATCTGCAGGAAGAGACAGACTTTGTGGCCTTATCAGCAGGAAGAGAAAAACTGCATGAGCCTTATCTGCAGGAAGAGACAGACTGCATGCTCCTTATTGTCTAAAGGAAGAGACAGAATGCATAGGCCTTATCTGCAGGAAGAGACCGACTGCATGGCCCTTATTATCTACAGGAAGAGACCGACTGCATGGGCCTTATCTGCAGCAAGAGAAAAACTGCATGAGCCTTATCTGCAGGAAGAAACAGATTGCATAGGCCATATATGCAGGGAATTACAGCCTGGATGTGCTTTATCTGCTGGAAGAGGCAGACTGCATGGGCCTTATCTGCAGGAAGAGACAAACTACATGGGACTTATATGCAGGGAGAGACAGACTGCATGGGCCTTATCTACAGGAAGAGACAGGCTGCATGGGCCTTATCTACAGGAAATTACAGACTGAATGGACCACAGAGCCTGACCGAATGGGCGTTATCTCCAGGAAATTGCACACTGCATGGGCCTTATCTGTACAAATAGACAGACTACGTGGGCCTTATCTGCAGGAAATTGCACACTGCATTGGCCATATCCGCAGGAACCAACCGATTGCATGAGCCTTATCTGCAGAAATAGAAAGATTGCATAGGCCTTAATGGCAGGAAGTGACAGACTGCATCAACCTTATCTGCAAGAATAGACAGACAGCATGAGGCTTATCAGCAGGAAGTGACAGACTGCATGGGTCATATCCATAGGGAATCACTGACATAATATTGAAGTCAAAAATATAGAACACAAGCCTATCGATAGTCAAAATATCAGCATCCTATCTTTAAAATGTATGAGACACAAATATCGAAAAAAATATATAGATGTAAAAAATATCGATGTCCAAAATATTGATTTTTTTTTCAATATATAAAAAATAATGTTAAAACAATTATATTATAAAATTAACTAGGGAAAGTGTTGGATAGCGGAAGGGAATAATTTACTATTCCCACTCCAGCGAGTGCAACAGTAGGGATAGTGTTGTATAGCGGAGGGGTCTAAATGACTATTCCCACTCCAGCAAGTGCAACAGTAGGGAAAGTGTTGGATAGCGGAGGGGAATAATTCACTATTCCCACTCCAGCAAATTAATTAGCATTAATTAAAAAACAATTAATTGAAAAATAATTTATCTCACACCCTATTCCCCTTATAAATGATACCACCAATGTCGTAAAACATAATTACATAATTAATTAACAATTAATTACTCAATTAATAAAGATGTACATGTAAGTTATAAACAATTATTAATACATTAATTCACACAATTAACACTATAAAACAACATTAAATACATTTTTTATAAAAAATATTTAAAAATGTATTAAATTAAATTACTTCCCGCCCTACTCCCTTATCAACCCACAACCCACTGTTAAAAAAATGACACAATTAACAATAAATTAATAAAAAAAGTATTAATAATAATTATTTACCACATTTAAAATGATAAAATATTAAATACATAAATATTAATGAATAAAAAAATATTAATTATTTCATTATAATTAAATTACTTCCCACCCTATTCCCCTATAAACTCACAACCTGCCCCAAAAAATATAACACAATTAACATAATTATCAAATAATTAATTAGTAATAATTAATAACCAATTAATAATTAATTAACGAAAAATTATTCATAAATACTAATAAATAACAATTATTAATTACCTTATTATAATCAAATTACTTCCTACCGTACTCCCCTATAAGCCCACAACCTGCCCAAAAAATACAATTGACATAATTGTCTATTAATTAATTAATAATAATTAATAACCTATAAATTATTGATAATGAGGCTAAGATGTTGGAGGTACAATCCGTGATGGCTAACATCATGCTTTCTCTAGATTCCCCCTCATTTCCTGTGCAAGAGGCGCCTTCAATTTTTGAACAAACCATAACGGCTATAGGCGAACTATTCATAGTCCCTAAGGATGGGAAAATGGCCCACAAGAGAGGGGGCAGGAAGGGTCCTGCCGGGTGGTTTTCAGTTGCTTGTCGCCTGGCCAAACGGGAACTCTTAAGGGCAGTTAGATCTAAGATCAATGCCTTGATTTGTGCCGCAAGGGGTAACTATCGGAGGGTTTTAGCAAAGGCAAAATTAGATTGGGAAGAACAGTTTTGGTGTGACCTGAAGGCCGCAAGTCTTAGGAAGGATGCTAAGGGATTCTGGGACCTTCTTAGAAGTAGAGAGAGACCTGTGGATACTCTGATCACATGCAATGTACCCAAGAGTGCGTGGGTCTCCCATTTCTCTCAGCTTTATTCTATGACCCCGGCCCAGGTTGAGAGTTCGAGTTTTTACCATTCCCATGCTCACTCTCAACCTATCGATGAGATTTTGTTTACACCCAAGGAAGTGTTTAAGGCAATCACTTCCCTTATGCCCAATAAAGCTGCTGGGCCGGACGGGATCCCAGGTGATTTGCTACGCATTAATCCTGTGGAATGGGGAATACTCATTTCCGCCCTATTGAATTCCAGTCTTGAAGGGGCATCCCTGCCGACCTCTTGGAAGGGCGCTGAGGTCGTTCCTATTTTCAAAAAAGGATGTCGTAACGACCCAGCTAATTATCGCCCAATCAGCCTGCTAGACACCTCACAAAAAGTGGCAGGAAAAGTGGTTCTGGCAAGGTTATTACAATGGGTAGAGGAAAATGACATTCTCTCGGACTTCCAGGCGGGTTTCAGAACAGGCACAGGGACGATAGAGCAATCGTTTCGCCTTCTGATGTTATACTGGAAGGTGGTTCTATTGGGCAAAGGCAGTCTGTATCTTGCCTTCATCGACCTGCGGACTGCCTTTGACCTAGTTCCCCGCAGCCAATTATGGAGTGTACTCAGCGAACAGGGTATTCCACCCTATTTGCTGAGCTTGCTGATAAATCTCCATTCGGATAATTTTGCCCAGATCAGGTGGGGAGACCAGGGTCAGAAAACAGCTCGTATTCCTGTTAATAGAGGGGTACGCCAGGGTTGTGTTCTTGCCCCCACTCTGTTCTCATTGTATGTCAACGGAGTGGTGGAGCACCTGCTTCAACATCCTGCAGATGCACCAACCTTGGCTGGTAGGAAAATACCAACCCTTCTATTCGCGGACGACACCCTCCTGATCTCCAAAACCCCGGTAGGTTTGCAGAGTCTATTAACCAACTTCAAGTCCTTCTGTGACATGAGAGGGTTAGTTATTAATACAGCGAAGACCAAGTATTTGGTCCTTAACCCCCCGAAAAGGTTGGCCAAACCACCATCCTTGGACTCTGTTACCCTCGAAAGAGTGTCAGAATTTGACTATCTTGGTATCCGCCTCTGCGACTCCATGAGCTGGAAGTGCCATCATCAAAAGATGTTGCTGACCCACAAGAGGGTGGTGGGTGCCTTGCTTAAGGAACATCGTGCCTCACCAGTGAAACCCATTGCTCCCGTTCTTGATATATATAGAGCAAGGGGGGTTAGCACAGCTCTGTATGGGGCGGAACTCTGGGGTGTCCACAAGGTTGACCAACTGTCCCGCTCTGAAAACAAATTCCATAAAGATCTCATGGGGCTACCCTATGGCACCCCTACTCTTCCACTGCTCTTGGACATGGGTACCCGGCCAATCAGTGATCAGGCTAGGCTCCGCCCTCTTCTTCTATGGGCGCGTATATGGAGAACACCTGAACTGTCTAGTTATGCGGATGGCCTTAACGAGGTGTTGGGGTTAACAGGCTGGCCCAAGATCTTTTGGCTGAGGGAGGTTAAGCGTCTCCTCGTTTGCCTAGGTCTTGGCGAGGCCTGGTCTGATAGAACTGCTCCCCCTAAGTCCGAGTTAAAAAAGATTTACTGGA
Source organism: Triturus cristatus (assembly GCF_964204655.1). Classification (NCBI taxonomy): domain Eukaryota; kingdom Metazoa; phylum Chordata; class Amphibia; order Caudata; family Salamandridae; genus Triturus; species Triturus cristatus. The sequence continues at coordinate 1,277,368,604 of NC_140592.1, read as the reverse complement.
ATTGGGTGGCGGGTAATAGAAGCAGTAATGCTAATTTGTGCAGGTCCACTCTGGATTTTCTTCTGGTTAAAGAAATTTACTTTTGCGAACCCTACTTGGATGTTATTTCTAATCGTAAAGACAGGGCCCTATACTTTCAATTTAGAATAGGCTTACTCCCTGTTGGTGAGTTAACTTCAAGATGGAAAGTCCCTTTTCAAACAACTTCCATTTGCCCATTTTGCGACAAGAGGTCTGAGTCTGTCCCCCATTTTTTGTTTGAATGTCCTGCTTATGCAGCCCCCCGGAGTAGGTGGTTAAAACCGCTTTGTAGAGAACTTGGTACCAGACATTGCTTAGAAGCCCTACGTATATTAAAAAGTGACTCAAGGCCCCTCTTTGCGTGTGGTTTAGCCAAGTTCTTAGGTTGGGCCTGGCGCATTAGGTCATCTAGGCTTTTGTATGTTGTTTAATTTGTTTTTTAAAAAATGCTTGTTTTTAGTTAATTTATTGGTATCAGTAGCAGTATGAATTGTATGTATATTTTTCTATGTACTGACTCCTTTTTATCTTTTTAATTGTATAATGCTGTTGTGCTGCTTTTTAAGATATATTTATATCGAAATAAAGCCTTCTTGACTGACTGACTGAATAACCTATAAATAATTTACAAATAAAAAATATTTATAAATGATAATTAATAACTTTTATTAATTACCCTATTCCCCTATAATCACACAACCTGCTACGGAACTAAAAAAATGTATCTCAAATAAAATTAATATTCAATTTAGTATAATTAAATTGCGCAAAATCCAATTAACATAAAACAATTCACATATACATAAAAAAGCAATACTTTTACAAAAAAATTAAATCACATACTTTTATGATACATACTAAAGTACATCACACTAATATAAAAATCGATATTATGAACAAAGATATTTTTACTAACGATAGTACTGAGTTCCATATTTAAAAAAACTATATTTCTTACCTTACTGTCGATATTCTGGACCACGAAACTCTTGTAGACGATATTCTTGCATTACAATATTTTCAACTCGATATTATGGTCAGTCGCTATTTGCAGCACGATATTCTGTCTGTGCACCATCCACAGGAAGCAGCAGACTGACTAGGACTTATTTATTTGTTATTTATTTATTTAGAAGTTTTATATAGCGCTGGCTGGACCCAGAGGTATCAGAGCGCTTTACATGGGTAGGAAGGAGGTCACAATGAGGAACAAAAAACAAACGCATGAGAACAGCAGATCAACATGTTAAAAAAACTAGAAACTGCTTATGTTGACATACATTGCAGAATACCAATAGAGAGGAGGTCACATTGAGGAGCAATAAAGGCAATCGCCTTAGAACAACAAATCATCATGTGCTTATGTCAACGTACATTGCAGGATTAGAGAGAGAGAGGGCAGTATACAACAGCGACACCAGGAAGTGGGAGATCAGATTTGGAGTGGTGGCGAGAGAATGGGAGAGGCAAGTGGACAGCGAGGGATGGGAGGTTGGCCGAGCAACAGGGAGGAGGGAGGCAAAGGGGAAACATGTGAGAAGGGACGATGGAGTAAGAGTACTGAGAGAATTAGAGGAGGAGGGAGGAGGGTAGGAGTGAAATCAGCAGCAGTAGAATGTGGTCGGGAGTGGGGGAGGAGAGAATGTTAAAAAGTGAAGGGGGGGCAGGGAGAAAAGAAGGGGAGAAGGGCGAGTTTAAGACTATTAGGCGTTGGATAATGTCGCAGGTTAGACACCCCAAAATGTATTGAGGAGGTGTATTTTGAGTTCTTTTTTAGAAGCTGGAGTAGGAGGGGTTGCACAGTAGGTCTTTTGGGAGGGCATTCCAGATGATTGGGACGTTGCCAGAAAAGGAGCGAGACTGAGTGGATGTCTTTTTTAGTAGGGGAGGGACTAGGAGGAGAGCGTTTGTGCTTCTTAGAGGTCTTGTGTTGCCCACTTTGCAGATTTTTTTGGCGAGGTATGTCAGAGTATTTTGGTGGAGCACTTTGTGTGTAATGCAAGTGGTTTTGTAGGTGGACCTGCCTTCGATGGGGAGCCATTTAAAGGTTTTGAGGGCAGGGGAGATGTGGTCGAAGCGTTTGCAGTCAGTGATGAGCCTTGCTGCAAGGTTGAGCACAGATTTAAGTGGAGCAAGGTGTATTTTGGGGATTCTGGTGAGGATGGCCTTGCCGTAATCAATGTACGATAGGACAAGAGATTGGACAACTAGTTTAAAATCTTCAGAGGGGTTAAAAGGTAATGGTGCCAATTACGATCCGTCAAAAATTTTCCCCGTACGTCTCGTATAGGGTCTTTTTACCGTACGAATCGTACAAGTGCCGTACAAACTGCCAATTACGATTCGCATGGGAAAAAGACCATACGAATCGCATTGGGAATCATTCCCCACACGTCCTCAGGTCGGAAAATGTGTCCGACACGTCCTCGGACGAATCACCGTACAAATGTGAAAAGTGAAGTCCGACCGCGGAATCACGATCCATCCCGTGCGTCAGAAGTTACAACCGTATGGAAAAAACACCGTCCGCACCGAACACCCATAGCAACCATGGAGACATGTGCCCGCATACGCGCCGGCCCCCCCCCCCAGCCCCCATACATACGCGCCGACCCCCCCAGCCCCCGTACGTACGTGTCGAACCCCCCGTGTATGTACACCCGTGTCGTACCCCCCTGTATGTACACCCGTGTACGTGTCATACCCCCCGTGTATGTACACCTGTGAACGTGTCGTACCCCCGTGTATGTACACCCATGTACGTGTTGTACCCCCGTGTATGTACACCAGTGTACGTGTCGTACCCCCCCGTGTATGTACACCCGTGTACATTAGAGTCGTACACCCACCCGTGTATGTACACCCATGTACGTGTCGTACCCCCGTGTATGTACACCCGTGTACATTAGAGTCGTACCCCCACCCATGTATGTACACCCGTGTACGTGTCGTACCCCCGTGTATGTACACCCCTGTACGTGTCGAACCCCCGTGTATGTACACCCGTGTACGTGTCGTAAACCCCGTGTATGTACACCCCTGTACGTGTCGTACCCCCCGTGTATGTACACCCGTGTACGTGTCATACCCCCCCGTGTATGTACACCCGTGTACATTAGAGTCGTACCCCCACCCGTGTATGTACACCCGTGTACGTGTCGTACCCCCGTGTATGTACACCCGTGTACATGTCGTACCCCCCGTGTATGTACACCCATGTACATTAGAGTCGTACCCCCACCCGTGTATGTACACCCGTGTAAGTGTCGTACCCCCATGTATGTACACCCCTGTACGTGTTGTACCCCCGTGTATGTACACCCGTGTACGTGTCGTACCCCCCTGTATGTACACCCCTGTACGTGTCGTACCCCCCGTGTATGTACACCCGTGTATGTGTCGTACCCCCCCGTGTATGTACACCCGTGTACATTAGAGTCATACCCCCACCCGTGTATGTACACCCGTGTACGTGTCGTACCCCCGTGTATGTACACCCCTGTACGTGTCGTACCCCTCCGTGTATGTACACCCCTGTATGTGTCGTACCCCCCGTGTATGTACACCCGTGTACGTGTCGTACCCCCCCGTGTATGTACACCCGTGTACATTAGAGTCGTACCCCCACCCGTGTATGTACACCCGTGTACGTGTCGTACCCCCGTGTATGTACACCCGTGTACGTGTCGTACCCCCCCGCGTGGGTACACCCGTCACCCGTGTACATTAGAGTCGTACCCCCACCCGTGTATGTACACCCATGTACGTGTCGTACCCCCCGTGTATGTACACCCCTGTACGTGTCGTACCCCCCGTGTATGTACACCCGTGTACGTGTCGTACCCCCCTGTATGTACACCCGTGTACGTGTCGTACCCCCCGTGTATGTACACCCGTGTACATTAGAGTTGTACCCCCACCCGTGTATGTACACCCGTGTACGTGTCGTACCCCCCGTGTATGTACACCCGTGTACGTGTCATACCCCCCCGTGTGGGTACACCCGTGTACGTTAGAGTCGTACCCCCACCCGTGTATGTACACCCGTGTACGTGTCGTACCCCCGTGTATGTACACCCCTGTACGTGTCATACCCCCCGTGTATGTACACCCGTGTACGTGTCGTACCCCCCGTGTATGTACACCCATGTACATTAGAGTCGTACCCCCACCCGTGTATGTACACCCGTGTACGTTAGAGTCGTACCCCCACCACAACATTCTAAGTACGAAGCGCACCCCAGGCCCCAACATCACAACCGCATGTACGAGTCGTACCAAGCCACACACAAGGACAGCACTGTACAACAAAATGGCCCATGTACACCCCGTACACACGCTAAAAACGCACGTACACAACCAGGACAAACCAAAACAACACAAGAATACACCATTCGAATGGCACAAAGCCACTAAACATGTCCAACAACCACTAAAACAACACACTCACTGACCTGCAACTGCCAAAAACAAACAGAGGCCCAAAACACCACCACTCCTTATAACACACCCACCCAAAGTTCAAACACAGCCACACCGACCAATGGACCAATAAAAAGGGCCCACACACACAAACCATGAGCCTTTGCAACAGACTCACTGCTGCCAGACCCCACGGACAACCTACAGCACCATACTAGAAGCTTTACCACACCTTACACTTGCACACATTCACACAACCACCTTCACAAACACCCCCTCATCACATTCACACACACACATGCACAACCACACCCACACACCCACACACCCACAACCATCCACACCCCCCCCCCCACCATCCACACCCACACCCCTCACCATGCTCACTAACAAGAATCCAAAGTTCAGTAACCGAGAGTTGGAGGTCCTTGTCGATGAAATCCTCAGAGTCGAGCCACACCTCTTTGGAACATTGGTCAGACAGACCAGCATTTCAGCAAAAACAGCCATGTGGCAGACCATCGTCGATGCTGTGAATGCTGTTGCGGACACCAGAAGGAACAAGCAGGAATGCCAAGCCAGGTGGTACGATCTGCGGAGGAGGGTCCGAGCCAAGATGACGGATGAACACAACCAGGCCAACATCACTGGAGGAGGGCCGTCCCACAGACCCGTACACTACCATCCCTGGGAGGAGAGGGTGATGGCCATACTGCCGGTGAAGGCAGTCGAAGGATTAGGAGGACTCCGAGACCCGGGTGAGTACACAAACAACGCCCCTCAAATGGGGGGAACGTCATCCACAACCAAACTCACAAACAGGCACGCAACCACCCCAAGCTATCGCATGACTCAACCACACTCCATGAACACGCACATGCCACTGGCGCCACCATGCCCCATGCACCCAGCTGGACAATGTCAAGTCACAGGCCACAGAAGACACCAACACATGACACGGTAACCCGGATGGCGGGAGGGTGGGCCCCAAAAATCACAAAGTGCAACTCAGAAGCAGACAACAATGCCCTCTGCCCATATGGCCTAGGTCACAGCCAGACAAACAGTGTGTCCCCACACAGGAAAGACTCGCCAGCAAATGGCGGACGCCTTGCATTAACACATGGGGGTGAAGGCACTGTTTTGCACATGATAGCAGCTAATGAACAGCCAACACTGTGAAAGAGTGGCAGCACACACCACCACAGCAGCAGCGCAGACACAGACACTACACCCAATGGGTGCCTGGAGATCAGAAACAAACTCACATCAACAAGCCAAGGGCCATTCAAAGATCTGCTAACAGTGTGTGCCCAGGAAGCTGGGCTGAGGTGACAGAGGGTGACACACAGAGGGAGGGAGAGGGGGACAGAGAGGGAGGGAGACACAGGAAGACGGACAGAGGGAGGAGGCTGACACACAGAGGGAGGGAGAGGGGGACAGAGAGGGAGGGAGAGGGGGACAGAGAGGGAGGGAGACACAGGGAGACGGACAGAGGGAGGAGGCTGACACACAGAGGGAGGGAGAGGGGGACAGAGAGGGAGGGAGAGGGGGACAGAGAGGGAGGGAGACACAGGGAGACGGACAGAGGGAGGAGGCTGACACACAGAGGGAGGGAGAGGGGGACAGAGAGGGAGGGAGAGGGGGACAGAGAGGGAGGGAGACACAGGGAGAGCAAATCAGCCTTGTGGTGTGTGGGAATGTCTGCTCGTCAGCAGGTGGACTGCGTGCATGTAGACAAGGGTGGCCAGTGCCAGCACCCCCCTCTCCTCCATGGCAAAAAAACACAGGGCCATGTCACAACCTGTGCACGAGCACAACGACAGCTACCTGCATCATTGAAGTGTGTGGAACAACTTCATGTGCCCACGTACAGTGCAACACGGAAGGCGCCAATGCACGGCTCGCCACACCTGCCCACTCCACTGCTGACTGCAGTCACACTTGACGCAGCAAGTAAGACTGTGCCACACATAGTTAAAGTCGCCAAAGCTGTGCCCAAGGGACACACCCATGCACAGGTGCACTGTGAGTGGAATGCAAGACAGATCCAAATTCCCAGAGGAAATGTTCCAACTTTGAAACTAATGAAACATGGATGTTGCATGGAACAAAATTAACATTGTCTCTCTCACACACAGGTCAACCTCGTGGTTCACCCCCCAACACTGGGGGGGAAGACTCACAGGACCCGGCTCTGCGGGAGGCCGATCCCACCGGCAGCGACGACTCTCACCACTCTGTGGACGACCCCGACCAACCTGGCCCCTCTGGTGTCCAACGACCTGCAGCACCTGCGTCAGGTACAACGGGGCCAACCACCACACCCACTCCTGCCACCTCCCAGGAGACACCCAGAATCCCTGCCCCACCACCACAAAGCAGCCAGGCTGGTCAGGGAGGACACGGTGTCCCGGGCACCCAGGAGGAGGCAGGCGACAATGCCAATGCCACCCCTCGGGGGTCCCGGAGACCCGATGTGCCCACAAGGGCAGGCCAGGTGCAAGTGGGCAGGGGTGGTGGGAGTGGAGGACGGCGGAGGCGCCAGCCTGACCAGTTGGCTGGGGATCCGGTATATTCCCATGTCCGAAACATCCTGGACACATACCGGCAGGACACCACGGGCATGGCCCAGGTTGTGTCCGTCCTCGAGGGGATCAAGACCCAGCAGGTCCAGCAACATGCGGAGCTACATGCCTGTCTACTGCAACACCAACGGAGGATGGAGGACAGACAGGCTGAGCTCGTGACGGTGTTCACGGGAATTCACAGTACACTCCGTCGGATGGCCGACAACATGGGCAACCCTCCCTGTGCCAGAAGGCGTAGAACATCACCACCCACAGGGAGGGATCAGGAGGAGGAGGAGGAAACATCCGATGGAGCATCCCAAACATCGTCACGGCTTGCTTCTGAGGGTCCCCGCAGGAGGGCGGGTCGTCCACGGAAAAGACCGTGAGGGTCGGCGCTACAGCACCATCTCCCAGGACACCTGGCCTGGCACCTGGCCCACTGGAGCAACAGCAGCACAGCATCAAAAGACATTCTCTGCCACATGGCCTTGCTGGTCACTGTCTGACCAATGTTGACAAAGACTGTGGCATGGACTCTGAGGATTTCCAATGGCAAGGACACCAACTCCCCTACTGAACTTTGGATTCCAAACACCCGGAAAGCCCCTCATGTCATACCCCCCCACCCCCCCCACACTAAAATAAAAAGTCACACCATGAAGAGAAGATGCCTGCTGGTTGCATTATTACCTTACATGTGTCTTGTAAAGTCTAAACATGCCTGAGTTCTCTTTTGACTTCAACCATCCACACCCTGGGGCCTGAGTCTGGCACAGGACACACGGGTCACAGTGTATTAGGCAAGACAGACATGGAGCACCATACACACCCGTGATGGGCCCAACCAGCTGAGGGGGTGCCCGCACAACCGTGCCGACAGACATATTGAGTACAGCAACAGTCATGCGCAGAGGTCAGGGATCATGTCCAGTGTCCTGGGGGGCACCCAGGTATGTGTAGACAGGTGGCAGAACCATGTCCTGCAAGCTTGAGTCCGGTGGATGCAGATAATGGGGGCCTGGCCAACGTTGGATGCATGCGGATGGCACATGTCACAATACCCACACAGTCATGGACATCATGCACAATACACAGTCTAATCCCACACACACAGCTTGCTTCTTGCTACTCGACACATAGACACATAGCCACTATCACGGAAAACCATGCCAGACATGCCGGATGCACCGTGGCAACACACCAGCATTGACTGAGAAGAGGCACCTTGGAGGCATAGGGACACCTTTATTAGTCATGTATTCGGGATTGCAGAGGCAACTTGAAGTACACATGAACAGTTCATGTGGAGTAACATGTGGGTCCAACACTGGCACCCCCCTTCTGCAGCACAAATGCGTGATAGCCATGGAACTGGCACACAAGTGTCGGCTAACAGCTAAACACCCCCAGCTGCTGACGGAGAGCCTGCCATACACCATTGATCCGCTGATGTGGAAGTCCCACAGCATGTCAAGCCAATGCAAACCGTTTGTGTCCGAGGGCAGTGTTACACACATTGATGCCATCATCACAATCCACTATCCCATCACAGATGACTGTCAACAAGTCTGACCATCTATTCAGGTGTACCCAGCTGCATGTCATGTGTACCATGGTGATGCAACATGTCTGCAGAGGAACCAAACATCGACAGGGGCAGTGTGCATACATCGTGTACAACTGCCACACCCAATACACCCCTGATGCATCCCTTACCCTAAGGAGACTTCCAAACGTGTCCGTGCCTGTAACGCTGAGTCAGCACACGATGACGTGTCCATGAGGAATAGCAGTGCCACAACAATGCAAGCAGCAGACGGCATGCGCAAGTACCTGGGGAAGAGAGACACACAAGTATTCAGCCACAAAAAGCACAGCCACTTGCATGTGCATTTACTCGACACATGTATGGATGACAACATGCTAGGTCACAATTATGACTAGGAAAATACAACCATCACTGGCACCATCACTCCAGTGACACACCCACACACACCTCTGACTCACGTGCCATACATGCAGGTGGAGACACACATCACAACACATGCCACACGGGGACCAATGCGTGCACACTCAGACACTGGTACTCACCACTAAGCAAAGAAGTCACGTATGAGCCGAGTCCGGATGTCCTCTTGCGGCTCCGCATCCTCCACATCACTAGCCCCATTGCCAAGCCCTTCGTCCTCCACGGGTGGATGGTCCTGGTCATCTTGATCCAGGATGAGTGGCACAGCTTTCTCAACTGCCATGTTGTGCAGCATGCAGCAGACCATGAAGATTTTGCAGACCTTCGCCGGGGCATATGGGAGTGCACCGCCGGTCTTGTGTAGGCACCTGAATCGGCTCTTCAGGAGGCCAAACGTCCTCTCTATCACTCGCCTTGTCCGGCCATGGGCGGTGTTGTAGCGGAGCTGGGCCGGCGTGATGGGGTTTCGGAGAGGTGTGATCAGCCATGGCATGTTGGGATAGCCAGCGTCCCCTACATGGAAAGCACATGGACATAAGCAGGACAGGAGAAGCGGTCGTGCTGGAAGTCTACGCAAAATACAGGACAGACAGACTGTACCCACCAACAACACATGTTCGTTCGTTGCGCAGCTGCGTCATCATTTCAGGCACCCTGCTACGCCTCATGATGTAGGCATCGTGTGCTGATCCTGGAAAACGAGCACAGACATGTGAAATCACCATGTTGGACAGACACACCACAAGGGCATTGATGGATGGTAGTGCTTGCGATTCCGGTACGCTACCTCCTGTGCCTGTGGTGGTACCAAAGCAACATGTGTCCCATCTATGGACCCAATGACATGGGGCATCCCTCCCAGGGCATAGAATCCATGTTTGACCCCAGTCAACATTTCAGGGGTAGGAAAATGGATGAAGTCATCCAGGTGAATCAACATGGCCTCTAAGAAATCATGCAGCACACGGCAGAACATGCTCTGGGACATGCCACCAACATGAGCTATGGTATTTTGAAAGGTACCCGTGGCTAGAAAATGTGCGGCTGCCATTACCTTCAGCTTGGGTGTCAGTGCCGTAGGATACCTGTGCAGCGGTTGCAGGTGTGGTGCCAGTCTCGCCGTCAAAGCCAGAATCAACCGTTGGGGGAAGCGGTAGCACCGGATACAGTCATTCTCCCGCATGGCAGCCAAGTCCGGAATTGGTCGGGGAAGAGGCGGCGCTCTGCAGTAATTTGGAAGTGACAAGGAAGAGTGAGTGCACCACAACAACAATTAAATTGTACTGAGCACATGTTAATCTGTCTATACACATATGCTACATACGGAGTCAGGTATGTGCCACATGCCCTGGACACGTATGGCTGGCAGGTGACACTCCTACCAAGACCCAGCTACACACGGAGATTGTGAACCTCCACATGCCATGGCATGGGATTAGCTGTGTCCCAGTGCAAGTGAACAGCCAGATGCAACACAGGAGTGACATACATCCACACATCAGCAGAAGTAGGATGTCGATTGCAGAGACTGGTAGCGGAACACTAGAGCCACAGGTCACATGACATTACACTAGGACAGCCCACACACCTTGCCATGAAGGTGTACATGTCATGACTCACCACACATTCATAGAGAGGATGCAGACATGTCCTTGTTACGCTACTCTGTGTCCCATGCATACATACGCAACTCACATCCGATACCACATGTGGCATGGTGTGCGGAACAGTGTGCAATGTCAATCTACACACAGACACATGTTGGTTGCTGCAACAGCTGCAGCTTTTGAGGGTGCTCCAACATCAACCTAATGGGAACCCCCCACACATACATGACATAGTCACATCGTGCACCGTGGGTAGTGACATGTCAGGTGTGGTAACCCCTGTACCGGGCATCAGGGGACACTTCCGTGTGTTGGTGTCCGTGCCATGCCAGTGACGCTCATCCCAAGTGTGCAGTACGACATGCACACATGTCAAAGGAGTCAAGGGCATGCCTGGCACACATTGCACCATCACACATTACATGTGTACACATCTCATCATACATCTGGTGCCTTCTCGACTCAGGAGTAATGTGCCACATCACAGCCTGTCACACCTGTGCCCCACACATGTAGTACTGCCCAGACAATGCCTTGATGTCCATCCATGGACAAGTATGTCAGCCCTATTCCTTCCTGTGTGCTGCCTGTCACCACTGTGATGTGTGAAAACCACCGTACTGCTGCTAAGAGGGCCTGTGTACATTCCCATATCACTATGGGAGTGCTGCCGTATGTGTACCCATAGTGATGGTGAGCGTACAGGCATGTGTACGGTCAGTAAGTACGCATACGCAAGAACACCCATAGTGGTACGGCCCGTACAGGCGTGCGTACGTTCACTATCACCATGGGTGTCCTCGCGTATGCGTACTCGCAGTGGTACGGCCCGTACACACGCCTGTACGCTCACTATCACTATGGGTGTCCTCGCGTATGCGTACTCGTAGTGGTACGGCCCGTACACGCGTGCGTACGTTCACTATCACCATGGGTGTCCCCGCGTATGCGTACTCGCCGTGGTACGGCCCGTACACACGCCTGTACGCTCACTATCACTATGGGTGTCCTCGCGTATGCGTACTCATAGTGGTATGGCCCGTACACGCGTGCGTACGTTCACTATCACCATGGGTGTCCTCGCGTATGCGTACTCGCAGTGGTACGACCTGTACACACGCCTGTACGCTCACTATCACTATGGGTGTCCTCGCGTATGCGTACTCGTAGTGGTACGGCCCGTTCACGCGTGCGTACGTTCACTATCACCATGGGTGTCCTCGCGTATGCGTACTCGTAGTGGTATGGCCCGTACACGCGTGCGTACATTCACTATCACTATGGGTGTCCTCGCGTATGCGTACTCGTAGTGGTACGGCCCGTACACGCGTGCGTACGTTCACTATCACTATGGGTGTCCTCGCATATGCGTACTCTCAGTGGTACGGCCCGTACACACGCCTGTACGCTCACTATCACTACAAGTACGCATACGCGAGGACACCCATAGTGATAGTGAACGTACAGGCGTGTGTACGGTCCCTACCACTATGGGTGTTCTCGCGTATGCGTACTCGTAGTGATAGTGAACGTACAGGCGTGTGTACGGGTCGTACCAGTACGAGTACGCATACGCGAGGACACCCATAGTGATAGTGACCGTACGCACACGTGTACGGGCCGTACCACTACGAGTACGCATACGCGAGGACACCCATGGTGATAGTGAACGTACGCACGCGTGTACGGGCCATACCACTACGAGTACGCATACGCGAGGACACCCATGGTGATAGTGAACGTACGCACGCGTGTACGGGCCGTACCACTACGAGTATGCATACGCGAGGACACCCATGGTGATAGTGAACGTACGCACGCGTGTACGGGCCATACCACTACGAGTACGCATACGCGAGGACACCCATAGTGATAGTGAGCGCACAGGCGTGTGTACGGGCCGTACCACTGCGAGTACGCATACGCGAGGACACCCATGGTGTTAGTGAACGTACGCACGCCTGTACGGGCCGTTGCTATGCATTTGGGGTGCCCTAGGGGCCCGGAACGCACCGTACCTGTGGGTGAAGCTCAATTTTACATAGGGGACACATGAGGGACAAGTATTAAGGCCTACATGCATGCTGGTTGTCATGGAGACCAAGTTTTAAGTTTGAATTTGTTCTGGAAGGTGCACAGCAGAAGTCAGTTGGAATGAATCTACTTTGTTGCAATGTGTTTGTGGGGTTGACATCATGCTGAAGAAAAAAACACAATAAGAACCCACTGACTGTGCTAGGTTTGAAGGGATTGGAGGAAACATAGGATGCAAAGGTGAGTGACCAATCACTCTGTACTCCTGTGCATGAAACAGGCCAGCAAGGCAGATATAAGGCAGCCAGGTCCCATGAGGGATCACTTGCCTGCACATATTTCGATTCTACCACACTGCTGCTGCTCCTGATTCCCTGGAACCTTGTCAAGGTATGTGGAGAGGTCACAGCCATTCACCCTGGAGGAGAACCTGGCATTGCTGGATGTGATCCTCCCACAGTACCCCCTGCTGTATGGGCGACCAGGGTATCAGGTGAGTCCCTTTTTTGTGACTGTGACTTCTGGCATTGTGTCCAGGTGTGACACACATGCTATGTACTGTAGGGGGGGTCCCAGGGGGGGGGAACGCTGTCAGCTGCTGGTGCAGCCGCCGCCCACTCGGAGAGATCATCCTCGGACCCGTCAGCTTCATACTCTGTTGTACCAGTCGACAGGTCCCCGGCTTCACTCTCCTCCGCCTCAGTCCCACTTGATGTGCCAGCCCCGATGTCACCGCTGGCACTGGTGCTCGGTCCCTCTGCTCCGTCTGTGCCCATGTCTCCCTCCGTGTCCCCCGACGATGCTGTGGGCAGGGTGAAGAGACAGAAATTAATCATACACCTGTATACATATGTCACATGAGTCCAATCTACATAGGTCACAGTGCATAGCCTGAAACAAAAGAAGAGTTACATCTACAAAACAAGGTACATATGTAGGGCATGCAAGACACAGTTGTTTGACCCACCATGCCACCGAAAAACTATGGAGAGCATGACACAATAGCAAATGAGATGGAATGGAATTTTGACTGAGGAGCAAGGCCCTGGGGACAATCCAGCACTGCATCTGCACCACACAGCGTGGCAGGAAATCGGGATGAGCAGGGACCATATCCAGGAACAAGAGGCACATGCAGCATAGGTTATACTGAAAACATGCCCACCATGACTGGCTCACTGCACCTTGAGTGTATGTCCAGACAAACATCACACACTGGCCAGACCTAGCAAGGAGATTTCAGGTCTTGACATGTAGGCTTTGCCCGCACCAACCACCCCCTACATGAGACAATTTGTTGAGACACAGGTGGCACTTACATCCCTTAGTCTGGGTGAAATACACATGGGATGCAACAAATCAAGGTTGCACACAAAATACCCAAGGTGCGCCTGTCCAAATAATCATGTACAAATGGGCATCATCAGATGATTGTAACAAGACACACAGGCAATGTCCACCGTGAGTATGAACAAGGAAAATCAGGTCAGGCTGTACAGTGGACACTTGTACTACATTTCACGTCAATATACATTTGGCCAGGGGACAATGGCACAGAGCACAACCTATGCTGTAGACACAGAGATTGTCGACATATTCGGATAACACACATGATACCTAGGAAAATATGCCCCTGGGGACAGTAGTGGCCACACAACTCCATGCTCCTGAATGGGAATGACTGCAACACACGCTACCATCCCCGCACTATGCGTACCGCACACTCATGCACATCATGTCACAGGCCACCACATAGGACATGCGTGCTGTAAGGCCTCACACTTGAGAGACTAACTCCCATGTCTGGCCTCAGCATTAGTTCCAACTGACATGGAACCCACAAGACCAGAACTGGACAGGGCACAGGCAAGGTCCCAAAACCTGTACACACCACCCCCACACATGATGCTGCAGGCATTGTACACGTGGAGAAGGTGCCAGGCTACATAACCTTGTGACGGAGTGACTTCACACAGACCAGGGAACACATTGCAAGGAGGGGAAGGGAGGCAGGAGAGCACTGCAATACTGTGGGTAACAGGATCTGCACAGCACCATTAAACCCTGGCAGTGCATCCATGGAACAGTGCACTTACAAATGCTGGTGAAACACAACAAACACACATGTACCTACCCCCTTCCTGCTGCTGCATCTCCTGTAAGCGCCTGTCCAAGTCTGGAAATACCACCGCCAGCACACGCTTGTGGATGTGGGAGAGACGGCGGTGCCCGCGGTTCTTATGGCTCTCAGGTGAGTCCCCCAGCAGGACCCGTGCGATCCTCCGCGTCCAGCACCGGATATCCTGCCAGCGTTTCCTCACCTGGGACAGGCGCGGCTTCCGACCATCCGCACTCCTCACGGCACTGACGGCGGTCAGCCAGATCTGCTCCTTGGCAGAGGCGCCTACCTGTGAGGATGAACAAGTGACACTACATCAATACACCTGCAACATGTCACAGAGACACATATGAGAACAAATTAGCTGGTTACAACAAGGCATGTCATGCAGCCAACGCATTGCACCTTTGCCATAGGGACATACTCCTCTGGGGAAGGGCAAAAGCAGTACGTGCCAGTGAAAGTACACAGGTGGAATGAGGGCAAAGACACAATCAATTATAAAGGCTCACACTGTGCATCACACCCACCCCTCCTGACTCTGGGCACTGCTGGGAGGACTCTGCACACACCCCTCCTGACTCTGGGCACTGCTGGGAGGACTCTGCACCCACCCCTCCTGTCTCTGGGCACTGCTGGGTGTGATAGGCACCCACCCCTCCTGTCTCTGGGCACTGCTGGGAGGACTCTGCACCCACCCCTCCTGCCTCTGGGCACTGCTGGGAGGACTCTGCACCCACCAATCCTGCCTCTGGGCACTGCTGGGAAGACTCTGCACCCACCCCTCCTGTCTCTGGGCACTGATGGGAGTGATAGGCACCCACCCCGCCTGTCTCTGGGCACTGCTGGGAGGACTCTGCACCCACCCCTCCTGCCTCTGGGCACTGCTGGGAGTGATAGGCACCCACCCCTCCTGTCTCTGGGCACTGCTGGGAGGACTCTGCACCCACCCCTCCTGTCTCTGGGCACTGCTGGGAGTGATAGGCACCCACCCCTCCTGTCTCTGGGCACTGCTGGGAGGACTCTGCACCCACCCCTCCTGTCTCTGGGCACTGCTGGGAGTGATAGGCACCCACCCCTCCTGTCTCTGGGCACTGCTGGGAGGACTCTGCAAACACCCCTCCTGCCTCTGGGCACTGCTGGGAGGACTCTGCACCCACCCCTCCTGCCTCTGGGCACTGCTGGGAGGACTCTGCACCCACCACTCCTGTCTCTGGGCACTGCTGTGAGTGATAGGCACCCACCCCTCCTGTCTCTGGGCACTGCTGGGAGGACTCTGCACCCACCCCTCCTGTCTCTGGGCACTGCTGAGAGTGATAGGCACCCACCCCTCCTGTCTCTGGGCACTGCTGGTAGGACTCTGCACCCACCCCTCCTGTCTCTGGGCACTGCTGGGAGTGATAGGCACCCACCCCTCCTGTCTCTGGGCACTGCTGGGAGGACTCTGCACCCACCCCTCCTGCCTCTGGGCACTGCTGGGAGGACTCTGCACACACCCCTCCTGCCTCTGGGCACTGCTGGGAGGACTCTGCACACACCCCTCCTGCCTCTGGGCACTGCTGGGAGGACTCTGCACACACCTCTCCTGACTCTGGGCACTGCTGGGAGTGATAGGCACCCACCCCTCCTGACTCTGGGCACTGCTGGGAGGACTCTGCACACACCCCTCCTGACTCTGGGCACTGCTGGGAGTGATAGGCACCCACCCCTCCTGACTCTGGGCACTGCTGGGAGGACTCTGCACACACCCCTCCTGTGTCTGGGCACTGCTGGGAGGACTCTGCACCCACCCCTCCTGACTCTGGGCACTGCTGGGAGTGATAGGCACCCACCCCTCCTGCCTCTGGGCACTGCTGGGAGGACTCTGCACACACCCCTCCTGCCTCTGGGCACTGCTGGGAGGACTCTGCACACACCCCTCCTGACTCTGGGCACTGCTGGGAGTGATAGGCACCCACCCCTCCTACCTCTGGGCACTGCTGGGAGGACTCTGCACACACCCCTCCTGCCTCTGGGCACTGCTGGGAGGACTCTGCACACACCCCTCCTGCCTCTGGGCACTGCTGGGAGGACTCTGCACACACCCCTACTGACTCTGGGCACTGCTGGGAGTGATAGGCACCCACCCCTCTTGACTCTGGGCACTGCTGGGAGGACTCTGCACACACCCCTCCTGCCTCTGGGCACTGCTGGGAGGACTCTGCACACACCCCTCCTGCCTCTGGGCACTGCTGGGAGGACTCTGCACACACCCCTCCTGACTCTGGGCACTGCTGGGAGTGATAGGCACCCACCCCTCCTGACTCTGAGCACTGCTGGGAGGACTCTGCACACACCCCTCCTGACTCTGGGCACTGCTGGGAGTGATAGGCACCCACCCCTCCTGACTCTGGGCACTGCTGGGAGGACTCTGCACACACCCCTCCTGACTCTGGGCACTGCTGGGAGGACTCTGCACACACCCCTCCTGCCTCTGGGCACTGCTGGGAGGACTCTGCACACACCCCTCCTGACTCTGGGCACTGCTGGGAGGACTCTGCACACACCCCTACTGACTCTGGGCACTGCTGGGAGTGATAGGCACCCACCCCTCTTGACTCTGGGCACTGCTGGGAGGACTCTGCACACACCCCTCCTGCCTCTGGGCACTGCTGGGAGGACTCTGCACACACCCCTCCTGCCTCTGGGCACTGCTGGGAGGACTCTGCGCACACCCCTCCTGACTCTGGGCACTGCTGGGAGTGATAGGCACCCACCCCTCCTGACTCTGGGCACTGCTGGGAGGACTCTGCACACACCCCTCCTGACTCTGGGCACTGCTGGGAGTGATAGGCACCCACCCCTCCTGACTCTGGGCACTGCTGGGAGGACTCTGCACACACCCCTCCTGACTCTGGGCACTGCTGGGAGGACTCTGCACACACCCCTCCTGCCTCTGGGCACTGCTGGGAGGACTCTGCACACACCCCTCCTGACTCTGGGCACTGCTGGGAGTGATAGGCACCCACCCCTCCTGACTCTGGGCACTGCTGGGAGGACTCTGCACACACCCCTTGTTAGAAAAGGTAGACGGACCGGGAGGGTCGGCCGGGGTCAGGAGGAGAGGTCTCCGGGGAGAGCCGTCTCCAGTGATCGTACAGACAAGTAACTTCCCCCCCACAGACAGATATCACACACGGATAAGGTTCAGTGTTCTTTATAAGCACTTATTTAAGGTACGGTTGGATGGTACAAGGAGGTCTGGACTCAGGGGTCCCCTCGATTATAGTCTCGCAAGGTAGGGAAGGGGGTAGCGGGACAGTCTATTTACCAATCAGGTAGTTCGGATGAGATGATGATGAGCTCACAATCCTCGAGCTTGGTGGTACGGGCCGCGGCAGCGCCAGCAGGTCCCGGTGTGGATGGTCGATACAACGGGCCGCGGCAGCGCCAGCAGGTCCCCGGAAGATATACGGTCCGCGGCAGCGCCAGCAGGTCCCGGTGAGGATGGTCGTTACAACGGGCCGCGGCAGCGCCAGCAGGTCCCAGGAAGATGACTGTTGCAGAAGGCCGCGGCAGCGCCAGCAGGTCCCGGTGAGGATGGTCGTTACAACGGGCCGCGGCAGCGCCAGCAGGTCCCAGGAAGATGAATGTTGCAGAAGGCCGCGGCAGCGCCAGCAGGCAGGACGATGGTTCACAAGAGCGGGCTACGGCAGCGCCAGTAGACCGTCCAGGTTGAGTTCACTCGGTGTCTCTCGACTCCAGGATACAACTGCCTTCCTGCTCCGGAGCTGCCTTAGTTATAGGGCTGGTGCCCTTTGATGTTCGGACCCTCGCACTTGGAGGTCGGAGGGTCCGGGATGAAGGTGTCCAGACACCCAGCAGGGGGTGGAGCCAGTGCCTGGGGGAGCTGGGGGCGATCGGCACCTGGCGGGGGAGAGCCCTTGACACTTCGTTCTCCCATTGACCTGCCAAGTGGTCCGCTCACCTCCTGGGTGGATGGTGGTGCCGGGATGTCGGGGCCGGCCAGGCCCGGGGTTAGGGTCGAGGGGAGGCCAGGCGGCCGCGTGGTGCAGGGCCCAAGATGGCGGCTTGGCCCGGCCGGGGAAGCCGGTGGGGCTGGACCCCGTGATGAGTAAGGGTCCGAGGGCAAAGGGTCCGTCGGGAGACGGAGTACAGGTGCTTGTCGCGGGGTTATGCCAGGTGGGCCGGAGTCCGGGCCCTGTCGAGCGGGGAGGGAGCAAGCCGTCTGTGAGGCCTGTCCAACATGCGTCCCCCCCAGCTGAAGGCGGGGAGAGTCACCCATCTCCTTGGGGACTCTCTTCGTCGAGGCGGAAAAAGCGGGACAGGCCATCCGCGTTGGCGTGGTCTTGGCCTGGTCGGTGCTCCACGGTGAAGTCCATTCCCTGCAGGGAAATGGACCAGCGCAAGAGTTTTGGGTTCTCCCCCCGCATCTGCATCAGCCATTGCAGGGGTCGATGGTCGGTTTGTACCCGGAAGTGGGTACCGAAGAGATAGGGTCGGAGCTTTTTGAGGGCCCACACTACTGCAAATGCCTCCCTCTCGATGGTGCTCCAACGCTGTTCTCGGGCCAGGAGACGTCGACTGATGAAGGCCACCGGCTGGTCATGACCTTCGGGGTTCAACTGAGAGAGGACGGCTCCGATGCCGTGGGCGGAGGCGTCGGTCTGCACCACAAATTCCCGACTGTAATCGGGGGCCTGGAGCACCGGGGCGGTGCACAGGGCGGCCTTCAGCTCCTCGAAGGCCGCTTGACAATCAGGAGTCCAGTTGACCCGCTTTGGTTGATTCTTGGATGTGAGACCCGTGAGGGGCCCCACGATGCTGCCGTAGTCCTTCACGAACCGCCGGTAGTAGCCGGTGAGCCCCAAGAAGGCTCGGACCTCGGTCTGGGTGACGGGGGGCTGCCAGGACTGGATGGCAGCAATCTTAAGTTGTAGTGGGGCCACCAGCCCGCTCCCCACTTGGTGCCCAAGGTAGGTCACAGACCCTTGGCCAATCTGGCACTTGCCGGCCTTAATGGTGAGGCCGGCCCGCTGGAGGGCTTGTAGGACCTCTTGGAGGTGACGGAGGTGGTCGGACCAGTGGCGGCTGTATACAGCGATATCGTCCAGGTAGGCAGCGCTGAATTCTTCAAGCCCCGCCAAGACCTGGTTCACAAGGCGTTGGAACGTGGCGGGGGCATTCTTCATGCCAAAGGGCATGACCTTAAATTGATAGTGGCCATCGGGGGTAGAGAAGGCTGACCGTTCCTGAGCCCTGGGTGTGAGGCCGATCTGCCAGTAGCCCGCCGTTAGGTCGAAGATACTAAGGTAGCGGGCGGCCCCCAGCCGGTCGATCAGCTCGTCTGCCCGGGGGATGGGATGAGCGTCGGTCCGGGTGACAGCGTTCAAGCCCCGGTAGTCGACGCAGAATCGCAGTTCAGGTGCGGTGCCGGGGGCAGCGGCTTTGGGAACCAGTACAACCGGACTGGCCCAGGGACTGTCCGAGGGCTCGATGACCCCGATCGTGAGCATCTTGGCCACTTCCTCCTGTATGCAGGCCCGTACCCGATCTGGTACGCGGTAGGCCCGGTGCCGGACAGGGGGACTGTCCCCGGTGTCTACGTCGTGCAAACACCAGGGGGTGACCCCGGGGGTGAGGGAGAACAGGGCAGCGAACTGCAGCAGGAGGTCCCGGCAGTCCTGGCGTTGCTCCGAAGTCAGGGCGTCAGAGAGCCGGACCCCGTCCACGGAGCCGTCCTTCTCCTGAGTCTTCAGGGGATCCGGGAGGGGCTCGGAGTCTTCTTCTGTGCCACTGTCTGTAGCCATCAAGAGGCTCAGTTCGGAGCGCACAAAGTGTGGTTTGAGCCGGTTGGTGTGGAGGACCCGAAGGCGGTTCCGGGAGGACCCCATGTCGATGAGGTAAGTGACGGGGCTTTTGCGCTCGACCACTTTGAAGGGCCCCGTCCACTTATCTTGCAGGGCACATGGTTCGGTGGGGGACATCACCCATACTTGCTGCCCAGGCTCGAATTCAACGGAGGAGGCATTGTGATCATACCACCTCTTCATGTCCTCCTGGCTGGCCTCGAGGTTCGCCTTGGCCATCTCCCTGAAGCGCCGGGTCTGGTTTCGTAAGGCCAGGATGTATTTGAAGACGTCTGGAGGGGTCGTTAGGGGGGCCATCTCCCAACCTTCCTTGACTAGGCTGAGGGGCCCCCGCACAGGGTGCCCGTATAGGAGTTCGAAGGGGCTAAAACCGAGGGACTTCTGGGGAACTTCCCGGTAGGCGAAGAGGAGGCACGGGAGCAGTACATCCCACTGGCGACGGAGAGGCTCTTCCAATCCCCCAATCATCCCTTTGAGAGTGCGGTTAAAACGCTCCACTAGTCCGTTCCCTTGGGGGTGATAGGGGGTCGTGAATCTGTAGGTGACCCCGCATTGTTGCCAGAGGGACTTCATGTATTTGGATATGAAATTCGTACCCCGGTCGCTGACGACTTCTCGGGGGAAGCCTACCCGGGAGAAGATCCCCATCAGGGCCCGGCCAACCACCGGAGCGGTCACTGTCCGTAGGGGCACCGCCTCGGGGTAGCGGGTGGCATGGTCCACTAGTACCAAGATGAACCTGTGTCCTTGGGCTGTGCGGGGGTCCAGAGGTCCCACAATGTCTATCCCCACCCTCTCGAACGGGGTGGTGACCACAGGGAAGGGTTGTAGAGGGGCCTTCAGCTTCCGGCCACTCTTCCCGCTGGCTTGGCATGTGGGGCAAGATCGGCAGTGGTTCAGGACGTCATTCCTCATTTTCGGCCAAAAAAAATGGGTCACCAGGCGACTGTACGTTTTGTCCTGGCCCAGGTGTCCAGCCAGGGGGACATCGTGGGCCAGGTTGAGCAGAAAGTCTCGGAAGCGGAGCGGTACCACCAGAACTCGACCGGCCCCCAGCTCGGCGATTCTTTGCTCGCTGTAGAGCAGGTCGTTATCCCAGTAGACCCAGTGGGTTCCGGTGGTGTCCCCGGCGTTTTGGGTGCTGGCTTGTTGGCGGAGTCCCTCGAGGGAGGGACAGGTCTTTTGTTCCTGGCGGAACTGTTCTTGGGTGGGCCCCCCTTCTTGCCGCCACTGAGCCAGATCCGGAAGGTCCTGGTGTGGCGCGTCTTCTTCGGTAGTCGGGTCCGGTAGGTCGGACTCGCCGTTGTCCTCTACAGGGGCAACCGGGGGCGGAGGTGCTGGCCATTCGGTTTCTTCTGATCGGGGGGCGGCACGGGCGGCCATGGATCGGGTGGTTATGCAGGCCCAGTCCGGGAGGCCCAGCATCCCCAAGTGCTCTCTTCTCTCGACGGTGGCCCACGGGGAACTCTCGAGGTCATTCCCCAGGAGGCAGTCCACGGGGGCATCGTCCCGGACGGTCACCTTCAGTAGGCCGGAGACCCCTCCCCATTCAAACGGGACGCAGGCCATCTTACACATGCTCTCAGAGTTGTCTGCCGAGCGGACGGGGCAGAGAATGTTTGGTAGGATCTGCTCGGGCTTCACCAGGTGACAGCGGACGGCCGTCACGCTGGCGCCGGTGTCACGCAAGGCCTCGGCTCTCTGTCCATTAATGGTCACCCACTGACCGTATTTTCTGGTGTTGGCGGGTAGGGGGGCCCGCGGAACCATGTCTCTTCCCCCTAAGCATGCCAGGACCATGGCGGCCGGTTCCCACCCTTGCTGGGCCGGCTCATACTCTTCGGGTCCCTCCGATGATTGCTCTTCCCCTAGGGCAGCGGCAGCTACCTGGCGGGGCTTGGGTGTTTGGTTTAGCGGGCAGTTCGGATCATTGGCGTAGTGGCCTAGTCGCTGGCACCGGTGGCACGTGACGTTGGCTCGGTACCCAGGCCGCAACGGGGGGTTGCCCCGGCCGGCCGGAGCCGGGGTGCTGGCCACGGGTGTTGCGGGCAAGGCGTCTCTCCCTCGCCCCTGGCCCCCTCCTCCTCCCCGAGGACGGTGCTGGCCTTGGTTGTTTCTGTTCTGTTCGTGTGGCCCCCTCCGGCCCACTCGGGTGCTTTCCCATCGGTCAGCTTCGGCGGCGAGCTGCCGGGGGTCAGTCAGCTTACTGTCGAGTAGGTGCTGCCTGAGCTCGACGAAACAGTTGTTTGACAGGTGCTCCCATACCATAAGGTTGAAGAGTTGTTCGTAGGTGGTGACCTGACTTCCCTTGATCCAACCCTCGAAGGCCCGGCTGAAATAGTTCACGTACTCTACCCAAGTTGTACCTGGGATCCGGGTGCAATCTCTGAACCTCTGGCGGTACATCTCGGGCGTGAGGCCGTAGCGGGTGAGGAGGGCAGCCTTCATGTGGTCGTAGGACGACATTTGGTGATCGGGGAGCTGCAGCAGGGCATCGCGACCCTCGTTGATAAATCTCCCCCAAAGTCCGGCTCCCCAATCACTCCGGTCGATCCGGTGGGAGGTCATTGCGATCTCATAGGCTTTAAACCACTGTTGTATGTCGTCTTCTCGGACATACTCGCGGACCACATCCTTGGGGATGTGAACTTTTTTCTCAATTGGCCCCGGGGTGTGTGGTCGCTCAGGCACCCCCAGTTCCTTATTCTGTTTGCGCAGTTCTATTTCCGCCAGTCGGCGCTCGTGCTCGAGCGTTATTTTTTTCTCTTCCAGCTCTCTCTGTCTCTGCTTTTCCTCTCGTTCCTCTCGAAGCTGCATATGCTCGAGGTTGAGTTTCTGTTCAGCTAACTTGAGTTCCCCATCCATCTTGAGTCGTGCCATCTCTAATTCGTGTAATCTGACTCTGTCTCTTTCTCGTATCTCCTCCTGCGAGAGGCCCGTTCCCCGCTCCTCGGGAGCCGTGGCGTTCCCCTCTGGTGTGATGCTGTTTTGGTCTGGTGCGACGCTGCTTTGGTCGGGGGGTCCTGCGACCCCAGTTTCTGTCCATGACTCAAGAGCGCGCTTTAGATCATCCTTGGTACTCAGGCCGGTGGTAGCAATGCCAAGTTCTATGCAAAATTGTCTCAGTTCGCGGTGGTTGTATTCTTCTAATTTCTCCATTTGGAACTTCTCGGTGGAGCTGCTATCTTTGGTCGACATCGTGCTTTGTCGTGGGGTGAGCTACTCTCTGTACGATTACGCGTTGATTCGGATCGCGCCGCTGGCCACCAATGTTAGAAAAGGTAGACGGACCGGGAGGGTCGGCCGGGGTCAGGAGGAGAGGTCTCCGGGGAGAGCCGTCTCCAGTGATCGTACAGACAAGTAACTTCCCCCCCACAGACAGATATCACACACGGATAAGGTTCAGTGTTCTTTATAAGCACTTATTTAAGGTACGGTTGGATGGTACAAGGAGGTCTGGACTCAGGGGTCCCCTCGATTATAGTCTCGCAAGGTAGGGAAGGGGGTAGCGGGACAGTCTATTTACCAATCAGGTAGTTCGGATGAGATGATGATGAGCTCACAATCCTCGAGCTTGGTGGTACGGGCCGCGGCAGCGCCAGCAGGTCCCGGTGTGGATGGTCGATACAACGGGCCGCGGCAGCGCCAGCAGGTCCCCGGAAGATATACGGTCCGCGGCAGCGCCAGCAGGTCCCGGTGAGGATGGTCGTTACAACGGGCCGCGGCAGCGCCAGCAGGTCCCAGGAAGATGACTGTTGCAGAAGGCCGCGGCAGCGCCAGCAGGTCCCGGTGAGGATGGTCGTTACAACGGGCCGCGGCAGCGCCAGCAGGTCCCAGGAAGATGAATGTTGCAGAAGGCCGCGGCAGCGCCAGCAGGCAGGACGATGGTTCACAAGAGCGGGCTACGGCAGCGCCAGTAGACCGTCCAGGTTGAGTTCACTCGGTGTCTCTCGACTCCAGGATACAACTGCCTTCCTGCTCCGGAGCTGCCTTAGTTATAGGGCTGGTGCCCTTTGATGTTCGGACCCTCGCACTTGGAGGTCGGAGGGTCCGGGATGAAGGTGTCCAGACACCCAGCAGGGGGTGGAGCCAGTGCCTGGGGGAGCTGGGGGCGATCGGCACCTGGCGGGGGAGAGCCCTTGACACTTCGTTCTCCCATTGACCTGCCAAGTGGTCCGCTCACCTCCTGGGTGGATGGTGGTGCCGGGATGTCGGGGCCGGCCAGGCCCGGGGTTAGGGTCGAGGGGAGGCCAGGCGGCCGCGTGGTGCAGGGCCCAAGATGGCGGCTTGGCCCGGCCGGGGAAGCCGGTGGGGCTGGACCCCGTGATGAGTAAGGGTCCGAGGGCAAAGGGTCCGTCGGGAGACGGAGTACAGGTGCTTGTCGCGGGGTTATGCCAGGTGGGCCGGAGTCCGGGCCCTGTCGAGCGGGGAGGGAGCAAGCCGTCTGTGAGGCCTGTCCAACACCCCTCCTGACTCTGGGCACTGCTGGGAGTGATAGGCACCCACCCCTCCTCACTCTGGGCACTGCTGGGAGTGATAGGCACCCACCCCTCCTGCCTCTGGGCACTGCTGGGAGGACTCTGCACACACCCCTCCTGACTCTGGGCACTGCTGGGAGGACTCTGCACCCACCCCTCCTGACTCTGGGCACTGCTGGGAGGACTCTGCACACACCCCTCCTGACTCTGGGCACTGCTGGGAGTGATAGGCACCCACCCCTCCTGACTCTGGGCACTGCTGGGAGTGATAGGCACCCACCCTTCCTGCCTCTGGGTACTGCTGGGAGGACTCTGCACACACCCCTCCTGACTCTGGGCACTGCTGGGAGTGATAGGCACCCACCCCTCCTGACTCTGGGCACTGCTGGGAGTGATAGGCACCCACCCCTCCTGACTCTGGGCACCCACCCCTCCTGACTCTGGGCACTGCTGGGAGTGATAGGCACCCACCCCTCCTGACTCTGGGCACTGCTGGGAGTGATAGGCACCCACCCCTCCTGCCCCTGGGCACTGCTGGGAGGACTCTGCACACACCCCTCCTGACTCTGGGCACTGCTGGGAGGACTCTGCACACACCCCTCCTGACTCTGGGCACTGCTGGGAGTGATAGGCACCCATCCCTCCTGCCTCTGGGTACTGCTGGGAGGACTCTGCACACACCCCTCCTGACTCTGGGCACTGCTGGGAGTGATAGGCACCCACCCCTCCTGACTCTGGGCACTGCTGGGAGTGATAGGCACCCACCCCTCCTGCCTCGGGGCACTGCTGGGAGGACTCTGCACACACCCCTCCTGCCTCTGGGCACTGTTGGGAGGACTCTGCACACACCCCTCCTGCCTCTGGGCACTGCTGGGAGGACTCTGCACACACCCCTCCTGACTCTGGGCACTGCTGGGAGTGATAGGCACCCACCCCTCCTGACTCTGGGCACTGCTGGGAGGACTCTGCACACACCCCTCCTGCCTCTGGGCACTGCTGGGAGGACTCTGCACACACCCCTCCTGACTCTGGGCACTGCTGGGAGGACTCTGCACACACCCCTCCTGACTCTGGGCACTGCTGGGAGGACTCTGCACACACCCCTCCTGACTCTGGGCACTGCTGGGAGGACTCTGCACACACCCCTCCTGACTCTGGGCACTGCTGGGAATGATAGGCACCCACCCCTCCTGACTCTGGGCACTGCTGGGAGGACTCTGCACACACCCCTCCTGACTCTGGGCACTGCTGGGAGTGATAGGCACCCACCCCTCCTGACTCTGGGCACTGCTGGGAGTGATAGGCACCCACCCCTCCTGCCTCTGGGCACTGCTGGGAGGACTCTGCACACACCCCTCCTGACTCTGGGCACTGCTGGGAGGACTCTGCACACACCCCTCCTGCCTCTGGGCACTGCTGGGAGGACTCTGCACACACCCCTCCTGACTCTGGGCACTGCTGGGAGTGATAGGCACCCACCCCTCCTGACTCTGGGCACTGCTGGGAGTGATAGGCACCCACCCCTCCTGCCTCTGGGTACTGCTGGGAGGACTCTGCACACACCCATCCTGACTCTGGGCACTGCTGGGAGTGATAGGCACCCACCCCTCCTGACTCTGGGCACCCACCCCTCCTGACTCTGGGCACTGCTGGGAGTGATAGGCACCCACCCCTCCTGACTCTGGGCACTGCTGGGAGTGATAGGCACCCACCCCTCCTGCCTCTGGGCACTGCTGGGAGGACTCTGCACACACCCCTCCTGACTCTGGGCACTGCTGGGAGGACTCTGCACACACCCCTCCTGACTCTGGGCACTGCTGGGAGTGATAGGCACCCACCCCTCCTGACTCTGGGCACTGCTGGGAGGACTCTGCACACACCCCTCCTGCCTCGGGGCACTGCTGGGAGGTCTCTGCACACACCCATCCTGACTCTGGGCACTGCTGGGAGTGATAGGCACCCACCCCTCCTGACTCTGGGCACTGCTGGGAGTGATAGGCACCCACCCCTCCTGCCTCTGGGCACTGCTGGGAGGACTCTGCACACACCCCTCCTGACTCTGGGCACTGCTGGGAGGACTGTGCACACACCCCTCCTGACTCTGGGCACTGCTGGGAGGACTCTGCACACACCCCTCCTGCCTCTGGGAACTGCTGGGAGGACTCTGCACACACCCCTCCTGACTCTGGGCACTGCTGGGAGTGATAGGCACCCACCCCTCCTGACTCTGGGCACTGCTGGGAGGACTCTGCACACACCCCTTCTGCCTCTGGGCACTGCAGCGAGGACTCTGCACACACCCCTCCTGACTCTGGGCACTGCTGGGAGTGATAGGCACCCACCCCTCCTGACTCTGGGCACTGCTGGGAGTGATAGGCACCCACCCCTCCTGCCTCTGGGCACTGCTGGGAGGACTCTGCACACACCCTTCCTGACTCTGGGCACTGCTGGGAGTGATAGGCACACACCCCTCCTATTTAACAATATGTACGCTTAGTACATACACGTGTGTGGGTTTGCTCCATGGGGGTACGGGTCGTACTTACACTGTTGGGGTGGGAGTACGCTCCATACGTACGCGGGTGGGGTACGGGTCGTACTTACACTGTTGGGGTGGTGGTACGGTATGTACATGCACTGTTGCGGTTGGGGTACGCTCCATGCATACGAGGTGGGGGTACGGGTCGTACTTACACTGTTGGGGTACGCTCCATGCATACGCGGGTGAGGGTACGGGTCGTACTTACACTGTTGGGGTGGGGGGTACGCTCCATACGTACACGGGTGAGGGTACGGGTCGTACTTACACTGTTGGGGTGGGGGTACGCTCCATACGTACGCGGGTGAGGGTACGGGTCGTACTTACACTGTTGGGGTGGGGGTATGCTCCATACGTACGCAGGTGAGGGTACGGGTCGTACTTACACTGTTGGGGTGGGGGGTACGCTCCATACGTACGCGGGTGAGGGTACGGGTCGTACTTACACTGTTGGGGTGGGGGTATGCTCCATACGTACGCGGGTGAGGGTACGGGTCGTACTTACACTGTTGGGGTGGGGGGTACGCTCTATTTATGTGTCATGCCATTAAGGCCGAAACGATCTCTGAGAACATTAAGCAGAGCCGCGTGGTTAACTGTATCAAATGCCGCGGAGAGATCAAGGAGGATTAGTAAGCAAGTCTCGCCATTGTCAAGGGAGTGGTGTATGTCGTCAACAATGTTGAGCATAGCAGTTTCGGTGCTGCAGCCTTTCCTAAAGCCAGAATGTAGGGGGTCCACTAAGTTGAATTTATCAATGTGTTTATCCAATTGGAGTAGGACACATTTTTCAAGGGCTTTGGAAAGCAGGGGGAAGTTAGAGATGGGGCGGAGATTGTTAAGGTCACTGGGGTCGGCCGAAGGGTTTCTAAGAATGAGGGTGATTTGTACAATTTGAAGGGAGGTGGGGACACAACCCGAGGCCAGGGAGGTATTAATGATAGAGGTCCAGGATGGGGTAATGATGTGTTTTAGGTATTGGACTAGGTTAGATGGGAGGGGATATTTGGTGTCGGAGGACGGTTTAAGTTTAGAAATGGTGTTAAAAACATCACGTTCAGTTACAGGGTCAAAATTATGCCAGGAGGCATTGTTTTAGTTGCGAATTAGGGTGATTGGTTTCAAGAGGAGTGATTATGGGTAAGTGCGGGAAGAGATTATGGGGGGTATTATAGAGGATGTGTGTAAGGAAAGGTGAGGGTGGCGTAAAGGAGAAAGCTGGGAAGAGGTGTAAGTAGTGTGATCAGGGGGTGTGGGGAATGTGGAGAGAGTTATAGAGGGGATGTCTGGAGAAGATTGGGCGGTGGAAGGGATCAGAGTTGAGAGGAAGGATTGTTCAATCTTCGCGATTTTATCACATCGGAAGGTCGAAGCCAATGGTATAGGCTGTGTGGAAGTAGTTTGTGTACGGACAATGTTGAACAGTTTTCTGGGTCTGTTCTTTGCACGATCGAGTTGAGATCGGAAGAAGGATGACTTTTCATTAAATATGTGTTTCTTGTAGGATGATCTGGTTAATCTGAGGAGAGCCAGATGTGCAGGAGAGGGATGCTGTCTCCAGGTTCTTTCCGTCAGTTTAAGTGTACGTCTTTCTTTATAAAGCTCTGGGCTAAACAATGATTTGGACGGGATAGTTCTTTGATTTTTTAGTTTTATCGGGCCAGTTGATCAAGGGTATCTGTGACAGCTTTATCAAAGTGCTCAGTAAGGTCATTTGCATTTTGTGAGGGAGGGATGAGGAGAAGTTGAGCATGGAATTTGGATTTGAGTACTGCAGGGGGATGAGGTTTAGATTTCTGGTCAATTTCTTAGGTTTTATGATTTTGGTGGGGAGGAGAGGTGCTATGGCAGCAATGGTGAACAGTACGAGATGATGGTCATACCAGTTGATGAGTACAATATTGGACAGGAAGGCCAGGTCCTTATTAGTAATGATAGCATCAAGGATGGCTCCTTTGGAGTGAGTCGGTGATTGACATAGTTGTATGAGGTCATTGATCTCGAGAAGATTGGTGAGGAGGGTGATAGCGGGGTCGTCTGTATCGTTCCAATGGAAGTTAAGGTCTCCAAGGAAGAGATTTTCAGAGTTAGATATTGAGGATTGTGTCAGAAGGTTGGATAGCTCCTCAACAAAGGGTAGAGGGTCTCCAGGAGGGTGGTAGATATTGTGTAGGCGAATTAGGTAGGAGCCTTGAACTTTAAGTTCAACTTCGAGATATTCGAAGGTGGAGTGTTCGGAGGTATTAACAAGAGAGATCTGAATTTCGTCTTTGAAGATGATGGCTAAGCCACTACCTATTCTGTCAAGTGTGTCTTTTCTAAGAATAGAATATCCTGGAGGGGAGAGTAGGTGAAGAATGCTCGTAGAATGATCGTTTAGCCATGTTTCCGTTAGGAATGCTATGTCGATCGATTCACTAAGGATAGTTTCAGAAATTTCGGTGGCATGTCAGACAGCGGAGCGACAAATAACAAGCATGCATGTGAGAGGTTTGGGGTTAAATTTGGGAGCAAGGCAAGAGTGGATGGTGGTTAGCTGAGGAGTGGGTCTGGGAGAGCC
Organism: Triturus cristatus; assembly: GCF_964204655.1. NCBI lineage: Eukaryota > Metazoa > Chordata > Amphibia > Caudata > Salamandridae > Triturus > Triturus cristatus. Next base: position 1,277,338,412 of record NC_140592.1, on the reverse strand, counting down.
GGGATAGAGGGGAATTCTGTTAGTCCCCAATATAACGGGGATGTTGGAGTAGGGGGGTGGATGAATATTGATTGCAGAGTTGGGGCGGTAGGAGTTGCATAGGTCTGTGAGGTCGGCCAGGGAGTGATGGCTGGAGGTGCGGAAGGGTCTATGCAAACGGCAGTGGAGAGGAGTCGTTATCCAAGGTTTGTCTTTAGGGGTGTTTTTTCGGCCAGTCCAGTGGGCCTTGGCCCGATAAGGGAGGGTTCTGGCTCTAAGGGCATTAAAATCTGTTCTAAGACGAGAATGATCTCTAGAAAATGTGGAAATGCCGTGTTCAATGTTGAGTAGAGATTGGGACATTATCAGAAGGGAGGGGGGATGGGGGTGTTCAGTATTGGCTTTGGGAGGGGGATTGTTAACAATAATTGGTGAGAGGGCCGTGGGAGGGGCAGGAGGAGAGCTACAGTTGGAGGGTGGGGGAGGATGTGTGATGGGGACAAGAGATTCGGCACCTTAGGGGATGAGGGAAGTGATGTTGGGAGGGTGTGACTGGTAAGGAGAGTGATATCCCCCGGGGTCAGGGGCGATAAGTATTTTTGTGGGTGGGAACAGGCTTTCGGAGGGGAGGATGAAGGGGAGCAGCGCAGTTTAGACAGACCCAATGCTTCAGAGATAAAGATGAGGTGCAATTAGTGAATGAGGCATTCAGGGAGCACAGTCAATTAGGAGGGCAGCGAGAGAGAAGTCGAGGGATTAAGCAGGGATTTACATAGAACGTCACCGACGGTATATAGGCAGCCCGCTAAGGTTGGAGGCGGGAGGGGTAGAGTTAACCAGGTGTCGCCATTTTGTAGTGGAAAATGAGGTAGTTCAAAATGTCGGCCTTTATCATGGAAAGTGGCCAAGAGAACCAGGACCAGCTGCCGGTCAGGCTGGCACCAAAGATCATACAGAACAGGCTCAGGGAGGTTAGGACGTCAGGAGAGATGAACCCTGGGAGATCGGCAGGGGCAGCAGTCGGTTTGTCTCTCCAACGCCCCTCCGATGAATAGGAGCAAGTAAAGCAAGCTACGGGGTAAATCCACCCCAGGAGGAAGCAAACCGCACGTGAAGAGCTCGACTCAGCAGTAGCGTCGTATGACTCCTGGGGGCATTAGACCCGCCGGGAAGCAACACTGTGTTGACCAGCAGGAGGGTGATGCGGTATGGAGGAACCTTCAGAACAACGGGGATGCAGCATGTTCAGCGAGGCCCTAGACTGGGAGAACACATGCGGTCAATGAGGGCGATGAGGCCTGGGGGAGCCCGACCTGCAGCAAAGCAGATCAGCGCGGCCCGGCTGCACAGGCCAGCAGCGAGCCTTGCATTGTTGGAGGCTCATCTCAGCCGTAGAGTCGCACTGCTCCTGGGGGCATCAGAAGCGCCGGGAAGCAAGGCTGTTCCTGGGGACACAGACCAGCAGGAGGGTGATGCGGCCTGGGGGACCCAAGAATCTGCCAGGATACAGCGTGATCAGCGGGGCCCCAGACTGGAAGAAAACATGCAGGCAACGAGGGCGATGCAGCCTGGTGGAACCCAGCGGATCGGCTCCTCAGTTGATACTCCTCCGGGTGAAAAACGACGATCAAGCCCCGCACCTAGCCTATATAAGAGACGGGGATGTAAGATGTCCTGCGAGGCACCAGACAGGACGACTATAGGTGGCAGGTTCCGAGTTGATGAAGGCGAGCGATCAGGTGGGCTATAGGCGACAAACAAGCAACCGTAATCACCGCATCGACAACGCCATGGGTCATCGGCTGTGGCGATGTTGCAGGTCCCGCAGTGATCTCGGAGCACTTGATCCAGCCTCGTCCAGCGAAGATCCCAGAAAAGCCATTGCAGGCCTGGAATGGCGAGGCAGGAGAGGAGAAAGTGTGTTGGTCGGGAATCGATCCTCTTGGAGGTAAGCTGATTTTGGTTTCAAATGATCCGGAATGTTGCAGAAAGACAGGCGGGAGGCAGGCGGATGGATGGTGGGGTTTGCAGGCGAATTTAAACCGATTTGGTTATCCCCAACCAAGAAGCTCTAGCAGAGAGCTCCTACTTGGCGGCCATTTTGTGCAAAGTTTTCCATTTAGGACTTAACTGCAGAAAACGACAGACTGCATGGAGGATGTCTGCAGAAAGAGAAAGACGGATGGACCTTATCTGTAGGAAGTGACAAAATGCATGGACCTTCTTAGCAGGAAGTGACAGACTACATGGGATTTATCTACAGGAAGAGATGGATTGAATGGACCTTACAAGCAGGAAATACTTAGGTGCCGATTACGATCCTGGAAAATAATTCCCCGTACGACTCGTATCCGGTCTTTTTACCGTACGAATCGTACAAGTGCCGTACAAACTGCCAAGTACGATTTGCATGGGAAAAAGTCCATAAGAATCACATTGGGAATTATTCCCCACACGTCCTCGGGTCGGAAAATGTGTCCGACACATCCTCGGACGAATTACCGTACAAATGTGAAAAGTGAAGTCCGACCGCGCAAGTACGATCCATCCCGTGCGTCCGATGTTACAACCGGATGGAAAAAACACCGTCTGCACCGAACTCCCATAGCAACCATGGAGACATGTGCCCGCATACGCGCCCAACACTCCCCCCAGCCCTCCTATGTACGAGTCGAACCCCCACCCGTGTATGTACACCCGTGTATGTATGAGACGTACCCCCAACCGTGAATGTACACCCGTGTATGTACACCCGTGTATGTACACCCGTGTATGTACGAGACGTACCCCCACCCGCGTATGTATGGAGCCTACCCCCACCCCAACCGTGTATGTACGACCCGTACCCTCACCCGCGTACATATGGAGCGTACCCCCACCCCAACAGTGTATGTATGACCCGTACCCTCACCCGCGTTTGTATGGAGCGTACCCCCACCCCAACCGTGTATGTACGGCCCGTACCCTCACCCGCGTATGTATGGAGCGCACCCCCACCCCAACCGTGTATGTACGGACTGTACCCCCACCCCAACCGTGTATGTACGACCTGTACCCTCACCCGCGTATGTATGGAGCGTACCAACACCCCAACCGTGTATGTACGGCCCGTACCCTCACCCGCGTATGTATGGAGCGTACCCCCACCCCAACCGTGTATGTACGACCCGTACCCTCACCCGCGTATGTATGGAGCGTACCCCCACCCCAACCGTGTATGTTCGGACCGTACCCCCACCCCAACCGTGTATGTACGACCCGTACCCTCACCCGCGTATGTATGGAGCGTACCCCCACCCCAACTGTGTATGTACGGACCGTACCCCTACCCCAACCGTGTATGTACGACCCGTACCCTCACCCGCGTATGTATGGAGCGTACCCCCACCCCAACCGTGTATGTACGGACCGTACCCCCACCCCAACCGTGTATGTACGGCCCGTACCCTCACCCGCGTACGTATGGAGCGTACCCCCACCCCAACAGTGTATGTACGACCCGTACCCTCACCCGCGTATGTATGGAGCGTACCCCCACCCCAACTGTGTATGTACGGCCCGTACCCTCACCCGCGTATGTATGGAGCGTACCCCCACCCCAACCATGTATGTACGGACCGTACCCCCACCCCAACCGTGTATGTACGACCCGTACCCTCACCCACGTATGTATGGAGCGTACCCCCACCCCAACCGTGAATGTACGGACCGTACCCCCACCCCAACCGTGTATGTACGACCCGTACCCTCACCCGCGTACGTTTGGAGCATACCCCCACCCCAACCGTCTATGTATGACCCGTACCCTCACCCGCGTACGTATGGAGCGTACCCCACCCCAACATTCTAAGTACGGAGCGCACCCCAGGCCCCAACACCAGCACCTTCACCCAACATCGCGCATGTACGAATCGTACCAAGACAGACACAAGGACAGCACTGTACAACAAAATTGCCGAAGTACACACCGTACACACGCTAAAAACGCACGTACACAACCAGGACAAAGCAAAACAACACAAGAATACACTATTCGAATGACACAAAGCCACAAAACATGTCCAACAAGCACAAATACAACACATTCACTGACCTGCAACTGCCAAAATCCCAAACAGAGGCCCAAAACACAACCACTCCTTATAACACACCCACCCAAAGTTCAAACACAGCCACACCCATCAATGGACCAATAAAAAGGGCCCACAGACACAAACCATGAGCCTTTGCAACAGACTCACTGCTGCCAGACCCCACAGACAACCTACAGCACCATACTTGAACCTTTACTACACCTTACACTTGCACACCTTCACACACCCACCTACACAAACACCCCCTCATCACATTCACACACACACCTGCACAACCACACCCACACACCCACAACCATCCACACCCACACCCCCCACAACCATCCACACCCACACCCCTCACCATGCCCACTAACAAGAATCCAAAGTTCACTAGCCGAGAGTTGGAGGTCCTTGTCGACAAAATCCTCAGAGTCGAGCCACACCTCTTTGGAACATTGGTCAGACAGACCAGCATTTCCGAAAAAACAGCCATGTGGCAGAGGATTGTCGATGCTGTGAATGCTGTTGCGTCCACCAGAAGGACCAGGCATGAATGCCAAGCCAGGTGGTACGATCTGCGGAGGAGGGTCCGAGCCAAAATGACCGACGACCACAACCAGGCCAACATCACTGGAGGAGGGCCGCCCCGCAGACCCGTACAATACCATCCCTGGGAGGAGAGGGTGATGGCCATACTGCCGGTGGTGTCAGTGGACGGATTAGAAGGACTCCGAAACCCGGGTGAGTACACAAACAACTCACCTCACATGGGGGAACGTCAACGTCATCCACAACCAAACTCACAATCAGGCACGCAACCACCCCAAGCTATCGCATGACTCAACCACACTCCATGAACACGCACATGCCACTAGCGCCACCATGCCCCATGCACCCAGATGGACAATGCCAAGTCACAGGCCACAGAAAACACCAACACAAGACACGGTAAGCCGGATGGCGGGAGTGTGGGCCCCAAAAATCACATAGTGCAACTCAGAAGCAGACAACAATGCCCTCTGCCCATATGGCCTAGGTCACAGCCAGACAAACAGTGTGTCCCCACACAGGAAAGACTTGCCAGCAAATGGCGGACGCCTTGCTTTAAGACATGGGGGTGAAGGCACGTTTTTGCACATGACAGCAGCTAATGAACAGCCAACACTGTGAAAGAGTGGCAGCACACACCACCACAGCAGCAGTGCAGACACAGACACTACATCCAATGGGTGCCTGGAGATCAGAAACAAACTCACATCAACAAGCCAAGGGCCATTCAAAGATCTGCAAAAAGTGTGTGCCTAGGAAGCTGGGCTGAGGTGACAGAGGGTGACACACAGAGGGAGGGAGAGGGGGAGAGAGAGGGAGGGAGACACAGGGAGACGGACAGAGGGAGGAGGCTGACACACAGAGGGAGGGAGAGGGGGACAGAGAGGGTGTGGGAATGTCTGCTCGTCAGCAGGTGGACTGCGTTCATGTAGACAAGGGTGGCCAGTGCCTGAATGCCCCTCTCTTCTCCATGGCAAAACACTGGGCCATGTCCCAACCTGTGCACGAGCACAACGCCAGCTACCTGCATTATATAAGTGTGTGGAACAACTCCATGTGCCCACGTACAGTGCAACACGGAAGGCGCCAATGCATGGCTCGCCACACCTGCTCACTCCACTGCTGACTGTAGTCACAATTGACGCAGCAAGTAAGACTGTGCCACACATAGGTAAAGTCTCAAAAGCTGTGGCCAAGGGACATACCCATGCACAAGTGCACTGTGAGTGGAATGCAAGACATATCCAATTTCCCAGAGGAAATGTGCCAACTTAGAAACGAATGAAACATGGATGTTGCATGGAACAAAAATAACATTGTCTCTCTCACACACAGGTCAACGTCGTGGATCACCCCCCAACACTGGGGGGGAAGACTCACAGGACCTGGCTCTGCGGGATGACGGACCCACCGGCAGCGACGACTCTCACCACTCTGTGGACGACCCCGACCAACCTGGCCCCTCTGGTGTCCAACCACCTGCAGCACCTGCGTCAGGTACAACTGGGCCAACCACCACCCCCACTCCTGCCACATCCCAGGAGACACCCAGGATCCCTGCCCCACCACCACAATGCAGCCAGGCTGGCCAGGAGGGACACGGTGTACCGGGCACCCAGGAGGAGGCAGGCGACAACGCTAATGCCACCCCTCAGGGGTCCCGGAGAACCAATGTGCCCACAAGAGCAGGCCAGGTGCAAGTGGGCAGGGGTGGTGGGAGTGGAGGACGGCGGAGGCGCGAGCCTGACCAGTTGGCTGCGGAACCGGTATATTCCCATGTCAGAAACATCCTGGAGACATACCGGCAGGACACCACGGGCATGGCCCAGGTTGTGTCTATCCTCGAGGAGATCAAGACCCAGCAGGCCCAGCAACATGCCTGTCTACTGCGACACCAAGGGCGGATGGAGGACAGACAGGCTGAGCTCGTGATGGTGTTCACGGGAATTCACCGTACACTCCGTCGGATAGCCGACAACATGGGCAACCCTCCCTGTGCCACCAGGCGTAGAACAACACCACCCACAGGGAGGGATCAGGAGGAGGAAGAGACATCCGACGGAGCATCCCAAACATCGTCACGGCCTGCTTCTGAGGGTTCCCGCAGGAGGGCGGGTCGTCCACGGAAAAGACCGTGAGGGTCGGCGCAACAGCACCATCTCCCAGGACACCTGGCCTGGCACCTGGCCCACTGGACCAACAGCAGCACATCAGCAAAAGACATCCTCTGCCACATGGACTTGCTGGTCACTGTCTGACCAATGTTGACAAAGACTGTGGCATGGACTCTGAGGATTTCCAATGGCAAGGACACCAACTCCCCTAGTGAACTTTGGATTCCACACACCCGGAAAGCCCCTCATGTCATACCCCCCACCCCACGTACCCCAACAAAAATAAAAGGTTACACGATAAAGAGATGATGCCTACATTTTGCATTATTACCTTACATGTGTCTTGTAAAGTCTAACCATGCCTGAGTTCTCATATGACTTCAACCATCCACACCCTGGGGCCTGAGTCTGGCACAGGACACACATGGGTCACAATGTGTTAGGCAACAGAGACATGGAGCACCATACACACCCGTGATGGGCCCAACCAGCTGAGGGGGTGGCCGCACAACCTTGCCGACAGACATATTGAGTACAGCGACAGCCATGCGCAGAGGTCAGGGATCATGTGGAGTGTCCTGGGGGGCACCCAAGTATGTGTGGACAGGTGGCAGAACCATGTCCTGCAAGCTTGAGTCAGGTGGATGCAGAGAATGGTGGCCTGGCCAACGTTGGATGCATGGGGATGGCACATGTCACAATACCCACACAGTCATGGACATCATGCACAATACAGAGTCTAATCCCACACAAACAGCTTGCATCTTGCTACTTGACACATAGACACATAGCCACTATCAGGGAAAACCATGCCAGACATGCCGTATGCACCGTGGCAACACACCAGCATTGACTGAGAAGAGGCACCTTGGAGGCATAGGGACACCTTTATTATTCATGTATTCGGGAATGCAGAGGCAAGTCGGAGTAAAGAGACACAGGTCATGTGGAGTAACATGTGGGTCCAACACTGGAACCCCCCTTCTGCAGCACAAATGCGTGATAGCCATGGAACTGGCACACAAGTGTCGGCTAACAGCTAAACACCCCCTGCTGCTCACGGAGAGGCTGCCATACACCATTGATCCTCTGATGTGGAAGTCCCACACCATGTCAAGCCAATGCAAACCGTATGTGTCCGAGGGCAGTGTTACACACATTGATGCCATCATCACAATCCACTATCCCATCACAGATGACTGTCAACAAGTCTGACCATCTATTCAGGTGTACCCAGCTACATGTCATGTGTCCCATGGTGATGCGACATGTCTGCAGAGGAACCAAACATCGACTGGGGCAGTGTGCACACATCGTAAACACCTGCCACACCCAATACAGCCCTGATGCATCCCTTACCCTAAGGAGACTTCCAAACTTGTCCGTGCGTGTAATGCTGAGTCAGCACACGATGACGTGTCCATGAGGAATAGCAGTACCACAACAATGCAACCAGCAGACGGCATGTGCAAGTACCTGGGGATGAGAGACACACAAGAAGTCAGCCACAAAAAGCACAGCCACTTGCATGTGCATGTACTCGACACATGTAAGGATGACAACATGCTAGGTCACAATTATGACTGGGGAAATACACTCATCACTGGCACCATCACTCGAGTGACACATCCACACACACCTCTGACTCACGTGGCATACATGCAGATGGACACACACATCGCAACACATGCCACACGGGGACCAATGCGTGCACACTCAGACACTGGTACTCACCACTAAGCAAAGAAGTCGCGTATGAGCCGACTCCGAATGTCCTCTTGTGGAACCACATCCTCCACATCAATAGCCCCATTGCCAAGCCCTTCGTCCTCCACGGGTGGATGGTCCTGACCATCTTGATCCAGGATGAGTGGCACAACTTTCTCAACTGCCATGTTGTGCAGCATGCAGCAGACCAGGAAGATTTTGCAGACCTTCGCCGGGGCATATGGGAGGGCGCCGCCGGTCTTGTGGAGGCATCTGAATCGGCTCTTCAGGAGGCCAAATGTCCTCTCTATCACTCGCCTTGTCCGGCCATGGGCGGTGTTGTAGCAGAACTGGGCCGGCATGCTGGGGTTGCGGAGAGGTGTGATCAGCCATGGCATGTTGGGATAGCCAGCGTCCCCTACATGGAAACCACATGGACATAAGTAGGACAGGAGAAGCGGTCGTGCTGGAAGTCTACGCAAAATACAGGACAAACAGAGTGTACCCACCAACAACACATGCTCGTTCGTTGCGCAGCTGCGTCATCATTTCAGGCACCCTGCTACGCCTCATGATGTAGGCATTGTGTGCTGATCCTGGAAAACGAGCACAGACATGTGAAATCACCATGTTGGACAGACACACCACAAGGGCATTGATGGAGTGGTAGTGCTTGCGATTCCTGTACGCTACCTCCTGTGCCTGTGGTGGTACCAAAGCCACATGTGTCCCATCTATGGACCCAATGACATGGGGCATCCCTCCCAGGGCATAGAATCCACGCTTGACCCCAGTCAACAGTTCAGGAGTTGGGAAATGGATGAACTCATCCAGGTGAAGCAACATGGCCTCTAAGAAATCATGCAGCACACGGCTGAACATGCTCTGGGACATGCCACCAACATGAGCTATGGTATATTGAAAGGTACCCGTGGCAAGAAAATGTAGGGCTGCCATTACCTTCAGCTTGGGTGTCAGTGCCGTAGGATACCTGTGCAGCGGTTGCAGGTGTGGTGCCAGCCTTGCCGTCAACTCCTCAATCAACGGTTGGGGGAAGCGGTAGCAGCGTATACAGTCATTCTCCCGCATGTCAGCCAAGTCCGGAATTGGTCGGGGAAGAGGCGGCGCTCTGCAGGAATTTGGAAGTGACAAGGAAGAGTGAGTGCACTACAACAACAATTTTTTTGTACTGAGCACATTTTAATCTGTCAATACACATATGCTACATACGGAGTCAGGTATGTCCCACATGCCCTGGACACGTATGGCTGCCAGGTGACACTCCTACCAAGACCCAGCTACACAAGGAGATTGTGAATCTCCGCATGCCATGGCATGGGATTAGCTGTGTCCCAGTGTAAGTGAACAGCCAGACGCAACACAGGAGTGACATACATCAACACATCAGCAGAAGTAGGATGCCGATTTCAGAGACAGGTAGCGGAACACTAGAGCCACAGGTCACATGACATTACACTAGGACAGCCCACACACCTTGCCATGAAGGTGTACATGTAATGACTCACCACACATACATTGAGAGGATGCAGACATGTCCTTGTTACGCCACTCCGTGTCCCATGCATACATACGCACCTCACATCCGATACCACATGTGGCCTGGTGTGCGTAACAGTGTGCCATGTCCATCTACACACAGACACATGTTGGTTGCTGCAACAGCTGATGCCTTTGAGGGAACACCAACATCAAGCTAATGGGAACACACCACACACATACATGACATAGACACATCGTGCACCGTGGGTAGTCACATGTCTGGTGTGGTAACCCCTGTAGCGGGCATCAGGGGACACTTGCGTGTGTTGTTGACTGTGCCATGCCAGTGACGCTCATCCCAAGTGTGCAGTACGGCATGCACACATGTCAAAGGAGTTAAGGGCATGCCTGGCACATATTGCACCGTCACACATTACATGTGTACACATCTCATCATACATCTATAGCCTTCTCGACTCAGGAGTAATGTGCCACATCACAGCCTTTCACACCTGTGCCCCACACATGTAGTACTGCCCGGACAATGCCTTGATGTCCATCCATGGACAAGTATGTCAGCTCTATTCCTTCCTGTGTGCTGCCTGTCACCACTGTGATGTGTGAAAGGCACCGTACATTCACTCAGAGGGCCTGTGTACGTTCCCTAACACCATGGGAGTGCTGCCGTATGCGTACCCATAGTGATAGTGAGCGTACGCACGCGTGTACGGTCCGTATCACTATGGGTACGCATACGCGAGCACACCCCTAGTGATAGTGAGCGTACAGGCGTGTGTACGGTCCGTATCACTATGGGTGTGCTCGCGTATGCGTACCCATAGTGATAGTGAGCGTACAGGCGTGTGTACGGTCCGTATCACTATGGGTGTGCTCGCGTATGCGTACCCATAGTGATAGTGAGCGTACAGGCATGTGTACGGTCCGTATCACTATGGGTGTGCTCGCGTATGCGTACCCATAGTGATAGTGAGCGTACAGGCGAGTGTACGGTCTGTATCACTATGGGTGTGCTCGCGTATGCGTAACCAATAAGAATGAAACATAAACATGAAAATATAATCAGACAAATAAATGAATCAGGGATATATACAAAGACACAAAAATGTATGCCATATAGCGACCAAAAGATAATAAACTCCAACATGGGTGTCAGACCCTTGGGGAAAATGGATAATACCATTTAATTTAGAGAGGAGTAAACAGGCACCAGAGCAGCAATAGAAACAATGGAGAACGGTTAAAAAGATGGAAGAAGAAATGAAAAGATAATAGAGGAAGAAAAACAGTAAAAAGAAACAAATCCAAAGGCATCTATCCAAGCTTTATTTAGAAAAACTATATAAAATGATGAACAAACATAAACTGACGAAGGGATATATATACACACATAGGAGCTTACCTGCGTTAGAATTGAAAAAGGAGCTAAAGATTCTAGGAGAGGTTCAGTCAGGCAGAAATTGGCATGAAATGGATTAAACGCTATCCCCACTTATCCCATTACTCTGTCCTATTTTCAGTTTGGGAAAAGGTGAACACATCCAAAGAGAAGTCCTTCTGGGATCTAGGATAAGGAAAAAGAAACCAGAAAGCGAAGATGTAAAAATGAATGCAGACCCGCTGTAGGTTCTTAATTAGCTGTCGGTGAAGCAGAGTTAATTCGACATCAAGGCAAGTCTCACAAAGAACGAAGAGGGAATAAAGCAATTCACTAGAAAATGATTTATACGTTCGTGATCAGACACAGAGCTGATACATTCAGGGAATTTCTAACTTAAAGCCAAAAAGGATAAGCCTGATGAAAGAAAAACTGCTCACCTGGGCCCAGATAGCTGTTCCGCGAGCCCGCTTAGAGAGGCAAACAATCGCAGGATTCAAACGGCGTTTTCAGGGTAGCAGGGTCAAAAGGGTCCATGGGCTCATTTCGAGAGGAAAAACAGTCGCGGGATACAAGCAGCGTATTCAAAATACCAGGGCCATATAAGTCAATAAACTGAAAAATTCAAACAAAGGGAGAACGGAAAACAGAAATAAGTCAAAAACAAAAACATCCCAGACTGATACACGAAAGAAGCAACCGAGCTATAGATGCAGAGCTAACCCAGAGGGCCAGACTCGAAGAAAACCCTTATCCACATATACACACAGTAAATACCTTGATAATAAGGTTCAGAGACGGAGCTCAATCGGCCGTAATCCAAATGGTGCGACCCCCAGAAGGATAATAGCAAGGGAGACTCTATCGCCGAAGCCGCATTTAAGTTCGCCAGGTAAGTCCCTCCCACATCATTAACAAATCAAGGTAGAGGGCGTAACAGATAGCACGAATCCCGCAAGAAAGGTAACGAGGGAGACTCTATCGCCGAAGCCGAGTTTGAGTTCTCCCGATAAGTCCCTCCCCTATCGTTAGCCAATCAAGATGGAGGGCGTGACAGACAAGACCCGTGACAGAAGAAAAAATAATAAATATACCGATAGAAAAGCAAATAAGCAGACTGATAAAGGAGAAAAAGGAGAAACCTATTGGTATAGACAGGCCTAAGCGATTTAACTCAACAGGCATGTACCAATGGCTCCAAGGAACAACCTCAAAAGATATAGCTAATCAACAATAAAACGGAAAAAGCTAAGGGAAAAACAATAACAAAGGACCAAAATCGCGGGCCAAAAAATAAAAATAAAAAGGTCAGGAAAATGAATGAAAAAAATACTAAATAAAAAAGAACACTAAATAAAAAAGAAGAAGCCGAGGTAAGACAAATAATCAAGATCAAAGAAATCAAAAGGGAAGATATGGAAGAAGAATATGATAAGAGAAAATATAAATAAATAATAAATATAAAATTATAATCTGAGAAGATCATGTACAGAATATGAAATCAGAAATAACGAAAGTTCTTATAGGATAGCATTTTCCCATGGAAGGGATTCGTTGAGGCCTCTGTTCTTAGAATCAAGGACAAAAATCCAGAAGACTTCGCGTTTTTTGCGCAAGTTGTCCGGGTTGGTGCCTTTTTGGACATGCATTTTTTCCAAAATAGTCCATTTTATGTCTTCCTCCTTGTGATCCTTCTCTGCCCAGTGGCCCACCAGAGGGGCCGCATGTTAAAGGCGTCTGATGTTAGATTTATGCTCACCAATACGAATTCTAACCTCTCTCGAGGTTTCGCCGACATAAGTAAGCGGGCAGGGACATTGGATCGCATAGATACAATTGGATGTCCTGCAGTTGGTCATCTCTTTAAGGACAGCAGTGAAGCCGTTCACGCAGAATGAAGTATCAACTATGGCATTGGCACAGGCATGGCATGTGCCACATTTATGGTTGCCCCTCACCGGTGATGTTCCTTCAATAGACTTTTGCAACCACGTTTTTTGGTCAGAGATCTTCGCTTTAACCAGAAGTTTCTGAGATTCTTGTTTCTGCGGAAGGCAAAAACTGGTTTGGGCAGGGCTAATGATTGTTCGCCCAGATTCAAAAGGTGCCACTCAGAGTTTACAATCTGTCTGATCTTATTATTGAAAGGAGAATGTCTGGTGACACAGACAAGTTTATCCTCCGATTTCTGACATTTACTCTGAAACATGGAGTCTCGATTGTAGAAACGTGCTCTTTTCATCGCGTTTCTGACCAGCCTTGTGGGATACCCTCTGTCAATAAATTTCTGTTTCATAGTCTCCGCATTATGAAGGTAATCCTTGATGGAGGTACAATTCCTGCGTAAACGCAGAAACTGACTGAAAGGAATTCCATCCTTCTGGCTTCTAGTGTGGAAACTTTCGAAGTGAAGAAGGGTATTCCTGGCTGTCGGTTTTGTGTAGAGAGACACCGAAAGCTTGAGTTCATGGTGACCCACCCAGACATCAAGAAATTCGAGCTTTGTGGTGCTAAAATGGGCAGTGAACCTAATGTTGCAGTAGGCCGCATTAAGCCATTCAATATACTCCCTTAAGGAGTCCTGGTCTCCCGTCCAAATGAAGAAAACATCGTCAATGTATCGCGACCAATGCCGTACATTCTCAAAAAATGGTGCAACCTCATTGAAGATGTTAGATTTCTCATAGTCGCCCATGTATAGGCAAGCAATGCTCGGTGCGCAGGCTGCCCCCATGCTAACACCTTGCACTTGCTGGTATATCTGCCCGGTCAAATTCAAAGAAGTTCTCTTCCAAGACAATTTCTAGGCTTTTGATCATAAAGGTCTTATTAGATAGAGATAGATCAGAGTGGATGATGTTGCTAACTACTCTACATGCCTCTGTCTGGGGAATATTAGAGTACAAAGATTCAACATCAAGGGTTACTAGAATCTCCCGTTCGTAGTTGTAATCAAGACCCTCAATTTTTGAAATGAAATGTCCTGTGTCTTTCACGTAAGATGACAGGTTGCCCACCAGGGGCTGAAGGAACTTATCAAGATATTTGGATAAAGGCTCCGTGGCGGAACCAATCGTGGAAACGATCGGTCTTAGCGGTGGATCAAATTGATCTTTATGAGTCTTAGGAAGACCGTAGATGATAGGAATACGGGTGTGGGTAGGTGTTAGAAAGAGGGCTTCAGACATACAAATGTCGCCCCTCTCTACTCCTCGTTCTACCTCCTGCAGGATACGTCTTTTGATCCTAGGTTCAGGATTGAGCATAATTTTACGGTAATGCCTAGAGGAGCCCAGTAACTCGAGCATCTTTTCCTTGTATCTTTCGGTGTCAAAAAGGACAATGCCACCGCCCTTGTCACATGGTTTGATGGTAAGACTGTTGTCATTTTTAAGGGACGTAAGAGCAGAGTTTTCCTCCCTAGAGGTGTTAAAGGGAGGAGCAGGAACAAACTTGATGGATTTCTCAATTTTTCTGATGACAGCTTTCTCAAAGAGGTGAACTTCCGTGCCTAACACATCCAAACCTGGGGTGAAGCTCGAGGGGGGTTTTAATCCCGATCGGTTTTCATCATGATTGTTCGAACATTTATCCAGATAGAACTTTTTTAGTCTTATTTTACGGAAAAAGGCATGTATGTCTTGGAAAAGTTCAAATTTGTTCATACTTGTGGATGGAACAAATGATAAACCCTTCGTGAGGAGTGTGACAAAGGTATGGTCCATAGTGTGTGTGGATAAATTGAATACAGGGATGGTGTTCAAGTTCTCCAATACTGTTGTTGTCGGGTTTGGATGTACCTTTGAGGTTGTACTGGGTCCTGATATTGACCCCTCTGGTGGAAGCCCTGGGATCGATTCTGGAACCGATTTTGGTACCTTGGGCGATAGTTGCCACGGCGGTTCCCTAAAAAACGATTCTCTGGGCCAGATCGTTCAGAGATATGTCCCTGTGGTGGATTGCTGTATGGGGAACCCTCGCTGTCTGAGTCCGTTGTATCCGAAAAAGTGATGACCCGTTTATTGCCCCAGTTAGAGTAGTTAGTGTTGGGGCGGCCTTCGTTATTGTAGGTATAGAAATTCTCCCCTAAAAATGGATAAACACGTTCTTGAGAGAAATTCCTAATATCTTTTCGAAGTTTATCTGTCTTCCTCTTTAGTAGATACTCACTAAAGGAATCAAGTTCAGAGGCAATATCTTCTAATTTCTTTTTACACTCGTCAATGGAATTGGATTGTTTTAATTTGTCTTCCAGGTCCTGGATTTCCTTATTGAGGAGTTGAATGACCTCTCTAGCTGTTTCAATAATGAGGATCATCCAGTCCCTAGAGCATCTATTCGAAATCAGTGCCCACTTCTCTAGGAACTTTCTAATATCAACGAAAAGGCCTGGTACGTTCCTCACACGGAGACCAATGGGGATTGTTCCTGCCCTCAGATACTCAAGCATAAAATTCGCATGCGAGTCAGTCCGTTTAGTCTTCTTTTTCAAATTGAACAGTTTAGACGAATCGTCGTTAAGGTCCTTTGACAGGGTAAAGGGACGATCACTATCACTATCAGCGGTCTGACCTAAAAGGGGTACCGGTGTACTTCCCTCACCGGACGGTGGCCGCACCTTTCTTTTCTTTTTCGCTGTCTGCCCTCCTGCGTTTCCCTTCCCTCGTCTCTTCTAACCCTCTGCCCTCTGCTGGAATATATGTGTCTGCCCAATGAAAGCTCTTCTCGGTACCCTGGACTCCATCTCCTGGATGCTCTTGGACGTTCGGTCCAGGTGCTGTCACAACCCCTCCCCCCCCGCCCCCATCATGAGCTCTTGCCAGCAGCGCGCTGGGCCAGATGTATTCATTGTGAATGGAACTGAGGCATTGTGGGATCTTGGCTAGGTCTGCACTGGGGTGGAGGAGTGGGCTAAAGAACGATGATGGATTCAACCCAGACCTGCGACAGGGGTGAGTGTCTGAAAAGTTTCAGCGCTCCGTCCATCATCGCCTTGTGTTTGCTTTGTGTGATCTTTGCCCATATTCACAGAGATCCCCATGGTGTATTTCTCAAGAACAGGTCATACTCGAGCCGCTGTTACTGAGTGTGGAGCCTGTTTGCAGAGGACAAGGCCTGTCAGAAACAAACCAAGACTCCTGTGGTTCTCCCTGCTTTCCTATACCCCCCCCCATACCCCTGCACCCTGCGCCTCGTCTCTTCTGTGTGGACATCTGGAGGGCGATTGTCACAGTTCCTGTCCCCGGATGCCAACATGATCTTCACAATCACCACAACGGGCCATGCTTGGCAGCAAATATGCCGCTGACCGCGGCCCCCGCAGGGGGCCACTAGTGCGGTCGGCGCCCTAGTGTCGCCTGGGCACCGGTCACCCCTCCCCGCCTCCCCCACCTGGGGGGCAGGGACTCCGGCCGGTGTCCCTCTCTTCTTTCCTGCCCGGAAGTGACGCGACAGGCGTCACTTCCGGGGCTCCTCTGGGCGTGAGGGGAGGCTATATAGCCCTCCCCCACCATGCGGCGACCTCTTGTCGCCTCGCACGCCGCATGGCATCCTCTTGCCCACAAACGTGACGCGGTTGAGGATGCGCTTGGTGATCCTCCTGGAGCGGCGGGTACCCCATGAGCTGCAAGCGGTGAGTGTGAACACCCCTCCGCCGTTGTGACGGTCGGCCGTGGGTGGGGGGGTAGCTCAGCTCCTGGGGACACGGGCCTCCCTTCTCCCTCGGTATCTAGCCTGCGTTAGCCCCCGCCTCGCCTTTGATATAGCTGGGTCCGATCGTCCCTATTTTGTGGCACCTCCTCGGAGGCTCACCTGGGGGAGAGCTGTAGGAGCAACGTTCAACTGCACGTTCGCAACCCCCTCGAGGGTTGGTTCTTCCGCCATGGTCGGAGAGGACGTGGTCCGTTGGCTAGATGACTCACTTTGGTGCTGGAACCAGGGTTCGAGCCCCGGGGTCGCGCTTCTTATACGGTGATTCTGGGCAAATCACTGAACTCGCATGTGCCTTGAATGGGTAATGTAAAACTGCTCATGTGAGCGCTCCATACTGTGGGGTCCAGTTCGCGCTGCCGACTTTGGTGTGGGAACCAGGGTTCTAGCCTCGGGGTTAGGTTCACATACGGTGATTCCGGGCAAATCGCTTAATCTCCCCGTGCCTGAATGTGTAATGTAGAAACTGTGCTCATGTAAGCCTCCACACTTTTGGGGTCGAGTTCGCGCTGCCGACTTTGGGGCTGGAACCAGGGTTCGAGCCTCGGGGTCGCGTTCACTTATGGTGATTCTGGGCAATTCACTTAACTCGCATGTGCCTTGAATAGGTAATGAAAAAACTGCTCCTGAAAGCGCTCCATTCTTTTGGGCCGAGGTGCGCTGCCTACTTTGGTGCCAGGGTCCAGCCTCGGACCGTGTTCCCATACGGTGATTCTGGGCACGGCTTCCGGGACCCTCCCATGAGGCTCCTCAGATTTGGTTCTGGCACCCCCTATGGTGCCGCGCAGTGGTATCCTTGGTACCGGCCTGCTTCCAGATCGCCCTTTAACTCCGCCTGCAACGAAAAAAAAAAGGAAATATTACTATATTCTCTCCCCCACCTGCCATCACCACACCGGGTAAGCGGTAGGGAGGGATGAGGCGTACGAGGCAAATAAGGGGTCGCCGGCATGGTGGGGGAGGGCTATATAGCCTCCCCCCACGCCCAGGGGAGCCCCGGAAGTGACACCCCTCGCATCACTTCCGGGCAGGAAAGAAGAGGGGGACACCGGCCGGAGTCCCTGCCCCCCCAGGAGGGGGATGGGTGACCGGTGCCCAGGCGACACTAGGGTGCCGACCGCTCTAGTGGCCCCCTGCGGGGGCCGCGGTCAGCGGCATAGTATCGCCATTGGCACCCCTCAGTCCCCCCTCCGACAAAATACATTACCCAATAATAACACACACACAGACTGTTTGATTGGGTACAAAATGCTGCAGGTTTATTACATACACCGTTATGTAATAGGTGGGTTATCTTACGGGCGATGCAAGGGCAGGCAACCAACTGGGCCACCTGCCCGCCTGATGAGCCGGGCAGCACTGGGGCGAACCCCGCCTTTGCTGCCGTCCAGGTGATTCTCTTACAGGATCACGTGACCGTTGGTAACTTCTACTCACGCCCCTTCCCGGGGCGGAGCGTAGCATAGCAAACCCCCGGTTGTTCAGGCCCAAAACCGCCCGAAGGACTAGCGGGGCGCCGACACGGCTTCCGGGACCCTCCCATGAGGCTCCTCGGATTTGGCTCTGGCACCCCCTATGGTGCCACGGAGAGGTATCCTTGGTACCGGCCTGCTTCCAGATCGACCTGTAACTCCGCCACAGCTCTGGAGGCGGCCACCGTCGCCGCCAGAGCCCCCCACCAAAACAGCTATAGTCTTACCTGCAACCTCTCCTGTCTAGAGCTTCCTGCAATCCAGATGAAAGAGAACCATCCCTGCTGGTTATAGATGGCCCCATCTATATCCCAAGCCCTTAACGCTATCCTGGGTCAGATAGCGTCTGCTGAAACACAAGGCCCGTCAGGCCTGGGGAGTTGTGCCAAGAGCAATTCAACCCCCTGCAGGAAAGTTCCACTGCTTCACTTGCCTCAGCCCCGAGCCAGCTCGGGGCGGGTTGCATGCCGACACCCAGGCTCGCAAGGCCCAATCTATTTGCTGATCTCACCTGGCTGCCGTTCTCCTAGCACCGAGTGTGCCTGAAAACCTGCGTGCCCGTCTATGGGACAGCAGCCAGCTTGCTAGGTGACCACTCCCCCACCCGCCTGCCTGCTCTGGCTATTCTGGCCAGAGGGATTTTATTTAACCTTTGAACTGTCCCTTTGTTCGCTAAATCCTGACACACAGGAGTGTTCATAACTGAAAGTGTGTGGCCATGGGCAAGGGACCCTCTTGCCCTTGCCATGTATCCCTTATTCCTTATGGGAATTATGCCCGTTCAGCTCCATCTGTGGTGAAACCCCCCAGGCATACTGGCTTAGAGAATCTGTCTGATTTAAGCAGTGCGCACTGTCTGCGGCATGGTCCAAGCATTATGGATTGGCTAAGTCCTACTTTAACCCATCCTCGAATGCTCCCAGATAGGAGGGTGGCCAGGGGGGGTACCGACCACCAGCCCGGAGCATCCCCAGCAGTGACAAATTACCTGCTCCGTAGAAGTTTAGTTCTAGTTACACACTGGGCGTGCCAAATGTTCTATTGACATAGTGTCCCCTTGTGTTTGACACGCTGCTACCCCAGTTATTGGGACGGCAGCACACTATGTTGGCTGACCGCAACCCCACCAAGTGAGGTACAAGTGTCGGTATCCCAGGCTCCCAGTTTCCTGCTAGCTGCAGTACACTTGCAGTGGTTCCGCTGGGAGATACCACAAACCGCAATGGTCCTCCGAACCTTAAGAAGCGCCCTATTCTAACCTGGGCGTACCACTAAATGATAGCGGTTTCACACAGCTGTAAGGCCAGAGACACGCCTCTTAAACCTATTTACTGGTCTTGCTACTCAGCACCCTTATGGTTGGAGCTCTGTGTTTACGCAGCGCGCATGCCCCCATGGCACGATGTTGCTGAAGAGCCGGGGTCTGTTACCTTAAATGTCTGAAGTGAGGAGTTGAGGTACACAAGACAGGTAATATGCAACTGGAGGATGTATGTACTTCTGCCAATGCCTGACAGCGGCCCAGCTGTGCCCCAAGACCTCGCAGAATTCACACCCTTGGGCTGTTAGCCGGTGGCATGGCAGGCTGTAGTTTAGCGAATCAAGACATTGCCTCCGGGTATATACAACAAACACCGTGCCTCACTACGCGCCAGTACCCTTGGCTTAAACAATGCTTGTTAGTTGTGTAAGATAGATGAAGCAAAATTCTAGCTTCCCTGCGTAGCCTATTGGGGATGCTTCAATTCTGACATGGTGGGACTGTCACCTTAACGTGTTGAACATTCCTTAACTGTCTCCCTACGATGAATAGCGAGCTCAACCGCAAATGAACCAACACTAATCAACTTCTGCAACAGCCAGACAGGTCACCTACACGTGATCATGATGCGGGAAGCGGGAGCCCTTTGGAAATGGAATGGTGGCGCACAGTCCCCGCCTTGGAGACAAAATGTTTTACCTCGTTGTACTGCGAGATCGGTGCATGCAGAGACAACATAACTATCCTTTGCCAACCCTGGGCCAGACCGTAACTTTTGTCTACATTGGGACAAGGGAAGATCCTGGTAATATCACTGATCAAGTCTGTGATGTCATATATGACCTCTCCCCCTGTGCTTTGTGTGATATGGCCCTCCTCGGCGTGGGCAGAGGCCCGGGAAGTATACATGGGTTCTAGGCCGATAATGCACCCTTGTTCATGGAGAAAGCTGAAACCATGCTTGCCGGTTCCCGGCCAAAACCGACAACCCTTTTACCGTTTGTCAACAGCAGCACATGCATCAATAAGACACTGATAAGGGCCATATGCCTAACTCCTGATGTCCAAAGGACCTAGTAGGCCAAGCAGCGAAACATCACTAAATGGAATAATACGAAACAGTCTTCTCACGGCGCACGCCACCCAGGCGCCTGCAGGACTTCGAGGTTTTCACCGAACAACCTGATTCCAAAGGAATCCCAATGTGACCTTGGCTGGAGAAGAGCTATCCCTGTACCTAACAGGAAATGAAAACTCTGGAGCTGAAGCCACAAAAGCTAACTAACTGAAGACCAGAGACCGAGGTACTCCACAGGAGTTTATACTCGCAAAGCTGGAGTCATGGAACACGACACGTATAGGATACCAGAGCATGTCCAGTGGACAGCGAGTCAACCGATACTCAGTTAAATATTGATGGATTTTGAGACACAGGCACCATCCAAACTACTGAAACCAAGTTGGCGAGACTAGTTCTATGGAGAAAAGCATTGAAATAATCGCTCCGCAACGTCAAATGACACAACTACCCGCTTACGTCTACCTTGCTGGGAAGGGTGGAGCGATGCCCATTATCAGAATAGTGAATGAAGAATTTATTCATACAGCCAAATTGTGAGAGACTTCCCCCCGAGTGGTCTTTACGCATAATGGACCCCTGGCAGTACAAATTGGTTATGGCACCCATAATCAACCCCAAACTGGTATGCTGGTTTGCCCCACCCAGGGCACCCTGTCCGGTAACCACCAAGGCAGACGTACCGCGATGCCAACTGAAGGCAGAGTAAAACACAATTTCTGACCTAGGGCTGTTCGCGGCGACACATACATTGTGACGCCCAGTATTGCGCAAAACTAGAATTGGCATACGCACGCTCTACATACCGCAAGGCAGTTCTAAGGAACACCTGACAATTGTGCCACTATACGCCAGGACTCCTGTCCGGCGGGCACTTCCTTATGCACCACACCTTGCTAACTTGTGCAAACTTGAAAATTCAGCCTAATTCAAGCCCTCAAAACTAAAAGGATGGCTTGGACAGCTGGCAACAGTGATTTTAATGCCAATTGCACTAATTCATGCCTTCGGGGTCATCTCTACAATAGACAGACAGTGCCAACTCGTGGCAGACTGTCCCAAGCGCCAGTGAGCAATTAAGTCACAGGCAGCGCACCAGCACCCACTTAGTCAAATTACACAGTAAACTTTGTGCTGTAATTTAGCCTAGTGGCCGATGTGTAGTTTGCAGCTATGTAGTGGCCGCTATGTCATTGCATCCATGTGATCAATACAATATGGGCACTCCACCTACAAGTTCATCTTATGGCTTAGTCAATGCTTCTATTTGCATCAGATAAATAAGCCACAAATCTGGATCATTTGCGTAGCCACCAAGAGCTAGCCGCCCCCATCCCTAGCTGCCAAGGTCTCAGTTTGCTATGTGTGACCTTTTCATCATATCAGTGCAACTATGAGGGACATTTAAAAACCTATGACTGATTTTTTTTTTTTTTGGTTTTGGTAAGACCGAGTGTAACTACGGGGGCCATATCAACTGTTAGGCAACACATCCCTTGCCTCTGCGAGATGAGTCGTTAACCAACACTAAGCCAAGGGACTCGTGCAAAGTGTATACACTATTAGCCATCGTCCCCTCTTCACTGAGGCCGCCTAGACAAAGAATGGATAACACGCACCATTCCCATGGTCCACCTGCTAGTACAAAGTAACGGCTCGACGCAGTGCAACCAGGAATCCAAGTAGCTACTTCTCAATCCTCCTGCTCACTGCTTTGTTTAGTACAGAGTTGTCTGGATGTGCCTGTGCAGCAGGGCAAGATGACCAACAATTCACTGTGAATGTGGTACCTACGTAGGGGTCATGAATGAATCCATCAAATATTTCCCACGGCATCTACGTTCCACAAAAGCACCACTCCGACGCAAACTGACGCCTCCCAAGTCCAAGGGTATCACTGATGTAAAGTGAGAGAAAGGGACCCCTGCCAGTGCCGTATGCCGGTCCCCCTACTCAAGGCCTGTGCCGCTCCCTGCTGGCCAGGCCAAACCGGTCGCTGCCCATGCTTGCGCATTGATCTCCAACAACCACTCCGCACCAGTGAAATAGTTATGTGGCAGAAAAACCCATCCCACGGATGGGACAGCAACCCACTCAATCGATAAAGTGAACAAAACAACCCCAATCCATGATCAGTCATGTAAACAACCGTGCCACCAAGGTGCGCCAAAACCCTTTGGTGTTACCGCCAAACAAATTCGATTCCAAGTCGGCCCAGCACGGCTGTGTCCTATGCCCTAAATCACGAGGCCAGCTACGGGCAGCCTCTCTAACCTTGTAGTTTCCTGCAGTGCAGAAAACCATGGCAATAGAGTGGCAGATATTAATTAGTATGCATCGTGCTGTGCTCTGCCTAGTGAGGAGGCAGCTCTATCGTCCGCATGCACCGCGTAGCCTCAGGGAAGATAGTGGGCGAAGCAAACCCCCCAGGGGCCCTGCCAGCTGTGTGATGACGTGCCCACAACCCAGCTCCTATTTTCAGTCTCCAAAGCGCAAATGGCACAGTGGCTGCAGGAAGACACTCCGGTGGAGATCAATTGGCCGCCTCTGCTCACGCGGGGGTATGCTGCCCAGGGAGGAGTTGGCTAACTTCTCACTATGAAACTTATGTGCCATTTGGGACGTCGGGCTGCGGTCCCACTCCAACCGGGTCACTTGTTAGTTTGTACACAGCAAAGCCTTAGCCTCTGCCCTGCAGCCTGAAATAACTCCCTAAACTATCCTGCGGGTCGTGCTGCCGTCACAGAGAAGCGGACCCTTGCTGTGACTGGCCTGGGGAAAACTGCCTCTGACCATACGTGCACTCCGATGTTCTGATTCTACAGGCACCCGGAGCTTGCACAATTTGCCCGGCCTCCCCCGGGAAAGGGCCATAGCGCACAACAATTATGCCCGCCCCTTCACCGCATGTGGCCCGCGGCTGCTTTGCGGAAACCGCCACCCTTGCCTTGCCAACAGCAACCCCCCCCCGGGTTCCTATCGCGACTCTAAAACAGCAAGATTTTTTTGCATATTTATATAGCACGAACTTGAACCGAAGGTATTGGATCGAAAACAAACAGGACTGTACAAGCCCTGCATATTTATATAGCGCGATCTCGACCCGAAGGTGTTGGAGCGCTTGCATGAGCACCGTGTTTACCTTCACATTCAGGTAAACATGGAGAGATTAAATGATTTGCCCAGAATTGAGGAATTGGGCGCGACCTCGAAGCTCGCACCCTGGTTACAAGCCCTGCATATTTAAATATACTGCGATCTAGACCCGAAGGTATTGGAGCGCTGAGCATGGGCATCGTGTTTACCTACACATTCCCAAGCGGTCTCCCATCCAAGAACTACCCAGGCCCGACCCTGCTTAGCTTCTGAAGTCGGCGAGATCGGGAGAATCAAAGAGGCCTCGCCCTAATAAAATGAAGCTCCGAAGCGAATAGCTAAGGAAATACCTCGCGAGGAACAGGATTTTGGTTACGATGCTGGGGCAGATGACACTCCTTTGCCATTGAAGGTGCAGAAGCGAGCCTCGAACCACGGGCAGCGGCGGTGCATGGCAATGCACCTACAGTGGAGCTGTGCGCTGGGATCGGACGCGTGCCTCAGTAGCGTCCTTTACCCGGATCCGGCGAAGCCCTGTTTTCTGTGCCGACCCCCCCACGCTTGGGTGCAGCATGACCCTTCTCCGGAGCGCCAGAGGCCGTGAGCCTGATGCTCATCGTAAGTGAATATTTCGCCGTGCTGCATGCTCAGCTGTCCAGCGCCCGCGGCCGCTCGAGCCCCGCACATTAAAAACGGGCGGTCTCGACCCGGAGGCCCTGGAGAGCCAGCGTGAGCACCGATGCCCCCAAGGAATGATCACTGCACCCGCCTCCCTACAGATAACACGAACCATAAACTAAGGCCCCCACAGCGGCAACAAACCAACCCGCGACCCTGCACTCCTCGATGGTGTCCCATGCGCTGCATGCTGGCCTACGCTAGGTCCAGCGCCATGTCCGGTTGGGGGGGGGGGGTTGCGACTCTCTCCACAAACACCGGCTTTCCCCCCCCGCCGAGCCCGCGCCCGCCCCAGCTGCAATGCGCGCCGCACACCCCGCACCAAGATCCTGCCACCATAATACAGTCCTCCAGGCCAAAAGCCCACCTGGGGTCACACGCGGGAGGGGTAGCAAGCAGGACTCACCATTCTAAATGGAGGCAACGACGAAACGATGATGAGCCACCCTCCGTTGTGCGAGGAGGGATGCGGCGTGTGAGGCGAACACCATTCCATTTCCAAAGGGCTCCCGCACCCGCACCTTGATCACGAGTAGGTTACCTGTCTGGCTGTTGCGGAAGTTGATTAGTGTTGGTTCATTTGCGGTTGAGCTCGCTATTCATCGAAGGGAGACGGTTGAGGAATGTTCAACACGTTAAGGTGACAGTCCCACCAGGTCAGAATTGAAGCATCCGCAGTAGGCTACGCAGGGAAGCTAGAATTTTGCTTCATCTTTCTTATACAACTAACAAGCATTGTTTAAGCCAAGGGTACTGGCGCGTAGTGAGGCACGGTGTTTGTGTTTATACATGGAGGCAATGTCATGAGCTGCTAAACTACAGCCTGCCATGCCACCGGCTAACAGCCCAAGGATGTGAATTCTGCGAGGTCTTGGGGCACAGCTGGGCCGCTGTCAGGCATTGGCAGAAGTACATACATCCTCCAGTTGCATATTACCTGTCTTGTGTACCTCAACTCCTCACTTCAGACATTTAAGGTAACAGACCCCGGCTCTTCAGCAACATCGTGCCATGGGGGCATGCGCGCTGCGTAAACACAGAGCTCCAACCATAAGGGTGCTGAGTAGCAAGACCAGTAAATAGGTTTAAGAGGCGTGTCTCTGGCCTTACAGCTGTGTGAAACCACTATCATTTAGAGGTACGCCCACTGGTAGTGTACTGGAGCAAGCAGGAACTGGTAACCTAGGATAACGACACTTGTACCTCGCTTGGTGGGGTTGCGGTCAGCCAACATAGTGTACTGCCATCCCAATAATTGAGGTAGCAGCGTGTCAAACACAATGGGACACTATGTCAATAGAACATTTGGCACGCCCAGTGTGTAACTAAGAATAAACTTTAACGGGGCAGGTAATTTGTCACCGCTAGGGATGCCCTGGGTTGGCGGTCGGTACCCCCCCCAGACACCCTCTTATCTGGGAGCATTCTAGGATGGGTTAAAGTAGGACTTAGCCAATCCGTAATGCTTGGACCATGCCGCAGGCAATGCGCACTGCTTAAATCAGACAGATTCTCTAAGCCAGTATGCCTGGGGGGTTTCACCACAGAAGGAACTGAACGGGCATAATTCCCATAAGGAATAAGGGATACATGGCAAAGGCATGAGGATCCCTTGCCCATGGCCACACACTTTCAGTTATGAACACTCCTGCGCGTCAGGATTTAGCAAACAAAGGGACCTTTCAAAGGTTAATTAAAATCCCTCTCGCCAGAATAGCCAGAGCAGCCAGGCGGGTGGGGGAGTGGTCACCTAGCAAGCGGGCTGCTGTCCCATAGATGGGCACGCAGGTTCTCAGGAGCACTCGGTGCTACGAGAATGGCAGCTAGGTGAGATCAGCACAGACGGGGCCTTGCGAGCCTGGGTGTCGGCGGCCACCCCGCCCAGAGCTGGCTCGGGGCTGAGGCAAGTGAAGCAGTGGAACTTTCCCGCATGGGGGTGAATTGCGTTTGGCACAACTCCCCAGGCCTGAATGGCCTCTTGTTTCAGCAGACGCTATCTGACCCAGGATAGCGTCAAGGTCTTGGGATATAGATGGGGCCATCTATAACCAGCAGGGATGGTTATCCTTCATCTGGATTGCAGGAAGCTCCAGACAGGAGAGGTGGCAGGTAAGACTATAGCTGTTTTGGTGGGGGGCTCTGGCGGTGACGGTGGCCGCCTCCAGAGCTGTGGCGGAGTTACAGGGCGATCTGAAAGCAGGCCGGTACCAAGGGTACCTCTGCGCGGCACCATAGGGGGTGCCAGAGCCAAATCCGAGGAGCCTCATGGTAGGGTCCCGGAAGCCGTGTCGGCGCCCCGCTAGTCCTTCGGGCGGTTGTGGGCCTGAACAACCAGGAGTTTGCTATGCTACGCTCCGCCCCGGGAAGGGGCGTGAGTAGACGTTACCAACGGTCACGTGATCCTGGAAGAGAATCACTTGGACTGCAGCAAAGGTTGGGTTCGCCCCAATGCTGCCCGGCTCATCAGGCGGGCAGGCGGCCCAGTTGGTTGCCTGCCCTTGGATCGCCCATAAGATAACCCACCTATTACATAACGGTGTATGTAATAAACCTGCAGCATTTTGTACCCAATCAAACAGTCTGTGTGTGTGTTATTATTGGGTAATGTATTTTGTTGGAGGGGGGACTGAGGGGTGCCAATGGCGATACTATGGCAGAGGGTCGTCACTACTGTAAGCCCAGCTCTCTGGGGCCTGCCCCGCCCGGACTCCAGAGGTCGCCCTTGCGATAAGCTGGGATGCTCTGCTTGGAAGAGCAGCGCACATGTGCTACTCTGAGTCCACGGGGGTGTTAAAGCCCTCCTTTGTGGCCTTCGACTGTCAAGGGATAGTAAGGTAACCCCTGCAAAGTGCATAGGGGAGAGGGCCCGCCACCCCCGGAGCCAGTCAGGAGCTCTTAGTCAAGGGGCCCACCGCCCGTAAACAGTGCCTGAGGGTCCACCTCCCTCTCCCCCTGGAAGTTACCCCCGCCCATTGCTCCAGAGGGAGCAGCGGGGCTCTGGCTACGCCACGGTAGGGTCCCCCTCCCTCCCCCCTAGAACTTACCCGTGCCCCAGAGGGGGCAGCGGGGCTCTTGCTGCACCATGGTAGGGTCCCCCTCCCTCTCCTCTGGAAGTTACCCCCGCCCCGTGCCCCAGAGGGGCAGCGGGGCTCTTGCTGCGCCACGGTAGGGTTTCCTTCCCTCCCCCCTGGAAGTTACCCCCACCCCGTGCCCCAGAGGGGGCAGCGGGGCTCTAGGGTCCCTTCTCTGGTCCGGTCCTTTCTCTGCACGGATGCGCAGCGCTTCAGGGAGTCAAAGGTGAACCGAGGCTCGCGCGCACTAGTCATTGGGACGATTGGCAAAGTCCTGTCTTTTAATCTGTTCCCATAATAAAGGCATGCGTGGATATATTATAGGGTGCCTTAAAGAGCACGGATCCTGTCTCTTTCTCACGAGCTTCTGTTATGCTATGTTTTGCCTTTTACGTTCCCTGCCTGCAGGGCAAACCTCGCCTTCTGAGAGCTTTCTGCAGGAGTGAAGGGCTGAGCGCCTAGAGTCAGCCAGCCCCTGCTTCCCGCTGGCATTGACTGACGAAGGGGTGAGTGCCGCTGTGCGCTCTCTCCCCAGTCATCAGTGTGCAGCAGTCTGACCTGTCACTGATGGTGTGGTCACCGGATCACAAGCTGGTCACTGACATTCTTCTGGCATTAGAAGAGACTCCGTATCTCTTTGTGATCACACTCATAGCTGGGGGATCCTTTGGGGATCTGTTAAATGACAGTCCGGGAACGCAGATGCATGCCCTCACTTCCCAGCTCGTGACACTTCTTCACAGCCTCAGAAGCGGGGTTCACACGCATCCCTGGAGCCAGTAGGAGGCAGCCTCGTGTCTCCACAGGTCACACTTGCTGATGTCTCCATGTCCTGCACAATGCTTGGCACACAGCACGTCACACAGCACGTCACACACTTCTATCAGTCAATGTTCAGGACACGCTCAGGGGTTTTCCACCTGGTCTAATGCGGGCTGACCGACTCGTCCCCGCAGGGGACCCTCATAAGTTTTTTTTTTTTTTAAGTTTAAGTTTATTATGTTTTGGCTCTCAAAGAGGGCCACATAAAATAAAGACACAATTATACAACAATACTTACAATAAAATCACAGACAAACAGATGAGAAGAAGATACATCATATACACTGGTCTGACAATTGACAGATATTTCTCTATATTTCATTCAATAAATATTTAAAAAACCTTTAAAAAAGTTAAAAACTTTAAAACAGAACATTTCATTTGGAGGACAGTAAAGTGCATGAAAAAAAGTGTTTACATTTAAAATTCCTAATTGTAAACAGATAGGTTTCAACCATTTGTAACGCAATGGGCGTAAAACAGGACAGATAAACAGAACGTGATTACGATCCTGTACAGCATTATGACAAAGATTACATATAGGAGATACACCATACCATTTAGCTAAAAGTGGATTTAGTGGAAGCAAATCTTGTCTTAACAGGTACCAAAACCTACGGACTCTGTGGGGGATATTCCATGTGAGGTATTGTTGTGGCAGCTTTAATGTATATGTGTTTAAAAGAAGTTGCCTTTCCGATTTTCCTTGTTGGGCAATCATATCCAATTTATAACTGAGCTCCCAAGATGCACTTTTTAATTTAGATTTTAGTTCGGAGGGAGTAAGTAGGAACAGAGTACTTACATCCAGCTCTAACAGAATTACTGCTTCTCTAAAGTTTTTTACTAACAGGGAAAACTCATTGAAACTGCCCAGAAGCTCATTTTTTATGGCTTCCCGTAAGGAATCCTTTTTACCTCTAGCTATGCAAGCTACCCACCTTACCAGAGCTATCAGCCCCTGTACCCAACAACTTCTGAGTCCGAACTCCAATCTACATGAGGATACAGAACAAGCTGTATTAATGGAAGTAATTCTTCTTAATATCTTTCCTTCCATTCTATGTAAAAATCCCCAGTGTTTTAACTCTACTAATTCTAACCCATACAATAAAGTTGCAGGGATCTTTGCCCTAAATACCTCCATAAATAGTGTAAGGTGTCTCTTCCCTGTAGCCTTGTACAAGGAGCATAATCCCATACCATGGGCTAATGCTTTACGCGAGTTATGATCTGTATGGAGTTTCTCACTTAAGTTTGCCGATATTATTTTACCCAAAAAGGTGTAGGTTTTTACCACCTCTAGCTTATGTCCGCCTATGGCCCATCCGTAATTTACAGACCTACATTTTTTCTTTCCAAAAATACACATGATTTTACTTTTCGAAGCATTAATCTTCATGAAATTTGCTTCTGCAAATTGATTTAATGCACATAAGCGGTTAGACAAGCCCTTCGGAGTTAAATCTAATATGAGGATATCATCTGCATACATTAGAATTGATACAGGAGATCCTCCAATTATCGGGGCTATCCCACCGCACACTGAAATGGAAGAAGGAAGGTCTGCCGTATAGAGAGAAAACAATATAGGGGCCAATATGCACCCTTGTTTTAGCCCATTAGGTGAGGGGATAGATTGAGACAAACCTCTTTCTCCACCTTGTAATACCTTACACCACGTGTTCGAGTGGAGGGCTTTTACAAGTTCGAGCAAATATAACGGCATCCCTAGAATAGCGAGTTTTCTCCACAGGGTTGGTCGGTCGACCTTATCAAACGCTGTGGAGAAATCAATGAATGCCGCATATATTCCACCACCGCGAACACGTACATATTTATCGACAATCACCTGTAATGCTGTTAAGTTATCAAGTGTACCATGCTCTTTACGAAATCCAGTTTGTTCCAAAGGTAGGATGTCATTCGCTTCCATCCATTCGGAGATTAAAATCAAAAGACATTTTGCAAAAATTTTCCCTATCGAATCTAAAAGAGCAATTAAACGATAGTTCCCAGGGCTATCCCGCTCTCCTTTTTTGAATATCGGGATTAATATACTTCCCCTCCACGAATTAGGGACTGATCTCAGTAAAAAGCACGCACGGAATACTGGAAGGAGAATCCTACTCCAGGATGTAACGTCTTGCTTTATTATAGACATGGGCAGCTCATCCGGGCCCATAGCTCCGGACGCACTCATACTCTTTATCACCGAAGCGATCGTTTTCTCAGATGGGAGCTCTATAATAGGCTGACTATTTAGGGCTAAATCCCAGCTATCCCCCTCTACATTATTAGAAGCATACAAACTGGATATAAATGATATCCAGACATTTTCGGCAATAGAGATAGGGATAGGGGAAGTTCTTACCCCACATCCCTTCCCTATTAGGGTCCAGAATTCTCTAGATTTATTAAAGGCCGATGCCTCTCTTAACCTGATCCAGAGAGAATCTTCTTTTTCTCTTTTTAATTTGATTCTAAGTCTAGCTCGCCTTCTTCTTAATAAGGCTATCTTATACTCATTTTCCTTAGTTCTACTAATGAACTGTTGCCTTACGAGTTTATTTATTTCCTTATTTAGGGGTAATAATAAACTAGGAGGGAGATATGGCTTTTTAGGTTTACTTAATTTCCTAGCTCTCATGGTAAGGGTTTCCTTAAGAGTTTCAAAACATGAAAATTCCCTACCCTGCCAATCATCTAGATCAAGTAAGGTTTGGGCAAGAATATTTTGTACGTCTTTCATAGTGGAAGGGTCCCAGAAACACCTTCCAGACTTGCAATGAATTGAAACACCTTTATTAATTATAGACCATGATTCAGTATCTGGGGAGGGCGGCCCCTTTAGTGCCACAGGATGGCACACTGGACAGCCTAGTGTCCGGGGACCCCTTCGGGGTACCGTGCGTCACTTCTGGCCGAGGTGGGGGACGGGGAGAGGTATAAGTTCCTCCCCCGCCCACCTGGCGGCCTCTTTGTCCATCACCCTGACGCTGTTTCCCTCCCTACCGTGTAAGTGATCTTGAGGGCCCGCAACCAAACCAGTGCAACATGGGTTAGGTTCAGAGACAGAAATGGCCACTGATCATCAGAAAGTGGCAGGGCTATTCGGAACCAATGTAAAGGGACACAGAGAGTTCTGGCAGGACTTCTTGTCTGGGTTATGCAGGAAGAACTGCTAAAACAGCTTGGGCTCTACATGTTTCCAGGCATTGTGTCTGTGCACACCCATAGGTTTTCCAGCTAGGGGACGCACCACACATTTCCAGGTAATAGGAGCAGTTAGTACCAATGCATCTAAGCTCAAGTTAAATGAAGGGGCTTTTAACTCTGTATTTGACTTGCGATGCTTCAAAGACATGCGGTTAAATGTGAGGCTAGACTACCTTTATAAACTCATGGGCAGACTGCAGCACGGTTGGTATTCACCGTACTGCTCAAACCTGTCAGTACAGAGCTGCTTGAACTATGAACCGACAAATTTAACTTTGCCCACATTAACTTAAGTTGTATCACAACATCACCATTTCCTTGGACTCAGGGCCACTGGCATTATGGTGAGGCGGCAGCAAGTTGCACAAACCTTGGGGCCTGCAGTAGCCTCTCATATACCTCCTCCATTGTGGCCCACACTTGGTCCATTCAGCGATGACTCCACTGTTGGTCTGGCTGATACAACTAAGCCTTTATTTGTTTGATCTCTTTGGATTTAACGGTTTGTTTAATTTCTGTTGCCCAGAACAACTGTTTCCGAAAACCAAACACGGTTTTAATATCTTTCTGTCATGGCAATCCACCTTTGTCGCACAAGGGGGAGGGACACTTACATTTTCTCCCCATCTAGGTAGTTGCGGGGTACGCACTTGTCAATTTTGTAACTGGTTTAACCCCACAAGGTGAGAAAGTCAAGTCTGGACTTCCGGAAGTGCGGCTGGCCCGCCACTTCTATTTCCAGCAGCAAGTTCACAGGTGCTCAATCTGACGGGGGGTTTCTGGTGCGCGGCACCATCCCTCAATTGTCACCACTGGCGCCTCAGACAGTCGGCCACTAAGTGGCACTGTCTGGCTTTCAGAGAGGACCACTACAACAGGCACTGAGTAAGTCAAGATCATTGGTGACTATTGCCTTTGGATTTAACGGTTGTTTCAATTTCTGTTGCACAGAAAACATGGGACACATATTGGCACGTTATGGCCATATAGGGTTGTGTCTTAGCAGGAGGGCCTGCGATTGGTTTGACTGGTTTTACTTGTAGAGTCCGGATGTGGGCAGGCAAATACAACAGTCTAAAACGCAACAGCAGAGGTTCACACGCAGTGGAGGGCCCTTGGCTAGGTGCGCTAGTAATCTTTCTACCTGAGACAGTATTTATTTAGTGGTTATTCAGGTACTAAGGGGGGAGATCTTAGGCAGTTTTTACATGCCGGGAAGTACGTAGTGATGAAGTAATAGCGTCCCGAGTTGCGCAACATGATATATACATTTGGATAGGGTGCTTGTTAGAAGCTGCCTTGGATCCAACGAGTGCCCAAATGGGGCGACTGGTCAAGAGACAAACATGAATAGTTACTCTGCACGGTGTACTAGAAGGGATGTTGTCTAAGCAGGTCTCAAACTAGCCTTAAACGCATGAGGGAGACAATTAGTGACATGCCTCAAGCGGTAAACCTTGTGTTAAAGGGATGGGATGCCGAGGGAGATAGCTCGGTCGGCTTCCACAGGCAGGCGATTTCCCCAGGGGCTTAGCTAAGCTTGCGGCCTAGCAGACGGCTTGTCCAACTAATGTGATAATGTTAAGGGTTGCAAGCATGCACCAAGAGATGGATCCTCGAGACCATCCAGGACAGACAAAAACACCCGTCCTATAGCCAGGGAGCCAGGCATTTGCGGAAGCTCCCAGCTAACTAGTGGGTTGCGGTGCAATAAGCTGAGAGGAACATGAGGTCAGAGCATAATTTGGCTTCAATGATTGAAGAATGATTGTTTTGGCGTTCACACTGCTCAAGAAGGGCCAAGTATTTGTTCATGTGGTTCCCCCTTTTACACAGCAAGTACACGAGGACGCCCGTGCTTATGTCACATATCCCATGGTACGATAGTCACCAAAGGGGGGGAACGGCCATGGACAGGCCTTGCCAGGACAGGGATGGCCAATCACGCTAACTGGAGCCTGTAGGGGAGATACATGTTAGAAACAGAGACTGGGGTGTGCTGGGCCCAAAACCCCTCACCAAAGCTGCGGGGGCATCAGGCTGTCAGGTGTCTTTGAGGGACGGGCAAGGGCAT
This sequence comes from Triturus cristatus, assembly GCF_964204655.1. Taxonomy (NCBI): domain Eukaryota; kingdom Metazoa; phylum Chordata; class Amphibia; order Caudata; family Salamandridae; genus Triturus; species Triturus cristatus. Next base: position 1,277,304,611 of record NC_140592.1, on the reverse strand, counting down.
TAAAGGCCCGTAGTGCATGACACAGCATTTGCAGGGCCGCAAAAGGGTCCCAGCGGATCCACCAAAGGGACCACAGCGAAACATGTGACACAAAATCTTGTAGTCCGACACCATTACTGGTGTAAGTATCAAGGGTCACAGGTGGATAGCAGGGACCGGGCATCTGTGACCGGTTGAAGGTTCAGCAAGCAGGGTAGGCTGTGTAAGTTGTCACTTCACGAAAGGGTGCAGTGTCTAATAAACGGGCACCATACACTTATTCCCTCAAACCTGTTGTGACACCATTGTAATGTGAACCAGTGATAAATTGAAAAGAACTGTGAAATTGTCTGGTCAATGTGGCGAAGTAATGCACCCTAGAAGAAGACCACGAAGACCACACGGTGCAAATAAGCAACCAGTTGGGGACAGGTGAACTTCAGTGGTCTGAAATCACCCCCGTCTCCCGTGGCATGGAGCTCGGTCGGGAGAGGCGATGGAGCCTGCGCGCAGGAGGTTCATCTGCGCTATGCGTAAATTCACTGAGCAGAGGAGATTTGGCTTCATTAGACATGGGTGCTACATGCCAAATTCACAGGGTGTTTAGAGGACGATGGGATACATCTGTCCAGTATAAGCATGGACCTGTTTCTTGCTGGATAGGAGAGAGGCCCTAGAAATAGCGGGATGTAAGTAGGAATGCCGGCCTTGGTGGAGGGCCCTGGCTGCTACGGTCGCCACACCCAGGGCTGTGGCGGAGTTACAGGGCGATCCAGAGGCGGAAAGGTACTCAGGGGTACCCTCTTCAGGAGCACAAAGGGTGCTGAGGCCTAATATCCCCAGGACGTCTGTGCGTTGGACCCTGGGGTGCGACGGCACCCCATCTGTCCTACGGGCAGTTAGAAACCTGTACAACCGGGGCTCGCTTGAATGCTCCGCCCCTCGTAGGAGGGGGGCATGAGTAAGAGGGTGGACCGATGGTTCACCGGAATACAGGAGGAGCTATCCCCTCACCACAACCGCTAAGCACCGATTGGCTAAGGCCACGATGCGAGTTGGCCCATCAGGTGGTAGGACGCGAGGGGCAGCTTGCCTTTGGATCGCCTGTAAGATAACCCACCATGTTGGCATATTTTGTATGATAATAAACCTGCAGCAATTTTTCCCGCCAAAAAGTTGTCTTGTCTGCTTATTTATGTTACATGTATGCTGCTGCGGGAGGGCTGGTGAGTGTGGCCGATATTGGCACTAAGCTCTGTGAGAGGGAGGGTTCGGAAGTGATCACACTCTTTATGTAAAAGCTCTGACCTGCACGCGTCTTCCGTGCACCTCTGTACTCTGGATGTCCCTCATACAGCCACCCTAGATCTTGTTCTTGCTTTCATCTCTTCTCATGTTTTCTGTTCTTCTCTATCTCTGTCTGGTGGTCTTTGTGCTCCTCTTTCACTCTTCTTTTGACTTTATTTGCTCGTAATGGGTCACGACTCCCCCATCCAAATCACAGTACTCTCCGTTCTATTCCAGATACAACATCGCGTCTTATAAGCGGTATCTCTTTAAATAAAGCAGTCCTATTGTCAAAGGGTCCTCACAAAAACATATAAGGCAAGCCTATTAGCTTTGTCAAGGACTCACCACATAAAAGACCAACAGCATCACGTCAAAAACTCATTATTATATCCCCACGATCAATAACCATGTTGAAATGCAATCATTATTGCCAATCATTAAAAAGATCACTGTTTGCAATATATTGTCAATATATAATTTAAATTCATCATGACATGTGTCGGAACCTTACTTTAACTACCTTTAGGCCACAGAACATGTAGCCATAGAAACAACCACTTAAGGTCACTGCACTTCCAGACTGCAAAACAAAAGTTGCTGCTTAATGAGGCAGAAACAGCAATGGGGTCAGAGTCCAAGACCCCAGAAAATAAGGGTCACTTTTAAATATTACTCCCGGGGGCTGCTGCAACTCCTGCAGCCCCTCCAACACTCCTTAAATTCATTGGTGTTGTCCCTGACATCCTGGGCCTACCACCAGCAATGAAACAACATTCACATCAAGCCCAAGGCATTATGTGGCGCTCCCTTCGCGGACCAATGAAGATTTGAGTAGTGGCTCTCCCACTGTGTCTTCCTTTTCTTTTTTTTCTTCTTTTAAAGGGGGTGCCCAGTCCCACCTGCGACACCCTCAAGGCATAATACCGAACTACTCATCCTAAGACCCACCCCCTCAGCCTCGGACAACTCCTATTGGACCGCCACTCTGGGAACCCCATCCCACCCCCCCCCCGGACCGTGCATGCAACCTCAGCATTATACTGGACTCCTCGCTCACAATGAACTGCCAGTTCAATGCCGTACCCTCTTCCTGTTTCCACACACTCCACCTGCTCTGAAAGACCTTCAGATGGACACCACAAAACCCAGAAAGACGGTCACCCACACACGCATCACCAGCAGACTCGACTACGGCAATGCACTCTATGCCGGTGTCACACAGAACCAGCTCGAAGACTACAGAACGTCCAAAACCCTGCAGCTAAACTGGCCCTTGACGTACCACGCTGCACCCACGTCACGCAACACCTCCAACAACTCCACTGGCTCCCAGTCAACAAGAGAATCACCTTCAAGCTCCTCATACATGCCTACAAAGCTCTCCATGACGCAAGACCTGCATCTCCGAACCACCGCCTCTCATTTCACATACCCTACAGAGAACTTCGCTCCACCCAACTGGCCCTGGCCACCTTCCCACGGATTCACAAGGCCAGAACCAGAGAAAGATCCTTCTCCTATCTCACCGTCATGACCTGGAACACCCGACCTCTCTCCCTACAGCAATCCCCCTCACTGCCTCAATTCAGGAAGGACCTCAAGATCTGGCTCTTCGACTGACCCTCCACATCCGATGGATCAGCAGCCCCCTCTCCACCTCACAGCGCATTGAGACCTACATGTGTTAGTAGCCAAGATTTACAAACCCCTGATTGATTTATTGATTGATCGATATTTCAATGTAAGGACATGTTCAGCATGAATTTCTACATGCCCTTCTTTTAAATATCTGCGCCCTGCCTTTATGGGCAATAAGGCCAACGTATGGGTGACTTTAATATTTAAAGAGAAGGCTTAGACCTGTCAAAAGAGGTATTTTGACAGGTCAGATTTTCAGTTTAAAACTGCCACAGGCAGCTACCAGGCTGCACCAGACTGTAGCCTCTCACGTGCAGCCTGCCCCCGTGTGCACATGCATGTGCACCCATGCTCACATGTAAACAACCCAGTGCCCCTTACCTTAGCTGCGTCGCAGGGGCCTTATCCTAAAGGCTGGCACTGGCCGTGGACATCACTGCGAGTGAGACTCAGGTGGGCAGACTCATCATAGAAAGGGCCCAAACGCGATTGAGCAAAAGCCAAAGGTTCGGGTGCCCTAACTGGGCGGAACTCGTTACCAATGCTGGGTCTCCCGCTCTTTGGCCTCAGCACATGGCAGAGTTGTGTGATCTGTCGCTGAGGCGTTTCTCTTGTTGCCTGAGGGTGCAAGTCTCCGAACGCCTGACTAGAGTCTTCTTGGAATGTGCTGCTGGCGCAAATGGACCCAGAGCTGATCCTTTGTTTTGTCGGCACCTCGATCATGCCACTGATGCGCAGCAGCGCTAGGAGTGCCTTTTATTCTAGAACATTCTTTTCTCTGTGATTTGAAGGTGAATCCCGACCCTCACTTTTATCAGGCTAAAATTCCATACCAGGGAATCCTTTAGAAAAAATAGCTTTATGTTGTTAACTGAACATATTTACTTCCCAATCATTCGAGGAAGAAATTCACTTCCTGTTAAATTAATTTCCAGTTTAGGTTGAATGCCTTCTCGGCATATAAAAAGGGACACGGCATCTAACTAGATGCACAGTAGCCTGGCTCCCCCTGCTGGTTAAAAGAGACAGAGCAGTTAACTGGATGCATCGCAGCACGGCTCCCCCTGCTGGTTAAAAGAGACAGAGCAGTTAACTGGATGCATCGCAGCACGGCTCCCCCTGCTGGTTAAAAGAGACAGAGCAGCTAACTGGATGCATCGCAGCACGGCTCCCCCTGCTGGTTAAAAGAGACAGAGCAGTTAACTGGATGCATCGCAGCACAGCTTCCCCTGCTGGTTAAAAGAGACAGAGCAGCTAACTGGATGCATCGCAGCACAGCTCCCCCTGCTGGTTAAAAAATGACAGAGCATCTAGCTGGATGCATCGCAGCACGGCTCCCCCGGCTGGTTAAAAGAGACAGAGCAGCTAACTGGATGCATCGCAGCACGGCTCCCCCTGCTGGTTAAAAGAGACAGAGCAGCTTACTGGATGCATCGCAGCACGGCTCCCCCTGCTGGTTAAAAGAGACAGAGCAGCTAACTGGATGCATCGCAGCACGGCTCCCCCTGCTGGTTAAAATAGACAGAGCAGCTAACTGGATGCATCGCAGCACAGCTTCCCCTGCTGGTTAAAAGAGACAGAGCAGTTAACTGGATGCATCGCAGCACGGCTCCCCCTGCTGGTTAAAAGAGACAGAGCAGCTAACTGGATGCATCGCAGCACGGCTCCCCCTGCTGGTTAAAAGAGACAGAGCAGCTAACTGGATGCATCGCAGCACGGCTCCCCCTGCTGGTTAAAAGAGACAGAGCAGTTAACTGGATGCATCGCAGCACGGCTCCCCCTGCTGGTTAAAAGAGACAGAGCAGTTAACTGGATGCATCGCAGCACGGCTCCCCCTGCTGGTTAAAAGAGACAGAGCAGTTAACTGGATGCATCGCAGCACAGCTTCCCCTGCTGGTTAAAAGAGACAGAGCAGTTAACTGGATGCATCGCAGCACGGCTCCCCCTGCTGGTTAAAAGAGACAGAGCAGCTAACTGGATGCATCGCAGCACGGCTTCCCCTGCTGGTTAAAAGAGACAGAGCAGTTAACTGGATGCATCGCAGCACGGCTCCCCCTGCTGGTTAAAAGAGACAGAGCAGCTAACTGGATGCATCGCAGCACGGCTCCCCCTGCTGGTTAAAAGAGACAGAGCAGCTAACTGGATGCATCGCAGCACGGCTCCCCCTGCTGGTTAAAAGAGACAGAGCAGCTAACTGGATGCATCGCAGCACGGCTCCCCCTGCTGGTTAAAAGAGACAGAGCAGTTAACTGGATGCATCGCAGCACGGCTCCCCCTGCTGGTTAAAAGAGACAGAGCAGCTAACTGGATGCATCGCAGCACAGCTTCCCCTGCTGGTTAAAAGAGACAGAGCAGTTAACTGGATGCATCGCAGCACGGCTCCCCCTGCTGCTTAAAAGAGACAGAGCAGCTAACTGGATGCATCGCAGCACGGCTCCCCCTGCTGGTTAAAAGAGACAGAGCAGCTAACTGGATGCATCGCAGCACGGCTCCCCCTGCTGGTTAAAAGAGACAGAGCAGTTAACTGGATGCATCGCAGCACGGCTCCCCCTGCTGGTTAAAAGAGACAGAGCAGCTAACTGGATGCATCGCAGCACAGCTTCCCCTGCTGGTTAAAAGAGACAGAGCAGTTAACTGGATGCATCGCAGCACGGCTCCCCCTGCTGGTTAAAAGAGACAGAGCAGTTAACTGGATGCATCGCAGCACGGCTCCCCCTGCTGGTTAAAAGAGACAGAGCAGTTAACTGGATGCATCGCAGCACAGCTTCCCCTGCTGGTTAAAAGAGACAGAGCAGCTAACTGGATGCATCGCAGCACAGCTCCCCCTGCTGGTTAAAAAATGACAGAGCATCTAGCTGGATGCATCGCAGCACGGCTCCCCCGGCTGGTTAAAAGAGACAGAGCAGCTAACTGGATGCATCGCAGCACGGCTCCCCCTGCTGGTTAAAAGAGACAGAGCAGCTAACTGGATGCATCGCAGCACGGCTCCCCCTGCTGGTTAAAAGAGACAGAGCAGCTAACTGGATGCATCGCAGCACGGCTCCCCCTGCTGGTTAAAAGAGACAGAGCAGTTAACTGGATGCATCGCAGCACGGCTCCCCCTGCTGGTTAAAAGAGACAGAGCAGTTAACTGGATGCATCGCAGCACGGCTCCCCCTGCTGGTTAAAAGAGACAGAGCAGCTAACTGGATGCATCGCAGCACAGCTTCCCCTGCTGGTTAAAAGAGACAGAGCAGTTAACTGGATGCATCGCAGCACGGCTCCCCCTGCTGGTTAAAAGAGACAGAGCAGTTAACTGGATGCATCGCAGCACGGCTCCCCCTGCTGGTTAAAAGAGACAGAGCAGTTAACTGGATGCATCGCAGCACAGCTTCCCCTGCTGGTTAAAAGAGACAGAGCAGCTAACTGGATGCATCGCAGCACAGCTCCCCCTGCTGGTTAAAAAATGACAGAGCATCTAGCTGGATGCATCGCAGCACGGCTCCCCCGGCTGGTTAAAAGAGACAGAGCAGCTAACTGGATGCATCGCAGCACGGCTCCCCCTGCTGGTTAAAAGAGACAGAGCAGCTAACTGGATGCATCGCAGCACGGCTCCCCCTGCTGGTTAAAAGAGACAGAGCAGCTAACTGGATTCATCGCAGCACGGCTCCCCCTGCTGGTTAAAAGAGACAGAGCAGCTAACTGGATGCATCGCAGCACGGCTCCCCCTGCTGGTTAAAAGAGACAGAGCAGTTAACTGGATGCATCGCAGCACGGCTCCCCCTGCTGGTTAAAAGAGACAGAGCAGCTAACTGGATGCATCGCAGCACAGCTTCCCCTGCTGGTTAAAAGAGACAGAGCAGTTAACTGGATGCATCGCAGCACGGCTCCCCCTGCTGGTTAAAAGAGACAGAGCAGCTAACTGGATGCATCGCAGCACGGCTCCCCCTGCTGGTTAAAAGAGACAGAGCAGCTAACTGGATGCATCGCAGCACGGCTCCCCCTGCTGGTTAAAAGAGACAGAGCAGTTAACTGGATGCATCGCAGCACGGCTCCCCCTGCTGGTTAAAAGAGACAGAGCAGTTAACTGGATGCATCGCAGCACGGCTCCCCCTGCTGGTTAAAAGAGACAGAGCAGTTAACTGGATGCATCGCAGCACAGCTTCCCCTGCTGGTTAAAAGAGACAGAGCAGTTAACTGGATGCATCGCAGCACGGCTCCCCCTGCTGGTTAAAAGAGACAGAGCAGCTAACTGGATGCATCGCAGCATGGCTCCCCTGCTGGTTAAAAGAGACAGAGCAGTTAACTGGATGCATCGCAGCACGGCTCCCCCTGCTGGTTAAAAGAGACAGAGCAGCTAACTGGATGCATCGCAGCACGGCTCCCCCTGCTGGTTAAAAGAGACAGAGCAGCTAACTGGATGCATCGCAGCACGGCTCCCCCTGCTGGTTAAAAGAGACAGAGCAGCTAACTGGATGCATCGCAGCACGGCTCCCCCTGCTGGTTAAAAGAGACAGAGCAGTTAACTGGATGCATCGCAGCACGGCTCCCCCTGCTGGTTAAAAGAGACAGAGCAGCTAACTGGATGCATCGCAGCACAGCTTCCCCTGCTGGTTAAAAGAGACAGAGCAGTTAACTGGATGCATCGCAGCACGGCTCCCCCTGCTGGTTAAAAGAGACAGAGCAGCTAACTGGATGCATCGCAGCACGGCTCCCCCTGCTGGTTAAAAGAGACAGAGCAGCTAACTGGATGCATCGCAGCACGGCTCCCCCTGCTGGTTAAAAGAGACAGAGCAGTTAACTCGATGCATCGCAGCACGGCTCCCCCTGCTGGTTAAAAGAGACAGAGCAGTTAACTGGATGCATCGCAGCACGGCTCCCCCTGCTGGTTAAAAGAGACAGAGCAGTTAACTGGATGCATCGCAGCACAGCTTCCCCTGCTGGTTAAAAGAGACAGAGCAGTTAACTGGATGCATCGCAGCACGGCTCCCCCTGCTGGTTAAAAGAGACAGAGCAGCTAACTGGATGCATCGCAGCACGGCTCCCCCTGCTGGTTAAAAGAGACAGAGCAGCTAACTGGATGCATCGCAGCACGGCTCCCCCTGCTGGTTAAAAGAGACAGAGCAGTTAACTGGATGCATCGCAGCACGGCTCCCCCTGCTGGTTAAAAGAGACAGAGCAGTTAACTGGATGCATCGCAGCACAGCTTCCCCTGCTGGTTAAAAGAGACAGAGCAGTTAACTGGATGCATCGCAGCACGGCTCCCCCTGCTGGTTAAAAGAGACAGAGCAGCTAACTGGATGCATCGCAGCACGGCTCCCCTGCTGCTTAAGAGACACAAAGCAGCTAACCGAATGAATCGCAGCGTGGCTCTCCTGCTGGTTAAAAGAGGCAGGGCGGGGGGGAGTGGCTTAGCCGGCATGCAAGATGGCACCCTGATCCCAGAGCTCCGCCGCACCGGATCGTTCACGGACCTCTCACGGCATCTTAAGGAGGTGCAGACAACAGCACTGAGTGGGAAGAGATGGCAGAAGTTGCCGTAACATCTGGCTGGTAACTTTCTTTGTGCTGCAAGCACTTTTGACTCAGTTTTACCACCGCAACCTCTTTCCTTCATGAAGCAGCCGCCATTTTGAGAACCTAGGGGCATATTATCAAGGTCCGGCGTTAAAATTATCGCCGCTTTATCGGCAGAAAACTGCCGCTAAAGCGGCGATAATGGGCTTGATAATAAAATATGCCGCAGAGAATTCCCATAGAAGCCCATGTTGACACCAGAACATGTGCTTCTATGGGAATTCTCCAGTCTTTTTGTTTTTTGTGTTGTCACCACCCCAGTTCCTTTTCTGTTCCCCTACAGGCATGTTTTTTCTTTTTCAGTCGTCTTGTCTGGACTTGTCCTGTCCTCTCTTCTTACTCTTTCTCCTCCCTCTACTCCTCCCTTCTCCTTTTCCTTTTTGTCCTCATCTTTACTTCTGATTGTATTCTAATACTGTATTTCCTCTTCTTCATACTACTTGCTGAACTTCTTATATATGCCTCATTACTCTTAAATACTGTTTTTCTTGATTGTATATAATTCAGAGTAATTACATGGAAGATTAAAGGATCTCTTAATCCGATTAAGCGACAGAGTCTTGTCCCACCCCGGCAGAGCTAATCCTGCTTTGGTGCTTCTTCAAGAAACTCACCTTACACAGAACGAAGCTTTGAAATGTAAGCGGGCCTGGGCTGGCAATGTGTATGCTTCCCCGTCAATAAATAAGAAAAATAAGGCTGTGATACTGGTTAAAAAATCTCTAAATGTTAAAATGGTTTCTCAACAAACAGATGACATCGGTAGATGGATTATTGTAAAGATTATCATAGAAAATATCCCCCTCACTCTTATTATTTTTTATACCCACACACAACATGATACTACTTTTTGGCCTACCATTGCACAGAGGTGTACACAAGTTCATGACTCTTACTTTATATTAAGAGGGGACTGTTATCAAATAATGGACCCGTTTTTACATAGGCAATCCCCAGGTCGTTTTTCAGCCCAGAAAAAGCATAAACAATTTCACAAAGGAGCTGTCAGAGATGCCGTCAGAGAAGCTGTCAGAGAACCTGTCAGAGAAGCTTTCAGAGAAGCCGTCAGAGGACTTGTCTGAGAAGTCATCGGAGAATCTGTCAGAAAAGCAGTCAGAGAAGCTGTCGGAGAACCCGTCATAGAACCTGTCAGAGAAGCTGTCGGAGAACCTGTCGGAGAATCTCTCAGAGAAGCTGTCAGAGAAGCTGTGTGAGAACTCATCAGAGCACCTTTCAGAGAAGCCGTCAGAGCAGCTGTCAGAGAACCTGTCATACAAGCCGTCATCGACCAGTGGTGTGTGGAGCCTCCCTCTGCATCCTGAAATCAGCACAGACACAAGTATTAGTGTTTTGCAATAAACTCATAAATATTATGTGCAAATCTCCTACAAGTGATGTTAGTTAGAATGGTCACCATAATTCTTAGCAACTCAGCCAAGAAACTGGATAAAAGGGTGAACATCAGACTTGTCCCACTCATATTTCACCCCCTAAACAATGAGTCCAAACCCTCCCTACTTTACGATTGGCTGACAGCTGATTCTAGCAGAATATGTGATTCCAGACCATGTTAAGGCCCAGCAAGTAGTTGACTCCACCAGGCCCCCTCTGCCAGCATCTCTAGTGACCTGTGCATCTGGGCCGCAGCACCTCATCACAGGTACCTTTACACCTTTCTCCCCTTATGATGTATGGAGTGGGGGTGGCTGCTCCCACCCAGCTCCTGTGCTTGCTGCAAAGGGCGCTGAAATAAAGCCTCAGTTCCGACCTCAGGATGAGCACTCCAGATGCAGCTGTTGGGTCCTTCCAGGTCCTCGGTATGGGGCCACACAAGACAAAGGGATTCCCACTATTGTGAAATATAAAATGCTGCAAAGGCTGGAAAACCCCCTTCTCCGGCTTGTTAATTTGAGCAAGAGAAAATGATGTGTCCATTGAGGTCATGCCATTGATGGGTCTGCGTAAAGCTGGGGGGCTCATGTTAGCACTGTCTTTGGGTCCCAGAATGTCTTTCATGCACCCCTACACATTCGGGGGAATATTTATCAATCTTTCACGCAGTGCAGCGCATCAAGCCTCCTTGCTGCCCCGCATGAAGGGGCTGGAATGGCCCCTATTTAACATTATACGGTGCATTGCTGCCCTTTCCGAGCGCTGGCGCACTGTGTTCTACCTAGCGCCGATGCAGGCACCCTCGCACCATGGTGCTAGGGTGCCTGCGTTGTAGGCTGCATTGTTTTTGTGCAAGAAGTGGCACCTTTCTGCACAAAAACAATCCTCAGAGGCATTTTCCTCCTTTTGTGTGTGATGCAGAATGGAACACACATGGAATGAGTTAAAAAAAAAGGAGAAATATAGATATTTCTCCTCATTACTCCTCACCTGGGGAGGTGTAGCATACTGATGCATTCCCAGGTCTACCAGTAATAGTAAATCTGTGGATGCACCAAAATCCATGAGTGGATGCATGGGAACACCCACGCGCCACCCATGGAACGCCTTCCTGAGGCAGAATAACGCAACGCAGCGATTTGCGCTGCGTTGCATTGCTCTAGATTTATCAAGCCACTCAAAGCCACATAAGACGGCCCGTGCTCCTTGATAAATCTTACTTAGGTTTTGCGTTGCCCTTGTGCCCCATTGCGTGGCAAAAAGACAACACAAAACCTTGATAGATATACCCCTTTGTGTCCAAACAATGACCAGATTAACAGACAGCCAAGCCTTGTGTTGTATGTAACACAATCTGCAGGCAGTTTAAAAATCTGGCAAATGTCACGCAAAGCTATGCAAAAAAGGAATGCAGCCTCACAGTGTGTAATTACGAAAGCAGAGGTGCATCTCATGGTCTTTGCAATTGTGGAAATATGGATTTTTCTGGTCAGTTATGTCCCCTATCTTGGACCCCAACGGTTCTATGTGCATGTTACAAGTACATGTATGTTCCCTCCAGTTCTAGTTATGAAGACGCAAACACATGTGCGTCCACCGCCAACATGTCCTTTGTCAGATCCGCCATGAATAGGCCGGATATTCCATTCTTAAGTATGAAAGGCCACCGGCTTTATATGGTTCACTTATGCCATTTTACAGTCCAGGCAAGTAGGCCCTGATTCTGTCATCGAACTCTTCTTGCCTTCTGCCTCTGAAAGCTCCAGTCTGAGCCTGCAACTGTGACCATGAACTTTGCCTCATTCTCTGCGCGGCTCACGAAGCCTGACATCAGCTTGCTGCCTGCCAAGAACTGTATTTCACCTTCGAAATTATCTGCTCCGTTCCCTGCCCGATGCATTCCTGTTTAGTAGTTTAAGTAAACATTCTTCCAGCTACCGAGCAAAGGCTCGGCTTCTCTGTCCTCATGCAAGTAATTCATAGCCCTGTTACCATGGAAGGTTTCTGCCCCTTGCATCTCATATAGACACTTAGACACTTAGATGCTTGTGCACGCACACACAGTCAGTATAGAATAGATTTTGTCCAAGAGACTTCCCTTTGTGGATAACATAGTTCTTTAAACATGGGATGTTAGATATGATTTGGGATTAGGTTGACTTGACCCTCCAGACTTCTTGTCTCCACATGTAGAGCTAAATGTCAAGTCCCCTTCACCCCCTAGTTGCACGTCAATCACACGTCATGCTGCTGCGCACGCATCTATGCCAAGTATAATCTTATAGATCCACCTATATATGACATCATAACCAATTATGTTCCTTTTTACTCCTCATTACGCCCATTTTCGGTTACGCAGGTGAATCGTCATCTTCCTTATCAATTGTTACGCCTACCGCATTCGCTTCATTGTATTGTATGTTCTATAAAAGTCATTTCTTGTCAATAATGTATGTACTTCACTTCCTGAACCTTCGTGGTGACGGAACTTGGAGCAACCGATTATAATCGATCATTGGAATAAAGCCCATTCCGAACCTCTAATACCACGGATTCTGCCTCTTATTTACTGAGCTGTTTTATTATGTTTCTGTACCAAATTAAGTCCCGGTAATTAAATTATTTACCACATGAATGGCGCCCGAACAGGGACACTTTCTCATCTCACGCGCCGGCGGTGAGTTGCAGGCCCGGTCTCCTGCCACAGCTGGACGGACAATAACGCGTACCAGCAGGATTTCCTGTATCTCCCTCCGGTCAAGCGGGGGCGACTGAGGCTGCGATCAACACCCAGACGAGGCGGTGAGAAGTGCGAAGTATCCCGACCAGAGCCTAGCTGAGAGAGCAAGATCCGAGGTATACAGAGGCCCACCAGTTTCCGAAGTCCCAAGTCGAGTCCAGTCTCCGCAGTGTTCGAGTCGAGTCCAGTCCGGTTCAAGTTCAGTCCAGTTTCCGAGGCCTTCCGTTTCCGAGCTACCCGGTGAGTACCATTACTGGGGAGGCTTTCTGACGTGCACATAGTTTGTGCCGGTCAAGACGGGTTTGGGTACACAAATCCGGTCTGCACTGTTTCAGCAGTGTATCTGTACTGTTTAGCAGTATATCAAGTATATAATTCAGTTAATGTCGAGTATTATGTTTAGTGATTTAAGTTTTCCTTAGATCATCATCATCATCGTTGCTCAGTTAAATGTTAAATGTTAAATGTTTTAAGTACGTTCTGCATATTGTGGTGTGAATGACTGTTCATTATCGTGTTTACTGTATTAAGTTTGTTTAAAACCAAGTATCAGATCAGTTCTCAATATGCCGCTCTTCTCGAAATTAAGACAGATCACAACAAGAAAAGGGGTACTCGAAGAAGCCGTTCCTATTCCTCCTAGGGACACTCCAGGGTACTTCATGTATCATAAACATGGCTTAGACGCTATATTATTTCTTGATTTATGGGTAGACTACACCAAGGAATTACCAGAAAGTCAGAGGTGGCCCGCAGCGGGGACCTGGGATGCAGAGTGCATCATGAAAGTCGAGGAAGAGTTATGGAAAAGGAAAGTCAGACAGTCACAGAAAGATGCCGTTGAGTTATGGCGTAAAGAATCTCATAGACGTACAGAAAAAGCACTCCGACAGGAAGAGAAGAATAAAGAGAGTTCAAATAAAGTTCGAGAAAATCTATTAATTGAGGAAGGTATCCGAGTGAAATCAGAACAAGTAGACAGACAAAGAAATGCCCTTATGAATGGTATGTATCCCCTTCTGGCCGAAGGATTACCTAAGGCTACTCCAGAGATACCGAAAGACTTGCCAACCCCATTATTTCCAATAAAGGTACATCCTAAGGGGCATCCTAGAACCGCAGAAGATGTTTTTCTTTCCTCATATTTAGATGACGCAGCTCCCGAGTATGCTAATTCCGCCCCACATAGACCGCCTGTCAGGGAGGTTCAACGCCAAGATCCGGTACCCGTATCTCTACAGCAACGAGTTCCGGCAAGCACATCTGTTTCTACATCTGTCCCTGCAGATACTTCTATAGCTGTGTCCACACCTATAGTTGCTGTATCGCGTTCAACTAATCCTTTCACGCCCGACACCCCAGATGGGGCTACGGGAGGTACTAGCAACATTTTTTCTACGCCACCCAGAATAAATAAACTTACTTTTCAAGAGTCAGGACATTCACGTACACCCAAACTCATAAATGCCCGCACGCTTAAGGAACTTCTTGTAGATTGTAGATATGACCCTGTGCCCGGCAAAGAGGACGAAATGACCCTGGCATCATTACGTATCAGACGAGCCGCGGTGTATCTAGGGAAGTTACCAGGAATGACTGCGCATCTAGATAATATATATCATTTTGTTCAAACAGGGCGAGATTCTGAAAGTATTAACAGAGCTATGGAATATCAGAAAGTGGAGATACAGGGGGAACTGTTACGTTTCCTCATAAATTGTGTGATCAGAAATCAAGACCGACCAGGGGTAGACCCGGAAGCAATGCAAATTCTTACAAGATGGAGCCAGAATATATCAGAAGGGAGACATGATAAGCAGAATTGTATAATAGCCATGTGCCGAAAGATCCGTAAAGAAATAGAACGCCTACACGAAGAGAGATTAGAGGCAGACCAGTTCGAACAAAGCGAGGAAGAAGGATCAGGACTGCCCACAGGACAGTCAGACACTATAGCCTATGTAGGTAGAGGAAGATCTTGTAATAGTAATAGATGTCTTATTGACCCGATACGTCCGATATGTCCAGACAATAACAGGAGTTTCCCAACACCCATAGTCCATATAAGGTCTAACGAGCATTCGTTCCAAGCAGCTGACAAATTACTCCGAGAACGAAGGGGTTATCATTTTCTCGATTCTATGGATGAACAAGAATTAGCCAGGTCAGCTGTCCATTGGGTTGACAGTCCCGGAAAATATAGTGATGATACAGTAGCACGCACATTTTTGAATCTCACCCCAGATGAACAGCGTTTAGCTGGGATTTATATGATTCAACAACTCCTTATACTATATCAGAGTCAGCATTCGGACCCTGGTCCCTTACCTGATATATTGACTGAATTACTCATGAATAGATGGAGAGGTTCAGGTACTAAATTAATTAAAGAAATACTAGAATCAAGAAAGCAATACATTCTTTTTGTATGTTCAGAACATGTTTCACTACCCATTAAGGAAAGAACCACGTATTACATGGACAGACAGAATCCTCTACGAGAAGTACACCCAATAAAGGGCGAGGACAATGAGTTTAAACGCGTATTTGTATACACGCCCATATCAAAAATAGAATTGTTAGAAATGAAGAAAGTGGTACCCAGTCATGACAAAGATCCAGCGGGTTTTCCCCGAGAAATTAAAGACATGTTACTCATGGGAGAGTATACCTATCCCGACATTATGACAATATTAAAGGTATTAATGCCTGCTGGCATTTATGAGAAACTCAGGGAAAAAGAGTGGGAGGTAGGAGACCAAAAGATAGAATGGTCAGTATTAGAAGCAGAAGAAAAGGCCCGAACTGCAGGAGCAGGACTTGGGGATAAAACTAAAGCACTACCAGGTTTATTAGTACAGGTACTGCCATGTTTATTAACTACGAAAAAGGAAGATTGGGGTACAATTTCAGCCTGTAAACAGAAGCAAGATGAAGACACTAGTGATTACTATGCCCGATTTGAAAAATGTTTTGGTATAAATAGTGGCATAAAAGCAAGTAGCGAATCATACCCACATCTGTTTGTAACAAAATTAGTAGAAAATGCCCTGCCCCAAGTAAAGAATAGAGTATTAAAATTCGAGAGTACCTGGCAAGGTAACACTCCATCACAAATGTTACAAATGTTACAGTACCATCACAATAGAATTAGAGAGGAACAAGAACATGAACACAGACGCATGAAAGACACGAAAATGAAAATGCTAGTTTCTCAGACAGTTCCAGCTGAAGGACATAAAAAGGGTATGACACATTCCGGTGATTCAGCAGGACCTGTAAAAGGGACATGCAATTATTGTAAAAAGCCAGGTCATTACGTACACGATTGTCCAGTTTTGAAACATAATATCGCCATAGGTAATACAAAAGAAAGACCACGGCCACCTAGACAGGATCAGAATGAACAAGGAGCTCCGCAGCACGCACAGTCCATGCCAGCTCCACCACAGTCTGTACAGTTTGTGCCAGCTGCACCAGCGCTGCCCGTTGCTGCCACACAAACCACGACACGACAACTGTACCAGACCGCACAGTACGACTATCCTGATTACCAACGATACGCATGAACCAGCCTAGAGAGGGAAGTTGACTTACCCCTTATCGAGATCCCTGTAGATCAAGAAGGACCTTATGTACATAGTGAATTGTTAGGCCAAGACAGAAAATTTTTACTCGATACAGGGGCAAGTCGAACGACCATAAAACGTAGTGAAGTTCCAGGGGCACCCCTCTCAGGCTCTCAGAATATTTCCCTTGGTTTTTCAGGAAAACCTATTGTTAATGAAGTGTCACAACCTCTTCCACTTACGATAGGACCTTTGACCCGAACTACCGATTTATTGCTTACTAAATCATGTCCAGAAAATCTGTTAGGAATAAAAACACTGAAAGCTCTAGGAGCCATAATATGTTGTTCTCCGGAAGGAGTAAGATTGTTTTTACGTGATTTTAAAGGTCACTAAGTATCTAGAGACATGGATCCCCGACTGCAGACTTTACCTACACATCTATGGGCACAAGGCCCTACCGATGTTGGTTGCATGAATATTACACCATATCGAGTCACATTAAAGGCAGGAGTGGTACTACCACGAATGCGACAATACAAGTTACCCCCAGATGCTGTAGTGGCTTTGCTGCAAATCATTGACGAGCTCATTGCCCAAGGAGTAGTTGTGGAAACAGACTCCAATGTATGTAATTCACCAATAATTCCGATTCTTAAACGAACAGATCCAAAGGCCCTGCCAGTATATCGATTGGTTATTGATCTGCGCGAATTAAACAAGTGCATTGTGCCACAATTCCCTGTGGTCCCTGATATCTCGTCATTATTGACAGCCATTGATTCCGAAGCAACATTCTTTACTGTAATTGATCTTAAAAACGCCTTTTTCAGCGTCCCAATAGATCCGGAAAGCCAATATTTGTTCGGATTTAGTTTAAATGGACGTAGCTTTAAATTCTCACGCGCACCTCAAGGATTTACAGAAAGCCCCAGCATCTATAGCCAAGCACTGAAACGAGAACTTGACAGTATCCACATGCCAGTTAACACTGCCTTGCTTCAATATGTCGATGATCTGTTGATCACCGCTAGAAGCGAACCCGAATGTGAGAAAGCATCACTGACAGTTTTACAATTTCTAGCTGAAAAGGGACACAAGGTGTCCCCTTCTAAGCTGCAATTCTGTGTCCAGCGAGTTGTTTATCTTGGACACTCGCTGTCCAAGGAGGGAAGGCAGCTTACACCCGACCGCATTCAGTTAATAGCTAACATGCCAATACCTAAGACACAAAAGGAAGTACGGGCTTTCATAGGCCTCACTTCATACTGTAGACAGTGGATCCCTCAATATGCATTTCTAGCAAAATCGCTCATTCAGTTGACAACACAGGAGGCAGCCACATCGACTGTTCTCCCTTGGACTCAGGAACATACACAAGCTTTTGAAAGCCTAAAGAAAGCTTTATGTCAAGCACCTGTTTTAGCAACGCCATGTTACAGAAAACAGTTTACACTCTTTGTTACAGAACGCGAAGGTACTGCCTTGTCAGTACTCACGCAGGAACAAGCAGGAGCACACAAACCATGTGCTTATTTTTCTAGTACATTAGATCCAGTAGCTCAGGCTCTTCCTGCGTGCCTGAAATCAGTGGCAGCGACAGCTTTAGCAATAAGACAAAGCGATGCCATAGTGTTAGGACATCCATTGACAGTTCAAGTACCACATGCAGTAGAGGTTCTTGTAAATAGAACGCAAACACAACACTTGACTATAGCGCGACTTACAGGGTACGAACTTACATTGTTCCAGCCACATATAGAAATCAGACGCTGTAACACATTGAATCCTGCCACACTTTTGCCAGTAATCGGAACAGACCCACTAGCCCATGACTGTATTGAAGTTATTACTATAACGACGAAACCCAGACAAGACTTAACCGATGTCCCATTGTCAGATCCAGACCTGACATTGTATGTAGATGGTTCATGTATGAGAACAAATACAGGAGAGTTAGTGGCTGCTTACGCAGTCACAACAGATACTGAAGTCATTGAAACAAATCATATAAATACTTTGTCAGCTCAAGCCGCAGAGCTCATCGCTCTGACACAAGCCTGTATTCAAGCCACAAGTAAAAAAGTCAACATATACACTGATTCACGTTATGCATTCGGAGTTGTACATGACTTCGGCGTGCTGTGGCGAGAGAGAGGTTATTTAACTTCCCACGGTGCCCACATTCAGCACGGACCCCTCATTCATGCTTTATTAGATGCGATACATCTACCGACTGCAATATCAATTATGAAATGTAAAGCTCATACGAAAGTCACCGATATCATTTCTCAAGGCAATGATCTAGCCGACAGAACAGCTAAACAGACTGCTCAAACACAAACATCCGACATGACAAAGATAATAGTCCCGACGCCGACACATTGTATGACAGTTAAAGATCCTACTTTTGACGTAATTGACATCCAGACACATGCTACACCAGATGAAATAAAGAAATGGACCGAATTAGGAGGGATCCAAACGGATCAAGGATGGATTATGAAGGAAAAGTCTGTGTGGTTCCTTCCTGATTCAATGGTCCAAGTTATAATTAACACTATACATAGTCCAGCACATCTAGGAGAAAAAGCTATGCTAGATAGCATTCAACACATTTGGTTCAATAAACATTTACGAG
Organism: Triturus cristatus; assembly: GCF_964204655.1. Classification (NCBI taxonomy): domain Eukaryota; kingdom Metazoa; phylum Chordata; class Amphibia; order Caudata; family Salamandridae; genus Triturus; species Triturus cristatus. Next base: position 1,277,285,806 of record NC_140592.1, on the reverse strand, counting down.
CAGCAGCCAAACAAAAGGTCCGTACCTGTATGATCTGTTGCCAGTTCAACCCAGGAAAAAGCGTTCCCGTAGAACAGGGTGGATTTCATCCTCCTGATCACCCTTTTGAAGTCCTCCAGATGGATTATATCCAGATGGAACGATGTCGAGGATTCAAATACGTTCTCGTAGTTGTTTGTGCTCTTTCCCGTTGGACGGAGGCATACCCGGTTTCAGATTACACTGCCCCGACTACTGCCAAACAGTTGGTTCGAGAATTCTTCCCACGATACGGTTTACCACGTGTTGTTCACTCAGATAACGGCCAGCCGTTCTCATCCGAATTAATGAAACATGTTTCACTTTTGTTAGGTTATCAGTGGAAATTCCACTGTGTCCGACACCCTGAGGCAGCAGGTCTCGTAGAAAGACATAATCAGACCCTGAAAATTAGATTGTCCAAAATATGCAGGGAGAAAGGTGTCGACTGGGTAGTAGCACTACCAGTTGCACTCTTTTACACAAGAATGGTAGCACACTCTCGAACAGGGCTATCCCCGTATGAAGTGATCTTCGGCAGACCACCAAATATGTGGGGGACGCCTATGCCACGAAAAATAACTGATATTGACTGTAATATGCTGACAGATTACTTAGCTTCCTTGATGTCTGCACTACAATCTTGTCGTTCACAGGTAGCTGCAACCTTTCCCGACAACACTGAGGTGAAACCCCTTGACGTAGTTCCGGGGGACCTCGTTCTTGTGAGGAATTTCGACCGAAAGACTCAGCTGGAGCCCAGGTGGAGATCACCCAAATTGGTCCTGCTCACCACAAGGACAGCCGTGAAGATCGAAGGCAGAAAAGGATGGGTGCATTCAAGTCATATCAAGAAATTTCATGGACTTCGTTCGGATGTGAATAGCCCACCTCGTGTGTCTTCACCCATTGACTCAAAACTACCTTTGGCTGAGGCCAACAGTCAGGAACTTTATAAACTGAAACTCAGGCCTAAACAGTCGGACGATTTGATTGTTTAAGTCCTCTCCAAGGTGAAGCGGTTGAATCTGTCTCCGACATGTATCCCTTAGACCTGAATCATGGAAAATCGCGAAAAATGTTGAAGCGACATGCGTACTGTAAATCATTGCGTAGCCATTGCATAATGACGTTATTAATTTTGTTTTTCTTGAGTCTTTTAATAATTACTGCAAGTATATTGTTGCACATATATTATCCTATTTCTAGACCTGTTTACAATGTTACTGCTGAACATTCTTTTAGTGAATTATCTCCGCTTGAGTTGTCTTATAGATTTGCGCTGCGCAATAACACTTTTATTAGTATGTTACATCACTCCCATCAGGTTAGCAATGCTACAAATTGTTGGATATGTGGCCGACTCCCTCCCTATCAGAATTATAAAGGAATTTTACCTCTCTTTCCATACCCGTTCACACACAACGGCTCCTGTGGAGCATGGTTTAGTTTAATTAATTCTCTAGATTCGAATTCTGCAGTTTATCAAGATAACTGGGTATGGGGAAATTTGAACTTAATTTTACTTAAGGTCTGCTACCCCAACAAGGAGGGACTTCCCCAGAGAACAGGAACTGATCTAGAAAACGAAGTGTATGGATTAGGTAATTTCACGCTTAATCTTATGATCCTAAATGTCGAATCCGAAGCTACTCCAATTTTGCCCGCTATGTCAATATTTCCAGTAAAGGGTGAACTATGTGTAAGGAAAAATGGTTCCATACATATGGGCCATAGTAAATGCACGACTGTAGTAGAGTTTAGTGATCAAGGCAAGTCCACATTTAGAGCTTCCCGCCATTCCTATTACATATGTGGTCAGACGGTATATGTACGTTTGCCTCTAGACTGGGACGGTACTTGCTATATTGGATTCCTTTTGCCACCTGTTTTTTTAGCTCCTCCTGATTATCACAGAAATATTCATTTAGTAAATAGTAGAGTAAGGAGAGATCTCCCAATAGTCGATTACACTGAAACAGCATGGGAAAAATACACAGATTTCAATAAAGGTCTCTTTCCCTATATAGGTACTGTTACTAATAGTAAGCTGATACGTAGATTAACTAGAACCCTTGAAGCAGTAGTGAATGAAACTATTTCCGCTTTAGGCAATTTAACAGAAGAGCAGTCTGCTATGCGGATTGTTGTGCTTCAAAATCGTCTTGTCCTTGACGTCATCCTGGCTGATAGGGGCGGAGCTTGTAGGGTCATCGGATCAAGCTGTTGCATTTTCATACCAGAAAATTCGCCATCTGTATATAAGGCCATAACTCGCCTTCATAAGATTGTAAGCCAGATACACCAGAACCCAGGCACCTGGACTTGGTCCGGTTGGTTTTGGAGTATATTATCTACCTTTGGATGGAAGGTCCTATCTTTCCTAGGTAGTGGCCTTCTCATACTATTCAGTTGCTGTCTATGTCTACAATGTGGACCAGCGATCTGTGGTCTGTGTGCCACATCGTGTATTCCACCACCAAGAATTCATTCGTCACGGAAGGAGAAAGAAGAACAAATGATGTTATATGAACAGATCAATGGATTGATGAAGATTGATATCTCTTGACGGGCAAGTAGGGGACAAGGAGGGAATGTGGAAATATGGATTTTTCTGGTCAGTTATGTCCCCTATCTTGGACCCCAACGGTTCTATGTGCATGTTACAAGTACATGTATGTTCCCTCCAGTTCTAGTTATGAAGACGCAAACACATGTGCGTCCACCGCCAACATGTCCTTTGTCAGATCCGCCATGAATAGGCCGGATATTCCATTCTTAAGTATGAAAGGCCACCGGCTTTATATGGTTCACTTATGCCATTTTACAGTCCAGGCAAGTAGGCCCTGATTCTGTCATCGAACTCTTCTTGCCTTCTGCCTCTGAAAGCTCCAGTCTGAGCCTGCAACTGTGACCATGAACTTTGCCTCATTCTCTGCGCGGCTCACGAAGCCTGACATCAGCTTGCTGCCTGCCAAGAACTGTATTTCACCTTCGAAATTATCTGCTCCGTTCCCTGCCCGATGCATTCCTGTTTAGTAGTTTAAGTAAACATTCTTCCAGCTACCGAGCAAAGGCTCGGCTTCTCTGTCCTCATGCAAGTAATTCATAGCCCTGTTACCATGGAAGGTTTCTGCCCCTTGCATCTCATATAGACACTTAGACACTTAGACGCTTGTGCACGCACACACAGTCAGTATAGAATAGATTTTGTCCAAGAGACTTCCCTTTGTGGATAACATAGTTCTTTAAACATGGGATGTTAGATATGATTTGGGATTAGGTTGACTTGACCCTCCAGACTTCTTGTCTCCACATGTAGAGCTAAATGTCAAGTCCCCTTCACCCCCTAGTTGCACGTCAATCACACGTCATGCTGCTGCGCACGCATCTATGCCAAGTATAATCTTATAGATCCACCTATATATGACATCATAACCAATTATGTTCCTTTTTACTCCTCATTACGCCCATTTTCGGTTACGCAGGTGAATCGTCATCTTCCTTATCAATTGTTACGCCTACCGCATTCGCTTCATTGTATTGTATGTTCTATAAAAGTCATTTCTTGTCAATAATGTATGTACTTCACTTCCTGAACCTTCGTGGTGACGGAACTTGGAGCAACCGATTATAATCGATCATTGGAATAAAGCCCATTCCGAACCTCTAATACCACGGATTCTGCCTCTTATTTACTGAGCTGTTTTATTATGTTTCTGTACCAAATTAAGTCCCGGTAATTAAATTATTTACCACACAATGATAGAATTAAGGGAGACATTGGTATACTTTCACCCAGTGGTAGTAAGTGTGCTACTAGGCCTCGTTCAACACCACTAACTGTTCATCCATTGAAGTGCCCATGAGGTCGGGTCTATGTGGGCAAAACTGAGGGAAAGGTCAAGACTTCTTAGAAGAACACAAAACCAATACTTTATAACAGAACACCAATGTTTGTGTTGCTACAGCTTTTAAAGATTCATGGCAGAACATCAAGTAACTAAGATTCCAAGTGTAAAAGATTGTTATAAGACAAACTAGAAGGCGCCAACACGAGATTTCCATCACAAACGGGGTGGGGTTGATCAAGAGTTTGGATTGCTTACAACCATGAGGGTAAAGGCAGGCCAGAAATATGTTTTTGTAATCAATCAACATTTTATTTTAGAACAACTGTTGCAATCAATGAGCGATCCGCTGTAGTCAGGTAGCGTAGACTTTATGATTTGATTTACTAGAAGATAAAAGTCTCTGTTACAGGTAAGCTACAGATGTAAAGTAGAAGTAACTTCAATGCCCGACCAGGAGCAGCTCCTGCTGCTCAGCCTGCTCTCTCCAACTCATCTCTCAAGCATACATAAACATTCTAACTCTATGACATCACGCTCACTTCAACTGATCTCTCAAACATACATAAACATTCTAACTCTATGACATCATGCTCGCACCAACTCATCTCTCAAGTATACATAAACATTCTAACACGGTGACATCACGCTCGCACCAACTCATCTCTCAGGCAAACATAAACATTCTAACTCAACTACATCACGCTCGCTCCAACTCCTCTCTCAAGCATACATAAACATTCAAACTCGATGACATCATGCTCGCACCAACTCATCTCTCAAGCATACATAAACATTCTAACACGATGACATCACGTTCGCACCAACTCATCTCTCAAGCATACATAAACATTCTAACTTGATGACATCACGCTCGCTCCAACTCCTCTCTCAAGCATACATAAACATTCTAACACAATGACATCACACTAGCACCAACTCATCTCTCCAGCATACATAAATATTCTAACTTGATGACATCACGCATGCTCCAACTAATCTCTCAAGCATACATAAACATTCTAACTCTATGACATCACGCTCACTTCAACGGATCTCTCAACCATACATAACCATTCTAACACGATGACATTACACTCGCACCAACTCATCTCTCAAGCATACATAAACATTCTAACTCGATGACATCACGCATGCTCCAACTAATCTCTCAAGCATACATAAACATTCCAACTCTATGATATCACGCTCACTCCAACTGATCTCTCAACAATACATAAACATTCTAACTCTATGACATCACGCTTGCTCCAACTCCTCTCTCAAATGTAAAATGTAGTATACTTGTAAAGCGCACAGCTGCCCCGCAACAGGGCGTCCCGGTGCTGTATACCGCTGGGGAACCCATCCTGGCTTTCCCTGTGAGATGGTCCCTACTGGGCATCTCCAAGGTGAAGACCAAGCATCCCCGGCGCTGATGGGGCCGTAAGTGGAGATTAAGCAAGCTATTGCCCAGAGTTGCTGAGCGGGATCCATGGTTAGAGTAGGCACCGAGGCGAGAATTATCGAGTCCGCTGACCTTGGCCCAAGACCCTGCCGCGTCGGGAATCGAACCCTGGTCCCGGGCCGACCTCTGCTTCCGGGTCTGCCGCCTCTAACCAGTGAGCCACACCACTCCACTCAAGCATACATAAACATTCTAACTCGATGACATTGAAGAACCGGAATAACCCACTTACTGGGTCTCGGCGGCGGGGGAACCGCCCAAGTCTTCCATACCCTCCATACGTAGTAAAAGGAGAAACAGGAGCCTTCGTCTGCAGGAGGAACCCAGATTTATTCAAATAGCCCGGGCTATGGGACAGAGTCCCAAGCTAGTCAGAGACAAAACCCAGGAGGCTGCTGCTTTACTCCGCAGCTTACAAGCCTTTTATACTTTTTCATTCCAGTCTTTTGGCTGTTAGTCCATTGTTCAATCAGGGCAGTGTTTGCAGTTGATAACCAGATCCAGACGATGTTTGTAGATGGTGACCTGGTCAAGGCTTGGTACACAAATCATTGTTCACTCAGTGTGATCAAAGCTGGTCTTTCAGGTCATTGTTCACTCAGCTTGATCAAAACCCGGTCTTTCAGGTCAGTGTTTAATCACCCTGATCAAGGTCCAGCAGACAGACCATTGTCCAGATAACCTGATCACGGTGTCAAGGATGTTTACCAGGCTGGGAGCAGGAGATGGAAAATAAATCATTTACCCAGGGCTTGAGTGTCTCATGGCTTTCTGTTGAACTGCAAAGAACAGGGGGGTTGGGTGTGCGACAGTTCCTGGGCAGAAATGCAGGCTGCAAGATGGTTTTTGTCGTGTCAGTTAGAATTTTCCCAGGCATCAGCAGAAACGACCACGTGGGTCGTGTGGAAGTGTTTGACACGAGATGGCAATGAAAAAACAATGGAGTCTCGGTACAAATTATACACATCAGAAGAACACTTTTCCTCAGACCCTCCTTTTGCCATTGAGTGGCAAATACTTTAAGAAATGTCAGTCATAAGGCCATCTGTCTCTTGTTGGAGCATCATCATCATATTGGTGTTGTGAATGTTAGAGGGTGGAGGTTTGATGGTCTGGACACACATTGTTCAGAGCACTGGCAAGCACTGAAAGCACAAACAGCAGGAGACCAGGACAGCTACTCCCAAGGCAAGGAAGATGAGGACCCTCCACCCCCACTGGGAAAGGAGGCCCCAGATCCAGCCTGTGAGGGACCAGTTGTCTTCATCCAGATGAATTTCAGAAGAAAGGCGATGCAGACGTTGGATGTCATCGTATACTGTAGGTGCGTTGTCTGGAATGTACACACAGCAGCTGGAGCCGATAAATTTACACACACCACCACAATCAGCAAGGTTGACATCAAGGACCATGCGGTTTTGGAGTGTTATAAGGCGGTCCGTCTGTAGCTCTGCAGTGATGTTGGAGAGGGCACCAGCTGTTACTGTGATGGTGGCCTCAAGGACCCTGGTCAGTCCTCGTATAGCCCGACTGTTCGTGATGGGGCCCCAGAATGGAAGGAAACCTATAAAGAAGTTCCCGGCTTCCTGGCCTGCTATATCCTCGGCTGATATGACGCCCCTACGTGAGCGGCGCAGAGCGCCCTTCATCAACAGGTGGTAACCTCCATGGGTAGAATATGTTGGTGGAAGGAGGAAGGCCAAATAGCAGGTACCAGACCAGTTACGGGGGAGCCAAGTGTAGGCGGCTGTGCCACAGATTAAATAGGTGTTGGGGGATGCCACCAGCTTTGGAGGAGATGTAGAGTTTAAAGTTTTAGTGATATCACAAATACTAGTACCAACTTTCTTAGTTCCTAGGCCATGGATACAGACACGGCCCTGCACTTTTATGACATTCAGAGTGTTTCGTTCAACAGGCAGTATCCTTCTGGTGCGGAATCTAGAAAATGTTCGTCGAGTGGTTGAGTTGAATACTACCATCTCACTGAGTTCATCTGGTGGTAGTAGCAATGTGGATGAGCTGGTCGGGCAAAAAGGAGCATTGGCATTGCCAGATCTGTTCCGCCAGAAGTCATCCCGAAATGTCCCAAGGACAGAATTGGCAGTACCATTGACAGTGTAGGCCTCCTGCATCAACATCCACCATGCAAGACAAGACCCAGAGATGGAAAAGGGGTAGGGAAAGAATGGGACAGGGTGTATCATGGAATGCGGCATCAGTCCACAAGCCCAGCAGTTGGAAGTGTTCATGATCAGCTGATGGTGATGCAACATTTGGATGAAGGTGTTATTGAAGAATTCTGCACGGCGGGGTAATTCGTGGGCTGGTAGCGTGTAATACTGGTGCTCTGCAGGAGTCGGTGTAGGAGTTGGTGAGGTAATAGGATGGTAGATTAGTAACAGCCAACCAAGGATAGACAGGATGAGGGAGACAAACAGCGTCACCACGGTGGCCATGAAGCATTTACTATGTCGCAGACTGACATATTGTTTCTGGATTCGGGTGTTTTGGACGGCAGCCATTGTGCTAAGCCAGGGACATCTAGTGGCTGTCTGTGATTGGTGGTTGCTTCACTGGGCGCAGGTGCCAAGGGCCCTATGGCGTACCTTAGTCTGACACACCAGCACTACTGTCAGTCGGGGAAGATCACAGCCCTACAGCCTTCCCTCGGGGGCGCAAGTTATAGCGGTCGGAAGTAGGGACAGTATGGTCAGGAAACAATTGTTCTTGGTGTTGAGCAGAGTTAAGGGAGGGTTCCACCCTTCCTTTCAGTATGCTGTCACTCTCTGCTTCCGTAGATGTAGAATGCAGTCTGGCATCGCTGAATGGGACAAACGTCGGGACTGTTTCTGTTTCTGAGTCTCCTTGTCCTTCCCTCACCCACTGATCATAGGGGAGGGGCAGAGGCACACGCCTGCAGTGAGACAAATGCACCCAATTCTTCCGACCTTCTACTTTCACGTTGGTGCGGGTGGCCAGCAACACCTGACGGGGCTGTGTCCAGCGGGGCTCGAGGCTCTTGGTCCGTTGGAAATTTCTCACTAAGACCCAATCACCAGGTTGGATGACGTGTCCTGGGCCCTCGCTTTTGTCAGGTATGGCCTCATGCACCTGGTGATAAAGAGTACGAAAGGTATTAGTTAGACTGTACAGATAATCAGTTAATACAGGGTATTCAACATCAGACAGTTTCTTAGGCCGTGGGACACCCCATACATTGGCAGGCCTCCCAAACACAATCTCATGGGGGATACCCCTATCCTGGTGTGGGCCGTTGTTCTGGTAGACAGTAGGGCCAAGGGCAGAGCATCAACCCAAGGGACACCCATCTCGGCTACTATTTTGGTCATTTTAGTTTTTAGGATGCCATTGTACACCTCCACTAGACCTGCTGACTGGGGGTGGTTAGCTGCATGACATTTTTGTTTTATACCCAGTGCTGTACAGACATACTCCATAATCTGAGCCGTAAAGTGTGTCCCGTTGTCACTCCAGACCAAGCGGGGCAAACCGAATCGTAGGAGGTACTCTTTTAATAGCACTTTGGCGGTAGTGATAGCGGTGCAGTCTTTGACGGGGTAGGCCTACACCCATCGGCTGAAGGTACAGACCACCACCAGGACATATTTCAAATTGTTACTTCTGTCCATCTGGATGTAATCCATTTGGAGGACTTCAAAAGGGAAGGTAGGAGGAGAGAATCCTCCCTTAGGGGTAACTGTGCCTTTTCCCGGGTTATACATTAGGCAAATCATGCATGTTTTAACCAGCTTTTCAGCATATGCTGGTATCTTAGAGTTGTACCATGTAGATTCCAACAGTTTACATATCCCTTTTGCACTAATGTGAGCAGGACCATGGGCCATCGTAACTACTGGTAGCACATGACTGTCAGGTAACATCCATTGTCTTTCCATAGTCGTACGGACCCAGCAACCATCAATTCCCTCCTTTCTAATTGCTCCTTCCACACCCTTAGTTCCTCAGGAGTAGTATGGGACTGAATATCAATCACACTCTGTACTGTGTTTTCAACCATGCCCTCGTCTGTCACCCACCTAGCGGGACCTCCTACATACATTCCTTCCCTTTTTCTAAGAGCTGTTTGTCTGGCCGTCTGGTCAGCCAGGGCATTGCCTTTCCCAACATCATCTGTCACTTTCTTATGGGCTTTACATTTTATAATGGCTACCTTTCTGGGGAGTGTCAGGTAGTCTAACAATCGGTGAATTAGGGGGCCATGTTGAATCTTGGTCCCATGGGAAGTAAGGAAATTCCTTTCTTTCCATAACCTCCCGAAGTTGTGGGCCACCCCGAAGGAATATTGGCTGTCAGTATAAATATTCACCGTCATCCCTTTGCTTAACTCACAGGCTCTAGTGAGGGCCACTAATTCTGCTGCCTGAGCAGAGCACTGCGGAATCTGATCTGTTTCTACTACTTGCCCTAATGTCGTGAGGGCGTAGGCGGCTGAGGTGTTACCATCTGGCCCTCTGAGGCATGATCCGTCCACATACAGTGTACCTTCTGGTTCTGCTATCGGGGTTTCCTGTAATTCAACCCGTCCCTTCGTCTCCTCCTCTGTCCTTAATATGCAGTCATGTGGGTCTAAACGGGCATCCTGAGTATCCAGTGGGAGTAATGTGGCGGGGTTTAGTACAGTGCATCTCTTGATGTTAATGTGGCTGGCAAAGAGTGCAGTTCATATCCTGTGAGTCGTGCGCTAGTGAGGTACTGTGTCTTGGTGTTATTAAGGAGGGTATCTACAGAATGGGGGACCATCAGAGTCAGGGGGGAGTTCATGACGATCCAAGCACTCTGACGGACCATGAGGGCGGCCGCAGCGGTCACCCGTAGGCATCCTGGGAGAGCCCTTGCAACAGGATCTAAGGTGGCTGAAAAATAGGCACATGGCCGATGGTGACCACCGAACATCTGGGTCAAGACAGCGCATGCACAGCCGTCTGTCTCATGTACAAAAAGAAAACATTGTTTGTTATAATCAGGTGTACTGAGGACTGGAGCAGTACACAGAGCCCTCTTCAAATCTTGGAAGGCCTGCGCATGCTCTCTAGTCCATGGAAAGGAACTGTCTGATATGTCTTTAGTGGTGAGGGCAAGTAGAGGTTTGACCATGACCGAAAAATTGGAAATCCACTGTCTGCAGTATGAGGTTAGGCCTATGAAGGCTCGCACCTGCTTTTGTGTTCGTGGGGCCGCCATAGCATTGATAACGGCTACACGATCAGCGGTGAGCTGCCTTCCCTCCTTCGAGAGGAGTTGACCTAAATAGGTCACCTTCTCTTGACAAAACTGAAGCTTTTTCAAAGAGACTTTGTGGTTATGGAGGGCAAGGTGGCATAACAAACAGAGAGTGCTTCTTTACATGTTGGGGCAGAATTTGCAGCAATGAGGAGGTCATCAACATATTGTAATAGTGTGGAATTATCAGGTAGTTCCAGGGAATCTAGTTGGCTTTTGAGGGCTTGACTATAGATACTGGGGCTCTCAGTGAAACCTCGAGGGGCGCTGCAAAATCTAAAGCTCCGCCCACCAAGGGAGAAACCAAAAAAATGTCTGCTGTCAGGATGCATAGGAATGCTGAAAAAAGCATTCTTTAGGTCAACGACAGAGAAATGCGTGGCATCAGAAGGGAACATCGTTAAGAGGGCTGTAATGTCGGGGACAACAGGGTATTGGGAGATTGTTATTTTGTTAAGGGCTCTCAGGTCAATCACGAATCTGTATATTTTAGGGGAGAGAACATCTCCATTGGTCTTTTTAAGAACAGGAATAATGGGACTGTTACAGATATTGCCACGTATTTCCTCCACTACGCCCTTGTCCATCAATTCAGATATTATTGTCAAAAGGGCCATTTCTCCTTCCGCAGGTAGTCGATACTGCCGGAGGCGGGGGAGAAGTGCACCTGGCTGGATGCGTACCACATGAGGGGATATGTTGAGACACCCTACATCAGTGTCTGATGATGCCCAGAGGGAGGAAGGTAAAGACTACAACTCCGGCGGGAGGGGACCGGACAGGTACATATAGGAAGCTGCGGTGGGAGAAATTGTTAGGGATACACCGTGGGGACTACATGATATGGTCGCATACAGAGCTTTCAGTAAATCCATGCCTAACAAGTTTTCACTGCAACCTGTAGTAAGGACCAAGGGAGCGTCAACATGTGCAGGGCCAATATCGAGAGGGAGGGGTTCAGAGACAGGGCTGGTCACAGGTGTTCCTGCAAAACCCATGGAGACATTCATATTGCCAGAAAGGGGTGCCTCCGGGACTGACAGACGTGCAATAGAAGACCTGGTGGCCCCAATATCCAAAAGAAAATTCTGATCATACCCCACAACTGACATTTGAACATACGGGCCCCTTTGATCCACTGGAATTTGCACTCTGGTAATACCCCCTTCCTGGCTGTCCCATGCTTGGTAGGACCCTGTCTCATCAACTTCGTCATAATCATCATTGTAATAAGTGTGAGTGGCTTTGTACCCATCAAACCTATTGGCCGGGCATTGCCGGACGGGAGTATCATCCCTGAGCCTGCGTTCTTTATCCTGTGGATGGGGCGGGCCATGCTCCCTAGTCGGCCTCCCCTCCCTGGGAGCGCGAGGCCGAGTCTTCCCTGTTCGGATGTTTTCAGATAACACGGGACACTCATCTATCCAATGACCGTACCCCTTACAATAAGCACACTGATCTGTTTGGAGGGCTCCCATACATTGAGGGCCGGAGGGGGTAGACTGGCGAGCCCTCGGAGGGAGTTGGGGTTGGGGTCTGAAATTCCCGTGGGCATCGGGACCTTGGGGAGGGTAAGCCTGCTGCAGAAGTGCCTTAGTCTTAAGATCCCTAACCTTCTTACTTTCCTTGTCTCTATCTTCGTTCTCCCTATTCTAGTGATATTGTGCCATAGCCAAGATACCAGTCTTAGTTTGGGCAGACCACGTACTTTCAACTTTCTTAAGCCTGGCGGAGATCTCAGGAAGCAAGTTGCTGACAAACTTATCGACAAACAATGGGCCAGAACCTGGGGTCCGGGGATCCAAACCACTTTCAGCCTCATGCATCAAGCCAAAATCCAGTCGGTAAAATACCGAATCGTTATTAGCTCCCGGTAGCGAGTCCCAAATACCCAATCCCAATGCATCAACCCAAAACGTGAGCAAATAACGAATCGCTAAATAAATATCCGCTAACATACCGAATCGCTAATACCCAAAATGCTAAGTTACCGAATCGCTATATACCGAATTAGCAGTTACCGAAATCACTATTAGCTCCCAGAAAGTGCCAATAGCAAATAACGAATCGCACCCCAATGCAACAAAACTCGCTAATAACGAAAATCCCAAAAATCGCTATTTTGCAAGAGCTAAATAAGGGGAATCAAAACCTGGAGGTAAAGTTAAAAAAAAAAAAAAAAAGATAATGCAAAAAAAAATTCTACATGTGCAAATGATTGAGGCAATCACTAAACCCTTAAATGTGGCCCAGGAGACCCTGTTGGCTCCCACAAAATGGCTGCCCTCTACGTGCTTGCAAGGAGGATGCGGATCAATGCAGCAGGACAGCGCAGGAGAAGGGTCCAGGAGCGAGTTTTCGGGCAGAATGAGGACGAGGTGTACCAGAAGTATCGCCTCAATCGTGCTATGATCATGCGCCTGATTGCAGACCTGGAACCATTACTGCAGCACCAGACACACCGGACAAATGCAATCCCTGCGCACGTTCAGGTCCTATGCAGCCTGCACCTACTGGCCTCAGGGAGTTTCCAGGGGGTAATTGCGGTGGCCGGATGTGTTTCGCAAAGCGCACTGTCACGCTTCTTCAAGAAATTCCTAGATGCCATGCTGACAATGCTCCACACACACATCAGCTTCCCCACAACCCCACAGCAGTTGGACCGCACCAAACAGGCTTTCTACCAGGTGGCACAATTCCCACATGTGATTGGATGCATCGACTGCACGCATATCCCCATATGTCCTCCCGCGGCAAATGAGTACATATTCCGGAACCGCAAGTCATACCACTCGATCAACGTGCAGGTTGTGTGCGATGCCAATAACATCATAACGGACCTAGTGGCACAATTCCCAGGGAGCACACACGACTCCTACATCTTCCGCCACAGTGGAATGCACAGGCGACTAATCAACGGAGAATTTGGAGAGGGACTCTTGCTAGGTACGTAGAAATACGCTTCCCCACACCAACACCACACATGTATGTACATCACCAATGCTAAGTCTATGCTTCTATCTTCTAGGTGACAGTGCCTACGCCCTGCGTGAATACATACTCACCCCATACTTAAATCCAGCAACCCCGCAGGAGCATCGCTACAACGCTGCACATATCAGCACTAGGAATGTGATAGAGAGGACTTTTGGGATTCTCAAGAGCCGCTTCCGAATCCTCCACAAGACTGGCGGCGCCATGCTATACCAACCTGAAACATGCTGTCGGATAATTGCTGTATGTGCAATGCTGCACAACATTGCCACCAGAAGGGGGATACCCATAGAGGTGGACAGGGATGACGACCACCGGGCTGACCAACCACCCGCCCAACAACGACAGGCACACGTCCCTAACACAGCAGAGGGCCATAGGAGGCGGACATACATAATGCAAAATCATTTTTGAAACATGGGAAAATGAGACATTACAAGTTAGTTTGGGGTGCAACTGTTTAATGCACAGTAGCACTGAGGATTGTGCAACAAAACTAGCATTGTAAATCATGCTCCAATTGCATTATTGTAAATAAAAGGTGCCTTAAAGTCACGCCTGTGCATACACAGTGATTGGATGGCCATGGTTGCCCCACCATGGTCCTGCATGCATGTCCAACTGTCTAGTGGCGCTTCCCACGTAACCCAAGCCTCCGCTCAGGTGTATCCAATGCCTCACCACGGCCTGGCCCCGCGGAGGCACGCGAACTGCGGCGCCTGGTGCTGGCCTCTGCCAGTGACACGCTGCTGACACTGGAGGCAGCCACACTTGTGTCATCCCCTCCCAATGCAGCAGCACTGCATGTGCTGCTCTGAAGGTGTTCCACAGCAGTGGTGATGTGTCCTAGTGACTTCGCGACATCCCCGCAGAAGTGCCCAAGGTCCACCTGCAGGGAGACTGAGCAGTGTGCCAACACTGCGGTGCTGTTGCTGTGCCGTGTTATGGCCTTGGTAGCGGCGGCGGAACGCAACATTTGCTGCCGGTGACTCCTCTTATGGCACTCATGGCCCTCCCTCGTGGCACGGGTGAGCTCATGTACCTCCTCCCTGAGCTGAGCATTGCCCTCTGCAACCGCAGTGGTCATGTCCCTGACCGCCGTGCTCATGTCCGTGACTGCTGCAGTCATGGCGCGCATCTCCCTAGCAAGGCGCACGATATTGCAGCTAATGTTAGCCACATGTCGTCCCTGCATGCGCTGTGTACGCAGCATCCCCTCCTCGATTGCAGAGGTTGTTGGGACATCCTGTTCGGCTGAGGAGACGGGAACTGCGACGAGCCCTGTGCCGCCGTGCGTGTCTTGCACCTCCATGTGGTGCATCAGGTGGTGTGTATGTGCGCTGCCTGGGTGCCAATTGCGAGGTGGGTGTTTCCATCTCCTGCAAGGGCGCAACTTGGGACCTGCGCCTCTGCGCTATTGTGGCTGTAGTAGCTGCAGCCTGTTTGGCTGGTGCCGTTGCTTGTGGCGCTGGTGCTGGTGCCGTAGCTTGTGGCGCTGGTGGAGGTGCTGTAGCTTGTGGCGCTGGTGGAGGTGGTGCTGTTGGGGTGGCAGGTGTTGGCGATGCATGTGCGTCCTGCGCTGTCTCCTGGTCTGACTCGACGGGTGTTTCCGAGATGATCAGCTGGCCGCTGTCGTCCGAATCCCCAGGTGATGCATCTGTGTGTGAAACAGTGCATGGTTAGTGGGATAATTGCAACTACATAGTGTTGTACACATAAATGTCCCTCTGTGGTCCACTAAATGAACAGTCTCCATCCATGTTCAACTGATGTGGTGTATGGTCATTGGATTTACGCCTGTACATGCACACTGGGCTGACTAGACTACAACTCCCAAGATGCACTAGTGTCATGTGTAAAGCTGTCTGTGCCAGAGCTGCAGACACACTGAGATCGGGCTGGGGGCATGGAAATGGATTTACGCTATGCTGGGTGTGGGCACAGGCATGCATCTTACCTTGGGCACTTGTGGCTGCGCCGGACGTGTCCATCTGGGTCACCCCCACGACGGCTTCCCGCTCTATCGTCCCTTCCACAAGGTCCTCCAGGGCTGTGTTGGCTGGTGCTGTAGATGGTCCGCCTCCAGTCCTGCTCGCCTCCCGGAGCCTCTCCGCAATCCTCTCTTTGGCACGCTTCCGCAGGTCGTACCACCTTTTTTTGAGGTCGTCGATGCTGAGGGTCGTGACGCCAACTGCATTCACCCTCTCACGGATGCGCAGCCATATGCGCCACTTCTCCTGCTCAGGCACCTTGAGGGACAGCTTGCCAAAGAGGCGGTCGTGTTTGCTGGAGACTCCCTCGATAAGGTACTCGAGCTCCCTGTCAGAAAATTTCCGCTTTCGCTTGCGTGCTGACTCAGCGCTGGATGGCACTTCCTGCGCCATGATGTGTGTATCTTTGGATTTGCAGAGTCGGTGTGGCCTCACTCTGCACAGGCAGTCTTCCTTCCCAGCTCCTGTCTGCTCCTCTGTCGAGGCTATGTGGGTGGGGCTGCAGTATTTCCTGGTTGGTGATGTCATCTGCACGTTCCCGGAGCGACGCGGCAAATTGCGATTTCGCTATTACCGATTCGGTAATAGCTAACTCGGTATTACCGAACTCGCTATTAGCTAATTCGGTATTACCGAACTCGCAATTTGCTAATGGGAGTTTGCATGCCCCGCTATAGAGAAATCGGTAAATTTCGCGATTTTTAAGGAATCGCTAAATTTTACCGAATCTGTTGATGCATGCCATATACCGATTCCTTAATGGCGAATCCTTATTTTTCGCTATTAAGGAATCGGTATTCGTTTGGTTGATGCATATGCCCCTAAGTCCCTTGTATTCTGTCTCAAAACGGGTAAAGAAGTCAGCCACATTCTCATCTTTTCGCTGCCTACAGGCGTTTATTTTATCCCAGTTAATGACAGTTTCCAGCAAAAGTGTTTTCATAAACGTCATTATTTTACCGGGAAAAGTCAGGATGGCAGCTTCTGGTTTAGTCCCTCCTACCCTTGCTTCTTCCATAGCCTCTAGGTCAGCCCATTTACCTCCCAATGCCACTTCATGGTCAGTATGTCGAATCTTGTACCAAATTTCAGTGGGGCCAACCGTACCAAAAAGTATAAGAGTATATCCTCAAGAACGAGAGTACCTACAGATATAATCTGACCTAATTCTCTGTAAAAGGCAGCCGGATTCTTCCGGGGATCTGGTAATTGTCCTTTTAACTGCATAACTTCTGACCTTGTCCAAGGAACATGAACCCAAAGCCTGTGCCAGTGTGCCTCAACAGCCCCTCGGCCATTATTTTGGGCGTCGGTAAGTGCGTTAACAAAGACAGGGGACGCATCTCTCTTTGGCATAGCTGTTTCTAGAGGGGTGTTGGGAAAAGCGGTCATATCACGGTAAGCCATTAAAGTAGACATAGCACCAAACATCCCCTCTCCCTGAACATCGCCTCTTTTTATTTGTGACCTAAGGTCCATTACTGCGGTGGGTATCTGCATAAGCGCATTCTCAAATCTTTGCATGACCAGGGTACACAAGTATTCAGCCCAGGTGGTCTGTTCCATAATCGTCCACTGGGAAAAAGTGGACCATATTTCTTTAAAGGTATAAATATTCCCGCTATTTATCCAACATTCACACTGTTGCTTCTGCAGGTCATTTTCTCGAAGGGATGAAAAGCTGACTGCAGAGCGCAAGGAGGCCAGTCGGGGGGAATTCAACAATTTATATAGATCCTGCTTAACTGTAGACCACGAGGAAGTAGGGAATGGGCGGGCAGGGGTAAAGCCGCAGGGGTTGGGCGGATGGGGACTTATTGTCATTCCCGCAGCGAGGACAGGGTTAGCGTGCGTGGTCGGTGTCATAAGAAAAATAGGGAGGGTCGGTGTGACAGGGAGAACAGTAGGAGGGGCAGTGGGGGCAGGAGTGGGCTGTGGCGGGGGGACATGCAGGGTGTGAGGCGTCAGGGCAGGGTACATTGGGGCATATGCAGGCGGGCTTTCTAGCATGGTCTCAAGTAAGGAATCACCTTCTTCTACCCCTTCCATATGGCCCTTTCCTTTCTCCTCACGAGCTGGATAACATTTTTGTACCCGGGCCCCATGCTCCCTATCGGCTATTTCTACCGAGTTTGTCATTTGATTTTGTAAATTTTCTCTGGCGTGGTCGGCCATTGACATACGTTCCTGTTTTCTTTCTTGAGCCTTCTGCTTTCTAGCTCTCTGCTCTATCTCTTTCCTCCAAAATCGGACAGATTTAAACATAGCGTGTTTTTCTTTTCATTAATTGTTACTCTAAGTTGGCGAGAACTTGGGAATTAAAGGAGCCATAAAGTGGCCACTGTAATTCCACGTTACTTTGTTTCGCATATTTTACCCAGAATAAGGAAAGCATTATGGCAGAAGGACCATGTTTAACATACATTGTATGGCCAGGGGTCCCTTCTGGAGGAAGCGGACAAGCCGCCTCCAGCTGGGAGTCCTGGTAAACATACAACAACATAATTTCTTGAACTTACTACTGACTGGCATACTTGTAAACAGATAACAGACACCAGCGGGTTTTAAAAACTCACCTCGCTTGTTTGGCTTTTGCAAAAGTCAATAACAGCAGAATCATGCAGAACAGACACCAGCGGGTTTTTAAAAATTCACTTCGCTTGCTTGGCTTTTGCAAAAGTCAATAACAGCTTGGCTTTTGCAAAAGTCAATAACAGAATCATACAGACTTGGTGGGTGATCAGTCCACCCTTACCTTACGGGGTAGTTCTCTTCTGCAGACGTAGGGCTGTGTCCTGCTCCAGAAATTATTTGCTAGGGGACTCCAGCGAGAACGAGGTCATGTGGCCCAGACCGGGTGGGGAGGAACAGCGGGGCGAGTCGTTCGGCTTACCGGATTGCAAGAATCCCTCGGGTAGGGTGCCTCCCTCGGATTCTCTCCGTGCACCTCCTCACATCCACCGAGCCTGACCTTCGTGCTCGTGGAGTCCCTGTTCGGGCGCCATTTGAAGAACTGGAATAAACCACTTACTGGGTCTCGGCGGCGGGGGAACAACCCAAGTCTTCCATACCCTCCATACGTAGTAAAAGGAGACACAGGAGCCTTCGTCTGCAGGAGGAACCCAGATTTATTCAAATAGCCCGGGCTATGGAACAGAGTCCCAAGCTAGTCAGAGACAAAACCCAGAAGGCTGCTGCTTTACTCTGCAGCTTACAAGCCTTTTATACTTTTTCATTCCAGTCTTTTGGCTGTTAGTCCATTGTTCAATCAGGGCAGTGTTTGCAGTTGATGACGAGATCCAGACGATGTTTGTAGGTGGTGACCTGGTCAAGGCTTGGTACACAAATCATTGTTCACTCAGTGTGATCAAAGCTGGTCTTTCAGGTCATTGTTCACTCAGCTTGATCAAAGCCCGGTCTTTCAGGTCATTGTTTAATCACCCTGATCAAGGCCCAGCAGACAGACCATTGTCCAGATAACCTGATCACGGTGTCAAGGATGTTTACCAGGCTGGGAGCAGGAGATGGAAATCAAATCATTTACCCAGGGCTTGAGTGTCTCGTGGCTTTTTGTTGAACTGCAAAGAACAGGGGAGTTGGGTGTGTGACAGTTCCTGGGCAGAAATGCAGGCTGCAAGATGGTTTTTGTCGTGTCAGTTAGAATTTTCCCAGGCATCAGCAGAAACGACCAGGTAGGTCGTGTGGAAGTGTTTGACACAAGATGGCAATGAAAAAACAATGGAGTCTCGGTACAAATTATGCCGATCAGAAGAACACTTTTCCTCAACATCATGCTCGCACCAACTCATCTCGCAAGCTACATAAACATTCTAACACGATGACATCACGCTCACACCAACTCATCTCTCAAGCATACATAAACATTCAAACTCGATGACATCACGCTCGCTCCAACTCCTCTCTCAAACATACATAAACATTCTAATTCTATGACATCACGCTCACTCCAAGTGATCTCTCAACCATAAACATTCTAACTCTATGACATAACGCTCACTCCAACTGACCTCTCAACCATACATAAACATTCTAACTCAATGACATCACGCTCGCTCTAACTCCTCTCTCAAGCATCCATAAACATTCTAACACGATGACATCACCCTCGCACCAACATATCTCTCAAGCATACATAAACATTCTAACTTGATGACATCACGCATGCTCCAACTAATCTCTCAAACATACATAAACATTCTAACTCTTTGACATCACGCTCACTCCAACTGATCTCTCAACCATACATAAACATTCTAACAAGATGGCATCATGCTCACTCCAACTCATCTCTCACGCATACATATACATTCTAACTCGATGACATCACGCTCTCACACACACTGGTTGAGCAGCAGGTAGCAGAGAACTAAGGAGAGGATGCATCATACCTAATTCAAGATATAACAACAAATCATACAAAAATGAAAACAAATTTTATTTTTGAACACTCGCGGCAAAGATGCAGCATATTCAAAAGTGATGAGATGCTTGTGGACACAGAACAAGATGGAACTAAAAAGAACTGTAAAGAAAAGTAAAGAAATACAATATGGTGCACAGAATAAGGCCATGTGATCAGACAATAAAGCCAAATGAATGTGAAAGTACAATGGAAAGTCAATGTAGAAAAACATAGAGTCACATGCCATTCTGGTATGACCAACATCAAAAGAGAAATATCACTCCATCCGAAAAAGAACCTGCAGGATATAACAATAAAAAACCATAAGTAACACAGGAGAATGAGACAAGGTTTTGTGCTCTGAGTGTTGCCGAGGAGAGGCGATGAATTCCACAAGCAGAGAATGAGGTACTGACCCATTGACACGTACAGAACGGATTCCTAGCTGTTCTAGGCAGCACAAAGGCTCTGTACCATAGGAGTTCATCTGGTTGTTAGTTCTGTGTTTAATTTAGTTTTTTTAATTAGCTCATTAATTGAATCGAGGCATTGCTGTTCTCTCTTGATGATGTGATTTCACAGTCTGAAGTGTGTAGAGGTTGAAAGAGCAGGGGTGAAGAATGCTGTTGTGTCAGGAATCACTTGTCCTTTTAATCCAACTGCGGCGAAAACATCTTTCGTTCCGTTTGCCTCCATCCGTGACCACATGCAGAGGAACATGAGGGCCATTGGAAGAAAAAAGGAAAACCGACTGGGATAACAGAAGGAACTGAGACACCGGACTCCATCGCTACGACTCGCCCTTTCTGTAGGGCGAGGATGACACACTCTTTCGATCCATACTGCCTCCATCAGTGACCACATGACAAGGAACATGAGGGCCAGTGATGGACACCAGGACACAGGACTGGGATGCGAGAAGGAACAGAGGCACCGGACTCCACTGCTACGACTCGCCCTTTCTGTAGGGCGAGGATGACACACTCTTTCGATCCATACTGCCTCCATCAGTGACCACATGACAAGGAACATGAGGGCCAGTGATGGACACCAGGACACAGGACTGGGATGCGAGAAGGAACAGAGGCACCGGACTCCACTGCTACGACTCGCCCTTTCTGTAGGGCGAGGATGACACACTCTTTCGATCCATACTGCCTCCATCAGTGACCACATGACAAGGAACATGAGGGCCAGTGATGGACACCAGGACACAGGACTGGGATGCGAGAAGGAACAGAGGCACCGGACTCCACTGCTACGACTCGCCCTTTCTGTAGGGCGAGGATGACACACTCTTTCGATCCATACTGCCTCCATCAGTGACCACATGACAAGGAACATGAGGGCCAGTGATGGACACCAGGACACAGGACTGGGATGCGAGAAGGAACAGAGGCACCGGACTCCACTGCTACGACTCGCCCTTTCTGTAGGGCGAGGATGACACACTCTTTCGATCCATACTGCCTCCATCAGTGACCACATGACAAGTAACATGAGGGCCAGTGATGGAAACCAGGACACAGGACTGGGATGCGAGAAGGAACAGAGGCACCGGACTCCACCACTATGACTTGTCCCTTCTGTAAGTCAAAGATGTAGTGCATATCTACGAGGCAAAAACATATCTTAGGCAACTCACTCTAGAATGTTTGATGCTTAATTGTAATAGCAACATCTCTGTGAAACCAACTCTCTGTACTTTGGCGGGGAGCTTGTAATTCCTGAAACAAAGCACGCAGAAGAGCGAGTGCCTCAAATACAAGTCACTAACACTTCTCCCATTGGCTTCAACTACTACCTCAAGCGTTGTCACTATTTACTCTCTGCGGAGCATGAGTTATAGTTTCTGCTTGTCTCTTGGAGAGCTGCCAGGAATACACCACGGCTCAGACTCTCTTGTCCTCTATTCCTGGCCATTCGTGGGTGCATGCTCGACTTCCTATACTCCTATACCTTATACTTGACAATCACACATCTCACAAGCAACACAGTCCGTTCTCACTATCCTTCTTGTTCCGCACCGGGTAAACGTCAATACATGCAACAACCCCCATCTGAAAGCAGTTATATTGTTGGTTTCTATCAACAACACAATTTTCTGAATACTTCTGTGTTACCAAAATCCATCAAAACAAAGTCGTAGGAATGCTATTGGTTTTGGCAAGTATGATATACACAAAACAGAAACAGCGGCACCACATATAGAATGAAGAGACAATGTTATACAATAGACTCAGAATAATTTAACAAAGTCAACTTCCGGCAAAGTCCAGTGATATTTCTTCACTTTATTGTGGATTTATTTCAGATTCATTAAAAACATCGGCCAACACGTTTCATCCAGTTAGAACTTGGACTTCTTCAGGGCGTGGTACGTAAATGCATTAATGGTCGATGACATTAAGGCGTCAGATAAAATGTCCTTGGCAGAGATATGTAAAGGATCGATATCTACCTGTGTAGGATTGACAAAGGGTCATTAGTAATTTCACAAGTTCCAGGTCAGGTAGAATCCTCTCCTTCCAATTTCAGGGTTAAATAAGTCCCTGTAGAGAATATGCACTTGGTATGGAACAAAAGTTGCTTCGTATGTGGTTCCAAAAGCATAGGAAAGGGTGGAGTGAATAAACCACCCTAACATGGACACTGGAATGCAAAGCCAGCAGGATAGCGCGGCGTCCTCTTTGTAAACTTGAGGTTTTGGCAAGTGTATCCAAGATCTGTGTAGCCCAGTCCCAGCTGCAGCAACATTGTATCACAATCACCTAATAAAGACCCCGTGGCCCCTGATGGAAGTCATACCCAGATTCCAAGATGGCTGCCTCTTCCCACATCACACAAGAGTTCACGGCCTCCTGGGAATTGTAGTTCATGGTTGGGACCCGCCACACAGCGCATTCCCCTCATTTGCACAGCCTACACTCAGCAATGACCGCCAGCCTGTCCTTCTCTGTACAGCAAGCAGGACTAGAGTCTTGCTCCTCCGTGTCCATCTAGCGCCTAGTGCCAGTGCCTCCAGCCTTGCTTCCTAGCACCTTAATAGAACACAAATAACGCTAGGCACTAGAAAAATATGTATTCCGAAGATCATTCCTTAGAATGTAAATCAGTGAATGCAAAGCTACATAACACATTTTACAAGGGACTTGTTGCCAATGACTAGACGACATGGCTTCTTCAAAATGTACATTAGTATGAAAAGGGCCAGGAGCCCATCCAGGACTGGGCGGTGTAAGGGGGGTCTCTATAAATGTACAATATGCACAGTCTGGAAAATCTCACATTGTACTCCCCTTGACTCTCACACTGTACAAATCTGGGAATCTCACACTGTGACCCTAGACTCTCACACTGAAGGCCTTGGCAGTGTCACACTGTGCGCTCCTGGGCTCACGTTGTGCCCCCCCCCCCGCAATCAATCTCCCACTGTTGACCTCCAGACTCTAACACTGTACAGTCTGGGACATCTCACACTGTGCATCCCTGGACTGTCACACTGTGCACCCCTGGATTGTCACCCTTTACAGTCTGGGACATCTCACACTGTGCATCCCTGGACGGTCACAATGCACAGCCCTGGCAGTGTCACACTGTGCACCCATGGACTCACACTGCATCCACTGTGCAGTGTGGGAAATCTCACACGGTGCCCTCCAGGGCTCTCATACAGTGCAACCCTGGACGGTCACACTGCACAGCCCTGGCAGTGTCATACTGTGCCCCCTGAATTGTCTCACTGTTAAGTCTGGGACATCTTACACTGTGCACCCCTGGACGGTTACACTGTAACCACTGGGCAGTGTGGTAAATCCCTCACGGTGCCCCCCAGGACTCTCAAACTGTGCACCCCTGGACTGTCACACTACACAGCCCTGGCAGTGTCACACTGTGCCCCCTGGATTATTACACTGTACAGTCCGGGACATCCTAACTGCGTACCCAGGATGGTCGCAATGCACAGCCCTGGCAGTGTCACACTGTGCACCCCTGGACTCACACTGCATCCACTGTGCAGTGTGGGAAATCTCCCAAAGTGCCCCAATGGGCTCTCAAACAGTGCACCTCAGGATGGTCACACTACACAGCCATAGCAGTGTCACACTGTGCCCCCTGAATTGTCACACTGTTAAGTCTGGGACATCTCACACTGTGCACCCCTGGACGGTTACATTGTAACCACTGTGCAGTGTGGTAACTCCCACACGGTGCCCCCCAGGACTTTCATACTGAGCACCCCTGGACTGTCACACTGTGCAATCCTGGATTGTCACACTGCACAGCCCTGGCAGTGTCACACTGTGCACCCCTGGGTTGTCACACTGTGCAATCCTGGTACTCTCACACGGTGCACCCTGGGCTGCCACATTGTGCACCCCAGGGAGGTCACAATGTAGAGCGCTTGCAGGATCACAGTGTGCGCCCATGAACTCACACTACATCAACTGTGCAGTCTGGGAAATCTCACATAGTGCCCCCTAGGACTATCATACTGTAACACCCAGGACTGTCACACTGCAAAGCCCTTGCAATGCTACACTGTGCACCCATAGACTCACATTGTACACCCCAATCAATTTCACATAGTGTCCCCATGACTATCATGCTGTGCCGCCCTCGACAGTCACATCGTGGACATGTGGATTCACCCTGTACACCCCAATCAATATCACACAGCGCCCTCATGACAATCATACTGTGCCGCCATCGACAGTCACATCGTGGACATGTGGATTCACCCTGTACACCCCAATCAATCTCACTCAGTGCCCCCATGACTATCGTTCTGTGCCGCCCTCGAAGGTCACACTATGGACATGTGGACTCACCCTGTACACCCCAATCAATCTCACACAGTGCCCCCATGACTATCATACTGTGCCGCCCTCGAAGGTCACACCATGGACATGTGGACTCACCCCGTTCACCCCAATCAATCTCACACAGTGCCCCCATGACTATCATACTGTGTCGCCTCGACAGTCACACTGTGGACATGTGGACTCACCCTGTACACTCCAATCAATCTTACACAGTGCCCCCATGACTATCATACTGTGCCGCCCTCGACAGTCACACTGTGGGCGGACATGTGGATTCACCCTGTACACCCCAATCAATATCACACAGTGCCCCCATGACTATCATACTGTGCCGCCCTCAACAGTCACACCGTGGGTGTACATGTGGACTCACCCTGTACACCCCAATCAATCTTACACAGTGCCCCCATGAATATCATACTGTGCCGCCATCGACAGTCACACTGTGGACATGTGGACTCACACTGTACATCCCAATCAATCTCACACAGTGCCCCATGACTATCATACAGTGCCACCCTCGATACAGTGCCCCCATGACTATCATACTGTGCCACCTTTGACAGTCACACTGCGGACATGTGGACTCACCCTGTACACCCCAATCAATCTCACACAGTGCCCCCATGACTATCATACTGTGCCGCCCTCAACAGTCACACTGCAGACATGTGGACTCACCCTGTACACCCCAATCAATCTCACAGAGTGCCCCCATGACTATCATACTGTGCTGCCCTCGACAGTCACACTATGGACATGTGGACTCACCCTGTACATCCCAATCAATCTCACACAGTATCCCCATGACTATCATACTGTGCCGCCCTCGACAGTCACACTGCGGACATGTGGACTCACCCTGTACATCCCAATCAATCTCACACAGTGCCCCCATGACTATAATATTGTGCCGCCCTCGACAGTCACATTGCGGACAAGTGGGCTCACCCTGTACACCCCAATCAATCTCACACAGTGCCCCCATGACTGTTATACTGTGCCACCCTCGACAGTCACACCGTGGGTGGACATGTGGACTCACCCTGTAGACCCCAATCAATCTCACACAGTGGCCCCATGACTATCATACTGTGCCGCCCTCGACATTCACACCGTGGGTGGACATGTGGACTCACCCTGTACACCCCAATCAATCTCACACAGTGCCTCCATGACTATCATACTGTGCCGACCTCAACAGTTACACTGTGGACATGTGGACTCACACGCTACACTCCAATCAATCTTACACCGTGCCCCCATGACTATCATACTGTGCCGCCCTCGACAGTCACACTGTGGACATATGGACTCACCGTGTACACCCCAATCAATCTCACACAGTGCCCCCATGACTATCATACTGTGCCGCCCTCGACAGTCACACTGTGGACATGTGGACTCACCCTGCACACCCCAATCAATCTCACACATTGCCCTCATGACTATCATACTGTGCCACCCTCGACACAGTGCCCCATGACTATCATACTGTGCCACCTTCGACAGTCACACTATGGACATGTGGACTCACCCTGTACACCCCATCAATCTCACACACTATCATACTGTGCCGCCCTCGACAGTCACACTATGCACAAGTGGACTCACCCTGTACACCCCAATCAATCTCACACAGTGCCCCATGACTATCATACTGTGCCGCTCTCGACAGTCACACTGTGGACATGTGGACTCACACTGTACATCCTCAATCAATCTCACTCAGTGTCCCCATGACTATCATACTGTGCCGCCCTCGACAGTCACACCATGGACATGTGGACTCACCCTGCACATCCCAATCAATCTCACACAGTGCCCCCATCACTATCATACTGTGCCACCCTCGACAGTCACACCGTGGACATGTGGACTCACACTGTACACCCCAATCAATCTCACACAGTGTCCCCATGACTATCATACTGTGCCGCCCTCGACAGTCACACTGTGGACATGTGGACTCGCACTGTACACTCCAATCAATCTCACACAGTGTCCCCATGACTATCATACTGTGCCGCCCTCGACAGTCACACTGTGGACATGTGGACTCACACTGTACACCCCAATCAATCTCACACGGTGCCCCCATGACTATCATACTGTTCCGCACTCGACAGTCACACCATGGACATGTGGACTCACCCTGCACATCCCAATCAATCTCACACAGTGCCCCCATGACTATCATACCGTGCCACCCTCGACAGTCACACTATGGACATGTGGACTAACACTGTACACCCCAATCAATCTCACACAGTACCCCCATGACTATCATACCATGCCGCCCTCGACAGTCACACCATGGACATGTGGACTCACCCTGTACACCCCAATCAATCTCACACAGTGCCCCCATGACTATCATACTGTGCCGCTCTCGACAGTAACACTGTGGACATGTGGACCCACACTGTACATCCTCAATCAATCTCACACAGTGCCCCCATGACTATCATACCATGCCACCCTCGACAGTCACACCATGGACTTGTGGACTCACTCTGTACACCCCAATCAATCTCACACAGTGCCTCCATGACTATCATACTGTGCCGCCCTCGACAGACACACTGTGGACATGTGGACTCACCCTGTACACCCCAATCAATCTCACACAGTGCCCCCATGAATATCATACTGTGCCGCTCTCAACAGTCACGCTGTGGACATGTGGACTCACACTGTACATCTTCAATCAATCTCACACAGTGCCCCCATGACTATCATACTGTGCCGCCCTCGACAGTCACACTGTGGACATGTGGACTCACCCTGTACACCCCAATCAATGTCACACAGTGCCCCCATGACTATCATACTGTGCCGCTCTCGACAGTAACACTGTGGACATGTGGACCCACACTGTACATCCTCAATCAATCTCACACAGTGCCCCCATGACTATCATACTGTGCCGCTCTCGACAGTAACACTGTGGACATGTGGACCCACACTGTACATCCTCAATCAATCTCACACAGTGCCCCCATGACTATCATACTGTGCCGCTCTCGACAGTAACACTGTGGACATGTGGACCCACACTTTACATCCTCAATCAATCTCACACAGTGCCCCCATGACTATCATACCATGCCACCCTCGACAGTCACACCATGGACATGTGGACTCACTCTGTACACCCCAATCAATCTCACACAGTGCCCCCATGACTATCATACTGTGCCGCCCTCGACAGACACACTGTGGACATGTGGACTCACCCTGTACACCCCAATCAATCTCACACAGTGCCCCCATGAATATCATACTGTGCCGCTCTCAACAGTCACGCTGTGGACATGTGGACTCACACTGTACATCTTCAATCAATCTCACACAGTGCCCCCATGACTATCATACTGTGCCGCCCTCGACAGTCACACTGTGGACATGTGGACTCACCCTGTACACCCCAATCAATCTCACACAATGCCCCCATGACTATCATACTGTGCCGCCCTCGAAGGTCACACTATGTAGATGTGGACTCACACTGTACATCCTCAATCAATCTCACACAGTGCCCCCATGACTATCATACTGTGCCGCCCTCGACAGTCACACTGTGGACATGTGGACTCACCGTGTATACCCCAATCAATCTCACACAGTGCCCCCATGACTATCGTACTGTGCCGCCCTCGACAGTCACACTGTGGACATGTGGACTCACACTGTACATCCTCAATCAATCTCACACAGTGCCCCCATGACTATCATACTGTGCCGCCCTCGAAGGTCACACTATGGACATGTGGACTCACACTGTACATCCTCAATCAATCTCACACAGTGCCCCCATGACTATCATACTGTGCCGCCCTCGACAGTCACACTGTGGACATGTGGACTCACACTGTACACCCCAATCAATCTCCCTCAGTGCCCCCATGACTATCATACTGTGCCGCCCTTGACAGTCACACCATGGACATGTGGACTCACCCTGCACATCCCAATCAATCTCACACAGTGCCGCCATGACTATCATACTGTGCCGCCCTCGAAGGTCACACTATGGACATGTGGACTCATATTGTACATCCTCAATCAATCTCACACAGTTCCCCCATGACTATCATACTGTGCCGCCCTCGACAGTCACACTGTGGACATGTGGACTCACCCTGTTCATCCTCCATCAAATTGGGGAGAGGAGGTAGCCTGGCGAGTAGAGCAGTCGACCTCCAAGCTGGGGGACTGGGTTCGAGTCTTGGCAACGACGCTCAACATTCTGTGATTCTGGGCAAGTCACTTAATCTCACCTTGCCCAACACAAGTCACTGGTGCCATGTACAGCGCTCTGATACCTTCGGGGGAGTTAGCGCTATATAAAACTCCGACCAAACAAAATCTCACATGGTGCCCCCCAGGTCTCTCAAACTGTGCAGCCCACGACTGCCACACTGCACAGCTCCTGCAGTGTGACACTTTGCACCCATGAACTACTCTGCATTCACTGTGCAGTGTCGGAAATCTCACATGCTGCCCACGAGAACCCTCATATTGTGCACCCCTGGATTGTCAGACTGTACAATCCTGGCAATCTCACATGGTACACTCTGGATTGTCATACTGTACAGTCTAGGAATTCTCACACTGTGCACCCCAGGCAAGTCACACTGTACAGGGCTTGCAGTGTCACACTGTTCACCCCTGGAGTCATAGTGCATCCACTGGACATCTTAGGAAACCCAATAATGTTCATACCTGCACTCTCACAATGTGCGCCCACAGACTCACACTGTACAAATCAATCAATCACACACTGTGCCCCCAGGACTCTCACACTGTACACCCCTTGCAGTGCCACACTGAGCAACCCTGGACTCACATTGCATCCATTGTGCAGTGTAAGAAATCTCATAATGTCCCTCCCAGGACTCTCACACTGTGCACCCACAAACTCACACTGAACACCCCAAACAATATCACACTGTGCCTCCCAGGACTCTCACACTGTGCACCCACAGACTCACACTGAACACCCCAAACAATCTCACACTGTGCCTCCCAGGACTCTCACACTGTGCACCCACAGACTCACACTTTACACCCCAAACAATCTCACACTGTGCCTCCCAGAACTCTCACACTGTGCACCCACAGACTCACACTGAACACCCCAAACAGTCTCACACTGTGCCTCTCAGGACTCTCACACTTACACCCCTTGCAGTGCCACACTGGGCAACCCTGGACTCACATTGCATCCACTGTGGAGTGTAAGAAATCTCATAATGTCCCTCCCAGGACTCTCACACTGTGCACCCACAGACTCACACTGAACACCCCAAACAATCTCACACTGTGCCTCCCAGGACTCTCATGCTGTCCATCTCAGGACTGTTGTTAATATGGAAAAAGTTGATGCTAATATGAAAAACAATACATTCATTTATGAGAAGAAAATTGCGTCTCTATTAACAAATTCACCCGTTGTGAACTCCCCATCAACCCCAACTTGCAAATATGTAGTCAGGCAAGCACTGGAAGCGAGGCACGAGGTGATAGATTGATAGGTCGCAAGTGAGATAGCACATACAGTCAGGAAACCTTAGATCAATCCCACAGATAGGTGCAGCGACACTACAATGGTCTAGGGAAATTGGCCCCAATGAAGCACACATGGACTGAGGAGGTACGCGCGCTCCTACAAACATCATAAAATCAGATGCCACATGTTGGAACTGGCACTTCCTGGTTGGCTGATGCAACTCCCCCAGCCAGGCAGAAACCACCACTCCCGTCATGGCGGGTGATTACACACAGTGTATAGCCTCTGCTCACCCTTGGGTAGCTTTGCACTGAGCAGCCAGGCTTACCACAGAGGCAATGTGTAAAGCATTGGCACAGCACTCACTCACGATAAATACTCTGAGCGTCACAAAAGAGACTTCACACATGATGTATGTAAATAACAATTATATTCAACACACATGTAATAATCAGCATAACATGAACATCATGTACTTCTGGGCACAGATCATATTACGAATTATTTCTAGCTGTATTAAGCCCAGTCATGTTCTAAATGACATCAGCAAAATGCACACTTGGGAAAGATTCGATCCTACACCGACCCCCAGCACCCCTATGCAGTACAATATGTTGTCCACCCCAGGCCCACCCCTGCAATTATTGTAAGTCAACACCACACAGTTAGAAGGTGCATCCCGGGTCACAGCAATATCAAAAATACGTACATACACAGAATCATACCACTTTTTAGCAGCAACGAGGGCCGAGGCCCTGCGGGTAAAACATATGTCACGCATACGACAAATCGTCGGCCAGTGTTGTGAATCACAGGTGGTCCACCCGCTGTCACACACACACACTCTACACCACCAAGCTGCGCAGTGCAACGGCTATCTCGAGGGTCCGTATGGCAAGCGCTCGCACACATGCGCACCCAGCACCCTAATGGGGTGCCACCGATACCCAGCTGGTCAATTGGTAACATGGTTCAGAACCCGTGGCCCGAAGCCCCCCTCCTCCCTCCAACTCACCCCGACTATCCTACACCCCATCCGATTGGAGACACCCTGTCCTCCCCCCAGGCACTAGGCCGCATTCAGCCAAACCACTCTTAGTTAGGGTCCCAGGAAAGCAGGTGGTAGGTAGGCAGTAAGGTCAATCAGGAGGCTGTCGGCAAAAGGGTTTTGGCAGCCACTCTAGAAGTTCACCCACAGGATGCAGAGCAGACACGGTTCGAGAGCAATAGTCGGTCACACCGAAGGGTCCACAAGGGCCTTCCAGCACCAGCCCAGTTCTGCGAAGCACAGAGGGATTCACGCAGTCTCCTGACCCGCTTCCGATCTTTCTCTGCAGCGTTTCTCCAGACCAGCCAATCATTCTCACCACCCAGGCCCTACCCGGGCAATACTACCTGGCACCACAGTGTGCACACTGAAGAGTTGCAAAATCAGTACCTCTTTGGAAAAGAGGCACAGCGTCAGGTGCACGGTGATATTGGTCACACCAGATAATCCAAGAACAATGTCTGTGTGCAATGATACCAGCCGCACCAGCCCGTTCTGGTTAGACACAAAAAGTTACAATTCTGTACCTCCCTGGAAATTAGGCAGAACGTCCGATGCATGTTGATATTGGTCACACCAGACAGTTCCGGTCACACACACACACAGGCGCAAGTTCAGCAAGACCTCACAAGGTAGAAGGAGGCACTACTATGGTTATTGTGAGAAGTTGGCCTGGTATATGCTGTTCACTAGTTCTAGTGGGCACCTTGTATGAGTCCAAACAACCCCTTATGGTGAATGGTTAAAGACAACCTTATATGAAAGCTATCCTATTGGTAGCTATGGAGAGCAGCCTTCAGGCTAAGTCTTGAAGGAATGTAAAGCAGCTTGTTTTACCAGTCTATAATCTCTTGAATGATCAAATGAAAGGAGAACCACACCAGGTATATATTCGAAATATATGTATTTAGGTTAACACACACCCCTCTAGTCTCTTTATGAGACTGGAGTTCGAAGTACTTAAGTTACAAGTGATCAAGCATCAGTAAAAGCACAAATAAACGTTTGAGCCCTAGGGGCGTTCCAAACCATATACCAAAAAAGTGGTATAAGAACCATGACTGGAATAAGCACTAGGCCTATTGCCTCTAGAATCACTGGGACCCCAAGGAACCACCCAAGGTAGTGACACAGGGGACCCACGGGGACTGTATGCAGTGTGCAAACACAACCGCGGGTTCCTATTATCTTCTACGGGCAATGTCGCGGTTGGAAATTTAAAGATTAGGGACACTTCTAATCGAGTCTGGACCAAACCCTTTTGGATTTAAGAAGTTCTAGGGCTAGCACTCACGAGAGCACCGGAGTACTCGAGTTACCTCACCCAGGGAAGCCGGGTGCATAGGTGTCTTTTGTTGTCGGGTCGCGTCGTCAATTTCAATGGAAGCCTGCAAAGAACTGCTGCTGCCGGGAAGAGGAGAAGTGTCCGAAGACATCCAAGGCTGGATCTAGGATGCAAGGAACCTGAAAGCAGAGGGGACAGAATCTGGGTCACTAGCCAGTGACCGAGGGCAGGATGGACCAATGCCCACAGTTGTCGGGTGCTTCAGGTGAGTTGATGGGTGTCTTGCCACAAGGTCCAGGAGGCGTCAATGAAGTCCACAAGCCGGATTCGAGCTGTCCCACGAAGCCTGTCGAGTGCTGCGGTATCAGTGACCAGAATGGACCCAACAAGCCTTGGCAATGGCAAGTCACTGGAATTCAGAGAAAGGGCTGCAGTGCAGACCAGCAAGGTCTGAGGGACTCACCCAGCGAGGGTAAGTCAGGGCACGTCTGGAGCAACCAGGTAAGCCCAATCAGAAAAGAAGTCACCTTCGTGGGGACCTGCTAGCCAACGGGCTTGTGATCGCGAAGGAGCCTTGAGCAGTCACACTTGAAGCTGGCCCACGGGTCACTTGTGGAGTGGAGGCCAACAATCTTCGATGCAGGAGGTGCTCAATGCTGGGGCTACTCGGAGCCTAAAGCACAACTTCGAAGAGGACCAGGAAGATAGTGTTGCTGCAAAAGTTCACGGTGTCCAGGGGTCACGGTTCCATGTCACCCACGATAGCCACGGGCCTCAGCTTTGCTGTGGACTCAGGGTAGCCTCGAGGAAGTCTGGAAATCCACCTCTGGTGATGCAAAGACTTCGGCGTCTGGCGGGAGCTTTAGAATTGCAGACCGGTCAGTTGCTTCTTTGGTGCCTGCCAAGCAGAGGAGTCACTCCTTGACCCCAAGGGAGATTTATTCATTCTTCTAGTCAGGATAGAACATCGAAGGTCCAGGTTATATGTTGCAGAGTTTCGTCCAGGGTAATCTAAAGTCCTAGGGAATGGATTCCTATACTTATACTAAGTTTAGGTTCTCCGGTCCTACGTCCCCACAAGCAAATCTCACACTTTGCTGAAGTATGGCACCAGTACTCAAACTGGAGTGTGCCTTTGAAGTTGGAGGTGGTGCAGAGGGTCTGCCTTTGAACCACAGACGCCTCCCCAAAATTACAGGCCTGTCTGCCGTGAGGCCATGGAATGTAGAGCCGAATCTTTAGCGGGGCCATCCTCTGGCTCCAGAGGCCAAGTGCCAAAACCTCTCCTCCAATCTCTCCATCTAGACCCGCAAATGGCAGAGGTCTGTTGTTTGCGTTGCATGCCGGAGTATTATAGCTGTTGCTGGGGAATGCCCTGATGTGCTCCCCCAACCTCCAGTGTGGACTGGAGCCAAGCCAAAGGCACAAAATTGCCCTCGTTTTAGTAGTTGCATTTGTAAGCGAATCCTGACGAAGCCACCTCTACCATTGGAAGGGGCTGTAACGGCAAATCTAATGATAGGAAACATGATGAGGCTGCGCCACGGCCATCCTTGGTTGCAGCCCACAGTACCAGTCTGCAATGGCAGGCTGGAGAGGTATTTGGAAATGCCAGTGGTTCACACGCTCACCACTCTGCACTGCCAGACTGGTCACGTATTTGGAAATACCACAGAGGCCCCTTTGGTGCAAATCGCACCCCAGCCTGCAATGGCAGGCTGGACAAGTGTTCTGGAACACTCACGGGGCAACAAGCACACCAGGTATGACGTCTAAACCAATCAAGTAAGCACCCTGTCCTGGCATGTGTAGGAAGGGTGCACACACTTTCCCGCTGCAGTACAGTGCAAAGGTGCCCAGAGTCCTAAGGTCAGGAAAAGAGAGTTGGCAAAACCAGGAGGACAAAAAGCAAAAGGGTTTGGGGAAATCCGCACAGGAATGGCCATGTCTAACACCACGTGAGTTAGGAACATATAGCCAATCAGGACACAGCACATGCAGTGATCACGCGCTCCCCATGTCGTGCATCTGGACTCGTTATCCACTGACCACATTGTGTTCACCCATGGTCGAGGCCCACCTGGATTATCCATTAGACAATTCATTTCTGACTCCAAAGGCAGCAACGTACATTCCTCACCACACACGATCACCGGAAACCTTTCATTACCTATGGTGAGTTGTATAAAAGGAGCCGCTGATTGTAAACTCAGACAGTCCTCAGAGCCTGCGCCTGTAGCTGTTCTCCCAGCTGCTATGTTTAATTAAACAAACTGTTCCTGTTTTGCCAAACACCTCTTGTCTCTTGATTTTTTTAGGTATTTCATGTTCAAGTAACAGTCAGACTATATATCCCTGGCAGTGTCACACAGGGCCCCCATGAACTCACACCGCATCCACGTGCAGTGTAGGGAATCCCATACTGTTCATCCCTGAACTCTCAACACGTCACATCCCTGGCAGTGTCACACTGCACTCATGAATTCACACCGCATCCACCGTGCAGTGTAGGAAATCCCATACTGTTCATCCCTGAACTCTCACACGTCACATCCCTGGCAGTGTCACACTGTGCACTCCTGAATTCACACAGCATCCTCTGTGCAGTGTAGGAAATCCCATACTGTTCATCCCTGAACTCTCACACGTCACATCCCTAGCAGTGTCACACTGGGCACCCATTAACTCACACAGCATCCACTGTGCAGTGTAGGAAATCCCATACTGTTCATCCCTGAACTCTCACACGTCACATCCCTGGCAGTGTCACACTGCACTCATGAACTCACACCACATCCACGTGCAGTGTAGGGAATCCCATACTGTTCATCCCTGAACTCTCACACGTCACATCCCTGGCAGTGTCACACTGCACTCATGACTTCACACCGCATCCACCGTGCAGTGTAGGGAATCCCATACTGTTCATCCCTGAACTCTCACACGTCACATCCCTGGCAGTGTCACACTGGGCTCCCATGAACTCACACAGCATCCACTGTGCAGTGTAGGAAATCCCATACTGTTCATCTCTGAACTCTCACACGTCACATCCCTGGCAGTGTCACACTGTGCACTCATGAACTCACACAGCATCCACTGTGCCATTGTCACATAGTGCCCCCTAGGACTATCATACTGTACACCCCAGTATTGTCGCACTGCACAGCCTTTACAGTGTTATACTGTGCAGCCATGAACACACAGTGCACCCACTGTGCAGTGTGGGGATACCCATACTGGGCATCCCTGAACTTGCACACTGTATACTCAAGGACTCAAAGTGTACACCCCAATCAATCTAAATTGTGCCCCCCAGGACTCTCATACTATGCACCCCAGGATTGTCACACTGCACAACCCTTGGATTGTTACACTGTGCACCCATGAACTCATGCTGCATACACTGTGCAGAGAGGGAAATCTCACATGGTACCACCCAAGAATCCCATGCTGTGCACTCACACTGCATTCACAGTGCAGTGCGGGAAATCCAAAACTGTGCACCCCTTAACTGTCACACTGCACAGCCCTTGCTGTGAAACACTGTGTACCTATGAACTCACAATGTATCCACTCTGTAGTGCGGGAAATCCAATACTGTGCACCCCTGAACTCTCACACTGCACAGCCCTTGCTGTGCCACACTGTGCACCCATGGACTCACACAGCATCCACTGTGCAGTGTGGGAAATCCCATACTGTTCATCCCTGAACTCTCACACGTCACATCCCTGGCAGTGTCACACTGTGCACTCCTGAACTCACACAGCATCCACTGTGCAGTGTAGAAAATCTCACATAGTGCCCCCTAGTACTATCATACTGTACATCCGAGTATTGTCACACTGCACCGCCTTTACAGTGTTACACTGTGCAGCAATGAACTCACAGTGCATCCACTGTGCAGTGTAAGGAATCCCATACTGTGCATCCCAGGGCTCTCACACTGGGCACCCCAGGACTGTCACACTGCACAACCCTTGCATAGTTGCAATGTGCACCCATGAACTCACACTGCATACACTGTGCATGTTGGGAAAACTCACATGGTGCCCCCGCACTGGGCGCTAGGCTCTTGGGGCGCCATTGTGCTTTGGGGAGGACAGAGCAGACAGGTCAGGTGTGACAGGTGAGATAAGAGCAGCCTGCAGAGATCTTTCAATGGGATTTCACGAGTATAATAATCATGTAGGAGACTCTGGGAGTCAAAAATCCACTGGCTGGAGAAATCTGTGTTTTGTCTAGGCAGTTTTTAACTCAT
Source organism: Triturus cristatus (assembly GCF_964204655.1). Lineage (NCBI taxonomy): Eukaryota > Metazoa > Chordata > Amphibia > Caudata > Salamandridae > Triturus > Triturus cristatus. The sequence continues at coordinate 1,277,248,858 of NC_140592.1, read as the reverse complement.
CATAAAGTAGCACAGAGGGTTAATGTGCCTGCTGCAAAGCACTACTTATAATGCGCAGATCATATCTTTGTATTTTATGTAAATACCTCAGTGAATGACTTCTTTTGTCACATATATCCTTTTGCTACTTGCAGTACATAAGTTACAATCCCTCTGGTATAGCTCAGTGAGCTATGAACCGGCATCGCAGAGTTGCTGCAAAACTGCGAGGCATAGGCTTAGAAACGTATTGTGTTTTTTCTAAATCTTTTGCTGTTATTTGGTTATAAAATGGGTTCCTTTGAACAGTAACACATTCCCATTAGTAGAGCCAACCCCAACCGTTGTATCATGTTTTAAACCTTGAGTACGTGTTTCTTCAGACGAAGCACTCTTAACATGTAAGCCGACCAGTATGGAAGACATGTGACTCCTACTCTTTTTAGCCCTCGTAGTTTCATTTAACATTTCCTACACTTTGATTTACACACTTCCATGATTCATTGTCTCTGTATAATATGTGTGTACATTGCACAGTGCTCTGATGCCTTACATTGGGATGAGTGGCGCTATAAAATAAATGAAATAAATGTGAGAGAGGTGCTATGGAGAGATGAGGAGGGTCATCGAAGGGTAGGAGTGAGGGAATCTGTTGAAGGAGGTCACAAAGGGGCTCCAACAAAGATAGCCACACCAGGTGCCACCAACGCTGCAGCCGACCCTGAATCCTGGCAATCTCATGCTGTGTGCCCAGGGGCATTTTATGAGCCCCTTTGCGTCGCTCTTGCACACGCAATGTGGTGCAAGAGCGTCGCTAATGAAAATGAGATTTATGAAGCCTTCCTGCGGGGCTTCATAAATCTCAAATAATGAAGCACAGCGCAAATCGCTGCGTTGCATCACCCTGCGCCAGGTAGACGTTTCCATGGGTGTTGCATGGGTGTTACCATATAAAATCCATGGATTTTGACGCATTCCCAGATTTACAAGAACAGGTAAACCTGGGACTGCACCAAAAAAAAACGCTTCCGCTGCAGAGGCGTTACAAGAAAAATATCTTTATTTCTCCTTGTTATTTCCTCTTTCTGTGTGTGCTGCATTCTACAGCACACATAGAAAGAGTAAAAAGCCTCTCTGGATGGCTTTTGTGCAGGGAGATGCCCCTTCCTGCACAGAAACAATCCTGCATGCAATGCAAGCACCCACGCACCATGGTGCAGGGGGGGCCTGGCTGGGGAAAGGACAGGAACGCACCATATGTTTTAAAATATGGCACATTTCTGCTATTTCACAGTAACACAGTGCAGTGCAGCAAGGTGACTTGCTGTGCCACTTTTTCATTAAATATGGCCCCCAGGGCGTAATTTGAACGGGTGGTTTCCGGTGCTGGGCACCAGCACCTAATTGTCAAAACCTGCAATTATGACCGTCTGCCACATGGTGGTGCTGTTTGTCAGATTCAGAGATGAGCACAACAACACTTGTTTAATAATTCAATATACATTAAAATGACAAAATCGCCATTTGCAGGTGCACAAAAATAACACTCAATAATTGATTGTCCAGTCTGTACTTTGCTTTATAAAAGTAAGAGTACATTTATTAAACACACACACCACTCAATACTATGCACCAATTTACAAATATACATAAGCTGTTGGAATTACTTTGTGACATTGCATAACATCTCCACCCCTCCCGCAAAGGGGGGGTGGGGTCTAGTACCACCACTCCCATGTATGCACATCAACTTGCTCCCAATGCAGATACTTGAACATAACCTGGAGCGAGGGCCCTGCGCACTGGCACCATCCCAGTGGCGACCCACCCCATTACCTCAACCAGCATTAAAAAGGGGTAAACCTGCCTTGGTGACACATGACCCTGACTGAGCATCTCCTACTGACCATAAAGTATGCACCTCTATATCTTAAGGGCTAGCAGTCTGGGGACTTCACCTAAGCGCAGCAGCAAGAATCCATGTTTACGCTAGGGGTGGGCGGAATTTTGCAAAAGTGACTTTCGCAAATTATCGCGAAAATGTTAAAAATCTCTGCAAACACGCGGAAATATCGCGAAGATGCGGAAGTTTTTTTCCCGCCCGTTCGCGGTATTTTCTGCGTGGTCGCGGCTCGCCAACTTACCCATGCGGTTGCTGGCGGGCGCGGCCATCTTGTTTTCACTCTTCTCGCGGTGCATGATCGCGAGAAAAAAGACGTGATCGCGCGACCAATGACATTACTGCGGGCGCGAACTGTCGCGAGACAGCGCAAATGGCTACCAACAATCCAACATCTCGTGGAGAACGCGACCGTATTGGGAAAACTTGTCGGCGAACGCGGGGATTCAGGTAAGGCGATCGCACGCGCGCGAGAATGTATTATTTTACAGCGCGAGCAAGAAACAAATTATCGCTAAGCTGCGGAATGCGGAAATTTTGATATTTTCGCGCTCTCCGCGGAGCGCGAAAATGTCTAATTATCGCAATTTCCGCGAGCGGAACGGAAATTTAGCCCAGGCCTAGTTTACGCACACTTTAGAATGACAGTACTCATCACCTTGGTTGATCATTTGAATGCATTGCAATTACAGCCCCTAAAGGCATCACAGATGAAATCACAGGATTGCGCATATACAGCCAGACACCCTAGCACGACTGTCTGGCAACATAGCCCCACTTGGCTTATGACATCTCCTTACACATGTGACTTACAGTCCCTTCAAAAGAAGTACTCCTGGCAACTACACTTCTCCTGCAGTGCGACTCTTCACTTTAAAAGGAATCGCAGGTAAAAGCATGGGATTACGTCAATACAGCCAGACCCCCTAGCAGGAAGGTCCAGCAACATAACTCCATTTAGCTTAACATCACCTTACACAGGTACTTCACTTTACACATGTGACTTTCAGTCCACCTAAAAAGAAATAACCAATAGTAAATGCATTTCGGTGCAATTACACCACTTCACCTCCAGGGGATGCCCTTCTCCAGACATCCCCAACTCAGCCCTTCACTCCATGATGCACTTCATAGTACACCCTCAGCTGTAGAACGTAAGTTCCAGCCTAGAAGGTGTTAAAGGCTGGCTGAGCCCTTGAGGGGTTATTGTTTCAGATGCCCCGTGAAACTTAGGGGTGGACTGTTCTTCCTTATGCTGGGGAGACTGCGGTGCTCTTGCAGCCCCCCTGCAACCCTTTTCACACATGAGGGTGACCCCCTCCTCTGGGGGCCACCAGGCACCAAAACGGCAGATTTCTTCGTGCTGGAGGGGGGGGAAGACTGCGCTTCTCCAGCAGCTCCCCCAGCACCTTTTCACAAGTGAGCGTGACCCCCCTCCTCTGGGGGCCACAAAGCACCAAAACTGCAGATTTCCAAATGCCTGGCGAGGCATTATGGGGCGCTTCATGCTCCTCTTTACCAGCCACTGGGAACACTCTCCTCCGCCCCGCCCCGCCCTCGGGGTCTCTGATTCAGCAGGGTGCTGTCTTCACTGGCTCCCTGTGCCAGCCTTTCGCCAGGCTCTCCTCCTTGGCCTCCCTTCTCCCTGCGCAGAGGCCACTGCTCCTGCGCTCTGGTCCTGGGCTCTTCTTCTGGTGCTGTTAGGGTCCTGGGGGCAGTCAGGGGGTCTCTCCTTCCAACTGCCCATTGCGCCAGGCTCCAGCACCTTCACCCTCAGCAGACCACACCCAGAGAGAGCTTCTCTTCCTGTGCAAGCACTTTTTAAAAGTTGAGTAGGGGGCTGGCAGGAAGTCTCTATTGGTCCTATCAAACAGCGACACATCATGTCCCTGCCCCTGCTCCCTCCTTCTTGTCCAGCCTCTGGGTTTGTTCAAAATGGCGTCGTCCAGTGACTCTGAAGCCTCATCCCCCACGCTGCCTTCCCTCTTGGTGCAGCATGGTGGCTGGCACCCAGTGAAAGCTGCTAATTGATGAGCCTGTAGCCCCTCCCATCTTCTCTTCGTGGAGAGGAGGCCCTCGCTTGCGGAAGAACGGTTATCAATCCATCCAGCTGAGGTCAGCCCTCAGCCTGGGTCTGGTCATGGCTGGCTCAGAGAAATATGACAGTTCTGGATGACCCAAAAGCAGTACCAATATGACTTTGGACTCTGCAGAATACTTCTTTTCACATTTGCTACATTGGACTTAAGTGCGTGTCTGGAATCTGTAGGCCTAACGGAAGTTAATCTAGCCATGGGCCCCACATTCCCATAGGGGAATAAGGAAGTGAAAACACAGTAAAACACACTGACTTTCCCTGGCATGTTTCTTTCCAATGTATAAAGCCTATTCCATGTCACCACCCAATACTGCATACGTCCTGCCACACCATTCACTTTGTAGCTGCTCCTGGACTGCGCACGCTAGGAATCTCCCCTGCGCAGCCCGTACACGCGTGCACACGCATGTACACATGTGTCTGTATGTAACCAGCCCGGTGTCCCTTACTCCAGCTGCTGCGCAGTGGCCTGGTCAAGCCAGGGGGACACCAGTGAAATCCCCATGCAGTCTCCTACATCCTGAGTTCACTGTGGGAGAGTTCCAACTTATGAGGCTTCCCCACAGGAAAAGCTCCACAATTAGGAGCTCAAAAAGCGAAAAATCCGGGTGGCCCATAGTGTCAGAACCACCTTCTAACACATAGCCTTAGGTGGCCTGGAATATTCTGAGTTGTCACACTTGTAGGAGTGCGATGCTTAGTAATGTTGTTGGCACTGCCATTGGCAGCCCTGAGAGGGGCAATGGGTGGTGCAAGCTGCAAGGGACTCCTGACGAGGGCCCTGGCACTTATGTTTTTTTTACAAATTAGGCACTGTGTGCGCCCCAGGCTCTCAAGCTGCACATTCTGGGAAATTTCACACAGTGCATCCCAGGACTTTCATACTGTATACCAATGGACTGCCACGCTGTACAATCCTGGAAATCTCACATAGTGCACCCCAAACTCTCACACTGTACACTCTGAGAAATCTCACATTCTGCACCATGGACTCTCACACTGCACACTTGCTCTCTCACACAGTTCAGTCTGAGAAATCTCACACTGTCCACCCCGGACTCTCACACTATGCATCCCTGACCTGCCATGCTGTGCACCCTGGACTCTCACGTTGTGCACCCCAGACTTTCACACTGTGAACACCTGGACTGCCATACTGTGCACCCTGGACTCTCATACTGTGCACCCCTGGACTGACATGCTGTGCACCCTGGGCTCTCCTGCTGTGCACCCATGACTCTCACACTATGCATCCCTGGACTGCCATGCTGTGCACCCAGGATTCTCATTCTGTGCACCCTAGACTCTCACGATGTGCACACTGGACTCTAACGTTGTGCATCCCGGGCTCTCACACAGTGAACCCCTCGACTGTCACGCTGTGCACCTCGGACTCTCACACTATGCACCCCTAACTCTCACACTATGTACCCCTTGACTCCCACGCTGAGCACCATGGACTCTCAGTACTGTGCACCCCTGGACTGCCATGCTGTGCACCCCAGACTCTCATGGAGTGCACCTCAGACTCTAATGGTGTGCACCCGGAACTCTCACACTATGCACCCCTGGACTGCCATGCTGTGCACCATGGACTCTCATGATATGTAACCCTGGACTGCCTTGCTGTGCACCCCAGACTTTCACGGTGTGCACCCAGACTCTCACACTATGCACCCCTGGACTGCCATGCTGTGCACCATGGACTCTCATGATATGTAACCCTGGACTGCCATGCTGTGCACCCCAGACTCTCACGGAGTGCACCTCAGACTCTAACGGTGTGCACCCCGAACTCTCACACTATGCACCCCTGGACTGCCATGCTGTGCACCATGGACTCTCATGATATGTAACCCTGGACTGCCTTGCTGTGCACCCCAGACTTTCACGGTGTGCACCCAGACTCTCACACTATGCACCCCTGGACTGCCTTGCTGTGCACCCGGAATTTCAAGCTGTGCATCCCTGGACTGCCATGCTGTGCACCCCTGACCTTCAAGGTGAGCACCCCGGACTCTCAGACTATGCACCCCTGGACTGCCACCCTGGACTCACACACTTTACACCCCCGACTCTGCTGCTGTGCACCCCTGACTCTTCCACTGTGCACCTCTGACACTCACACTATGCACCCCTAGAATGCCATGCTGTGCACCCAGGACGCTGAAGCTGTGCACCGAGGACTCTCACGCTGTGCATCCTGGACTCTCACGCTGAGCAACGCTGGACTGCCATGCTATGCACCCCTGGAATGCAATGCTGTGCACCCCATACTTTCACACTGTGCACCACAGAAAACCTTGCATTGTAAAGCTGCACAGTGCCCGCCAGGAGATGGCGGTAAAAGACCCGCATACAGCCGTGGGGAGACCTGGCTTCTTTTATTGACGCTTCCCCTCCTCACTCACCTGCAGCTGCCCCTCCTACCACCTGCCCCCACCCCTCCTCGCTCACCTGCAGTTGTCCCTCCTGCCCCCAGTACCCTCCCCTCCTCACTCACCTGCAGCTGTCCCTCCTGCACCCAGCTGCCCCCTCCCCTCCTCGCTCACCTGCAGCTGTCCCTCATGCTCCTAAGCCGACCCCTCCACTCCTCGTTCACCGGCAGCTGTCCCTCCTTCCCCCAACCCCCTCCCCTCCTCACTCACCTGCAGCTGTCCCTCCTGCCCCAGCCCCCCCCTCCTCACTCACCTGCAGCTGTCCCTCCTTCCCCCAGCTGCCCCCTCCCCTCCCCACTCACCTGCAGCTGTCCCTCATGCCCCTAAGCCGACCCCTCCACTCCTCGTTCACCGGCAGCTGACCCTCCTTCCCCAAACCCCCTCCTCTCCTCACTCACCTGCAGCAGTCCTTCCTGCCCCAGCCCCCTCCCCTCCTCACTCACCTGCAGCTGTCCCTCCTTCCCCCAGCTGCCCCCTCCCCTCCTCACTGACCTGCAGCTGTCCCTCCTTCCCCCAGCTGCCCCCTCCCCTCCTCACTCACCTGCAGCTGTCCCTCCTGCCCCTAGCCGACCCCTCCACTCCTCGCTCACCGGCAGCTGTCCCTCCTTCCCCCAGCCCCTCCCCTCCTCACTCACCTGCAGCTGTCCCTCCTGCCCCCAGCCACCCCTCCTCTCCTCACGCCCCCAGCCACCTCTCCCCTCCTCACTCCCAGCAGCTGTCCCTCCTTCCCCCTGCCATCCCCTTTCCTCCTCGCTCACCTACAGCTGCTCGTCCTGCTCCAGGACACCTCCCCTCCGCACTCACCTGAAGCTGTCCCTCCTGCCCCTAGCCGACCCCTCTACTCCCCGCTCACCTGCAGCTGTCCCTCCATCCCCAGCCCCCTCCCCTCCTCACTCACCTGCAGCTGTCCTGCCTCCAGCTGCCCCCTCCCCTCCTCGCTCACCTGCAGCTGTCCCTCATGCCCCTAAACCGACTCCTCGTTCACCGGCAGCTGCCCCTCCTTCCCCAAGCCCCCTCCTCTCCTCACTCACCTGCAGCTGTCCCTCCTGCCCCAGCCCCCTCCCCTCCTCATTGACCTGCAGCTGTCCCTCCTGCCCCTAGCCGACCCCTCTACTCCTCGCTCACCTGCAGCTGTCCCTCCTTCCCCAAGCCCCCTCCTCTCCTCACTTACCTGCAGCTGTCCCTCCTGCCCCAGCCCCCTCCCCTCCTCATTCACCTGCAGCTGTCCCTCCTTCCCCCAGCTGCCCCCTTTCCTCCTCACTCACCTGCAGCTGTCCCTCCTGCCCCCAGCTGCCCCCTCCCCTCCTCGCTCACCAGCAGCTGTCCCTCCTGCCCCCAGCTGCCCCCTCCCCTCCTCGCTCATCTGCAGCTGTCCCTCCTGCCCCTAGCTGACCCCTCTACTCCTCACTCACCTGCAGCTGTCCCTCCTGCCCCAGTCCCCTCTCCTCCTCACTCACCTGCAGCTGTCCCGCCTGCCCCCAGCAACCCCTTCCCTCCTCACTCACCTGCAGCTGTCCCTCCTTCCCCAAGCCCCCTCCTCTCCTCACTCACCTGCAGCTGTCCCTCCTGCCCCAGCCCCCTCCCCTCCTCACCCACCTGCAGCTGTCCCTCCTTCCCCCAGCTTCCCCATTCCCTCCTCACTGACCTGCAGCTGTCCCTCCTGCCCCCAGCTGCCCCCTCCCCTCCTCGCTCACCTGCAGCTGTCCCTCCTGCCCCCAGCTGCCCCCTCCCCTCCTCGCTCATCTGCAGCTGTCCCTCCTGCCCCTAGCCGACCCCTCTACTCCTCTCTCACCTGTAGCTGTCCCTCCATCCCCAGCCCCCTTCCCTCCTCACTCACCTGCAGCTGTCCCTCCTGCCCCAGCCCCCTCTCCTCCTCACTCACCTGCAGCTGTCCCTCCTGCCCCAGCCACCCCTTCTCTCCTCACTCACCTGCAGCTGTCCCTCCTTCCCCCAGCCCCCTCCCCTCCTCACTCACCTGCAGCTGTGCCTCCTGCCCCCAGCTACCCCATCCCTCCTCACTCACCTGCAGCTGTCCCTCCTTCCCCCAGCCCCCTCCCCTCCTCACTCACCTGCAGCTGTGCCTCCTGCCCCCAGCTACCCCATCCCTCCTCACTCACCTGCAGCTGTCCCTCCTGCCCCCAGCCATCCCCTTCCCTCCTCGCTCACCTGCAGCTGTCCCTCCTGCCCCCTCCTCACTCACCTGCAGCTGTCCCTTCTGCCCCCAGCCGACCCCTCCCCTCCTCGCTCACCTGAAGCTGCCCATCCTGATCCCAGACCCCCTCCTCTCCTCGCTCACCTGCAGATGTCCCTCTGCCCCCCCCCTCACACTCCTGTATGTGAGGCAGCCACATCAGGATAGAAGTTTTCACCGCCCCCCCCCCCCCCCCCCCCCATCTGCCCCTCTCCCCTCCCTCCGGTAATCTCCGAGTGCCTCTGAACCTGGACGCGGAGGCCAGCTGATGAGGGCCTCGAGGGCTCCGCCCCCTCCACCCTCCTAGCTCCTCCGAGGGCCCTCGCTCAGCGCTAGTTGCTATAGCACTTTCGAGAACCTCTCTGCTCTGCTCATAAATTACCTTTAAGTGATCCGGGGGTGGGGAGTGGGGGGTCGGCCTCAGAAGAGGAGGTCTGGAGCAAACGGTATGTAATAGGGGAGCCTGAGCGGGCAATCAAGGCCCTTGGCACGGTTAGAGCAACCCGTCCGGCACTGATTGCGAGGGTCCCCCTTCAAAGGGGGGGGGGGGGGGGGGGGGCAGGGACGTCACATGTGGGGTACCTCGGGCCAGGCCTGGCTACCTAACATAACAGGTGCGCGCGTCCACCCAGAAGGGCATCTTGGCGCCGAATAACATTTGGCCTTGTTATTCAGCTCAATGGTACGCATGTTATCAACCTGACAAGGATAAAAGGCTGACAGAACCCGCAGGGCTTTGAACCTGTGACGATGAGGTCAAACACAGGCCCCTGCAGTGGACACATTGGTTCACTCACCCACCAGACCCGGCTAGCACAAGCCACCAGCCTGCTACCCTTGACTAGTACCTGGCTACAATTGCCTACACGCTGCCGCCTCTTGCCAACCACCTGCTACCCCTGTCCAGCACTTAGCTACCCTGGGCCAGCTCCTGGCTACTGCAGACCAGCATCCCCGTACCATTGGCCAACACTTTGGCACAGCAGGCCATTGACTAACTACCACAGGTCCATATCATGCTCCCCCGACTCAATGCCAGCCCACCCTAGGCCCCTCAGTATCACAGGTCCACATCTGCTCCCTCGACCCAGTACCAGCCCACCAGCCCCTCACTACCACAGGCGCGCATCCTGCTCCCCTACCCAGTACCAGCCCACCCCACGCCACCCCTCACTACCACAGGCGCGCATCCTGCCCCCCCCCCGACTCAGTGCCAGCCCACCCCAGCCCTGCCCCTCACTACCACAGGCGCGCATCCTGCCCCCCCCCCCCCCGACTCAGTGACAGCCCACCCCAGACCAGCCCTGCCCCTCACTACCACAGGCACACATACTCTCCCCCCCCACTCAGTGCTAGCCCACACCAGCCCACCAGACACCCACTGCCTCTCTCTGTCTCCAGTAACAGACACCCTGCCCGTATCTCTGTCTACAGTAACAGATATCCACCACCCCTCTATATCTCCAGTAATAGTCTAGAGTAACAGACACCCCTTGCCTCTCTCTGTCACCAGTAATAGACACCCACCGCCTCTCTCTGTCTCCAGTAGCAGACCCCCCCCCCGCCGTCTCTCTGTCACCAGTAATAGACACCTACCGCCTCTCTCTGTCTCCAGTAACAGATATCCACCACCCCTCTATATCTCCAGTAATAGTCTAGAGTAACAGACACCCATCGCCTCTCTCTGTCTCCAGTAACAGGCACCCCTCGCCTCTCTCTGTCTTCAGTAATAGACACCCAGCGCCTCTCTCTGTCTCCAGTAATAGACACCCAGCGCCTCTCTCTGTCTCCAGTAGCAGACCCCCCCCCCCCCCCGCCTCTCTCTGTCTCCAGTAATAGACACCCAGCGCCTCTCTCTGTCTCCAGTAACAGGCACCCCTCGCCTCTCTCTGTCTCCAGTAATAGACACCCACCGCCTCACTCTGTCTTCAGTAATAGACACCCCCCGCCTCTCTCTGTCTCCAGTAGCAGACCCCCACCCCCCGCCTCTCTCTGTCTCCAGTAATAGACACCCAGCGCCTCTCTCTGTCTCCAGTAATAGACACCCAGCGCCTCTCTCTGTCTCCAGTAACAGGCACCCCTCGCCTCTCTCTGTCTCCAGTAACAGGCACCCATCGCCTCTCTCTGTCTCCAGTAATAGACACCCAGCGCCTCTCTCTGTCTCCAGTAACAGGCACCCCTCGCCTCTCTCTGTCTCCAGTAGCAGACCCCCCCCCCCCTCTCTCTGTCTCCAGTAATAGACACCCAGCGCCTCTCTCTGTCTCCAGTAACAGGCACCCCTCGCCTCTCTCTGTCTCCAGTAATAGACACCCACCGCCTCGCTCTGTCTTCAGTAATAGACACCCCCCGCCTCTCTCTGTCTCCAGTAGCAGACCCCCCCCCCCTCTCTCTGTCTCCAGTAATAGACACCCACCGCCCCTCTCTGTCTCCAGTAACAGACACCCCGCGTCGAGTTTTTGATCTGAGTGGAATATATTGTAGTCTGTAAGGGCAAGGATTGTAAATGTGTCACGCGTGACATGGGCCCCCGGAGGGCCAGTGACCCTGGGCTGTGGCCCCTGGCCCGCCTCTCTTCCTGGCTGCGTGCCCTGACTGCGCACATGTGACCAGCAGGCAGCGGTGCGTGGCTCGGTCAAGGGGCCCTCTCGGCCCCTCCGAGTGACAGGCTCAGTGCCGCCAGAAGTGGGACTTGTGCGCCGAGAACCCTTGTCGCCGCCGCGATGGCGCTTCAGCCGCGCTGAGGGCGCTCGAAGGATGCTTGACTGGCGGGGCCTGAGAGGCCTCGATGCTCCATCATGCGGGACAATGGAGGGCAGGAGAGGCCGACGAGAGGCAGCAAACAGGGGGAGGCCTGCGCGCTCCTAATGACAACACCCCGCCCCCCCCCCTCACCCACCACCAATAATGGCGGGGGCATCAACGCCTGGCAAGGCCGGGTCTGGAGAGGGCAGAACTGGGGTCTGGAGAGAACAGAAATGGTGTCTGGAGAGGGCAGACCTGGGGGCTGGAGAAGGCAGAACTGGGGGCTGGAGAAGGCAGGGCTGGGGTCTAGAGAGGGCAGAACGGGGGGCTCGAGAGGGCAGGGCTGTTGTCTGGAGAGGGCAGGGCTGGGGGCTGGAAAGGGCAGAACTGGGGGCTGGAGAGGGCAGAACTGGGGGCTGGAGATGGCAGGGATGGGGTCTGGAGAGGGCAGAACTGGGGGCTGAAGAGGGCAGGGCATCACACCCATTTTATCCACCCTCCGTTGGCTTCCCATCGAGGCAAGATCTATCTACAAGACGGCCTGTATCACCCACAAAGCCTTGCACTCCTCCTCCCCTCGCTACCTGGCGGATAAACTGAAACTCTCTGGAGGTTCCAGACCATCACGTAATGCAGAAAATGTATTGCTGGAACCTCCCACTTTCAAGAAGGAAGGATCAATGGCCCAATCCTTTTCAGGCAACGCGGTGAGAATCTGGAACTCACTTCCGCCTCAGCTCCGGACCACCACCTCTTCCCAGGCCTTCAAAACTGACCTCAAAGCTCTCCTTCAAAGACACTTCCAAATTTAATTCACGCCCTCTCTATTATCTGAAGGAAGTCCTTCCACTATAGGAAATTCTGTTCTCCATGCCTATAGAAGTGCCTTCCCAGTGTGTTCTTGTGTTTTGAGGGTCTGCCATATACTGCAGTATTTTACCTCTACTTGTACTTTGTACTCTTTTGTAACCTGCACACATGTCACCTCTCCTTTTGTAATGTATCGTTTGCTCCCTCTTGTATTCTGTTTGCTCTTGATACTTGCACAACGGCCACCACTGCCTCAGGTAACGTAACGTTTGCTTTTGTAACGTGCCCACTTGTAATTTTCTCCTCATGTAACGCTGCTGTTCCTATTGTGAAGCGCTCTGACACCTTCGGGTAAAGTCCGCGCTATATAAAAACGCATAAAATAAATAAATAAAACAGGGCTGGGGTCTGTAGAGGGCAGGGCTGGGGTCTAGAAAAGGCAGGGCTGTGGGGCTGGAGAGGGCAGAACTGGGGGTCTGAACAGGGCAAGGTTGGTGGGGTCTGGAGCGGACAGGGCTGAGGTCTGGAGAGGTCATGGCTGGGGTTCTGGTGAGGACAGAGCTGTGGTCTGGAGATGACAGAAATGATGTCTGGAGAGATAGGACTTGGGTCTGGAGAGGGCAGAACTGGGGGCTGGAGAGGGCAGAGCTGGGCTCTGGGGAGGGCAGAGCTGGGGGTCTGGAGAGGGCAGAGCTGGGGTCTGGAGAGGACAGGCCTGAGGGTCTGAAGAGGGCAGTGCTGGATGCAGGGCTGGGGGTCTGGAGAGGGCAGAGCTTGGGTCAGGAGAGGACAGGGCTGGGCGTCTGGAGAGAGCATGTCTGGGGTCTGGAGAGGGCAGAGCTGGTGGGGTCTGGAGAGGGCAGGGCTGGGGTCTGGAGCTGCAGGGCTGGGGTCTGGAGAAGGCATGGTTGTGGTTCTGGAGAGGACAGGGCTGGGGGTCTGGAGAGGGAGGGCTGGAGTTCTGGTGAGGACAGAGCTGGGGTCTGGAGATGACAGGAATGATGTCTGGAGAGGGAGGGCTGGGGTTCTGGTGAGGGCATGCCTTGGGTCTAGAGAGGGCAGAGCTGGGGTCTGGAAAGGACAGAACTGGGGGCTGGAGAAGTCAGGGCTGTGGTCTAGAGAGGGCAGGGCTGGGGTCTGGAGAAAGCAGAACTTGGTGCTGGAGAGGGCTGAGCTGAGGTCTGGAGAGGGCAGGGCTGGGGTCTGGAGGGGGCAGAACCAGGGGCTGGAGAGGGCAGGGCTAGGGTCTGGAGAGGACAGAATTGGGGGCTTGAGAGGGCAGGGCTGGGGTCTGGAGATGGAGGGCTGGGGTCTGGAGAGGGAGGGCTGGGGTCTAGAAAGGCAGGGCTGGGGGGCTGGAGAGGGCAGAACTGGGGGTCTGAAGAGGGCAAGGCTGGTGGGGTCTGGAGAGGGCAGGGCTGGGGTCTGGAGGGGGCAGAACCAGGGTCTGGAGAGGGCAGGGCTAGGGTCTGGAGAGGACAGAATTGGGGGCTTGAGAGGGCAGGGCTGGGGTCTGGAGATGGTGGGCTGGGGTCTGGAGAGGGCAGAACTGGGATCTGGAGAGGGCAGGGCTGGGGTCTGGAGAGGGAGGGCTGGGGTCTAGAAAGGCAGGACTGGGGGGCTGGAGAGGGCAGAACTGGGGGTCTGAAGAGGGCAAGGCTGGTGGGGCTGGAGTGGACAGGGCTGGAGCTCTGGGGAGGGCATTGCTGGGATCTGGAGAGGTCAGAGCTGGGGTCTGGAGAGGACAGGGCTGGTGGTCTGTAGAGGGCAGTGCTGGATGCAGGGCTGGGGGTATGGAGAGGGCAGGGCTGTGGGTCTGGAGAGGGCAGAGCTTGGGTCTGGAGAGGCCAGGGCTGGGTGTCTGGAGAGAGCCTGTCTGGGGTCTGGAGAGGGCAGAGCTGGTGGGGTCTGGAGAGGGCAGGGCTGGGGTCTGGAGCATACAGGGCCGGGGTCTGGAGAGGGCATGGCTGGGGTTCTGGAGAGGACGGGGCTGGGGGTCTGGAGAGGGAGGGCTGGGGTTCTGGTGAGGATAGAGCTGGGGTCTGGAGAGGACAGAAATGATGTCTGGAGAGGGAGGGCTGGGGTCTGGAGAGGGAGGGCAGGGGTCTGTCGAGGGCAGGGCTGGGGTCTGGAGAGGGCAGGGCTGGGGTCTAGAAAAGGCAGGGCTGGGGGGCTAGAGAGGACAGAACTGGGAATCTGAAGAGGGCAAGGCTGCTGGGGTCTGGAGCGTACAGGGCTGGAGCTCTGGGGAGGGCATGGCTGGGGTCTGGAGAGGTCAGAGCTGGAGTCTGGAGAGGACAGGCCTGAGATTCTGGAGAGGACAGGGCTGGGGGTCTGTAGAGGGAAGTGCTGGGTGCAGGGCTGTGGGTCTGGAGAGGGCAGGGCTGTGGGTCTGGAGAGGGCAGAGCTTGGGTCTGGAGAGGACAGGGTTGGGCGTCTGAAGAGAGCATGTCTGGGGTCTGGAGAGGGCAGGGCTGTGGGTACCGGAAAGGGCATGGCTGGGGTCTAGAGAGGTCAGGGCTGGGGTCTAGAAAGGGCAGGTCTGGGGTCTGGACAGGGCAGGGCTGGGGGTCTGGAGACGGCTGGACTAGGGATCTGGAGAGGGAAGGGCTGGGGTCTAGAGAAGGCAGAGCTGGAGTCTGGAGAGGGCTGTAGTCGAGGGCAGGGCTGGGGTCTGGAGAGGGCTGGGGTCGAGGGCAGGGCTGGGGTCTGGAGAGGGCTGGGGTCGAGGGCAGGGCTGGGGTCCGGAGAGACCTGCATGCTCCTAATCACAGACCCCCCCCATCAATTGCAGGGGCATCCACGTCTGGCAGGGGTGGTGTCCGGAGAGGGCAGGGCTCGGGGTCTGGGGAGGGCAGGGTTGGGGATCTGGCGAGGGCAGGGCTGGGGTCTGGTGAGGGAAGGTTGGGGTCTGTAGAGGACAGGGCTGGGGGTCTAGAGAAGGCCGGGCTGGAGGTCTAGAGAGGGCAGGGCTGGGGGTCTAGAGAGGGCAGTGCGGGGTCTGGAGAGGGCAGGGCTGGGTTCTCTAGTGGGCAGGGATGGGGTCTAGAAAGGGCAGGGCTGGGGATTCCAGGGAGGGCAGGGCCGGGGTCGTGAGAGGGTAGGGCAGGGTTCTGGAGTTGGCAAGGCTGGGTTATGGAGAGGGCAGGGCTTGGGTCTGGTGAGGGCTACATCTCATCCCAAAGTCACGTGATGGAGGAGAGCAGGAGAGTTCACAGAGGAGGAGAGCAGCGGCATGAAAAAGAGAGAGAGCAGAGAGGCCAGGAGCAGGAGGTGGAAAGACGCCAAGAGAACAGTATGGGCAGATCGTGCCTCATCCAGAGACATCAGTAAGGAGGGAGGCCTCTCAGATAACTGTAGTAGAGAGAGCGAGTACAGCAAAGAGAGAGGCCTCTCACAAGACTGGAGTGAGTAGGGAGTCCTTGCAATGGCAGAGAGGTGGAGTACAGCAAGGAGAGTGGACTGATGGCATCATCTAGTGAGTGTAAGTATTTTGTAAAAGTTTATGATTCTAAAATATTTATACTAACCTACTACTAAAGTTGACTTAGCTTACAAGGTGCATTACTACTGAGTAATACTACTTCTAACATATATTATGTGAGTGGCTGTGTGACTGTATGTATCCTTTTGCATACAGGTGTGTGAGTGGCTGTATGGGTGTATAAGTGGGAGTGTGAATAGCTATGTGGGTGAGTGAGTTGCTGTATGAGTGGCTGTATGTGTGAGTGGCAGTGTGAATGGCTAATTGAGTGAGTGACTAGGTGTGTAAGTGCTGTATCAGTGAGTGAGTGGCTGTTTGAGTGGGTGTTTAATTGAGTTGGCTTGTGAGTGTCTGTATTTGAGAGTGAGTGTGTGAATGGCTGTATGGGTGAGTGAGTGGATGTGTGAGTGTTTGTATGGATGTGTGAATGGGTATGTAAGTGGTTGTGTGGGTGTGTGAGTGAGTGTGTGAGTGCTTGTATGGGTGATTTTTTCTTTTCTTTTCTTTTTAGAGTTTTATATAGCGCAAACTAGACCCGAAGATATCAGGTATCAGAGCGCTTTACATAGCATCAGTTTTGTTACACAAGGACACATTCATTTTTGTTAGGCACGGGGAGATTAAGTGATTTGCCCAGAATCACAGGATGTTGAGCGTCCTTGCCGAGACTCGAACCTGGTTCCCCAGCTTCAACGTCGACCGCTCTAGCCGTAAGGCTACATCCTCTCCCCAATCGTTTGATTGGTTGTGTTGAGAGGCTGTATGGGTGAGTGAGTCGGTGTGTCAGTGACTGTGTACATAAAAAAGTAGGTGTTGGAGTAGCTTTATGGGTGAGTGTATGGCTCAGTGACCGGATGTATGGGTGAGTGACTGGTTGTGTTAGTGGCTGTTTGAGTGAATGAGTTGGTGTGTGAGTGGCTCTTTGGAGGAGTGAGTGGGTGTATAAGTGCTAGTATGGGTATGTGAGTTGTGCAGGTGTGTGAGTGGGCATATGAGTGGTTGTATGGGATTGTGAGTGGGTGTGTGAGTGGTTCTGTAGATGATATCATCAGTGATGTAATCAGTGATGTCATTTGAGATGTCATCAGTGATGTCACTGACCATGTCAATGGTGATGTAATATGTGAGGTCAGAAGCAGTGCATTGCAGGGGCATAGGTTATAGTTAGCTCACGTAACTATAACTGCTGAATTTCTATGGTTTTGTATGAGTGAAAGCTGAGCCTTACTATAACGTTCCTGTAAAAACAAAATTCCGTAAATTTCTAAGGTTTTTTAAATTCTATTTCCTAACTATAACGTCCCTGTAACTGTTGTTTTTTTCAGTGAATTTCTAAGGTTTTTAAAATTTGATATCCTAGCTATAATGTCCCTATAGCCTTTGGTTTTTTAAGTGAATGTGTTTTTTAACTGATAATCACTTTTGCAGAGTGGTAGAGCAAGGGGTCGGGCCTCTGACCAGCTTTCAAGAATCCCACAGTTTTGGTATTATTAGAGGTAACAGGAGGGGGTCTTGACCCCCAAGGACCCTCAGCAACCAAGAGGACTTCATCCCCAAACCAGTATTGCACCCAGAGGCACATTTGCACAATGGTGGAGACAGGGGGCAGGGCTTCTGACCAGCTCTCATCAATTATGCTGTATGAGACTTACTGGAGGCAATAGGAGGGGTTTTTAGCCACCAAAGACCCTCAGGGTCCAAGGGGGCTTCATCCCCCAACCAGCAGTGCACCAGGAGGCGCGTTTGCAGAGTGGAGGAGAAAGGGGGCGTGGCCTTAGAAGTCTTCATAGCAATCGTGCTCTGTGAGACTTACTGCAGGCAACAAGAGGGCAAGTTGGCCCTCAAGGTCCTTTTGGAGCCAAGGGGACTGCCTACCCCAACCAGCAGTGCACCAGGAGGCATGTTTGCCGTGTGGTGGTGTAAAGGAGCAGGGCCTCCGAAGTCTTCTCAGCAATTGTGCTGTGTGGCACTTACTGGAGGTAACAGGATGGCTTGTTGGCTCCCAAGGACCCTCAGCATCCAAGGGGACTGCATCCCCCAACCAGCAGTGCACCAGGAGGCATGTTTGCCGTGTGGTGGTGTAAAGGAGCAGGGCCTCCGAAGTCTTCTCAGCAATTGTGCTGTGTGGCACTTACTGGAGGTAACAGGATGGCTTGTTGGCTCCCAAGGACCCTCAGCATCCAAGGGGACTGCATCCCCCAACCAGCAGTGCACCAGGAGGTGCATTTGCAGAGTGGTGGAGAAAGGGGGCGTGGCCTCCAAAGATGTGTCAGCAATCCAGCTGTTACTGGAGGTAACATGAGGGTTTGTTTGCCACCAAGGACTCTCTAGAGCCAAGCAGACTCCATCCCCCTACAAGTAGTGCACCAGGAGGTGCGTTTACAGAATGGAGGTGAAAGGGGGTGAGACATCCTTGACTTTCTGGGGTCTTTATTATAATTAGCATTAATTGTACATTTTTCCTGAGCAGGCAACCCCGCATACATTATAAACAACACCATAGAGAGGTGTCAGTCCCCAGGGCTTTATGAGCCCCAGGAGAGGGGCCAGTGCACCGTCCTCCTACACATATTGTGCTTGACGGCAGGACCTGGCCCACCCGGGGGCTTGCGATTACAGAAGCGCAGGAGACAGCGCTACTGTTTTTAAAAAAGTGTTGCCAGGATCTGCGTATCCAGCATGATTCCTGACAAAATGTTTATTATTTAAAAAATGCTGTTTTGGGCCTTGTGGGACTCCTCCAAGAGGCCTAGCGGTCAGGGTAGTCCTACTGTGCCCCCCTTTCTTTATTTTGTATGTTTTTTGTGGGGCTCGGCTCAAGCCGAATCCCAAACTGGATGCCAACATATCCTGGTTTGAAGTGTTGGCAGCCAATCAGATTTGAGCACGGGAACTGTCAGATCCTCGGAGGTTCCACATCTCTAAATATACAAATTGGGATTTTGGTTAAAAACTCTGAATTAGTAAACAGGTTCACACCTAATCTCAAAAAGGCTCTTCCATGGACCAGCATCTACCTTCCTGCCAAATGTGATGTAATTCCGTTCAGCAGTTCGGGCTATAGCTGTGTCTAAAGGTCCTATGGGAATTTACATGTTTTTGACCCCCCTTTTTTTTGGTCCCCGCTTGACAGATCACCCCAAAACTTTCTATGCGCAACGAGAATCACCTTGGCACGTTATTAGGAACATTCTGTGAAGATTCGTCAAGTGGTGCCAAAGTTATAGGCAAGTCAAAAAAATGACCTACTAGCGTGGGTGGTAAACTTCACTTCGCTGGCAGCGCTCTGGGTGTTTCGCTGCTCGGTGCCCCTCTTGGAAGGCAGAGTTCAGCAATAAAACTCAGCTTACAGCCGGCGGAGTGGACTCACTTTACTTCTGGTGCCCATATCTAGTCTGGAGGCAGCCTTTGACTCCACCGATCTGGCCTTCACGCTTCCCCCCTGATCTCTACACATAGGGCTTGACGGCATGGGGGAACACAGTCCAGAGCCCACATTTCATGAATGGAGGGGGCAGGTCTGAGTGGTGGGCCTCGGAAATGCTGCTGTGCGTGTCCTCTCCTCTTTCCCTCGCTTAGGGCAGTGCACTGCGTGACCGGAAGTCCAATGAGTCCCGCTGCTCCAGCTCTCTGTCCTGTTGCTGCTTCTTGGAGTCACAAACATGGATAGCACTGACCGTACCAGCATCTCACAGACCCTCATACATGGCATGACTCAAGCGGGATCGTTTGTTCCTGAACTCCATGGTTGGCGCGAGCTCTGCAGGAGAGGGGGGAAGGAACGGAGATGCCTCTGAGTGACTGAGGGGCTGCGCCATGTCTGGGGACGGGTGAGCAGTGCCAACAGCAGCAGAGTGCGCCAAGGCTGTGAGTAGAGCACCGGCACTGCTGAGGTGCTACTGAGGCATGCCTCAGGCACGCTAGTTTGGAAGAAATGAAGATAGGGGCAGATTTATGAGCCCCTTGCGCCACTTTTGCGTCACTTTTCCCATGTTAAAAGTGACGCAAAAGTGGTGCAAGGGGCTCATAAATCTGCCCCATAGTTTCTATTCTAATCCGCGCTGACTGCCTGAAACAGGAGATCAATAGCACGTGCACTTGTGTGAGTGATGTGTGTCAAGGACAAGGCTGCAGGAGTCACGGGCACACCCGATCCATCACGAGGGCAGGCGGAGCTCTACAGGTTCAGGATCTCAGAAGGGTAGAGTTTGGAGGGGCCCTGTGCAGTTTGAGGACTAGGGAAGATGCCTGCAGAGTTTCTAAAGCAGAACATGAGCAGAGAATAAACTCTCAGCACAACCATTATCAACTTGCTGGCATCAGGTTGCCTACTCCGCCCGCACGCAGAACTCTGTGGAATTCCACAGAGTTTTTAATTCAACTCTGCAGAATTCCACATAGTGCAACTTCGCCCACCCCTAATATATATGTATATTTTCACTGAAAAAAACAACACTTACAGGGTTTTCACTCGTACACAACCAGTGAAAATCAGCAGTTATAGTTAGCTGAGCTACCTATAACTCGCACCCCCGAAATGTACTGCTTATAAGTAACCCTGGGCGTAGCTGGCGTAGCAGGACTACGCGGAACAAACTCCGTGGAACTCTGCTGCGCCACCCGCCTCCACCCCCTATCAACAATGAATTAGACATTATTTAAAGCTAAAACCAAAACCACTTACCTGTACTGCGGCGGCCCCGGGCTGCCTTCCTCCTCTTCCTTGCGTCTCTGGGTGATGATTTCAAAAAGTGCACATGCGCGCCCATGCATTTCTTGCGAGAAATGCGCATGCGCAGGTTTTGCAGTGATCACCCAGAGATGGCGAGGAAGAGGAGGAGGGCAGCCCTGGGATGCCGCAGTACAGGTAAGTGTTTTTTGTTTTAGTTTTAATTAATGTCTAATTAATTGTTAATGAGGGGTGGGGTTGGAAGCTAGCCAACTCCGCTCTGCTGCGGAGTGTGCGGAGATTTGCCTACTTCGCATTCTCTGTGGAACACGGAGTAGGCAAATCTCCGCACACTCTGCGGGCGGAGCGGAGTTCTCCACCCGCGTCTACTTATAACTTCACATATTACATCACTCATGACATGGTCAGTAACATCACTGATGACATCTCAAATAAAATCAATGATGACATCATCCAATGACTGTGAGAGTTTTTGAAAAGTTTATGAGTGTTAAATATATATACCACGGTGTATTGGTGAATCAGTGGGTGTATGAGTGCCTGTATGGATGATTCAGTGGGTGCGTGACTGACTGTATAAGTGAGTGAATAGGAATCTCATTGTATGTATCATCATAGACTCTATGAAATCACGGGGAATAATGCTGGATAAGAACCTAAACATGCAGCGTCACATAAGTACATCTACCAAACGAGCGAACTTCCAACTCAGCATCCTTTGGAAATTTAAACCATTTCTTCCTCATGACGACTTCAAATCTGCTGTGCAAGTGTTAGTCATATCACAGCTGGAATACGGCAGTGCAACCCTCTGCGGCCTACCGAAATTCAGCTTAGCCCCTCTCAGGGCTTCCCCGAATGCAGCTGCTAAGCTCATCACAGGCTCCAAGAAATTCGACCACATCTCTCCGGACCTAAAATCTCTAAACTGGCTTCCATTTGGATGTATGACAGTACATCGCCAACCGTTACAACGCGCGCTTTTAGCACGTCGCCTCCACATCGCAATGACTATTACTTGGCACGTTTTTCCACCGCATAGCGTTCCAACGCCAATGTTGTTTACCCTACAGCAAAATCCATTAGGACGCATACCGAAAGATCACACTCTATTACAACGCGTAATGGTTTCTCGTTTTGACTCGCAAACTCCCTGTGATGACTTTGATCCCGCGCCATTGCTTGGAGAACATGTTTAAAGGTTGAGATCGGGAGGAGGGCGTCTGTTTTGGGGGTGGGGAGGTTGAAAGAGACGTAGAAGCAGCGGTAAACATGAAAGAGGAGCAGGGAGCCCCACGGAGGCCGCTGGGCGGGGGCTCTCTGGCTTGACCCTCATCCATCCTTGGTGACAGTCGCTCTGCCACCCACTGCCCCCCAGGAGAAGTTGACAGGACCCCGATCACAGGTAACACGTCCTTTTACTGACACTTCCGGCTGCGCGCGGGTCACAGAGACTTTCAATTTATGTCGATTCCTGCCGGTGTCGGTGTGAGACGGTAGGTGGCACAGTGTTACGAAAACTCTGGGACACTTGTCACCCTGAGAGCCCCTGTGTTTACAACTGACTGAGACTACTGTATCCCTATGTCTTCTGATAACTGCGCCCCTACCTACCCTCTCCCTTTCTCTCGTCTGCCCATCCCTCACTTAGGGGCATATTATCAATAACCGCGTTAAAATTATCGCCGCTTTAGCGGCAGGAAACTGAACCTAGGCTGCTATGGGAATTCACAAGGGCATATTATCAAGTCCATTATCGCCGCTTTAGTGGCAGTTTCCTGCCGCGAAAGGGGCAATAATTTTAACGCGGTTACTGATAATATGCCCCTGTGTGCCTTACTCAACGGTTATTTAATATTTGTCTAAAAATGTTTAAACCGGTCTTGCACTATCTATCTGTGTGTCTGCCCGTCTATCTATACCTCAACCTGTGTGTCAATTTAACTGTCTTCCTTTCAACCTGTGGGTCTGTCGATCCATCCGTCTATCCGTCTGCCTATTAATGTAGCCACCTGTCCGTCTGTCCCTCCGATGTCTGCCGTCCTGTCAGTTTTTGTCCACCCCACGTCTCTCTTACTTCGGGGGTTTCATCTCAGTTCAGCTCACTGCGATGCTGCTCTTTTCTGTTTGTAAAGTAGAGGGTATTTTGTGGGTGTTTAGACAGCACTGTAGAGTCTCGTTTCTTCGTGCTGGTGCGGTAGGTGAGGATATGTCACTCATTTTCTCTGAAGCCGGGGGACACACTGTTTTGACACGTCAGTTCTTTGCTGGTCTTCGGCCCTGTTGTGTCATTGATCGTTGCTTCTCAAATCTTTATAATTACCTCCCCCACTTGAGTTAAGATGTACGTTGCTCAAAATAATTGTCGCGACGACCGAAGGACTGACGCAATGTACTTAATGTACGCATGAACGGTGACGTCACCGTACGTGACGTCACCGCTTGGTGTGAAACTAAAAAATGGACAATCTGACCCATTGCAGCCACTACTAAGTACTAATAGTACGACTTTATTTTTCTTTATATTTCTTTTCCAATATCTATATATATATATTTTGATAACAAAAGTAATGGTTTTAATTATATTATTTATTTGGCCAGTCTTGCGTAGTACGCTATGAATGATTACTATTACTTACCCGGACTTGGTTATTTATTTGGCCATACTTGCGTAGTACGCTATTTACTTACACGGACTTGCGTAGTAATCGCATGCTACGTGAAGGACAGTGCGATGCAAGAGATTGCATTGTTCAGGTGTACGATGTAAAGGTCCCCGCGATGTGAAAATCGCGTTGTGATGGCACCGCGAAGTGAGAACATCGTTGTAATGGGTGTTCGCCCTTCCATTTGAGCCAAGGATTCAACTAAAACCTGCCTGTATGACACACAAAGCACTGCACTTCAACATTCCTCTGGACCTTGCAAATAAGCTAGAATTCTCCTGCGGTGCCCATTCCTCAAGGAGTTCCAGTACCTTGCTGCTCAAACCTAAAATTAAAATTAAAACACACTATCAATCATTCTCAGGTATTGCCTATCGCTGGAAACTAGACTGATTCCATCAACATTTTCCTTCAAAAAGGAAGTGAAAGCTCTACTGATGAGCACCTCATGGAGTCAATAGCTTGTGGGCCCGATTCACAGCACTAACTTAAGACAAAATCCTAAACTTACTACCATTTTGGTATTCACAGAAGCCACCTACTCATTTTAGTATTCACAGAAGGCACTTACTCACTTCGGTATTCACAGAAGTTAGGACTCCTAACTTTAGGACTCCTAAATGCCTTCTGTGAATACCGAAAGTCTTAAAGTTAGGATTTTTCTCAGTTTAGGAGTCCTAAAGTTGGGAATCCTAACTTTACTACTACTAAACTGAGAAAAATCCTAATTTTAAGGCTTTCGGTATTCACAGAAGGCATTTAGAAGTCCTAAAGTTAGGAGTCCTAACTTTACTACTACTAATCGAGAAAAATCCTAATTTTGAGACTTTCAGTATTCACAGAAGGCATTTAGGTGTCCTAAAGTTAGGACTCCTAACTTCTGTGAATACCGAAATGAGTAAGTGCCTTCTGTGAATACCGAAATGAGTAAGTGCCTTCTGTGAATACCAAAATGGTAGTAAGTTTAGGATTTTGTCTAAAGTTAGTTCTGTGAATCGGGCCCTGTGTCTTTCCGGACTGCTTTAGTGGCTCCTCCAAGCATATCACTGAAGTTAGAAGCCTCTGACCTTCCAGTCGGATCTGGTGCTACTCTAAGCCCAAGGCTTTCTCCTCCTCATCTAGTCTCTTAATGACTTGTTTTATTCTCCTCGCATATCTTCTTTCTTCCTCTCACACACTGCTGCTTACTTTTGCTTCTGACAACTATTTGGTCCTATTACCTGCCTCTATGATGGCACTATATACCTGTTGTTTTTTGTATATATTTCTGCTTTTTCTCCCTCAATTGTCTATCTTGTGTGTACCGCAACTCGTCTGTAAATCACTCTGATACCCTCTAGGGTCATGGTTGCGCTATATAAAGCTTTAAAAATAAATGAATTAATAAAAATGTAGGAGTAAGTGACTGGTTGTGTGAATGTTTGCATCAGTCTGTCATTTGGTGTCTAAGTGGCTGTATGGATGTGTTAGTGGGTATGTGAGTGATTGTATGGGTGACTGATTGGTTATCTGAATACCTGTATGAGTGCCTGTGTGGGTGGCTGAGAGTGTGTATGACTGCCTGCATGGATGAGTGAGTGGGTGAGTCATTGGCCAAATGGGTTAGTGTGTGTGTGTGTGTGTGTGTGTGTGTTTGTGAGGGGCTGAATGTGTGAGTGGGTGTGTGTGTATGGCTGTGTGGGTGAGTAAGTGGATGTGTCATTGGTAAATTATGGGGTATATGAGTGAATGTATGGGTGAGTGAGTGAATGTGAGAGTGGCTGTATGGGTGAGTGTGTGCTTGTGTCAGTTACTGTATAGGCGAGTATGTGTTAGTATATGTATGAATAAGTGAGTGGGTGTGTGAGTAGCTCTATGGGTGACTGACTCAGTGTGTGAGTGGCTGTATGGGTGTATGAGTGGATATGTCAGTGGCTGTGTTAGTGAGTGAGTGGGTGCATGAGTGGCTGTATGGATGAGTGAGTGGATTTATGTGTAGATCTATGCATCAGTGAGTGGGTATGTAAGTACTGATATGGGTCTGTGAATGGCTTTGTGGGAGTGGATTGATGAAAGGTTTTATGGGGTGTGAGTAGCTGCATAGGTGATTTTGTGGATGATTAAACACAACAGAGCTGCTCCCAGTGAGGTGACCTAAGTGCTAATGTTTCTTAGTTCGTGAGTGCAGGGATTTCACAAAAAGTGAAGGACTGGTCTCACACACCACCTGGTGTCATGCTTCATCATAGACCAGTCCTCGCCCTCTAAAAACTCAGTTTGATACAGGGCGGGCATGCACCTGACGACAGGGATGCACTTCTAAACTAAGTGGGGGCCCTTACAGAAAAAAGTGAATTTAAAAAGCCATTACAGATGTCAAATTAATTTTAATATTGCTGGCATCTATATGGTGATTAAAAATAGGGAGATCGGTGTGTTGGGGATAATATTGTCCCCCCACCAATGTCAATGGGGTAGAATTGTTTCTGTCAGATGGCCCAGTAGGGTCCGCGGCATTCATCAGGACCTAAGTGAAAAAACTACATGCTCCACTCTTACCAAACTGTGGTGAGAGGGTTTCCACTGTGATGTGGCCTTGGATTCTAAAGCCTGAAAGAAATAACATGAAGATTGGAAAATGCGAAACGAAACATAGCACATGAAATAGAATAGGATTTACAATCAGCCACATACACTGAACGCTATTAGTGAGTGGCTATAAGTGCAGCAGTTTGTGTCAATCATCTGTGCACTAAGCGATAAATGGAGAAGTTGTCTCCACACTGCTTACCCTAAAGTTGGGACAGAATGCCCCATAGTAGGATGAGGGCAGGAGACCCCTTTGGTCCAGCGGTAAAAAAGAAAGTAATGAGGAGAGAAAAAACATAGTACCAGATGTTTACAAAACGTTGGTAGTTACTTTATAGAACACACATGAGGTTCCATAGTGATTTCAGAATCAAAGTACCTGAAAAAGAAATGGTAACTCATTCATTCACACATTCATACTCTTACTGACACGTGGTGCGATCTCCGCTTCTGCGCCTATGTGTGAGCTCCTCCTCTCCTCGATGTGGAATGAGTGGGACGGCATCCGGCTATAGATAGTGTCAGCGCTAGGTAAATAGGGAGAATAATGGTAAAATTAGGTCTAATTGGGTGCCAGAGTGTGGGATCCGGTGTACAAAAAGCCGCGCTGTAAAGTGATCAGGACCGATGTCTAACCTGCCAAATATGGGCTTCCGGTGTAAGGCCCTAGCTGCCTCTGGTCCGTGCAGTCG
The DNA here is from genome assembly GCF_964204655.1 of Triturus cristatus. Classification (NCBI taxonomy): domain Eukaryota; kingdom Metazoa; phylum Chordata; class Amphibia; order Caudata; family Salamandridae; genus Triturus; species Triturus cristatus. The sequence goes on along the minus strand of NC_140592.1, from coordinate 1,277,222,600 downwards.
GACATGTAGCACCCGGGGTGGTGCCGGCGTCATTTCTGTCATCAGGCAAAGGGGCGTGGATTCTCTGAGGTGTCTGAGTGCAGCACATGCGTGTTGATGCAGACTTACGCGAATGCGTCTGTGAGAGGAAGTACGGTGCCAAAGAGCGAGATATCGCGCATGTCAGCGTTCTAGGGCAAATTGCCGTACTATTAGAATAAAGTGCACAAGATACTCTGGTACAATTAAAATGGCACAATAAAATGCCACAATAAAATGGCCCAATCTCAGAGGTATTTGCATGGTATAAATGCAAATGGAATAAATGAAAAATGGGTCCATAGAACCCAATACGATATGCCGAGTGGCCTGATAATGCGCAATTGTGGTAGATTGTACTGAGATAGGAGGAAATGGCAGAGTGTGGACAGGCTTGTCGTTCATAGTGGATCACGGTGGATGGGAGCGCGCCTCAATGTGGCCACTCAGGTTAGGGGTTCACATAAAATTCCCATGATGTTGGAAATATCTCAAGACATTCATATCGCCAGTCAGAGATGTATCATGCACTGGACTCTGTAAATGACGTGTACATGCAGGTAGGGGTGGGTGCACGCTAGATGTTGATGACGGTTACATAAAGGCATGTACTGGTTATAGAGCTAGTTGTAACCATGGAATCTCATCATTGAGCCCTTCTTTCCATGTTTGAAGGTGGTATCTCTGCTCCCTGATATGTAGTGGTCTGGTCAGATCTGTTTTTTGTTTTTTCATTACTTCCAAGATCACCCATTTGAGGTCTGTGTCCTTATGATTATGTTCCAGGAAGTGTCTAGTAAGTTTAGTGTTAATTTTCTTACATCGTATAGTACTGCGATGTTCGTTGATGCGGGTCTTAATTTTACGAGTGGTCATGCCCACATATTTCAGTTTGCAGGGGCACATAAGGAGATACACCACATTTTCCATGTTGCAGTTGCTGAAGTCGTTCAGCTTCCAAGGGCACGTAGTTCCAGTGTCTACTCCCTTGGTTGTCAAGTTGAAGGGACACGCAACACAACTCCCGAGGCATAGTGTCCTTTAGGTCTTTGTGGGTTCCAGAGGGTCACTTGGTTCTCCCTCATTATGGGTGGATCTTTAGCGTGTACCAGCTTGTCCCGTAAATTTTTACTTCTTTTAAAAGCAAAAAGCGGGGGTTCCCAGCGTTTTCCCGTGCCATGTAGAATGTGCCAGTTCTTTCTTATAATTTTCTGTACAGTGTTGGAAACTGGTGTATATGTTGTCACACATACAATTCTGTTTGGCTTCTCTTTCTCGTTGTTCTCTAGCAGAGCGTCACAGTTGTTATTCCTTGCTCTCTTTTTTGCGCTTTTGATAATTTTTTTGGCGTAGTAGCGGTCTAGTAGTTTTACCTCAAGTGCCTCTGCTTGTTCATGAAAAGTTTCCGTCTCTGAGCAGTTTCTGCGCACCCGGAGGAATTGGCCTACTGGCAAGTTGTTCCCCAGGGCATTTGGGTGATAGCTTTCATATAGCAATAGGCTATTCTTGTCTGTCGGTTTGTTGTGTACCTTAGTGCTAATGCCATCTGCATTCATCGTGATGTCTAGATCCAAGAAAATAGCACGATCCTTGCTAATAGAGTGGGAGAATCTAAGATGTTGGTCTTTGGTATTGACCCTTTCAACTAAGGTTTTGGCTGTTTCCTCGTCCCCGCGCCAAACAATAAAGATGTCATCCGTTTCCATGTCCACAGATTTTCCGTGAAGGGGTTGATTGCATTAAAGATATGGTCCTCCGCAAACTGATGCATGTAAAGGCATGCCAAGCTTGGGGCGAATGTGCTGCCCATAGATGTACCAGTGATCTGGTGGTGCAGCACTTCCTCAAATTCAATAAAGTTTTCAGTTAAGGCTACCTCAGGACATTCCATCATGAAGTGTTTTGGCGTGAGGAGGTTCCAGTCGGTGTTCAATAGAATGTGTTTGACGACTTCTAGTGTGCGCCTGTGGAGAATACTTGTGTACAATGCCTCTATATCCATGGTGATGAATATGTCTTCCAAGTTGTTGGTTTCCAAGTCTCTCAGGAGGCAGAGTACATCTTTTGTGTCTCGTAGGTAAGATCGTGATTTTTGTACGATAGGTTTAAGGAACCAATCACAAAACTGTGATAGAGGCTCGAGAATGGATCCGATCCCTAATACAATTGATCAACCTGGTGGAGGTACCTTCTCTTTATGAATCTTAGGTAGGGTATAAAACCTCGGTGTTCTGGGGGACTCATTCACCAGGAAGTCTGCCTCTTGTTTTGTAATCCAATCGTTACACAGTGCTTCAACCACCATACCCTTGATCTTAGTGGTGAGGCGTCGTGTTGGGTAGTCCTTGGGTGCTTCTCATAGCTGGCGGCATCTGAGAGTAGGGGTGGGCGGAATTTGCGGAATTAACCTTCGCAAATTATCGCGAGAATGTTTAAAATTATCGCAAACAAGCAGAAATATCGCGAAGATGCGGAAGTTTTTTTCCGGCATGTTCGCGAGATTTTCTGCATGGTTGCGGGTCGCCAACTTACCCATGTGGTTGCTTGCGGGCGCGGCCATCTTGTTTTGAGTTGTTCTCGCGGTGCATGATCGCGAGAAGAAAGAAGTGATCGCGCGACGCATGACGTCACTGCGGGCGCGAACTGTCGCGAGACAGCGCAAATGGCTAAAAACAATACAACATCTCATGGAGAACGCGACCGGATCAAGAAAACTTGTCGGCGAACGCAGGGATTCAGGTAAGGCGATCGCGCGCGCGCGAGAATGTATCATTTTACAGCGCGAGCAAGAAACAAATTATCGCCAAGCTGCGGAAACCGGAATTTTTGACATTTTCGCGCTCTCCGCGGAACGCAAAAATGTCAAATTATCGCAATTTCCGCGAACGGAACGAAATTTTTGCCCAGGCCTATCTGAGAGTAGGCGGTTGCACTCCTCCTGGTACATAGATTTATTCATCAGGACAATTGCACCCCCTTTGTCGGCTGGTTTTATTGTTAGCTCTGTGTTGTTTTTTAATTTCTCCAGTGCTGTTCGTTCCCGATTGGTGAGGTTCTGGATACCCTTTTCTTGTTTGAAACTGATTTCTTCTATCTCCTTGAGTACCATCTGCCCAAACGCCAATATGTGACAGGGGATTTCTTGGGTGGAAGGCATGAACGTGGACTTTTTCTTAAGACCTGTGCCGGTCTTTTCACTCTGATCATCATTGGATTCACCGAAGTGATTGCGGAGTTTGATCTTCCTGAAAAATTGTGCCAGTTCGGTGTTTAGTAGAAATGGGTCATTCTTTGGTGTCGAAACAAATCCTCAACCCTTTGAGAGTACAGTTTCTTCATCGTCAGAAAGGGTGTAGTCGCTAAGGTTGACAATGTTCGTCACTCTCTGCTTGTTGATGGGCCGTTCCCTCTCCCTCTCTCTCTGCTCCTTGTCCCCATTGCGACCGGAGTTTGATCTTCCCACTGTACCCTCGTGTTCTGCCTTTTTTGTCTTCCTCTTCCCCTGCCCCGGCCTCGGTATGAAAAAGGCTGCGGGCCTTGTGGAAAACCGAATCCTGGCAGGTAAAAAGGCTGCTGCCAAAATCCCAATTGGGGCATTGGTGGTTGCATCATTTGGTGATGGTAGTTTTGCTGTCGTCTCCCTTGGTAGCTGTCAGTGCTCTCATCACTGCTACTTCCACTTGTGCTCCTCTCTTCTCCAGAGCTGAAGGTCCAATTTTGCGGTGTTGCCCTAAAGCGTTGTTCTTTCCTAATCTGTTGTGATTGGGGCGGTATATCATAATATTCGTCAGTGGTAGACGGGTATATGGTCTCCCGACTGAATTTCCGTACATCTTTCTTAAGTTTGGTTAGTTTAGACTGGGTGAGGTATTCTTGGTATTCGGAATGATCTTTATTAATTTCCTCCAGTTTCTTTTTGAATACTGTTATCCGTACCATGTTTTTTAGTCTGCTCTTGCTGTGTTGGATCTCAACCAGGAGTGCATCGGCCAGTTCTCTGGCTGTGTTGATAATGAGGACTAACCAGTCCTTGGTGCACTTCCAGGCTATCCTTGACCAATTAGTACAAAATTCCTTATATTAAGGAATAGTCTGGGCTCATTTGTGACTATGAGGCCCCTTAGTGCGCTGTTCTTCCGCAAATACTTCGTCATGAACGCTCCATGTAGAGCCGTCCGGATTTGTTCCTTCTTTTTGGATGATAGAGCCTCCCATTGATCTGTATTCTGGACTGTCTGCGCTGCCAGTGTTTCTGCCAATAGGGATGGTGTTCTAAGTATTTCTGCGTAATTCTCCTCATTGAATGCTAATTTGGTGTCCATATTTGCAATTGATATGAAATTGGGGGAAGATTCAATGTGGTGTAGCAGAGGCTGGAATCTGGACTAACTTTTTACAACATGCATTTTGCCTCTGACACCATTGATCACAAAATTTGTTTTTTCAGCTAGTCTGTTTAATGACTGCGATTTGAAATCGATTTTTTCATTTACTTATCAATTTTTGACTGGACGAACACTACTCATTTTTGATACACTTATTATATACATAAAACAGTGACATATATTTACATTTATACAGTGACTTCATAACATGTCAAAATAACACTGCAAAGAATTTGAAAGCAATCAAGAAGCCTATTTTGGCTTAACAGTAATCATTTGTCCGATACTATTTGACTTTAGGAACTTGAGCCGGTTGGCTCCTATAGTTCTAGCTACTGTTGCGGTCCTGAGCAGAGTCGGGTACTTGTGACTAAAAAGAGTTCAACCAAGCATACAGATTATGTTCATTCTGTGTATTTGCTTGTGTGGAAAAACTGGTGTCTAGGTTAGTCTCTCACAAAGGTGTTCACGATCTCTGCTTATTCGCCAACGCGTTTCGACCTGTGTGACTGGGGACCTGTGTTGTGTTTATGAGGTCGTCTTCAGGGCTGATGTGGGATTGTAATCGGACTTCTATTCGCTCACTCTGAGAAGAGGTGGCTTATCTTCTTTGTCTTGCCGTTTTGTGTAAGGTGCTGGCTCTCAGGAGGTGACTTGTCTTGTATAAAGTCTGGCTAGTTTCTTTCTTTTTGATTTTTGGTTCTCTAATCGTCTTGTTCGATGCTCCGTAGTCTCCTTTCTCTTTTTCGGCTAAAGAGAAAGGAGACTGCAAATCAGTCTGACCCTGTGCCTCATGGGAACAGTCCAGCCCGAACTGCCAAGCCATGCCTTCCCTGGACCGGAAACAAGCTTCCTAGGACCGGTTTCTGGCATTTCAGCCGTCTTCAGCCAGGCTAGCTTGAAGCCAGTGGCAAAGTGAGCAAGGGACTTACGTCTGAGCATACCCTGCCAACTTATGGTGAACAAAGCGGTACAAAAGGGGGTGGTGATGGACGGAGCATCAGAACCAATCAAACACTCACACCCAGTCAACAGATCTGGGTTTAATCCATCACCGTTCTTTAGCCCACTCTGCCACCCCAGTTCAGACATGGCCATATGCAAATCAGTCTGACCCTGTGCCTCATGGGAACAGTCCAGCCCGAACTGCCAAGCCATGCCTTCCCTGGACCGGAAACAAGCTTCCTAGGACCGGTTTCTGGCATTTCAGCCGTCTTCAGCCAGGCTAGCTTGAATCCAGTGGCAAAGTGAGCAAGGGACTCACGTCTGAGCATACGCTGCCAACTTATGGCGAACAAAGCGGTACAAAAGGGGGTGGTGATGGACGGAGCATCAGAACCAATCAAACACTCACACCCAGTCAACAGATCTGGGTTTAATCCATCACCGTTCTTTAGCCCACTCTGCCACCCCAGTTCAGACATGGCCATATGCAAATCAGTCTGACCCTGTGCCTCATGGGAACAGTCCAGCCCGAACTGCCAAGCCATGCCTTCCCTGGACCGGAAACAAGCTTCCTAGGACCGGTTTCTGGCATTTCAGCCGTCTTCAGCCAGGCTAGCTTGAATCCAGTGGCAAAGTGAGCAAGGGACTCACGTCTGAGCATACGCTGCCAACTTATGGCGAACAAAGCGGTACAAAAGGGGGTGGTGATGGACGGAGCATCAGAACCAATCAAACACTCACACCCAGTCAACAGATCTGGGTTTAATCCATCACCGTTCTTTAGCCCACTCTGCCACCCCAGTTCAGACATGGCCATATGCAAATCAGTCTGACCCTGTGCCTCATGGGAACAGTCCAGCCCGAACTGCCAAGCCATGCCTTCCCTGGACCGGAAACGAGCTTCCTAGGACCGGTTTCTGGCATTTCAGCCGTCTTCAGCCAGGCTAGCTTGAATCCAGTGGCAAAGTGAGCAAGGGACTCACGTCTGAGCATACCCTGCCAACTTATGGCGAACAAAGCGGTACAAAAGGGGGTGGTGATGGACGGAGCATCAGAACCAATCAAACACTCACACCCAGTCAACAGATCTGGGTTTAATCCATCACCGTTCTTTAGCCCACTCTGCCACCCCAGTTCAGACATGGCCATATGCAAATCAGTCTGACCCTGTGCCTCATGGGAACAGTCCAGCCCGAACTGCCAAGCCAGGTCCTCCCTGGACCGGAAACAAGTATCCTAGGAACGGTTTCTGGCATTTCAGCCGTCTTCAGCCAGGCTAGCTTGAATCCAGTGGCAAAGTGAGCAAGGGACTCACGTCTGAGCATACCCTGCCAGACTATAGCCAGAAACCAGTGTAAACATCAGAAAAAAAGTGGGGCAACATAAGTGCAGATCCTACTCTCCTACAGAGGGCATGCACCTGACGACAGGGATGCACTTCTAAACTAAGTGGGGGCCCTTACAGAAAAAAAATGAATTTCAAAAGCCATTACAGATGTCAAATGAATCTTAATATTGCTGTCATCTACAAGGAGAAGGAACAACACAATTAAAAGACAATAATATCTATATTAGAATTAAATCATCAAAACGAAAAGAAGTCATTTGGCAGATAGTTCATGATTCAGGTCCAATCTTCTTTATTCTAATTCAAGTCAAGTGTTCTTCATGAAAAGTCATTCGATTTTTTCAAATTAAAGACTTGCAGCTTTCTTTCAGAAATCAGATCACTCTTTGTTGCAATATTTAATTCAGCCAACGCGTTTCGTCTTAAAAAGACGTCATCAGGGCTGAAATAATAGAAAAAACAAATAGAACTATTCAATTGTAACTTCAAAATAGAAACATAATCCTTAAAAAGTATAACTCTGCCGATATCCATTCTAATATTGAGGCAGGATCAGATGGAGGTACTATATTAAAAAAAATATAATTTTGGTTTATTTCAATGTGTTACACCATCTTTACATGACGATTAGTTTGTTGCCTAAACACATTATCTACATTCATAACACCATAGAGAAGGGCCTGTATTAGAAGATAAAACATTCCTATACAGTTGACACAAATCCCAATTTCTATAAATTAAAAAGGTATTATTTATCTAATCAAATGATGACTATAGAGTAAGTCTATCATTTTGAGGTCTACAGTGGTTTAATAACCAGTAATCACTATTAAATTGAAACCGAAGTCGTACCTTAAGTAATTTTAAGGTGAATGTCCTCATTAAAACGTTCAAAGGCACCGCATGAATCAAAATATTAAGTGTACTAGTATTCCTAGAGGAGTTTCATCTAAGATGTAGGGGGAGAAGGAAGAAAACATGGCAAATCTTTAGAACTGTGGTCAAGTTAAGCCAATATGGTTGCAGTTTAAAGGTCTATATTAAATGATGCTTACCTATTTAATATCCGTTAATTTTGCACGTGAATTTTTCAAACAAGTAATCTTATTCAAATCTTGTTACAGTATGAAGTTCTTGAAAAAAAAACATATGGAGTATTTTAGTGATAATATTTATAAAATTTATACCATTATTAAAAGTTATATGTTAACTTATAGCTAAGTTTTTGTGCAATTCAAAAAGAGCTGAATACAGCTCGAAAAATCTATACAAACCTAATTAAAAGTGACCCAAACAACATTAGCCACATTATATAAGGCAAAGTCGCCTCGTAAACCCCCAATTGTGCTAACACCTTAATGGTAGTAAATGACCATCATCAACAGCGTGGCCCGATAAATCCCGCTGTAACCGTTTGTTCAAAGCTAACATCTTAAATACCTCCCTTTATCCAATACCTGTTTAGATGCAAAATGTAGAATAGCCAATCGTAAAGTCAGTTATTCTATTCTTAATATAAATAAACTGTTCCCTTTCTGGTCCGCTAAATATGTAGTGACCAATCGAACAAGTGGTTATACTATTCCTCATTTGAATAACCTGTTCCCTTCCTGGTTAGTGCTATCCAGTGTGTGAACCTGTAGCTGTGAAACTCATTACTATTGGCCAGAAAACGTATTCTGACAAAAAGCCTCTCTCTTACTGGTTGTCCTTTAAGCCAATGACGGTACTTAATACTAATCGGCATCAAAATTGAAGGCAGGCAACACCTCATGCTATTAGCAAAATCCGAATTAGTCCATCGGTTCAGATGCCTAATTCAGTAAACCAAAGTCATCAACCTTGAGGGTTCGAATCTGCTATCAGGACGGGAAGGCGAAAGTACAAAGACCCACCGTATTCCCTTTAATAATGCAAAAAAGGTACAACATAAAAAATATATATAGCGGTTAAAAAAATATTTTGCTTAGTTGGAAGAGTTTAATTACAGAATTCTAATTAGGAGGAGTCAATAAGAGAAAATGTCTATTATCAACGTAGTAGTGAATATTAGTCCATAAACGCTTTTCATATTGTGAACCTAGTTAGCACAGAGGAGAGACGCCCAGCCGAGCGATTCCAATTCCACGTGTTCAAGCCTGCTATTGAGAAAAGCAGGCAAAAATTCAATAATGCTGATTATGACATGACATAAATTTCTTATTGTATTAATTACAAGCAATGAAAAGAACTTGTACCTCAGTTTATTAATTCATGACGGTGCCTAAGAATCGAAACACACAAATATAAAAGAAAATAATTTTCATTTAACAAAAACAATCTATTTAGAAAAAGTTTTTATTCTAAAACAATGTACAATACAGTGTAATTTAAGTTAAACAATATCGATAAATTAGCATGCTAAACCAACATATTATTCCATTGCATTTGGATGTTGTACAGATCTTTTATATAATAATTAACTGTTACTGTAGAAGCGAAAATTAAATCAATTTTCTATATTTCCATAAGAATAATTAGAACAGATGCAGTTTCTCAATACATTATTACCAACCTATGATCTCATACAAAAACTGCAAGTGAATTGTGTTTATTTTGTCATGATAATTAATAACAACTATAAAAAATAGTGTAATTCATTGTCACTGTTGAGGCCAAGGATTGTGACCCTACAGCTACTAATCCATTTTGCCTCTTGCTGCCGCAGTTCTAGTTCCCAACCACCTCCTCTCATTTTAGGTGTCATTTTCTGTAAACCATGAAACTTGAAACTACCATTATGTTCATGATCCTACTTTACATGTTGATACAAGGGTGAGTTTGTATCTCGATATAATATGGCTCGTCTGTGTTCTTGTATTCTAAGTTTCAAGGTGCGTTTAGTGCTTCCTATATATATTTTAGTACATGCACATATTAGAACATATATTACACCCGCCGTATTGCAGTTGATGAATTCATTTATATGATAACTTTTCTTGGTGTTGTAACTAAATGTTTTAGTACGATTAATGCCTAAGTCACATATGTTACAATTTCCACATATAAAGAAACCTTTAGCTTGGCTTGTCAGCCAATTCGTACCTTCTGACCTAATAGATTCAACATAATTTCTAGTGATGAAATTTCCAATAGTAGCACTTCTTCTATATGTCATTTTAGGTTTTCAGAGATGACACCGAGCAATCCCGGTACTCACTTCAATAAATTCCAATTCTTATTTAAGATCTTGAAAATCTGATTATGGTGTATATTGTATGTGGTAATATCTGGGGACATGTGAGGAGCACAGAGAAAGTCGTAATGTAGTTCTATGGTATAGAAAAAACTGCACAAAGTTGCAACTTACATATCACTCCAATTTACATTGCTCGATGATTTGTCTTAACAGTTTAACGTTGCTAAGGTATGTCTATGCTTCAACATCTATTTTCACATGGGTTATGTATTAGAATATCTGATACCTATAAAACACAGGTATAGATCTAGTTGTATGTTTCTTTTAAGTATGATGCCACTAAGAAAAGGCATAGGGAGATGTATGCATCCTTTGAGTAATATGGTGACACTTTGAACTGTTATATGGAAAGGGTTTCTGGTTTGCGTTTGGGAGGCCGAACATTGTTAGTAGTTGCTGAGTAGTGCGATGCAAGAGGCCAATGAGGTTAAAGACATGATAGGAAATGATTTAGTGATTATGATACTTTATATAAGTGTTTGGGAAGCTATTGTTGAAGAACGCAGTATATATTTGTGTGGAATGAGTGGTGTTTTGATATTTTAAATCCAGAAAATAGTAATGTAAATAATTGCTTGGTAATTATTATCAGTAATTATATGAAATTATTTTAAAATATTGAATACATGTAAGAAACTAATGAACCTTTTCTTTGCTTTTCAGAAAATTATCCTGGTTGGATTACAAATTCAAGATGGCAAAAAAAGATGAAAAGAGAAGGAAACAAAAAAAATGAGAGTGTTACTAATGCTAAAGTTTGTTTAGGTAAGACCACTAAACAGTTTCTTAAAAAAGCTGTGGAGAAATTATATGAGAAGAATAGGAATGAAAGGACAAAGAACAGTTTTTCAACTAATGAGAAATAGAATGACACTTCAAATGGAAAAAAAGAAAACAAAAAATAAGGCAAAAACAAAAGTTACACGAAGACAAAAACAATTTCAAGAGATTCGACAACAACTTTTTCAAAGTAGAGTAATTCAGAATTTATTGAAAGACTGTAAAAAGTATAAAAGAAGATTACTAACTTACAAACAAAAGCAGTGAATTGAAACTGTAGTAGATTCTGCTTTTAACTTGAAACGAAAATTATTTATATTAACTCTAAAAAGGATGAAATCTGTAAATAAAATAATAAAGTTTGTGAAAAACAAAAGCAAAAGATAAAGGCTTGTTAACAGAAGTAACTTTTGTAATACTTTCAGTGGTGAGTGGAAACACACTTCTACTAGTGAGCCTTTCTTTAATGAAGAAAGCAACTTTCAAGACAGCGATTTACCATTTGCAGTTGATACTGGAGGTCGCTGTTATGAAGTTCGGAATGGTTGTCCAATTGCAAAAGAATTAATAGCTCAAGAAGTGCAAGGGAAGCGCACAAAAGCTCCTGTATATAATTTGCAGTATTCGACTGGAATCTATTGACTTAATGCGAAATTCTTTACGACAATATGCACCGAAAAGTGTTAAACAGAAGATTAGGTTGTTACAAGGGCTAGATCCATGTAATGTAAGAAAATATACTAAGAAGAACAGTCATTCTCTGGCATGTCTTTCGAGAAAAGTGTGTAAAAGTACTTTTCATCACTTAAAAATGTTAGCTGTACGCCACTCAGGAATGTGGAAGTTGTAAGGAAAGTGTACTATGTAAAGACTAAGCCTGGGCATAGTTCGCGTAGTTGTGCTTCGCGAAGCAACGCGAAGATGTTCTTGCACTACGCGAGCTACGTGTAGCTTCGCGAGCGTGCCTAGTTGCTTGGGGCGCCCGTTCGCGATGCCTTTTTCGTGTTCGGGAAAGCGATGTGCGTTTTTGGGGAGCTGTTTGCATGCACGGGGGATAATATCTCGCGATCTTACCCATGCGGTCGCCAATGGGCGCAGCCATCTTGTTTTTCAATTGTCCCGCCCGCTCACGATGCCTTATTTCCTGTTCTGGGTCGCGTATAGCATGTCGTGTTCGGGAGCGCATTTTACTTGTTCGCGACGATTATTGCATGTTCGTGAGAAATATCGCGCGAACTTACCCACGCAGTCGCGAATGGGCGCGGCCATCTTGTTTTTCACTCCATGCTATGGTTCTGGGCCTACTTTTCTATCCTCCCTTAATATTTGTAATTTTTAGTATTTAAAAAAAAAATTCTGACTTTTTTATAGTTATCATCTATCTCTCTTTCCCTAAGTTTATATTTTGCATTTTTTTTCTACTTTTACTGTGTTTTTTTTACTTGTATTACTTCTTTCTTACTTCTTCCCCCTAACTTTTTTTTCCCCTTCTAACTTTTCTTTTCCGCCTCCCACCCACCCCAGAACCATGGCCAAGGGCTCATCATCTAGCTCTAGCGCAAAGGGCAAGGGGCCTGCGCCCAAGAGCCGCCTGCCTTGCGGCAGAATGCGTCCTGCAGGGGTGCAGGCCCGGCAACTTTTTTGTGAGGCGGAGGTGGCTGCCCTTGTTTTTTTCATTTAGCGCCACCTCCCCTTGGCCTTGGCAGCAGGCGGCAGGCCCGGCTCCGGGTACGCTACCCAGGAGCATCACCGTCAGTGGGCGAAGGTGCGCCGGACAGTGTTCCAGTGCTCTGGGGTCCGGCGCACCCATAATCAGCTGGCCCACCGGTGGTCTGACATCCTTGGCCGGGAGCAGGACCTGTTGGACGTGCTAGATGTCGAGGTCGTTGCTGGTAAATTACGTTTCAAAATCTTCTGTGATTGTAGGACCCAGGTGCTCGGTGCTACTCTTACTTGTTTGCAACTTTGCGCTAGCTTGTGCTGATTAATGTAAGAGTTTGTTTCAGAGAACTGAAGTTAGGTAATGCTATTGCTAGAGAGACTCTAGTCCTTCCATTGTCCTCCTGTGAAATAGTGGTGGATGGATATTGGATACTAGGTTTAGTTAGTATTAGTTAATAATTGTTTTACGCGGTCTGCGTGACACCTCCTCTGTCACTGAGTGCTGCTTACCCCAGTCCTCCGTAGAACCTTTTGTACTTTGTTTAGTGAGTGGTAGGCTTAGCATGGTCAGTCAGTAGCAGAACTAGATCAGAATCATGCAACCAACCCACAATTTGTTGTATGTATGTATGCACAAATGTATGCATGTGTCCTCCATCTCATCTATGCATTTGATGGCTGAAAAAAATGGAAATGCAGACTTAGTGAACAATTGGCCCGTCTGGAATAGGTGGTGTAGGTCAGGTGGTACTTACTAAGCTTCGTTAGTATTTGTAATCAGAATGATTATGGAACACTGGAGTGTTCATAAATAAGTAGACGATCCGTGAATCCAGCAAGCAGCCCAGTAGTCGATCCATCTGATTAGATAGGTCAATTTTATTGCAAGTGTTGTTTCCTAAAATGTTTTTTTACTTATTTTTCCAAATGATTTATTTGTTTCACAGCACTCCTTAATGTTTGTCTCTTTCTTTATTATATTTTACATGATCATCAGCACCACCCAGGGGCAAGAAGACGGGGTCCGAGTCGGCAGGACAACCAGAGGACCGCTCCTCTACCGATGCTCCTGCTGCTGGCCCCAGTAAGTCCTCCAGTGGTTAATATTAACAATTATATTTCCTCTACTTTTACTGCATCTTTTTTTTCCGAACTATAAATTATGGTTCCACTTTCGAATTCTATTTTTTACAAAAGCTTCTTTGACCTTGACTATCTGTTTCCAAATTCTGTTTATCCCTGCCTCTAGCTAAGTTCATTCTAACTGCCTCTGCTATGACTCTCTGTAGTACTACTACTACTACTACTATTATTCTGTCTGTAGCTAAGCTTGCACAGTTGGCCACTCTTTATTGAAGGTTTTCTTTGGAATAATAAAACTCAGATTGACCAATAGCTCTAGCCACTGTGTCCTGTCCTTTGGGTTGTCCTCTTCTAGTCTTCTTAATGTTGAGGCTTTGACAATTCCCACAAACAAAATGCCCAACCAGATATTTGACTAGTATTTTGGATCAGATAGTACATACTACTACTGTTGTAGTGATTCTGCAGAGCCACATACAGGACTATGCACAACAAAATAGGATGTTGGTGATGGGAGGTTGGACCTTACTGATCACACCTCAGTCCGAAGAACCCACGATCCCCTGACCGACTAGCTATAGTGTCTCACATTAGGATCTCACTCCGACCCCCCCACAAAGAAGATACACAATGAGGATGACTGAGACAGACAACCCAGAACATAATAACACCCTTTTTCTCACTCACTTGTGTAAGTCCACCACACCAAATACCACAGAGTCTATGTGTAAGTTCAAAAGGTTTATTTGAAACAAGTAACAAGCTCTGTACGTCGTTATATGAAATTTTACTACAGCCATCGTCAACAGCAAAAAGCATAAGATTAAAACAATAAACATTTACAAGTGCAGGACAACAAGAACAAGACAAAAGATCTGTGTGAATTCTGGAAGACCCCACACCGTAGAACGTATAAATACTGGTTACATCATGCATCATAAGCTCTGCAAATCTCTGGTTTGTAGAAGGGAATCTTCCGTCTATTATATGAGAAAAATGCTGCGCGTTAGATAGTATACTGCAATAATGCAAGCATTTCGCAGTCATGGCAAAAAGTGTAACATGTATGTGATGGCTAAGCAATACGGACTAACCAAACTCCATAATAAAGTGGCTTGTTTTTCTACCTCTTCACTTGTACGCAACCGTCATGTGGCCTCAAAGGCGTCTACTGCACATGTCAATAAGCTGCGAGGTATAATTAAATATGCGCAAAAAGAGTAGTAGACATGATGAATCTAAAAGGGTTACACATGGCTCAGGCTAACTTTCAAAAGAGTAGAGTAGGACTAGATGACCCTAGGAACCATATCACTACTAGTGTCTGTCTACTGACTGTACTACTCTAGTGCTGATGTATGTTGTATTAACTTTTTTTTCAATCTTCCAAGTGAACACTAATAAAATAGGGGGAGGTTTCAAGGCATCTAAAAATGTGTAATGTTTTTTCTAGGCATACTACCAACCACCAGTGCCGGCGGGGCCAGCAGCGATGGCGATGCGGCCATTCTGGAGGGGGTGGGTGAACTGGCGGCACCTGCAGGAGCTACGGGGGGAGCCAGCAGCAGTGGCGGGCGGTGGTAAGTTATATTCATTACTTCTTGACATTACTACTAGATGGAAGTGTGTTCACTACTTCACTCACTGTACTGTGCGACATATTAAGTTGTAGTGAACATTATACAACGGTTGAAGAAGACACCCTTTACTTAGCATTAGCAGCGTGAGTTGAGTAACCAATGGCCTCTTCTATTTGACTCCAACTCAGCTGTGAAGGTTTTATGGAGAAGACAAACTCAGATCAGATGACCTTGATGGATGTGTTGAACAAAGAGGGAAAGAAGGGTGGAAGGACGGGCGAGATAAATAATATGACTGACTGGCAGAAAAGGATATGTTGTAAGCATGCATAGGTGGCTGATAGTAATCAGATCAGATGCATGGGTTGTTGAAGGATGGGTGGAAGGTGAAAGAATGCCTGCCTGGGTGGGCGACACAGTATGGGTGGATAGTACTAGATAGCAAGAATCAGCTGTGTTTGGTTCAAATTCAAAGCCAAGGCAAGCAAGGAAGGAGCGGACGCATGGGTGGTTGTTGGTGAAACCAAATAAGGTTTGTTAAGAGATATATAAAAAAGAAGGATAGACATTTATTTTAATGGATGTATGCCTGGATGTACTATCATCAATAGACAGCATAGGTGGAGACTGTCACTGGAGAGTCTTACTTTGAAGAAAATGTAAAAGAAACTGCGCCAGAGTAGCAAAGTGGAGGGGAATATAAGTAGTATTTTCAGAATACAGTTGACTCGCAGTAGTTTGCAAGCACATCTTATATATATATATTATCAAGCCGAAGCACCTTCCTCCGACTCCGAGGACCACTCCCTACCTATGTTAATGTATTTTCGATTGTGTCAGCCACCCTGCAAAGGGTGGCCTATCTGTTGGTTACACAATCAATGAAAGCAAAGTACCCTATGCAGTAGCGGTCGGTGGTGGGAGTGCTGGCGGGCGGTGACATGGAGAGGGGCAGGGTGGGTGGGAAGTAAACTATGTATTACGTCCAAATACAGGTAAGTAAACATAAAAATAAATTAAATGATTTTCATTGTGCGCACTGCACCGCCAAATGCGATGCAGAGCGTGCAACAAAATTTGTTTTATTTATTTATATGTATTGTTTAATTACCTGTGATTGTCCGTAATCCATAGTTTTCTACCCCCACCCTGCACCTTCCCACGTCACCACCCGGCAGCACTCCCACCACCGACCGCTACTGACCTGATGTCGTATTACCATCTATAATATAAGCAATGATGATTGGATCTGATAAATAATCACCCTTTTTGTAGTACCCAGGGCAGGGTGAAAGTGAAATTGAGCATTTGCCCTCATGTAACAGACAGAGTATGGCCAGTGCCACCCGTAATACAAAAATATGAGCTTCCCCAACTCCAGACAGTAGTAGCAAATAAAACTAACGTGAGTCTGCATCATGTGATTCATATCTGTTTCTCTTGGGTGCAAGCTTAGCTGACTGAGCTGGCATGTCGGCTACAACAAGGTTATGTAATTTCACTAAACTAGAGATAAGAACAAGACGACTGGTGTGTACTGGAGTATATAGTATGAGTATAATGACGGAAACTCCCACAAATATTAGAGTCTGAGGAAGTAGGAGTATAGATACTTACCACAAAATCACAAATGTTATGTACTGTGCTTGCTAGTGATATTGTGTCACTATGTGTTGAATGAATTTTGTGTTTCTGTTTTGCTAAGAGTATTGGTTACAACATGTTCTTTTTCTTTCTTGATATAGATACTCCTTCCCAACAAAAACCTATGAGGAAGGAGTTGGCAGCCAGGGCCCAGCGCCGTAAACTGGAGGCCATTTGCGATGAATATCGGCTGCTGGTGGCTCAGGCGGAGGAGGAGGAGGAGGCGGCTGCAGCTACAGCCTCCTCCAATGCCCCGGGCCCCAGCAGGCCCTGCCTCCAGTTTTACGGCGCCGTGGTCCGGCAGCCGCCCGCCACCATGCGTCGATATCTAGCACTGCTGCCCCCCACCCTGTATGTAACTGCAGGGCATTTCGCCGCCAGATGCTCCGCCGGATGGCCCGCTTGGAGGAGCACCTAGAGGAGTGTGTCAAAATCCTTCTGGACAAACACCTGAAAGCCCGCCGACTTTAGGACCTTGTCAATTTGCCCCTTTTTAAATTCCTTTTGTTGGTGGGTGGGTTTTGGGTGTTGGGGTTTAACTTTTTTACGGACATTTTGGACTTTGACTTTTGGACATTGGTTGGGGTTAGGGAGGGGGGTGGGTCAGGTCAGAGGGAGATAGTTTATTTTTGTTAGGGTATATTAAATTATATATTATTTACTTAAACATACGATGTTAATGTTTTGTGGTGGGTTACTGTTTTACGAATTCAATTTACGTCACATGGTTTGTTACTTTGTTTCCTTGCTGCTGCATGCCCGCAACCAGTGTTTGATTTAAAAGATCTGCCAATTTTGTAACACACAAACAGATAGATGCGGTACCCCTCACTGAGTTATTTTTAATTGTCATACTACTACTGTCAGTCTCTCCTCCTGGTCCATTATACCTCCCACCAAACGTATCTTACCTGTGATTGATGATGATGAAGTTCGGCACAGTGAAGGCTGCATGGTTGGTTTCCCAAATGAATGGAGAAGATGCCGTTATTGTGGTGGTAGTAGTAGACATCAGCAATAGCATTTGAAAAAAGAAAGAGAAAGTCAATTGACTGACTGACACTGTGGGAGGAGTAGTAGAACAAAGTAAAGTACAGCACGGGTGGGCAAGCAGAAGAAGATCCTTGCCCTGCCTTAGTTGAAATTCAATTAGTGATGCTTTCACCACATCTGCCCCAGCAAGCGTGTGATCAATTGTTGGTGTACATTTAATGTAGTCACATCACACCTCTATATAAATCACACAGCCCGGGGGAAGAGGGTTAGGGATTGATGAATGGATGGGAACGGGGGTTTGGGAAAAGGTTTGACAAAGAAAACCAGACAGTATGCATGGACACAACAAAATTAAAACACAATCTTGGAAGACGACCATGATCCATTATCAACGAAATCTATAAAGTGAGAAAAAGTAAATGCATGCATGATGATGAAGAGAACTTGATGGTTAATTATAATGAGTTGTACTTACTAACTACTACTACACAATTAGACTGTACAGGGCATAAATTATTAATATGAAATTTGCCTTGCCTGTCTGCCCTCAGAGTGAACCAAATTACATGCTGTACCGGGCTTACTTTTATTTTTCAAGCTAGCAAAGGAAATGAAAAAATTGTTGTAGGGATAAATTACCAAACAAACCACAACACACAGTCGTAATGATTGAAGAGAAAAAAGGAATCAAATAAATGTAAAGACGAATGATGAATGATACTAAAGTTACTGTATTATCCTGGTCCAAATGTGGAGTTGCATCATTCTCGTCATTCCTCTTGGTCCTCCCTTCCATGGACACTCTGCACATCAATCTTGGGTACCATTGCCTGCCTGATGCGCATTGGTAAGGTAAATGTGAGTTGTTTCTCCCACTATAGCACAGGTTAAAGGCCGGCCTGTAAGAGTAGATGGAAAAACAAAAGGGGTATTGAAAAATAACTGAATTAAAAAAAATAAACTCAATTACAGTGGAGTGCAAGAAGAGAAGACAAGACTCTTGAGAGAACACTTTCAGACTGAGGCGGCTTGGATACATAGTGTCTACTCTACAGCATTAAGCTACAACAACAACGAGACAGGAGCCAGCGCAGAACAGGCCAACCACGGCACAGGCCAGGCACCCTACCCCCATTTACCTTAAATTTTGACAGAGCCATACAAAAGGCATATGCACTGCAGCAAACTAGCATTTTCCAAATGAAGTGACTAAATCAATGCACCACTGTCCCTCATACCACTACACTCTACTCCAGTCCATACCACTACACGTACATGTAGCCTAGGTCTGCTGTGGTTCTTGTTGAAACTGTTTACCTTTTAAGGCAGTCCATGAAACGCAGTTATTCCATCAATTATCTCCGATCCAACTGACTGACTGTGTGCAAAGATAGTATGGTCAGCATCATGACCGTGTGATACGTCTTCTCCAACACCAACTCAGTCTGTAGTGACTGATTAAGTTTATAATATATTCCATATTACAACATTGCAACGGATATTGGCCGGCACCTGCAGTGGTAGGAGTACAATGTGGTTATTAAACAACAAGGAAACATTGACTGTCATCTGAGTCACTTTTACTTTGTAGATAAACTAGTATAGTTCGACTTCATGCACATTCACTCGTAGTCAGCAAGCATCCAATGCAATGCATGCCATCATTCATAATAATCATTACCTATCTTGCTCTTCTCTTTGGCTGTCAGATCAGATGCCTAGCCTTCTGACAGTGATGAGTTTCTTTCGGCTTGGAAACAAAACGGAATATAGCTGTAGTCACATTTCACTTCTTATGGAGGGACTGTTAGAGGCAACATGTATTGTACTATTCTCCATCTCCATCCAATGTCTGGCTTGCTTTAAATGTATTTAGGGAGTGTAAGGAAGATGGAGCAGGACTCTGAGGAGTGGAGTGGACAGTTATGCACAGACGTGCAACTCCAATAGGGAAATAAAAAGAGGAGACTTTTGATGGATTGTTGTGATTAGATTTGAACCAGAAAAACAGATACACACACAAATAAAGGAAGGAAGAACAATTTGAAAGCCTAGTTGTCAGGGAAGAGGAGCTCGTCCTCAAACTCTGGTGGTTCGGACAGAAGTACTTCATGTAACCCACTACTTATGTCATCAAAGTCGCTCTCCTCTTCCTGCTGTGATTCACGTATTTTGTACTCCGGTGGTATAAAGTGCTGATTCATTTTGATCATGGTTAACCTCTCCACGCTTTTGGGCGAGAGACTGGTCCTTTTCACAGTAACAATTGCACCAGCAGCACTGAAAATACGCTCTGAAGAGACACTCGCAACAGGGCAAGCCACATACTTTATCGCCAGCCTGCTGAGCACTGGCCATTGGCTTCTATTCCCATACCAATACACCAATGGGCTTTGCTCCATGAAGACCTCTGTTGTGTCATCTAGATAGGCCTGAACCATCTGCTAAATGTTCAGGGGTGCTCCGATTTGCTTGGCCTCTTTTGCCATTGCATCAGTAATGGACGTACAAAACCCTTTCCGTAGAAACCAATCAACAGCCATTTTTTAAAATGTGGCTGATGATCCTGTTGGTGCTGTTGTTGATGTTATTGCTGGTAGTGTTGTTGACTGCTGGGAGGCAAACTCACTACTCTCGGGCTCTGAAGTAGAACTTGACTCTGGGTGCCCTGTAGTACTTTTTCTGCCCTGGGGTGGCGGGCCTCTAATTAAGATCCGTTCGTTTTCAAAGTCAGTGGCTTCCTCAGGTATCAAAGTTTTGTACTTGGCAACATCCACTTCTGAAAAAAGAATTACTTCATTACTGCACAGCAATAATTTGTAACGTGGATCCAAAATTGAAGCAGTAATGTAATGTCGATGTGACACAATGTTATTTTGAATCCGTGTATTGTCAGATAAGCGAACGGCTAAGGTGTCCGCCAAATAATATGCGTCTACTTTGTCATCCACACCTGCATTCATTTCTGACACCTCCTTCAGCTCTTTTTCTAGCATGTACAACAATGGGATAGATTGGCCCATAGTACAGTCCTCCCTGCTGACTTCAAGTGTGAAGACCTCAAAAGGAAGTAGAATCTCTGTCAGTCATTTAACAAGGTCCCATTGGGCCATCTCAATGGTCATGCCTTTCACAGTAGGATCTCCTGACATTTTCATGACAAAAGCATTGAATGGTATGAACTGCTCAAACAGACGCTCAAGCATGTAATAAGTTGAGTTCTAACGTGTTGGCACCTCCTGGATGAGTGCTTTGACTGGCATTTTATGCTCACGTTGAATGACCCTCAGCTGCTTCCGGGCTTTAAAAGAATGGTTGAAATGTGTGCATATTCTTCTGCAGGTGGTCAGTAAGTTGCTGACTTTGCTTTCATTTTTCAGAAATGTTAATGCAGTGTGCCAAACACGGGGCCCTGAAATAGCCACCATCTTTCGTGGCGCTAACTACATTACAGCCATTGTCCGTGGCAACAAAACCAATGTTAAGCCCTCTTGGTCGCAGCCACTCAAACACCTTGCTGTTAAACTCATCCAAAATGTTTGCAGCTTTATGTGATTTCTCCATAGCAAACATGGCTACAGTTGCATGTTTGCGAGTGACTTTAAAAATCTCAGCGGTGTCAACAACACCTCCAGATATCTTATCTTTAACACCCGAAAAAGAGACCCAGTGTGCAGTGATGCACATGTAATCAGTGGCTTGGCAACTGGTCCACATGTCTGTTATCAGGTGGATACTCTGAACAGCACTCTGTTTTAAGGCTTTTCCAAGCAAATCCAGCACGTCGTGATGTAGTGCTGGAACAGCAACTCTTGCGAAATAGTAGCGGCTGGGAACCTTCCATTTTGGGCAGTTGGTTGTCACAAATTCCAGAAAACCCACCCCTTCAACAAAAGAAAAAGGGAGAAGGTCCAGTGCTAACATTTTAGCCAGCTTTGCATTGTACAAACGTGCTATTGGGTGGTTGCGTTCGTACTGCCCCGACGGCCTAGTAAACATGCTAAGAATAGTAGGCTGCGTGGTATTCCTTCCTGTGCTCAACGTCGCACTTTTTTAAAAAGCAGTACACCTTGGTGTCTCAGGCTGACTCTTACTCTTGTGCCACTGAGATGTTGCTGAGGATGTGGGTGTTACCACTGCAGTGCTGGGAACAGGGCTACTTTGTGTACCACTACCACAGAGAATGTCTCCCTCTTCTTCTTCCTGTTCCACCGTGAGCGGACCTTCTACTCATTTATCCCCACCAATTGCAATGGTTCCAGTTTTTATGCGACCAAGGTGCTCCTCCCACTGGATTGCGTGGTGTTTTTAAAGATGGGTCATTTGGCCTCCGGTACCATAGTTTGTACCAAGCTTACCACGACTAACAGAGGTGTGACAAACGGAGCATATAGCAATGTTCTCCTCCTTTCCGCTAACCGTAACGAAGTCCCACGCTGGGGAGCTTAACTTTTGTCTCCTGCTGGAGGTGCCACTTCCAATGCCGGATGAACTGGAGGGTGTGTGTTGAATTTGACTCTGTGCAGTACCACTACCTACTTCTGCTGAGGTGGTGCTTGTGCTGGATGTAGAATGCTGCCGGCCCTTTGCTAATGTAAATATGGAAGCTGGAGGTCATGTCGGTGTTACCTGTGTTGGAGGTATGCGTGCTACATCCCTCGCAGCCATTTTGGATAGGGTAAAAATGTTTGAGAAAGAAGAACTAACAGTGGAACCTTCACTTGACCAGCACCTAAACTTCTATCACTCTATCTGTAATGACCCTGTATGTGAGGGAGAAACGTGTGCACACTCAGTGGCACCCACTGTTGAAATGCCTATTCCCTTAGGAATTCAAGTGTATTTACATAAAACAAGAGGTGCACCACAGACAATTGGCAGACAAGGGAGTCCTTTGTCATTGATGAATTTTCTTCAAAGGTCATACCTTATAAACATTTTATTATTCAAATTATATAATAATTTCAAAAGACATGAGCAAACAGTTCGTATGACTTTACAAAACAGACCAGCCGACGCGTTTCGTCCTGAGACAGGACTTCTTCAGGGCTGTCAAACAATAAACAAAAAGATATGTACATATAAATAACATACATGTAAAAGACATATACATATTATAAAAATACTTATACACAAATATCGACACCATAAGAGCAATGACAAGACAGGACGACATTGTTTCCTAATAGTTAGAAACACTGATTTCAATTATGAGGTACATTTAAATCTGATAGTCATTTTGTTTCTACCTACAGAATTAATTTTGGGCCTTTCAAACAATGTATCACATTACAATCTCATCAAAGTACTACCACATTTACAGGACCAAACCAAAGAGATATACCTTTATTTTTAAACTAACAAACTCGAGACAGATAAAAATAAACACAAGTAGGTGACAGAGATACCAATAGACAGAAACCAACGGAAGGAACAAAGTGAGGGAAAACTAACCTACCACTAGAATCGTATCGTCAGATATAGAGGGACGAGTCCTCATGAATTTCTTCTAGTTCTTGAGTTGAATATAGTTGGGAGCAAATTGTCATTTAATAAAATCTAAAATAGAAAAAAAGGGGGGAGGGGGGGCAAAGAAAGAGAGTAGAACACCTAGGGTCAATCATGATACTTAGGAAAATGGAAAAAATCAAGACAGCAATTAGATCAGTCACTGGTATGTACCAGAGAAACCAAATATAACTCACAAGAAAGCGCCAAAAAAGTCAGGTCAAATCCTCGTTAATTTTTCAATCCTTAAGTGGAATATATTAAAAGGCAATGTAGCATTCAGTTGACTCTAAAGGAAAGAGAGACAGAAAAATAGGGCACCTAAAGTAAATCATGAACCTTTAGAAACAACAATCATGAAAAAAGCTAATGCAATGGTAAGTGTATTCTCAACAAAATATGAGATGACTTACAATAGGGCGCAAGGACAGCGTCAACAATGTAACCGCCAAAATTCAATAACTTGTAGTCCACAATCAATGGAACCATATGAGCTCTAGACGACGGGGATGTTTGTATATAACATCGTCCCAGAAGTCTAAAAGAGAAGTGAAAAAGAATACAATTATAAAAAATGTGAGGTTCTGAAATAAATCAATAGAGGGGGAGCATTATGCACTTCACATAGAAAGGGCTAATCCACGCGTGCCTTGTATAGCGTGGATATATGAATTTATAAAATGAAAAATTTTTTACTTGTGTGCATCAGCACCAGAGAAGCAAACGGAGCTGATTATGGTGCAACAAAAAAGTTCAAGCAGGCAGAGCGTGTTAGAGTTTCCGAATCTCACCGCAATATAATATTTGCAGATTAACAGAGCACCGAGCAGTCTCCAACGGACAGTGCAAGAACCAATGTACAGGTGAATAACCTGGCCCAATTAGCCCGTAGTTTTTAAATAGTGTATCAAGGTGCAGGAAAACGGACCACGTAGATAGTGGTCATGGTAACAAAAAAACGCCAAGTAGTAGGCGTAAACTACGGCGGCCATATTGAATTGGTCTATTGAACTGGTCTATGCTCTCATTGAAGAGCCTGAAATGAACAAATAGCCTTAAATCTCGAAAACTCAAGCTAAACATACACACATAAAATCGGTGTGTTAATATTGAATTATTATGGGAAGCACCAAGAAAAGCAAGCGGAGCTGATTGTAGTACCAAAAGAAGATCAAGCAGACAGAGCGTAATCACGTTTCCAAATCTTACCGCAATATGACATTTGCAGAAAAACAGAGCACCGAACAGTCTCCAACGGGCAGAGCGAGAACCGATATAAAGGTGAGTAACCTGGCTCTTTAGCCCGCAGTTTTTAAATAGTGTGTCAGGAGGCGGGAAAACGGACCACGTAGGCAATAGTCATGGTAACAAAAGAAGCCAAATAATAGGCGTAAACTATCGCGGCCATATTGAACTGGCCTGTGCTCTCATTAAAGAGCGTCAGATGACCAACTGACCTTATATCTCAAAGGCTCATGCTGGACAGACACACATAAGATTGTTTAATTAATGTTGAATTATTGTAAGAGGATGCGAAAAATCGGGAAAATAGTTATTTTAACGAACCCAAGTGGAGAATCTAATTTGGTAAATTACGGCGGCCATGTTGGCGCAATGCGTAATCCAATTAAAGAGTGTCCAATATACCTTTAGTTTGACCCTACAAAAAACACAAAAAGAAACAAATATCATATTAGGGATGTGTCGATATAGAATTGTTTGGAAGAGTGAAAGGAAGGTCGAAAACGGTTATTCTAACGATCCCAAAGGTAAATATGATTTAGTACGTTACGGCAGCCATCTTGGCGCAGTACGTGGTCCAATTGAGGAGTATCCAATATGCCTTTAGTTTAACCCCATGGAAGACAAAGGGGGGAACAGGTATCATACTAATGAAATATTTCTATCCAATTACTTGGAAGAGTGAAGGGCAGGGCGATCAGAATATATAACAGCCCCATTCTCCACGATCTTATGATGGTGCAAATGACGATATGGAACACAGAATTGGTTATCATATCTGTAACTATAAATAGGACCTGACGTACCCCACGGTAACTATGATGAAATGTCTAAATATCTAAGGGTGAGAGTCCCCTTTAGTATTAAAATATATAGTTATGGTTGAAACAACAAATGGGTTGAAATATGTGAGCTTGAATCGTACAGTGTACCAGGTTCTATTTATCACAGAAGTTATTTCCATGGGAGTTGTTTGGTATTCCCTGTCACAGGGAATTTACCACTCTTGGGGTCTATCTTGATTCCAACATCATAAAGCCCCTCTGAAGAGCCCTAAAAAGATCAATAGTAATAGGGTGAGATTGGCAAGTGAAGAAAGCACTTTAGGAGTTAAGATCAGGATCAGCTAAGTGCGTCATAGATATAATTGTGCAGACAGCAGGAGGAATAGCAGGGAGAAACATATATTCTAATTACAGGCATACAATGAGTTTATACAGATTTCAAAGATAAGCCAAGTAGATTGTTTCTTCTTCATTTCTTCTCAGCGACAATTCCCGATTGTCGCTGAGAAGAAATGAGGCATGATGGATCTGTAAACTAAGAAGTGTGGAATTTGGATTTAATACCGATGATGAAATGCATTATTTTCTTTGATAAGCTCTGGGGTTATTATTGCAGGTGGAAAACAGGAAATTACAATGTATAACCCAAGCTAAACAATCTACTTGGCTTATCTTTGAAATCTGTATAAACTCATTGTATGCCTGTAATTAGAATATATGTTTCTCCCTGCTATTCCTCCTGCTGTCTGCACAATTATATCTATGACGCACTTAGCTGATCCTGATCTTAACTCCTAAAGTGCTTTCTTCACTTGCCAATCTCACCCTATTACTATTGATCTTTTTAGGGCTCTTCAGAGGGGCTTTATGATGTTGGAATCAAGATAGACCCCAAGAGTGGTAAATTCCCTGTGACAGGGAATACCAAACAACTCCCATGGAAATAACTTCTGTGATAAATAGAACCTGTTACACTGTACGATTCAAGCTCACATATTTCAACCCATTTGTTGTTTCAACCATAACTATATATTTTAATACTAAAGGGGACTCTCACCCTTAGATATTTAGACATTTCATCATAGTTACCGTGGGGTACGTCAGGTCCTATTTATAGTTACAGATATGATAACCAATTCTGTGTTCCATATCGTCATTTGCACCATCATAAGATCGTGGAGAATGGGGCTGTTATATATTCTGATCGCCCTGCCCTTCACTCTTCCAAGTAATTGGATAGAAATATTTCATTAGTATGATACCTGTTCCCCCCTTTGTCTTCCATGGGGTTAAACTAAAGGCATATTGGATACTCCTCAATTGGACCACGTACTGCGCCAAGATGGCTGCCGTAACGTACTAAATCATATTTACCTTTGGGATCGTTAGAATAACCGTTTTCGACCTTCCTTTCACTCTTCCAAACAATTCTATAGCGACACATCCCTAATATGATATTTGTTTCTTTTTGTGTTTTTTGTAGGGTCAAACTAAAGGTATATTGGACACTCTTTAATTGGATTACGCATTGCGCCAACATGGCCGCCGTAATTTACCAAATTAGATTCTCCACTTGGGTTCGTTAAAATAACTATTTTCGCGATTTTTCGCATCCTCTTACAATAATTCAACATTAATTAAACAATCTTATGTGTGTCTGTCCAGCATGAGCCTTTGAGATATAAGGTCAGTTGGTCATCTGACGCTCTTTAATGAGAGCACAGGCCAGTTCAATATGGCCGCGATAGTTTACGCCTATTATTTGGCTTCTTTTGTTACCATGACTATTGCCTACGTGGTCCGTTTTCCCGCCTCCTGACACACTATTTAAAAACTGCGGGCTAAAGAGCCAGGTTACTCACCTTTATATCGGTTCTCGCTCTGCCCGTTGGAGACTGTTCGGTGCTCTGTTTTTCTGCAAATGTCATATTGCGGTAAGATTTGGAAACGTGATTACGCTCTGTCTGCTTGATCTTCTTTTGGTACTGCAATCAGCTCCGCTTGCTTTTCTTGGTGCTTCCCATAATAATTCAATATTAACACACCGATTTTATGTGTGTATGTTTAGCTTGAGTTTTCGAGATTTAAGGCTATTTGTTCATTTCAGGCTCTTCAATGAGAGCATAGACCAGTTCAATAGACCAATTCAATATGGCCGCCGTAGTTTACGCCTATTACTTGGCGTTTTTTTGTTACCATGACCACTATCTACGTGGTCCGTTTTCCTGCACCTTGATACACTATTTAAAAACTACGGGCTAATTGGGCCAGGTTATTCACCTGTACATTGGTTCTCGCACTGTCCGTTGGAGACTGCTCGGTGCTCTGTTAGTCTGCAAATATTATATTGCAGTGAGATTCGGAAACTCTAACACGCTCTGCCTGCTTGAACTTTTTTGTTGCACCATAATCAGCTCCGTTTGCTTCTCTGGTGCTGATGCACACAAGTAAAAAATTTTTCATTTTATAAATTCATATATCCACGCTATACAAGGCACGCGTGGATTAGCCCTTTCTATGTGAAGTTCATAATGCTCCCCCTCTATTGATTTATTTCAGAACCTCGCATTTTTTATAATTGTATTCTTTTTCACTTCTCTTTTAGACTTCTGGGACGATGTTATATACAAACATCCCCGTCGTCTAGAGCTCATATGGTTCCATTGATTGTGGACTACAAGTTATTGAATTTTGGCGGTTACATTGTTGACGCTGTCCTTGCGCCCTATTGTAAGTCATCTCATATTTTGTTGAGAATACACTTACCATTGCATTAGCTTTTTTCATGATTGTTGTTTCTAAAGGTTCATGATTTACTTTAGGTGCCCTATTTTTCTGTCTCTCTTTCCTTTAGAGTCAACTGAATGCTACATTGCCTTTTAATATATTCCACTTAAGGATTGAAAAATTAACGAGGATTTGACCTGACTTTTTTGGCGCTTTCTTGTGAGTTATAATTGGTTTCTCTGGTACATACCAGTGACTGATCTAATTGCTGTCTTGATTTTTTCCATTTTCCTAAGTATCATGATTGACCCTAGGTGTTCTACTCTCTTTCTTTGCCCCCCCTCCCCCCTTTTTTTCTATTTTAGATTTTATTAAATGACAATTTGCTCCCAACTATATTCAACTCAAGAACTAGAAGAAATTCATGAGGACTCGTCCCTCTATATCTGACGATACGATTCTAGTGGTAGGTTAGTTTTCCCTCACTTTGTTCCTTCCGTTGGTTTCTGTCTATTGGTATCTCTGTCACCTACTTGTGTTTGTTTTTATCTGTCTCGAGTTTGTTAGTTTAAAAATAAAGGTATATCTCTTTGGTTTGGTCCTGTAAATGTGGTAGTACTTTGGTGGAAACAAAATGACTATCAGATTTAAATGTACCTCATAATTGAAATCAGTGTTTCTAACTATTAGGAAACAATGTCGTCCTGTCTTGTCATTGCTCTTATGGTGTCAAAATTTGTGTATAAGTATTTTTATAATATGTATATGTCTTTTACATGTATGTTATTTATATGTACATATCTTTTTGTTCATTGTTTGACAGCCCTGAAGAAATCCTGTCTCAGGACGAAATGCGTCGGCTGGTCTGTTTTGTAAAGTCATACGAACTGTTTGCTCATGTCTTTTGAAATTATTATATAATTTGAATAATAAAATGTTTATAAGGTATGACCTTTGAAGAAAATTCATCAATGACAAAGGACTCCCTTGTCTGCCAATTGTCTGTGGTGCACCTCTTGTTTTAGGGTAAAATTGTTGGTTTCCATTTCCTCTGGGCCGGGAGTGATGTTCGTGATGACTGGCTCATCATCATCATCATCATCATCCTGCTCTTCTACATCAACATCCATAAGTGTAAGGCTTTCTGGAACCTTCCTTTTCCCATACCTGCTCTTGTGACGTGTCTCCCTCTCAGACTCAGTTTGTGGCTTCCAAGTGGCATCTAGATCATCAGAAGGGGGGCTTGGCGAAGAACTTGATGTACTAACCCTCCTTTTCCTTGCTGGGGTTTTGGAAGACAATGGAACTTCTGAAGGAGTGGCTTCCTCTTCTTCCTCTGCATGAGGCTCAATTTCCTGAACTGCCCCTACTTCGGGAGGAACAACAACTACTAATGCGGGCAGTGGTTGCGGCTGTTGCTTTTGACCACTTATCTGCTGTGTTCCCTCCTGCGTTGATTGTGTACTACTTTGAGATAGCGATAAGTTTAGTTCAGGCTCAGCATCACTGCTTTCAACCATTAGGCTGGCTACCTCTTCCACACTCATCTGCTTGGGCCTGTGTTGGTGGGTTGGACCCACTGGTGCGGAGGTGCTGCCCCCAGTTTGGCCCCCAGACACCGCTGCTGCAGGCGTCATTTTTGGTGTCCCAAAAAAGGTTTTGGGAGGCACAGCAGACTTAAGTGACACTTCCTTCTTCTTCTGCTTCTTCTTCTCCATGGCAACTTTCTTTGTCAGGCCCAGCTCCGCAGGATCCAGTCGTAGTAGAAAAGAAGGTCCACCTCCTGATATTACCAACACCCTGAAACGTGAAAGTGCACAGAGTATTCGAAGGATCAGGCGAGGGAAAGGAAAGGGAAGGGACAGCTTGGGAAAAGAACCTGAAACAACAAACACACAGGGTTAATGACGTGTACAAGCCTGGCTGCAAAGAAAGTCGGTGATAGGGACTAGCAGGGGAGCTAAACATAGTTTTTTAGCAGAGAGGCCTGCCAGTAGGTGTTGTATATATTCAGGGGAAACAAAAAATAAAAGTCATCCGGTTAACAAACGGTAATACGCGGTTACAACCCACCGCCGTATTCCATGAGAATGTAGTCCACAATTACACAAGTTGCTCACACTCGAGTACGCGGTTGCAACCACCACCGTACTCCGCTGATAAAGTGTTTCACCAACACATGAGATGTTGCACACACGGCAATACGCGGTTGTGCCCACCGCTGTATTCCACTGTGTCCTCTTACTAAAATTAGAACCAGATTTAGGAAACGGCAATACGCGGAAGCACCGCCGTATTCCGCTCCTGCAACCACAACGAGAAACCCTCCTCTGACGTTGAAGAAGCCGAGCTCCCGACTTCCCCACCGCACAGTACTCACGGTCTTCCTGGAGGCACGAACAATCCAGCCTGAAGTCTCTGGACCCAGAGATTCCCAGCGATGCCTTCCTGCTTCCTTACTCTCTCAGCCGAGAGAGTGAAACAAAACGGATACAGTATTACGCGCAACTTCCTGCGCGACACCGGAGCCTAAATCCCCCTTCACCAGTGGGCCTCCTGGGTAATGTAGTTCAGTGAAGGTTTGTAGGCGCTGCTCGCCTGAATCCTGACATTCTTGGTACCGGAGGACCTGCTACCTGCTTTCTTTGGGGGCACCTTCTTCAGATGTCAACACAGCACTCAGTTGCAGAGATGGCTGGTCAGGTCACTCACACGTCACGTCGTGTACAGCAGCAGGACGTCGGTCTGGCACCACAACGGCGATGATGACACACCTCCTCCGTCTTTTGTGTACCTAAAAGCAAAAAAGCCAGAAGAGCATCAGTCAAAAGATAGTACAATCAAACTAATATATTATATAACTTCTTAGTGTGTGGTGGGTGGTCACAAATATTAAATTTTATTAAGTCAGTGAACAACAACAGTATAGCCATTTATGAGACTGACAAGGCCAGGGCTCCTGGTGTACTACTGTACTGTGTACACTCAGGAAGAATAAGAATAGCAAAGAACAAAATCATAAATGTAGTGTAGCCTGTTTGCCCTAAATAAAAATGTGTGCATCTTATGGGATGGATGCAGCATCAGGGAGCAACAACAATGAACATATACACATAAAAAATAAAAGCATTTATTTACAACACCCAAAAAGTGAAATATACCCCAGAAAAAAAGTAAAGCCCACATTTTGCAATTCAATCCAAAGCCATACATGATGTTGAAATTCAACGCACAACACAAAAACAGTTGTTTAACTTCCATGCACCCGTGATGATTGATGAGTAGTACCCCTGGGCCAGCTGTCCGACTAGGCCACAAGCTTGGAGGCCTATGGAAAAAGCACAGTGGCTGGTACCACAAAATGGCCGCCAACACTTGGCCAGGCCACCCACAAAACGAAGAAAAGGTCAGGAATACAAGACAGACAATGCAGGCCTATGGCAAAAGCACAATGCCTGGCTTCACAAAATGGCCACCACCCACATGCTCAGGCCACCCACCACAATAATAACAAAAAAGTGAATACAAAGGACAGGAACAGGAAGTTGGAGTCTCTGTGGAACTTACTTCCTCTCCTAAAAATTTTTTTTTTTTAAATAAAAGTGACTCCGTGCTCCAAAACTACAGCAAAATGACAACCTGAGGAGTTTTTTTTAGCAAAATGCACAAAATCAGCGTTTTCAAGAAGGTGTTATGTTGCTCGCGAGATATTGTTTGCCAGATTGCAAATTCTGCATGTTCGGCATCGTCAGCTGTACAAAACGTCGTTATCGCGTGCGCGAACACGCATATTGAGAGCGCGAAAGTGACAAAAACTGTAAGTCCGCGTTGTCGCGCTGTGCAGAGTTGCCAAAAGTACGCGAGCTGAATTCCTAGGGTTACCTATTGGCTGAAAAGCCCTATTTATTTAACACACACCCAAAAACTGCAATTCCACCCCAAAAAACACCTTTTGCAATTCAATCCAAAGCCATCCATGGTGTTAAAATTCAACAGACAACACAAACTGTTTTTATGCACCCATGATTTGAGGATGACTACCTCTGGGCATACTGGCAGACTAGGCCACAAGCTTTGAACAGAATGGCAAAAGCAAGCACAATGCTTGGATGGCTCCACAAAATGGCTGCTACCCACCCACAACAATAAGAAATGGAAGACAGACAATGTAAGCCTATGTCAAAAGCACAATGCCTGCCTTCACAAAATGGCCACCACCCACATGCTCAGGCCACCCACCACAATAATAACAAAAAAGTGAACACAAAGGACAGGAGCAGGAAGTTGGAGTCTCTGTGGAACTTACTTCCTCTCCTAAAAATATTTAAATAAAAGTGACTCCGTGCTCCAAAACTACAGCAAAATGACAACCTGAGGAGTTTTTTTAGCAAAATGCACAAAATCAGCGTTTCCGAGAAGGTTTTATGTTGCTCGTGAGATATTGTTTGCCAGATTGCAAATTCTGCGTGTTCGGCATCGCAAATTGTACAAAAAGTCGTTATCGCGTGCGCGAACATGCATATTGAGAGCACGAAAATGACAAAAACTGTAAGTCTGCGTTGTTGCGCTGTGCAGAGTTGCCAAAAGTACGCGAGTTGAATTCCTAGGGTTACCTACTGGCTGAAAAGCCCTATTTATTTAACACACACCCAAAAACTGCAATTCCACCCCAAAAAACACCTTTTGCAATTCAATCCAAAGCCATCCATGGTGTTAAAATTCAACAGACAACACAAACTGTTTTTATGCACCCATGATTTGAGGATGACTACTTCTGGGCCTACTGGCAGACTAGGCCACAAGCTTGGAACAGAATGGCAAAAGCAAGCACACTGCTTGGATGGCTCCACAAAATGGCCGCTACCCACCCCCAACAGCAAGAAATGGAAGACAGACAATGTAAGCCTATGCCAAAAGCAGAATGCCTGCCTTCACAAAATGGCCACCACCCACATGCTCAGGCCACCCACCACAATAATAACAAAAAAGTGAATACAAAGGACAGGAACAGGAAGTTGGAGTCTCTGTGGAACTTACTTTCTCTCCTAAAAATATATTTTTTTTAAATAAAAGTGACTCCGTGCTCCAAAACTACAGCAAAATGACAACCTGAGGAGTTTTTTTAGCAAAATGCATAAAATCAGCATTTTCGAGGAGGTTTTATGTTGCTCGCGAGATATTGTTTGCCAGATTGCAAATTCTGCGTGTTCGGCATTGCGAACTGTACAAATAGTCATTACCGCGTGTGCGAACACGCATATTGAGAGCGCGAAAATAACAAAAACTGTAGGTCCGCGTTGTCGCGCTGTGCAGAGTTGCCAAAAGTACGCAAGCTGAATTCCTAGGGTTACCTACTGGCTGAAAAGCCCTATTTATTTAACACACATCCATGGTGTTAAAATTCAACAGACAACACAAACTGTTTTTATGCACCCACTTACCCTTGTGGCACGATCTAATCTTCCTTGCCCCGGTCCGTCACGGTTTGCTAGTGCCGATTGTACGGAGGGCAGAAAGTAGGAAACAGCGCTTCCGGTCTCCCGGTGGCTGGACCAGATCTGCGGTCTAGTGTGGAGGCGGGCGGGACCTATTTAGGTGCATGCTTGGGAGGACGCGCAGCGGTTCAATTGCAGACGGTGGCAGTGTCTGTGAGGTACCGCTTCTCTCATGGTATTGCTGGCTTGGGTTCTAGAACGCTGTATACTTTTTAAAATTGTGTGTGTGAATATTAAAAAAAAAAAGAAAACAAACAAAGCCTACTTACCCTTGTGGCACGATCTAATCTTCCTTGCCCCGGTCCGTCACGGCTTGCTAGTGCCGATTGTACGGAGGGAAGGAAGTAGGAAACAGCGCTTCCGGTCTCCCGGTGGCTGGACCAGGTCTGCGGTCTAGTGTGGAGGCGGGCGGGGCCTATTTAGGTGCATGCTTGGAAGGACACGCAGCGGTTCAATTGCAGACGGTGGCAGAGTCTGTGAGGTACCGCTTCTCTCATGGTATTGCTAGCTTGAGTTCTAGAACGCTGTATACTTTTTTAAATTGTGTGTGTGTATATTTAAAAAAAAAAGAAAACAAACAAAGCCTACTTCCCTTTGTGGCACGATCTAATCTTCCTTGCCCCGGTCCGTCACGGTTTGCAGGAAGTAGGAAACAGTGCTTCCGGTCTCCCGGTGGCTGGACCAGGTCTGCGGTCTAGTGTGGAGGTGGGCGGGGCCTATTTAGGTGCATGCTTGGGAGGACGAGCCGCGGACGCGCGCAGTGGGCACGCCGAAGGCGCGCCGAATGCGCGCCTAAGGCAAGCCCGTCTGCGCCCGTCCGCGTCCTGCCGGGGCCTAGGGCCAGAACCCCTGCCCGTCCTCCAATCATTCTCAGTTATACTCCTGAGGAACTGCGTTTGCTGCACCCCCCTGTAACGGATGTATGTGCGCATAGCATACGGTCCGATTTCAAGGCACAAAAATGTGCTCACTGCCCCTTCTCACTGGCTAACAAACAGGGAGACACTATAAAGGAACAGAATTTCCTAATAATATTAGTCAACTGTAGATCCCTTACTAAACACAAACTTGAGCTATTCGATCTCCTCATGGATAGTAAGCCAGATATTATGCTGCTGACGGAGACATGGCTATCTGAGGACTCTGCCCCTGATATCCTTGAGGCACTCCCCCTAAACTATGGGATTCTATGATTGGACCGCCCCATTAATAGAGGGGGCAGGATTGCACTGATCCATAAACTCACAATTGAATGTGCCCTGGAAAGAGTGACCATAGAGGCCTGTGAGGCGGTTCTCTTTACAATCGGGGCTGACAGCTCCCTTGTTATCAAGGGCTTGCTGATATATCGTCCTCCTGGCCCTATCCTACAGTTTGCCAATAATCTGAGAGAACAGGTCATTCAATTAGCTCTACGGTATGCTAAGGTACTGGTGCTGGGTGACCTTAACCTTCATTTCGATGATAGGGATAATGCCCCTGCACAAGAGCTTTGTCAGGAGATGGCCGCGCTCAATCTAATGCTCCAATCTACTCACCCTACCCATCAGTTGGGTCACTTGTTAGACCCCATCTTTGCCAACTTGGAAGGAATCAGGGTGGACGCTCCGCTCCCGGTTCCATGGTCAGACCACTATCTGGTTCCCTTTAGTTTTATGATTCTAAAACCCCCTACTGTGCTTAAATCAGGTAAACCCCAGAGAAAGTGGGCCAGCTTTTCGGCTACTAAGTTTAATCAGGCCCTACTGCTGGGAGGCCCCCTAGGGGGGAGTGATGTGGAAACTGCCTGCAATGCCTTAACACACCGCATCTGGAACGTAGCTGGAGAGTAGACTTTTCCAAAGTTAGGAAACTATCCTATAAGTCTAGTCTTAAGAACTACCACTCTCTTATAAGGAAGACACGAGCTGACTATTATAACACCAAAATTGAACTAGCAGAGAACTCCTCTAGAGAGCTGTTCATGATCTTTAAAGATCTATCGTCGCTGGATAGAATCTCTCCCCCTAATAGGGATTCAGCTGAGGCATGCGACAGGATAGCGGAATTCTTCTCCGAGAAGGTGGAGAGAATTTACTCAACCTTTCCGGAGGCGGCTCGTAATGGGAAGTCTGCTTTGCTGAGAGTTGGTATTATGAATGAGGTTTCCTGTCTTTCGGGCTTTAGTCTTCCATCCTTGAGAGACTTTCAAGCTTTAGCCCTGAGCATTAAGTCAGGCTCCCCGAAAGATCCCATGAAACCTAGAAACATGAAGGACAGTATGGACACTTTGGCGCCCTACTTTAGACACCTCATTCAACTCTCGTTTACTACAGGAATAGTTCCCCGAAAGTGGAAACAGGCTGTGGTTGTGCCCATAAAAAAATAATCCGGATTAGCTATAGTCAGCCGGAAAATCTGCGGCCAATCTCACTTCTACCTTTTATCGTCAAAATTGCGGAAAAGGTGGTCAACGACCAACTTATGAGGCACGTGAATCAGAATAACTTGCTGCACCCCACGCAGTCGGGTTTTCGGGCGACATACTCCACAGTTGGCTCTGCTCTTTTCTACTGAAACCATCCGCAGACTGGTCGATGCAGGTCAGTCGGTTGCGCTGATCCTGCTTGACCTTAGTGCTGCGTTCGACACTGTGGCCCACCCTATTCTGCTGCAGCGCCTCAAGGAAGGTGGAGTGGCCAATCTGGCACTGAAATGGTTAAGCTCCTTCCTCCGGGATAGGATTTTTCAAGTAGCCCAAGGACCGTTCTATTCCAAGAACATCAGGATGGAGCAGGGGTCCCCCAGGGATCTATATTGAGCCCTACGCTCTTCAATCCTTATATGGCTCCCATGTCCGATAACATCAAAAAATACGGCGTCACTGTCGTGTCATATGCAGATGACACACAGCTTGTGGTATCTCTATCCCAATCTTGTGATGAGGATGCCTCCAACTTTTCACTGTGCCTCCAAGAACTTGCCGATTGGATGGAGAACAACTACCTTAAATTGAACGGGGATAAAACCGAGGTACTGATTGTGGGTAGAGATACCAAACTATGGTCTCCTAAATGGTGGCCACAGACCTTGGCCCTATCCCTGCCCCTAAGGAGCAGGTGAAGAACTTGGGAATGTGGTTAGATTCTAAGCTCTCATTTGACCACCATTCCAGGACGGTTGACGGAAAGTGTTTTGGTATAATGAAAGGCCTCCGGAAAGTTCTTGACGTGCTCCCAGTAGCGGCTAGGAAAACCTTAGTCCACGCACTTGTCACCTCTTGTTTGGACTATGGGAATGCCCTTTATTTGGGTGCCAGCAGTAAAAGCATGCAGAGGCTACAATATATTCAGAATGCGGCTGCCCGACTTGTCCTGATGCTTCCTAAGAGAGCCTCATCGAAAAATGCGTGATCCACCCTACACTGGCTCCCAGTTAAAGAACGAGTATCCTTTAAGGCCCTCTGCATTAGTCACCGAATCCTTCAAAGGAAGGCCCCAATCTATCTCCACAATCTTCTGTCCCCCTACTCGCCCTCCAGGGCCTTGCGGTCCTCGGGCGCAGGCCAGGTTCAAGTTCCTGTTATAAAAAGAACAAGAATGGGGGGACGATCCTTCCGCTACCTTGCAGCTAAGCAATGGAACACTCTCCCCTTGGACCTAAGACTGGAACAATCCGAAACCATTTTCCGAAAAAAACTGAAGACCTGGCTTTTCCAGCCAGTTTAATTCTATCAGCCTTCTTTCCCTCATGACCCTTACCACGTATTTGAGGCTGGTCCAATTTGGCCGCAGCGCAAGGGCAAATACTAGTTAGTATAACCAGGCGCTTTATAAACCTCTTTATTATGATTTGAGGATGACTGCCTCTGGGCCTACTGGCAGACTAGGCCACAATCTTGGAACAGAATGGCAAAAGCAAGCACACTGCTTGGATGGCTCCACAAAATGGCCGCTACCCACCCACAACAACAAGAAATGGAAGACAGACAATGTAAGCCTATGCCAAAAGCACAATGCCGGTCTTCACAAAATGGCCGCCACACACATGGCCAGGACACAACAACAACAAGTATAAGCCAAGGGGAACAAAGAAAAGACATGAATGCCTTTATGGAAAAAAAAAGCACACTACTAAACTACCACCACAAAATTGCCACAAGCCACATGGGCTCTCACAGTCACAACAGGCCATGGAAAACAATGAACTGAAGCAGGTCTGTATATGACCGGACAAAGGAGGCCTGCTAAACAACACAGCTTTAACCGGTTCCGTGCTCATGACGGAACCACTCCGTCATGAGCCACGGGCGCCGTGTGCTCATGACGGAGTGGTTCCGTCATGCTGCGGCCGTTGGCAGCCGCTCCGCCCACACGGCCTGTGCGGGTGATTAGCGCAGTGGGCGGAGTCGTGACAGAACCACTCCGTCATGAGCACAGCTTACCCGTGACTCATGATGGAGTGGTTCCGTCATGAGCACGGCGGCGACGCAGTGCCCCCAAACCCCCCCAGCGCCGCGGCGGAATTCGTGCCACGGCGAAGGGGTTAATACAAAAATGAAAATCAACAGGGCTACGAAAGGATTGGAAAGAAGTTACACATCAAGCATGCACACACATCCAACAAAGGTATTTAACACACACACACAAACAGTGAACTACACCACAGCCACATTTAGCATTTCAATCCTATGCCATCCATGCCCTACATGATGTTTACATTCAACAGACACCACAGAAACATGGACCCATGGGTACCCTACTGGCTGAAATTGCAAAGAAAAACACCTAGGCCCCTATTGAAAGTACAGGCCACCCACAACAATAATTTTTAAAAACAATGAAAATCCCAGAAAAATGTAGGTACAAACAAGCCCCAATGAAACAAACATGTACACCAATTCTCCAACTTACTTGTAAAATTAAATCTAAAATCAAAAAGTCCTCAAATAAATCCAATCCAATGGTATGATGCAGCAGACAGACACAAAAAGTGATCCTTCCAGCTCCAAATCCAAATGAAAGTGAACAGCACATGGACAAAGCACTGGGAGGAGTCTGCTGGACAGGAACAGGAAGTTGGAGACTCAGGGGCACTTCCTTCCTCTTGAAAAAAAGAGTAAAAAGAGTAAAAAAAAAAAAAGAACTCCTTGCACAAAAGACTACAGCCAAATCACAATCTGAGGAGTTTTTCTGAGCAAAATTATCATTTTCTAGAAGGTTTTATGAAGCTCGAGAGATATTCTTCGCCAGATTGTAGTTTTTGCATGTTCGGGATCTCGATCTTACAAAGACAGCCGCCGGAAGTCAGCTCGCGCATCCGAATGACGTGTTCGCGTTCGCACACTCTCGCGGGATCGGGCAGCCATATTACAAATCTCGTGGCGCACGCGAACGGACAGAAAAGCGAGTTGGCGAACGCAGAATCACGGTAAGACGTTACCGCGCGCGCGAGAATGAATATTGTGTGAGGAAGCAAAACTACTACGCTATGCGGTAGATTGCGTAGCAATCTGCAACTTCGCACTCTACGCGAATTGCGAAGTTATCTAAACTTCGCAAGCTCCGCGAGCGGAGCGTAATTCACTGCCCAGGCTTAGTAAAGACTACTGCATTATGTTAAAGTGAATTATACAGTTGTTTATTAACCCTGGGCGGAGTTCCACGAAGTGGTAAAAAAAACTCAGCGAGCTATGCAGAATTCCGCGAACATGCGGAGTTGCTTGTTCCGCCCCTTTGCGATGCGTTTTTCCTGTTCGGGAAAGTATATTGTGTGTTCCCGCCAGTTCGCGATGCATATTTCCTGTTCACGACCGCGTTTTGCGTGTTCGCAATGCTTTTTGTGTGCTCGGAGGGGAAATATCGCGCAAACTTGCCCATGCGGTCGCAATGTGCGCAGCCATCTTATTTTTCAGGTTTTTTGCTATGGTTCTGGGCCTGCTTTTCTATCCTCCCTCTATCTTTTCAATCCTTTGTTTCTGG
Organism: Triturus cristatus; assembly: GCF_964204655.1. Classification (NCBI taxonomy): domain Eukaryota; kingdom Metazoa; phylum Chordata; class Amphibia; order Caudata; family Salamandridae; genus Triturus; species Triturus cristatus. The sequence continues at coordinate 1,277,183,204 of NC_140592.1, read as the reverse complement.
AAACTTTTTTTTGATCTTTTTTATTTATTATCCATTTCTCTATTTTCCTGATTCTATATTGTTTTCCACTACTTTTCATTTTTTTTCTATTACTTGCTTTTTTCATTTCATTTACTTACTTTTTTAATTCCTACCTTTTCTTTTCCGCCCCCCCCCCCCCGAGTACTAGAACCATGGGAAAGGACAAGGCTTGTAGCCGCAGCCAGAGCCGCGGCGCCCAAAACAAGTGCAGACGCAGGCTTTATTTTTGTGTGCCGCGCCACCTCCCCTTAACCCTGGCAGCAGGCGGCAGACCTGTGTCCAGGTACGGGCTCCGGGAGCGTCACCAGTGGTGGGGAAGAGTGCGCCGGGCAGTGTTTCACTGCTCTTGGGTCCGGTGCACCCCTAACCAGCTGACACACCGGTGGTCGGATATCCTGGACCGGGAGCAGGACCTGCTTGACCTGCTAGGAGTTGAGGTCCCGGGGCTTGGTGAGTAGCTATTTAATATTACTACTTTGTGTTCTTCTGCTCAGTGTTATATATTGCGAATATAATTTTTTTAGAATTGCAAGAATGCTGCTGCTTACATTGCAGGTAAATTACATTTAAAAATCTTCTGTGACTGTTATGCCACAGGTGCACGACGCTACTAATCTTACTTGTTTGCAACTTTGCGCTCGCTTGGGCTGTTTATGTAAGAGTTTACTTTAGAGAACTTAAGTTAGGTAATGCTAGAGAGACTCTAGTCCTTCCTTTATCATCCTGTCACAAAGAGCTAGTGGTGGATTGATAGGTTTAGTTACTTATTAGTATGAGTTGGTAATTTTTTAGCGGTCTGAGTGAAGCATCCTCTGTTACGTCATGTGCTGCTGAGTGCTGCTTACTCCTGTCCTTAGTAGAACCTTTTGTAGTTTGTTTAGTGAGGGTTTGTAGGCTTAGCACTAGCAGAACATCAGCAGCAACCAACCAACAATTTGGTGTATGCAAAAATGTATGCATGTGTCCTCCATCTATGCATTTTTTAGGACTAAAATAAATGGACATGCAGACTTAAAGAACAATTGGCCTGTCTGAATAGGTGGGCAAGGTCAGGTACTTAGGCTTAGTTAGTATTCTGGAATCAGAATGGAACACTGGATTAGTGTTCATAAATAATAACTAGACGGTCCGCGAATTCCGCAATACTACTAGTCGACCAGATTAGATAAGTCAATTTTATTGCAATTGTTGTTTCCATAGATGATCTAGTTGTATGTTTCTTTTTTGACTGTTTTTTAAAATATTTTATTTTTTTCACACCAATCATCAATGTTTGTCTCTTTCTTTCTTATATCTTTCATGATCAGCATCCAGGGGCAAGAAGACGGGGTCGTCGGGAGCAGCTGTAGGAGAAGATACTGGCCAGGAGCGCTCCTCTACCGAGGGCTCTGCTGCTGGCCCCAGTAAGTCCTCTGTTGTTAATATTAATAATTATACTTCCCTAACTTTTAGTGCACCTTATTTTTTCCGAACTATTATTTCTGTTTCCTAATTCTATTTTTTACCAATTCTTCTTCGATCTAGACTATCTGTTTCTAAATTCTTGTTATCCCTGGCTCTAACTGCCTCTGCTATGACTCTCTGTACTACTACTATTAGTCTGTCTGTAGCTAAGCATGCCCAGTTGGCCACTCTTTATTTAAAAGGTTTTAAAAATCAGATTCACCAATAGCTCTAGCCACTGAGTCCAGTCCTTTGGGCTGTCCTCCTCTAGTCTTCTTAATCTTGAGGTTTTTCGACAATTCCCACCAACAAAATGCCCGACCAGATATTTTACTATTTTTGACAGAATAGGACATACTACTACGAGTCTACTCTACTCTAGTACCCGATATGCACTAGTGATGTATGTTGTATATGTATGTATTAACTTTTTTTCAATCTTGCCAGTGAAAGAGAATAAATAAGGGGAAGTGTATATGGCATCTAAAAAATGTGCAATGTTTTTTCTAGGCGTACCGACCACCAGTGCCAGGGCCAGTTGTGAAGGCGACGTGGCCAGTAAGGAAGGAGCAGAAGATGTGGCAGCTGCAGGGGGTGAGCCAGCAGCAGTGGCGGGTGGTGGTAAGGTATATTCCTTACTTATTGACATTACACTCGCTGCAAGGGTGTACACTGTACTGTTGAGAGAGACTAAGTTGTTGTGAACAATGGTTGGAGAAGACACTCTTTACTTAGCATTAGAAGGTTTAGGGACTGGCAAGCAGGGGCACTTGCCCAGTCAGCATGACAGTACCAGACTGCACGCAGGTTCTGCAATGGCAGACCTAGACACATTTTACCAGGCCGCTTCTGTGGGTGGCACAACCAGTGCTGCAAGCCCACCAGCAGCATTTGTATTTACAAGCCCTGGGCACTCCTGGTGCACTTTACTGGGGTCTGACAGTAAACCAAATAAGCCAATCATGGAATCCAACCAACATATACATTTTATATAGGGAGCACCTGCACTGTGGCACTGGTTGGCAGTGGCACAGTGCTCTGAGCAGCTAACACCAGCAAAACATGAGGCACAACGAAGCAAAAAGTGGAAGGGAGACTCACGCCAAGGTGCCAGGTCTAACAATGGGGTGATAATAGCCTCAAATCCTTCCTTCTTGACCTTACCCTAATTCAAATCTGTGACAGCCCCACGTATATCAAAGGAGCTACCTTAGATCTCCTCATTGGTAAGCCCAACTCCCTCCTCCTCGATTCTATCCTCCCGTGTGATTGGACCGATCACTATTGCATCACCTTCCGTATTTTGGATTTGGTAAGAACAAGTAAAGCCCAAGACCAGTCCAAGAGCCCTAAACGAAATGTCAACCCGCATGATCTGACTGATCTCTGTGATAACATCCTGCCCTCTCCACCGAACATGTCGGATGTCCACGAACTTACGGCCCATTATAACCACGCATTGATGAATGTCCTAGACTCGGTCGCCCCACTACAGCTCAAAAGAATCCCCTCCAAACGCTCCAAACCATGGTTTACAGATAGTCTTAATTCAGAAAGGAGAAACCTAAGACTTGCTGAAAGGTTGTGGCGGTCCAATCCATCCCTTGAGCAACTGTGTGAGACGGTGGCCTGATATATGCTTTCCACTAGTTCTAGTAGGCACCTTGTATCAGTCCAAACAACCCCTTATGGTAAATTGGTTAAAGACAACCTTTATCAAAAGCTACCTTAGTGGTAGCTATGGAGAGCAGCCTTCAGGCTAAGTCTTGAAGGAATGTAAAGCAGCTTGTTTTACCAGTCTATAATCTCTTGAATGATCAAATGAAAGGACAACCACACCAGGTATATATTTAAAATATATGTATTTAGGATAAAACACACCCCTCTTGTCTCTTTATGAGACTGAAGTTCGAAGTACTTAATTTACAAGTTAGCAATCAACAGTAATAGCACAAATACACGTTTGGGCCCTAGGGGCGTACCAAACCATATACCAATAAATTGGTATAAGAAGCACGACTGAACTAGACACAAGGCCTAGGGCCTGTAGAATCGCTGGGACCCCAAGGAACCACCCAAGGTAGTGCACAGGGGACCCACAGGGACTGTGTGCAGTGTGTAAACACAACCGCGGGTTCCCGTTAGCTTCTATGGGCAATGTCGCGGTTGGAAAATTAAAGATTAGGGACACTTAGAATCGAGTCAGGACCAAACCCTTTTGGGCTTAAGAAGTTCTAGGGCTAGAACCCACGGGAGCACTGGTGTTCTCGAGTTACCTCACCCAGGGAAGCCGGGTGCATAGGTGTCTTTTGGTGTCAGGTCGCGTCGTCGATTGCAATGGAAGTGTTATAACTTAGCACATGGTACATTCCGGCCACCCCCACATTCTACTGTATAGTTGTAACGTTCAGAATGTTGACAGGAAGGCAGCCTTGGAATGTTGACGAGGTTGCCTTCACTTGAGGATCTGGCCAGTAAGCTGAGGATGCAGTTACTCTACGACTTAATAAAAGATAACTATAAGAAAATATAAAGCGTCTACTTACTTCAGATGGCGACGAGGATGACGGGAGCTGTGACAGGGACGGCGCTGCATTCTCCCCTGTAGAAATTCTGACTTACTGGCATTAAGTGGAGCGAAGGAAGACTCCTGGAAGAAGAAGCTTTCTTCATGTATCTTGATAGCTGGTTTCGCTGATGGTGAGGAGTGATGAATTGGGGGAGTGACAGTATTTAATTGACCCCATGCGAAACACCCGGAACGCCAGGGGAGTGAGGATTTACAGTGGTGTTATACCAGGTCAGGATAGCTGTGCATCGGTGAATGGATGTTGAAGAAGGCGAAATAAGTTCAGCCATTAGCCTGGTTCAGTCACGAGTGGATCGAGGAGAGGAACCGCCGATTTGTTAACATCTGTGGTGCCACGGCGAGTGTTGACGTGAAACGGAGCTGCAGGCATGGGATGTTGATGGTCGCGACCCCTGAGGTAGCGCTGGCAGCAGAGGTTGAGCTGTAGGGGGCGAGCGCATTGCAGCAGAGTGTGGCCAAGCACAGCGACCGTAGCGTCACAGCGGCGTACGAGGGATCAAGCGGAAAAAAGATTGTCTTGGTGAAGGGACATTCAACCTTAATTTTACCTCCCCCCCTCCCGCTTCAAGCCCGTGACTCACCCAGCAGCTGCGAAGGTCCTGGTCCGCGGGAAGTTCACTGCGCGGCGGCCGCTAGGAGCCTCATCATGCCATTAGAGGTCTCCGTGTTCAGCGTGACGAAGGGTGCTGCGCTGTGGTAGGGTAGTGAAGTTTCAGGCAAGGAACGAGAAGGACACCCCTTCCATACGGGGGCTGGGCGTGTTGAGGGGGGCGAAACAAGGACATTGTAAGCTGCAGAACGAGCGGTCTCCTCAGGAGCAGGAAATTCATCGAAGACTCGTTTTTTTCTTCAGGCTGCCACAGGAAGGACTCATCAGAGCACAACAAGAGGAATGGTGGGAAATACACCAAACAAAGAAAGAGGACTGTATTTGTGGAAGGAAGGTTAAGAAAAATAGGGAAGTAATTTCAGGTTACAGCAGGTCCCTGTTAATACCAATGTGGGGAAAAAGTGGTATTTAGATTCATTGTGTTTTATCTATAATTACAGTATAAAGGTGGTATTTGTCACTTGGTCTGAAAGAAACTAATTGTTTGCCTGCACTTGGGGTTTATAATATTATTTACGCATCCAACATCATGGCAGGTGCAGGGATGAGTCAGCCGCCTCCATTTCTAAATGAGCTGGGGGAGCCAGAAATACCTTGGAAGAGATGGGAAGGTATTTTCAAGTCCTATCTGATAGCTATAGGAGGTGGGAATTTTTCTAACCTAAGGAAGCAACACATTCTTTTGCATAATCTGGGTATACAAGGAAGGAAAGTTTTTGAGGATATAACAGGTAGACAGGTAGATGATGAAGGGAGCGGAGAAGATGAAGGGGTGGATGTGTATGAATATACATTAAGGAAACTAGAAGCACATTTTAAGGTGAAAATAAATGTGGTGTTGGAAAGACACAAATTCTTTAAAAGAGTACAAAGGAAAGAAGAAAAGGTGTCATCTTACATAGCGGTATTGAGGGGCATGGCAGCAACATGTGAGTTTGGGCCGCTTACAGACTTGCTTATTAGAGACCAATTGGTGAGATGCACCAATGAGGAGAAGTTTCAGGAAGAACTACTTACTAGAAATCCAGACTTGGAGGAAGCCATTAGCATAGCTAAGGGGCTGGAACATACTGCACAGTGCATGAGAGAAATGAAAGTTTCGGAGGGAGCAACAGGAAAAGGAGCAGGAAAAGACAATGCTAATGGGGAGGCAGTATGTAAAGTTGAGAATAAGAATAAAGAGAACGTAGGTAATAGAGGGGAAGGCCTGAAGTGTTTTAGGTGCGGAAATCACAATCACTTAGCAAACAATTGGCGCTGTCCAGCCCGCAATGTAATATGCAGGAAGTGCAATAGGAAAGGACATTTTTCAAAAGTGTGCAATGTGATTTCAAATAAGGTCCATGTAGTAGAAAACAGAGAGAGGGATGAAGAAGAAGAGAACAATTTCATTTTTCAGGTGGATGATGAAAGCAAGGATGAACAAACACAGTATCCCACATGTGAAATAGGACTGGATGGGGAAAGGTTTAAGGTGTTTGCTGACTCATGTTCCCCATTCACCCTTGTTGATAAAGACAGGTTCAATGAGAAGTTTGCTAAACACAATCTAATACTAGAAACAGCTGACATTGCTCCCATGGGCTACAATAGGGTACCCATACCACTGGAGGGGATGATAAGGATGAGAATTTCGTTCAAAGACAGGCACACAGTAGGGAAGGTTTACGTGACAAAGGAGGGGTCAAGTTTATTGGGGTGGAAACACCAAAAGGAATTGGGAATAAAACTCGACCCAAACAACCAGGAGCAGGTGTTGTTGATTGACCCCCCAGTGGTGGGATCCAATTTAGTGAAAGAATTCCCTGAAGTGTTCAGTGACAAGTTAGGGGTACTAAAAAATTACATGCATAAGATTGAATTGAAGGAGGGAGCGATACCGGTGGTGCACAAAACACGGTCAATCCCTTTATTGATGAGGGAACCCTTGAGACTGGAATTGAGGAAGTTGGTGGAGCAGGGGGTTATACAGGAGATCGAATGTGCGGCATGGTTGGCGCCCATTGTTATCACGAGCAAGGAGGGCGGAAAGAGCATCCGTCTATGTGTGGATCTCAGGACACTGAATGCCAACATTGTGGTGGACAGACACCCTTTACCCAGGATACATGAAATGTTGAGCACACTGCAAGGGGCAAAATTTTCAGTGTTCTGGACCTCTCATCGGCCTACCACCAAATCAAACTCCATCCTGAATCACAACCATTGACAGCGTTCACCACCCCATTTGGCAACTACAAATTCTTAAGAATGCCCTTTGGGCTGGCATCCGCAGCATCGGCATTCCAAAGGGTGATGCAACATGTATTGAAGGATTGTCCTAAGTCGATGTGCTTTCAGGACGACATTCTTATTTACGGAGCAAATGAGAAAGAACATAATCTAAATGCCGAAAGAGTACTCAACAAATTAAAGGAGGTAGGGTTTACCACGAAAGAGAGCAAATGCAAAGTGGGTGTAACTGCTGTAGATTACCTAGGGCATACCATTTCGGAGGAGGGGATAAAACCCAAAATCGATCTAGTAGAAGCAGTTAGAAGAGCACCAACGCCATCAAGCAAAGAGGAAGTGCTATCGTTCTTGGGCCTAGCGGAATACATGGCCAAATTCATTAAGAACTTTGCAATGTTAGCAAATCCCCTAAGAGAGATTTTAAGGAAAGACATGCCATTTGCGTGGGAGAAAAGTCAGGAACAGGCGTTTGAAAACATAAAGGAAGCTATTATGACAGCACCATACATTGGCAACTTTGATGTTACAAAAGAAACCACAATCACTACGGATGCAAGTGGTAAGGGCATAGGTGCCATGCTCTCGCAAAGGAAGGGCAGCGAGGTTAAAGTGGTAGCGTTTGCATCAAGGTCGTTATCTGGGGCTGAGTCTAATTACTCTACGATAGAGAAGGAGGCATTGGCGGTGTATTGGGCAATTAGACACTTTAGCTTCTATGTGTGGGGGTTGCCATTTGAAGTGTGCACGGACCATAAACCATTAATCTTCTTGTTCGGCAACAAGGTCTTGGAAAACATGACCCCCCGCATTGCAAAATGGGTCCTAGGATTGCAAGGCTACAACTTCAAGACAGTGTATGTCCCAGGCCAACAGAACAAAGTTGCGGACTTTTTATCAAGGTCACCAGTGGGAAGCCATGAGGAGGAGGACAGGAACAGTGAAGGGGTTCTGGAGGTCAAACTTCCAGCAATGACAAAAAATCAGTGGGATTACCACACGGAACAGGATAGCACTCTCAACAAGGTAAAAGAAAGGGGAATCAAAGGATGGCCCATGAAATGCAAAACTCTACCAGAAGACATTCAGCCGTACTGGAATGTACGAAATGAACTGTCCATAGAGGGTGGATACCTCCTCAAGTCGGGCAGAATAGTTCCACCAGCGGGATTAAGAGAACAGATCATGGACCTCGCACATGAGGGGCACCTGGGAAGGAGCCTATGCAAGGCGAGACTGAGGTCGGAATGTTGGTTCCCTGGGATGGATACGCACATGGAGGACAAGGTGAAGGAGTGCTACGCATGTGGCGAAAGCGATAAAGCAAGATGTATCAGGCGATCTCCACTTAGTCCTGTGGAGGTCCCACGGTCTCCATGGGACAAAATGGGATTTGACATCACTGGCCCCATAAGGGCTAAGGGGCCACAGCAATGGTACATTCTAGTACTCATAGACTACTATTCCAACTGGATAACACACAAGTTTGTGAGTAACATCAACACAAGATCATTGATTGAATTTTTGAACGAAGTGTTCTCAAAGGAGGGCATTCCCTCCACCTTAATCACGGACAATGGGGTCCAATTGGTATCGGAGGAGATGAGGGAGTATCTGAAGGACATGTCAATAACACACATACGCACCCCATTGTACTGCCCTAAAGCAAACGGGAAAGTGGAGAGGGCTAACCGCATGTTGAAAGAGTGCATACAACTAGCAGTGAAAGCGGGGACTCCTATTGAGGGGGCGTTGAGAGACATGCTTTGGTCCTACCACACCACACCTAGCCTCTCCACAGGACATACGCCGTTTGAACTATTGAGGGGGAGGAAGGCAGGTTCAAAACTCTCCCCCAACTGGATGATCCCCAAGGAACCGGTGGTGATTGATCTAGAGGGGATCAGCAAGAGAATTGACAATAGACAAAAGAAGTATAAAGAGTGGTACGACAGAAAATGGGGGGTGCAGGAAAGATCTTTCAGAGAGGGACAAAAGGTGGTGATCAGGAAACCAATGAACCTAGGGGGCAAAGAGGAGAGGTACTACGACCCCGGGAAAATAAGAGAGGTTAAAAGAAATGTGGTCATCATGGAAGATGGCAAAAAATGGAGCATGGACCGGGTGGCCGTAGGTCCGAGGGAAACGGACCAAGAGGGAGATGGCAGGGATCATGCCCAGAGTTCCGGAACAGAAGGGGCACAAGGGGGTAGGGAACTCAGGGACCGCAATCCCCCAAGGTGGCACAAGGAATTTCAAATGGGGTAAAGACGCAGTATCACAAGTTGTTGCTTATGTTATGTGGGGAGTTCCCGGAACATCATTTGCCACACCGTGGCCCATTGCTTTATCATTATTACTCTATGTGTTAGTATATATCTCCTTTGAGGAGGGAGATGTGTTATAACTTAGCACATGGTACATTCCGGCCACCCCCACATTCTACTGTATAGTTGTAACGTTCAGAATGTTGACAGGAAGGCAGCCTTGGAATGTTGACGAGGTTGCCTTCACTTGAGGATCTGGCCAGTAAGCTGAGGATGCAGTTACTCTACGACTTAATAAAAGATAACTATAAGAAAATATAAAGCGTCTACTTACTTCAGGAAGCTTCCAAAGAACTGCTGCTGCCTTGAAGAGGAGAAGTGTCCGAAGAGATCCAAGCCAGGATCTAGGATGGAAGGAACCTGGAAGCAGAGGGGACAGAGTCTGGGTCACTAGCCAGTGACCGAGGGCAGGATGGACCAATGCCCATAGATGTCGGGTGCTTCAGGTGAGTTGATGGGTGTCTTGACTCTTCAGCCACGAGGTCCAGGAGGCGTCGACGAAGTCCATGAGCCGGATTCGAGCTGTCCCATAAAGTCTGTCGAGTGCTGCGGTGTTTGCGACCAGATTAGACCCAACAAGCCTTGGCAACGGCAAGTCGTGGAAAGAGAAGCAGGACGTCGGTGCAGACCAGCAAGGTCTGAGGGACTCACCCAGCGAAGGTAAGTCAGGGCACATCTGGAGCAACCAGGAAAGCCCAAGCAGAAGAGGAGTTGCCTTCATGGGGGCCCACTAGCCAACAGGCTAGCAATCATGAAGGAGCCTCGAGCGGTCGCACTGGAACCTGGCCCACGGGTCACTTGTGGAGTGGAGGCCAGACATCTTCGGTGCAGTTAGTGCTCAAGGCTGGGGCTACTCGGAGCCCAAAGCAGAACTTCAGAAAAACACAAGAAGTTGATGTACAAGCAATAGTACACTGCATCCAGGGGTCAAGGTTCCTCATCACCCACGATAGCCCCGGGCCTCAGCTTTGCTGTGGACTCAGAGTAGCCTCCGGGAAGTCAGGAAATCTACCTCTGGTGATGCAGAGACTTCGGCGTCCAACGGGAGCTTCGGAATTGCAGACCAGACAGTTGCTTCTTTGGTGCCTGCCAAGCAGGGGAGTCACTCCTTGACCTCAAGGGAGGTTTCTTCAGTCTTCTAGTTAAAGTAGAACGTCGAAGGTCCAGGATATATATTGCAGAGTTTCGTCCAGGGTAATCTAAAGTCACAAGGACTGGGTTCCCATACTTATACCAAGTATGGGGGTTGGACATACTCTAGGGACCCACCTATGGGAGGGTTTGGAAAGAGGGGTGGTTACAGGTAGCCCCTGCAACCGGTTTGAACTGGACTATGCACAGGGACACCAAGTGTGCCCCCAGTGCAGGACTTCAAAGCACCAGAGAGTGCTCCTGCCCAGCCCCAATACACATCTGCCTGTCTGGGGAGGTGGTTACACCTCCCTTCGGCAGAAAACCTATCGTCCAGGCCTCCCCTGCTGGAGTTTCGGTCCGCAGCATGAGGCCAGACCCGTGTCTGTGGCAGAGGCATCCATTTTGTGATGCCAGGGCTCAAGAAAGTCCTACTGGGTTAGACCAGTGTGAACATGTCTCTCCCTCTAGAAGGGTGGAATGCTACCCCCTCCACCAGAACTGGCGGGGGGTAGTATTCCAAAGCATTTGACACCAAACACGACATGTTTCTGTGCAGCCATCCTAAAGTTAGCATTTACAGCGAGGTTATAATGCACTTAAGAGTATATGGTCAGGCTGCACCACAAACAGCATCAGAGGAGGTACTCTGAACGCTGCAGAGGGACTGCCATAGGAGTGACTTATAGGTTTTATATGTGTGTGCAATGGTAGAGATATAGGTAGCCTATACCACTGTAAGGGGTGCAAGCACACCCTTACCCAAGCTGCAGTAGCAGACCTGTGGTGCTATTTTGGAGTGCTTCCCAGGGGTGGCATAATACATGTGTCAGCCCCTGGTAGGCCTCTGAGGTACCTATGCCCTAGGTACATAGTGTACCATATACTAGGGACTTATAATACACTCCAGAATCCAATTAGATATGTACCTAATGTACATCCAAACCATTTTGGAGAGGAAGCAGCTAGGCTGTGGTCCTGATTAGCAGGGCCACAGCCAGACTAAGGTCAAAAAACAGTGAAACACCAGCAAAAAGTGGGGGTAACCATGTGAAGCAGATCCTACTCTCCTACAATCTGTACCACCTAAGATCCCTGAGAAGCTCCTATAATAAATGCATCAGATGCTCGAAGGCCACCTTTTTCAGAACTCAGTTAGACGAAGCAAAAAAAGTCCTAAAAAATTGTTCGAACTCATCAGTTCCCAAGCCAACAGTCATCCGAACTCTGCATCACTGGGTCTAGGGACCTTGCCCAATTGCGAAGAATTCGAAAATTTCTTCACAGATAAGACCAGTAAGATTGAAGCAGAACTACGATCAGCCTGTAAACACCTGTCGATCAGCCCACCTACCCCCCTATGCCCACCTAGGTGCTGATTACGATCCTGGAAAAACCGGGTACGAACCGTCGGTCGGAGCGTTTTCTCCGTCCGACTCGTACCCGGTTGTAAAACTTTACAAACATGGAAGTACGATTCGCACGGAAACACCATTTCCGTACGAATCGTAAAAAACACCGACCGACGAAAATATACATATGAATGTGATCCGGGAATGCTCCGACGTGACGTCGGGATGCTTTCAGGCAGCGTTTCACGACCCAGGAAGTACGATTCGAACCGACAGCCGTCCGGACGGCAATATTTTCACGGCACCCAAAAAGTGCCGGAAAAGCGAAGTACGCCGCGAAACGACCAGATTAGGGGGCCCGGTACGCGCCGTACCCCCCCAGCCCCCGTGAGTACGCGCCGAACCCCCCGTGTATGTACACCCGTGTACGTGTCATACCCCCGTGTATGTACACCCTTGTACGTGTCGTACCCCCGTGTATGTACACCCGTGTACGTTCGTGTCATACCCCCGTGTATGTACACCCGTGTACGTGTCGTACCCCCGTGTATGTACACCCGTGTACGTGTCGTACCCCCCGTGTATGTACACCCGTGTACGTTCGAGTCGTACCCCCACCCGTGTATGTACACCCGTGTACGTTCGAGTCGTACCCCCACCCGTGTATGTACACCCGTGTACGTGTCGTACCCCCGTGTATGTACACCTGTGTACGTTCGAGTCGTACCCCCACCCGTGTATTTACGGTGCGTACCCCCAACGCACCATACATACACGGGTGGGGGTACGACTCAAACGTACACGGGTGTACATAAACGGGGGTACGACACGTACACGGGTGTACATACACGGGGGGTACGACACGTACACGGGTGTACATACACGGGGGTACGACACGTACACGGGTGTACATACACGGGGTGGTTCGGCGCGTACATACGGGGGCTGGGGGGTGGTTCGGCGCGTACATACGGGGGCTGGGGGGGTGGTTAGGCACGTATGTGGGCATATGTCTCCATGGTTGCAATGGGAGTTCGGTGCGGACGGTGTTTTTTCCATACGGTTGTGACATCGGACGCACGGGATGGATCGTACTTGCGCGGTCGGACTTCACTTTTCGCGTTTGTACGGTAAATCGTCCGGGGAAGTGTCGGACACATTTTCCGACCCGAGGACGTGTGGGGAATTATTCCCAATGCGACTCGTATGGAGTTTTTCCCATGCGAATCGTACTTGGCAGTTTGTACGGCACTTGTATGATTCGTACGGTAAAAAGAACGGATACGAGTCGTACGGGGAAAATTTTTCCAGGATCCTAATCGGCACCCTAGTAGCGAGTGCATGGTCCCGGCGTTACCACACCTCCCCAAAAATAACGCCTCCTGGAAACTCTTCCAAACCTTGGATAAATGCACTATACGCAAAACGCTGGCGACTCTGAAACCTTCCAACCACTACAATGACCCTTTTCCATCGATCCATTTCCCAGATGTTAGATCCTCCCTACTAACATTGTGGACTACGATAGTCAATGCATCACTGTGGCAAGGGGTTATTCCAGATTGCCTAAAAATGGGTCTAGTCACTCCGATTTTAAAGATACCTACTGCGGATCCCTCGGACCTTCATAACTTCCGCCCAATCTCCAACATCACAACCTTAGGAAAGCTCCTGGAGAATTGTGTGCTTGCCCAACTCTGCAACCACATCGACCATTTCCAACTCTTGGACCAATGCCAATCTGGTTTCCGCTCGGGCCATAGCACAGAGTCTGCCCTAACGCACATTGTTGATGACCCGTTAACAATGACCCGTGCCTACTGATCCTTCTTGACCTTTCGTCAGCATTTGACACTGTCAAACATGATACTCTAATTGACCTTCTGGAACACAGGATGGGGTTGTCTGGGCTGGTGCTTAACTGGTTCTCTTCTTTCCTCCTGAATAGATCTCAAATCTTCAAGGTGAACCAATCCCTGTCCCATCCTGCACTGGTTTCGCTGGGGGTTCTCCAAGGTTCAGCACTCTCTCCCACACTCTTTAACCTGTTCATGGAGCCTCTAACAGAAATGCTCAAATCATCCAGCATTCACTATCAGATGTATGCGGATGATACTCAACTATACCTGAAGATCGCCTCCCCTGAGGACATTCAGTCTGTTAACTCAGTCCTACTGGAAACGCAAAGCTGGCTGACGGGTAACAACCTGACAATAAATGCTCTAAAAACAGAATTCCTCCTTATCTCACCCCATAAGCAATCACCGGACATTTAACAATGGTTGAATCAGCTTACAGCTCTTAACTGCGAACCTCAACTCGTTGACTCGGCATCCTCCCTTGGTTTCAAACTAGACAAGAGTTTGAACATGCAAAAACACATCAAATCCCTCACCAAAGGAGCGAACTTCCAACTCAGCATCCTTAGGAAGCTCAAACCTTATCACCCTGCTCATGACCTAAAGGTTGCCGTGCAAACATTGGTGATCGCAAAGCTGGACTATGGCAGTGCTGCGCTGTGTGGCGTGCCCAGAGTGATAATGGCTCCCCTTAGGGTGACCCTCAATGCGGTAAACAGCCAAAATATCGAGAAAAAAAATATTGAGTGGACAGAATATCGAGTTTTAAATATAGAATGGACAGAATATCGACATACCAAAATATAGTGGTGAAGAATATCGAAAATCAGGTAAGAAATATCGATTTGCATAATATCGAAGTAAGTAATATCGACAGTCATAATATAGTTGTAAAAAATATCGAATTTTTTTATAGTGTTTTAAGTGTTAGTATATGTGTTAAAAGTATGTATTAATTTTGGAATGTATGATTGGATATTTTTAAAGTAATGAATTTTATGTTATTTAATTTTTTTGTAATTTAATTCCGTAGCGGGTTGTGGGTTTATAGGGGATTAGGGTGGGAAGTAATTTAATTATAGTACAATAAATAATAATTTTTAGGAATTATTAATTATTTGTACTTTAAGTTTGCGTTTTACTTCTGTAGCGGGTTGTGGGTTTATAGGGGAATAGGGTGGGAAGTAATTTAATTATTATTAATTAATTATTAATTGGTAATAACTAATTTATTGTAATTCATTATTCATTGGTAATTAATTTGTAATAATTGGTAAATCATTTTTATTAATTGGTAATTAATTTGTATTAATTGGTTAATTGATAATTATGTTAATTGTACTAATTTATTATTCGGTGCGGGTTGTGGGTTTATAGGTAATAGGGTGGGAAGTAATTTAATTATAATTAAGTAATTATTGAATATATGTTTGTGTATTAATAATTAATTTACTGTTAATTATTAATTGGTATTTTTTATTATTTATCAATTTTTGGTATAGAAAATTAATTGGTTGTTGATTAATTATTAATTGGTATTTAATGTGTATTATTTGGTAACTAATTTTTATTAATTGTTTAATTGATAATTATGTTAATTGTATTAATTAATTATTTGTAGTGGGTTGTGGGTTTATAGGGGGAATATGGTGGGAAGTTATTTAATTGTAAATAAAAAATTTGTTAAAATTATTTTTGTATATTGATAATTAATTTATTATGAATTAATTATTAATTTGTATTTGTATTTATTATTTTTTTTATTGAACATTAATTGGTTGTTAAATAATTATTAATAGGTAATTAATAAAAAAAATATTTATTGGTATTTATAAATAATTAATTATTAAAGGTTGTGTGATTGGTAAATAATGTTAATACATTTTTTATTACGATTAATAATTAATTTATTTTTAATAAAATATTAAATTATTATTTTTCCTACTATTGCACTCACTGGAGTGGGAATAGTAATTGTTACCCCTACGCTATCCAACGCTTTCCCTACTGTTACACTCACTGGAGTGGGAATAGTAAATTTTACCCTCCCGCTATCCAATGCTTTTCCTACTGTTGCACTCTCTGGAGTGGGAATAGTAATTTTTACCCCTACGATATCCAACGCTTTCCCTACTGTTGCACTCACTGGAGTGGGAATAGTCAATTTTACCATCCCGCTATCCAATGCTTTCCCTACTGTTGGACTTACTGGAGTGGTAATAGTAAATTTGACCCGCCCGCTATCCAACGCTTTCCCTACTGTTGCACTCTCCGGAGTGGGAATAGTAATTTTTACCCATACGCTATCCAACGATTTCCCTACTGTTGCACTCTGTGGAGTGGGAATAGTAATTTTTACCTCTACGCTATCCAATGTTTTCCCTACTGTTGCACTCTCTGGAGTGAGAATAGTAATTTTTACCCTCCCGCTATCCAGCGCTTTCCCTGCTGTTGCACTCACTGGAGTGTAAATAGTAATTTTTACCCCTACGCTATCCAACGCTTTCCCTATTGTTGCACTCTTTGGAGTGGGAATAGTAATTTTTACCCCTACGCTATCCAATGTTTTCCCTACTGTTGCACTCTGTGGAGTGGGAATAGTAATTTTTACCCTTGCGCTATCCAGCGCTTTCCCTACTGTTGCACTCTCTGGAGTGGGAATAGTAATTTTTACCATCCCGCTATCCAATGCTTTCCCTACTGTTGGACTTACTGGAGTGGTAATAGTAAATTTGACCCGCCCGCTATCCTACGCTAAAAATATAGAATATTTTTTATTAATATTACGTTAATATATATAGGTATTAAATTATTTTTTTTTTAACTTACATTAATTATTTATTAATTGTAAAGTTATTTAAGTATTTGTAAGTCTGATTTATTTTATTATATTTTTTATTTCATTAATTTTACATTACTTTTAATATATTTAAAAAATTTGATATTTTGACTAACTATATTTTTTACAACGATATTTTAGTACTTACCTGTTTGTAGATAGGCAGTCGATATTTTGGCATTCTATATTTTTTCCTCGATATTTTTGTAGGTCGATATTCTTGTCATTGATATTCTGTCAGTGATCCCCTCAATGCGGCAGCCAGCCTCCTTACGGGCACAAAAAAATTCAACCACATCTCTCCGGACCTGCTAGCTCTGAAATGGCTCCCCTATGAAGCTCGGATACAGCTGAAAATTGCATGCATGACTCACAAAGCCATCCACCTCAAGACCCCAATGTACCTCACTCAGAAATTGGTTCAAGAGCATCTAGAAGCGCCAGCACCCTATTACTCGAACCACAAAAATTCAAGAAAAAAAAGACCTATAAGCAATCATTTTCAGGTATGGCGCCGAGGATCTGGAACTCTCTTCCCCCCCGAAGTCAGGGTGATCCCTTCCTGTGACCTGTTCAAATCAGAAGTTAAAGAGCTCTTGATGAAAAATGATCTTCCTCAGTCCTCCTTCCCCACTCGACTCTTGGACCCTTTGACGCTGCTCTGTGCCCTGGATGCTATGTTCTTGAGAATGTTGGACATTCTAAATATATGTACCTGTCGATTTGATGATTATTTGTGTGTTCCATGTACTCGTCCTTTTGCATAATCTGTAAAGCGCTCTGATACCCTCTGTGGTCATGTTCGCGCTATATTAAACTTTCAAAATAAATAAATGTGCGATTACCAATTTGGTAATCGCAATTTGCGAATGCATTATCATTCTTTCCTATGGCCCTGTAGGTCACTAGGAATGAATGGAGTCACATTAACTAATAGCAATTTGCACACATTTCAGAATCGCTATTAGCTAATGTTAAGGAATCGTACATTTTATTGCGATTCCTACATGCATAGGCATTTGCGATTACCAAATAGCGATTCCTTACAAATCGCTATCTGGTAATTGCGAATGAGGAGTGAGATGCATGTGCCCCTTGGAGTCCTATTTAACTGAGGCCCCACCTGATTCCGTTGCCCCTCTTTCCAGCAGACATGGTGAGACGGCCTTTTGTGGTAGAGTCTCACTTAATGCAGCATTACCTGCAAGACTTCAAGACTTGCATATGACTTGAGCCATGTCATAAGTGAACCATCTGATGTGCAGGTTCATCCCTTTACTGGTTGGTACTTTATTTCTTTTGGTTCTTTTATAAGGAGGCAGATGATGTAGTGGCAGAATGTTAGTCCTTCATCTCTTGTATTCACACTTCAACGTGTCTTTCCAGCCACCTTGCAACGTTACATGTATTGTGTGTATTTGGAGTGAGCTGCATGTTCTGCATTCCTTCTCCATGGTTGTCAACTCCAGTTTCTCTAGTTGGATGTGAGGACTGATGGTGAGAGGACTTACCGGATGTGGGTGCCTTTATTTGGAATAAAGAAGAACACTTGTTCTGTACCTCATCGCCTCATACTGGTTCTTTGCGAGTAAGACATGCGGGTACCACACACTCTTCAGCGGGCACTCAGTTGATTGAACCACGGGCATTGGAGTGGAGGACCAGCTGTTCATTGGGCACTGTGGCTCTGGGAGAGGAAAATGGGTCCAAAAGCAGACATCTTCTGATGGATCCTTCTCTGGATCAAAATTTGCCAAGAAAAAATCGTAGCTCACTCGACCAAAGCCAAATCATCATTATCTGCCCTCGCAAGATGCACGGAAGCCACGTGGGCATCCTTACACTCTTGCCAAGCATTATTGCTTGGATACCGAAGTGATTGGGGATGAGTACTTTGTCTGAAGTGTATTGCAGGATTTCCTATTATAATCATATATCTGTCCTCCTCCTGGAAAAGTACTGCTTGGGAATCACTTCAACAGGTGAGGAACATGCTAGTAGAAACATCTCCCAGAAGAAAAAGTTGCTGATGTTCAGTAACACTCTTTCTGGTGGCTACTCTATCTACCTGCAGTTTCAGCACCGATCCCATCCGCCTCCCTGGATGTGACACAGGAGAAGGATTAATAAGCTCCCGGTTTGAGGATCGCGTCCAAGTTACAGCTTATCAATGCCTCTCCATCGACTCACCTTTAAGGCTTTGAAAAAATGGATGCAGACTGATGTTGTTGCCTTGGTATGGATGCTATATGGCTTCGATGTCATCACCTGACATCACTGTGCAACCGACATGAAACCAGCGCCCCTACTCGTGTCTTGAGAGCTTGCAAGTTTCTGAATGTAGTTTGACACATGGGTTTGTTCAACATGTGAGAAATCTGCAGGAAGACACAGAATCCGCCAGAAAGATTATTACCAAAGGTAAGTAACTTTTTCTTCACATGTGAATTTATTTTTTAATTTAAATTTCAAAAGAATAATTTTTCTTTCATTTAATATATTTAGATTATTTACCGCCTTAATTCAAAATAAAGTTAATAGTGTTGCACCCGTTTTTTCTTTTGTTTCACATTTAAAATACATATATAAAAACAATTTATATTAATATTCAACATAAAATATGTTTACTCTGTTTTTTCAAAGTTTAATAAACATTTGTTAATTTCCCTTACACTCTGCCATGTGGTGATCTCTGCCGCTGGGGTGGACATTTCCCTTTGTTAAAGTATAGGGAACATATCCCTATACTTTACCATAAGGAGAGTCCATATTTGGGTGGCGATCTTCCTACACTTTACCACAGGGAGGTCTCCACCCTGGTGGCAAAGATCTGCCCATGATAAATTATAGGGAAAACTAGAAAAGTTTATTAAACTTGAAAAAAGTTTGTAAAACATTTTTATGTTGAATGTCATTGTAAATTAATTATATACATTCATTTTAAAGGAAGAACTTATGCCAAAGCGTTATTACCTAAATTAAGTATTTGATAAATTTTATTAGATTAGATTAAAGACTAAACATTTTGCTCAAGTTTAAATTTAAAAATAAATTACGACGTAAAGCAAAACATTTATATTTTTCTATTCTGTATTAATATTTAATAAATGTAATGTATAGAATTAAAAATAATTTAATTCCATTTTAATAAAAATGAATAGTACAATACTTTTTACATTAAAAAATGTTTTACAAATATTTTAGAATTAAATAATACATGTTTTATTAGCATATATTTTTAACATTAATTTATATATATATTTTTAACTATGTTAAATACATTCATATAATTTAACTATATTTCTTTTGGGCTTTTATTTAAGTCCCTACTGCCGATGTTTTCTATGCATGGGTTTTGCAGTACCAGTGGTTGACCATGTGTGGTCCTGGAATTACCACTGTATCTTTTGGTAGTAGTAACTTGCACTTACAACTTTGTCTCCACCCTCTTTTTCAAAGGGAGGAGACATGTAAGCCTACACTCTTGAGTAAATTTACACTCGGATTTTGTGAATAACCCATAGTCTTGGGGCGAAAAAGCAAAAGTTAACCAATTAACGGACGGAATGCAGAACAAATCAAAACATTCACCCCCAGTCAAGAGATCTGGGTTTAAATCCATCATTCTTTTGTATGCCCAGACGTGGGTCCCGTGCTCACTACTTGTGGGAACAGTCCAGCCCGAATTGCCAAGCAGGTCCTCCCTGGACCGGAAACAAGCATCCTGGGACCGGTTTCAGGGCATCACCCTTCTTCAGCCAGGCTAGGTTGAATCCAGTGTTGTAGTGAGCACGGGACCCACGTCTGGGCATACCCTTCCCACTTAGGGCGACATATGAAAAAGAAACAGTTGATGGACGGAATGCTGAACAATGCAAACATTCACCCCCAGTCACAAGGATCTGGGTTAAATCCATCATTCTTTTGCTCACCACCCCAGTTTGGACCCAGCCTTATGCAAATCAGTCTTGACCCTGTGCCTCATGGGAACAGTCCAGCCTGAACTGCCAAGCCAGGTCTTCCCTGGATCGGCAACATATGAGATATGGTGCATTCCTGTCGTCTTCCACTGCACTGGCACACAATTGACTGACTTTCGCGAATGCAGGCACACTTGCACCATGGTGCAAATGTGTCTCCATTGTAGGAATGATTGTTTTTGTGCAAGAAGGGACACCTTCCTGCACAAAAACAATCAATGGAGACATTTTCCTCCTTCTATGTGTGCTGCATAATCAAGCGCACATGGAAAGAGGAAACAACAAGGAAAAATAAAGTTATTACTCCTCGGTACGCCCCCCTTGGGAACGCTAAGGTTTTGGACGCATTACCAGGTGTAAAAGTCCTTGTAAGTCGGGGGCAGCATCAAAACCCATGGGAGTTGCATGGGAACGCCCACCGCAACGCCCATAGAACACCTCTTTGACGCAGAGTAAGGCAACGCAGCGACTTGTGCTGCTTTGCCTTACTCCATATTTACGAGGCTATGAAAAGCCAGGCAAAGCGGTTTTGCGTGGCCTTGTGCAGTCTGCACTGCTGATGTGTTAAAAACAGTGATGCACCGGTGGCGCAAGGGGCTTGTAAATAAGCCCCCAGGCTGTGTAAGGATGCACCTTGACTCTGTATGGAGGGCTGGCAGCAACCATCAGCACACGATGCAGGCTTGCATGCACCCGCACACATTTACAGTCACACACACACACAATGCACGTGTACAGTACCACTCTGCCCATACCCCTCCAAACCCACTCAATAGCCAAGGCTTGCCCACAAGGGGCTCATTTACATGCCCTGTGCACTGCTAGAGTGTCACTTTTTGTGACTTCCGTTGGCGCACCGGGCTTAGCCATATCTCCAAGGCCACGTAAAGCCACCCTGCGTGGCACTTCATGGCCTTCTGTAAACGGAGTGAGGCAGTACAGCTCAAGTCACTGCGTTCCCCACACTGTGTTACGGAGGTTTGGCACGGGGGTCGAAGAGGTTGAGCCCATACAATACCCATATCTTTCGACACATTCACAAATTTATTACATGGCATAAATCTGGAAATGCGTTTAAACCACGTGCCCGCCGTAAGGTTGGCGTAACAAGGAAAAATGACATTACTTCTCCTTGTTTTTCCCTCTTTCCAGCTCATAAAGTACAAGGAAAAGGCCTCCATGGTTTGTTTTTGTGCCGGGCCTGGGAAATGGACAGGAGTGCGCCGTATCTTGTAAATGGGCTGCATTCCTGCCCTTGTGAATTGGCGAAGGGCGGCGCAGCAAAGTGCCCTGCTGCGTTGCCCTACACCAATTCTTTGTAAATATGCCCCCAGGTTGCGAAAAATGATGAGTCTTGGCACTGTTTGTGGAGCGCAGGGCACGGTTCCCACATGCCGGGCTGACAGCAGACCCTAGCACACAATGCAGACACACATATACCGTGACACACATACAAATTGCGCCTACAGTCACACATACTTAAAGTGCCCATACATAGTGCCACACTGCCCTGTCATGCGTGCCAATAGACCCGATTCTGGCGGGAGATTCACGATGTTTTAAGCCAAAAGCGTCGTTATTTCTGGCCGTCTCCCGCCTGAACCTGCCTCTGCTTCAATAATAATCAATGAGTGGCGGAGGGGGATTCCCCTCCCATCTCCCACTGCCCTCTTCTTAAATGTGGGCCTGGATGCTGTTAGCCGTGGTTGGGCGCCAGGTTGTGCAAGTGTGCGCCTTGGCTCTGCACGGCAGGCTGGGAGCAGGCCTCGGCACACAGTGCAGGCGCACACACTTGTACAGTGGCACACACACACATGTACAGCGGCACACACATTGCAAAACAACAAGGCCCCATACACATGGCAACACTGCCCCCTGCCACTCCTGGCCCAGGCATTAGCCGCGGCCAGGCACCAGGTTGTGAAAGTATGCCCCTTGGCACTGATTGTGGCGCGCGGCGCCCGGCTGGCAGCAGGCCTCGGCACACAATGCAGACTCAGACACACACATATACAGTGACACACAAGTTACACATAGACAGGGCACCATACACAGTGTCACACTGCCCCTCTTGGCCCACGCGTCAGCCGCGGCCCCTTGGCACTGTTTGTGGCGCGCGGGGCCGGCTAGCAGCAGGCCTCGGCACACACACATATACAGTGTCACACATTGCACATAGACAGGGCCCCATACACAGTGTCACACTGCCCCTACCGGCACACGCGTCACCCGCGGCCAGGCTCCGGGTTGTGCCCCTTGGCACTGTTTGTGGCGCGCAGGGCCCGGCTCCCGGCTGGCAGCAGGCCTCGGCACACAATGCCGACTCACGCTGGGATTTGGCAACAAATCAATACAGGAAAATGCGCTCTCATCAGCGGTGCATTTAGCACCACAATCAACAATCAGCGCGCCCTGGCCTCTCTACCCACGGGCTGCAGACCCACAATTTTCTGCGATGAAAGGCGACGCAGATGAGCCCTCGGTTCCTGCGCCGGCCTTGATGGGGATGATTTCTGAGCATTAAATGACGCTATGCAAATGAGCCCTCGGCGGCGCTGTCGCAGGCAGGTGACAGGTGCAGGCCGCCCTGGGCTGCTGCCTGACTCTGCCACAGGGCGCCGGCGTGTGGGCGAGGTGTGCCAGACCTGTAAGTGAGGGGGACTCACGGGCCTCCGCAGGAACGAGCAATGCCAGAACAATGTGTGAGGAGGAGCGAGGAGAGCCAGTCCTGTGTGTAAGGAGGAGTCCAGGGCCTCTGTAGGAGCGAGGAGTGCCAGACCAGTGTATGAGGAGGAGTCCAGGGCCACTGTGGGAGTGAGGAGGGCTAGTCCTATGTGTCAGAAGGAGTTACGGGCCTCTGAGGGACCAAGGAGTGCCAGACATGTGTGAGGGGGACTCACGGGCCTCTGCAGGATCGAGCAATGCCAGGACAATGTGTGAGGAGGAGCGAGGCCTGTGTGTGAGGAGTGTCAGAGTTGTGTGTGAGGAGGAATGCCAGACCAGTGTGTGAGGAGGAGTCCAGGGCCTCTGTGGGACCAAGGAGTGCCAGAAATGTGTGTGAGGGGGACTCACGGGCCTCTGCAGGATCGAGCAATGCCAGAACAATGTGTGAGGAGGAGCGAGGAGTGCCAGACCAGTGCGTGAGGAGGATTCACGGGCCTCTGCGGGACCAAGGAGTGCCAGACATGTGTGTGAGGAGTGACAGACTTGTGCGTGAGGAGGAGTGACAGACTTGTGTGTGAGGAGGAGTCCAGGGCCACTGCACCAGCGAGGAGTGCCAGGCCTATGTGTGAGGATGAGTCATAAGCCCCTGCAGGAGGAAGGCGTGCCAGACTAGTGTGTGAGGAGAAGTCCAGGGCCTCTGTGGGACCAAGGAGTGCCAGACATGTGTGTGAGGAGGAATGCCGGACCTGTGTGTGAGGGAGACTCACGGGCCTCTGCAGGATCGAGCAATGCCAGAACAATGTGTGAGGAGGAGCAATGAGTGCCAGGCCTGTGTGTGAGGAGGATTCACGGGCCTCTGTGGGACCAAAGAGTGCCAGGCCTGTGTGTGAGGAGTGACAGACCTGTGTGTGAGGAGGAATGCCAGACCAGTGTGTGAGGAGGAGCAATGAGTGCCAGTCCTGTGTGTGAGGAGGAGTCACAGGCCTCTGTTGGATTGAGGAGTGACAGACCTTTGTGTGAGGAGGAGTGATAGACTTGTGTGTGAGGAGGAGTCCAGTGCCTCTGCAGGAGCTAGGAGTGCCAGGCCTGTGTGTGAGGAGTGACAGACCTGTGTGTGAGGAGGAATGCCAGACCAGTGTGTGAGGAGGAGTCCAGGGCCTCTGTTGGATTGAGGAGTGACAGACCTGTGTGTGAGGAGGAGTGACAGACTTGTGTGTGAGGAGGAGTCCAGTGCCTCTGCAGGAGCTAGGAGTGCCAGGCCTGTGTGTGAGGAGTGACAGACCTGTGTGTGAGGAGGAATGCCAGACCAGTGTGTGAGGAGGAGTCCAGGGCCTGTGTAGGAGCAAAGAGTGCCAGTCCTGTGTGTGAGGAGGAGTTACGGGCGTCTCTAGGAGTGAGGAGTGCCAGTCCTGTGTGTGAGAAGGAGTCACAGGCCTCTGAGGGACCAAGGAGTGCCAGGCCTGTGTGTGAGGAGGAGTCATGAGCCCCTGCAGGAGGAAGGAGTGCCAGACATGTGTGTGAGGATAAGTCATGAGCCCCTGCAGGTGGAAGGAGTGCCAGACCAGTGTGTGAGGAGGAGTCCAGGGCCTCTGCAGGAGCAAGGAGTGCCAGACATGTGTGTGAGGAGGAATGCCAGATTTGTGTGTGAGGAGGACTCATGGGCCTCTGCAGGATCGAGCAATGCCAGAACAATGTGTGAGGAGGAGCGAGGAGTGCCAGACCTGTGTGTGAGGAGGATTCACGGGCCTCTGCGTGACCAAGGAGTGCCAGGCCTGTGTGTGAGAAGTGCCAGACCTGTGTGTGATGACGAGTCCAGGGCCTCTGCAGGAGCTAGGAGTGACGGACCTGTGTGTGAGGAGTGACAGACCTGTGTGTGAGGAGGAGTGACAGACATGTGTGAGGACGAGTCCATGGCCTCTGCACCAGCGAGGAGGTCCAGACCTGTGTGTGAGGAGGAGTCATGAACCCCTGCAGGAGGAAGGAGTGCCAGACCTGTGTGTGAGGAGGAGTCCAGCACCTCTGCAGAAGCTAGGAGTGACAGACCTGTGTGTGAGGAGTGACAGATCTGTGTGTGAGGAGGAGTGACATACTTGTGTGTGAGGAGGAGTCCAGGGCCTCTGTAGGAGTGAGGAGTGCAAGTCCTGTGTGTGAGAAGGAGTCACAGGCCTCTGAGAGACCAAGGAGTGCCAGGCCTGTGTGTGAGGAGGAGTCCAGGGCCTCTGTAGGAGTGAGGAGTGTGAGAAGGTGGCCTGATATATGCTGTCCACTAGTTCTAGTGGGCACCTTGTATCAGTCCAAACAACCCCTTATGGTGAATGGTTAAAGACAACCTTTATTGAAAGCTAACCTAGTGGTAGCTATGGAGAGCAACCTTCAGGCTAAGTCTTGAAGGAATGAAAAACAGCTTGTTTTACCAGTCTATAATCTCTTGAATTTTCAAATGAAAGGACAACCACACCAGATATATATTTAAAATATATGCATTTAGGTTAACACACACCCCTCTAGTCTCTTTATGAGACTGGAGTTCGGAGTACTTAAGTTACAAGTGATTAAGCATCAGTAAAAGCACAAATACACGTTTGGGCCCTAGGGGCATACCAAACCATATACCAAAAAAGTGGCATAAGAACCACAACTGGAATAGGCACTAGGCCTATTGACTCTAGAATCGCTGGGACCCCAAGGAACCACCCAAGGTAGTGACACAGGGGACCCACGGGAGCTGTATGCAGTGTGAAAACACAACCGCGGCTTCCTATTTTCTTCTACGGGCAATGTTGTGGTTGGAAATTTAAAGTTTAGGGACACTTCTAATCGAGTCTGGACCAAACCCTTTTGGACTTAAGCAGTTCTAGAGCTAGCACCCACGAGAGCACCGGAGTACTCGAGTTACCTCACCCAGGGAAGCCGGATGCATAGGTGTCTTTTGGTGTCGGGTCGCGTCGTTTATTTCTATGGAAGCATGCAAAGAACTGCTGCTGCCGGGAAGAGAAGTGTCCAAAGAGATCCAAGCCTGGATCTAGGATGTAAGGAACCTGAAAGCAGAGGGGACAGAGTCTGGGTCACTTACCAGTGACCGAGGGCAGGAAGGACCAATGCCCACAGATGTCGGGTGCTTCAGGTGAGTTGATGGGTGTCTTGACTCTTCAGCCACGAGGTCCAGGAGGTGTCGACAAAATAAACGAGCCGGATTCGAGCTGTGACACAAAGCTTGTTGAGTGCTGCAGTGTTGGCGACCAGAAAGGACCCAACAAGCCTTGGCAACGGCAAGTCACTGGAAATCAGAGAAAGGACTGCGGTGCAGACCAGCAAGGTCTAAGAGACTCACCCAACGAGGGTAAGTCAGGGCACATCTGGAGCAACCAGGGAAGCTCAATCAAAAAAGAAGTTGCCTTCGTGGGGACCTGCTAGCCAATGGGCTAGTGATCACAAAGGAGCCTCGAGCGATCGCACTTGAAGCTGGCCCACGGGTCACTCGTGGAGTGGAGGCCAATAATCTTCAGTGCAGGAGGTGCTCAAGGCTGGGGCTAATAAGAGCCCAAAGCACAACTTCGAGGAGGACCAGGAAGATAGTGTTGCTGCAAAAGTTCATGCTATCCAGGGGTCACGGTTCCACGTCACCCACGATAGCCATGGGCCTCAACTTTGCTGTGAACTCAGGGTAGCCTCAGGGAAGTCTGGAAATCTACCTCTGGGGATGCAGAGACTTCGGCGTCCAGCGGGAGCTTGAGAATTGCAGACCGGTCAGTTGCTTCTTTGGTGCCTGCAAAGCAGGGGAGTCACTCCTTGACCCCAAGGGAAATTTCTTCAGTCTTGTAGTCAGGATAGAACATCGAAGGTTCAGGATGTATGTTGCAGAGTTTTGTCCGGGGTAATCTAAAGTCCTAGGGACTGGATTTCTATAGTTATACTAAGTTTAGGGGATGGACTAACTCTAAGGCCCCACCTATGGGTGGGCCAGGAAAGAGGGGTGGTTACACCCATTTCCTTTGTCCAGTTTCGTGCCAGAGCAGGGGCAGGTAGCCCCTGCAACCGGTTTGAACTGGAGTATGCACAGGGACACCAAGTGTGCACCCAGTGCAGGACATCAAAGCACCAGAGAGTGCTCCCGCCCAGCCCCAATAAACATCAGCCTGTCTGGGGAGGTGGGGACACCTCCCCTCGACATGAAACCTATTGTCCAGGCCTCCCCTGCCGAAGTTTCGGTCAGCAGCAGGAGTCCAGACCCGTGTCTGTGGCAGAGGCATCCATTTTGTGATGCCAGGGCTCAGGAAAGTCCTACCGGGTTTAGCCAGTGTGAACATGTCTCTCCCTCTAGAAAGGTGGAATGCTACCCCCGTCGCCAGGACTGGTGGGGGGGGGGGGTAGTATTCCAAAGCGTTTGACGCCAAACACGACATGTTTTGATGCTGCCATCCTAAAGTTAGCATTTACCGCGAGGTTATAATGCACTTAACAGTATATGGTATGGCTGTATCACAGAACAGCCATAAGGAAGTATGTCCGAAAGCTGCAGAGGGGCTCAGCTCATGCTTGGGCACCCTCTCACATAAAACCAAGCACTCTGCCTTCAGGATTGTCAAGGCCTGCCTTAGGAGTGGCTTATAGGTTTATATGTGTCTGTATAAGGTAGTGATATAGGTAGCCTATACCACAGTAAGGGGTGCAAGCACACCCTTACCCAGGCTGCAGTAGCAGACCTGTGGTGTCATTTTGGAGTGCTTCCCAGGGGTGGCATAATATATGCTGCAGCCCCTGGTAGGCCTCTGAGGTGCCTATGCCCTAGGTACATAGTATACCATATACTAGGGGCTTATAAGGCACTCCAGAATCCAGTTAGATATGTACCTAATGTACATGGAAACCATTTTAGAGAGGAAGCAGCTAGGCTGTGGTCCTGATTAGCAGGGCCACAGCCAGACTAAGGTCGAAAAACAGTGAAACACCAGTAAAAAGTGGGGGTACCCATGTGAAGCAGATGCTACTCTCCTACACAACCCCCCCCCCCAAATGCAGGGACATTAAACTAACCTTGACCAGTTGAGTCTTCATGTTCTAAGTGGAAATACCTAGAGAGTCCATCTGCATTGGCATGGTTACTCCCAGGTCTATGTTCCACTCTAAAGTCCATCCCCTGTAGGGAAACAGACCACCTAAGCAGTTTGCAGTTTTCACCCTTCATTTGTTTTAGCCATAAGAGGGGCTTATGGTCTGTCTGAACAAGGAAGTGAGTACCAAACAAGTATGTCCTCAACTTCTTCAGAGCCCAAACCACAGCAAAGGCCTCCCTCTCAATGGCTGACCAACGTTTCTCTCTAGGGGTCATCCTTCTGCTTATGAAAGCTACTGGCTGATCCTGACCTTCTTCATTCAATTGTGACAGTACAGCCCCAACCCCCAATTCAGATGCATCTGTTTGAACAATGAACCTTTTGGAGTAGTCAGGACTCTGCAGAATGGGAGCAGTACACATGGCCTGCTTCAGGTCATCAAATGCCTTTTGACAGCTAGCTGTCCACTGAACCTTTTTGGGCATTTTCTTAGAAGTTAAGTAATTCAAGGGTGTCACTATTGACCCATACCCTTTGAAAAATCTCCTATAGTACCCAGTCAGGCCTAAGAAGGCTCTCACCTCAGTCTGGGTAGTTGGAGCAGTCCATTCCATTATGGTCTGGATCTTGCTCTGCAATGGTTGAACCTGACCTCCACCTACAAGGTGGCCCAGGTGCACAACCTGACTCTGCCCTATCTGGAACTTAGTAGCCTTGATAGTTAGGCCTGATTTTTGCAGGGCCTCCAAAACATTCCTTAGGTGGACCAGGTGATCCTCCCAGGTGGAGCTAAAGACAGCAATATCATCTATATATGCTGCACTAAAGGCTTCCAGGCCTGTAAGGACTTGATTCACCAACCTTTGGAAAGTGGCAGGTGCATTCTTCAAACCAAAGAGCATTACCACAAATTGATAGTGCCCACTAGGGGTAGAAAATACTGTCTATGGCTTTGCATCATCAGCTAGTCTGATCTGCCAGTAGCCAGCTGTCAAGTCAAATGTGCTAAGGTACTTGGCTGAGGCCAACGTATCTATAAGCTCATCTGCCCTTGGTATTGGATGGGCATCAGTCCTAGTGACTGCATTGAGACCCCTGTAGTCCACACAAAACCTCATCTCTCTTTTCCCACCACTGGTGTGAGGTTTTGGCACAAGGACCACTGGACTAGCCCAAGGGCTATCTGAGGGTTCAATCACACCCAAATCCAACATTTTCTGGACTTCTGTCCTGATACAGTCCCTGACATGGTCAGGTTGCCTATAAATCTTATTTTTAATAGGCAGACTGTCCCCAGTGTCCACTTCATGAGCGAACCAGGTAGTCTGACTTAGAGTCAGTGAGAACATGTGTCTGAACTGATTGAGAACCTATCTGCAATCAGTTTGCTGCTGGGCAGTGAGGCTGCCTGCCAAGGCTACACCATCAACTGACCCATCATCAGGGTTCTGTGAGAGGAGGTCAGGGAGTGGGTCACTATCCTCCTCCTGTCCCTCATTAGTTGCCATGATCAAGCCCATGTCAGGCCTGTCCACATATGGCTTCAGCCTGTTGACAAGGAGAACCCTATGGGGACTCCTGGGAGTTCCTAGGTCTACTAGAAAAGTAACCTCTCCCTTCTGTTCAACAATAGTGTGGGGTCCACTCCACTTGTCCTGGAGAGCTGCTGGGGCCACAGGCGCCAACACCCACACTTTCTGTCCTGGCTGGTAAAGTGTCAGTACAACCTTTTGGTCATGCCAGGCTTTTTTCAGGTCCTGGCTAGCCTCAAGGTTTTTGTTTGCCTTTTTCATGTACTCAGCTATCCGGGAGCGGAGACCAAGTACATAGTCCACTATGTCTTGCTTTGGGGGCTTGAGAGGTAACTCCCATCCTTCCTTCACCAAACACAATGGACCCCTGACAGGGTGACCAAACAGAAGTTCAAAGGGGCTGTAGCCAACCCCCTTCTGAGGCACCTCCCTGTATGCAAATAAAAGGCAGGGCAAGAGCAGGTCCCATTTTTGCCTAAGCTTCTCTGGGAGTCCTTTGATCATGCCCTTTAAGGTTTTGTTGAATCTCTCAACTAAACCATTGCATTGCGGGTGATAGGGTGTGGTGAATTTGTAATTCACTTCACACTCCTTCCACATAGCAGTTAAGTAACTTAACATAAAGTTTGCATCTCTGTCAGATACTACCTCCTTAGGAAAGCCTACTCTTGAGAACACACTCAAGAGAGCTCTTGCCACTACATGTGCTGTAGTGGTCCTTAGGGGAATTGCTTCTGGATACCTGGTGGCATGATCCACTACCACCAGTATAAATCTGTGCCCAGATGCTGTTTGAGGATCCATGGGACCAACAATGTCAATCCCAACCCTCTCAAAGGAAACCCCCACCACAGGTAGTGGTATCAGGGGGGCCTTTGTAGTGCCACCTGCTTTGCCACTGGCTTGGTAGGTTACACAGGAGTGACAAAACTCCTTTGTGTCTTCTGACATGTGAGGCCAGTGAAAGTGAGGAACAATTCTGTCCCAAGTCTTGTTCTGGCCTAGGTGTCCTGCTAGGGGAATATCATGGGCTAGTGTTAATAGGAAACCCCTAAACTTCAGAGGTATAACCAACCTCCTGGATTCACCAGGCTTGGGGTCTCTAGTCTCTGAGTATAGGAGTCCATCATCCCAATAAACTTTATGGGTGCCACTAGCATTCCCAGCAGCCTCATCAGCCGCTTGCTGTCTAAGGGTTTCAAGAGAGGGGCAGGTTTTCTGCTCCTGGTTCAGATCATTCCTGGAAGGGCCCCCTGTCCCCAAGAATTCAACCTGGTTAGGTTCAAGCTCCTCTGGGACAGTTCCTTCTTCAGGCTCAAGATAATCTCCCTGAGGAGACTTATCAGCATTCTGAGTCAGGTGGGAAGGCTCTGCCTTAACCCTACTGCTCCTCCTCTTGTGAGGCACCTGGTCTATTATTCCAGAATCCAGGGCCTGTCCAGCTTTTGACATTTTAGCCTGTGACCTAGTCACAGCAAAGACTTGTGCAGGGATCCCTAACATTTCTGCATGTGTCCTGAGCTCCACTTCAGCCCAAGCTGAAGTTTCCAGATCATTGCCAAGCAAGCACTGTACTGGTAGGTCCACACTTACCACAACCTTCTTAAGGCCAGTTAGCCCTCCCCAGAAGTTAACAACTGCAAGAGAATGGTCTTTTCTGACATTGCTAGCATTGGTCACTTGGTACATTTAACCAAGTATAATCTGCCCAGGATCCACAATATCTTTTGTCACCATGGTGACACTTGCTCCTATGTCCCTGAATGCCCATGCTTCTACTCCATTAATTAAAGGCTGCTGTCTGTATTTGCCCAGGTTACTGGGGCTCACAAAGGGGGACATATATATTCCCCCATCACTGACAAGCACAGCCTGAGTTGGTACTCTGACTAGGCCAGAGTCCATCTGCGAACCCAGGGTCAACCCTACTACACCCTTATTCTGTGTATTCCCACCACCAATTGTAACTGCACTAGGGGGGACAAGTGCTTTAGGGGCATTTGTGGGGGCTGGAGTATTTTCTTTAGCCTTGGTGCAGTCACTAGTCCAGTGAGTTTTCTGCCTACATATTTTGCACCAGGGCTTATTTTGGCCTTTCCCTTTGGTAGCCTGTGAATCCCCACCCGAAGAAGATTTTTGGGGCCCTTGTGAAGACTTCTGGTCTTTACCCTTGTCCCCCACCCTTATCAGAGTTTTTAGAATCCTGCTTCTTAGGGTCACCACCTTGGTTCTGTACTTTCTGCCTCACCCTGGTTCTGACACATTTGTCTGCCTTCTTTCCCAGTTCTTGGGGAGAGGTCAGATCAGAGTCTACCAGGTACTGGTGCAACAGCTGATTTTGACAGTTATTAAGAATCTGCTCCCTCATTATCAGATTGTACAATCCTATGAAGTCACACACTTTACTGCCCAATAACCAACCTTCCAGAGCCTTAGCAGCACAGTCCACAAAGTCGAGCCCGTCTTGATTTTGTGCTTTTTGGGTGTCTCTGAACTTTAACCTGTATTGTTCAGTGGTTAGGCCAAACCCATCTATTAGAGCACTTTTCAAGACTTTGTAGTCATCAGCATACTCAGAGGAGCTTGTTTCTACCTTTGTCTGCAAAGGAGAGCCATAAGATTGCTGCCCACTGACCCTGAGGGACCTTCTGTACTTTACAGGCCCTCTCTGGTAGGGAGGGACAATCTTATTTAGGTTTCTATGGTCATAAGACCTCTCTCTATCTCTAGGGAAATTGCCGCCACCAAGGGACTCTAGTCCCTCCTTTTACTAGCTCTTTAGAGCTCCAGGGCTTCCCTATCTAAGGCCATCTGCTGCTTTCTGAGGTTGAACTTGTCTTGCTCATACTTCAGCAGTCTCTCTCTCCTCTCCTGGGAGGTTTCCCTCCCTCTGTGAGAAGAAAAAGAGGTTCCAATAGAGGAGTTAGACTGGAGAGATCCCCTTGACAGAGATCTATCCCTCCTAGCTCTGTTGTCAGGCCTACCAGGAGGAATAAAGGAAGTGGCATTATTGTCATCCTCCTCATCCTCATCCTGATGGTCTGTGTTCACCAGAGTCTGGTCATTGTCACCAGTCTGGTCAGCATTAGAGTTAGGGTCAGGGGAGTTTCCACCCCTGAACCCACCCTCAGGCGCTGCCCCACCTACACTGTCTACATCATCAGGCCCACTAGGACCTGTGATATCATCCAGTTTCAGTATCTTTATGAGATGCTGGGTGGATGGACTTTTGCCTGTCTTCAGCTTCCTAATGGTGCATAAGGCCCTAAGCTGAGCAAAGGAGAGATCCTCATATTTATAGGGAAGGAGCTCAGTGGTTCCTGGTAGGGACCCACTGGTTACTGGCTGGATAGACATTACTAATGTGGCGTGGTGTATTGCACTACCTACACTAGTGTGGCCTACTAAACTCTCTTGAGTTGTAGAAAGGGCGTGCTATCCCTTAACACACAACTCTAAGTTCAGTAGAACTTACTGTAGCTAAACTTGATATTATATATACCTCAGGTACCTTTAGTGGTTTTCAGTTGATCAATTCAATTGAGATTATCTGGTAAAACAATAGCAAGCTGGAATCCCACACACTGCACACCAATGTGAGAAGGTGGCCTGATATATGCTGTCCACTAGTTCTAGTGGGCACCTTGTATCAGTTCAAACAACCCCTTATGGGGAATGGTTAAAGACAACCTTATGTGAAAGCTATCCGAGTGGTAGCTATGGAGAGCAGCCTTCAGGCTAACTCTTGAAGGAATGTAAAGCAGCTTGTTTTACCAGTCTATAATCTCTTGAATGATCAAATGAAAGGACAACCACACCAGGTATATATTTAAAATATATGTATTTAGGTTAACACACACCCCTCTAGTCTCTTTAAGAGACTGGAGTTTGAAGTACTTGAAGTTACAAGTGATTAAGCATCAGTAAAAGCACAAATACACGTTTTGGCCCTAGGGGCGTACCAAACCATATACCAAAAAAGTGGTATAAGAACCACGACTGGAGTAGGCACTAGGCCTATTGCCTCTAGAATCACTGGGACCCCAAGGAACCACCCAAGGTAGTGACACAGGGTACCCACGGGAGCTGTATGCAGTGTGAAAACACAACAGCGGGTTCCTATTATCTTCTATGGGCAATGTCGCGGTATGGAAATTTAAAGATTAGTGACACTTCTAATCGAGTGTGGACCAAACCCGTTTGGACTTAAGAAGTTCTAGGGCTAGCACCCACGAGAGCACCGGAGTACTCGAGTTACCTCACCCAGGGAAGCCGGGTGCATAGGTGTCTTTTGGTGTCCAGTTGCGTCGTCGATTTCTATGGAAGCCTGCAAAGAACTGCTGCTGCCGGGAAGAGGAGAAGTGTCCAAAGACATCCAAGCCTAGATCTAGAATGTAAGGAACCTGAAAGCAGAGGGGACAGAGTCTGGGTCACTAGCCAGTGACCGAGGGCAGGATGGACCAATGCCCACAGATGTCGGGTGCTTCAGGTGAGTTGAAGGGTGTCTTGACTCTTTAGCCACGAGGTCGAGGAGGTGTCGACGAAGTCCATGAGCCAGATTCGAGCTGTCCCACGAAGTCTGTCGAGTGCTGCGGTGTCGGCGACCAGAAAGGACCCAACAATCCTTGGCAACGGCAAGTCACTGGAAATCAGAAAAAGGACTGCAGTGCAGACCAGCAAGGTCTGAGAGACTCACCCAGTGAGGGTAAGTCAGTGAACGTCTGGAGCAACCAGAAAAGCTCAATCAAAAAAGAAGTCGCCTGCGTGGGGACCTGCTAGCCAACAGGCTAGTGATCGCAAAGGAGCCTCAAGCGATCGCACTTGAAGCTGGCCCACAGGTAACTCATGGAGTGGAGGCCAACAATCTTCGGTGCAGGAGGTGCTCAAGGCTGGGGCTACTCGGAGCCCAAAGCACAACTTCGAGGAGGACCAGGAAGATAGTGTTGCTGCAAAAGATCACGGTGTCCAGGGGTCACGGTTCCACGTCACCCACGATAGCCATGGGCCTCAGCTTTGCTGTGGACTCAGGGTAGCCTCGGGGAAGTCTGGAAATCTACCTCTGGGGATGCAGAGACTTCGGCGTCTGGCAGTAGCTTCAGAATTGCAGACCGGGCAGTTGCTTCTTTGGTGCCTGCCAAGCAGGGGAGTCACTCCTTAACCCCAAGAGAGATTTCTTCAGTCTTCTAGTCAGGATAGAACATCGAAGGTCCAGGATGTACATTGCAGAGTTTTGTCCAGGGTAATCTAAAGTCCTAGGGACTGTGTTCCTATACTTATACTAAGTTTAGGGGATGGACTAACTCTAAGGCCCCACCTATGGGTGGGCCAGGTAAGAGGGGTGGTTACACCTATTTCCTTTGTCCAGTTTTGCGCCAGAGCAGGGGCAGGTAACCCCTGCAACCAGTTTGAACTGGAGTATGCACAGGGACACCAAGTGTGCACCCAGTGCAGGACTTCAAAGCACCAGAGAGTGCTCCTGCCCAGCCCCAATACACATCAGCCTGTCTGGGGAAGAGGGACACCTCCCCTCGACAGGAAACCTACTGTCCAGACCTCCCCTGCCGGAGTTTCAGTCAGCAGCAGGAGACCAGACCCGTGTCTGTGGCGGAGGCATCCATTTTGTGATGCCAGGGCTCAGGAAAGTCCTACCGGGTTTTGCCAGTGTGAACATGTCTCTCCCTCTAGAAGGGTGGAATGCTACTCCCACTGCCAGGACTGGCGGGGGGGGTAGTATTCCAAAGCGTTTGACACCAAACACGACATGTTTTGATGCTGCCATCCCAAAGTTAGCATTTATTGCGAGGTTATAATGCACTTAAGAGTATATGGTATGGCTGTATCACAGAACAGCAATAAGGAAGTATTTCCGAAAGCTTCAGAGGGGCTCAGCTTGTGCTTGGGCACCCTCTCACATAAAACCAAGCACTCTGCCTTCAGGATTGTCAAGGCCTGCCATAGGAGTGGTTTATATGTTTATATGTGTCTGTATAAGGTAGTGATATAGGTAGCCTATACCACAGTAAGGGGTGCAAGCACACCCTTACCCAGGCTGCAGTACCAGACCTGTGGTGTCATTTTGGAGTGCTTCCCAGGGGTGGCATAATATATGCTGCAGCCCCTGGTAGGCTATGGAAACCATTTTAGAGAGGAAGCAGCTAGGCTGTGGTCCTGATTAGCAGGGCCACAGTCAGACTAAGGTCGAAAAACAGTGAAACACCAGCAAAAAGTGGGGTACCCATGTGAAGCAGATCCTACTCTCCTACAAGGAGTGCCAGTCCTGTGTGTGAGAAGAAGTCACAGGCCTTTGAGGGACAGACCTGTGTGTGAGGAGTGACAGACCTGTGCGTGAGGAGGAGTGACAGATGTGTGTGAGGAGGGGTCCAGGGCCTCTGCAGGAGCTAGTAGTGCCAGACCAGTGTGTGATGAGGAGTTCAGGGCCTCTGCAAGGAGTGAGGAGTGCCAGACGTATGTATGAGGAGGAATCGCGGGCCTCTGGTGGAGCAAGGAGTGCCAGGCCTGTGTGTGAGAAGGAGTCCAGGGCCTCTGCAGGAGCAAGGAGTGCCAGACATGTGTGTGAGGAGGACTCATGGGCCTCTGCAGGATCGAGCAATGCCAGAAAAATGTGTGAGGAGGAGCAATTAGTGCCACACGTGTGTGTGATGAGGAGTCCAGGGCCTCTTCAGGAGCTAGGAGTGACAAACCTGTGTGTGAGGAGTGACAGACCTATGTGAGGGGGAATGCTAGACCAGTGTGTGAGGAGTAGTCATGTGCCCCTGCAAGAGGAAGGAGTGCCAGACCAGAGTGTGAGGAGGAGTCCAGGCCCCCTGCAGGACCAAGGAGTTCTAGACCTGTGTGTAAGGAGTCCAGGGGGAGTGAGGAGTGCCAGATGTATGTATGAGGAGGAATTGCGGGCCTCTGTAGGAGCGAGGAGTTCCAGACCTGTGTGTGAGGAGGTGTCCAGGGCCTCTGCCGGATCTAGGATCTGTGAGGAGTGACAGACCTATGTGTGAGGAGGAGTGACAGACTTGTGTGTGAGGAGGAGTCCAGGGCATCTGCTCCAGCATGGAGTGCCAGACCTGTGTGTGAGGAGGACTCACGGGCCTCTGCAGGGTCGAGCAATGACAGACCAGTGTGTGAGGAGGAGTCCAGGGCCTCTGCAGGGAGTGAGAAGTGCCAGACATGTGTGAGGGTGAGGAGTGCCAGACGTATGTATGGGAAGGGATCACAGGCCTTTGTAGGAGCCAGGAGTGCCAGACCTGTGTGTGATGAGGAGTCACAAGCCCCTGCAGGCGGAAGGAGTGCCAGACCTGAGGCGGATGCCGGGAACTGGAGGTACTCTGTTCTTTTAAAATTTCTCTGTGTGGTGTCACAATTTGATCACTTGTATTTTAAGACCTAAGCCTCATACCTCACTCAGCGCTCGCGCACAGCTGATGGAAATAGCTGCTTCGCGCCCTTCCTGGCTCTTCTAGCCTGCCGCCGCCATCACCACCGGCGTGCACGCTGACTCCGCCCCTTTCTGAGGCCACGCCCCCTGCTCAGTGTATATAAACAGCCGATTCTCGAGCTGCAACCGGAAACCTTTTGACCCAGTTCCTGAGGCGGATGCCGGGAACTGGAGGTACTCTGTTCTTTTAAAATTTCTCTGTGTGGTGTCACAATTTGATCACTTGTATTTTAAGACCTAAGCCTCATACCTCACTCAGCGCTCGCGCACAGCTGATGGAAATAGCTGCTTCGCGCCCTTCCTGGCTCTTCTAGCCTGCCGCCGCCATCACCACCGGCGTGCACGCTGACTCCGCCCCTTTCTGAGGCCACACCCCCCTTGGTCTCCCATAAATGTGCCTATACAAGACGCGCAGCGGACGAGCGCAGCGGGAGCGCCGTTTGCGCGCCGAAGGCGCGCCTAAGGCAAGCCCGTCTGCGCCCGTCCGCGACAAGACCGCGACAGGCGCAGGAAACTCTGCCCATTTCACCTCCCACATCTCCTACCATTCTAACGACCTCCTTCAACTACAGGTCACTAAGCAGTGTCCATGTATACTCGACCCAGCCGCACTTTCAGGCCCAGTCAGTTGCAAACACTGCCACTGGTCCACCGGGCTCTATTTAGCAGTTCCACCGGCCAATATGCCTCAGGCCCCTCGGCCCCCCTTCAAAGGCGGCCTGATCAACGCGCGCTCCATGTGCAAACACAACCAAGATATACACGATCTTATCTTGGAGTCCGACCTCGACTGCCTCATGATAACTGAGACATGGCTAACAGCAGACAGTAACCCTGATATTGCTGTCGCTCTTCCCCTGGGCTACTCACTCTTCAGGGAAGACAGAGCCAAGGGCCGTGGCGGAGGTGTTGCAATCATTCTCAAAGACACCTTCTCCTGCCACACCTTTAGTCTAGAGTCCCTAAAAAAGACTGAAGGACTAGGCTTCTCCATTAAACTAAACGACCATACTTCGTTCTCAGGCGGACTCATTTATCGCCCACCCGGCAACGCATCTGAGTTCCTCGACTCACTGCACGACTCTTTAGGACAACTTTCACTCAGATACCCTTTCTTCACCCTCCTTGGTGATTTTAACCTCCATCTAGAATCGACAACAGACATTCATACCATCAATTTCGTTCAAACCCTCGATATATTCAATTTTAAGCAATTTGTCACCTCACCCACCCACTCCCTAGGTCATACCCTCGATGGAGTCTGCACAAACTTCTCTCTCTTGACCACACTATCGCCCTTGCCCCAGATCTGGTCTGATCACTTCTTGATCCCATTTCACATCCTGAACGAAAACCTATCCAACCGCAACAAATCTGTTTCCCTCCCCGCCAATCACATCAATTGGAAAAAGGTCCAGGATAACATTACTCTCAATCCGTCAATACAAACTCAAGCCCCCACCCTCTCCGGTAATATTGATACCGACGCCGATCTTTTTCACAACTGGATCACCCAAGAAATAAAATCCAGAATCCCGCCCTCACGCCCCCGCACCTCCCGGGGCAAAACTAAACCCAATGCCCCCTGGTTTACACCAGAACTCGCTAATGCACATCTGCTTTGTAAAAAGGCAGAAAGAAAATGGCGGAAGGCCTACGAGGTTACTTATCGTACCTCTTATATCGCAACTAGGAAAAACTACCTTTCGGAAATCAAACTGGCAAAGAAAAACTACTACATCAACGCCATAAATAACGCAGGCCAAAAACAAAAGGCGCTGTTTGCGATAGTCAAATCATTTACGCAACCCAAGGCTCTTTTGCCTGAAATCCCCCCCTCCCAGAAATTCTGTGATCAAATTTCTGACTTCTTCGAGGAAAAAATTGCCTCGATCCAGATCAACTTTCCCCCCCCCGCCACTCTCCCAGTGCCCCCCCCACTGGTCCCCCAAAGCTGTACGCTAAGTCGCTTCTCCCCTATCACTCTTGAGCAGTCGAAAAAAGCCATCCTGGCCTGTAAATCGGGCTCCCCGTCTGATCCTTGTCCTCCCAAGATACTTCACCAACTAATCGACGAGGTTAACCCGACCATCAACAACCTAATCAACTCCTCGCTTAGCTCAGGCACAGTTCCTAGCCGCTGGAAAAAAGGAATCGTCAAACCCCTTATGAAGAAGGCGAATAAACCCCCGACGGATCTCACCAACCTCCGCCCAATCTCGTTACTCCCGGCCTTGGGAAAAATCACGGAACATCTAGTCCACAATGAACTGAAACACTATCTAGATGAAAACAACCTTCTCCATCCTCAACAATCCGGATTCCGCCCCAAGCACTCGACAGAAACCGCTCTCATTGAACTGTCTGACACTATAAAAACCCTGCAAGATCAGAGAAAAAACTCCATCCTCATCCTTCTCGACCTTACGGCGGCGTTTGATACTGTCTCCCACACCATCCTTATCAGCAGACTCTGGGACATCGGCATCTCTCACTCTGCCCTATCCTGGATCTCGTCTTTTCTCTCCGACCGTTCCCAAACCGTTTCTTTGGGTCCATTTCACTCCAAAGACAAACTTGTCTCCTCAGGTGTCCCGCAAGGCTCCATCCTGAGCCCTCTCCTTTTTAACGTTTACCTCATTCCCCTCCTTAATCTAATAGAATCATTCGGCATACCTGTTACCTCCTATGCCGATGACACTCAGCTCATTGTGCCATTGGACAAACTATCTACCAAAGCTGAACTCAACCTAAAACACTGCCTGACTGAAGTATTTCGATGGATGGACAATAACCACCTGAAATGCAATTCGAGCAAAACGGAGATCCTTCCGATCGGTACAAATATCTCCTTTTGTCCAGCACTTTGGTGGCCGGACAATTCTGTTGCCCCCCCCCAGACAGTTTCGTCGGCCAGGAACCTCGGCGTTACCTTTGACTCCGACCTCTCCTTCGATCAGCATGCCAGAACCGTCGCAGGCAAATGCTTTGGAATGATCAGATCCATGAGAAAGTTCTTTGACTTTCTTCCCATCGATGCCAGAAAGACGGTGACAGTAGCACTCATAATCTCGCGACTGGACTACTGCAACAGCTTGCTCGCAGGAGCCAAAAAGAACACCATCCAAAAACTGCAGAGTGTACTACACACAGCCGCCCGTCTTGTCCTGGGCCTTCCCCGCAGATCCTCTATTTCTGCAGCACTTCGTTCACTTCACTGGCTCCCCCTTCACAAAAGGATTCTCTTCAAGATCCTGATTATAGCCTTTCGTGCCTACAACAAAACAGGCCCTAAATACCTCACCAAACGCTTCCCCCACTACCTGCCCAGCCGTCACCTTCGCTCAACCAACGACAACCTCATTCTTCTCCCCAAATACAATCTGAAAACGAAGGGTGAGAAGACCCTCAGCTTCCTTGCAACTAAAGCCTGGAACAAACTACCCAAAACCCTCAAACAACAAACCCAGGAAAAACCTTTTCGAAAACTGCTAAAGACCTGGATCTTTAATCTCCCGGACGATCACTCCAAAGCTTCCATCTAATCCTCTTGGACTGGCTCACTTAGGTTCCCTAGCGCCAAGATGCTCCCTCCGGAGCGAACGTCGCGCTCTATAAATACCCCACAAATACAAATACAAAAATACAAATACCTGTATGTGATGAGGCATCCAGGGCCTCTGCAAGGAGTGAGGAGTGCCAGAGGTATATATGAGGAGGAATCGCAGGCCTCTGTAGGAGCGAGGAGTGCCAAGCCTGTGTGTGAGGAGAAGTCCAGGGCCTCTGCAGGAGCAAGGAGTGCCAGACATGTGTGTGTGGAGGAATGCCAGACCTGTATGTGAGGAGGACTCATGGGCCTCTTCAGGATCGAGCAATGCCAGAACAATGTGTAAGGAGGAGCAATGAGTGCCAGACCTGTGTGTGATGAGGAATCCAGGGCCTCTGCAGGAGCTAGGAGTGACAGACCTGTGTGTGAGGAGTGACAGACCTGTGTGTGAGAAGGAGTGACAGACGTGTGTGAGGAGGAGTCCAGGGCCTCTGCACCACCAAGGAGTGCCGGGCCTGTGTGTGAGGAGGAGTCCAGGGCCTCTGCAGGAGCAAGGAGTGCCAGACACGTGTGTGAGGAGGAATGCCAGATCGGTATGTGAGGAGGACTCAAGGGCCTCTTCAGGATTAAGAAATGCCAGAACAATGTGTGGGAAGGAGCAATGAGTGCCAGACCTGTGGATGATGAGGAGTCCAGGGCCTCTGCAGTAGCTAGGAGTGACAGACCTGTCTGTGAGGAGTGACAGATGTGTGTGAGGAGGAGTCCAGGGCCTCTGCACCAGCGATGAGTGACATACCTGTGTGTAAGGAAGAATGCCAGACCAGTGTGTGAGGAAGAGTCATGAGCCCCTGTAGGAGGAAGGAGTGCCAGATGAGTGTGTGAGGAGGAGTCCAGGGCCTCTGCAGGAGCTAGGAGTGCCAAGCCTGTGGGTAAGGAGGAGTCATGAGCCCCTGCAGGATCAAAAAGTGCCAGACCTGTGTGTGAGGAGGAGTGACAGACTTGTGTGTGAGGAGGGTATGGGGCCTCTGCAACAGTGAGGAGTGCCAGACCTGTGTGTGAGGAGGACTTACGGGCCTCTGCAGGATCGAGCAATGCCAGACCAGTGTGAGGAGGAGTCCAGGGCCTCTGTAGGAGCGAGGAGTGCCAGGCCAATGTGTGAGGAGGAATCAGGGGCCTCTGCACAGAATGAGTGCCAATTCTGTATGTGAGGAGTGCCATACCAGCGTGTGAGTAGGAGTCCAGGGCCTCCGCAGGAGCATGGATGCCCGACCTGTGTGTGAGGAGGAGTCATGAGCCCCTGCAGGGGCGAGGAGTGTATGACCTGTATGTGAGGAGGAGTCCAGCACCTCTGTCTGCAGGGGCGAGGAGTGCCAGACCAATGTGTGAGGAGGACTTATGGGCTTCTGCAGGATCAAAGAATGCCAGACCTGTGTGTGAGGAGGAGTGCCAGACCTGTGTGTGAGGAGGAGTCCAGCACCTCTGCAGGGGCGAGGAGTGTCAGACCAATGTGTGAGGAGGACTTATGGGCTTCTGCAGGATCAAAGAATGCCAGACCTGTGTGTGAGTAGGAGTGCCAGACCTGTGTGTGAGGAGGAGTCCAGCACCTCTGCAGGGGCGAGGAGTGTCAGACCTCTGTGTGAGGAGGACTACAGGGCATCTGCAGGGAGTGAGGAGTGCCAGATGTATGTGTGAGGAGGAATCACAGGCATCTGCAGGTGTGAGGAGTGCCAGACCTGTGTGTGAGGAGGATTCACAGACCTCTGCAGGAGTGCCAGGCATGTGTGTGGGGTAGGAGTGTCAGACCTGTGTGCGATGGGGAGGCACGGGCCTTTACAGT
Source organism: Triturus cristatus (assembly GCF_964204655.1). Classification (NCBI taxonomy): domain Eukaryota; kingdom Metazoa; phylum Chordata; class Amphibia; order Caudata; family Salamandridae; genus Triturus; species Triturus cristatus. The sequence goes on along the minus strand of NC_140592.1, from coordinate 1,277,140,742 downwards.
ACTGAGGAGTGTCAGACCTGTGTGATGTTGAGTCACAGGCCGCCACAAAAGTGAGGAGTGCCAGACCTTTGTGTGGGCGAGGAGTGCCAGACCTGTCTCTGAGGAGAATTCATTGTCCTCTGCAGGAGCAAGGAGTGACAGACCTGTGTGTGAGGAGGATTTGTGGCCCTCTATGGGAGTGCCACGACTGTGTGTGGGGGTGCAGGGGCAGACCTGTATGTGAGGAGGATTCACAGTCCTCTACAGGAGTACCACACCTGTGTGTGGGGGAGGAGTGGCAGACCTCCATGTGATGTGCAGTCACAGGCCACTGCAGGAAGGAGGAGTGACAGACCTGTATTAGAGGAGGAGTCAAGGGCCACTGCGGGGAGTGAGAAGTGCCAGACATATGTGTGAGGAGGAGTCACAGGCCTCCAAATGAGCTGGGAGTGCCAGACCTGTGTGTGACAAGGAGTGCCAGACCTGTGTGTGAGTAGGAATCACAGGCCTCTGTAGGAGCAAAGAGTGCCAGATCTGTGTGTGAGGAGAAGTTGCAGGCCTCTGCGGGTAGTAAGGAGTGCTAGACCGTCTTCATTGAGGAGAACTCCATCTTAGACACCTCCCAGTTCAGATAATGCAGCAACCATGGCACCGAGACGGCCCTCCTCGCCACCACCAATGACATCCACATGCTACTCGACCAGGGACACACCGCGGTCCTCATCCTACTAGACCTCTCCTCAGCCTTTGACACCGTCTCACATCGCACTCTCGAAGCCAGACTGCATGACGCTGGGATAAGTGGACCGCCCTCAACTGGATCAGTTCCTTTCTCCCCGGCAGAACCCAGAGGATCAGACTCCCTCCCTTCCTCTCTGAACCCACAGAGATCAACTGCAGAGTACCCCAAGGATCATCGCTCAGCCCCACACTCTTCAACATCTACATGGCCCCCCTAACCGCCATCGTCAGACAGCATGGACTCAGCATAGTATCATACGCCGACGAAACCCAGCTCATCCTCTCCTTCACGAAGAACCCCGCAGACATCAGACTCTGTTTCCAGGAAGGAATGAAGGACGTTTCAGCCTGGATGAAAAACAGCTGCCTGAAGCTCAACTCGGAGAAGACCGAGGTCCTCATCCTCGGACCCTCAACCTCCGCCTGGGGCAACACCAGGTGGCCCTCCGCTCTCAGGAGTCCGCCCACCCCTTCAGACCACGCACGGAACCTCGGCATGATCCTTGATTCCTCCCTCTCCATGACCCGCCAGATCAACTCCATTGCCTCCACCAGTTTTAACTGCCTTCGCATCCTCTGCAAGACCTTCAAATGGATACCCCCAGAATGCAGGAAAACTGTCACCAATGCACCCATAACCAGCAGACTGGACTACGGCAATGACCTCTATGCCGGAATCAACAAAACTCTGCCCATCCATAACACCGCAGCCAGACTCGTCCTTGGAACTCCACGGCACGAAAACATGACCCAACACCTACGAGACCTCCACTGGCACCCCGTCGAAAAGAGAGTAACCTTCAAACTGCTCACCAATGCCTAGAAATCCCTCCACAACATCGGACCCAAATACCTGAACGAGAGAGTCTCCTTCCACGTACCCAAAAGGAACCTCCACTCCGCCGACCTCGCCCTTGCAGAGACCCCCCGCATCCACAGAACCAGAGCAGGTGGAAGAGCCTTCTCCTACGTCGCAGCCAAAACCTGGAACAAGCTCTCAGTCAACATCAGACGCTCCCCCACCCTACACACCTTCAGGAGGAACCTCAAGGCTTGGCTCTTCGACTGAACTGGAGCTGCCCCCCCCCCCCCCCCCCAGCGCCTTGAGACCCTCACGGGTGAGTAGCACGCTCTATAAACCCCTGATTGATTGAGTGTGTAGCGAGGAGTCACAGACCTCTGCAGGACCAAGCAGGGCCAGACATGTGTGTGACTGTAAGATACAGCTTCTCTGTACAGTGTACTAAAATGAAGTACACTATGTAGAAAGTGCAGGATATCCCCAGAGGAAGACAGAGGTATGAAGAAAATAATACCAACTCTCTTTTTGTGGTAGGGTGGGTGAGCAGTTAGGCTTATCAGGGGACAGTGTTAAGCATTTGTTGTACTCACAAAGGCAACACATGAGACACACATTCAAGAATGGATCTGAGACCAATTTTTTATAAAAATAGTAAGTTGCTTTATATATGTTTTGAGACGCAAGTTACTCTTGCAGTCTCTGGAAGGGGTCCTCTGCCAAGGCGTTTCAGAGGGCTATGCTATAGGGGATAATCAGAGGTCTTCCTCACCGGCTGGATAAAGGTCTTTGGAGGCCCAGGACTCGGGGACGGCACGAGTCAAGATGTACCTGGAGCAAGAGTACCAGAAGTCATGGGTGCTGGATGTCGGCGTTCACCGGCAGCAGTCAATCCACAGCTGGGTTGCAGGGCAGACCTTCATGGAGGTAAGGCGGTCTTGCCAATGCTGCGTCTTCCACCATCAGGGCCACCAGCAGGAGAGTACAGGCTCTCAGGAGCGGGCCATTTTCCTCATCATCCTCTGTGCTGAGAGGATCCCTCAAGGTGATGGAGGTGTACTGCAAAGTTTTCTTTACAGTAGTGAGTTGTATCAACACAAGTGCCGGTCCTCAACCACCGTGGTCTTTACCAGTGGTCGCCAGTAACTACTAGAGCCTGTAGCCCAAAGGGAGGTTTGTGGCAATCTGCAGAGGCTGGAGGGCTCCGGAGTTTCTTGAAGTTTCTTGGAGACATCACAGGTGTCAGGAAGGACAGCTGGTTGCAAAGTTCGAGTCTTTACCAGCAGCAGCAGGGGTTTGTGCTGGTTTCTTCTGCGTAGGATCTCAGTTCCTGAACTGCAGCGGTCTTCTTCCATCGCCTTCTTTTTGTCCATCGATCCTGAAGTCAGGTTCACATGTACTTTATTTATTTATTTATTTATAACATTTATAAAGCGCTACTGTTACCCGAGGGTGTCCTGGCGCTGTGTGAAATTTACCAGAAAAGCTCAACATCAAAGAGGAGGGTTATTCTGAGAACAACCACGTTTTTAAGGCTTTGCGAAAAGCCGACAGATTAGTCAGCCCTCTTAGATGTAGAGGGAGTTTTTTCCAGGCTTTGGCTGCATTGACCACAAAACTTCTGCCACCCCAAGGTACACAAACTTGTTTGGCTGCCGCGGGTCGAAGCGGTCTGGCGGGAGTGTACCATAATAGCTGCTCTTTTAAATACGCTGAACCGGTCCCTTGAATAGCCTGGTATACCAGACATAAGGCCTTGAACTTGGTGAGTTTTCTAACTGGTAGCCAATGAAGCCTCCGTATCGCCTTGGAGACTGAAGCATACCTAGGAATGCCTGATATAAGCCTGGCGGCGGCATTCTGCAATAGTTGCAATCGGTTCATTATTCCTTCCTGGATGTTAAGATATAGGGCGTTACAGTAATCCAGCCTGGACATAGTGAGTGCTGTGACTCTCTATGGGACGGAGCGGTAACATTTTCTTGCAGGACCTTAAAACAAAAGACGTGGCAGAGGACACTGAGTTTACTCGGTCACTAAAACTAAGCTTGTGATCCACCCAAACTCCAGGATTTTTTACCTTCTTGCTATTTGTGGGGAGCAGACCCATGGTGTCAGGCCACCACTCAGGGATCCAGAACGTAGGGGCATTGCCAAAGCAGACCACCTCAGTCTTGTTAGAGTTCAATTTGAGACAATTTCTGGCTATCCAATTCCCAACAGCACTCATACAGTCCCTGAATCGAATTGCTGTACTACGCCATTCATTTGCTTGTAGAGAAACAATTTGCGTGTCATCGGCATAGGAGGTCAAACTGAACCCAAAAGACTGAATAAGCGACGCCAGGGAAGAGACATATACATTAAACAAAGTGGGGCTTAAAGAAGACCCCTGTGTAACCCCACACGGTAAAGAAAAAGATTCCGAAGCAAATTCCCCTACTGACACTGACTGACTCCGATTAGTAAGAAAGGACTTCAGTAGTTTCCATGCAGATCCCTGGACTCCGATTTCCTGCAGCCGGTCCATCAACAAATCGTGGTGGACCGTGTCAAAAGCTGCAGAGAGATCCAACATAATGAGGGCGGCCTTTCCTCCTTTATCTAAAATGGTTCGGATCTCTTCAGTAGATTTAAGAAGAGCCGATTCCGTACTATGGCCCCCTCTGAAGCCGTGCTGCGTGGGATCCAAAACTTGTGCCACCTCAAGGTACGAACTAAGTTGCGTATTTAGGTTTTTCTCCACAATCTTGGCCGGTAGTGGTAGTCTGGAAATAGGCCTAAAACTGTTGGGGTCTTTTACGTCTAAATTTGGTTTCTTTAAAAGAGGCAGAATAGATGTTTTTTTCCATTCTAAAGGGAAGTATCCTTCCTTATACATAGTGTTAAAAATGGGAGAAAGAACTCGTGAAATTGGATCTGCCGCTAATTTAATTATGGATGTCGGGCAAGGATCTGAGGGGGATCCGGATTTGACCCACGTCATAGGATTAATAGTGTCAGCGATTGTGAGCTCAACAAATTGATCCAGATGGACTTTATTTATTACTGTGGACTTATCCACATTGTCCAGAGTTGTCTCAGATTTAACATGAGAAAAGGAGGAGAAGATGACATTCGCATTTCGCATTTGTAAACTTTATTCGACAATAAGTCATAAAAGTATCGCAAACATACATAAAACATAATACAAGTCATAAAAACAGTTGATAAATAATTAAAATTAGTAAAAAACAATTAAACTCACATATTTAGTGTCGAATGAATTTCTTAAAAAGGGGATGTACAAAAAGTAACCATGATTCAATAATTAATAGCTAGAGCGAGCCTCCATCTTAATATTTATTGGATTTCATATACCTAGCAATCTTCCTTGGCTCTTATTAACCATGCCCATTTCAAAAATTTTGCCATAGCCAGTGCAATTGGGAGGCTAGGATCAGAACGTAATATTCGTAATGCCTCATCATGTTTCCGGACCCCAATGAGACGGCATATTGGTTTAACCCATTTATTTCTTGGGGCTGCATACAATGGACAAAAAAACAAGAAATGGCTCATCGTCTCTACCTTATCCTTACAATTGCGACATTTATCACCATCTATCCCCGCCCAGCTGGACGTAAAAGCCCTAATAGGGAGGGATCCAATCCTAAATTGGAAGTAAAGCTTCCGATCTAATGGTTTCTCTATTGAGTCCCAGTAGGGTTCCTGTAGTGGGTGGGATTTAAATTCAAGAAAGCGTTCTGTGAGATGGGCAGAAGCATTTGCATAACACTTTTCAGTAAAAATCATCTCCCAATAGATCTTTTTCATTTCTGCCTTAGAGGGAAAAACAGTATTAATAGGATCATCCCACAGTTCCCTCAACCCCATTCTCCCTAAGAGAGAACCAATTGATTTCAGCCACTTAATTTTATGGAAGCAATCCTTCTCAATTACATCCTTAAGACCCCTAGCGTAATGATAGAGTTCCTCCGTGGTCCACAGCCTACGCCAGTATAATACTGGACGCAACATGGCAAGATCGTACACAGACTTCTTGCCAAGGTCATAATACAAGGGGGCTAGAGGGGTGCTTTGGGGGACACAAGTAATTTTCCTAAGAAACTCATTTTCTAGGGTAGCCAATTGGTTCAAGTTGGAAAACCCCCACAACTCGGCGCCATAAAGAACTGAACCCAAGACTTTCATCCCATAGATCTCTAAAACTGATCTAATTGGTTTGGTGAAAGAAGACTTGAATCGTTTGAGTAAAGCGCCTACTTGCTGCTTGAACCTCAGTATGCTTGTGTCTAACTGCATATTCCAGCTCATGTCACAATGGAGGTTAACCCCTAAATAGGTAAAGGCATTGACCCGCTCTAGCCGGCAATTGCCCATATATATGCCTCCATTGAACCGTTTGATTTGTTTTGAACGACTCGGTTCAGTAAGTACCATCAATTTTGTTTTGGTGCTATTAATTTCAAGCCCTCGCATATCGCAAAAGACCATAAAGCGCTGGAGTGCCTTCTGAAGACCACTTGGAGTTTTAGAAAGTATTAGGGTATCGTCCGCAAACATAAGGACCGGGATGCACTCACCTGCCAACACAGGGGCATCAGTTGGAACCAGGAGAGGTATTTAGCCACTCCATTTATAAAAAGTGAGAACAGGGTAGGCGCCATGACGCATCCCTGTCTCACTCCCCTCTCTACCGGAAAAGCATTTGTGGTCTCCCCCTGCCTACCCCATCTAACTCTTGCATAAGTGTCCTCATGAAGGCGAACAATCAAAGATAACAATTCCCGTGGCATTTCTAAATCCACCAATACCTGCCAAAGCTTCCCACGAGGGACAAGATCGAATGCTGCCTTCAAGTCCACAAAAACAGCATATAATGTACCTTTGCCCAAAACCACTACGCGCCAGTACAAAAGAATAAATCTAAAGACCTGATCAATCGTACTAGTCCTTGAGCGAAACCCAGCTTGCAACGGGCTGAGGATATCCCCCTCATCCATCCAGTCCTGTATCTTACCCAGGACCAGACGACCCATTAATTTTTGTAAGGAGTCAATCAAGCTAATAGGCCTATTGTTACTCGCTAAAGACTTATCATCTTTTTTGTAGATGGGCACAATTTCTGCTCCTTTCCAGGTATGAGGAACAGCCATCCCCTGGGCAATGGCATTAGCTAAGTAATTAATATATACGCTCCATCTCACTTTATCACTAAGGAATAAGTCCACAGGTATCCGATCCATCCCTGGGGCTCGCCCTGCGATAACAACACTCAATGCCTTATCGACTTCCCCTAAGCTAAAAACATTACGTTCATAAAATTTAAGGGCAGGAATCATCCCGCCATAGTTACCTTCTGCATTAGCATACTGCGGCATGAAGTATTCAACCCAGGAATTTTGGGGTACATTATTTTGTGGGCTAGCCACAAGTCCACCACCTTCGCATTTGTAAATTTCCCAAAAAAGTGCCTGCTCTAATTGCCTCTAAATTCCTTGTTTTTAAAGCTAAACTCAGACCAGCCCGAGCGTCCCTACAGGACTTATTGTACCACCTCTCAGGCTTTTTGCTCACCATGGCCTTAGAAGCACCAACTTTAGAAAACTTAGCTTTGAGATTGATAAACAATTCATTATGATCCTGCTCAAAACAACAGAACTGCGACCCAGAATACGCTCCATCACCCATTTTAACTAATACCTTATCAAGCTGAACATTAATTGCGGTAAGTGTATCAGCTTGCTTACTCACTGTAGACCATTTAAGGTGCCGCTCATCATTTGATAAAATAGTCTGGGGGATAGGTAAATCATCACTAAAGGAAGCTCTACCCTCCAACCCCAGCCTGAATAATGCGGCAAGAGGGTTATGGTCACTTTCATCACGAATCTTGACTTCCATGTCGACCAGAGTATGCCAGAGCTTCAAATGGATGAGTAGATAGTCAATGTTACTAGACCTTGACCCATTATCATAGGTTTTTGCTCGCTTCTTGTCCGACAAAGTCCGACCATTAGCGGCTCTTAGTTGGATACCTAAACAAAATCCGTTCAAAAACAGCGCCGCCTCAGTCCATTTGACTGATGACCCTGCCTCCAATTCGGGGACACCCCATCTACTGTCCTCCTTTTCCAGTATGTTGGTACTTCCCAGACCTAGCGGTTCAAAAGTTGAGTTAAAGTCACCCGCAATTAATGGTAACACCCCATCTGGCTGCGATTCAATCAGGGATTCTAGGGCAGAAAATACTTCGGATTTTTTCCCTCCTGGAACGCCTCGGGCATACACATTAATAATAACAATTTTTGGGTAACCCAACACATCAAGCCTAACAGCCAAAATATCACAATGCCCAGACGAGATGGATTGAATACCACAGTTTATATGCTGTTTAATCCAGATTATCAATCCTCCCATAGGGCGTCCCCTGGGTCCTTTCACAGCAGGGACATAAAAATTCAGATAACCTGGGTTATAAACTGGTTCAACAGACCAAGTCTCTTGAAATAGACAAATGTCAAAATCGTTGATGAATTCAAACCAACACGGAGAGACAACCTTAGACCCAATTCCAGCGAGATTCCACGATAACATTGAAGTCAATCCATGTGTAATCTGTTTGCCTTCATTAATTACAGTCCTATCCGCAATGGGACACGGGACTAATGACAGATATTTAGCAATGGTAAGTGGTTCCCTACTGGGGGAATTTCGGCCTAAAGTGAGACAAGGGTATATCGTTGGACATTCACCAATGATTTTAGGTTCTTCAAAAAGTACATCCCTAATGAGGATAGTACTAGAGTCAAGCCTCACATTCTTAACCGTAAATGATGAATTATCTACCCCGTGTAGGCAATGGTCTAAAGGGGGATTAATACCTGAACATATAATAGTACTATTATGAACATTTACACCAGGATTTGGCCCTCCCGCAGCTGTAACAATACCAGCAGACATTTGATCCTCGCCTGACATTGGGAATAACTTTGTGCATCTATATAAACTGCTAAGACTAGTGGACTCACCCCCTACCACCTTTTGCTGTCAGTCACAATCCTCCAATCCGGACAGAGCCGAGAACCGATTAAATAAGCTTAAATTCCGTACAACCGGGTGTCTAAAATGATCATTCCATAGGGACAATTTACCACATAAATCTTGCATAGAGGCATAAAAATAGGTCAAGGGAAGTGATTGAATCCGAGATCTGGAATCAATTTGTGACCAGTTACAGATGTATTCAACACATCTCCTGTCTCTAAAATTAACAATCACACAATCCCCCTCTACTGTTTTTATACTTCTACCTACCCAGTTTACCCTTCTAACGGACAAAATCTCGGCCCTGTTATACACGGGCAACGGCCTGTTTGCATTAAGCCAGAATGAGCACTTATTTTTGAGCTCTCTATGTGTCTCCCTTTTACCCGGTCCCAATGATGGCACGCCTGCCAATACAACCACATAAGGGACAGATTCGGGGGGGGAGATCAACAGTAGGTAAATTAGGTATCGCAAACTCTGCGGATTTAGTTGGTGTGGTAGCCGCAATGGATGTCAATTTACTTAGCCCCACATTTTTACCCTTAGCTCCCTGCTCAGTTTGGCTGGCCTCAGCCGCTTTGTCAGGAGGGGTAGGAGCACCAGAAGACACCGGCTTATTAACGGCAAGGATGCTACCACTATTTGGCAGACCATTGCGAGTTTTACCCGCGGCTTTTTGGCAATGGGATAACATCTGAATACTTTGTTGCTCACTAGTCCGATTACTCAAGGTCTGCTGGACTGATACTGACGAAAGTTCGAGACATGAAAGTCTAGACTTTTTAAGCATTTCTTCCATGTTATCCCAGCTCCTCTGAAGAATCCCTTTCAACACCCATCTTAGGGGAAATGTCTTTATTTACAAGGTGAGGTGGGCCAGAGTAATCTTTATTTGTAATGTTTTTCTTAGTTAATGCATCATTTCCCAACTTCCTTTTTTTGCCCTTGGGTTTCGTTTGTATAGGGGTTTTTTTTGCCCAAACTTATATTTTCCACAGACGTACCCTTACTTTGAATCATCACACCCTTTTTAGCTATGAGTGCTGATCGAGTTTTTATAATAGGGGAAATCAAAGGATTCTGAAAGGGGTTTTTTGTATTCTTCCCCAGCATAGCCATAGCCTGTTTGGGCGGAACCGCAATAAGATCTTTAGTAGAAGCAAGAGGGCTTTTAATGGCTTCATCCAAGGAACATAATGTATCATCTGGCTCAGTGTCAAGGCAGATAGGAGATTTAGCCCCTGCCAGGCTTCCCATAGATGACCGCTTTGCAAATATGGTGTCTAGGGATAGCCTTTTTTCTGATAATTCAATGTCTTTAGCCAGAGCAGATGACACCTGTACAAGAAAATTGTCCAAAGTACCCAACATTGAGCCAGCGCCAGTCACACTGCTGTCTCGTGGGATTGTTGTAGTAACGGATGTCATGATTGATGCTTACAACCTCTGCTATATACACAATGAATCTTGTGCCAATATCCGAAAAGATTTTAACACGGATTCTGTAGTGAGGCACAGTAGTAGGGATAATGATATAGTACCTTACTTTGCATGAGGCGTATGAGGAGGGTCCGTCCCGTCCTTAACCGGTCTTGAACGGGCTTAAACTTGCCCGCCCTTGGCCCGGGCTTCGCCCGGCGCATGTCCGCGCGCGTCCGTGCAGCGGAAGTGATGATAGACTTTGTAGGTGGCGAGATGAGATCAGCTACAGGTGAGGAACGCCAAGCCCCCTGGGACACGTAGTCCTGGTCCCGCTGCACTCCCCTTGAAACGACGATGCGGCTCCCGCGCTAGCGGGAGCGGCGAGGTGCTTTGTAGGTGGCGAGATGAGATCAGCTACAGGTGAGGAACGCCAAGCCCCCTGGGACACGTAGTCCTGGTCCTGCTGCACTCTCCTTGAAACGACGATGCGGCTCCCGCGCCAGCGGGAGTGGCGAGGTGCTTTGTAGGTGGCGAGATGAGATCAGCTACAGGTGAGGAACGCCAAGCCCCCTGGGACACGTAGTCCTGGTCCCGCTGCACTCTCCTTGAAACGACGATGTGGCTCTGACATTCAATTTCTCATGGAAGAAGTTAGCAAGTTTATCACAAAGTTCCTGACTTGGCGTGATGGTGATAGCTCCTGGATTAGCCAGATTAGTAACTGTATTAAATAGTTCCCTTGCTGAGTTTTTTGCTTTGCTGATCTTCATAGAGAAGAAAGATGCCTTAGCGTTGTGGATCAATTGTTTATACTTGGCGAGTCCACATTTATAATCCTCCTTGTCACGGTCTAGATAGTTCTTTCTCCATTTTCTCTCTAGATGTTTGCAAATACGTTTCTGATCCCTCAGGTCCTGTGAATACCAGGGGGCAGATGGTGCTTGTCTTGTAAACTGGCACATTTTACTCGGAGCTAGTTTTGGCCTGCATCTTCTAGCCAGTTTGAGTAAAATCGTGTGGCCTTGTCCAGATTGTTAGGAGGCAGAATTAAGGTGTCATTAAGGACTTCGATGAGATCTCCAGCTGATACCCTATTCCAGGCTATTATCATCAGTTTTTTTTCCATAGATTTCTGGAAAAGTCGCTCAGGAGTGGTGAGGTTAAAAAGGACCGCCTTATGGTCAGACCAGAGTAGAGGAAGAATAGACAAGACCTGCAGTTGTGGGTTATTGGAGAAGATACCATCAAGTGTATGTCCTGCCTGATGGGTCGCACCCGACACCACTTGCACTAAGTTGTTACACTTCATAAGATCTAACAATTTGGCTGGGTCTGTATCTGAGATGGCTTCCAGATGAAAATTAAAATCACCTAAAACCGTGTAAGAGCTAGCGGTAATGCTACTTTCCACAAACTTTCCAGCCTGAATACAAAAACGACCTCTAGGGCCTGGTGGTCTATAAATCAACGAGCCTTGAAAGGTGTATTGAGGGGATAGGTGAAAGGAGAAGTCTTCCACCCCCCCAGGATTAAAAGTAGCTGCCAATGAAGAGTGATAAATTACAGCTAGACCACCTTCTCTTCTCTTCTCTTCCCATGGGCCTATTTAAAGTGTAGCATACATAGTTGGGAGGCGTGGCTTTAACTAAATCCGGACCTGATGCGCTATCTGTCCATGATTCTATGATGAAAGCAATTTTTATGCCTTCATCCTCTATAAATGATGCACACTCCAAGCTATGTTTGGTTAGTGATCTTACATTCATAAGGACGCAGTTCCAAATAGTATTCAGCTCCCTAATTGACTTTACTTCAGTATTAAGAGAGTCAATGGATTGAAACAGAGGCTCTGAGATTTCACTTCCACACCCTGGGCATTCCTTAAGATACTTCGTAGGCCCGTCCTCTAGATTAATGCAGAGGCATGGATGGGACCTATTACTAGAATTGATTTTGAAGCTAATACTTTTTAAAAATATACTATCATATTGTAATTTCATAAGCATACCTACGTTTTCACTATCAGGGGGGCAGGCGCTGATCACGACACGATCGCGGACGGGCTGAGACCGGCTTGCCTTTGGCGCGCCACCGGTGCGCCACCGGCGCGCTCGCACCAGTGCGTGAAACTGCAGACACCAGGGTTAGTTCTCCGCATAGGTTATATGAAAACACACTCCGGATGGAGGGAGACATACCGAGAAAAGTGAAAGCACTCTTTTGGGTGCGACTTTCAAAGGGTTATGATATACTTCTAGCAGAACGGGACAGCCCACCAGAATTTGTCAGAGAGTTCCCACATGGCGAAGACATCATTATGCCAGCCTTCTCTAACCATGTTCCAGTACATTTAAAATATACTTATGCCAGGAAATGGGCAGTGGCCCAAGCCCCAGCATTATACAAAAATCATGTAGGATGGGATGAGGACTCACCTCACCGTAAGATCCAGTTAGAAAATCAACCAACTGCACAAAGGCAGTATCCAATTAAGCAAGAAGCTATAAAACAGGTCAGGGAGATCTTAGATCAATTTGAATACCAAGTATGATTGAAACATGCACCTCCTCAATGAACAATCCTTTGTTTCCTGTTTCCAAACCAGACAATACATATCGTCTAGTTTTGGATTACAGACATTTAAACTCTTGTTGTAAAACATTTGCAGTGCAAAATGCACATAGTACATTAATGAACAACATTGTGCGTAAAAAAGGGTAAGAGAGTTACTACAAATTTATGATGACGAGGCATTGTCATATGTCGATGATATCTATCTGACAGACGATGACCTGAACAGGCACCTGATCAGTGTGAATACCATTATACTGGGCTTTATCTCTTAAGGTTATAAATTCAATTTTAAAAAATCAAGAATTGCCCATCTCAACGTCCTTTTCCTAGGATATGAACTATCAAGTGAAGGCAAAAGCCTGGCAGCCTACTTTTTAGAAAAGTGTGCGCTGCTTCAACCTCCAAAAACAATGAAAAACTTACAGTCGATTCTAGGTTTCCTAAATTTTGGAAGAACATACATTCTAAACTACGCAGAAAGGGTTAAACCTCTCTACAAATTACTCAAATCTGATTTTAAAATCACACATTGGACACAGGAAAACACAGATATCCTGCGTTCACTTCAAGCTGACATGTTAGCAACAAAACACTTACAAACACGTGTAAACGTACACAACTTAGTGATCCGAATCAGTCTGGGTTATTGCGAATTCACCTACCAATTGCATACAAATCACATTTGTATACGCAAGCAGAAATTAAATTTACATCGGCAGAAAGAATTCTGACAGCTGTTCAAACTGCTGTAGCAAAAGAAAGAGCCCTAGCCCAGGGGAAACGCATTATGGTTGTAACCCCTGTACCCGCCTTAGAGGCAATTACAAAAGTGAGTATTCCGAATGCAAAAGCTTTACATCCAAGATGGATACAATGGGTTAATTCTCTTGCTGTAACTGATGTTGAATATGTTTTGATCCTTATTTAAAAACACAAGCATTCCTGCAATACGAACACAAATGTCCTCTGCCTACTGAAATTCTCCTTCTTGACCAGTACGAATTTATAATTTATACTGACGGATCTGCACAACCCGCAACGAGGGGTAAGCAAGCTTATAGTGCAGCATACGCGATCGTTAAAGGTCGTATGCAAGATGGCAAATTTAGACCAATGGTCACAAAAACGCAATCTCTAGGAGATTGTACAGCTCAGCGAGCTGAACTACAAGCATTTAAAATGGCACTTGAAAATACGGATCGCGAATTCCCCACACTCATAGTGTGCAATTCTTTTTATTGAGTTCAATCATACAATGAATATTTACAGAATTGGCTTCGAAATAGTTTCAAAGATGCAATGGGTGGCACAATCAAGCATAAAACGCGTTGGGAACAAGTAGTTCAATTGCCAAACGGACTACAAAACACTCACATGATACACACGCTGAGTCATCAACGTGATGGCGTTCACGTTGAAGGGAATTCATTGGCTTATAAAGCTGCGAAAGGGGCTGTGCAAACGGCTTCCGTAGCTGCAATCACTCGTTCAAAAACAAAAATAGACAGTGAAATAATACTGGCTGTCAATGCTTCAAGCAAAGGCAGCGGTGCAGCGTTACCTAAAAAAATTCCACTCAAATACTCATATACAATTGATGCGAACAATGTTTGAATCCCTGGAGTGGGGGATAGGTAATACCAAACATGGAACATAGATGAGGACTAATCCTAGCAGCACATGAAGGGATCGCCTCTGCCCATGCAGGTGTTTCCACCACAGTATCGTTATTAAAACAGAGATACTGGTGGCCAGGCATTAGGAAACAGACCAGGAATTATGTTTTGGACTGCGAAATATGCCAGAAGATGAAAGTCTCTACTGTGAAAAGTCCTGCGCAGACGCCCCTGTTAATTTCAGATAGACCATTAGCATGTGTTTACCTGGACCACTGCAGTCCCTTACAAAGGGATGGTTACTATAAATATATCATGGTCGCAGTGGATTCGTGTTCAAGGTTCCTTTGGATGTGGCCTCAGCGATCGGCCGATGCTCGAACTGTTATAAAAGATTTGCAAGACTTTATCGGCACATACGCAATTGGTACACCACATTCTGACCAGGGTCCTGCATTTAACTCTCGAGCTTACAAAGAAGCCATGGCCAGTTTGGGCATAGCATTGCGTTATTCTTCTCCATTCCATCCTGAGGGAAATTCTGTTGTGGAAAGAAAAAACTGGGACATAAAGCAGTCTATAACAGCTAGGGTATTAGGTTCGGGTGATGGGTGGGTCAAACATCTTTATGGGGTCCAACGCTCATTAAACAATTTGCCAAGAAGTTCTCTAGGGAGTGTCACTCCATATGGAGTCCTATTTGGAACTAGAATATTGATTCCGGACCTTGACACGAAAGGCACAGTGGTGGAAAATAAAAAGTTTGATATCAAAGATCGTTTGGCTGTTTTACAGGACTTAAATGAACTAAGATCGAAACAAAGCAACATGTTCCTGAAGCCAACCACCACTGGGGAAAATCTAACCGTCCCAGCAAAGCCTGTCTGGATCCCAAAGCTTGGTGATCTAGTCAGAGAAAAGATCGCGGACAAGAAGGAATTTGGGCCTTCTTACAGACAACCAGTACCTGTCCTAGCAATCCATGGATCGAGAACAGTACTTTTGCCGCCCCTTGCTGGTAAAAAGGAGAAAAGATTTGTGTCCATCGACCTGATCAAACCACACTATTTGGCCGATACTGAACAGTAGGCCAAGTGGACTCCGACAATGTAGCAGACGCACTCCGCTAGCTACTATCCAAGAGGTTCAAACTGAGAGGCTCATCACCTTTGAAGATTCTACAGTGAGAAATGAAGGACTAAGCAACAAAGCTATGGAACTCGTCCCTCTTGAGACCCAAATAACAGTTCGTCCTGATACTCCTGTCTACAACGAAGTAACAAGTGATCAACTGGTTCCAGCGATTTCAACGAATCCTGATGCAATTCCAACCATTAACAGAACTGCCTCTGGCAATTTCATGAACTTTGATATGTTTTCTGAGGATCACAGCGAACCTGAAACGACACCAGCTCAAAGAACTTTCAAAGAACAAGCAACAGACTTTTTTCATCTCCTGAAAAAGACTGATCTGGTTTCACCATGGATTGAACTATGGATTGTTTTGGGAATATTCTTCTTTCTACTTTGGTTAGCTCTGGTAATAACTCTGGGTATGCTGATAAATGGAAGATATATTCAAATGGGCACAGCAAGTAAAAGAGTGAACTTACTTCTCCAGCCACACAAATCATCCCATCGTGAAGCAAGAGACTTGTCAGCAGTGAGCATCACAGCCGTTCCTATACCAGATGGTATAGTTTGGGACAGAACTGAATATGACATTTTTGGCCCGTCGGAACATTTGAAGATTCCATACTTATTTAAAATTTCGTTAAGTGACTTTATTACCTCTAGTACCTTTTCTGATGATTGGGACTTCAAGACTGTTAATAACATGATGTCTGATCTAGAAATGTTTGCATTATTCACAAATCATGAATATTTAGAGGGTTCATCAGACTATGAACAAATGTATTGTTATACCCACTATGGTCATCATTTCTTGCATAAAACTGCATCACCTAGAAATGTATTTATGTATAACCAATGGGAACATTGTCCTTCACCTCCAAAGGGTATCTCAAAAACTTTTGCAATGAAATTTCCATATTTTTCAGGGTTCAACTTATCAAATCCAGAATCGTATTATTTTAAAAATGTGAACAAGACAGAAATTAAAAAATATGTTAACCAATACGAAACAGATTTATTCTGCAGCCTTTATTGCCCAACTGTCTAGACAGGGGTTCGACTTTTGGAAAGACAACATTGAGACAAAATCTGTCTGGGGTACAAAAGATTGGCAAGTGCAGGGGGTAGAAGCTTTGTTTAAAGCCTGCATCATCCCTGAGCAAATAATGTTTTTGAATGACACTGTCCAACAGACGTCTTGCCTTGGGTTAGCTAAGATCAAAGACATGAACACAATGACCATACCTATACCTGCAAGTAATAGCACTACACGGGGGGAGGTCGACGTACATAATATTTTGCATCACAACAGATCAGATCCAGAATGGAAAAAAAAGGTTGCTCTGGCCCACAGACACAAGCAACTGTCAAGATATATTCCTGAACAAAACACAGGGTTTCACTATCAATAGGCCAGACCTACGCTATGTTCAATGACAGCATCCAGGGGTAGTAACAACATACAGTGTAGGGAAACTCTGCCTTGATTGACTACAGAAAGCTACACTGCAGGATGTAAAACAACACTTATCTTTACTTAAAGAAGGCGCAAACCTTAGGGAATTCTTGCTAGGACCAAGAAAACCGCGTCAAAAACGTTTCATGTATGCTGGTATCTACGCTGCTTATAATGAAATATGGAAGATTACCCAAGCAGAGACTGCAGAACGAATACGAGAAATTGATCTATTAATTTAGAGAAATCTCTCTCTGTAGTAGACAATGGATTAACGACTCTGTCGTCCAGGATATATTCATTGGACAGCATTGTGTCTTCTACCATAGACATCATGGAACAAGACTTGGTCATGATACAACATGCTCAGTCTCAATTACGTTCTATAATGCTATTAGGCTGACGCTTCAAAATTTGCGCGCAGGCTATGTGCCTTGGCGTTTAATCAACACCACGTCACTGTTTTTAGAATTCAATCTCACTGATAAACTGATCAAACTGGCACAAAGGGGAGCAGACTATACAGTGCTGAGCATTGAAAAACTGGAAAAATTACCATTCACGGTGGCAGCATAAAACAGCTACTGAGTGGATCATACATGGTAAAATTACTCTGCCTGTTACAACTTTCTATTTTCAATATTGCCTAAAACATATACCAGCAGGCAAATATGAAAGGTTGGGTAAAGAATACATCAAGACATCTTGGGATTTACCTTACACACTTAGATGTTGGAGTGGGGGGCGTGAAGTGTTTCTTAGCGGTACAAACTGTGAAAACGCACTAAGCGGTTCTCTCCTTTGTCAGGGTATTAATTTACACGGGGCCTGCGATGCTTCCACTACAAACGTATCCTGTCACCTGCAAGGCATACCAGCTGCAGTGATTAATCCAATTTTTGGGCTACTTTCAAATGGAAGTTACCTCATGTTGAATGATCATTTCTGCTGTGGTATGTTGTCAGGTATCCCATATCTAGTAACGGTTACATCCAGGTTCACTTGCTGTATGCAAGTCTTGTTTCCACAAATACAGACAGTCAGGGAGTTGCCTCTATGGCCGTCACTGAACATCTCTTCTATACGAATTGATACTCTAAGCAGAATGAAAGCCATTCTTTTACAACAAACTCTGCCACTGACCTCGGCCAAACAAACCTATGATCTACAAGTCGCAAGGACTTCTGCCGAGATACAAGCCCTTTTGAATACAAACTGCTCTATACATTTCTCAGAAATGTTAGAACGTATCTTAAACATGCCTGATACGAGTGGTATTGTACATGTATTTAAGACCGTGTGTTCAGGACTATTAGCACCTCTTCAAGCAGTCCTTGGAATAATTCCCAACTTCGTGAACTCTGTGTTTGGCGGACTGCCACTGCAGGGATCCTATTTTTGCTCCTACCGCTCCGATATGGCAAGTCAAATCACCAGCGTCACTCCAAGTACCATAGAGAGAGCTCTATTGGAGATGAAGCGTCATGAGCGCGTCGTCCAAATTTTAGGCTTATCTCGTCTACGAGAATTAAATACCACATGGTTTCTGTCATTCAGACCAATCTGGCAAGATTGCATCTTACCTGTTCTACGCTGCCTGCTTTGCGGTTAAGAATGCATGCTAGACATCTGTCTAACACTCCCATCAATCATGCCTACCAATA
This sequence comes from Triturus cristatus, assembly GCF_964204655.1. Taxonomy (NCBI): domain Eukaryota; kingdom Metazoa; phylum Chordata; class Amphibia; order Caudata; family Salamandridae; genus Triturus; species Triturus cristatus. The sequence continues at coordinate 1,277,122,304 of NC_140592.1, read as the reverse complement.
TCGATGCTCTGCTGGATCCGGTAACGGCCCATGCTGTGTGTTGTCCCCAGCGGCTACCAATCCTGATGATGGCATTCATTGAGATCTCACAGATGCAAATTGCTACTTAAGAGGTACGAGAGGAAACAACAGGCACGCAGGTAACATCCGATACGAACATTGCTGATGCGACAAATGCTGACGGCGATGCTTCTCATCTATGTGCGGTCAGTCTTCTAAATGAGGTAATCCAACTTTCACCTACAACGGTAGACGACTTTTGTCTACAGGGTTAGAATTTTTTTCATGTTTTCTCCATCCTCATACACTGACTTTTGATTCAGCACACAGTGTACCGGGAAGACTCTGAATTTGGCCTTCATTTTTCAAAACAAAGACTAAACTTGGAACTTTTTTCTATGATTACGTTTTTTTTCCCAAATTTGAATTTTTCTTTTTATGGCACAGTAATCTGCTTATAGCAGAACTATTCATAGAGAACAGAATTCCTTGATACACTTTCAGAGACAATATGTCACCTTGTCAATAAAATGTAACTTGACATTAAATGGTTTCGCCCTTTTTTTCTTCTGTATTTATGAGCCATTTTCATAATGTGTATATATATGTATGTTCATTCATTTAGTATTCAATGTAAATATATGCTTAGAATGAAACATTGCTTTAATATGTACAGCACCAATGCATTTTTATGCATGGCAACAGTTTTCATGCATTTTAGGATATATTTTTATACATGTTCTTAGCCATCCATGAGTAGCTATATTTTAGATATGTTTAGCATGTTTAGAATTTAGTAATGTCTGGCACGATAAATAAGACTGTTCAATAAACCCCTTTTTATTGAAATGCCCGTCTATCTATTTCTGTGTAACTCTGTAGAAACGAAGCATGCACGACTGACTGAGTGAACCGGTTATCTATTGCTTCCACGATTCTGAGATTGTTCCGATTCTAAGGGAAACAAAGTTGTCATGTTTATGCGGTTGTCAGAAACTAATCCCTTCTTGTTCATTCAAAAAGTTTTCTAGTGACCTCTGAGTTAGCTGGCACTCACAAGTAATTAAGTTTAATGTACTCGATAGAGACATACTGACCTCAGTCCTATGTCAAAACTATAGTGTATATAATTCCAATGCGCAGAGCGTAGCAGGGATATAGGAGCTACACTACATTACAGTTGGTTAGGCCTGTGACCCATACTTAGTAAAGGGCAGCATCTTGGCAAGGGAGTCAATTTACACTGATATCAAGAAGGGCCCCGAAAACAGTCCACTTATGTACTTTGACAGGTGCATTCTTTTAGTAAAACTCTGCCTCTTGTTTAGGATACATCAAGTGTTTATTGCAAAAAATGAACAGTCTGCGGATCACAGAGTGCAACAAGGGGAGCAGCACCAGGAAGGCCCAGGGGAATGTGGTCTGAGAACAGACATACTTTGCACACTGCAATCCAACTGGAGCAGGAACTGTCATGTGTTCTGCTGCCACCTGGAAAAGAAACTGGCCAATGCAGGCCGTGATGATGGAAGGGGAAGTATGAGGCTAGTGGCTGATGTAGGGGAGCTTCATGTAAATTGATCAATGCAATATCTCCCCAGGTGAAGGGGATGTTGCTTCTATATGTACAGCAAAGTGAAAAAAGTAGGAGTGGGCAAAGAATTCCACTACGCTGGTGGAGTTTGTAGAGTTTTGCCCACTCGGCGCTTCTGCAAAACTCTGCGAAGTCATGTGGAGTGGCGTTTTCTCTCTCGAGTGGCTCACCATCATTAAGTTGGCGGGTGCTCAAGTGAAAAAAACACGCGCTGGACCTACTCCTGGGGGGGATTTATTTTTGTTGGCGGTCACAGCAGGTTGCGACTACTCACTGTGAGGAATCAGCCGCTAGCATTCAAGAAGCTGCCACTCGAGAAGAACATCTACTCAAGTGGTGGCATGAAGCTGCACCACCTTGTGCTTCGCTAAAAATCAGTGCGAGCAGTGTGACTTGCCAAACTCTCGCGGAGCACCATGTAGCACGGCAGTGTTTTTGCGGAACTTAGCAGAGTTCCGTGGAGCAGAACTCTGCCCAGTGGAAAATGTAGTTGTTGACAGCTATTGGCATTGTGTGGCCGGGCCTCATTTTCTTGGTGCCAGGGACGTGATATCATGGTTTGTGATTTATACTGATGCCTTTTTTTGGAACGAATTGGTGGCTGAGGCTCTGAGATTGGTGTCAAATGCTGGATATTTCTCATGTCTTGTACAGTAAATAGTGAGATAGCTTTCCTCTCACAGCCTATAGGATCTGTCTAAAATTGGGGGCGTTTTGCCATCTAAGACCTGCCACTGAAAATGGCAGATAACATGCACATTTTTGGCAGGGTTCCTTTCCTCATAGCAGACCCAAAGTAAAGCTATCCACCGGAAGAGTGGGAACATGGGCAGGCCACATATCCAGCTATTAACTTGTTGTCACATAGCACTATCAGTGGAGTCTCCTTCCATCTGTCGATGCTCATGCATCAAGCCTGGCTCTCTGTGCTATCGCTGAAAAAGTGTGCACCTGTCTCATTATTTGTTTATTCAGATCCCTGTCTGTTCTGTCTATCTAAGGAGCCAGGAACCAGGAGGCCTTGGGCGTGGAGAGAGCTGGTGGAGGAAGAGCATCATGGAGACACCTGGTGATGCAGGGCACACCAAAGGACACACAGACATAGGCACAAGGGTCACGTGCGGCAGAAGAATTCTCACAACTGACAAACATTCGGATGGCACAACAAAACAAGGCATCAGATACAACAACACAAGGCATCGGGCACAACAACACAATGCATCGAATAAACAACACAAAGCATCAGACACAACAACACAAGGCATCGGACATCAGAGCACAAGGCATCGGAAACAACAAAACAAGGCATCGGACACAACAACACAAGGCATCGGACACAACAGCACAAGGCATCGGAAACAACAACACTAGGCATCAGGCAAAACAACACATGGCATCAGGCACAACAACACAAGGCATCAGACACAACAACACAAGGCATCAAACACAACACAAGGTATTGGGCAAAACAACACAAGGCATTGGACACGACAACACTAGGTTCCAGACACAACAACACAAGACAACAGGCACAACAATACAAGGCATCATGCACAACAACAGAAGGCATCGGACAAAAGACCACAAGGCATCGGAAACAACAACACAAGGCATCAAACACAACAAAACAAGGCATCCGCACCAACAACACAAGGCATCATGCAAACAACACAAGGCATCAGGCAAAACAACACAAGGCATCAGCAAAACAACACAAGTCATTAGATACAATAATACAAGGCATCAGACACAACAATACAAAGCATCAGACACAACACAAGGATTCAGACACAACAACACAAGGCGTGGGAACATAACAACACAAGGCATCAAGCAAACAACACAACGAGGCAAACAACACAAGGCATTGGATACAACAACAGAAGGCATCAAACACAACAACACAAGGCACGGGACAAAACAACACAAGGCATAGGGCAAAACAACAAAAGGCATCAGATACAAGAACACAAGGCATGGGAACACAACAACACAAGGCATCGGGCAGAACAACACAAGGCATCAACCAAACAACACAAGGCATCAGGCAAACAACACAAGGCACCAGACACAACACCAAAACAAGGCATCAAACACAACATTAAAAGGCATCAAGCACACAACACATGGCATCAGGCACAACAACACAAGGCATCAGACACAACAACATTAACAACACAAGGGATCGGGCATAACAATACAAGGCATTGGACACAAGACCGCAAGGCATCATTGTAGGAATTGGGGTCACCAGTCCCCCTGGGGGTAGCTTGGCACGAGCAGGTAGGCACCCAAAGGCTTAAGTGTAAAGTGCCCATACAGCACACACATCCACTGAGACAGGAAACGCACGCAATGACTGACACCACACCAGTGAGGTTGAGTAAAAATCAAATAGCTTTATCTAGATCAGAGTCAGGTTCTCATCAAAGCATTTCATTAGAGGACTAACTACGGCATTGGCATCAGCGCTAAACATAGCTGTCAATCAGAGCGCTAAACATGGCATGGACATTGGAGCGCTACACATAGCAACTAATCAAAACGCTAGACATGGCAATTAATCAAAGCGCTAGACATGCCAATTAATCAAAGCACTAGACATGGCAATTAATCAAAGCGCTAATCATGGCAAGTAATCAAAGCGCTAGACATGGCAATCAATCAAAGCGCTAGACATGGCAATCAATCAAAGCGCTAAACATGGCAAGTAATCAAAGCGCTAAACATGGCATTTGATCAGAGCATTAACCATAGCATTTCAGTAGGGCATTAAACATGGCCTTTCATTAGAGCATTAAACAGGGCCTTAAACTTGGCCTTTGAGTAGGACATTAAACAGGGCCTTTGAGACAGCTATTCAACAGTCAAGCCGGAATTCAACCTTCTGTCAGGTAGGGGTAAAGTAGCTTTGGCGATCCTTGTGCCCCAAAATATCCTGCTCGTTAGGCCATCACTAAGCCCTTCAGAGGGCGAGAGTTAATAAGGCCATCGGCCAGTTTAGTCCCTGTTCCTGGGCAGTGGGGGGTCAACCGGGCTCAACGATAGACTTCCCCGGGGGGAGGGGCGAGCTCCGGGCCTCTCTCTGGCCTCCCGCCCTCCTCCCTGGGGGTTACCTGTATCTTCGGCCTCCGGAGGGCCCTTGCGGTGACTGGCAGGCCGGGAGGGGGCTTGCTCTCCTCTGAGCCCCTCCCTCCAGTGTCTTTGTGCTCTTCCCGGCGCTGTCCGGGCTAAGGGGGGGTGTCGTGGGAGCGAAGTGTTGTGGGGCCTCCGGCGGGTCTCGGGGCCGGCCGGAGAGCCCCGCGCTGATTGGAGGACGGTCCCGGGCCCTCCGAGGGCTCCTGGGACCCGGGGACCGGCGGTGATGGCTGTAGTGGAGGCGCGCCCGCAGCCGCCAACAGCAGCGCGGCCTGCGGGGGTGCGGCCTCCCACACCACTCTGCAGACAGCGGGGGCGGCGTTCCACAGTCCGGCCCGTCACGTGATCTGAGGCGACGGCCTCCAGGCCCAGCAATGCCTAGTCGGAATTCCGGCGGCCCTCTCTGTGCAGAGGACCGTCGCGGGGGCAACCAGGCTCCGGGCCAACAATGGGGGGCGCCCCGGTCGCTACGACGATGGCGGGGCCCCGCACCACCCCCGGGGGCCCTGGAGATGACGGCGGTGCTGGGCTGCGGTGGTGAGTTGAGCTACAGCGCCTCAGGGGAGCAGGGCAGTCCACACACGACAGTGGCAGTTCCACTACAGGCAGGTCAGTTCACCCACGCTGGGACAGGTCAGTTCGGGGGCCCCAGGGGGGGAGTCAGGGAGCGCAGGGGTGGTACGGCGCTGGTACCTGGTCGATCCCCCAGCAGTTCTGTGTGAATTTACAAGGTCTTCTTCAGCGCTTGCTGGTTCCTGCGTCCTTAGGAGTTAGTTTCTTGAGGGGGGGGAGGGTAGTTTGAGTTGGTGGCTGTAGGCAGGTGAGACAGTCTCTGTAGGTCATCCCTGGGTTCCCCTCCCGCCGGGCCAGATCAGTGGGCTAGTTCAGTGTTCCTTACGCAGCTTAGAAGGCAGCACCTAAGCCCTGTCACTCCCAGGGGTATAGGTCCCTGACTAGGCCCTACTGCCTAAGTCTCCTGCATAGGTTCCCCCAGGTCAGCTTCGCCCCAACTGACTAAAAAGTTTCCCTCCTTTCCTTAAGTATGCCCAGCTCAGGTGACCACTCTCTAAGGTGGCAAAAGCAGACCCCGCCCTTATTCTAGAAGGTTCCATGAGCTTCCCTAGTCTACCTATGGGGGAAAAGGCGGGCTGGTGTGGCAACAATGGTTAGGGTCCCAGCCAGCTTCTGGCAACTAGGGTGCTACTAAAAGAGACCACTCAGCAGTAGCAGGGGCCTGTGGCAGCCATGTTGGGAGAAGAGAGCTCCTGCACCTTAGCATTGATTAGCAATGGGAAGGCGCTCGGAGACCTAAGGCCAACGAAAAAGAGGGTGGAAAAAAATGAGGCAAGGGCAAAAACACAGGGAAAGACCACCCTAGGGCTGACAGGTCTAACAATCATACACAAGACCACAAGGCATCAGAAACAACAACACAAGGCATCAGACATAGCAACACAAGACATTAGACACAACAACACAAGACAGCAGGCACAACAATACAAGGCATCAGGCACAACAACAGAAGACATAAGGCACAACAACATTAACATAAGGGATAGGGCACAACAATATAAGGCATCAGACACAAGACCACAAGGTATCGGAAACAACCATACAAGGCATCAGACACAACAACACAAGGCATCGGGCACAACAACACAAGGCATCAGGCAAACAGCACATGGCATCAGGCAAACAACACAAGGCATCAGACACAACAACACAAGGCATTGGACTCAACAACACAAGTCATCAGACACAACAACACAAGGCATCAGACACAACAACACAAGGCATTGAGCAAAACAACACAAGGCATCGGGCAAAAGAACAAAAGGCATCGGACACAATAATACAAGGCATCAAACACAACAACACAAGACATCAGACACAGCAACACAAGGCATCGGACAAAACAACAACAAGGCATCAGGCACAACAACACATGGCATAACTCACAACACAAGGCATCAAACACAACACAAGGCACAACAAGGCAAGGCTTCGGACACAACAACACAAGGCATCGGGCACAACAACACAAACAACACAAGGCATCGGGCAAAACAACACAAGGCATCAGGTACAAATACTCAAGGTATAAGGCACAACAACACAAGGAATCAGACACAACAACACAAGGCATCAGACACAACAACCCAAGGAATCAAATACAACACAAGGTACTGGGCAAAACAACACAAGGCATCGGTCACAACAACACAAGCAACACAAGGCATCTGACACAACAACAACACAAGCCATCGAACACAACAACACAAGGCATCGGACACAACAACACAAGGCAACAGGCACAGTAATTTAAGGCCTCAGGCACAACAACACAAGGCATGAGCCAAAACAACACAAGGCATCGGACTCAAGACAACAAGGCATTGGAAACAACAACACAAGGCATCAGACACAGCAACACAAGGCCTCAGACACAGCAACATAAGGCATTGGACATAACAACACAGGGCATCAGGCACAAAAACACAAGGCATCGAACACAACACAAGTTATCGGGCAAAACAACACAAGGCATCAGACACAACAACAGAAGCAACACAAGGCATTCAACACAATTTATTTATTTATAAAGTTTTATATAGCGCAAACAAGATCCTGGAGAATATCAGAGCGCTTTACAAACAGATGGAAGGAAGGTAATAAATGCAATATCAACATCAATAAGAATAACATACATGAACAATTACAGGACAAAGGGGTCAAAAGAGTGTAATACAATAACAGGTACATAGCGGGCTAAGAGGGGGCAAACGATGAGGTAGCGATGAGTAGCATCCAATTAAGTTCTAACGGTTGTAGGATCGGTGACTTAGAGCAAATGATCATAACCCATTTATGGTAAGAACTTGCTCATTAGGAATCTTTTGGCTTCCAATTTGAAAGCCACCGTGGAGGAGATTCTGCGTACTTCCGGTGGAAGAGAGTTCCGGAGCCGGAGAAGGCTCGGTGGCAGGTTCTCTTTTTGCTAAAGATGTGTGGTTTCAAAAGGAAAGTGTTAGAACTTCTTCAGGGTCTATCACCACTGGATAATTCAAGCTTTTGCACTAGGTAACTGGGAGTTTTGAAATGGCGGGCTTTGCCTGAATTCGAGCTTCGTAGGGCAACCATTAAAGGGATTTTAGGACTGGGGATATGTGCGCATTTCTTTTGGTACCTGTAACCAGTCTAGCCGCAGCATTCAGTGATGCCCTTACTGGAGCCAAGGTATATTTGGGGAGGTCACAGAGTGTAGCGCTGCCATAGTCTAATCTCAGCAAAATAAGCGCTTGGACCACCTGCTTGAATTCAGTTTGTGGAAGGAATGGTTTGATATTTCTAAGTATCCACATCAAGTGATTAGCTCCCTTACACAAATTGCTGATATGATTCTTCATGTTCAGATGCTTGTTCAGGGTGATTCCGAGAGATATAGTTGTGTTTATAATGAGGGGGGAGCAATTGAAGGCAGTTAGGTGATTCAACCAAAGGTCTAGCTTGGGGATGTGGTTTGGAGGAGAGATTAGAAGGAATTTTGTTTTGGAGGTGTTGAGCAGGACGTGGTTCTCGGTTTACCAGTTTTGAGTAGACGTTAGAGTAGTGTTGAGTGAGATGATGTTTTCCGGTGAGGAGATTTTCAAATAAAGTTGCGTATTGTCCACATACATATGGAAGAGAATGTTCGTGGTGGAGTTATGACACAAGGCATCAGGAGCAACAACACAAGGTATCAAACACAACATCACAAGGCAACGGACACACCAACAAAAGACATCAGGCACAACAATAAAAGGCATCACGCACAACAACACAAGGCATCAAACACAACACAAGGTATCAGACACAACAACACAAGGCATCAGGCACAACAAGACAAGCAACACAAGGCATCAGACACAACAACAACACAAGGTATCAAACACAACAACACACGGCAACAGGCACAACAATACAAGGCATCTGGAACAACAACACAAGGCATCAGAAGCAACACAAGGCATCAGGCACAATAACACAATGCATCAGGTACAACAACACAAGCCATCAGGCACAACAACACAAGGCATCTGACTAACATTTGACTTGTACAAAACCAGAGAAATTCAACGGTTATAGTTAGCTGAGCTAACTATAACTTGTGCCCCCGCAATGCACTGCTTATGACCTCACATATTGCATAACTCATGACCTGGTCAGTGACATCACTGATAACATCACTGATAACAACTCAAATTACATCACTGATGACATCACTGATTACATCATCCAGTGACTGTGAGTGTTTCTAAAAAGTGGGTGCGTGACTGACTGTATAGGTGAGTGATTATGTGTCACAGTGAATGTACGGATGAATGACTGGTTGTGTGAATGTTTGTATCAGTCTGGTAGTTGATGTCTAACTGGCTGTATGGGTGTATGAATGGGTGTATAGGCAATTGATTAATTATCTGAGTACCTGTGTGGGTATCTGAATATGCGGCTGGGTGTGGGGGTGTGTGACTGTCTGTATAGAAGAGTGAGTGAGTGAGTCAGTGGCTGTATGAGTTAGTGAGTGTGTGGGACGGGCTGTATTGCTGAGTGAGTGTGTGTATGGCTGGGTGGGTGAGGGGATTTGTCAGTGGTATATTTGTGAGTAACTTGGTATGTGAAAGACAGCATAGATGAGTGATGGGGTATATGAGTGACTGTATGGGTGAGTGAGTGAGTGAATGTGAGTGGATGTTTGGGTGAGTGTGAGCTTGTGTCAGTGGCTGTATAGGTGAGTAAATGTTAGTATCTGTGTGAGTAAGTAGGTGGATATGTGTGTAACTGCATACCCATAGGTGAGTCAGTGGCTGTGTGATTGACTCTATGGGTAAGTGAGTAGGTGTGTGAATAGCTCTATTGTTGACTGACTCAGTGCGCTAATGGCTGTATGGGTGTATGAGTAGACATGTCAGTGGCTGTATTAGTGAGTGAGTGGGTGTATGAGTGGCTGAATGGGTGAGTGAGTGGATTTGTGTCTAGATCTATGACTCAGTGAATGGGGGTGTAAGCACTGGTATGGGTCTATGAATTAGTTTGTGAATGGTTGTGTGAGAATGAGTGTATGAAAGGTTCTATGGGGGTTTGAGTAAGTGCATTAGTAATGTTATGGATGATGTCATCAGTGATCCCATTAGTGATTTTATCAGTGATGTCATTTGAGATGTCATGAGTGATGTCACTGACCATGTCATGAGTGATGTCATATGTGAGGTCAGAAGTAGTGCATTGCGGAGGCACTAGTTATAGTTAGCTCAACTAATTAAAACTACGGAATTTCTCTGGTTTTGTACAAGTGAAATATCAGCCTAACTATAACGTCCCTGTAACTTTTGTTTTTTTCATTGAATATCTAAGGTTTTATTAATCCTATTTCTTAACTATAACAGCCCTGTAACCTCTGTGTTTTTCAGTGTATTTTTAAGGCTTTTCCAATGCTAATTCCTAACTATAACGTACCTGTAACCTTTGGTCTCCAAGGTTACAGGTCGCCAAGGTCCTTTAGCATCAACAACAACTTTATTCCCAACCAGTAGTGTGCCAGGAGACGTGTTTGCAGAGTGGTGCAGAAAAGATGTGTGGCCTCAGAACACCTCTTAGCAAACTGACTGTGTGGAACTTGCAGGAGGTACCAAGAGGGATACTTGGCCCCAAAAACCCTCAATAGCCAAGGGGACTTCATCCCCCAACTAGCACTATGCCAGGAGGAACGTTTGCAGAGTGATGCAGAAAGAACGTCCTTGATGATTGCACAGGTAGTGATTCTATGAGTGTTATTGCCAAGGACAGACTGTGACTACTGGGTGTTTTTAACAAAGTGTAAAACACATATATAGACACATTTTACATAAGGTTTCAGACTAGCTATTTAGTAACATACTAATTTAACTTTTCCCTTTTGTATTCATTTGTCGAAATAACTAAATCAAAAATGCATTTTGCGTCTTCACAGCAACACCTAGAAGTTGCAATGACATCAGTAGTCATGAACACAAATAATAAAGTGAAAAACAGATATATAGACATATTTTACACAAAGTTTGAGTCTAGCTGTTTAGTAACATAATTGTTTAACTTTCTTTTAACAACACGTTCAACAAAAACAACAATTTCAAACAATGACTCAACATCCGGACTTACAACTACAACATAACTACCGAACACACATCAAACTACCCATTGTTACCCAAACTCATGGGAAATTAAAAACTGTTGCTAAACTAGTGCTTTGCACAATCTAAAAAACATCACATGACCGGGAAAGTAAGGAATATCATTGGATATTATACTGATCAGTAAAATGAATAGGAAGTATGCACCCACTCCTCCTTCTTGAATCTTCTTTTCCAGAAGTATATTGTGAGCAGATGGTATAGTTTGGCTGGAGAATTTGTTTGGACTCATGTGGGACGACGTTCATGTTCTATCATCTTAAAACCTATCATAGATAACGTCTACAATTGCCGATCAAGCAGAAGGAGGCTGAAGGTGGCTGGAGGACCATCTACATCACTGCCAGCAGCATCAATTCCCAGACAGAAATTCCCTTTAGAGGTACAGACTACTACAACAAATATGACTCCAGAGTTTTCAAGAATTGCCACGTATTGCATGGACTGTACTGTTGGTCTAACAGCAGGTGAGCAGTGTGTTACAGCTATTCGCAATGCTGCCAAAAATCATACACGGTAAATTTTTTCCGCCTTATATATTTTTTGCACATTTCACAAGAAGAGTCCATAGTGAGCAGCAAGAAGGGATGTATGACGTTACAACGCATGCTGTTACAACGCATGCTGTTACAACGAAAGTTTTACAATGCGGGTGCATTGACAACGCAGGACATTACAGCGCAAGTCTTTACATCGACTTGCACTAGATGGCGTGCTAACATTAAAAAAGTGTAATTTACTATTCCAACTCCAGTCCACGTAACAGTAGGGAAGGTGTTGGGATAGTAAACTACACTATTTTTAATGTTAGCACGCCATCTAGTGCAAGTCGATGTAAAGACTTGCGTTATAATGTCCTGCGTTGTCAATGCACTCGCGCTGTAACAGTTTTGTTGTAATGGTAGTGCGTTGTAAAAGTTGCGTTGTAAAGGTTGTTCCCCGCAAGAAGGCAACGCACAGTTGAAGGACCTTTGAGTCTAATAGTAGTACAACAACACAGAAGTAGAGTGTCCATTCAAAAGTCCAAGCTCAGCTTCAAGATTTGGTTCCACAGTTTTCCTTGATGGCATCATACCGCATGGATTGTGGAGTTGTAGGGAGTGCTGGAGAGGAGTTCATAACAGCCCTTCGCAATGCTGCAAAGAATAATAAATGTTGATTTTATTTTTGGCCCTTCATAGTTTTTCTACATTAGCAGGCATTTTATTATCCTACAAAAAGGGTATCTAATATCTCTGTGTTGCTCATTTTATTATCTTGTAATTTATTGTAACACTACTTACATATAACTTGCCATATAGAAAAGTTAAACCGCCCCTCTATAAATAAATACACAGGTAACTTTTGCCAGTTACCATGATTTACGTTTTCACTTTTTAAATAAAAGTGAACAGTCTGTGTTTAAATCTTCTAGTAAGTGCATCGATAAAATATACAAACATACTCTGGGGCATATTAACAAGGGCTTAATTCCGCTTTTTTGGCTTTAAAAGCCAAAGAAGCGGAGATAAAAATATTGCCCTATCAACAGCAGGGTGCTAACATGCAAAATCGCATGCTAGCACCCTTTTTCACTACGCTTCCCTTTGCATCTCTAATGAGATGCAAAGTGGGCGTTCCAGAGCACAATAATAGGAGAAATTTCGCTATGCGACTTTCTCCTATTATCAAGCTTCACGCTAACCCTGTTAGAGACAAAAAAAGCAACGCTAACCACGGTTAACGCTGCTTTTTTACGTCTGCTAATTTTCAGACTTAGCCATGTCATCCAATGGGAGGTGGATTACATGGCTAAGTCCACCATGGGCTATCAACAAGGATATCCCTATCCTTGTAGTTTTATCGTTGCATTACCAGCGATAACCTCCCAAAATACCGCTATTGCTGGAGTTTTTTATCGCGTAGATGGTTAGCGTTGTTAATAACGTGATAACCAGGCGATATTATCCAACAATAGCGGGCGTTAAAAAAATTAACGCTAAGCGCCCTTAGCGTTAATTTTCCCTGTTCCTTGTTGATATGCCCCTCTGTTTTTTACACAACACTGTTTTCAAGTTTGTAATCTCTTCTTTAAAACTATCAACTGTAATAAGTGTGTCTCGTTCTGCAACTCTTTATTTTCCCTAGAATCCTGCTCAGGACCAAAGAAACAAAACTGCACATCACCACACCTTTTCTACTTCTTCCAAACTACCATGCAAAAGTTCTCTATTCATTTCTCCTAAAAATAAAGCAGGCATTTTCACATAATACAGCCTCCTACCTACAGTTCGCATTGCTGAGTGGTATGACTTTGTTTGTGTTTTAAACTTCGCCTTGGAAAGATACGTAGGAATTTTCCTAATATATCAATGGATTGCTGTCTAATATTACAAACACTACAATTCCATTTGTATACAGAACCTTGACTACGCCTTCCTTGTACCTCTTCTGTAATAAATTCTTCTACATTTCTAGGTACCATCACTTCATTTGCTATAGGTCTACCATTCTTCATTTCATAACATCCTCCTCTTTAATCAATTGTATGAACTAATTTGTTATCGTAGATTTAGCTTTCTTCATTACAGAAAGGCTCTGTCTTAGAAGTATGTATCTAATCTCCACTAAAAACTGTACAAAAGTTTATTCTATTCACTAATCTTTTCTTCTGGTTTTGTCTCTGCATGCACAACACTATTTTGTCAAGAGTCTTCATTCTATTTAGAATCAAAATGCAAAGCTTCCTCTTCAAAGCAAAGGCCTTATCAACTACTCTCTGAACATGTTCTTTCTGTTTCACTGCATCTCTCATTCTTCTATACTTTTTAAAATGTAACACTAAATTTACAAGGCTGTAACTATGCAATCATTATTACATTTGCGCAGAACCTATGCAGCCATCTAAACACATACTTACAACCCATGCAGCCATTGGAATACTGTGGCACACACTAATGAAACACTCAGGCTCTACTCATGCACTCATGTAATTATGTAGAGAGTACCATTGTATAAACCTATCACCCATATTGTCTAAAGAGTACATATTCCTCATTAAAACATGTATATACATGTTTTTCTGGTTGAATACATCAATACTCACTGGATGATTGAATGAGTGCATATGTAGTCCCTAGGTGATTCCCTGAGGATATAAGTAGTGCCAAGATGATTCCCTGACCATGTCATAACTCCATGGGTCATTTCATATCTGCATAATTACTGCCTGCATGTTTGCATGACTATACCACTAGTATCTGGGTGTTTGGATGAGTGAATGAGTAGAGCCTGAATGATTCAACAAGTGCATGACTAATGCTTCAATAATTCAGTACATGCATGGATACTGTTAGAATGATTAAATGAGTGCAACTCTAGTGCCTGGATGATTGCAAGAGTGCACATATATAGGTGATTTATGCAGTACATGGATGGTGCATACATGATTGTTTAAGACCATGCATAGGACCTGGCCTATTGGATGACTGGATCAATAGTGTTTCAGTGATTGGATGCAGTCCATGTCTTTTTGGCTGACTGAACAGGTAGTGCCTGGATGCTTACATAACTACATGGGTAGTGCCCAGAGAATTTAATAAGTGCATCAGCAGTGCCTCCCTAATTCGATGAATGCGTGACTAGTGTCTGAGTGACTGCATGATTCCATTGTTAAAGCTTGAGAGATTGGATGAAAGTATGTATACTGCTGGGGACTATTGAATTAGTGCAAGACTGTTGGCTCAGTAAATAAATGACTGCATAGGTACTGGATGGGTTTACTACAATGGTACTCGCTATGTAATTACATGAGTGCATTAGTAGAACCTGAGTGTTTCATTAGTGCATGCGTATGCCTCAGTATTTCAATGACTGCATGGGTTGCAAGTGGGTCTTTAGATGGCTGCATAAGTTCTGCACAAATGTTATAATAATTGCATAGTTACAGCCTTGTTAAGTGCATAAGTCAATAAATAATACCCAAGTGGTTAGATGAATGTATACGTAGTGCCTGCATGCTTGAATAACTACATAGTTTCTGCCTGCCTGATTGCAATAGTGCATGTATAGTTTCGGGGTAATTGAATAACTCCATGGATAGTGAATCACTGCCTGAGTGACTGAGAAAGTACCTTAATTCCTGTTAGATCTATATCCCTAAATCATTGGTTATCTCCTTCTGTCAGTATCAAACTACCTGTTTTACTATATATATGCTTTTCTTCTAAGCTATGTGTGAGTGAAATCTGGGTATCAAACTTGATATATAATTGCATACATGGCCCTCTAGAAACATGCATTGCTTTGCTACTGAGCGTGCATATGCATCAGCAAGTTTCTAAAACGGAAAACAACATTTTGACATGTTTCAAAGTACAAACCTTTTAGTGACTGGCGTACCTACATCATTTCTCAAATACTTCTGCTGCTTCTAAAACATATATTCAGCATATCTCAAACAAAAGTTACTCTCGAAATGAAGCTAGCACAAGAATTCTCGAGGCATTCTGCACTATTAATCCTTCTCAATTTTAAACAATGCATGTTTAAAGAAAAACACCATCCTCACCATATACATGACATTTTCATTGGCCTTACTGAACATAGACCACTGTGTAAACATTTATGTGATTTCTTTATAGATATCCACCTTCAAGCCATCTTTCCCAAAATACATACTTCTCTGCATCTCTGCATCTTTAAGAAAACTCAAAAGTCCCACCGTATATATAACTATGTGCAAGCAAAAAAACTATATCTCACCATCTAAGCATATGCAGATTGGTCATATAAGTTAAAAACCACATTGAAAAACACTTCCCAATATACACCTAAGGCTCCCTGTTTTACATTTTTACTGATTTTTACAGATAAATATAGACAGAAATCCATTTATTTTCTGGTCTATATTTATTTTAAAATGTGGATAAAAACAGAATTTGGGTGCTTTTTGAGTGATTCTAAATACACTTTCCCATGACTGCCAAGCCAATAACTGTGTTTTATAGGTAAGGGGGTGAAAAAAGAAAGGAATTTTGGTAAAGAGGCTTAACCAGCAGTAGATATGCATAAGGCTGGTGCTGAAATGTGCATATTTTTATATATGTGCATTGATTTATCTTCTGCAGGTGTTCATATCACTGAAACCTTACAGGAATTCAAGCATGACTGCATATTTATTGGTTAAATAGATGCCGAAATATACCAGTTTCAGCATTATTTTTTTCACAAAACTCATAATAAATGTGGATAAATACAGATAAAGTTGACAAAAAAATAAATATGGATAAATACAGACGGAAATGTAAAAAAAAAACCATAAAACCAGAAGCCCTATATATACCTAACAAGTATTACTTCTTTCTAATTCCTATACAGGCAGACAATATGTTCTCATCTTTTATTTTTCACTACATTATTCCTGTTTAATAATTTTATTAAAAGTACTACAACTCCGAGAATGCAAATGACAGGTGTATCTATCCTGCACATTATGTTTTGACATGTAAAACATTCCTAGCTCCTCATTGCAACTTTCCACAAAACTATACTGTAATTTTTCAATAAAATATTCACAATGAGAAATCTGGCACTAATTCATTTTTCTCTTACTTCCCAAAACATTCACCACTAATCTCTTAAACACATACTCTCTAATAGATACAGTTCAACTCATATATTTTTTCACATCATTGTGATACTCATTTTAATCAAACACTGTTAAGATTTGTAAAAACTAAGCACAGGAATGATACACCACTCTCATACAAAGCAGGGCTTAAATGGCAATCTCTTCAACTTTCCACTCTATCATCATAATAAAGGCAGCAAATGAAATCATGTCTTTCATTTTAGACTTCTGCATCCCCACTTGTGAATGGTTAGCATCTGTTAACCCTTTCCCTCTCTTTCAAAACGAGGTTTCTGTTGGCGTGTTTTTGCGATTTTTTCACGATCATCTTGGAATGATCATGAAAAAAACAGGAGTTCAAACCAATATCTAGCTTCATTATTCTGAAATTTAGACACTACCCAAAAGTTTATTACATAGTCCTGAGTTGGAAATTAAAACTTACCATTACTTACATTGTGTCATCACTCCTCGACTTTAAAAAAAGGTTCTGTCTCTTTAACACCTTTCCCCCCAATTAGCTCAGTGTACCTAGCAACCCAGTGGAACCAGTAGGTCTCAAGTTCACAGCACATTCTAAAAGGAACATGCTATTTCCAAATGAGATACCGAAGGTGTGGTTTACTCCACACATTCAAAAGCATATCAATGTCTGTACCACATTTCTTTTTTTAAACAACAGCCAATAATAAGGCTTCTTCCTGAGCCATCCAACACACTAGCTAATTTTATTCATTTTCATGCTGACAGCATGCAATGAAAAATATGTATAAATATATATTTTTTAAATACCTTAGAGAGGATGTGGCTTAACGGCTAGGGCGGTCAATCTCAACTCTGAGGAACCGGGTTTGAGTCTCAGCAATGACGCTCAACATCCTGTGATTCTGGGCAAATCACTTAACCTCCTCGTGCCTAACAAAAAATGAATGTGTTCTTGTGTAATGTAACTAGGTGCTCGTGTAAAGCGCACTGATACCCGATACCTTCGGGTCAAGTTGGCGATATATAAAAACTCCCCAAAAAAACACCTCAATTTTAACTTATTTTTACTTTGGAAAACTATCTCATTCATCTCCAGCCTTCTCCCGACTACTATTGCTCCTTAATGTCAAAATGCTTAGTGTATGAATTGTGGGCCACAGCTATATGTATTGGGCTAAAGAGGCTGCAAAAAAGAGAGGTATTGACAGGGACTTGGGTTTGCCAAATGTGCAGATTACTTAGTTAGTCCAGAGAGTGTTAAAGTTTCATCAGTTGCTGGCTTTGGTTAAATCTGATGTGGATTCCCAAACTCTTCACCTAATGATAGTGTACTGTGGTGGCAACCACCTAGGCATATTGACTGGGGTAGGGATGGAAATCCTAATGAAAGATACCGTTGCAGAACTAATGTCGCTTTTCCTTCACACTGTCTTGGTGTACTCTAACATATGCCAAAGACAGAAATGAAGGTGGTCCAATCAATTCTGTCTGCAGAGTGAGAAAGCCAAGAAACATGTTAATAAAACTGTTTCTGCGTTCCTCAGAGACCATCGTATGGGCTGTATATATAGCAACAATCTGTGTTTTGACATGCATGGAATTTATAGAAATGATGAAGTGCACTTTACAGATGAAGGCAACATGGTGTTTCTAAGTAACCTGAAACTCGGCATCCGGTCTTAAGTGTAGCAGTCATATACATACAACCAATACAATGGCTCTTGTCAGAGCCACCCTAGTACAAAAAATATTGTGAAGTTTTTTTCTAAAGGGTTTTTTTCTTTAGTTTTCTGGGATCTTTGTGACGATGTCACAATGCTCACGGGCACGTTGTGAAAACAGAAAAGAAAAGCAGACCACTAACACACCCAAAAATAATATGTAAAAAAATCCATTCTGAACATTGGCATACACACATTACTATATACATACTTTTCTCACAGCATGTTTAAACTCATATTTTTGTACTAAGTTTCTTTAAAAACCATCTTTCACACCTATTTTCCATTTTCACATTTATTAGGAACATCGCGATGACGTCGTTAACCGTGATGATCGTGCCTTTTCCATAAAGCAGTGGTCTTCAAACTTTTTGATGCCAAGACCCCCCTTCAAAATGTCTTAAGGACCCCCTCCCAACAAAAAATTCTAGAACCCGGTACTTATCATTGATAACCATAAATGTTCTCCAGAGAAACGGTCAATCTGTGGTTGCACCTCATAAGTGCCAGTTTAACACCCAAATATTGCAATAAGCAACAAAAAGAATACCAGTACAGCTTCACAAAAGGCCTTCTACAGAGCGGCAAGACCTGTTGCTCATTTTAGTAACATTTGAATCTTTTGAATAAATAATTTTGCTCTGTTAAAATCAGCAGATTATGCGGCAGATGATGGATTATGTGGCAAATGCGGCAAATCTTAAATTATGCTAAAATCACTGCGGCCGCACAATCACATAATTCCAGTGGCCCTTGGTATAACAGCTGCAATGCCTGGGCTGGAACTTTATTGCATGGCGTTAGAGGAAAACCATACTATATTTCATGGGATGCTGACAGCTTGGCATTTACAGCTGCATGTAACTGGAGGTAGCTGAACATCATTCATCATAATTAAAACATACCTATGTTTTTTAGGTCTTTCACCGTCAGGTAGCTACACATAAAATAATTGGCAGCTTCAAGTGATTTGATCAATTAACTGCAACAGCACTCTCCTGTCCTGAGAAATCAAGCCCGGCAGACAGTTAAACACACCTTACTGCCAGGGTGCTGCTGGCCTGAAAGAAATGCAAATGTGCACAACCAGTTAATCTGCAAATCCTTTACATTTGCAGATTAACTCATTGTGCACATTTGCATTTTTTTAGGCCAGCAGCACACTGGTAGAAAGGCGTGTTTAGCGGTCTGCCTGGCCTCGATTTCCCAGCACAGGAAAGTATTTTAACGAACTGTCTGGGCCATTTTCTTTTAGAAAATGAAGTGCACGACCCCCTTTCCATGCCTCCACGGCCCCCCTGGGGGTCGCGCCCCACAGGTTGAAGACCTCTGCCATAAAGTGAAAACACATATATGCACACACGTTACAGTGTTCTACACACTAGCGGTTTATTGCTGTACACTTCACACTCATGCTTTTCTACTGTATTTCAAGAACAACAATCTCTAAAACCCATTTTCCTTTTTCGGTAGTCGTGATATCCGTGGGTACGTTGCAAAGGCGGAATGCAAAAGCAGGATTTGAATAGCCACCACCTCATTCAAAAATTATAACTATATAATTAATTCTAACCATCACAGTAGATAACTCACAATATAAATAACTCTATAAAAACATTTGTCAGAATCTCAAAATAATATAATGCATATTAATGATTCACAGATTTGATTTTTATATTTTCACCAATATTCCCGACGACGTCAATAGTCACGACCTCTCCACGATGGTGCATGGGGTGGCCGCACTGGCATTCGCAATGTCGTTGCGAATATCGCACGCGATTAAAAATTCAATTTTGGACACATAACTTGTGTCAAGAAGCAACACCTCCATTTCTCAACCATGGGGTCAGAGTATCTCCACACTGACCCCTTATGTGGGCTTGCACACAGCTTATAAGCCCCGGGAACCGTTCCCGATATATAAAATGGCGGCCACAACTTTCTATTCAGGTTGCAACCAGCCAATCAGAGCATTCCCGTTGGTGCGTGCATTCGCGATTCATCACGAAACCACAGTGAAATATCAATATAATTTTAAACTTACATTTCTCAAAAACTACTGAAGGGATTTACACCAAATGAGCAAAAGGAACTTCCTTTAACCAACGTCTACCTCCCTGCCAAATTTAGTGTAAGTTTGTTCAGCAGCTAGGGCTGTAGAGGTGGCTAAAGGTTCCTATGGGAATTAACTTTACAAACGCAACCTTATTTCACGCCCCAAATTCTCGGTCCCCACTGTATGGATCACCCCCAAACTTTCCCAATCAATAGTAGCCACCATGACACTTATTGAGCAAAATTTCAAGCAGATTGGTCAAGCTACGTCAAAGTTATAGCCAAGTCAAAAAATTATTTTCCTTTGGAATCTAGGGGCCAGATGTACGACCACCCAATTTGCGATTCGCAAATTGCGTCGTAATGGCGACTCGCAATTTGGGAGTCGCAAATTGGTATGTACTACAGTGTCTGAGTCACTGATTGTGATTCCCAATGGGGTCTCAAATTGCATGCCTCATGCATATTCATGAGGCACTCGCAATTTGCAACCCCATTGGGAATGGCTGGCCCTCCCAGGTATGGTGGCCTGCTGGGCTCAACAGACCTCCATGTCTGGGACTGCTTTTAAATAAAGAAGTTTTTTTTTAATGCAGCCCATTTAATATTTCCAGTGCTTCCAGTGCCTCCAGTGCCTTTAGGGCCTCCAGTGCCTCCAATGACTTCAGTGCCTCCAGGGCCTCCAGTGCTTCCAGAGCCTTCAGGGCCTCCAGTGTTTCCAGTACCTCCAGTGCTTCTACTGCTTCCAGTGCTTCCAGTGCCTACAGTGCCTCCAGTGCATCCAGTGCTTCCAATGACTCCAGTGCTTCCAGTGCCTCAAGTGTCGGCAGTGCTTCCATTGCTACCAGTGCCTCCAGTGCCTCCAGTGCTTACAGTGCCTCCAGTGCCTGCAGTGCTTCCATTGCTTCCAGTGCTTCCATTGCTTCCAGTGCCTCCAGGGCTTCCAGTGCCTCCAGTGCTCCCTATGCCTCCAGTGCCTCCAGTGCTTCCATTGCTTCATGTGACTCCAGTGCTTACAGTGCCTCCAGTGCATCCAGTGCCTCCAGTGCCTGCAGTGTTTCCATTGCTTCTGGTGCTTCCATTACTTACAGTGCCTCCAGTGCCTCCAGGGCCTCCAGTGCTTCCAGTGCTTCCAGTGACTCCTGTGGTTCCAGTGCCTCCAGTGCCTCCATTGCTTCCAGTGCTCTAGTGCCTCCAGTGCCTCCAGTACTTCCAGTACCTCCATTGCTTCTAGTGCCTTCAGTGCTTCCTGTGCCTCCAGGGAATCCAGTGACTCCAGTATTTCCAGTGCCTCCAGTGCTGGTGGAAGCCTTCAATGCCACGTGCTGTAGACTTCGGGGCATCTGGCTACAGAAGCAGTGAATGACCACAAGATCCTGTGCTGCTCCTTTTGATCACTGCTCCAAAGTAACAACCTCTCCTGCGTGCCTGACCACAGTGACCCTAGTTTCTGCTATGCCTGTAGTTCCTGGAGCCATGGCAACTTGAACAGGGCCATAGTGCCAATATCGGCAACTCACCCCACCCACAAAACACAGCAATCTCATAATAAAGAACACACAAGACACAGTAATTGTTGGAGAAAATATTGCTGCAGGTTTATTTCACACAAGAAATATGCCAACATGGTGGGTCAACTTACGACGATCAAAGGGCAGGCAACAGTGACTCCCCTAAGCTGCCCTGCCCACCTGATGAGGCAAATTGCACCGTGGCCTAACCAATCGGTGCTAACCATTTTGGGGAAATTTCCCCTATACATCCTGTGGACCACCCGTCCACCCATTTACTCACTCCCCTTGAGGGGACGGAGCGTATCCAGGCAAGCCCCCAGTTGCTCAGGTTTACAACCACCTGAAGGACTAACGGGGCGCCGTCGTTCCGCCAGGGTCCTGCCATAGGACTTTCTGGGGTTGTTTGGCATTTGCACACTTCTTGTGCTCCTGAAGAGGGTACCCCTATCTACTATTCAGCCTCTGGATCGCCCTGTTACTCTGCCATAGCTGTGGGTGTGGCACCCATCACACCCAGGTCCCTCCACCAAGGCAGCATTCTTACTTACACCCTGCTGACTCTAGGGCGTCACCCAGGTCCAACAGAAACAGGTCCATGCCCACTCTAGAGAGGTCGACACCTTCCCCATCAAAACATCCTGTGGTCTTGGCATGCAAGAGTCCCCCTCTGTTCCATGAATTTGCGCTTGGTGCTGTTTACTCTCCTGCAAAAAATTTCCATGGCCTCTCCAGACCTGACCCCATGCCAGGCTAACCGTGGAGTGATCTTGGACCACCATAATTCGCATGTGCCGAATTGGTTACTTAACTTACTCATTGTGGATTTCATCGCTTGCAGCAGAACTTTTCTACCCATGAAAGTCAAGTCATTGCCTCCCAGGTGGATGACCAAGATGTTAGGAGGGGATCCGCCTCCTGCTAGTCTGTGCCGCAGCTTCTTCAGCAAGCTGTGCCATCGCATGCCTGAGAACCCCAACCGGACTATCTCAGTGAAGGAAAGCCCATGCTTCCAGATCCTGCTTTCTGCCCATTGCGCCACCCTAGCGATGCAAGAATGGCCGATCACCCACACCTTTGATCCTGGCAAAAATAAATAAATGCAGAGTTGCAAGCACCTTTTATTGAAACCCCTGCACCCAATTGGCAAACAAATACTAAGCAAAATTGAAAATGATATGCTCAGAAAGCGCACCCTGCCCCTGTAAGACTTCACGGATGGAAGTAACGCTTGTAACACGGAGACTCCCACTGCCCCACCTGCTTGATGTGGTCCGGTGACAGGCCAACCTTGAATGCTGAAGTAGCTGCTCCTATCCTCAAGGAATGGCTGCAAAAGCGCTTGCCAAGTCCCGCATTACCTGACAGCACTAAGCATGACTTCATGACTTGCTCCACCTGAAACTTGGTAAGGGGCGTGCGGTCAGCATGAATAAATAAGTAGCCACCCGCAAAGGCGCCAAGGGCTAAGTAGGCAGAGACCAGGCACACAGGGCAGTAACTCTTACCTCCCAGTGGATGTAACCAGATCACCTTCCCCAGCCCAACAGGGTCTGTTTTGGATCTCTTAACTTGGATTCTCAGGGATTCTCTTTGGAGCAGGTTATCTATCCCCTTTGGCATTCCCAGGCCTATCCTTCTTAGACCTGGCCACTAATTCACCTATTCTCAAGGCCCCCAAAAAAGCCAGGCTGAAAGCCGCCGAGAGGTGTGCGGCTTCGAAAGGAGAAAGGGTGGCCCTGTGTACTACATCGATCATGTCCTGAAATGTTATGAATTCGATGGGAGACCTGAAGTCAGGGATTCGTGGTTCTCCTCTTACCCATCCCTTTAGCGCTGCCCTGATGGGGAATGACTAAGTGGGATCCTGCTGGCCCTTCATCTTGGCGTAATGACTCACTGCAGCCTGGTGGCCTAAAACCCATGAATGACTCTTGCCATGGTCCTTAGCCCACACTATAAAGGTTTGGACCTTGTGTTCCAAAGTTGTTGTACATTCCCCCCAACCCCAACCACTTTGCAGAAAATAGCACTGCAAAGCTTTGTAATGCCTCCTGGTCCCTGGTGCTAGGGAAAGCTCGTCTAGCTCCCTTAATCGCTGTTCCACTGAAGAAGGAGCCGTCGGTGCAGTGGGAAAGGGGTCATCTCCTCTCTCGCTTTCAGCCACGCCTCCCGGAAATGGCACCACTGAAAACGAGAGAGAGCGTCAGCTGCCATGTTCTTTACCCCTTGGATGTGTCTAGCCCTACACTCCACATTGTTGTACAAGCAAGCCCGCACCAATTCCCTCAACAAGCAGAGCACCAAAGGACAATTTGCTGTTGCGCATTTATGGTCTGAACCACCGCCATATTGTCTGGCCAGAAAAGCACTCGTCTCTCTGCCAGTGCTTCTGGTCAGAAATGGCAGGCGACAACTATTGGGAATAGCTCCAGAACCATTACATTGGCCGTGATGTTTTTCTTGTGCCATGCATTCGGCCACCTTTCAGCACACTACCCACTCCCCAAGATTGCCCTGAAGCCCTTCCTGCCCGCTGCATCCGTGAACTGTCAAAGCTTGGGGCTGCAGGCCCAGGGAGCTCTGCAGATGACTGAGCCATTGAAGTTGGCCAGAAACTCGGCCCACATGCTGAGGTCCTTCTTCATTCCCTTCCTCAACCTGGCCAGGGGGTGTTTCTTCCTGACTTTGGCTGTGGCCCTAGCCAACCTCCCGCAAAGACCCTCCCCACTGGGATCACCCTTGCTGCAAAGTTCAATTTTCCCAAGAGGATCTGGAGTGACCCCAGGGTTGCCTTATCCTTTACCAGAGAAGCCTGAATGTCCTGGACTAACGCCTGCTGCTTGCCCGCCAGCAGTCTTGACTCTCCCACCACAGTGTCCAGCTCGATTCCTAGGCTCCCAAAATCCCGCAGTGCAGTCCCGCAGTCCTGCGTTCCTTCCTCCCCATTGAACAAGAAATCATCATGGTAGAGAGTAACCCCCTTCAGACCGTACGTCCCCTGTAGTGCCAATTGCAAAAAGCAGCTGAAAGCCTCAAAATATGCACAAGAGACTGCGGCAACCCATGGGCATGCATCTGTCATAGTAAAATATGCCGTCCAGCTTGAAACCTAGTAAGTGTTGGCTGTTCGGTGGACTGGCAGCAAGCGGAATGCCGATTCGATGTCTGCTTTTGCTAGCCAGGCCCCCTTCCCCGCCCCCCTGACCAAGTCTACCGCCACATCAAGGGTGCAATATGACACAGAGCATGTTCCCTCGTCCAGCCCATGATTCAATGAGTTCCCTTCAGTTTCAGACAGATGGTGTATAAGCCTGAATGCCCCCAGCTCCTTATTAGGACCCACCCCCAGTGGGGAAACAACAAAGTTATCCGGTGGGGGCGGGGAAGGGTCCAGCCAATCTACCTTATTCCCGTTATTTCTCTACCTTGTCCCACACCACTGCTGGTCGCTCCTTCGCGGATCTGAGATAGTCTGCTTCTCTGCTTGCCAGGGGGCTGTCATAAGGGATCCTAAAACCCTTGAGAAAGCCTGCAGACAGGAGCTGGCCATCCTGCCCATTAGGATAACGACTGAGCAATGGGAGGAGGTGATCCAGGAGTACCGGTGATGGGCCCTCGACTGCACAGGTGGGTGCTGGGGCACTAGCCATGTGTGAGGGGGAGCCAACATGTGAACAGGGGGCAACTGGGTCACGAGGTAAGCTGTGCCGTGATGCCAGGGATGGGGGATGTCAGGGGGGGTCCTGTTCCCTCTTAACTGTCCTGCTTGTTCTTACTGGATGACTGCAGCTCGTGTATGCTGTAACAGGCCACTGCGGGGTGGTGAGCCCCGCATTTGTTTCAAGTGTGTGTGTGAATTTACATGATTTGCTCCAGGAGCACGACCCAGCATTGAACAGCCTACAAGTTGCCAAGGGGTGCGCTTGAAACCTCCCCTCTGGGTCGATCCCCCTGCGTGCCTCGAAAGGGCTGTTTGAAATTGCACCTCCCGGGCTGGGAAGAACCCCTTCCTGCTTAGTGCCCACCCTGGTGTTTGGAGTAGTATTCCTTGTTCTGCGGGTGTGCTTACCCATCTGTTCCATTCAGAGTTGAACTTCTTTCTGGTCCCAACCCATCTCGGGCACACGGCCATCTTTTTACTTAACTCAACTCCAACCCATGCCTCACCACTTCAGGGCCTTGTTGTGAATGGTCGGGGAATATTGGAATAAACCTGGGCCCAAGTCTGGGAGTTTTTCCATTATTACTGCCGACAGTATGGCGAAAGCCTCCAACCAGCTTTCTATTGTTTTCTCTGGCCAGGCTTGATACTTAACCTTCTTCTCATCCTCTTTCCCACCATCTTCCTCGTGTCCAAACCATCTATACCCTGCATTAGGAGCGTGAAAATATCAATGAAATCCCGTCGCCAGATCCCCTCCTTGGCAGCCAAGGGGACCTGCCACGCTAGGGAGCAGCGACCAGACAACAGGGGGGCAACAGTAATAAGTGGCGGGATGACTGGTGCCGTCGGCGGTACCTTCTGGGTGTCCATGCTAGCGGCAGGTGGGGCGGAGCCCTGGGCGAGAGTCACAGGGGCTGCTACAAGGGGAGGAGCTGACGTACCCACACTTGCCGCTGGCTGGGCAGGGGGCGGAAGCGAGGTGGGTGTAGTCCTAGGAGCTGGCACACTATTGTGTGCTGCTGTTAAACCTGTTGTCAACATTGTAACCATTTGTCTCGCCACTTCCGTGGGAATTGCCGGCGCAGCTGCTGAGGAGACTGCACCAGAGGTTTGCGTTTCGCTTGACTGAGTCTCCCACACTTTCGCAATTACTTGCACCCCCTTCCCACCACTGATTTGGCGACTGTGAGATGGCGGGGGCCATGTCTGGCAATACTGGATTTAAATTCCAACATGAAACTCATCATAGTGTCCATGAGATTAGCCATCTTGTCCATAGAATCGGAATTCGCTGTGGCTGCACTAATGTCTGTCATGGCCACAGTCCCCGGCCCTGGGCATAGGGGAGGTGAAGTCGCGGGGACGGCTTCTAGAGGGGTCAACTGCGCTCTACCTCTAGATACTGGCGGATCAGAGGGGAAGTCTTTGTTGGTAGGCCTGCGGGCCCGTTTTGGCCTTGAAGGCCATGCGTCAGCAGCGTATGGACGGACCGTCAACGACGACCCCTGAATCTTCCGGCTCGTGCGAGTTCAAGATTCCCTTCACCCACTGCAAACCCTTGGTCTTGGCCATCTGCATGAAAGTGGACCATTGCACATCCTGCGACGTGCCTGGCAGCGAATCCTCCACAGGGGACATCTGGGAGAATAGGGGGGGAGACGATTACTCTGACTGCGTGCTCTGGGAGGGCGGGCAGAGGTTTGGGGGGAGAGGAGGATGAAAAAACGAAACGTTAACAGCTGTATCCCCGCAGAATATTGCAGGCATGCTGAGTCGACCTCTAAGGGTTGCCAACTCCCCGCCAGCTCTACCCCGCCATGCCCTCTTGCCCACCCCACAGGAAGTTCAGGGAATGGGTGCTCCCTCGCAAACTCTGCGGCCTTGCGTGCCATGTGTATCGCATACCTGGGAACATCCCTGCAGTCCCTCTCTCCTGCGAGTTAGCAGCCTAGTCCAGGTTCGCTCCACTTGCATACGTACTGCTCCTGTACTAGATTACCTCGTTAATACCTGTCCTCAAATACCCTCAAAAGACCCGTGTTGCACCTTCCTAAGCCGGCAAATAGCTCCACCGGGTGGCCATTGAAATCACCCTGTACCTGCAACCTGGTCCGGTCATGCACACTCACCGCATCGCCGTTGGCGATAGCTCCTGGATCTGTAGCAGCTCAGCTGGGGACACAAAAGACAATCGTTAATGCCTGACTCCCCCTCCAGCGCGCAGGGTGCATCCTTGAGACTCTGCCCATTTATCATGCTTCAGGGCAGGGAGGGCCTGCGCGCCTCTTGTCCCCCTCCCCGTGCCCCGGATCTGGGGTGCATTGCGGCCCCCGAGAACCCCCAGCCACCCTCTGACGTGCTGCTGACAAGGACAGGGCATCCTGAACTATGCAGTGATGAGCGCGGGCCCTGCTCTCCGTAATGCCCTCCCCGCACCTGGTGCCTGCCAGTCCTAAAAAAGAGGTGGGGGAGGCACAGCTGGGGCTGAGGCAGCCTAGGTCATGACACGCCGAGGAGGGCCCGCGTGCTCAGTGGCACCCTGTCCATGCCCAGTGGACCACCGCCGAGGCCCACCGCATCGGGGATTCCATTCTTAAAATGTTGCCACCCCAGCGTGTGCAGTTGTAGAGGAGAAGGTGGCCTAGCTCATGCCGTGACGGCGAGGGCCCGCATGCTCTTGCAGCACCCTTCCCGTGCCTTGAGCCAGCGATCTGGGGCCCGTGGCATTGCACCCTCCGTCCTGACCTGTTGCCACCCCAGCGTGCTAGTTGCTGGGGCTAGGCAGCATGGCTCCTGCAGTGATAGGGAAGGCCCACGTGCTCCTGTGGCACCCTCCCTGCACCATGCGACCCGCTGTCGGGCTCGTGGCATCGCGCACCCCGTCAGAACAAGTTGCCGCCCCAGCGTGCTAGTGGCTGCGGCGGGGGTGCAGCCAGGCTTCTGTTGTATCGGGGAGGGGCCACGTGCTATCGCAGCACCCTCCCCGCACCTTCGTGCTCGCCGTTGCTGCCCCAGTGCTCGCATGGAGGCCCCCGGGGGAAGTAAGACCAGCGGTCTAGTCTTCCCCCGGGGAGTTCGCGGACAGGGGAGGAAGGGGTGGGATAAGGGGTGGGGTCGCAGGTAGGGATTAAAAGGGGGAGGAAGAGGAAGTCCTTCCTCTTCCTTTCCCCAGCGCCTCAGGGAGGGTAGTTAGTGGATCGTTGGCCACCCGCCCACCCGGCAATTACATGACTAGTTGGGGAGGTCATGTTTTTTCAGCGTGCCAGTTTAGGACGGGTTGTGTGTGTGTGGGGCGGATTGGGGAGGGGGGAGGAGTCCATGACGGGCATACTCACCCTTCTGGGGAGGGGGATACTGGGGAAACGTGGGGGTGCGTCAGAGCAGTGGACGACGAATGGAGATGATGGTGGAGTTTTGGAAGAGAAGTGAGGAAGCGAATGGAAGTGAGAAGGTTGCGGTGTGAAGTGGGGATGGAGTAGTTGGAGTCTTGGAGAGTATGGGTAGTGAGGAATGTTGTTGTTGGGGATTGTTGGGGATTTGTGTTATGTTTCTGGTTATGGTTGTCCAACCCTGTCCTAATAAAATGGCCTTTTACGCTAAAATACCTTGCGTGGACTGATTATTGCGCGATGCGGCGGATGCTGCCTGGCTCCCTTCTTGCTGGTGGGTGGAGCCCTATTCTACTCGAATGGGCCGCTCCCGCACCCTCATGGACGCTGCCAGCATTAGCGCCCCCCAAACCTAATTAAAATCATGGGAAAGGGGGGGTTCAGACGCCGTGCATACCAGCTGCCCACCTCCCAGGTGCAACCCACTCCGCACCGTCACATGTGCCTCCCGGTCGGCGGCAGGCTCCTGCCAATGACAGCCCCCGGGGGAAGTGAAGGTCGCAAACCACTCTTCCCCCGGGGCTATTCGCGCAAGGCCGGAAGGACAAGGTGGGGGAGGGATTTAGAGTATTGGGGTAGGGGCAGGAGTTTAAGAATGTATATAAGGTGTCAGGAGAGGAGGATCCAGCCTCTTCCTGACACCTTAGCACCACCATGGGGTTTAGAGATAAGTTTGACCACCCACCCACCCTACAGGTTTTAGGTGGAGGGCATGATACTAGGATCGGTCTTAGCATGCCAGTTTAGGGCAGGTTGCAGAGTAGCGACGTTACGGTACTTTGAAGGGGTGGTGAGTCACATACGGGCGGATCCACCCCTCGGGGGGGAGAACGGTACACGGGTGACTGATAGCGGGGCGCGGGAGGAAATGAAGGAAATTTAACAGAGGATGCTTGGAGGGCAAGTGAAGGTGAGAATGGGGAGAGGAAGGAGGTCACTGAGTGAATGGGGAAGAGTCAAACAGGTGAGATGGTTTTAAGAAGGATGAATGGAGAATGAGTCGGTATGGGATGGGAAAGTATATTTATTGCATTTATGTACGGTTTAATAAAGTTTAAATGGTTGCAAACTTGTCCTAATAAAATGGCCCTTTACGCTTCAAGTAACAGCGTGGAGTGTAGTTATTGCGCAAACAGGGATTAATGCTAGGCCGACCGGGGGAGGACGCCGAACACCAGACCGGGAGAGCTGCATAACCCCCCCCCCCCTCTAGCGGACACCAGTCCAGGCAATGGCCGGGCGGTGTCGAGGAGTTGAGGGGGTTAGGGGAGGGGACTACAGACTCACCATCTGTCAGCTCCTGCTCGACCAGCAGCACGTCTCGACGGCGTGGGACCTCGGCACAAAAGGATCGTCGGATGGGCGGGGCAGGTAAATATACCTGGCCCCCGCCCATTCAGCACACCAGAATGCCGCGTCCCGCGCAGGGGGACATCAGCAGGGCAGCCTTCTAGTGGCCGCCCGTCGGAGCCCCCCCCCCCCTTGCTCCGCCTCGCGTGAGGCCGCACCTCGGGGAGGGGAGGCCCCCAATGGGATTGTCCGGGGGAGGCGTGCCACTAGGGTGGGCGAGGCTAGCCCCCCCCTTTTTAGGCGCCTCACCCCCTCTGATCTTCCTCTGCTTCCGACGCGCTCCTCCTGGCCACGCGCATTAGTTGCTGTCCGACCACGCGATTCCGATCGGGGCCCTCCTGCGTCGTCGTCGTGCTTTTGTACACCAACGAAACAACGGTGAGCCTTGTAAACCCCCTCCCACCCCGGCCCTGTCCCTGGGCATGACCAGGTGGACGGGGCCCAGTGGCTCGGATGGTCACAGGTGGGGGGGGCGCAAGTGGGGTCCCGCGCCTCCGAAGGACAATGCGGCGGGGTTATAGGCCTTCGTGGTGCGATTTCGGCGCCGCAGGGCGGCCAAGAATGAGGGTTGGGCGATTTGTTGAGGGGGGGCACCGCCCGACTGCGCCGACCGCGTACGGTCGCTCGGGTCGGGTAATCACGGCGGACAGCAGGGCTCTGCTCAGCCCTACTAGGGACGGGAAGCAGAGGGACGGGTTCGAAGCTGCAGCGGGACCGCGTCCAAAGTAGACTGTATGTTAATTCACCTTACAGAATGAAACCCTTCATTTACGTTAACGTCCATCGTCTTTTCATCGTATTTCTACCTGATGACGGGAAGAGGTGCGGCGCCGCGGCCCTGGCGGCTGACTCCCGCATCTGGGGATCTCGGTTCGTCCGCGGGGCCGGCGGCAGATTTACCCCATTCTTAGTGTTCGTATCCCCTGGAGCTCGGATTCCCAAAGTTCTGATCACCAGAGCTCTGATTCGCTGAGCTCTGACCCCCGGAGCTCGATCTCTTACTCCGATTTGTTATCGCGGAGCTTTGACCCGTGACGAAACGATCCCCGCGAGTTGGCTTGGCAGCTCTCCCTCTCCCTCCTCCGTGAATGTCTCAAGCTCGAGCTGAACTCAGGTCTGGATCCGCAGGTCTCTGAGGCGGGATTAGCAGCAGGAGGACTCACCCGGCCTCTCTCGACACTGCCTGCCCTGGTCCCGCCGCGCACAGCAGGCTGTCCCTTCCTCTCCTGGCCGCTTTTCCACTCCTTTTCCTGTTCTGGACCTCAAACAACCGGCTTCACGCCCCTCTGTTGCTGTATTGTAGCATTTATGTAGCGCTTCATGTTCCATTGCGAGGCGTCGAAGCGCATGATCAGACAAGTAGTACAACACACAGACAGGGTTTACATAGCTGGAAGGGTGTTTGCTGAATTCTTTGTTATGAACCTTTGTGGGTGCGCTTTGAAGTAGCCCGCTAGTGACGAGTGAGGTGCTGTGATCTTGGTGTGTAGCGCCTACCTGTGTGACGGAGGAAAGAAGTGCTAGAGTCAGGCGCGCAAAGGTGTAATTGTAGTTAGCTGGTGGTAATGGTTTACTTTGCAGGTCACGAGTTATGCTTATGAGTTCTTTGTGTCTTCCAATTTATCTCCCATGATGCCTCCTGCATTTGGGGTAAAGGTTCTGAGGGCCTAGTATAGAGATCACTGAAGTACTTGCTAAAGTGCACAGTACACACCGAACCGTCTCCCGGTGTTTAAAACGTGTGTTTTGTATCATCTATTTCGAGTGATTCTTTTCTATCGACGCGTCCTGGTGGTTCCTCGCTTACCAGCGATTGGCCGCTTTCGGATCGCTTCTCTTCCCGCGCCTGAATATGTAATGTAAATACATTACATTGCACTGCACGGCACTTCTGGAGGATGTCCCTGTAATTGGTGGCCGGCCCCGTCGGCGTTGTTGCGGTCTCCTTTGTTCCGCGGGACACGTTGTCCACATCGCGCATTGGGTCTGTGTGTGCGGATGTTGAAGGCTGTGGCGCCGGAGTGCTTGACGGTTTTTTTCTGGCCGTTGAGGGGCAAGGGGGTTGCAGGAGGCCGCGGCCAGCCTAGCATTGCCCTGCGGGCCAGCTCGGTCATTGTTACCTTTTCTTCTCTTCCCTGCTTCAATTTGTACCTCTCAATGTGTTGACCCACCGCCGAGAGCTGAGGCGCATGTTCAGGTTTTAATTATACTCACGCTTGCAGTTAAAACGAAGGCCACAGAACTAGAAAGTTTTACTCCTCTTGTTCCTGACACGCGTTGAAAACCGCTCATGCTCCCTACACGCGTGGCACACTGCTTCCCTAGTCACAGCAGTGCGCGTTCTAGCCTCCACACTGTTGCGTCAGCAAAAATGCCTGCACACGTACATTCCCGTGCCTGAAAATGCGGATCCACCTCGCACATAGCACAGTTGCATGGCTATAATGCAGGTTCCAATACGGAAACCTGTCTCAGCATTCTAGTGTTCCCATACGGTCCCATACCATCCTCTTTCATCCCGCATTTCGCCGTCATAATCCAACGCATGCGCTTACCGATGTTAAACGCGGACATAATGCCGTATTGCTTGTCGCATGGCACGTTTCCGTGAAATAATTGAATGCGTTCCCATCGCTGGGATGCCGGCGTGTCCTCTCTCAAAGGCGCTGTTGACTGCCCCGAATGCGCGACCGCTTGGTGGGGCAGCGGGGGAGACTTGTGGTATGCCTACTTGCTGTGTCTATCGTGTGGCGCTATTGTTGGTTTCCTTGAGCCCTGGCGAATTATTGGGTTGAGTGCGAGAGTTGAACTTCTTTCTGGTCCCAACCCATCTCGGGCACACGGCCATCTTTTTACTTAACTCAACTCCAACCCATGCCTCACCACTTCAGGGCCTTGTTGTGAATGGTCGGGGAATATTGGAATAAACCTGGGCCCAAGTCTGGGAGTTTTTCCATTATTACTGCCGACAGTATGGCGAAAGCCTCCAACCAGCTTTCTATTGTTTTCTCTGGCCAGGCTTGATACTTAACCTTCTTCTCATCCTCTTTCCCACCATCTTCCTCGTGTCCAAACCATCTATACCCTGCATTAGGAGCGTGAAAATATCAATGAAATCCCGTCGCCAGATCCCCTCCTTGGCAGCCAAGGGGACCTGCCACGCTAGGGAGCAGCGACCAGACAACAGGGGGGCAACAGTAATAAGTGGCGGGATGACTGGTGCCGTCGGCGGTACCTTCTGGGTGTCCATGCTAGCGGCAGGTGGGGCGGAGCCCTGGGCGAGAGTCACAGGGGCTGCTACAAGGGGAGGAGCTGACGTACCCACACTTGCCGCTGGCTGGGCAGGGGGCGGAAGCGAGGTGGGTGTAGTCCTAGGAGCTGGCACACTATTGTGTGCTGCTGTTAAACCTGTTGTCAACATTGTAACCATTTGTCTCGCCACTTCCGTGGGAATTGCCGGCGCAGCTGCTGAGGAGACTGCACCAGAGGTTTGCGTTTCGCTTGACTGAGTCTCCCACACTTTCGCAATTACTTGCACCCCCTTCCCACCACTGATTTGGCGACTGTGAGATGGCGGGGGCCATGTCTGGCAATACTGGATTTAAATTCCAACATGAAACTCATCATAGTGTCCATGAGATTAGCCATCTTGTCCATAGAATCGGAATTCGCTGTGGCTGCACTAATGTCTGTCATGGCCACAGTCCCCGGCCCTGGGCATAGGGGAGGTGAAGTCGCGGGGACGGCTTCTAGAGGGGTCAACTGCGCTCTACCTCTAGATACTGGCGGATCAGAGGGGAAGTCTTTGTTGGTAGGCCTGCGGGCCCGTTTTGGCCTTGAAGGCCATGCGTCAGCAGCGTATGGACGGACCGTCAACGACGACCCCTGAATCTTCCGGCTCGTGCGAGTTCAAGATTCCCTTCACCCACTGCAAACCCTTGGTCTTGGCCATCTGCATGAAAGTGGACCATTGCACATCCTGCGACGTGCCTGGCAGCGAATCCTCCACAGGGGACATCTGGGAGAATAGGGGGGGAGACGATTACTCTGACTGCGTGCTCTGGGAGGGCGGGCAGAGGTTTGGGGGGAGAGGAGGATGAAAAAACGAAACGTTAACAGCTGTATCCCCGCAGAATATTGCAGGCATGCTGAGTCGACCTCTAAGGGTTGCCAACTCCCCGCCAGCTCTACCCCGCCATGCCCTCTTGCCCACCCCACAGGAAGTTCAGGGAATGGGTGCTCCCTCGCAAACTCTGCGGCCTTGCGTGCCATGTGTATCGCATACCTGGGAACATCCCTGCAGTCCCTCTCTCCTGCGAGTTAGCAGCCTAGTCCAGGTTCGCTCCACTTGCATACGTACTGCTCCTGTACTAGATTACCTCGTTAATACCTGTCCTCAAATACCCTCAAAAGACCCGTGTTGCACCTTCCTAAGCCGGCAAATAGCTCCACCGGGTGGCCATTGAAATCACCCTGTACCTGCAACCTGGTCCGGTCATGCACACTCACCGCATCGCCGTTGGCGATAGCTCCTGGATCTGTAGCAGCTCAGCTGGGGACACAAAAGACAATCGTTAATGCCTGACTCCCCCTCCAGCGCGCAGGGTGCATCCTTGAGACTCTGCCCATTTATCATGCTTCAGGGCAGGGAGGGCCTGCGCGCCTCTTGTCCCCCTCCCCGTGCCCCGGATCTGGGGTGCATTGCGGCCCCCGAGAACCCCCAGCCACCCTCTGACGTGCTGCTGACAAGGACAGGGCATCCTGAACTATGCAGTGATGAGCGCGGGCCCTGCTCTCCGTAATGCCCTCCCCGCACCTGGTGCCTGCCAGTCCTAAAAAAGAGGTGGGGGAGGCACAGCTGGGGCTGAGGCAGCCTAGGTCATGACACGCCGAGGAGGGCCCGCGTGCTCAGTGGCACCCTGTCCATGCCCAGTGGACCACCGCCGAGGCCCACCGCATCGGGGATTCCATTCTTAAAATGTTGCCACCCCAGCGTGTGCAGTTGTAGAGGAGAAGGTGGCCTAGCTCATGCCGTGACGGCGAGGGCCCGCATGCTCTTGCAGCACCCTTCCCGTGCCTTGAGCCAGCGATCTGGGGCGCGTGGCATTGCACCCTCCGTCCTGACCTGTTGCCACCCCAGCGTGCTAGTTGCTGGGGCTAGGCAGCATGGCTCCTGCAGTGATAGGGAAGGCCCACGTGCTCCTGTGGCACCCTCCCTGCACCATGCGACCCGCTGTCGGGCTCGTGGCATCGCGCACCCCGTCAGAACAAGTTGCCGCCCCAGCGTGCTAGTGGCTGCGGCGGGGGTGCAGCCAGGCTTCTGTTGTATCGGGGAGGGGCCACGTGCTATCGCAGCACCCTCCCCGCACCTTCGTGCTCGCCGTTGCTGCCCCAGTGCTCGCATGGAGGCCCCCGGGGGAAGTAAGACCAGCGGTCTAGTCTTCCCCCGGGGAGTTCGCGGACAGGGGAGGAAGGGGTGGGATAAGGGGTGGGGTCGCAGGTAGGGATTAAAAGGGGGAGGAAGAGGAAGTCCTTCCTCTTCCTTTCCCCAGCGCCTCAGGGAGGGTAGTTAGTGGATCGTTGGCCACCCGCCCACCCGGCAATTACATGACTAGTTGGGGAGGTCATGTTTTTTCAGCGTGCCAGTTTAGGACGGGTTGTGTGTGTGTGGGGCGGATTGGGGAGGGGGGAGGAGTCCATGACGGGCATACTCACCCTTCTGGGGAGGGGGATACTGGGGAAACGTGGGGGTGCGTCAGAGCAGTGGACGACGAATGGAGATGATGGTGGAGTTTTGGAAGAGAAGTGAGGAAGCGAATGGAAGTGAGAAGGTTGCGGTGTGAAGTGGGGATGGAGTAGTTGGAGTCTTGGAGAGTATGGGTAGTGAGGAATGTTGTTGTTGGGGATTGTTGGGGATTTGTGTTATGTTTCTGGTTATGGTTGTCCAACCCTGTCCTAATAAAATGGCCTTTTACGCTAAAATACCTTGCGTGGACTGATTATTGCGCGATGCGGCGGATGCTGCCTGGCTCCCTTCTTGCTGGTGGGTGGAGCCCTATTCTACTCGAATGGGCCGCTCCCGCACCCTCATGGACGCTGCCAGCATTAGCGCCCCCCAAACCTAATTAAAATCATGGGAAAGGGGGGGTTCAGACGCCGTGCATACCAGCTGCCCACCTCTCAGGTGCAACCCACTCCGCACCGTCACATGTGCCTCCCGGTCGGCGGCAGGCTCCTGCCAATGACAGCCCCCGGGGGAAGTGAAGGTCGCAAACCACTCTTCCCCCGGGGCTATTCGCGCAAGGCCGGAAGGACAAGGTGGGGGAGGGATTTAGAGTATTGGGGTAGGGGCAGGAGTTTAAGAATGTATATAAGGTGTCAGGAGAGGAGGATCCAGCCTCTTCCTGACACCTTAGCACCACCATGGGGTTTAGAGATAAGTTTGACCACCCACCCACCCTACAGGTTTTAGGTGGAGGGCATGATACTAGGATCGGTCTTAGCATGCCAGTTTAGGGCAGGTTGCAGAGTAGCGACGTTACGGTACTTTGAAGGGGTGGTGAGTCACATACGGGCGGATCCACCCCTCGGGGGGGAGAACGGTACACGGGTGACTGATAGCGGGGCGCGGGAGGAAATGAAGGAAATTTAACAGAGGATGCTTGGAGGGCAAGTGAAGGTGAGAATGGGGAGAGGAAGGAGGTCACTGAGTGAATGGGGAAGAGTCAAACAGGTGAGATGGTTTTAAGAAGGATGAATGGAGAATGAGTCGGTATGGGATGGGAAAGTATATTTATTGCATTTATGTACGGTTTAATAAAGTTTAAATGGTTGCAAACTTGTCCTAATAAAATGGCCCTTTACGCTTCAAGTAACAGCGTGGAGTGTAGTTATTGCGCAAACAGGGATTAATGCTAGGCCGACCGGGGGAGGACGCCGAACACCAGACCGGGAGAGCTGCATAACCCCCCCCCCCCTCTAGCGGACACCAGTCCAGGCAATGGCCGGGCGGTGTCGAGGAGTTGAGGGGGTTAGGGGAGGGGACTACAGACTCACCATCTGTCAGCTCCTGCTCGACCAGCAGCACGTCTCGACGGCGTGGGACCTCGGCACAAAAGGATCGTCGGATGGGCGGGGCAGGTAAATATACCTGGCCCCCGCCCATTCAGCACACCAGAATGCCGCGTCCCGCGCAGGGGGACATCAGCAGGGCAGCCTTCTAGTGGCCGCCCGTCGGAGCCCCCCCCCCCCTTGCTCCGCCTCGCGTGAGGCCGCACCTCGGGGAGGGGAGGCCCCCAATGGGATTGTCCGGGGGAGGCGTGCCACTAGGGTGGGCGAGGCTAGCCCCCCCCTTTTTAGGCGCCTCACCCCCTCTGATCTTCCTCTGCTTCCGACGCGCTCCTCCTGGCCACGCGCATTAGTTGCTGTCCGACCACGCGATTCCGATCGGGGCCCTCCTGCGTCGTCGTCGTGCTTTTGTACACCAACGAAACAACGGTGAGCCTTGTAAACCCCCTCCCACCCCGGCCCTGTCCCTGGGCATGACCAGGTGGACGGGGCCCAGTGGCTCGGATGGTCACAGGTGGGGGGGGCGCAAGTGGGGTCCCGCGCCTCCGAAGGACAATGCGGCGGGGTTATAGGCCTTCGTGGTGCGATTTCGGCGCCGCAGGGCGGCCAAGAATGAGGGTTGGGCGATTTGTTGAGGGGGGGCACCGCCCGACTGCGCCGACCGCGTACGGTCGCTCGGGTCGGGTAATCACGGCGGACAGCAGGGCTCTGCTCAGCCCTACTAGGGACGGGAAGCAGAGGGACGGGTTCGAAGCTGCAGCGGGACCGCGTCCAAAGTAGACTGTATGTTAATTCACCTTACAGAATGAAACCCTTCATTTACGTTAACGTCCATCGTCTTTTCATCGTATTTCTACCTGATGACGGGAAGAGGTGCGGCGCCGCGGCCCTGGCGGCTGACTCCCGCATCTGGGGATCTCGGTTCGTCCGCGGGGCCGGCGGCAGATTTACCCCATTCTTAGTGTTCGTATCCCCTGGAGCTCGGATTCCCAAAGTTCTGATCACCAGAGCTCTGATTCGCTGAGCTCTGACCCCCGGAGCTCGATCTCTTACTCCGATTTGTTATCGCGGAGCTTTGACCCGTGACGAAACGATCCCCGCGAGTTGGCTTGGCAGCTCTCCCTCTCCCTCCTCCGTGAATGTCTCAAGCTCGAGCTGAACTCAGGTCTGGATCCGCAGGTCTCTGAGGCGGGATTAGCAGCAGGAGGACTCACCCGGCCTCTCTCGACACTGCCTGCCCTGGTCCCGCCGCGCACAGCAGGCTGTCCCTTCCTCTCCTGGCCGCTTTTCCACTCCTTTTCCTGTTCTGGACCGCAAACAACCGGCTTCACGCCCCTCTGTTGCTGTATTGTAGCATTTATGTAGCGCTTCATGTTCCATTGCGAGGCGTCGAAGCGCATGATCAGACAAGTAGTACAACACACAGACAGGGTTTACATAGCTGGAAGGGTGTTTGCTGAATTCTTTGTTATGAACCTTTGTGGGTGCGCTTTGAAGTAGCCCGCTAGTGACGAGTGAGGTGCTGTGATCTTGGTGTGTAGCGCCTACCTGTGTGACGGAGGAAAGAAGTGCTAGAGTCAGGCGCGCAAAGGTGTAATTGTAGTTAGCTGGTGGTAATGGTTTACTTTGCAGGTCACGAGTTATGCTTATGAGTTCTTTGTGTCTTCCAATTTATCTCCCATGATGCCTCCTGCATTTGGGGTAAAGGTTCTGAGGGCCTAGTATAGAGATCACTGAAGTACTTGCTAAAGTGCACAGTACACACCGAACCGTCTCCCGGTGTTTAAAACGTGTGTTTTGTATCATCTATTTCGAGTGATTCTTTTCTATCGACGCGTCCTGGTGGTTCCTCGCTTACCAGCGATTGGCCGCTTTCGGATCGCTTCTCTTCCCGCGCCTGAATATGTAATGTAAATACATTACATTGCACTGCACGGCACTTCTGGAGGATGTCCCTGTAATTGGTGGCCGGCCCCGTCGGCGTTGTTGCGGTCTCCTTTGTTCCGCGGGACACGTTGTCCACATCGCGCATTGGGTCTGTGTGTGCGGATGTTGAAGGCTGTGGCGCCGGAGTGCTTGACGGTTTTTTTCTGGCCGTTGAGGGGCAAGGGGGTTGCAGGAGGCCGCGGCCAGCCTAGCATTGCCCTGCGGGCCAGCTCGGTCATTGTTACCTTTTCTTCTCTTCCCTGCTTCAATTTGTACCTCTCAATGTGTTGACCCACCGCCGAGAGCTGAGGCGCATGTTCAGGTTTTAATTATACTCACGCTTGCAGTTAAAACGAAGGCCACAGAACTAGAAAGTTTTACTCCTCTTGTTCCTGACACGCGTTGAAAACCGCTCATGCTCCCTACACGCGTGGCACACTGCTTCCCTAGTCACAGCAGTGCGCGTTCTAGCCTCCACACTGTTGCGTCAGCAAAAATGCCTGCACACGTACATTCCCGTGCCTGAAAATGCGGATCCACCTCGCACATAGCACAGTTGCATGGCTATAATGCAGGTTCCAATACGGAAACCTGTCTCAGCATTCTAGTGTTCCCATACGGTCCCATACCATCCTCTTTCATCCCGCATTTCGCCGTCATAATCCAACGCATGCGCTTACCGATGTTAAACGCGGACATAATGCCGTATTGCTTGTCGCATGGCACGTTTCCGTGAAATAATTGAATGCGTTCCCATCGCTGGGATGCCGGCGTGTCCTCTCTCAAAGGCGCTGTTGACTGCCCCGAATGCGCGACCGCTTGGTGGGGCAGCGGGGGAGACTTGTGGTATGCCTACTTGCTGTGTCTATCGTGTGGCGCTATTGTTGGTTTCCTTGAGCCCTGGCGAATTATTGGGTTGAGTGCGAGTGTGAATCGGTGTATAGTAGGTGTTGCCTGGGCCGGAGGACTCTAAGTGTGGGAGTCTCGTGTCGTCCCTACTGGTGGGCAGTGTAGTTTAGGGTGGCTTGGTGTGGTAATGCACAAGCTCAGAGTTATAGCTCACTGTTGAATATTACGACTTTAAGTTCCAAATGGGAAGTAACAAAGGGATGCCACTTGTAGGGGACAGTGACCTCTGACCTATTTACATCAGGCGCACTCTGTAGTCTGTTTGGGGCACGTCCGTTGCAGCAGGCAACTGAAACAGTAGCTTGTTTAGTGGGCGAGGGTGGCGTTAGGCTAGGGCAGCCGACCTTTCAATCTGAGATGACCTGTTTGAGCCCGATGTTCGTTTATTCAAAGGAATATATCCTGGGTAATGTAACTAGTGCCCTTGCAAAGCGCTCGGCGCGTGTGCTATATATAAGCCTGAAACATGAACTCCCTTGTAATTGCATCCTCAGCGAAGTATATCTGAGGCAGTGTCGGGTTGTAGTCCTCAGACGAAATAGACTGCTGGAAAGTGTCAGCGGGGGCCCGCTTATAACTCCTCAAATGACTAAGGCTTCTATTGAGTTCCCTCCTTCAATTTCTAATGTAATTATCGACCATTGGGGGGGGCGATGTTACGCGTCGGCTCAGGAAAATCTGCGAGGCTTGGTAGTGTTGCGCAGGGTCAGGCCCGGTTAGTACTTGGATGGAAGGCCCAAAAGGGGAACACCAGGATGATGCTATTGCGGAAACAGATTTTATAGGTATTATACTGCTCTTGTCTATTTGGCGGCAATGCGCGTAGATCAGAGTGGGTGTTACACCTGGTAAAGGTGCTTGTTGTTTTGCAGTCCTTTGGCCTTTCTTTTTAGTATGCAGATGCTTCCACCTGGCGCATCCCTTTCCTCTCGCTGGTTTCTGATGGTGCTGTCACTCTTGCACAGGGAAGTTTGTGGCAGGGGGCACAAAGGAGCAAATGAATATGCTGCCGAATCCTGCAGCTTCACGCAGCATGATTTGCCTATCTGGAATATGCTCTGCGAGTCTGTACTCATTACGGTTTATGGTAAGCGTTTTGAGAAACATATGGTATAGTTTTCACTAGTTTAGCTTTTGGCCAATGGTAGTTTTCATCAGCCAGATTCGGAATAGCTGATATTGCATGACACTAGAGGCGGTTGTGTGTATGTCCAAGTTGGGGAATGGCATGCTTTGCTGATTGATTGATTAAATGAATAAAGTCGCATGTTCTAGCCCGAAGGGAGCAACAGTTACTAATCGCAAGGACATGGGTTCACACGCACTCGAGAGCCCCCCCCTTTGCATTTATTCCCTGGTATCTTTGTCCCAAAATGCAGCATTTATTAGGATCATCCGGTACTAGGGGGGAATCTCGCTGGCATTAGTTCCATGCAGGTGGGTACGAAGGGACGAAGTTGTGTCCCAAGTGGTGCAACAGGATAAGGAAGGTATATATATAGATATAGGTTCCCTGGCAGCAGGTGTACAAATATGTCAAGGTTCAGCCTAAAACCCAGTCTCAACCATGATGCAATGGTCAGCTTGTGGAAAGGTGTAACACAGAAATGGAGCGACCAATGTTATTATTGTAAGTTCAACGCTTGAGTCAAGAGATGCTGCTGTCTCATCTTTGCCTTGCTATTAGAAAACAGCTGGGGTAAGGTTTCTCTCAAATTAGTCATAGTGGCAGCTTAGTGTATATAGAAAAGTCAGCAGCCTGTGCTGTGTTGAGGCAAGTTGTAGGCCTGGGTTTGTGTGTCATACATAACATCTTGAAGGTATTTTGTGAGTTCCACGCTTAAGTCAAGAGATGCGGCTGCCTTTCATCTTTAGCCTTGCTATTCGGAAACAGCTGGTGTGATATTTTCTGCAACTCAGTCATAGTGGCAGCTTAGTCGATACAGGAAAGGCAGCAGCATGAGCTGTTTTGAGACAGGAGGAAGGCCTGGGTTTGTCTATCATACTTAACATCTTTGAGGTTATTCTCCCTGTTCCACAGGGAGACCAGGGAAAGCACAGAGTGACATGGTTTACCGAGACTTAGCCTGGCTTGCCGCTTCTGCGACCTGTGAGGTTTGTTTATGTATTGTATGAAGGTGACAGAGGCTGTCACTGTTGTTTGATAGGCACCAGGGCCGGATGACATTTAAGTGCATTGTGTGCTGGAAACTAAGCAGCGGGTCCATTTAGTAAGCAGAAGGAGCACGGGGGGCGTTCCTAGCTCTAAAAGGAAAGTTGAGACAGCCAAGTTAAGTTTCTATGCAAGGCTACGTTTGGTGGGGCAATTCCAGGCGTAAAGCATTAAGCCAGACAGCCCTGGGAATTAGGCAGGCGTACGATTAGCTAAGATTTTGTTCAAACTGAGGGAGAGCATATCGACCACAAACAATTGTGGAACCAGAGAAGCTTTACAAAGCAATGCTGTAGATTTCTGGTAGAATGCTGTATGGATAGGCTTCTGGGATAAGGCCATGACCTTTCTGGAAGGGGCATTCTTCTTCGACCTGTGTCGAACTGGGAAAGGAAGTAAGGCGGGCTGGATAACCCTTTATTCTACCTGCGTGGGCACATTTTGCCAGGAGTGATTGTCAAAGGCTTTGCCTTCAGCCAGCCTAGGTTAACACCCATCCACTCCAAGCTAATGGTTCATGGTGGTATTGGGCCGCATTTACACAGCCCATTATATCGCCCCTGGGGTTGTCAGTGTCGTGAATTACTAAATCTCACTGAACTGGAGGTGTGGCCGGGTTTTACACTAGCAGAAGTTTGGGAGTGCAAGCCTCTACCTAGGGGGTGGCTGGCTGAATCTGATGAACTACTTCAAACGGTTCACAGCATTGCACGTGGGAGAGTGTCAATGACCTGTGCATACTTCAACCAGACTCCCGTGAATGGCATGCCCTCAGCTACATGGCAATGATTGTGAGAGCAGAGAGCGACCATACCTCTTGAATTTTGCACTTAAACTTTCTAGTAATGGAAAGAGCTTAACACCTTCTGAAATGAGCATGACCAGAGATGTGCTGCTCTCCACAGACATTTGACAGGTTAATGGGCAAGGCTAGCGGAAAAGCCAGATGTATTGTCGTCATTTAAGGCGGACGTGACCCAGGTATTGGCAAGATAGAGACACTGCCAACTATGAAGATATGAACGAAGCATCACTGGGGCTCACAACTTATTATTTGAAAAAATAAGACGTTTCATTTTCAAGCCACGATGTCGGTGCAACGAATTACCTATAGCACGGCAACACCGGTATAACAAGGACTGTAGGCAAACCTATTAACTCCTTTCAGCAGCAATAAAGTCCAAAAGCTAGCTTCTATTCAACAAGCAAGGAAAGTGTTTACGCTGTCCCAGTGGAGAGTAAGAAAAGATTGGGATAAACAGCGGGACTAGTATAAGACTCTATCGTCAGATTTAATGTAACTTAATTTGCAAGTAGAAAGGCTAAAACGAGGAGATGTTGCTAAGATATGGGTCAGTTTGTAGTAAACAATAGGATAATAAGATGTGAAAGGAAGAAAATTGAGATACCGGTGATGTCAGCTTGTGTTTATATACGTAGGTAAAGTGGTTAACTCACACGTTACCTTCACCCTGCTTATTGTGCTGTAGCTGTTGGGAACACAATTCCAAGCCAGGAAGGCACCTAATTTGGCCAATTGAAAAATCTTAATAGGATTGCAGGTCCATAAGCGCCTATTTCACCAATGCCTTGTTACCCATGCCATATTTTCCAGCCTGAGAAACAGATTTAGGTGTTGCTCTTCTCGCTCAGCCTCTCCTTGGAGCCAGGGAGGTGGGAAACGTTCACAAATTTAGTCCTCGAGCTGAGAGATGTATTCTTCGGCAGCTCAGTCAGTCACATTTGCTTTATCCGGAGTCATGATAAAAGCCGTCCAGTTAGCAGTTACGTTAAAATGTTTTGTCCTGCTGAGAAATCATGCACCCCTCGCAGCAGCAGCAGCAATTCAGGAACCATGACGCTATCTATACATCACCTCTGTAGACAAAGTGGAAAGTAAAACCTTCAGATCTGCAGTGGCATCGCTAAGAAAGTTAGGAACACCAGTAACGTCTAAGCTGAACGGCAGTGGGGCCAAAAGACATCATTTGTTAGTCTGCCCTGGGCTCCTGAGTAATGTTGCAAATTAATGCCGTCATTTACGGGTTGCAGAACAGGACCCATAATTTAGCCCACTAAAAGCTGGCTCGCAGGGCAGGGCACCTATAACAGCGAAGGGAGGAAGGGGGGCTCTGGCAGCGACGAAAGCCTCCCCAGAGCTGTGGCGGAGTTACAGGGCGATCTGGAGGCAGAAGGGTACAGTAAGGGTACCTCTGCGACAGGCGGTA
This sequence comes from Triturus cristatus, assembly GCF_964204655.1. Taxonomy (NCBI): domain Eukaryota; kingdom Metazoa; phylum Chordata; class Amphibia; order Caudata; family Salamandridae; genus Triturus; species Triturus cristatus. The sequence continues at coordinate 1,277,077,770 of NC_140592.1, read as the reverse complement.
CAGTAAGGGTACCCCTGTCCGGCACAGTAAGGGTGCCCGAGCCAAGGTCCGGGAGCCAAAGGAGGTTCTGCGAAGACCGCGACAGCGCCCCGTTAGTCCTTCGGGCGGTTGGGGGGCCTGACCAACCGGGGGTGTGCCACAACACGCTCCGCCCCCGTCAAAAGGGGCGGGAGTATGCGACAGATCACGTGATCCAAAGGATGATCTGAAAATATGTGCCGCACTGCAGGGCATCGACCCACCGTGCGTGCTGGCTCGACAGGCGGGCGGAGCAGCGAGGGGCTGCTTGCCCTGGATCGCCCGTAAGATAACCCACTTATCGTCATACTTATGTTGTATGAAATAAACCTGCAGCAGTTCTTCACCCACAATGAAAGTGTCAGTGTAATCTATGGGTGACGTCTGTGCATGCGTGTTGAGTGGAGCGGATGACGGTGTGGTCACTAGTGATGCAAGGATGCGCCGGGCCCCAGAGGACCAAACACTAGATGTGACACTAAGGTAGCCGCACCCTGATGGGGGCCCACTGCTTGGGGCGCGGGCAGCCTCATTACCCTGGGTACGGCTAGTGACCATGGAATCTGAACCATACACCCCTTGCAGGACACGTGACTGGTCTCAGGCACAGAAGGGCCCGGAAGTCCCTGGTGGGGTGCTTAGCCGTGGAAAGGTGCTTCAGCGAGTGTGGCCCCCGTGTGGGCTGCTCCTTCAGGAAGTCTGCGATGGCTACAGGAGCCGTCCTCTTTAAACCCGTGGTACCAGTATCTCCTTGCTGCATCAGCATCGCCTGACAGCTTCCGGTCTTCTGAGCAGACGTCATCTGGCCACCAACTCTGCTTGCCTCGGTCAGGTTTCTCCCTCCTTGATGAATACTTCAGCATTTCCGGAATAAAAGCCCGTAGCGGTGTCTGGGTCATCCTGTCCACAGACACCGGAATGCCATGAATATTGAGCGGTGGCAGCTCTGGGCTCCTCTCTTGTGGTGCAGGGGCATGTTCATCAAGGCAGACTCCAGGTCTTACAGGACCATGCTCTTGTGTTTATGCAGCACTTTCTCCAGGCTGCTGAGCCAAAAATTTGGAAGATAGAATTCGAGTTGGGTGGCGAAATGCACAGCATTATTGCCTGCTAACTGACTCTGCTAGTGTATTCATTCAGTGGGGCTTGTGATTTTCTTAGCAACCGTGTCTGTTGCCTCTTGCGGATGGATGGATTTGGCTCAAATATGTGAGGCTATTCTCTCTTCTCTCCTGTGGCCACAGCTGCAGCCAGGTGAGCAGTAACCTCATCTGCTGCTGTGGACTTCAGAATGTCAGAGTCCTCCTAAGGTGCCCCGAGGCAGAGATTCTGGGTCCTCGTCTGCACTCATCATGCTGTGATCAGTGTATGCAGCCACGTGACCCTTCTGGTCCTGCTAGACTACTGCAAGAGCATCAGTGGTGTCCATGTCATCAGACTGGCCGTGGTCATCATCCATTAATGACTAATATGGACGCGAGTAGGAGAAGCCTCAGAGCGGCTGCGCTGCAGCGGGACTGCGACGCGAGGGACCTGGCACAACAACACAAGGTATCAGACACAACACAAGGCATCAGAAACAACAACACAAGGCATCGGGCACAACAACACAAAGCATCAGGCACAACACAAGGCATCAGAAACAACAACACAAGGCATCAGGCACAACAACAAAAGGCATCAGGCACAACAACGCAAGGCATCAGACACAACAACACAAAGCATCAGGCACAACAACACAAGGCATCAGAAACAACAACACAAGGCATCGGGCACACCAACACAAAGCATCAGGCACAACAACACAAGGCATCAGACACAACAACACAAGGCATCGGGCACACCAACACAAAGCATCAGACACAACACAAGGCATCAGACACAACACAAAGCATCGGGCACAACAACACAAGGCATCAGACACAACAACACAAAGCATCAGGCACAACAACACAAGGCATCAGATACAACAACACAAGGCATCGGGCACAACAACACAAAGCATCAGACACAACACAAGGCATCAGACACAACAACAAAAGGCATCAGGCACAACAACAAAAAGGCATCAGTCACAACAACACAAGGCATCAGACACAACAACACAAAGCATCAGGCACAACACAAGGCATCAGGCACAACAACACAAGGCATCAGACACAACAACACAAAGCATTGGGCACAACAACACAAGGCATCAGATACAATAACACAAGGCATCAGACATAACAACACAAGGCATCAGACAAAACAACACAAGGCATCAGACAAAACAACACAAGGCATCAGACACAACAACACAAGGCATCGGGCACAACAACAAAAGGCATCAGACACAACAACAAAAGGCATCAGGCACAATAACACAAGGCATCAAACATAACAACACAAAGCATCGGGCACAACAACAAAAGGCATCAGGCACAACAACACAAGGCATCAGACACAACAACACAAGGCATCAGACATAACAACACAAGGCATCAGACAAAACAACACAAGGCATCAGACAAAACAACACAAGGCATCAGACATAACAACACAAGGCATCAGACAAAACAACACAAGGCATCAGACAAAACAACACAAGGCATCAGAAACAACAACACAAGGCATCGGGCACAACTACACAAAGCATCAGACACAACACAAAGCATCAGACACAACAACAAAAGGCATCAGACACAACAATACAAGGCATCAGGCACAACAACACAAGGCATCAGACACGACAACACAAAGCATCGGGCACAACAACACAAGGTATCGGATACAACAAGACCTAGGTTTCCGAAGGTTTACAGGCCATACAAATTGGTTCGGGCACAACAACACAAAGCATCAGGCACAACACAAGGCATCAGAAACAACAACACAAGGCATCAGGCACAACAACAAAAGGCATCAGGCACAACAACGCAAGGCATCAGACACAACAACACAAAGCATCAGGCACAACAACACAAGGCATCAGAAACAACAACACAAGGCATCGGGCACACCAACACAAAGCATCAGGCACAACAACACAAGGCATCAGACACAACAACACAAGGCATCGGGCACACCAACACAAAGCATCAGACACAACACAAGGCATCAGACACAACACAAAGCATCGGGCACAACAACACAAGGCATCAGACACAACAACACAAAGCATCAGGCACAACAACACAAGGCATCAGATACAACAACACAAGGCATCGGGCACAACAACACAAAGCATCAGACACAACACAAGGCATCAGACACAACAATACAAGGCATCAGGCACAACAACACAAGGCATCAGACACGACAACACAAAGCATCGGGCACAACAACACAAGGTATCGGATACAACAAGACCTAGGTTTCCGAAGGTTTACAGGCCATACAAATTGGTTCAAACCTTATAGGTATTTTATACTCCCCTTGATTTGAAAATTTTTGGGTAGTTACCAACTAGTTAGCCACCTTCACTTTTTAAAAACGGTAAAAGATTTTACTCCAAGCAGTTTCCCAAATGATCGTCAAAGTGTCTAAACTCATGTATAGTACACCAGGAGTTTCTCAATTCAATTACCTCGTGAGAGAAACGTGAATAGATACATAAATGTGAAAAAATGTGAGAGAGACGTGATGGCACCTCACGTGCGCAACCCCAATTGAGCCTGCTGGCTGGTACTCGTCAGCTCTGCCCACTCTTCTCATCATCGGTAGCCATCACGCTCTAAAGTAATAAACGAGGTGTCCACAAAATAAAACCAACGAAAAATTCGTAGGCAAGTGATGCGACTTAATAGTAAAGAATAAAAAGTGAAAAAGGTACACCCTCTATAGGTTCAAACTTTATTCCGCCTTAGGAGTGCACCTACTTCAATGCTTAAAAAGGTTGCAGAATATGCATACCGTTCTTACATGCCAACATGTTTCATCGCCTGGAGTCTTTCTGGCGATTTCGTCAGGGCAACAACAGTCGCTTGGCACACGATAGGGACAATTCTTAGAGTCACATTCGGAGACTGCCAAAAGTAAAAATGAACAAACACACACAACACTTTACCATTATGTTCACCCTTTCTTCCTAGATCAACATGATCTCTCTCTGTTGGATCTATAGAAAATTACTAAATTATCCTCGTGGAGCCATGGCCTCGCGTACCAGCTCAATCATTGAGGTCACCATTAGGCTCCTTGTGTGAGTCCTCGTGGTTAGTGCAGCATTCAACCGTAATGCCAATCTGTCGGCCCCCATCCCTCAATCCTTGAACCTCTGTTTGGCCCTGTTGGGGAGGTCGGGTAATACTGAAAAACAGTGATAGTCAACAATACACCAACCATATGAATACTCAGGAATTACCAATGGACCTAAGTCGAGGTCTATCTAACGTCGTAGGTCTTGTTGGGATACCCTGGGTATGACTACATTGATCCACCAGAGTCTTAGACTCCTGCGTAGTATAAAATAGTGCAAAAAATTCCCAAAGGAGGATTTGTTTTGTTGGGCAATATCCTACTTAGAACCACCAATATAAACACCAGGTGACAACACTCTAGACTTAGGTTCAAGATCGCGTTTTATAAGAAAGACACCACTTCAGAATAAATTAAACTAATTTCGAGGCTTACGGCGCTGAATACCCAATCCTATACACACACGAACCTCCCCAATCCAAAATGGCGCCCATACTGGCCCCGCGTTGAGGATGACGCGTAGGGGGCGGGATTATAAATAAGCCGCGGAAACATAACACCGTTGACCGGCGGAGAGAAGGAGCTCCGTGAGGCTTTGGGTGGTAAGGAGGTGTTGTATATGAGGAGAGGGGGCCAGCATGACGCATGTGTGTCCGGTTTGGATGTTAGGTAGTTGTCCCTATAACAACTCGAGAGACCGGGGCAGGAACCATTCTCTCCCTAGGCACGTGTGTGTGTGTGTATATACAAAAAACAGCGCTTTATACTGCCGGTGAAACGAGGGTGATTGCATATCAGAGGGTATGCGAGTAGTCCAATACGGCGTTTTTGAATGCGTAAAGACATATGAGCATTATAAGTCACGAGGGTGTTTACATAACAGGCTGAATAAGAGCATCCTAAGCAGAGTAGTGATGAGTATGGAGAAAAAGACGATACTAGGAACAACCAAGGGTTTTGCCTTAGTAGTATGACATTGGCTATGATTGTGGTACCGAAATTGACAAATAGAGTCTATACACAAGAAGACTTTGAGTGTTTTTATGTTGTCGACAGATTGGCATTACGGTTGAATGCTGCACTAACCACGAGGACTCACACAAGGAGCCTAATGGTGACCTCAATGATTGAGCTGGTACGCGAGGCCATGGCTCCACGAGGGTAATTTAGTAATTTTCTATAGATCCAACAGAGAGAGATCATGTTGATCTAGGAAGAAAGGGTGAACATAATGGTAAAGTGTTGTGTGTGTTTGTTCATTTTTACTTTTGGCAGTCTCCGAATGTGACTCTAAGAAGTGTCCCTATCGTGTGCCAAGCGACTGTTGTTGCCCTGACGAAATCGCCAGAAAGACTCCAGGCGATGAAACATGTTGGCATGTAAGAACGGTATGCATATTCTGCAACCTTTTTAAGCATTGAAGTAGGTGCACTCCTAAGGCGGAATAAAGTTTGAACCTATAGAGGGTGTACCTTTTTCACTTTTTATTCTTCACTATTAAGTCGCATCACTTGCCTACGAATTTTTCGTTGGTTTTATTTTGTGGACACCTCGTTTATTACTTTAGAGCGTGATGGCTACCGATGATGAGAAGAGTGGGCAGAGCTGACGAGTACCAGCCAGCAGGCTCAATTGGGGTTGCGCACGTGAGGTGCCATCACGTCTCTCTCACATTTTTTCACATTTATGTATCTATTCACGTTTCTCTCACAAGGTAATTGAATTGAGAAACTCCTGGTGTACTATACATGAGTTTAGACACTTTGACGATCATTTGGGAGACTGCTTGGAGTAAAATCTTTTACCGTTTTTAAAAAGTGAAGGTGGCTAACTAGTTGGTAACTACCCAAAAATTTTCAAATCAAGGGGAGTATAAAATACCTATAAGGTTTGAACCAATTTGTATGGCCTGTAAACCTTCGGAAACCTAGGTCTTCGTAGTAATAGATTGTCTGAGTGGAGGGCGACCTGGTTTTTTTTTTTTTTTTTTTTTTTTCCCCTCTACAGCTCCTTACTGTATACATCGGATACAACAACACAAGGCATCAGACACAACAACACAAGGCATCAGACATAACAACACAAGGCATTAGACAAAACAAAACAAGGCATCAGACACAACAACACAAGGCATCAGACACAACACAAGGCATTAGACACAACACAAGGCATCAGACACAACAACACAAGGCATCAGACACAACACAAGGCATTAGACACAACAATCCTCAAACCACCAAGGAGCTGTAGAGGAATTACAATCAGGTCGTCCTCCACTCAAATTGCTAAACAACATCAACAAGACCTGATATGTTCGGGCACTTAATTCTATTTACTTTCCTTTCTGCGTAAAAATGGGAGTTTACTTTGTCCTTTCAGAACAATCCTATATATAGTGTATGTGTTGTCCCTACTCATACTGGCCCTCTTTACTTCTTTTTATTTTTCACATTTAAAAACCCAAAATTAACCAACCTCTGAGTCACCAGTCACCGTGTTCAAATAAAGTCCCCTGTACTATAACAGGTGTGTACCCCAAGAAGGTACGTCAATCTTAATGAGAAAATGTGAAAAACAAGATAGCACCTCACGTGCGCACCACCAGAGGAGCTTGCTAGTTATTTATTGCCAGAAATGCTCACGTCTCTCATCATCGGTTGCTATCTTGTACAAAACAAACAGTGTGGGTGTCCAGAAAAAGAGTGGAAAATGACCACAACCTCCAAACAATTACTCTGTCCCTAACAAACCAAAGTCAAGAAACTGGCTTATCATTTGAGAAGGCTGACAGGGCACTCATCAAAACAAACTGAGATCATGGCATTTTTAGAATCGACAACAGAATCAGCCCTGAGTGAGGGCTGATATGGAAAATCCATGGTGGATATCTGGCCCCGTCTCTGTACCTCATTAATAGATCACTTTCAGGTAAAAACAACAACATGGGGTAACCCTATCAGGCCAGCAAAAACCAGGTGGTACTCACACAGGTTACATCTCCAAAAGAAGGCACTTAACCAAGCCCCAAAGGCTATTTACAAACAACGAAAGTGTACTTTTAAATATTCTAAATGGTGCTTACTGAATCGCTTGAGAAGAATATGTAGAAATGAAGTTTGGAAGGCAAAAAGGCTACATCATGAAGAAATATGGACAAAGTTGCATTACGCCATTCAACATACAATTTGAAAGTATTCTGGGGACCTATCAACGGTCTTGAATATGGCAACAAGAGAGCAAATATCTGCCAATATTTCTGAATCTGAATCCGAATGGACGTCCTTTATCTTCAAACTGCACGGGGTTTCTTTAATAAATGATACAGGACCAAACGCCGAGCAGTATATGCCAGCCCCTCCAACCAATACAAAGGAAACGGATATTCTCATGAAGAGGAACCACTAGTAATTGAGTCTTTACAGGAGGAGACGGTAATAACAGCTGTTAGTAGGATCGGATCAAACGGGGCGCCAGGCCCTAACGGGATCCCCAATGCCATTTTCAAAGTTAAAAGAGAACTGTGGTCAGAAATCCTAATCCCACTGTTTAAAGAAGTTGTAACATCCAAATTGGTCCCAGAATCTTGGCAAGGAAGCATAATACAGCCAATCTACAAAAGTGGCCCACCTGATAACCCGCAAACTATTGGCTAATAGCCTTTACTGAAGTAGAAACAAAAACCTTTGCTACATGTCTACTTAAAGACTTGGAAGAGTGGTTGTAGGAAAGTAATATCTGCTTTCATGGTCACTCCCACTTTTTGCTGGTGTCATTATGTTTTACTGACTAGTCTGACTGGGCTCCTGGTAATCAGGACCCCAGTCTCTGTGCTTCTTCCATAAATTGGACATGGTGAGTGCTTAGGTACACTCCAGATTGGCTACTAGTGTACCCTTGTAAGACCCTAGTATATGGTACTAAGGTACCCAGGGCATAAGTACCCCAGGGGTCTCTCATGGGCAGAAATACGCATTATGCCTCCCATGGGGGACAACTCAAACTGTGGCTACAGACCTGCCATTGCAGCTTGTGTAAGCTGATGCTAGCACCACTTGCAACAGATATAAGTTTCCTCCTTGTACCTGAGGGGGAAACAACCTTTACAACGCAGTCATTGCAATGCACTACCTTTACAATGCAGTCATTACAACGCAACATCCTTTACATCGCATGCCATTACAATGCAGCCATTACATTGAATGTCACTACAACCCATGTCATTACAACGCATGTCACTACAACGCATGCCATTACAACACAATATAAGGTAAGTAATGGGAAATAGTAATTTTTACCCTTACACTATCCAACACTTACCCTACTGTTGCCCTAAAAGTAATATGTGTTATAATGGTATGCCTTGTAATGGTATGCATTGCAATGGAATGCGTTGTAAATGTAGTTTCTAAAAATGCATTGTGATGGCATGCGATGTAAAATCATGCGTTGTTATGGATGTTGCGATGTAAAAACTGCGTTGTAAAGGTATGCGTTGTAAATGTTTGCGTTTTAACAACATACATTCATCTGAGGTCACTGCGCTTAAAACTTATAAGTCACCCCTAAGGCAGGCCTTTCAATCCTGAAGGCAGGGTGCTCGGTTATAAGTTTGGTGCCCTTCGTACATACTCCAGTTGAAACCAGTTCAGGGAGACTTTGGCTCCCGCTCTGGCCTAAAACTGGATAAAGGACATAGGAATATCCTCCCCGCTGTCCAGCCCCTCCTCCGGGAGGGACCCCTGAATCATCCCAACCCTTTCTTTAGGGTACTTAAGGGCTTACCTGTGGGTGGTCCCTAGATTAATCGTGAGAAATGATTCAGATCCAAAACCACTTAATCTTCAACCGTCTGGGCACTTTAGACTTCGTTGGACTTCGGTTTGGGATCCTAAACTGCAACTGGAAAGACTCCTGCTGCTCCTTGTTTTGTCGTCCTGCCAGTCTTTTGCATCGTCTGTGCTTGTGCTCCATACATTTTCTTCTTCAGGCCTGTGGACATCCAAGACACTTGATGGAATCTCACTTGAAATGAAGGAGTCACTTCCCTGCATCTACAGGCACCGTAACAAAGCTGACCCGTCTGCTGTTCCTGAGCTCATACGGACTCTGAAAGGTTCAGCAACACAGGTCATGGTTCTGCAACTCCCTCAAGGCTTGCACTGTCTTCGCAGCAAGTTTGAATCCAGTATCCCTTGTCGGAACTGCTGGAGCAGTACCCCTGTACACAGCGTCGACTTGCCATTGCAAAGGCTTGTTGTCTTTCTTTACCAGATATCTCCGGGCTCCAAGAAGCTCCAGCCTCAAGCATCTCCTGCAGTCAAGATCTTTGCCTGCACCGCATTCTTTCCACCGGGGCCTGCATCCTTTGGTGAGCTGCTCGAGGTCCTCTTGCGACTCCTGTGCCTTTGGCCCGTGGGTCATCTTGAGGGTCTTCTTTGGCTCCAGTGGGCTCTTCTGCTTTGTCGGGGCCTGCTCTAACTTACCTGCTCATGGTGAGTCACTTGGAACTTGATGGTCCTGACTGGCACCTTCTTCGATGGGTAAAGACCCCAAAATCCTTGATAATCTACAAATCAAAGTTTTTAAAACTACTTTTAGAATCCTGAGAAATGCAGGGCACGCTAATATTAGACTAGTATTCGGCCTAACACACCAAACCTTAGAGAGACAATCGGTTTAAAAAAAAAATGTATACTCATTATTTTATCTGATTCCGGCACTCTTGTAACACTTTTAAGTCCCAGCCTTTTGAACATTTGGATAGAAATAAAACTGGTTTTAAAGAGATACAAAATCAATCAGCTAATTTCTTATCATCTATATTGGATAATGAGGAAATAAAAAGCATGATTGGTCAGTCAGCAACTTGTATAACAAAACTGAGCCCTAACTTTACGTAACTTCCTATTTAAAACCACATATAAGAGATACATTTCTCAAGCTAAGATTTGGCCGTTATCTGACAAAAGACTATGTGGTCTTTTCAATTAAACATTTATACATATTGTATGTATCTGCCTCCCGCTGCGACAGGAGAGGCAAACACTGATAAAATTGATCTTTAATGAAAATGGGGTTGGAATGTGTCGCCATGCAATTATATTTTGTCTTTAAGGGAATTCTATTTGTTAAATAATCCAATTTATAAAGTATATTCTTATAGCAGAAAAAATGTTAAAGAAGGTCTACGAACTGTCCTCTGGATAGAAGTGGTGAGCAGTCTCAACCTGTGTCCATACATTTACTTGTAGAAACCAAGTCCCGCGACCTCCGCTCCTAGCAGGTCCAGCAGGTCCTGGTCTCAATCCAGGACATCGGACCACCGGTGCATTAGCTGCTGCTCAGTGAGTCAGAGCTGAGAGTGGCAGTACACTGTCCAGTGCACCCTCGCCTAACATTGCCAGCACTCCATGAGTCTGTACCCAGACCCAGGCCTGCCGCCTGCTGCCAGGGTGGAGAGGAGGTGGTGCTGGCCTGGCAGTTCCGGCTGGGCTGTTCCCATGGGGCAAAGGGTCAAGACTGATTTGCATATGGCTGGGTTCAAACTGGAATGGCATGGTGAGCACAAAAACGATGGATTTAGGCCCAGATCTCTGTACTGGGGTGAATGTATGACATTGTTCTGCATTCTGTCCATCAATTCTTGTTTTTGCATTTGTCACCCCAAGTTGGACAGGTAAGCCCAGACGTGGGTCCCGTGCTCTCCATGCCACTGGAGTCAAGCTATCCTGGCTGAAGAGGGGTGAAACCCCGAAACCGGTCCTAGGATTCTTGTTTCCAGTCCAGGGAGGACCAGGCCTGGCAGTTCGGCCTGGACTGTTCCCATGGGGCACAGGGTCAAGACTGATTTGTATATGGCTGGGTTCAAACTGGAACGGCATGGTGAGCAAAAAAACGACGGATTTAGGCCCAGATCTCTGTACTGGGGTGAATGTATGACATTGTTCTGCATTCTGTCCATCAATTCGTGTTTTTGGACATGAAAGACCAGCACTGCCACCACCACTTCAGAAAATAAGGCCCGGGCTGCACCCCTTCCTGGTGCAGCCTTCCCCAAGGAAGGCAGTTGCTGCTCCTTTTTTTTGCAACCTTCTCTGCCAAGGCGCTAGGGGGGAGTGGAGGAGAGATTAAAAAAAACAGGAAAAACAAGAAAGGAAAGTAAAAATAAGAAAGTAGAGCAAAACAATTAACAGCCTCATGCATCAAGCCAAAATCCAGTCGGTAAAATACTGATTCGCTAATAGCTCCCGGTATTGAGTTAAAAATACCCAATCCCAATGCATCAACCCAAAAGCAAAAATCGCTATTTAAGGAATCCTTAAATAGCGATTCCTTAAATAGCGATAGCATTTAAGGAATCCCAAATTGAGATTCCTTAATTTAAGGAATCTCAATTTGAGATTCCTTAAATGCAATGCATGAAAGTTAAAAAATTAGCGAATTCGCTAATAGGGGGAGCAAATTACCATGAAGATGAACTGCATGGTAATTTGCTAAAAGTTTGAAAAATGCACTTTTGTGCATTTTTCAAAGTTTCATGTTACGCACACACATGCCCTTAGAGCATGTGTGTGTGCAACATATGTGCACATATCATTTTCAGGGGTGCAATAGGGTGTCATTTTGACACCCTTGCACCCTTGAAATTGCATGAGCAATTTGCGAGAACCTACTGGTACTCGCTATTTGCTCATGCAATCTCCAATTCATTCCTATGGGCATGGAGGCCCATAGGAATGATTGGGATGGCATTCCTTAATTGCTACTCGCAATTTGCTAGTAGCAATTAAGGAAAGTTAAGGAATCGCTATTTGAATAGCGATTCCTACATGCATAGCCTTTTGCTATTCCTTATTAGCGATTCCTTATTTTTCGCTAATAAGGAATCGCAAATGGCATTGTTGATGCATGTGCCCCTAAAAGTACAAAACGCGCAAAAAAACACACAATAAACTAGAAAAAATTTAAAATACACAGTCAGAAAGACAAAAAGTGAAATAATAAATAAAATTCAGGGGGAAAAGTTTTATAAGAGAAGGATTAAATAGATTGAGATAGGATGAAAATTTAGGCCCCAGCACCATAAAAACAGAGTGAGACACAAAATGGACTTGTCCATGCAAACCGCGTGGTGCAGTTCACACAAAATGTATGCCCGAGAACACACTTCGTGTTAACGTATGGCATAAACGTCACACAAACGGGCAGGACAAGGGAACTCTCTCCGATCGCTGAACTCTGCGTAGCGCTGCAGAGGTTTTTTGGCATAGCGAGACTATGCACACTCTGCACGGGCCTATTCAGGAGGGGCTGCAAGTTAGAGGAGAGATAGACGAGCCATATGCTGCTTCAGGAGAGCCTGCGAGATGGAGGAGAGATGGACAAGCCATAAGCTGCTTTATGAGAGGATGAAAAATGGAGGAGAGATATGCAAGACATACACTGCTTCAGGAGAGGTGGAGGAGAGATAGATGAGCCAGGTACTGCTGCAGGAGATGCTGCAAGCTTTAGGAGAGATTGATGAGCCATGCACTGCTTCAGGAAAGGTTGTGAGCTCAAGGAGACCTCAACGAGCCATGCACTGCTTCAGGAGAGGCTGTGAGCTGGAGGAGAGATTGACGAGCCATGCACTGCTTCAGGAGAGGCAACAAGCTGGAGAAGAGCTAGCTGAGCCATGCACTGCTTCAGGAGAGGCTGTGAGCTGGAGGAGGGATAGAGAGCCATGCACTACTTCGGCGGAGGGTGCGAGCTGGAGGAGAGATAGATGGGCCATTCACTTCTTAAGGAGAGGCTGCAGGCTCGAAGAGAGATAGACAAGCCATGCACTGCTTCAGGAAAGGCTGGGAGCTGAGGAGAGATAGACAAGCCATGCACTGCAACAGGAGGGGCTGCGAGCTTGAGGAGAGATAGATGAGCCATGCACTTCTTAAGGAGAGGCTGTGAGCTCGAAGAGAGATAGACGAGCCATGCACTGCTTCAGGAGGGGCTGGGAGCTGAGGAGAGATAGACGAGCCATGCACTGCTTTAGGAGATGTTGTGAGTTGAAGGAGGGATAGACAAGCCATGCGCTGCAACAGGAGAGGTTGCGAGTTGGAGAAGAGATAGACGAGCCATGCACTGTTTCAGGATAGGCTGCGAACTGGAGGAGGGATACAGAGCCATGTGTGGTATCTTCCTTCACTCATTTCTTATGATGTAAGTTCTATAGAACATAGAACTTAGAATGTAAGTATGTTCTCTTCTGTCAGTTATTGCCTGGTAGCTGATGGATGACGTGTTATTAATAAACCCTCATGAATTAATCAAACTTGTGTCATATATTGATTAGAGAAACTTTTCACTGGCGACGAGCGAGGGATGAGAAAAGGAAGGGACACCTCAACATCAAGCTAAAGAAGATTTTCCAGGATTGGTTACCATGTCATGGTGATTTAAGAAAACTTTAGTCGGAACTGTGAGGAGATATGATCTCATGATCACTTGTGTTTGGCAGGAGGATCGGACCCGCAAGATACTGTAGAAAAATAATTTTATTTAAGCGGACGAAGGATTTTGAAGGGCTAGCGGTTGGAGTACACTGCACGTGGACGCCGCGAGTTCAAATAGTTGGTCAGCGCGAGGAGTTCAAATAGTTGGTCAGAGCGAGGAATTCAGTGTGAGCGCATAAGTGAAATAGCCACGAGTCAAGCATTGTGTGCTCGGACGACACGCGCGCCAAGGCAGATTGTTTTCAAACGTGTGTGTAAGCGAATAATTTAAAATACATTACAGCGGGAGTTTTAAAAAGAGAAATACTACGTACTGCATTGTTGGAGAGTTGATCACAGCAGTTCTGTGTGAAAGCTGCGAAGCTGACGGAAGAATCGGAAGTGTTCATTGGTGATTTGGTGTGTCGTGCGTGAAGATCATCTGTGACGGGCACACCAGGATGTTTATCTGAGCGTGTTACGTGAAGATCATCGGTGACGCGCACACCAGGAAGTGCAGTTGGGAAGTGTTTAAAGAGAAATTGATGTGTGTTGTGTGAAGATCATCGATGATACGCACATCAGGATGTTGATCTGAGCGTGTCATGTGAGGATCATCGGTGATACGCACACCAGGTAGTACACCTTTGAAAATTAAAAAGCTGTCACGCTAGAAATACTGGTGATACACACATCAGGAAATGAAATTGTAGAAAAGTTGTGTATCACGTGATAGTCAAAAGTGACATGCACATCAGGAGGAGCATTGCTGGTAGTTCTACAGTTGTCTAGTGGGCATTGTTGGTGATGCACACATGAGGAAGTGATATTAGGCAACTTTAAAGGAATTGTAATTCTCTTTGTAAAAAAAATATATATATTAATGCTGAAGGAAGTATTTCAAAGTAAATTATATATCTATATGAGTATTACTTATTTAGTTAAAGTACATGTAACCATTATAAATATATTTCAATGTATGATTTAAGGAAGTTTAATTTTCTTTAAAATTTAGAATAAATTATATAGTATTAATTTTTCTTTTTTTTTGCTTTAATGCATTTTAGAAATACAAAATAAGTCATGCAAAATGTAACTGCTCCACCGTTTTTTTTTACTAATCCTGGTGAGCCACTTGTTAAATGGAACAAGTGGAAAAAGATTTTTGCACATTATGTAAAGGTTTGTGGAACAAATGTAAGTGCTGAAAGAAAATATTTTTTGCTTTTACACTGTTTAGGTGGCGAAGGTCAGGAAGTCTTAGAAGATGTACCTGATTTGACCACAGAAGAACAAGGGAATTAAATGAGTATGAAATTTGGATTCTTCAATTAGACAAACATTATCTGTCTAGGCTCAACACCATTATGGAAAGGTATCATTTTGGTTTAAGAGAGCAAGGAAAAGAAGAATCTGTAGAAGATTACTTAACTGGGTTGAGGAAGTTAGCTGCTAGCTGTAGGTTTGGGGGAGCCATTGAAGAAAGAATATGAGATCAATTTGTATTGCAGTGCAGGGAAGGTACAATACAGGAAGAATTATGGCTTAAAGATTAACCACTCTTGGAAGAAGTAATATCCATAGCAAAAAGGGTTGAACACATGCTTAAATGTGTTAATGAACTAAAGTGTGAAAAAAGTAAGACCCCATCAGCTCTGGAAGAGGTAGAGGAAAATGTTTGCTTGGTAAAAACTGAAACAGTATTGTCTAAAGGAATAGAAAAAGAAGATGCTTTTAAGACTACTTTTGAGTGTTTTCGTTATGGGAGGTCAGGACATAAAGCTAATTCAAAAACTCGTCCTGTGTTGAGTTTTGTCTGTCATGGTTTTGGGAAGAAGGGACATTTCATTAAGTTTTGTAAATCCAAACAAAAGAAGTTTCAAAGTAAAGATATAAAAGAAGTAATTTGTCAGGTCAGTGAGAATAAATCTACAGATCATCCTATAGGAAGAGTAAAGATTGATGGGGTTGATCTTGAGATGAAATTTGACTCTTGCTCTCATCACACAATAATTTCTAAAGAAACTTTCTGGAAATGGAAAATTACTCTTAAAAGAATGGATGTAAAACCAGGAGGTTATGGAGGTCAACCCATTAGTATGTTGGGGTACTTTGATGCTTGTAATGAGATGAAAGAGAAGATGATAGTTGGCAAAATGTATGTGTCTAAACAAGGTAATGGGTATAGGTGATGGGTTACTTGGTTGGCCACATCAACGTTTGTTGGGGGTTACTTTAAATCCCAATGCTGATCCACAAGTACAAGTTCAAGGTGTGGAAAGTAAGTCAAACAATTTTGTGACAGAATTTCCTCTTTTGTTCAAAGATAATTTAGGTTGTTTGAAAGGTTATAAACATAGCATCAAATTAAAAAATGGAGCTGTACCTTCCGTGGCTAAAGTTAGGAGAATTTCACTTGCTATTCAGGAGAAGGTGAAACATGAATCAGAAAAACTACTCAAACAAGATATCATTACTCCTGTGGAAGCTTCAGAGTGGTTGGCGCCAGTTGTGGTCCTGAACAAACCCAATGGTGATATCAGACTTTGTGTAGACCTTAGATCACTTAACAAAGAGGTAGTTGTGGATAAGTTTCCTCTGCCTAATATGGATGAAATTATGTCTACTTTGGGTGGTGCAAAATTCTTTACAACTTTAGACCTTATGCAGGCTTATCATCAAATAGAACTGACGCAGAGTTCACAGGATCTTACAGTATTCATCACTTCAATGGGGGCTTTCAAATATAAGAGAATGCCGTTTGGCCTGGTATCGGCAGCATCAGTTTTTCAGAGGGTAATGTCTTCTATTTTGAAAGGTATAAAAGGAGTCAAATATTATCAAGATGATTTACTTATTTTTGGTTTGACTCAACAGGAGCATGATGTTAATGTGAGACAAGTTTTATAGAAACTTGAAAATGCTGGTCTCACTTTAAAATTTGAAAAATTGAAGTTTTCAGTAAAATAAGTAAATTATTTAGGTCATTGCATTACTGCCACAGGTATTATTCCCAAGAAGGAACTAGGTGATACTATTTGTAATTTGGCATCTCCAAAAACCAAAGACGAGGTTATTTCATTCCTTGGAATGATTGAATATTATGCTAAATTTGTAAACAACTTAGCGAGCAAATCATGTAACATGAGATTGTTACTTGGTAAGAATAAAGAGTTTATATGGTCAAGTAAATGCCAAAATGAATTTAATGAGTTGAAAAAGAATTTAAAACATGCCCCCAGTTTGCAATCTTTTATTCCAGCAGAGGAAACTTCAATTGTTACTGATGTAAGTTCTAAAGGGCTTGGCGCTATTTTAAAACAATCTAGGGATGGAAAAGAATATCTTATTGCATGTGCATCAAGGAGTCTACGTGGAGCTGAGATAAATTACTCAGTAATTGAAAAGGAGGCATTGGCTATTTACTGGGCACTTAATAAGTTTCGAAATTTTGTTTGGGGAACTTGTTTTAAGATATGTTCAGATCATAAACCGTTAAAAGAGGTATTTTTCAAAAAAAGGTTTAGATTTTTATTTCTTCTAGGATAAGACGTTGGGTAATTAGTCTTCAGGAATTCAACTTTGTGGTAGAATATCTTCCTGGTGTTGATAATACCACTGCTGATTGTCGTGTCTAGTTTCTGATGTAGAAGAAGAAGATTTATTGGATGAGGTTTTGGATGATGAGGTGAGTGTATGTGAAATAACCTCTGGTGGAGTGGAAAAAATAACTTAAAAAAGATAATAAACTTATGAAAGTAATGAACATGATGCAATCTCAAGTTTTATTTGACAATTCTTTGTCGAAGATTTGGTGCATCATTCATGATGAATTGTCTGTTGATAATGGTATTTTGTCAAGAGGTACTAAATGAATTCCTCCCATATCTTTAATAAAAAGATTCATTGAAGAAGCACATGCAGGTCATTTAGGGATAGTAAAAACAAAGGAAAGATTGAGAGCCAGTTTCTGGTGGCCTGGTATGGATATTGAAATTGAGAGGGAAGTTAGAGAGTGTTTAAAATGTAAAGTAAGTGATAACATTCTTACTCCTCGAACTTTGCCCATGGTCTGCCAATAATCCATGAGAT
This sequence comes from Triturus cristatus, assembly GCF_964204655.1. NCBI lineage: Eukaryota > Metazoa > Chordata > Amphibia > Caudata > Salamandridae > Triturus > Triturus cristatus. The sequence continues at coordinate 1,277,060,014 of NC_140592.1, read as the reverse complement.
GACATTGATATTGATATTGTTGGTCTTCTTAGTGGAGAGCATCGTACACCTTATTTAATAGTCTTGATTGATCTGTATTCCAGATGGGTTGAGGTATCATGTGTTTCTGATGTGACTTCTGCGTGTGTTATATCTTTTCTTCAGGATGTATTTAAAAGAAAGGGTTTTCCGATAAGTATTTTGTCAGATAATGGTCCTCAATTTTGTTCTGGGGAAATGAATGATTTCCTATTGTCATGTGGCATTACACATAAAAAGTGCTCAATCTATCATCCAGAAACTAATGGTGCAATTGAGAGATTTAATAGGGTGATAAAGGAAAATATTCAGCTTTCAAGAGTTAATTCATTGAATTGGAAAGAAGAGTTGCAAAAATGTATTTTAGCTCATCGTTTTATGCCTCACACCACTACTCGCAAGTCTCCTTTTGAGTTATTCAAAGGAAGGACTCCTAATACAAGGTTGTGCCCAAGTTGGATGTCTTGGGATAAAGGTATAAAGGATAATAGTGTTGGTATTTGGAGAAAAAGAGAGGAAAGTTTACAACTAAAAAACAAATTGAATTTTGATGTAAGAAAAAGGGTAAAACCAGTTGTTGTGAAAGAAGGTGATTTAGTTTGTTTTAAAGCTCCTGTAGGTTCTATGACATGGTCTAAATTCACTGTTCCTTTACGTGTAACTAAGTGTTTAAAAAATGCTGTTAAACTATAAAATGCGAAAATTTGGAATTTAAATCTTGTTATTCTTAGAGCAATCCCTGACAAAACTGTACTTGGAAATATTTCATCTGATGCCTCGGAAAACTTTTCTGACTCAAATCCAAGACGAAGTTTTCGCAAGACAACTGTCCCATTTTATTTTAAAGAATATGTTAAGTAATCTCATTTTGTTTTCTGAAATTGTATCATTTATCTTTATGTATGTTTATGTTTATATTATTTACACATCTTAATATTAGAAGGGAGATGTGTGGTGTCTTCCTCCACTCATTTCTTATGCTGTAAGTTCTATAGAACATAGCACATAGAATGTAAGTATGTTCTCTTCTGTCAGTTATTGCCTGGTAGCTGATGGATGAGGTGTTATTAATAAACCCTCATGAATTAATCAAACTTGTGTCACATATTGATTAGAGAAACTTTTCACCATGCACTGCTTCAGGAGAGGCTGCGAGTTGGAAGAGGAAAAGATGAGCCATATGCTGCTGCAGGAGAGGCTGCAAGCTTGAGGAGAGATCGATGACCCATGCACTGCTTCAGGAGAGGCTGGGAGCTGGTGGAGAGATACTTTATCAATTACCATGCACTGTTTGTGGGGTGGGGGCATGGATGTCTTCAAGCCCCTGTCAGCGGCAGTCTTCTTCAGACAGGCTTTTCCTCTCTTACCTTTTCTGCGCATAGCCTGCCATTTTAATGTGATATTCTGAAGAGCACTCTTACAATTTAGTAATAAAGGATTTTTATGAGACGCATTTACTGAAGCAACATGACTCCACTTTGCACTCTCAGCTGGCAAAGCCACGGTCTGTGGAGGGGGGGGGGGGCAGCGCACTGTCAAGGGGATGTTCTGATTGAGAGGGTGCTGGTCCTGACCCCTCCTACTCCAGCACTTGTGATGGTGACGTAGTAATCCTACTCTGCTTATGTGCAACATTGTAGCCATCTGTGTTCTGCTCCTTTCCTGTCCCTGTAGGAGACTGGAGTGATAACTGAAGGGAAGAAAGGCCTCAGTAACGGGCACGAGTCGCTGCTGAGGTCCCACGGGGTTAGTCAATGCAGCACATAAGAATCAAGCCAGGTCTTCTGCAGCAACGATAGGGGGTAGTGATTGGATAGTTTTTAAGAAGTGCTTCCTTCAAAAACTAATTGGCAGCTGTACACTCTCTGATTTATTAAGCCTGATGAAAGTAGTTTCCACTGTTGTAGTGAAAGCAAGAGTTTCCTTGCCCTTGTTGTGGTGCTCCACATGTCCCGAGATCTTCAGAGACTGTTTCTTGTTGAACCTGCAAGGGTTGTAGTGAGAGGTAGGCTTCTCCCCTCTTCAATTCAGGACCAAAGTCAACATTCCCCACCCAACAAGACTGGCTGGGTATACAGGATTACCTCCCGTCCCTCCCTCACCTTCCTTCTTTACAAATGAGGCTCCGCCTCCCTCTAGACCTACTCCCAGCCCAGAAAAACTCCACCGGCCCCCACCTCCACCTGTTCTTTTTTGTCTCCCTAGGTGAGACTTACCGTTCGCTTTCTCTCTGTGGCGGTGCCGGGGAGTCTTTAGATTGGTTCTCTCTGTCGGCGGTGCCATCGGTAGTGTTCTCCCAGTGTGCTGTGTCTCCACGGTCTCCTCATGGTCGAGGGGTGGAGCACTTGCACAGGAAGCCGTGACGGAGTCGGCAGTCCTCCTGCAGCTGGGCTGTGTTTCCGGCTTGAGGCTGCAAGGCAGCCTTTATGGTGCACATCGATTGCGACCCAGTAGGCCAGGTTTTTGATCCGTTATTTATTTATTTTGGGCATATTGTAATTTTCTACTGATTGGGAGAATTTTTAGTGGTGATTTTTATCAGTTGCCGGCATGGTCGATTCTCAGCCATATAGTGGGGTTGCTGAGCAGTGACTTCTGCAGTATGTTGCAGTCATTGGTCGCAAGAGGTTGTTTAAAAGGAGCAACCTGGTGTCCTTTTCTTCTTCATCATTTTCTGATGGATCTCCAGTCGCCCTGAAGCGCCCTAGAAGCCAGGGCCCAGTGGGGGCTGAAGTGCCTCTCATGTCTAAAGAGGCGGTGCGGGCATGATTGAGGCTGCTTTGATCAGAGCTCTGCAGGCTCAGACGGTGCCTTCTGGTCCATCCCTTCCTCGTCCATTGGATCCCATGGGTGACTTATCCGCATCAGATGGTGAGGGTCCTTCTACCGCCTCTGGCGGAAAGTATGTCTCCAGGGAGGAAATGTGGGACATTCTGGCTCATGTACAGGACGATTTCGGTTTTCCTCTGTTCCAGCTAGGCGAGGACTGTGGGACTCCTTTTCCTCAGTTCACTAAGCCCTCCAGGTTGGACATGCCCTTTCATGGCCCAGTGAAGTAGATAATGCTGAGAGAATGGCGTGAGGTGGACAAGTTGATGGTACCTCGCTTTCATCAGAAACTTTACTTGTTGAAGGGGGACAACTCCTTACCTCATAATGTACAGTTGGTCTCTATCCTGGCCACGCCGATTGTCAAGATGGCTATTCTGCCTGAGGATTGCACCCTGACAGTGCGCATCCCAAACATCAGATTAGGGCAATTCCCTATGGAGAAATGTTACGGGCGCGGCGTAATTGTAGTGAGGACAACCAATTCAGGGAATGTATAAAGGATATGGAAAGGAGGTTCACCCAAAGGGGCTATGATAAAAGAGACCTAGAGGTGGCTACACAGAGGGCTCTCAAGATAAAACGCGCATCCACCTTAAACCCCAAAAAAACTAAAGACAAGTCTAATTTGATTAGGATGATAACGGATTTTAATCCTATAAGTTCAATTCTCTATAGGAGTATGCACAAGCACTGGCATATCCTGAAGGCGGATAGGACCCTACGGGAATTTCTGTCAGACAAACCACAAATCACATACAGAAGAGGGAGAACGTTGGGTACAATTTTGAGTCCAAGCTACCCGAGAGAGGCTGAGAAGGAACAATGGCTTACCCAAATGAGTAAGGGTTTTTTTAAATGTGGCCACTGTGGGATGTGTAAACATGCGAAAGATAAAACTAAACAATTTCAGTATAATGGTAAACAAGTATATGATATTGTGACTAATATTAATTGCAGTACTAAATTTGTTGTATATGTAATTAATTGTACGTGTAAGCAAATATATGTGGGAAGCACAATAAGGGCTCTTAAAGACAGGATTGCTGAACATTGGAGAGCTGTAAAGAACAATGATCAAAGATATCCAATTGCTGAACATATACAAAACTGTACTTCGCAAGGTTTACATAAATCATTTCAATTTTGTGGTATTGAGCATGTTAAGAGGGAAGCGCGTGGAGGGAATAGAGAACTCGCACTGCGGAGGCATGAGGCAAGATGGATCATGCGCTTGAGGGCCGTGGAGGATGGTCTTAATTATGACCGTGAGTTACAGTATTTCCTAGGCGAATGAGAGATTAATGGAGGGGTCAGTATGTGAAAAAGAAAAAATGATAAGCAGATTTAGTGTTGGTTTGTTGGAGTTGCGATGTTTCCTCGAGTTGGTAGTTATTTTCTAGCTGTATGTGTCATGCAGTTCCTAGTAAATTCTGCATGGGTACATATGTCCATGTTATACTGTATTAGTGACTAGTAAAACGGAATTAAAGAAGAAAGATGTATAAGCTTTATTTAACTAGTGAAGAATGGGAAGTTGTCACTTAACGTGTGATAGTCAGGAGTAATTTGGGTCGTTTCACTTGGTGTTTAGAAACACCACATTTAATTTACTTGTTGCTACAACAACAAAAACGATTTACTCCGGAAATGTATTAAAGTTGCCTTGATAAGACAGGCATTACTGTTTAGACCGTAGCATGGTATACGATTATGGTGAATTTAGGTACTTAAATTGTAGGTATGGCGGGGTTAAACTAAAAATAGTAATGGCCACGAATATTTACGTGGATCACTGTATATATTCGATTTAAATGATAGGCCTGATTTGACAGAGTTAGTAGCTCTTTGGTTTCATTTATATGATTGAAACCTATCCTAAATGGCGCCCGAAAAATGCGTGTTTGGTTTCACTCGATACCATTGAAACCTATCCAAAATGGCGCTCTTTAAACTACGGAGGAGTCACCTCGTTTATGTTGCTGGTGTGGATAAACAGGGGTAGGAAACGCGACGCGAGTAGACGCGAAGAGTGTTCCTTATCCGGGGACGTTGTCAGTGCAAATAGTAAGTAAGAGTAGACTTTTATAAAAGACCATTGGGGGGTGCCGTTTAGTATTGTTAGGATTCTAACCAAGAATCTGGTGATTATCATTATTCATAGGTCTCCGTACTTCAGAGACTTGGATGTACAAATTTGACGAATACTGCAAAAACAATTGCGCTAATGGTCACGAACAGTGTTCAATGAAAGCAGGTGAGACTATACTTCAGTCGTTTTGAGACATGTGGCCTGACTGACATAATATCTTGTAGTGCAGTGTCATTTAGAGCATAATTTGCTTTTTAGGTAATTGTGGATAACAGAAAAAGACCATTAGGAAGGAATTAAGGACAATATTGCTATCAAAGTGCATTAAGGTATGTTATATTATTAAGAATATTTTGTGTTTATCCTCGCCAGCCTTGCCTCTTGTGTTCCGCAGTGTGTTTGACTAGGTGTTTTTTGTACTTTTTGGAACTTAGGAGACAGTTACAAAAGATTAAGGTACCAGTTGGTTTTATTTAGAGGCATGAATATTTGGTGTGGTTCACTGTTGGGAGAATGGTGCCATCACGAAAGTGCTTAGTGTTCACTGTTACAATGGTGGATGATTTTCTGGAGTGGATATTCAATCGATGGGTCTAAGTTTTTAATATATTAATTATATGCAAATATGTGATTATAATAATAGTGTGAAGTCACACAGCATGTTTTTTCTTTTGCACATGGAAATAATGTGGGCTATTGGACATGAAACAAGTGAGTTTCTATACTCCAATGTATATTATTTATTGCTTCCAGCCCTGAGGAAGTCACATGGGTTAATCCCTATCGACGAAACGCGTTGGGAGTGGAAGAATGTTATGAATAAAAGAAGTTTGGAGATTCAAATGAAAATAAAAGAAGAAGAGAAGCCCACATCAATGTGTATTTAGTTTTGTGACAGTAACAGGAAACGTTGTTGGTTAATTTGCGAGTGCTTCGACACGAGAAAATACCTGGCCAACTGGATCCTGTTGAGTTGGTCTCTGGCGTCTCAGAGTCCATTGTCTCCTCTACCAATGAATGTCCAGATTCAGGAGGAGCTCTCCTGGTGGCTCTGCCAGCGTCATCTTCTGACCAGGATTTCCTTGGTTCCCCCGGCTCTGCTTGTGGTGACTTCGGATGCCAGCCAGTCCGGGTGGGGGGCATGGCTGGGGTCATAACTAGTTCAGGGGTGCTGGTCCCTGCTAGACTCCCAGAGGTCTTCGAACTGGAGAGAGTTGCAAATGATTTGGCTGGCCCTGAGTCACTTTCAGGACTCTCTGCCGGGCCATTGGGTGTTGGTTCAGATGAACAATCTGGTAGCGAAGTCCTATGTCAACAGGGAGGGTGGGACCAGGTCCAGGTCCTTGAACTTGATTGCCAGCAACATCTTTCTGTGGGCACAGGTCTGGGTACTGAGTCTGTCTGCTCTGTACATTCAGGGGGTGGAGAATGTGCTGGCTCCTTCCCAGTTTGTTCTACCAGTTGGTTGGTCGGTGGGACCTCCCTGTGGTGGATCTGTTTGTGGACACGGAAAATTCCAAGGTGGACCTGTTTTGTTCTCTGGGCCGGTGTCCCATGGCTCTGGGAGTCGACGGGTTGACCTCTCCTTGGCCTTCTGTATGGTATCCCCCCTTTTCGGCTTCTACGGGCCTTTCTAGTTCAGGTCTGAAGGGACTGTGCTCAGGTGGTGTTGATTGCACCCTGTTGGCCTAGGGCAAATTGGTTTCCTCTCCTGGCCCGGTTGTGGTGCTACCGGGAGTGGGTCCTTCCTGTGGTTCCGTCTCCTTTGATGTTTCTGGCCCATCCCATGCGCACCTTGAAGAAGTTACTCTTGGCAGCCTGCCGGCTGAGCAGCAGGGCTTAGCTGGTTTAGGGGTTCCTGACCATTTAGCTGCTACGTTTCAGGCTTCTCGTAGATTCTCTACTCTTCTATCCTATGCTGGACATTGGAGGGCCTTTTCGGCCTGATGTGCTGTTAAGGAGGTTGATCCCACGGTGGCTGACCTCTTTTTGGTGATGCAGTTCCTACAGGATGGGGCTCATCTGGGGTTGTCAATGACGTCTCTTTACGTGCAGTGGGCAGCCATTCAGGTTTTTCTGGGCTCTCGGTGTCATTTGAGGGATGACGGGGCCTGAGGCCTCGGTTTTTTCAGGGTCTGTTGAACTTGTTTCCTCAACCTATTAAGTCCTTTCCTTCTTGGAACTTGCATCTTGTCTTGGATGTGCTTTCGGGTCATCCTTTTGAGCCACTTGAGGGTCTTGAGTTGAAAATCTGACAAGACAACTTTTGGAATCCTAAGTTGTGAATGATGGAAGAATTATCTTTCAGTATTGGCTTGTTTTAATGGGACGAAGCCCCCAAAACAGTCATAGGAGAGTTATGGCAAACTCAGTCGCAGAAGGTTTGGCTCTTCCACTTTCATAGATGTCAAGGTGAATTCTTGGTTGAAAGTTCACTCCTGCTTATTTCCAAACAGGGACCACCGCTCACCGACACCTATCTGTCATCTCCCCCCAAGTACAGTTTGAGAGGCTTGAGAGCCAACAACTAATATATGGATCATCCGCTGTCAGAAAAAGAGGCAGTGGCACTTGTTGTGTCAACAGAGCAGGTCTTTCATGAGTAGCATCCTGTTTGACAGCTGTTAATGAGGAGGGGGCTGAGGATTCGGAGCCATTTGTTTATGGTAGGGCCCTCCAATCCGTGGCATGTCACACATCTTCAGGGTGTGGGAGGGTCTTCCAATCCATGGCATGTCACACCTCTTCAGGGTATGGGAGGGCCCTCCAATCCGTGGCATGTCACACCTCTTCAGGGTATTGGAGGGTCTTCCAATCAGTGGCATGTCACACCTCTTCAGGGTTTGCGAAGAGGGGTGACTGAAAGTTAGTGAAGCTTGTATCAGGCAACAGTGGTAGATGTGATTTTTAATGCGTTTTAATCCATGCAGTGACTTAGAAATATTTCTAGAATTATTTCTTGAGATGTTTGAAATAGGAATCCATGGGGCAGATTTACAAGAACTGGCGCATCTCTACATATTAGCAGAGATGTGTCAGTTCATTTGCGGTACATAAAAAAACCCTTGCGCCCCCATGGATTCCTCGCATTTACATTGCAGCGCACTGTGGTGCAAGGATAGACAGCTGCTTGACGCATCTTTTGGCATACAGGCAGCGCATTGCTGGAGTTGTGTTGCAAGCACAACGCAACTCCAGCAATGGTTAGGTATGCCTATTCCTAACATGCTGCGTCACTCCTTACGCCTACTTCAGATTTCACTGCGTCACTTTTACAAGACTTTCTCACGTGTGAACGCCCACCCTGCATACATTATACCTGACGCAGGTATAAAATAGCGCAGGGCTTTACAACGTGACGTATTTCCCTAGATGCATCACGTTGTAAACATGTCGCAACGTGGCGCATTGTTTACGATGCCGCTGCATCACAGAAGTGACGCAACAGCAGCGTAAAGTTGTCGCAAGGGGCTTGTAAATCTATCCCCATGTTTGTTAATGATTTTTATTTATCGTAAATACTATAGTGACATGCACCTGGTGCCATTAGTTGTTCACAAGCTAGACTTTTAAAAAGAGTGTGCTTTAAATCCCTGCAGACTTACACAATAGTTGCTTGTGAATTTACAGGGATCAGGGCCCACTCAGCCATGAGCTGCCCATGTGTTTTAATCTGAGCATTCTGCAGCCTGACCTTGCTGTTACAGCTACACCTAAACATGTAACAAGGAGATGGCCGTAATGCGATTAGGAATCTCAGCTCATGGTGATAATTTGCTCTGCATTCCAGTTTATAGTTTTTCAATCAACTTCTACTCTAGGCTGAGGTCTGTCCTTTGCAAATCATTCGATAGGTCAGAGCACAGCCCAGAGTCATTACCAATAACTGAGATGAATTCTGGAATTCCTCCATCACTTTATTGTTGGGAAACTTGAGTGCTGGGGTCATCATGTCTGTGAGGAGAGCAGAAGAGCTTTAGGCTCCATCAATGTCTCCCCTACGAGACCTTTAGGGTGGATTGAAGGATTCTAAAGGTGAAACTCTTGTTCCTACCACAGTTGGTTGTGGAATTGGAGTACCTCTCTACCTGCAATCTTCCCTCTGCTGCCTATTTCAAAGATGCAGAACACGTTCCTTGGTTTCCAGATCCTAGGAGGACGCTGATTGGTTACAGAGAGTGGTCCAAGGAAATAGAGTTCACTCAACTATTTGTTTGTCACATAACAACAAAGCAGGGTAAATCAGTAAGAAATCAAATGATTTTTGCATGGGTCACCTTCTGTCTGAAACTATTGTGACTTGGCCAGCAAAGATTCTCCTGGAGCATTTGGGGCCAACTCCTCAGAGGTAGGGGTGGGCGGAATTTGCGAAATTAACTTTCGCAAACTATCGCGAAAATGCTGAAAATCTCTGCAAACACGCCGGAAATATCGCAAAGACGCGGAAGTTTTTTTCCCGCCTGTTCGCGGTATTTTTTGCGTGTTCGCGGCTCGCCAACTTACCCATGCGGTTGCTCACGGGCGTGGCCATCTTGTTTTCACTTGTCCCGCCCTCTCGCAATGCTTACTTCCTGTTCCGGGTCGCGCAATGCATGTTCGCGCCCGTTCGCAGTAGATATTTCCTGTTCGCGACCGCTTTTACTTGATCGCGTTGCTTTTTGCTTGCTCGGGGAGAAAATATCGCGCGAACTTGCACACGTGGTCGCAATGGGCGCGGCCTTCTTATTTTTCACTCTATTGCATGTTTCTGGGGCCTGATTTTGAATCCTCCCGACATCTTTTCAATCCTTTGTTTAAAGCCACTTTTTTTTTATCTTTCTTATTTATTATTTCTCTAACGATTTTCCTGCCTCTATATTTTTGGTTTTTGTCTACTTTTTTTTGTTTTTTAGCTACTTTTTCTCTCTTTCTATTGCCTGCTATTTATTTCCTTTACTTCTTTAATTTTATTACCTTTTCTTTCCCGCCCCGTCCCAGAACCATGTCAAAGGGTAGGGCTGGTCGCCGCAGCCAGAGCCGCGACCGCCTTCCTTGCGGAAGGCGGCGCCCACAAGGGGTGTAGGCACAGGCCTTATTTGGGGAGGTGGAGTTGGCTGCACTCATTTTCTTTGTGCAGCGCCACCTCCCATCAACCCTGGCAGCAGGTGGCAGGCCTGGGTCCGGGTACGGCCTCCGGGAGCGTCGGCAGCGGTGGGGGAAGGTGCGCCGGGCAGTGTTGCACTTCTCTGGGGTCCGGCGCACCCAGGCGCAGCTGACGCACCGGTGGTCCGACATCCTGGACCGTGAGCAGGACCTGCTGGACCTGCTAGGAGTGGAGGTCCCGGGGCTTGGCGAGTAACTATTTAATTATGACTACTTTGTGTCTGTTGTTCTGCTCTGTGTTATATATTGCGAATATCTTTTTTTCTTCCAACCAGCTAGAATGTTGCTGCTTACATTCCAGGTTAATTACGTTTAAAAGTCTTCTGTGATTATGACACAGGTGCTCTTCTGCGCTACTACTAATCTTGTTTGCAATTTTGCGTTTGCGCTCGCTTAGCGTGATTCTGTAAGAGTTTATTTTAGAGAAATTAAGTTACGTAATGCTACAGTGACTCTAGTCCACTCCTTACTTTGTCCTGTCACTAAGAGATAGGGGCGGATTGATACTTAGGTTTAGGTACTTTGTATGAGTTTCTAATTTGTTAGTGGTATGCGTGATGCCCCCTCAGTCACGTGACGTGCTGCTAGTACGCCAGTCTTTATTAGAGCCTTTTCTAGTTTGTTCAATGAGTGGTGGTAATTGGCTTAGCACTAGCAGAACATCAGCATCAATCAATCAACCCAAAATTTGGTGTATACAAAAAATGTAGTCATGTGTCCTCCATTTGACCATATGCATTGTTGAGGAATAAATGAAGTGGAAATGCATACTTAATGTACAATTGGCATGCCTGGAATAAGTGGGCTAGGTCGGGTGGTACGTCGTACTTAGGCTTAGTTGTAACTTAGTATTCTGGAATCAGAATGGAAGACTGGATTACTGTTAATAAATAGTAACTTAAGTAGTCGATCTGCGAATCCCCCGATACTACTTGTTGACCAGATGAGATCGGTCAATTTAGTTATTGCAATTGTTGTTTACATAAGTGTTTTTTGACCGTTCTTTAAAAATATTGTATTTGTTTGACACCATCCATCAATGTTTGTCTCTTTCTTATATCTTTCCTGTCCATCAGCACCCAGGGGCAGACAGACAGAGAGTGGGCAGTCGGCGGGACAACAGTCCGAACACCACCACCAGGTGTGTCGCCACTAGTCACTGCCCGGCTGGAAAAAAAATGTTGATTTATTGGTAAGGTAAGTGTGCATTGTAATGTTTTCCAAAGTATCGGGCAAGGCCCGGTCTGTAATTGTAGATGGAAAACCAAAGGGGATATTGAGAAACAAAGTTGAAACAAATGCACAAGTTATGGTGTAGTGCAACAAGAACACTTTCCGAGGTGGCATGTATGCATCATCTCTACTCTAGTCTGTTTCCAGCATTGACCTTCAACAATAACAGGAGAGAGCAGGCCCACAGTGACAGGCCTGACGGCACGTTGCTTAGCAGTAGCACATCCTACGTTTAGACTTTAGAGTATTTTTTATTTTTTTTTAAAGAGTTGGACAAAGGCAAAGCACATTATCCATTCCAAACATAGCATTTTACAGTTTAAGTTAGTAAATCAATGCACCGCAGTCATCCCACCGCTACACTCTATTCCACTTCTACACAGACATTTGGGTCTGCTGTGGTTGTTGTTGACGTGTTTACCTTTAGGCTTTTAAGTTTTATGCCACTCATGAAACGTCCTCCTGACTTCATCATCATCTCCAATACTTTTACTGACTGACTGTGAAGATCGGCCTGCAGTAGAAGTAAAATTGTTATTACACAACAAGAGTAGAAATATTATTGACTTGAGTCAGTCTTTAGTGTGTACAGAAAGATAGATTACTAGTACACTTTGACTTCACTTTGTGCACAACTAACAAACAACGAAAACACAAACACCAATCGCTCAGAGTCAGGTGTCCAATGCATGCCATTAATTGTCATTACCTGTTCCTTCTCATCTTAAGTTAATGGGCCGTCTATTTCGCCATCATCATCATGGACGGTGCTGTTGTGTCAATCATACTCATTGCACAGATTGAGTGTGTCCCCTTCCTGTATTGAATTAAAAGCAATGTATCACCAAGCTGCAGGAGAAGTACACATTTCTTATTTGCAAGAAGGAGAAAATTGAATTCACCTTGAGTTAAGTTTAGTGTGTTCTGTAGAAAGATGATTAGTGCACAATTACATAACTTCATGCACAACAAAATCATTCAGTCTGCGACTCTGCGTCCAATGCATGGCATCAATCATTACCTGTTCCATCTTATTTTCAGTTAATGGGCAGTCTCTCTCGGCTCTGAAAGGAGGATAGCTATAGTAGTCATCTGATTCATGCTCCACTTCTTTTGGCATGACTAGGAAAGTTTGAATTTGTTCTTCTAGTATTTACCATCATCCAATCATCATTCATGAGGGCAATGGATTTGGGCGGGAGATTCAGTATGATGGAACGGAGGAGCTGGATTCAGAGGACTGTACTGTCGAATTGCAGACACCTGAAACTTGTATATTAAATAAGAAGACGGTGGTAATGGATTTGTTGTGATTCACAAGTTTGTAACCGGAACGACAGACACACAAATAAAGGGGGGAAAAAAGGGAGGAAGACAGTAAGTGCAAGCCTAATTGTCAGGGAAGTATAGCTCGTCCTCAAACTCTGGGGGGTCAGCCAGTAGTAGGTAATCATCATGTGACACACTACTTCCGTCACCTGAGCCGCTGTCCTCATCTTCCTCCATTGCTTCATGTATTGTGTATTCGGTGGTATGAAGTGCTGATTCATTTTGATCATTGTTAACCTCTCCACGTTTTTGGGCGAGAGACTGGTCCTTCTCAATGTTACAATGGAACCAGCAGCACTGAAAACACATTTGGAAGAGACACTTGCGACAGGGCAAGCCAGATAGCTTTTCGCCAGCCTGCTGAGCAGTGGCCATTCTGACCTTTTCCTATACCAATACTGCAATGGGTTTTGATCAATGTACACCTCTGTTGGGTCGTCCAGATAGGCCTGTACCATCCGCTCAATGTTCAGGGGTGCTGCTGGTAAGCTTTCATGCTCTTTTCTCTGTCTATCAGCACTGTGCTTATTAATGCCTAACTGTACATACCAATCGTCTAACGATTATACTGGGCCTAATGATCCAGTTATTGTTGCTGTTGTTAATAGTGATGCTGAGTGTTGTGATCCAAACGCACTGCCCTCAGCCGACAAAGTTGCACTTGATCCTGCATGCCCTGCTGCAGTGCTTCTTGTGGGTTGATCTTGCGGGCTTTTAATTTGTTTTCCAACTTACTGGCTGCTTCAGCTATACAAGTTTTGTAGCGGGCAACATCAATCTCGGAAAAAGCAAAGAATGTCTTCAGTCCAAATTTTGCACGTGGATCCAGAATTGTGGCACAAATGTAATGTTCTTGTGACAACATTTTATTTTGTATCCTTACATTTTCAGCTAAGCGCCGGGATAAGCTCTCCACCAAGTCATGGGCTTCCCTTTTGTCCTCTACACCTTTGTATGATTCAGACACATTATTCAGCTGATGCTCTAGCATTTGCAATAATGGGATTGCTTGGCCCATTGAACAGTCCTCCTTGCTGACTTCACTTGTGAAGACCTCAAAAGGACAAAGCATCTCAGTCAGGCATTTAATTAGGCTCCATCTCAAGGTTCATGCCTTTAACAGTAGCATCCCCGCTTCTGTTCCAGACATATTCATGGAGTGACCTGTACTGCTCATACAGACGATCAAGCATGTAATACGTTGAGTTCCAACGTGTTGCCACCTCCTGGATGAGTGCCTTGACTGGCATCTTATGTTCACGTTGGAAGATCCTCAGCTGCTTCCGAGCTTTAAAAGAATGGCTGAAATGAGTGCATATTCTTCGGCAGATGGCCAGTAAATGGCTGACTATGGGTTATTTTTTCAGAAAGTCTTGAACTATAATGTTTATGCAGTGCGCCAAACACGGAACCCTGAAATAGGAACCAAGATCCATGGCCTTAAGTACATTACTGCCATTGTTTGTGGCAACAAAACCAATACTTAGTCCTCTTGGCCGCAGCCATTTCAAAACCTTGCTGCGAAACTCGTCTAAAATGTTTTCAGCCGTATGAGATTTCTCCATGGCGAACATGGCTACAGTTGCATGTTTCCGAGGCCCTTTAAAAATCGCAGCTGTGTCAACAGCACCTCGTGCAGATAGTTGATCTTTAACCCCCACAAAAGAGATCCAGTGTGCAGTGATACACATGTAATCTGTGGCTTGGCAACTGGTCCACATGTCTGTTGTCAGGTGGATATTGTGAACAGCACTCTGCTGCAAAGCTTGTCCAACCAATTCCAGCACACCATGATGTAGTGCCGGAACAGCAATTCTTGCGAAATAGGACCGGCTGGGAACCTTCCATTTAGGGCAGATGGCTGACACAAATTCAAGGAAACCCACCCCTTCCACAAATGAAAAAGGAAAAAGGTCCAGTGCTAACATTTTAGCCAGCTTCGCATTGTACAACATTGGGTGGTTGCGTTGGAACTGCCCCTCCAACCTAAACATGCTCTCAATGGTAGGCTGGATTACTTTCATTTGTGGTGCTGTTTTCATTAACCCACTTAGGCTCAACGACACAGTATGTCTCATTGCGGTACTCGGTCGCCTTGGTGTCTCAGCCTGACTCTGAGTATGGCTCTTACTGCAGTGCCACTCAGATGTTACTGAGGAGGATGTGGGCGGAACCACTGCACTACTGGGGACAGGGCTAAAAATGCCTCCCTCTTCTTCACCTTCCACCGCAATAATATCTCTCTCTGATTCTTCCTGACCAACTTCAATGGGTTGAGTTTTTCTACTTTCTTTTAACTGAAGTAGGTGATTCTCCCACACGATAGTGTGGTGTATTCTGAGATGACTTGCTTGGCCTCCGGTACCATAGTTTGTACCAAGCTTATCCCTCCGAACACCTTGCCGACAAATTGAGCATATAGCAACGTTTTCCTCCTTGGTGCTAACAGAAAAGAAGTCCCAAACTGGGGAGGAGAACTTTCTGGCACTGCTGGATGTGCCACTTTCAATACCAGATGAACTGGAGGGTGTGCTGTGACCCTGTGCACCTAGACTGTGACTTTTACTACCACTACCTACTGAGATGGTTGAGCTGGATGTACGTCCCTGCCGGGCCTTGGAAAATATGGCAGCTGGAGGTAGTGGTGGTGTAACCTGTGTTGGTGATATCCGTGCTACATCCCGCTCAGTAGCAGCCTTTCTGGATAGGGTGAGAATGTTGGTCTCCAATCCCTTTGGGGCGGGAGTAATGTGCGTGATGACTGGCTCGTCTTCATTAACAACATCACCCCCCTCTTCTACATCTACCTCCATAACTCTAAGTTTTTCTGGGACCTTCCTTTTCAGAAGCATTGTCTTGTGGCATATATCACTCTCAGACTGAGCTGGTGGGTGCCAAGTGGCATCACGATCATCAGAAGCGGGGCTTGAAGAAGAAGATGATGGACTATGCCTCCTTTTCCTTGCTGGTGGTCTGGAAGACAATAGATCTTCTGAAACAGTGGTTTGACATTGCTCCACTTTGTCTGCAGGAAGCTCGATTTCCTGAAATGCCCCTACGTCAGGAGCAACAACTACTATGGTGCACTGATGCGGCTGCTGCTGCTCTTGTTGCGGCTGCTGCTGTTCTTGTTGCGGCTGCTGCTGTTCTTGATGCGGCTGCTGCTGTTCTTGTTGCGGCTGCTGCTGTTCTTGTTGCGGCTGCTGCTGTTCTTGTTGCGGCCGCTGCTGTTCTTGTTGCGGCCGCTGCTGTTCTTGTTACGGCCGCTGCTGTTCTTGTTGCGGCTGCTGCTGTTCTTGTTGCGGCTGCACACTTATCTGCTGAGTTTGCGCCTGTGTTGATTGTGTACTACTTCGCGATAATGACATTTCTTCAACATCGCTGCTCGTTAGTAGACTGGCTACCTCTGCGACACTAAAGCCCTTGGGCCTAGGTTGGTGGGGTTGGACCGCTGGTGCTGAGGTGCTGCTCCCAGCCTGGTTCCCGGACAACGCTGCTGCAGGCGTAACTTTTTTGGTGCCAAAAAAAACATTGTCCAGCACACCACCAGTCGTGGTTAATGGCACTTCCTTTTTCTGTTCCTTCTTCTCACCGGCAACTTTCATGGTACTGGACCTGGTACCTTTCTTTGGGGCCATCTTCTTCAGATGTCAGGCAGGATGCAGATGCACAACAAGTTCTGGTCACACGTGGACGTGATGCGCAGCAGGACTTCTGTCTGGCTGGCAGTACAACGGGTAGCCGGGTGATGCTGATGACACCTCCTCCTCTGTCTTTTGTTCACCTAAAAGCAAATAAGCCAGGAGAAGAACATCAGTGAAATGTTGCATTTGTTGTTGTGGTTCAGGTACTTAGTGCTGTACTAGTGCAAACAAAAGATAGTCTAGCCATTTATGACTTTTTTTTTAACAAGGGCAATGTTATACTACTGTGTACAGTCACACACTACACTCTCAGGAAGGATAGGAAAGTTAATAAGAACCACCAAAATAAAAATGTAATGGAAGGTGGGGTGGACCCTATTTGCCATTAAATTATTTGAGCATCTCAGCATCCATGGAGCTGCTGCTGGCAAAGGGGGTGGATGGATGGAAGCAGTTAGCAATAGGAAAACCATGAAGGCCTATATGGCAAAAGCAGGACACTAATAACTCCCAACACAAAAAAAGGCCACCAGCCACATGGACACTCACAAATAACAAACAAGCAGGGGGCCTGGGAAACACCAGGAGCTGACAAAAGGCCTATAAAAGCCAGGTAAAGAATGCATGCTAAAGCACACTGCTCTGCCTTTTTAATGCAACAAAATTCAAATACGAACATTCACAGGCCCCAGAAAGGTCTGCAGGGTGCATGCATTGCACACCAACACACACCAGACACACACAACAAAAGCATGTCTTTAAGACAACCAACATCAGAAAGCCCACCCCAAAAAAACACACTTCCCCATCTCAATCCAATACCATCCATGCCCTAAATGATGTCTAAATTCAACAGACCACACAGAAAACACTTGATTAATAAAGCTGTGGCTACCTGCTCTGATCCTAGTGGATGAAAGCAGGCATGTTGGCAGACAAGGCCAGGCAAGCTTGCAGGCCTAGGCTTCAAAATGGCCACCAGCCACATGGCCAGGCCCAACAACATCAGAAAGCCCACCCCAAAAAAACACACTTCCCCAACTCAATCCAATGCCATCCATGCCCTAAATGATGTCTAAATTCAACAGACCACACAGAAACCACTTGATTAATAAAGCTGTGGCTACCTGCTCTGATCCTAGTGGATGAAAGCAGGCATGTTGGCAGACAAGGCCAGGCAAGCTTGCAGGCCTAGGATTCAAATGGCCACCAGCCACATGGCCAGGCCCAACAACATCAGAAAGCCCACCCCAAAAAAACACATTTCCCAACTAATTCCAATGCCATCCAGGCCCTAAATGATGCTTGAAAATGAAATACATTCAAAAAACACCAAAGGAACAGTTGCTTCATCATGCACACACCCATGAGGTCATGACTAGCTCGGGCCTACTACTGACTACTACTACCCACAACATTTTAAACAAAAAGGAATGATGATAGTTACCAACAATAAATTGTAGTTACAACAACTGCAATGCCCACAATCAAACAGACACAACAACCACTTACTTGTAAAATATCCAAATAAAAAATCCTCAAATCCAATTGCAATGATGCAGCAGACAAAAAGAGTGATCTTTCCAGCTCAAAATCCAAAGGCAGAATGAGCAGGAGATGGACAATGCACTGGGAGGAGCCTGCTGGACAGGAACAGGAAGTTGGAGATTCTGTGGCACTTCCTCCCTCTCCCCACCTTTTTAAAAAAGGACTCCTTGCACAAAAAAGGACAGCCAAATGTCAATCTGAGGAGTTGTTTTCATCCAAAATCATCATTTGCAGAAGGTTTCATGCTGCTAGAGCTGATATTCTTCTCCAAATTGAAAATTTTACATGTTTGAGTTCTCGAGCGTCACATTACTTCAGCCGGATGTCGATGGCGTGTCCAAAATGACTTGATCGCGTTTTCTCGCTCCCTGTCGCGTTGGATATGACGTGTTCGGGGTCTCTTTCTCCTTTTCGCGTTCGATTAGACGTGCCCGCGTCCTCACGCTCTCGCTCGCGGTGGAGAATGACGTGTTTGAGATCTCAATCTTCTCATACTCTCGCGGTGCATGATCGCGAGAATAAAGACGTGATCGCGTGACAAATGACGTGATCGCGCGACAAATGACATTAATGCGGGCGCGAACTGTCGCGAGACAGCGCAAAATGGCTACCAACAATCCAACATCTCTTGGAGAATGTGACCGGGTCGGGAAAACTTGTCGGCGAACGCGGGGATTCAGGTAAGGCGATCGCGGGCACGCGAGAATGTATTTTTTTACAACGTGAGCAAGAAAAAAATTACCGCTAAGATGCGGATTGCGGAAATTTTGACATTTTCGCGCTTTCCGCGGAACGCGAAAATGCCAAATTATCGCAATTTCCGCGAGCAGAACGGAATTTTGGCCCAGGCCTACTCAGAGGAAGAGCTGTTTCACCCTCTTCAGAGGCTTAACAATGACTGCTGTTTGTCAGTCTCCAAGTTGGGCCTTCACCCCAGCTTCAAAAACCGCTCACTTTGAGACCAGGTGGAATCCTAAATTTCCCCCTGTTCATCTGTCCTACTCGGGTGAGTGTGAATTGTACATACATTTTCTTAACTGAGTCAGGTGTCTGGGAAGAGGGTTCTCATGAGAGCTTTGCACTGTGACTCCTCTGCTGTGTGACAGTCATTATGTGCTATAACATGCACCCTTCTTTGTCTCCTCCAGCCCACTGATAAAATCCAGGAATGTCGTCCTGTGTTGGCTGTACTGCAGATTGAATAAAAGCATTGGAGCTCCAGTGGGTCAAGTGGTCAGACGGTAGTTTGGAGGCTAAGCTTGAACTTGTAGCCAAGGTGAGTCCTGCCTCCTGGGAGACCCCCTCTTTTCCTGATCTATCTGTTCAGACAGAGCAGAATCACTAAATTGGGCTGCACCAGATGATCGTTGGGTACCATCCAAGTATCTTTTCTCTTACACAAGGCTAGGTTTGTGGAAAGACACTCTTTCTTTTTCTATTTACATCTTCAATCTCATGAATTCAGAAGCAACAGCAGCCGTGAACGCATATATTCAGCAAAAGAGATTACTGCCGCTTCCTTGACACTTGCTTTTCAAAGACATCAAAAATCAGCAGCGTTGCTAAGGCAAGATGGCTAACCTTTAACCTATGTCTAGAACATTCCACTGTGGAGCAATGTGGGCACCTTACACCTACATCAAGATCATCTGGCAGTAGAGCATTGTTCGTACCTTTCACCTATATCTAGAACTACCCGCTGTGGGGCAATGTGGGCAACTTTCCCCTTCATTCAGAACACCCAGCTGGGGCAATGTGGGCACCTTTCACTTACACCCAGAGCACCCCAGTGTGAAGCAATGTGGGCACCTTTTACCTACAGGTCCATATCCCTGTGGGAATATGGATCACCTTAACAATGTGGAGGTTTCTCCTTTCATCTGCATGAGCCATCTGAGAGGTCTGTGGTCAGTTTGGACAAGGAAGTTAGCACCAAACAGGTGTGGTCTCAGCTTCTTCAGGGACCAAACCACCGCAAAGGCTTCCCTCTCTATGGCACTCCAACCCTGATCTCTGGGGAGAAGCCTCCTGTTTATGAAAGCATCGGGTTAATCATTGCCATCATCATTGGTCTGGGATAGGACCATTCCTATCCCATGTTCAGAAGCATCTGTCTGAACTATGAACTGGTTGGAGTAATCTGAAGCTTTTAGAATGGGTGCTGAGCACATTGCTTCTTTCAGGGTGTCAAAAGCCTTTTGCCAGCTCACTGTCCAGTTTACCTTTTTGAGCTCCTTTTTAGAGGTCAATTCTGTGAGGGGGCCACAATGGACCCTTATCCCTGCACAAACCGCCTGTAATACACAGTCAAGCCAAGGAATGCCCTGACTTGGGTCTCGGTGGTTGGAGCTTCCCAATCAAGAAATGTCTGGATTTTGGGCTGAAGTGGTTGAAATTGACCTCCACCCACAAGGTGGTCCAGGTATACAACCTTGCCCTATGTGGCACTTGCTTGCCTTGATAGTGAGGCCTGCGCTCTGCAGAGCCTCCAAGACCTTTAGGTGGATCAGGTGATCCTGCCAGCTGGAGCTAGAGACAGCGATATCATCAAGATAGGCAGCACTATAGGCTTAAAATCCAGCAAGGACGTTATTCACCAACCTCTGAAAGGTGGCAGGGGCATTCTTCAAATCAAAGGGCATCACAGTAAACTGGAAGTGCCCCTCTTGAGTGGAAAATGCTGTTTTTCTTTTGCTCCACAGGTCAGACATATCTGCCAGTGCCCTGATATGAGATCAAAGGTACTCAGATATGTGGCTGCCCCTAAACTGTCAATGAGCTCATCAGCACTTGGAATTGGATGGAAATCTGTCTTGGTAACTGCATTGAGGCCCAAGTAGTCCACACAAAACCTAATTTATGTATTTCCACCCTGGGAATGAGGCTTGGGGACTAACACAACTGGGCTGGTTCAGGGGATCTCCGAGGGTTCAGTGACACTCGACTCCAGCATCTTACTTACCTCCACTTTGATGCTTTCCTTAACATGGTCAGACTGCCTGTATATTTTGTTTTTGACAGATAGGCTGTCACCAGTGTCCACATCGTGTGTATACCAGTTAGTCTGACCAAAGGTCAAGGAAAAGCGCTCAGCAAACTGAGTCAGGACTTGCCTGCAGTCAGTCTGCTGTTGAGCAGTGTGGGTGTTTAAAAAGACCACTCCATAATCTGACGCATCTTTAGGGTTGTGAGAGAGGAGGTCAGGGAGTGACTCGCTCTCTGTCTCCTGTTCCTCATCATTAACCATAAGTATGGTCACATCAGCCCTGTCATTACAGGGTTTAAGGTGATTTAGATGTATCATCCTCTTAGGGTTTCAACATGTGCCAAGGTCCACCAAGTAGGAGAGCTCCTCTTTTCTCTCAAGGATAGGGTAGGGTCCAATCCATTTGTCCTGGAGGGCCCTGGGTGGCACAGGCTCCAAAATCCACACCTTCTGCCTTGGTTGGAACTCTACCATGGCAGCCTTTTAATCATCAAGGTTTTTTTTGTTTTGTCATGTATTTAGCCATCCTAGAATAAAGGCCAAGTACATAAAACACAATTCCTTGTGTTGGTTCCCTCCAGGGAGTCCAAACAAAAGTTTAATGGGAGAAACCCCTGCTCCCTTTTGTGGCACCTCTCTGTAAGCACAAAAGCAGGCAAGGTAGTAAACCATCTCATTTCTTTCTGTGTTTTTCAGGGAGTCCACCAATCATGCCTTTAAGGGTCATGTTAAATCTTTCAACAAGCCCATTTGTCTGCGGATGGTATGGTGTAGTGAACCTATAGGTCACCCCACACTGAGCCCACATATGTTTCAAGTATGCAGAACATGAAGTTTGTACCTCTGTTTTATACTACCTCCTTAGGAAAGCCAACCCTAGCAAAAAATACCTAAGAGGGCCTTGGCCACTGCAGGAGCAGTGGTGGTCCTTAGGGGAATTGCCTCAGGGTATCTGGTGGCATGATCCTCTACTGCCAAAAATAATTTCTTCCTGTCACTGTTGGAGGGTCAAGGGGACCATCCATGTCGATTCCTACCCTTTCAAAGGGTATCCTAACCACTGGAACAAAAATTAAGGGAGCCTTTAGGTGGCTGCTTGCCTTGCCATTGGCAGGACTGGTGGCACAGGAGTTGCAAAACTCCTTCACTTTCTGGGACATTCCTGGCCAGTAGAAGTGGTTGACTAACTGACTCCATGCTTTTGTCTAGCCAAGATGCCCACCTAGGGGAATGTCATTGGCCAATGCTAGGAGAATCTCTCTACACTTCTGAGGCCCTACCACTCTTCTAGTGGCACCAGGATTGGGGTCTCTGGCCTCTGAGTATAGGAGTCCCTCCTCCCAATAGGTCCTTTGGAAACCACTGACACTTCTCTTTTCCTGATCAGCAGCTTGCTGCCTCAGGCTTTCAAGAGTGGGACAGGTTCTCTGCCCTGGGCACATTTTTTCTCTAGAGGATCCTCCTGGACGCAAAAGCTCCCCCGTGTTAGGCCCGAACTCCTGGGACTCAGTTCCCTCTGGGGCTGACACGTCTTCTCTCTGAGGAGAGGGGGCTTGATCTGGTGTCTGTATAGAAGTTGGTTTCCCAGGCTTCTGCCCTTTCTCTTGGAAGGTTGGTTCATAATTTCAGGCTCCAACACTTCTTTATCACTACGTTTTCTATATTGTGCTCTGCTTTGTACACATGCCCAGGTATACCCAGCATGGCTGCATGGGTTTTTCTTTCTACCTCAGCCTATTCTGTGTACTCCAAATCATTTAGAAGCAGACATTTTTTAACCTGACTGTCAGTGTTGAGGACTGTAAAGGTCTGTCCCAGCAGATATTTGGCTCTTGTATATATCACGCCAGGTTATTAGGAAGGACAGCCAGGGTAATTACATCCACCCCTCCCTCTGAGACTAGAGTTGCCACAGTGAACACCTTGACATGATCAAATCTCACCTGTGATCCCATCTGGAGACTCCCACGTGCATTTACTGCAGGTGTAGTTGAGCCATTCTTTTTATTTTAACAGTTAGGGTCTCCAGTTCGGTGTCCAGTTGTCTTGCAATCAAAACACCAAGCCTTCTTGAGATTCATGTTTTTACCTAGGTACCCACCCTTAGACTGTAATGAGTTTCTGGGCCCAACCCTCCTGATCAGGTTTTTGGGGACCTGAGGAAGAATAATTTTTGTTTATATCTTTTTGGTCACCATCTTTCCCTTGGGGGTTCTTTTTGGCATCTGTTTGTGGTCTCCTCCACCAGTAGTAGTTTTGGTCACCATTGTTTTTTGACCCAATGGTCTACCTTCTTCCCCAACTTTAGAAGAGAAAGTGGACCAAAGTCTACCAGATACTGATGTAATTTCCCATTGCAACAATTACTCAAATGGTGTTCCTTCATAATTAAATTGTAAAGCGCTTCAAAGTCATTCACAATGTTACCCTTTAACCAACCACCTAGTGTTGTCACTGAAAAGTCAACAAATTCTACCCAGGACTGACTCTGGGTTTTTCAAGATTCCCTGAATCTTACCCTATCATTCCTATGCTCTTCAGTGGTGAGTCCAAAGCCCTGAATCGGAGTACCCTTCATGAGGTCATAAGACTCAGCATCTTTTTCAGGCAATGTCAGGAGTATATCCCTGCATTTCCCTGAGAATAGTCCCTACAAGAGAGGAACCCAATCTTTTTCTGACTACTTTTCTACCTATAAAGGCTCTCTCAAATGCAGTGAACCATTTCATAATGTCATCACCATCCGAATATTTAGGAAGAATCCCTTTGAGGAGTTTAGAGTCATAAAAACCTTCCCTCTCCCAATTTTCTTTATATATTGCACAAGATATAAGTTCTAGGCCTATCCCTCTTCTTGGTCATTCTATTTCCAGGAACTGAGCTCCTAAGTTCAGTCTTCTGGCCAGTCTTTCTAAACTGAGGTCCTTCTTTGAGGGAGCCTCATCATCTTCTGAGGGGAGGGACTCAGCCACCTCCTCAGTTGGATCTGTGGTAGCATTCGCATGGAATGCAGCCACTATTTCTGGGTTTTCTCTCTCAAATACAGTCAAAAGCCTTTTAAGCTTTTCTATGGTTCCATTAGAGCCAGTTTTGACACCATATGCTTTACAGAGAGCCCTTAAGTGAGCATCGGACATGTCCTCATAAGGGGTCAGGTCGAGCTCTGTAACATTTCATATCGGTACTCTAATATAGGTCCAGGGAACATTGTACACTTTCCCTATATCATCTCCCCGTTATTTCATATGAACGAGCCTTATAAGGAAATAACTCCAAATAAGGACAGAATGCCTTATAGGGACATCACGCCTTATAAGGACTGCAGCCTTTTATGGACTAAACCTTTCACCTAGTTCCATGCCGAGGGTGGGTTTTTCCCAATCGATATTGCTAAGACGTCATCCTTAGCACATATGAATAATTGATTAGTACACTCTCCAGGAGGTATACTTCACCTCTCCCATCGACGCACAAGGTTTAATCCCCAACGTTATCCTCATACTAAACAATGGGTAACACAAGTACATAGACTGTATAAATACAGCACCTCTTCCTATCAGAACACAGGAGGGAACTGAGACTTCAAGGCCGACACACTGACCAGAGACGCTGCAGCTCTGGCATGCCACCACTCCAGCTGACAGTGGTCTGATGATCCCTTGAGGGGTGTCCAGCTTAAATCCAGGACAAAGTCCCATACTCTCACTATTCAGGTATAGGGTTCTGACAAAAACCTAGTGGGATTCTTGACTCACAGGCTCATAAGCTCTTAGGCTCTTAGACTTAGGCTCTTTCGCACCTACTCACGTGCTAGGTACACTCAGGTACATCTAGTCAGGCATCTTAAGAGTACGCACTTTATTTTATAAATGCATTTCATATTCATGTATGTGTTCATGACTATTGAAAAATGGTAGAACAATACTATTCCTTTTTATTCACTGTACTGCTGGTTCTATATCTCTGCTACTGTGTTACAGTTGTAACAGCGCACTTATTTTACATGAGAAGAACAACGGTACAATAAATTCTTATTGTAAAAATGCTCAACTGTTTCTTCTCTGTATCTCTCTGAGAGCAAAACAAGCATGCACGAGTGACTGGGTGAAAAGTAGTATATTGTTTCCACGAGTCTGAGGTTATTGTGTTCTAAGGTTGCCAAAAACGAATCTCTCTGATAACAGAAGATTCTAGTGGCACTGCGAGCTAGCTAATGGAAACCATAGGCTAACATATGCGTCGGGGTGCACGGAGTCAGTCTGCCACCAGACCCACAGTATATGTTATCCGTAAACAGCGTAGGTCCTGCATGACAGGGTACTATTAGGACTACAATATAGGGCGCCCAACATGGTATATTGATGGGTGCACTTACTCATCTGAGTAGCTCAGTCGTGCTTAATCTCAGAGACCCTACTTACAAAACACCAGAGACGTCTGGAGTAGGTGGGAAGAACAACTCCGCCACAGCTGAGTAGGCGAGATATCCTATGTATTGGCTGTTGGTTAATCAAGCTTGAAAGGAAAACTTCCCAAAATTGTGCATAAAACCTTTTTCCCCCTTTCCTTGGAAAATAATTCAGTGTCTTAAACATGATGGCGGACGAGGAAGGAGATTTAAACCAAGTACCTAATCAGACTGGTGAGGTCGATGCGTATGCAATAGAAATTGCACCCAAAGTAAGACAGACTTTAACAGTTAAACTACTCAAACATGGGTTACAGCCCAGAGGAGGTGTAGTAATATTCGTGACAGAGGCGCGCGAAGATTTAAAAACAGAAGTATTCTACTCATGGGTTATATTCCCCGCAGCCGATGCTGTAACAAAACCCTTTCATTATTACATACATGATGACATTCCAGCGGTCTACACTCCTTTTGAGGAGACTGAGATTCCGCTTACTTTCCAGGAACATATTTTCTGGTTTAATGGCGCCCTACCCCAAATAAAAACAAGAGCAAGGCTAGGTCCTATAGGGATTCTAGGAGCAACATGGCCGATATTAGCGACCTATGCACCACATCCAGACGGATGTATGACGTTACAACGCACACTTTTACAACGCATGCCCTTACAACGCATTTTTTACAACGCATAATCCATTACAACGCATGACATTACAACGCATGACACTACAACGCATTTTTAAAAACTACCTTTACAACGCATTTCCATTACAACGCATACTACCTTTACAACGCATACCATTACAACGCATAATATTAAATTGCATTTAAGGTAAGTATTAGATAGTATAGGGGTAAAAGTTACTTTTCTAACTCCAGGGGGTGCAACAGTAGGGTAAGTGTTGGATAGTATAGGGGTAAAAATTACTATTCTAACTCCAGGGGGTGCAACAGTGGGGTAAGTGTTGGATAGTATAGGGGTAAAAATTACTATTCTAACTCCAGGGGGTGCAACAGTAGGGTAAGTGTTGGATAGTATAGGGGTAAAAATTACTATTCTAACTCCAGGGGGTGCAACAGTAGGGTAAGTGTTGGATAGTATAGGGGTAAAAATTACTATTCTAACTCCAGGGGGTGCAACAGTAGGGTAAGTGTTGGATAGTATAGGGGTAAAAATTACTATTCTAACTCCAGGGGGTGCAACAGTAGGGTAAGTGTTGGATAGTATAGGGGTAAAAATTACTATTCTAACTCCAGGGGGTGCAACAGTAGGGTAAGTGTTGGATAGAATAGGGGTAAAAATTACTATTCTAACTCCAGGGGGTGCAACAGTAGGGTAAGTGTTGGATAGTATAGGGGTAAAAATTACTATTCTAACTCCAGGGGGTGCAACAGTAGGGTAAGTGTTGGATAGTATAGGGGTAAAAATTACTATTCTAACTCCAGGGGGTGCAACAGTAGGGTAAGTGTTGGATAGTATAGGGGTAAAAATTACTATTCTAACTCCAGGGGGTGCATCAGTAGGGTAAGTGTTGGATAGTATAGGGGTAAAAATTACTATTCTAACTCCAGGGGGTGCAACAGTAGGGTAAGTGTTGGATAGTGTAGTGTAATATTATGCGTTGTAATGGTATGCGTTGTAATGGTAGGATGCGTTGTAATGGAATGCGTTGTAAAGGTAGTTTTTAAAAATGCGTTGTAGTGTCATGCGTTGTAATGTCATGCGTTGTAATGTATTATGCGTTGTAAAAAATGCGTTGTAAAGGTAGTGCGTTGTAAAAGTTGCGTTGTAAAGGTTGTTCCCCCATCCAGACATTGACACAATGGCACATGATGAACACAAAGAGTTGATAAAACTCTACAGAAACATGACACATTTTGTTTTTTTAGGACACTTGCGGTCCAACCAACAGTAATTATACCTACTGCCGCTCCAACACAGAGCTCAGGTACTAAAATTACTCCACAAACATTACATGCGGTAATGGGCAAAGTGCCCACAAAACGTGAACAAATTCCTTTCTGGGTAGCCCCTGAAAATAACCCAGTTAGAAGCAGTATTCCCAAATACCACACCATTTGAAAAACACAGAATGTTAACAATCTGTTTGCCCATGGGGATTACACCACAGTTAGAGGATTACACCTGTGGGGATACAGTCTTTGCTGCCATACATACCAGAACAGATGGTATTCGTTCATTAGCAGTAGTACCAGATGTATTAAGGCAAATACAAAATAACTATGGAGCAGAACCTGCCCTGAACTTAGGGATGAAGTTGTTAAACAACTACGATCAGGTATCAGCCATAATACTAGCTAACATGAAAGGGGAAGCAGCATCAGTGGCAATCTGCCAACGCCTGAGGGAGGTCTCTCCATTAGAACAGGAGAATGAACTACCCAAGATAATTGACCCTGCATATGCAGATTTAGGCAGGGATAGTTTGGGGGAAAAGCTTTGAAACCTCAACTTCAGGACAGTCCTGAAAAGGACACTTTTCAACAGACACCTACTTCTTCTAAAAAGAAGTGGGATAAAAAAGAAAATTCTAAAGACAAGAGATCTCAGGACCGAGGTAGGTCTCCTCAACAGGAGCACTCTGAAAAGAGGTACAACCCTAGGAATAGAGACAATATTAGGAAACCTGACAGTTATCAGGATACTGATACACGTTCCTCTCGTTCCTTTCAGGGCTCGAAGAAAGGCTCCGAAAGAGAAGGACGGTCAGAACACAGAGAGGTGCGCACACAGTCCAGAGACAAGCAGCGCGCTCAAGACTTTACTTCTAAAAAAGAAGATAAGCAAAATCCAAAACCTCAATTTAAGAAAAAGAAAGTTGCTGGTCTGAAAATCAGACATGCCCAGAATTCTGAGGACACAACTTCTGAACGGGGAATGGGCTCTGACAATGCTAGACAGTGCGGCAGAAGTAACAATAGCTCACCTGAACCTGACGGAATTTCTGGTGACAGCGGAGTTGAATGATTACATCACGGTGGAAACACCAGACACCAGGGTAAGCGTCCCACATAAGTTATATGAAGTAACACTCCGGCTGAAGGGGGACAAACCCAGGAAAGTAAAAGCTCTTTTTTGGAAGAACTTATCATCTGGTTATGACATCCTGTTAGCAGAACAAGATTGGCCGCCAGCATTTGTAATGGAGTGCCCCAGGGGAGAAAGTACGATTTTTCCTGCATTTTCCAACTGCGTTCCCGCTCACCTAAAACAGGCATATGCACATGAGTGGGCAGTAGCCCAAGCTCCAGCATTGTACAAAAATCACGCAGGGTGCGATGAGAACTCAACCTACCACGTGATCCAGTTAAAAGTTTCACCTACTGCTCAGAGGCAATATCCAATAAAGCAAGAAGCTAAAAAACAGGACAGGGAGATCTTAGATCAACTTGAATACCAAAGGGTCATTGAAAAATGTACCTCTCCAATGAACAATCCTTTGTTTACTGACGCTAAACCCGACAAAACATATCGTCTAGTATTAGATTATAGACATTTAAACTCATGCACAAAGACATTTGCTGTCCAAAATGCAGAGTGCCGCCTTAATGAATAACATTGTGCGCAAAAAATACAGAACCACACTTGATATCTCAAATGGATTTTTCTGCCAAAATATAGCGCCTGAAAGCAGGTATCTAACATCCTTCAGTGCGTTAGGGTGTCAGCCACAATTCTGTCATCTAGCACAAGGGTATAAAAGCAGCCCAGGTGTATTTTCAGCAAGATTTTTCAAAATTTTGATGAAGAAGCGTTGTCCTATGTGGATGATATTTATCTGACTGACAACAACTTGGAGAGACACTTGACCAGGGTAAGCACCATTATTATAGGATTTGCCACAGTGGGCTACAAGTTCAACTTTAAAAAGTCGAAAATCGCCCACCTCAATGTCCTATTTTTGGGATATGAGTCATCAAGTGAAGGCAAAAGTCTGGCAGCTAACTTTTTAGAAAAGTGTGCGATGCTCCAGCCTCCAAAATCATTGAAAAAGTTACAATCAATACTAGGATTCCTAAATTTCGGCACGACATATATAATTTAGATTACGCACAGAGGGTAAAACTTTTCTATGAATTAATTGAACCTGACTTTTCAGCCAGAAATCGGACACAAGAACATACTCATATTCTTTGTTTACTCCAGGAAGACATGATTGCTTTCAAACACTTACAGACAAGCGTAAACGTACGCCACTTAGTGATCCGAATAATAGCGGGTCATCGCTGAACATCCAAATCTCCGAAGCTGGTATCTACATCGTGTATTAAAAGGAGCACACTGGGAAGAGAGTCTAGTGATTCTCCAATAGGTATGCAGAAGTGAAAGTAGATCATTGTAATGGTGTTTTTGTGGGATTGTGGGCGACCAGTTAGACTTATCAGAGGGTAGTGCTAAGCATTTGTTGTTACACACAGAGGCAATAAATGAGACACACACTCACGAATAAATCCAAAACCAATTTGTAAAAATAAAGACTCTTTTTATGTATTTTAGAAACTATAAAAACAGTTCTAGGCTAAGTACTTTTTGAGTTACGATTTTTAAAGAGTTTGGAAAATGTATCACATTTGTGTAAAATTACGCACCATAAGAATCAATGAGACGAAATAGAAAATTGCATATATAATCAGGCAACCTTTCACAAAGTTTACCTTGTGGTTGTAGGTCGATGTCGGACCAGGTCCAAAGTTCCAGCAGGAGAAGTTCAGGAGCTTCCCAGATAGGGATGAAGCAGAGTGCTGGGGGTCATGGAATCTGGTGCTCAAAGACGAAGGGGGTCACTTGAAAATGCACTGCACAGATGGACTTACAGGTAAGTCTGGTGGATCTCCTACGAGGGAGAAGGTTGCAAGAGCTTGAGGACCACAGGAGCAGAGCGGGAGCCTTTACAACGAAACTGTTACAACGCATGCCTTTAAATCGCATGTTGTTGCAACGCAAAAGGTGTGCAGCAGTGGGTAGAAGGTGTTGGATTTAACTCCAGCACCTTCCCTACTGTTACACACACTGGAGTTGGAATAGAAAATTTATCTATTCCAACTTCCAGCGCCCCCCGACAGAAAGTTGGAGTAAAAGTTTGCGTTGCAATGGCATGCAATGTATTATCATGCTTTGTAACGTCACCTATTCGAGCAGAGCTGGTTGTTCAGTGCTGGGGCTGGTGGGGCCAGGGGCAGAGCCAATTGGTCAGCCGTGAGTTTTGCATCTTCAGGGTCCTTGTGGTCAGGAGCAGGCAACTTAGAGAGGTGATCTCAGGACAGCTGAGCAACTCAAGAAGTGGGTCTCGCACGTCTCGGCATCCCTCGATGGGTGCTTGCTTCTGGTGCTTTGGGAGTCTGGTGTGGACTCTTTTTGGTTTTTCCCATTGAGGGTCCGGTAACTCAGGTCTTGGTACTTCCAAACTTGGTGGAGAGGCAGATCTAACCCTCCACAGCTGTTGTACCTCTTCTTGCTTTTATGCTGCGTCGAGGTCATCAGGGGGCAGCATGTCGACAAACCAGGCTTCATGGTGTCAGTGCCTGCAGTGTGCAGGAGAGTGATAACTTCACTCTAAGGAAGCTTCTCTGTGATTTCCTAAAGGCTGGAGGTGCTCCAGGGTTCTTGGAGTCCTTTCAGGCTTCTGGACGGCACGGCATCAGCGATTGTCTAGTCCTTCTTGCAGCTGGCAGGGTTTGGAGTCTTTTTCTTCTGCAATAGGGCTTCAGTTCTCATGCAGCAGGTCTTCTTTTGACCAGGTTGGGCCGATGAATCTGAGGTTCAGATCTCAGGGGGCCACCTAAATACAGAATTTAGGGTCATTACAAGGGGAGACTGGTAATAGCCAATGGGCTACCTATCTTTAGGGTGTCTAAACTTTCTAGTGACCACTTTACTTTTTGTGGCAAGAGGCACTACTCTAGCCTTGATTGGAGGTTTTCTCACCATTTCAAGATGGTGGAATTTCAGGAGAGGGGGGTCACCACACCTGACACACCCTGGGGGTGGTGCAGGCTGAGGGGGGCCTCCTCCTCATTTTCCTGCCTTTCCTCCTGATAAGAGTTGAGCAGGGAAGGGGGCTTGGCCTCCCCCACTATCTGGGGGTTCCTGGGTTGGATTTCACAGGTGGCAGTGCCTTTGAAGCTTCCTGCCTTTGAAGGCCATCCTGTCCTAGAGGAAGTGTGAAACACCCGGCCCAGAGGAGGTGTTGTTTCTGTCCTCTGAGAGTTCTGGCTCCCACCACATGAGGTCAGAAACATGTCTGGTGGTGGCATGCTGGTGAAAACCGGCCAGAGACCCCACTAGTGTTTGGTAAGATTTCAGGGGACCCTCTAAATGGATCTCCTGTGTGAATTTATTAATGAATCCAACACTAGCATCAGTGAGGGTTTATTAGGAGAAGATGTTTGGTACCACAAATCTTAGAAATCAAATAAGCCATCATGGAGCTAGGAAACTCGTGGTGACTAGTATAGAGCCCATGTATTCTTTATGGCCTCCCTGTTCACTTACAACATCAGAGAATGGACTGGACATTATAGGGGCATATCTGCTCACGCTGATATGCCCACACACAGGATATTGTGCCCTCTGCCTTAGGGCTAAAGACATACAATAGAGGTGACTTACCTATATCTTAAGCAGTGCATAGTGAGGCATGGCACACAGGGCTGTGCACCAAGTCAACTCTTTGGATTTTCATGAACCAAGACATGCACCGTGCAATGGCAGAGTGCAAAGTCTTGGTGAGGGGTCCCTGGGTTGGCATAACCAGGGCTCTAGCCACAAAGGACCCTCTTAGGTACCCATGCACTAGGTACCAGGGGAACCACTTATGAGGGACTTACAGGGGTAGCTGAAGTTGTGCCTATCGTAGTACAGTGTTTTGGGAAAGAGATCTGGCAGTGGGAGCCTGATTAGCAGGGACCCAGTGCAAAAACAGTTCGAAATCACATCAGGCAAAAGGCAGAAAAGTGGGCTAGCCACGCACTTTCCTACACCACCTTAATGTGGAGCAATGTGGGCATCTTTCACTTACATCCACAACACCCCCACTCCAGGACAATGAGGGCATTTGTCAGCTACATCCAGAACACCACACTGTGGAACAATATGGGCACCTTTCACTTACATGCAGAACACCCCACTGTGGAGCAATGTGTGCACCTTTCACTTACACACGTAACACCCTGCTGTGGAGCAATGTGGACACCTTCACTTACATCGAAAACAGCCCCTGTGGGGCAATGTGGGCACATTTCACTTACACCCAGAACACCCCGCTGTGTGGCAATATGGGTGCCTTTCACTTACATGCAGAACACCCCACTGTGGAGCAATGTGTGCACCTTTCACTTACACCAAGAACACCCCGCTGTGGGGGAATGTGTGCACCTTCCACTTACACCCGGAACACCCAGGTGTGGAGCAATGGCACCTTTCACTTACCCCCAGAATACCCAATTGTGGAGCAACGTGAGCACCTTTCACCCACACCCAGAAAACCACACTGTGAATCAATGTGAGCATCTTTTATCCAGAATACAACATTGAGGGCCAATGTGGGCACCTTTCACCAACATCCAGAATACCTCGTTGTGGTGCAATGTCGGCACCTTTCACTTACATCCAGAACACCCCGCTGTGGAGCAATGTGTGCACCTTTCACTTACACCAAGAACACCCCGCTGTGGGGGAATGTGTGCACCTTTCGCTTACACCCGGAACACCCTGCTGTGGAGCAATGTGGACACCTTCACTTACATCGAAAACAGCCCCTGTGGGGCAATGTGGGCACATTTCACTTACACCCAGAACACCCCGCTGTGTGGCAATATGGGTGCCTTTCACTTACATCCAGAACATCCGTGTGGAGCAATGCTTGCACCTTTCACCTACATCCAGAACACCTCACTGTGGAGCAATGTGGGCACCTTTCACTTGCACTCAGAACAGCCCATTGTGGGCCGATGTGGGTACCTTTTATTAACAGACTCTTATCTGACCTATATTTCTTTAGTGTGATCTTTTAGGTTCAAAATTGCCAACTACCCAACATCACTGTCCAAAACATCAGAAATGTTTTGTACAACATAGTACCCATGAGGAGCGGCCCCTGAAAGGCAACATCATCATACACAACCGCTGTTTAAGACCTTTCAGTTGTTGAAACAATCCCTTTCCAGACAATCTGTGGGACCCCTCATAGGATGGAATCTCTTCTTCCTTTTATTATGAATGAGAGTGTATGAAAGTAGTGTGACTGACAAGTGTGAGTCTGTTTGTGGGGTGATATTACTGTTTTGCAATGAATTCTATTTTGCTTTGTCTAAAAAGCAACAAAGTGTATATATAATGTCACGTGTATTAATGTATGATTTTGTATAAATAATGCCTATATAAAAAAGAAAAGAAAAATAATGTATCTCAAAAAAATATAAGAAATGTTTTTGTGTATATATGAAGAAAGAAAATGTATTGACAAAAAGATGACAGAATGATCTATATACAGAGATATAAAAGAATGAATGAATAAAAATGTATCTGATAATTTCTGATGTTTTGTACAGTGATGTTGGGTAGTTGGCAATTTTGAACCTAAAAGGTCACACTAAAGAAATATAGGTCAGATAAGAGGTTTTGTTGTCTGTTAGCCCTTGTTCTTTCCCCCCTCCTCTTGGACCTAGAAGTATTTCAGTGGGGGGCCTTTCTGTTTCTTTGGTACCTTTTACTAACACACAGAACACTCCGCTGTGGTGCAATGAGAGCACCTTTCACTTACATCCAGAACAGCTGATATTGGAGCAATGTGGGCACCTTTCACCTACATCAGAAACACCCTGCTGTGGAGCCATGTGGGTACCTTTCACCTACCCCCAGAATGCCCCTTTGTGGAGCAATGTCAGCACCTTTCGCCTACATCCAGAACTCCCCCGCTGTGGGGCAAAGTGGGCACCTTTCAACTAAATCCAGAACAGCCCACTGTGCAATAATGTGGGCACCTTACACCTAC
Source organism: Triturus cristatus (assembly GCF_964204655.1). Taxonomy (NCBI): domain Eukaryota; kingdom Metazoa; phylum Chordata; class Amphibia; order Caudata; family Salamandridae; genus Triturus; species Triturus cristatus. The sequence goes on along the minus strand of NC_140592.1, from coordinate 1,277,025,771 downwards.
ATCCAGAACTCCCTGCTGTGGAATGATGTGGGTACCATTCATTTACAAAAAAACACCCCACTACGAAGTATTGTGGGCACCTTTCACCTACATCCAGAACACCCCGCTGTGCAGCAATGTGTGCACCTATTATTTACATCCAGAACACTTAACTGTGGAGCATGTGGGTACCTTTCACCTACACCCAAAACATTGTGGTATGGAGCAATGGGGACACCTTTCACTTACATCCAGAATAGCCCACTGTGGAGCAATATGGGCATCCTGTCTTACACCAAGAACAACCCACTGTGGAGCAATGTTAGCACCTTTCATTTGCACCTAGAACACCCCGCTGTAGAGCTATGTGTACAGCTTTTGTTTACATCCAGAGCACCCCTCTGTGGAGCATGTGGGTACCTTTCACCTACACCCGAACATTGTGATGTGGAGCAATGTGGACACCTTTCACTTACATCCAGAATAACCCACTGTGGAGCAATGTGGGCACCCTATCTTACACCAAGAACACCCCACTGTGGAGCAATGTGAGCACCTTTCATTTACTCCTAGAACACCCCGCTGTAGAGCAATGTGTACAGCTTTTGTTTACATCCAGAGCACCCCTCTGTGGAACAATGTGGAGCCCTTTCACTTACACCCAGAACACCCTGATGAGGAACAGTGACGGCATCTTTCACTCACATCCAGAACACCCTGCCATGGAGCAATGTGGGCACCTTTCACTTACATCAGAACACCCTCTGAGGAGCAATGTGAGCACCTTGCACCTACATCAGGAACACCCTGCTATGGAGCCATGTGGGTACCTTTCACCTACCAGCAGAATACCCCACAGTGGAGCAATGTGGGCACCTCTCGTCTACATCCAGAACATCCTACAGTGGAGCAATGTTGGCACCTTTCACCTACATCCAGAACTCCCCCGCTGTGGGGCAAAGTGGGCACCTTTCAACTAAATCCAGAGCAGCCCACTGTGCAGCAATGTGGGCACCTTACACCTACATCCAGAACTCCCCGCTGTGGAACGATGTGGGTACCATTCATTTACATCTAGAACACCCCACTGCAAAGGATTGTGGGCACCTTTCACCTACATCCAGAACACTCCACTGTGGAGCAAGGTGGCAATGTTTCCACTACTTCCAGATCACCTCACTGTGGAGCAAAGTGGGCACCTTTCAAGTGCACCCAGAACACCCTTATGTGGAGCAATGTGAGCAAATTTGCAAATTTGCATGCGCATTTGCAGTCCTCGCAAGACGTACAATGTCGGGGCCTGTGACCTGCGAGGAGGAGGGCGGCGAGGAAGAGAAACCGTGGCCAGGAGAAGGGCAGCCCGGAGACGCCAGAGCAAGTAAGTGGTATTATTTTCTAAACTATTTTTGAATGTGGGAGGGTGGAGCGGAGCGGAGCAGAATTCCACTAAGTTTTGTTTAAACTCTGTGGAACTCTGCGTAGTGGCACCCTGCCAACTCCACCCAGGGTTATTAAAAACCCATCATCTGACCACAGAAGCTCAAAAACTACTGGATCATCTCCCTTCTCCCTTTTCCGGCCAAGGGCCTGGAGAAGGCTGTCAACAGACAGCTCACAATGCATCTCAAACAGAACCTTGTTTGCGGCTCCTCCCAGTCTGGCTTCTGCAGCAACCACAGTGCGGAGACTGTACTGATCGCAGCCACCAATGACATCCAAGCACTCTTCGACTGGGGAGAGATGGCAGCACTGATCCTCCTCGTATTCTACCATACACTGATCGTAAGTCTGCACCATGTCGCATCCAAGGGGACGTGCTCAGTTGGATTGCCTCAATCCTCACCTGAAGAACACAGAAGGTTCGCCTACCACCTTTCACCTCTGAACCCAAGGAAATTGTGTGCGGTGATCCCCAGGGCTCCTCCCTGATCCCCAGGGCTCCTCCCTGAGCCCCGCCCTCTTCAACACCTGCATGACCCTCTTGGCCAACATCGTCAGAACCCACGGACTTAACATCATATCCTATGCATGACACTCCTCTCCCCTCTCTTCCTCCAAAGACTCTACCAACACCAGAGAAAACTTCCACAAGTGCATCACCAACTGGATGAAGGACACTTGCCTGAAGCTCAACACAGAGAAAACAAAAGTACTGATCTTTGGCAACAACACCACCCTCTGGAATGCCACCAGGTGTACCTCGAAGTTAGGATGCTCTCCCACGTCGACCGGCCATGCTAGAAACCTTGCCATCATCCTAGACAGCAAGCTTACCATGAAGTCCCAGATCAACTCTGTCGCCTTTGCTTACTTCTTCACCCTGTGAATGCTACAAAAAATCTTCAAATGGCTTCTGTAGGACACTGTCACACAGGCCCTCATCACCAGCTAACTGTAATATGGCGACACTTTCTACTCAGAGAACGCCGTTCACCTCCTACAGAGACTTCAGACCATAGAGAGCACCGCAGCCAGACTCGTCATCGACCTCCCTCGACGAACCCACATCATCCCTCACATCAGATAACTCCACTGGCTCCCAATACAAAAGAGATGCTAATTCAAGCTGCTAACCCACACATAAAAGGACCTACATAACCAAGGCCCTGCCTACATAAAGCACCGCCTGAACTTCCACCAACTGTTGAGGCAGCTACGCTCTGTGTCCTCTCTCTTGCCCACACTCGCCGCATCCACGGAAGCAGAAGTGAAGGACACCACTACTCCTACCTCACAGCAAAGACATGGAATGACCTCCCCTTACAGCTCAGGACCTTCCCTTCTCTACTAGAATTCACAAAGCACTCAAGACCCAGCTATTTAACTGAGCCCCTTGGGCCTGCAAACGCCTGGATTCCCTTGCGGGTGATAAGCAGCGCTCTATAAATCAACTCATTGAGTGATTGATTGAAACGTTAATGATGGGGGATGGTCACGCGTCGTGCAGGATGGCGGTTCTGAGCTGAGCTCCGCACAAAGCGAAGCTCTTCTTGATAGTTTAGCCATTTTGGGCAGCGTTGGAGGCGAGACGACATCGTCCTGATGCCTCTGAGTGGTCGGAGCAGCATTTGGAGCCGCTCCGATGTTCTCTGCAGTCCTGTGTGACTGGAGAGCCAAAGTCTCAAGCTCCACACAGAAGATCTTGAAAATCGTAACAGACGTAATAACCTTCGTCTATATGGTTTATCAGAGAATCTGGAGGGTTCAGACCTGCTTTTCCTTAGGAGGTTCCTGCCAGAACTTTTAGAAATTCCGTTAGAACCTTCATTGAATATCCAACGTGCGCATCGTCTTGGACGTTTTCAACCAAACTCTTCGAGACCCAGAGGATTTATAATGTTATTCCTGGAATTTACAGATCTCATGCATGTTCTTCAGGCAGCAAAAGTGAAACGTTGCCTCATATGGTCTGGTCACATGGTTTATCTTTCACAGGATCTCTCCAATGCCACTAATGCAAGAAGAAAGGAATTTTTGGCTCTCTGCCCTCAAATGGGATAATCCCATATTCGCTATGGCATTTTGTACCCTTGTTTGTGTAAAATTACTCATGAGGGTTCTACTCGTTCATTTGCTGATCCTGTTAAATTGAAGTCTTCAGAATATTTCATTGAGTTCTGTCGATGGTTCTATTCAACGTCCTTAATCTTTTTGCATTATTCTATACTTGGTTCCTTATGGCTGTTCATTTTCTTACTTTTTAATATTTTTCTCTCTGTCGTTCCGTGTGTTCTCTGTGCTGATGCGCCCCATGCTCAATCTGTTTTCTCTTCATCTTAGATCTGGATTTCTTACCTTGATCTATTCCTTTTTCTTACTACTTCCTTCTCTTTCTCTTTTCTTCACTGTTTGTTCTTACTTTAAATTTTTCATGATGCTTGTGCTCATTTGCGTCATTTATTGTTGTGTACTTTGTTTTTCATATTTTTAAATAAATTGTGTTTTTTTTATTCCAGCCGTATCCCTGAAGTGTATGATCCCCATTCACGTACTACCTACCCCTCCTCCCAATATGTGTAGTGTTGTCACGTGGAACGTTCGTGGTCTGGGACACCCGGTTAAAATACAAAAAGTACTCTCTCATTTGTCTAGATTGAATTCCCATGTTGCGTTCATACAAGAAACTCATTGTAATGATGTGGAATCTCTTAAACTAAAAAGACAGTGGGTGGGTCGAATTGTTTATTCTCCAGCTTCTAATCGTAAGGGTGGTGTTGCTATTCTTTTTCATAAGTCTTTAAAGGTACACATTTTATCTACACAGTGCGATGTTGATGGATGCTGGGTAATGGCTAAGGTTGTCATTCACAATAAAGAACTTGTTTTACTTAATATTTATGGGCCTGTTAAGCCAGATCCAGACTTTTGGAATAGTATTAAGATCTTACTTTCCTCCTTTGATAACCCTAACATTATTGTTGCTGGTGATTTCAACCAATGGTTAGACCCGTTTTCGAATAGACAGTCTAAATGCAAATTTAATCACGATAAATCCCACAAATCTTTCCAATCTGCCATTGCCTCACGTCCATTATTTGATCTTTGGAAGACTTGTAACTCTGATTCCTCTGAATTTACTTTTTTCCTAATGTCCATAATACTCGTTTGAGAATTGATTATATTTTGGTAAGTAAACCCTTACTCCCTTCCATCCAATCTTCCGAGATTGGGTCTGTTTTTATTTCTGATCATGCTCCTGTCCTTTCAGTATTTGACCTGTCCTTAAATACTCCAAAATTTGGTTGTTGGAAATGTAATAATTTTTTGTTGTCAAATAGTAACTTCATTTGTGAAGTCACTGCCTTTTTTAACGAGTTTTTAATATTAATAACCCCTTGGACACTTCTTTTCCCAACACATGGGACGCTTTTAAGGCTTCTTTTCGGGCCTTCACAATTGCGTTCTCTGCCGGAAAGAAGAAAACTGCCAAGGCCAAGTATACTTCTCTATTGCAACAACTCAAGTCACTAGAACGCACTTATTTTTCTTCTAAATCCCCTTTGACTCTTCATGAATTAATTAAGGTCAAATCTTCTCTTAACAAACTTGCCACGGTTGATGCTTGCAAATTCCTTCTTAAAATCAAGTTCAAATACCATGGGATCCAAAATAAAGTTGGCAAAATGTTGGCCAATTTTTTTAAAATTACATCTGAACGTAAAAATATTGGTTCTATCCTTAATGAATTTACCAATAAATAGGTGTCCTCTGATGAAGATATTTCTAAAACGTTTCAAGATTATTACCAATCACTCTATTCTGATGACACAACCCCCTCTAATCAGAATAAACTCACCTTTTTAATGGCCTTCCCAAACCTCCATCTCTGTTTGACACATCTGATTCATTAGAAGCAGAGATTACTATTCAAGAAATATTGGATGCCATTAAATCATTTAAAAAATCTAAAGCTCGTGGTCCTGATGGCCTCTCAGCTGAATTTTTTTCAATTGTTCCTTCTATTTTTGCTCCTAAACTTCTTGTTCTATTTAACTCCTTTCTTGAAGATTCTAAAGCATCCGGTTCCTTTATAGAAGCCTTGATTGTTCTTATTCCCAAACCTGATAAAGAACACACCCTATGTAAAAATGATCGCCCTATTTCTTTAATCAACTATGACTGCAAGATATTTGCTAAAATCCTTTCCCCTCGACTTGAGAGTACTGTCCCATTATTAGTTAAAACGGATCAATCTGGTTTTGTTAAGGGCAGATTGGCTGCAGGCAATGCTCGAATGTTTTCCAATGTTATCTCCTTTGGCAAAAAGTACCAGTCCCCTCTTGCAGCATTGTCCCTAGATGCCGAAAAAGCTTTCGATTGTATTAATTGGCAATACATGTTTAGTACCCTTCAATGGTTTGGTTTCTGGTCCGAAATGTATTTCTTATATTAAATTGTTAAATTCTGCCCCTCATGCCAGTATATTTGTGAATAATCATTTCTCCAAATATTTTCCCTTGTATAGAGGTACTCGTGAGGGCTGTCCTCTTTCACCCCTGTTATTTATTCTGTGTTTAGAGCGCTTCCTCTAACGCATCTGTGTTAATTCACATATTTCAGAATTTATTCATAATTTGACTGAAACCAAATTATCAGCATATGCTGATGATATTTTGATTTATATGTCTAATCCCATCTGTTAGACCCTTCCAGTTTTTGTCGTTGTGCCTCATGTGTTTTTAATGGTGTTGGCCGCTCAGAGCACTGTGCCACTGCCAACCAGTGCCACAGTGTAAGTGCTCCCTATTTAAAATGTATATGTTGGTTGGATTCCATGATTGGCTTATTTGGCTTACTGTCAGACCCCAGTAAAGTGCACCAGGAGTGCCCAGGGCTTGTAAATACAAATGCTGCTGGTGGGCTCGCAGCACTTGCTGTGCCACCCACAGAAGCGGCCTAGGAAAATGTGTCTAGGGTCTGCCATTGCAGAACCTGCGTGCAGTCTGGTACTGTCATGCTGACTGGCAAGTGCACCCACTTCCCAGTCCCTAAACCTTCCCTTAACTTCATATTAGTCACCCCTATGGTAGGCCCAAGGGCAGGGTGCATTGTAAGCATAAGGTAGGACAAACCCTGATGTGTGTGGCATGTCCTAAAAGTGAATTACAGCCATTTTCGTTTTTCACTATTATAAGGCTACCTGTTCCCATAGGCCAGAATGGGCTGTTAGAATTGTTACATCCTATGATCCTAACAGACCCAGGGAACATGGTAGAAATTCGAGTTTAGTATGCCTGAACTCAGAATAATAAAATACATCTTTTAGTAAAGTTTATTTTTATATTCTGTGTTTGCAAATACCACTTTTAGAAAGTTGGTATTTGCTTGCCTAACCATGTCAGCCCGCCTCTGCAATGATGTGTATCTGCCTGTCTGGTTTGTGTGAGTGACAGGGCTGGGGAAACCCAGAGGGGCAGGGCTAGGTAGCCTGGTGGTGAATAGAGAGATTGACATCCAGATGGGTGGGAGGAGTGCACCTGGACTCTGAATAGGGCTGTGCTCTGCCACCACAATGCTGGCTCCACCTCCTGTGGAGCGGCTGATGTCTCTGCCCTGCACCCTGAATAGAAAGGCAGAGTCATGTCAACAAAGTGCTCAAGAACTGGTTTGGACTGGGCAAAGGCCCCTCTACCCCAGAGGAACAAAGGAATTAGGGGTATAAGTATTGGGACCCTGCTCCCAAGAAATTAGATCCTGCTTGACAAGAAGAACCTCTGCCTGAGGAGAAGGAACCGGGAAAGCTGTAAGGAGGAGTACTGTCCCTGACCTGGGGGATTGGCCTGCAGTGGTTGCCTTGCTGCTGAAAGGAGAGGGGAAAGACTACAAAGACTTTATTTCAACTTGTGCTTCAAAAGATCTCCAAGGGCTTGGAATAGAGCTTGCCTCCTGCTGAAGTCTCAGGAACAACAGACTTCACCCCCCAGCTCCCCAAAGTTCTTTGGAAGTGCCTGCTGCTGTTGTTGGGCGTTCTGAGAGACTGCGTGTCGCAAGGAGCTGGAAGCGCGACTCAAGAAGGAGAAGCGTGCCGCCGTCGGAACTGCTGTCGTCGCATCACGTAAAGGGTGTCACCGCTGCAGCATCGCATCGAGCGGAAGCGTCTCGCATCATCCAAGAAGTGTCTCGCAACGCCGAAGAAGCGTGTCGCCATCACAGCCATCGTAGCTGACGCATCGCACCGCATCGAGAGAAGAGTCTCGCATCGAGGAAGAAGCGTGTCGCCATCGCAGCCATCGTAGCTGTCGCATTGCACCGCATCAAGAAAAGCGCCTCGCATCCACGGAGAAGCGTGCCGCCGTCGGAGCTGCTGTCGTCGCATCGCGTAATGGGGTGTCGCCGCTGCAACATCGCATCGAGCGGAAGCGTCTCGCAAACGTCGGAGAAGAGTGCCGCTGCCAGGGCCACTGTCGTCGCATTGCGTAAAGGGTGACGCCGTTGTAGCTGACGCATCGAGTCGAGCCTTCTCGCAACATCGGAGAAGCGTAACGCATCTGGAAGATCTTCACGTCTTTATTTCTTTGCACCAAAAACTTCATCGCATCAGCATCGTTGCAACACTTTCGTTGCCCTGCGTGTCGCATCTAAGGTACATTGACATAAAGTGTCGCATTTAAGAACTTAAGAGAACTAAGCAAAATTCTACCATCTAAAGTAACAGTATTGTGTATTTTTTTTTTTAATGGTCTTGTGGTAACTCTATATAAAGAATCCTTATTTTTAATATAAAACCTGTGTGGTGTCCATTTGTAGTGTTGTCACTTGGTTACTGTATGTGTTCACAAATGCTTAACCTATAACGCTCTGAGATAAGCCTTGTTTGCTCGCGCCAAGCTACCTAGAGGGTGAGCAGGGGTTATTTTAGGAGTGTAACCCCTTACCCTGACTGGAGGAAAGGTTCCCTGCTTGTCACAAGTACCTACCTGTGCCAACCAGAGAACCCGGATTCTAACACCATCTCTCCCCTACCTCCCTTTTTACATGAAGTTCAATTGTATTCTAGCATTTCTGGATACGAGTTAATTTTTTCCAAAACAGAGATACTTCCTTTGAACTCCCATTGTTATCAATATATGTTCGCAAATACTAACTTTACCTGGTGTCCTACAAAAATAAAATACCTTGGTGTTTGGTTCTCCTCTACTCTTTCTAATACACTAAGTTATTTGTTTAATACATAAATTACCAAATTACAGAAATTGCTTTTTTCTTGGTCTCCTCTCCCCCTAACATGGTGGGGTAGATTAGACACATTTAAAATGATAATTGTTCCCCATTTCCTTTACACATTTTCTATGTTACCTTTTTGGATTCCCGTTTCATATTTTTCTAAAATTAATTCTATTTGTATCAAATTTTTATGGAGTAAAAAACATCCCTGTATTGGCCCTATGAAACTTAAACGTCCCAAGTCTGAAGGTGGTGTACGCTTCCCTGATTTTAAACTTTATCACTCTGCATTTTTAATTAGACAGTATTTTGCCTTAATTCATGATTTTGCTGATGAACCTGTACCCTGCTGGATTACATTTGAATGCTCCTTATTGAAGGACTTTTCTTTCAAGAATATAATCTTTATGTCTAACTGCACTTTTATATCAAACAATCCTATTTTGAAATTTTCCCAACAATTATTGTATAATACTTTTTCAGCTGCTTTTGACTCATACCAATGTTTTTTATCGTCTACTATTTGGTATAATAAATTCATTACATTTACAAGTAAATAGTTCTACTACAAACACTGGAAGGCAAAGGGAATTATGTTTATTTATCAGTTGGTTTCTCAGAACTCTGTTATTCCCTTTTCCCAATTACAATCTCAGTATGATTTACCTAACTCGTTTCTTCATGAATACCTTTTATTATCAGATGCATTACAGTCCTATTTAACAATTAGTAAGTTCCCCCTAACTTCTCCTTCTCTTATCCCAACCACTCCCATTTATAGTGTTGCTCGTGACCTCAGACCTAAAGCTGCTTCTATTTATAAGATGCTGTTGACTCCTGTTCCTGCACGTTCTAAATCACATACGGAATTACTTTGCGAAGCAGAATTATCTGTATCTCTTACTATTCCCTCATGGGATAAATTTTGGCTTAAATTATTTAAAACCTCTGGTGCTGCCCGCATCACTCAATCTTTATATTTTATTTACAGTAGAGCTCTCATTACTCCTGTATGTATATCCTAGTTTTCCCCTTCCTCCTCTTCCCTTTGCTGGTCATGTTCTGCGTCCACTGGGACCTTGATTCACCAATTATATGAATGTCTGAATGTATTTACATTTTGGCAATCTATTTGGTCTAAATGCATGAGAATATTTCAATGTAATATTCCATTATTAGTGCACAATGTTTTTTTGGTTAATGCCTCACCGGCTTTTGATGTTTCTCCTCCTACTTCTTTGTTGCTGGATCTTTTTATTGCCCTAGCATTTAAAGTAATTTTGTTTTGCTGGAAAGATAATTCTCAACTATCTTCGTTAACATGGTGGAATTATATTTGTGATGAACACAGAATTTCTAATGTTTCTGTTCTATCCTTATCTCAGAAAATTATATCTGATCTACTGTGGTTACCTTTTACTTCCTTCCTCTCCTCAGATGCACCTGCATCTCAGTCGGTATCTTAATCTTGTTATATTTTTTCTCTTTCCTTTTTATTTATTCATTTCATATTTTGTGCCTCACTCTTTCCTTTTCTTTTTTCTTTTCTTCCTCTTTCTTTTCTCTTTTTTCTTAAACCATTCACACATGTTTTTTCCATAAAAATATGCTTATATCATATTTGTAAAGTGTTCATTTGTTTGATAATGTTTTTCTTTCTCTAAAAATTAAATACAAAATTATTTTAAAAAAAAAGAAAGGTTAGTGATACTTAAAGACAGTTCAGAAGACAGCATATCTGCTTGCCATGTAGATTTAAGTTTATATTATGTGGTTTCAAAGGGATGGCCTTTGCTACCAACATTTGTCACTTCTGTGATCTTGTCCTGCGAATATGCAAGATTGAGGCACGTGAAACGCACCAATGTAAAAAGAGCTGCTTTTACCGTCTGAGAGTGTACAAATATTAAAAATAAGTCTCATTTGGGCCTTTTGACCGTGAAATGTTGTAATAAAGAAGTTGCGCAATATGATGAGAAATCAAGATATTGTTTTACCCTTGTGTGCACATGGCTAGAGCCGCTCACGTTTATTAATGATCTCTTTTAAATAACTCAGTGTTTGAGTATAAAATGACAACAATTGTTCCAATTTTTAATAGTATTGCATTCTGAGGCAGCACTGGGCCACATTCTTACAAAACAAAAAAATGCCACGGACTGCCATCTCACCCTCCGCCTTCTGTCTCACAAACACGCGCTCCCATTACAGGGTTTCTCACCAAATTTTGAAACTTATTTCCCACCAGACTTTTAGTGACTGACCAGCACCACAGTAAACAACTCTCAGACTTATGTATTTTGTTTGGAAATTAGTCAAATAGTTTTTAGATTACATAGAATATGTTTAAAATGATATTAGCTGATAATGTGCCATTAATTGCCCTGCGAGCTCTTCCTGGACCTCATGGTCATGCGCATAGGGAGGGTGTGGTCCAGCTAGGAGCTCAGTCAGCTGTCAAGAGGCAGCCTAGATTGGGATGATTTCTCTTTTTATGGAGGGATCTCTCAGATTTGAGATATGTGGGCACCAGAGTGGGATTCCTTGGAGGGGGAGAATGAGGTGCAGGGGGCGACAGGTGTGATAGTGGGGTTTGCTGGCAAAAACATAAAAATATGTAAGTGAAGAAATATCTGCAACAAACTATGTTTTCTTTGTAGCTGGGTCCATAGCCATGGCTACTCTACAAACACTCACACAGATTGTGAAAGGTTTGAATGAAAATACTAAAAGAAAGCGGTTAATAGAAAAAGTGAGGACTTTTAATGTTGGCCTAATATGTCCCCAAGAAATACACATTGACTATAAGGTTCTGGTAGGTACAACACTGCAAGTCTCTATTTGCAGCGTCCCAATTTATTTGTGGTATTAAAAAAATTGGCAGGTTCTAAGGGTAGTTTGGGACATTGTGCAACTTCAACGAGGAGAAACACAATGAGCACCGAGCTCAGTTTAGGGTCCTCGTTTGGATGATCCAGGGGCACTTGGTTTTCTCTTGGTTGCAATTTGGATGGCTTTTAAATCCTCATCGGTTGTGCCAAAACAGGGCCTCTTTTTTAAGACTTGTGGAAATATCTGTATTATCTGGTGGGAGAGGTGTGGCGCAGCGGCCAGAGTGACTGACTCCGGAGCACAGGGCTCATGGTTCGATGTCCGGCGGCAGCTCAGCTCAGCAGCATGTGACTCTGGGCAATAGCTCACTGAATCTCCCCGATGGCCTCCAGCACCTTGAAACCTTAAGGGGGGATAAGTTCACACTTTCCAAATAAGGATTATTATTATATTCGATTATTATTATCAAATTGATGGTGCACCGTGGGCACTGGCGACCGCAGCTACAAATTTGACTCCTATCCACATAATATTCCTGTACTGACCTCTTTCTAGCTGGGTAGGAGTTATTAATGAATGTACAATTCAAAACGTATCCTAAAATTGCATCCAAACATAACAACCTCTGGTTAAAACGTACAGCTGAGAAGCTGCAGACTTCCTTCTGAATGGATCTTCGACAGATAATTGATATTAAACGCCCAATATATGCTGTGGATGCAGGGACACAACAACGGAAGTGCAGCTTAGCACATTGCATGGGATGCCTTTAAAGCTTGAATCTGAGGGGTTACACTAAATTATTCAATCAGGAAGGAAAAGTCTCACAAGAACAAATTAAGCAAGCTTATCTATCTTTAGAAGAAGGTGGAATGACAACAAGTGCAGGCTGCTCCTGGCAACGATCCAGCTGCTTTATATAACAATATTACAAGAACAGCTCGTTACAGGAAACGTTGCTATTTCAAACTAATTATTACAACAGGTCAGCCAGAAGATTTATGCTTAATAAGCAGAAATTGTGTGAGCGTAGTAAATTAGTAGGCAACATCCTAGCAATGAAAATGAGAGAAAGTTTCTCAAGAAATATTATAAATTCAATTCAGAATGTGCAGAGAGACCTGGTTCATGGATCTGGTGATATTTTAGAAGTGCACCATGAACACTACAGAAACTACAAAAAGAAGATTTTTATCCTTCTGAAGATACTATTCTTTCATATTTTGAATATTTTCAGAAGTTGATCACGATCTGAAAATGCGATTGCGACACTACCGGCAGGAAAAGCAATCGGAAAACAAGGAACACTGCTCACATTTTTCAAACATTTTTGCCCTAACTTTATGCATTTTTGTTGCCACTTTTTAGTCAGACAGTAAAAAGGTCTTAATGTTTACCCAGAACCATGAACACGGACATGTTACTTTTCCAGAAAAATATATATCTGATGAACGACCCTAGCTCGTATAGACCCACATCACTGGCAAACTGTGATGCAAATATTTATTCTAAAATCATTTCCTATGAATAAGCAGAGTGAAGGCCAAGATACTCTCAACTAGGGGTGGGTGTAACTCACGTAATTCTGTGTAGCATTGTTAGACGGACCGGGAGGGTCGGCCGAGGACAAGGGGAGAGGTCTCCGGGGAGAGCCGTCTCCAGCGATCGTACAGATGAATAACTTCCCCCCCACAGATATACACCACACAAGGATAGGATTTAACGTTCTTTATAGGTGATTTCTTAAGGTACGATGAAATGGTACAAGGAGGTCTGGACTCAGGAGTCCCCTCGATTCTAGTCTCTTGGTTTGGGAAAAGGGGGTAGCGGGACAGTCTGGTTACCAATCTGGTAGCTGAGATGGTATGGTGGATAGCTCACAATCCTCGAGCTCGGTGTTCTAGCTTGGACGGGCCGCGGCAGCGCCAGCAGGTCCCGGTGAAGGTGGTCGTTACACGGTCCGCGGCAGCGCCAGCAGGTCCCGATGAAGGTGGTCGTTACACGGTCCGCGGCAGCGCCAGCAGGTCCCGATGAAGGTGGTCGTTACAACGGTCCGCGGCAGCGCCAGCAGGTCCCGACGAGGATGGATGATGCAGAAGGCCGCGGCAGCGCCAGCAGGCAGGACGATATTTCACAAGGCAGGGCTACGGCAGCGCCAGTAGTCCGTCAAGGCTGAGTTCTTCTCGGTGTCTCTCGACTCCAGGATACAACTGCCTTCCTGCTCTGGAGCTGCCCTAGTTATAGGTCTGGCACCCTTTGATGTCCGGACCCTCGCACTTGGAGGTCGGGGGGTCCGGGATGAGGGAGTCCAGACACCCAGCAGGGGGTGGAGCCAGCGCCTGGGGGAGCTGGAGGGCGATCGGCACCTGGCGGGGGAGAGCCATCGACACTTCTTTCTCCCATTGACCTGCCAAGTGGTCCGTTCACCTCCTGGGTGGATGGTGGTGCCGGGATGTCGGGGCCGGGCCAGGCCCAGGGTTAGGGTCGAGCTGAGGCCACGCGGCCTCGTGGCGCAGTGTCCAAGATGGCGGCTGATCCGGCCGGGGGAGCCGGTAGTGGTTCGGCCCCATGATACATGGCTGTCCGGGGGCAGGAGTTCCGTTGGGAGACGGGGTGCGGGTTGCCCTTGTGGGTAACACCTGGGAGTCCGGGGCTTGGGCCTTGTCATGCGGGGAGGGAGCAAGCCCTTCATGTGGCCTGTCCAACATGCGTCCCCCCCAGCTGAAGGCGGGGAGAGTCACCCATCCTCTTGGGGACTCTCCTCGTCGAGGCGGAAAAAGCGTGACAGGCCATCTGCGTTGGCGTGGTCTTGGCCCGGTCGATGTTCCACAGTGAAGTCCATCCCCTGCAGGGAGATGGACCAGCGCAATAGTTTTGGGTTTTCCCCCCGCATCTGCATTAGCCACTGCAGGGGTCGATGATCGGTTTGCACCCGGAAGTGGGTACCGAAGAGATAGGGCCGGAGCTTTTTGAGGGCCCACACTACTGCGAAGGCCTCCCTCTCGATTGTGCTCCAGCGCTGTTCTCGGGCCAGGAGGCGTCTGCTGATGAAGGCCACCGGCTGGTCAAGACCCTCGGGGTTCAGCTGGGAGAGAACCGCCCCGATGCCGTGGTCGGAGGCGTCCGTTTGCACAATGAATTCCCGACTGTCGTCGGGGGCCTGGAGCACAGGGGCGGTGCACAGGGCGGCTTTCAGCTTCTCGAAGGCCGCTTGACAGTCGGGGGTCTAGTTAATCTTCTTCGGGTGGTTTTTGGACGTGAGACCCGTGAGGGGCCCCACAATGCTGCCATAGTCCCTCACGAACCGCCGGTAGTAGCCGGTGAGTCCCAAGAAGGCTCGGACCTCGGTCTGCGTGACTGGGGGTTGCCAGGACTGGATGGCAGCAATTTTGAGTTGCAGAGGGGCCACCAGACCGCTTCCCACCTGGTGTCCGAGGTAGGTCACGGACCCCTGACCAATTTGGCACTTGCCGGCCTTGAGTGTGAGGCCGGCCCGCTGGAGGGCTTGCAGGACCTCTCGGAGGTGGTGGAGGTGGTCGGACCAGTGGCGGCTGTATACAGCGATGTCGTCCAGGTAGGCGGCGCTGAACTCTTCGAGCCCCGCCAAGACCTGGTTCACCAGACGCTGAAAAGTAGCTGGGGCATTCTTCATGCCGAAGGGCATGACCTTGAAGTGGTAGTGGCCATCGGGGGTAGAAAAGGCGGACCGTTCTTGGGCCCGGGGTGTGAGACCGATCTGCCAGTAGCCCGCTGTCAGGTCGAAGATGCTGAGGTAGCGGGCAGCCCCCATGCGGTCGATCAATTCATCCGCTCGGGGGATGGGATGAGCGTCGGTCCTGGTGACAGCGTTCAAGCCCCGATAGTCGACGCAGAATCGGAGTTCAGGAGTGGTGCCGGGGGCAGCGGCTTTGGGGACCAGCACGACCGGGCTGGCCCAGGGGCTGTCCGAGGGCTCGATGACCCCGAGCGTGAGCATCTTGGACACTTCCTCTTGGATGCAGGCCCGCACCCGATCTGGTACGCGGTAGGCCCGGTGTCGGATAGGGGGACTGTCCCCAGTGTCCACGTCGTGCAAGCACCAGGGGATGATCCCTGGGGTGACGGAAAACAGAGTAGCAAACTGCAGCAGGAGGTCCCGGCAGCCCTGGCGTTGCTCTGGGGTGAGGGCATCGGAGAGCCGGACCCCGTCCATGGAACCGTCTTTCTCCTGAGTCTTCAGGAGATCAGGGAGAGGCTCGGAGTCTTCTTCCGCCCCACTGTCTGTAGCCATCAGGAGGCTGAGTTCCGAGCGCACAAAGTGGGGTTTGAGTCTGTTGGTGTGGAGGACCCGGAGGGGGTTCCGGGGAGACTCCATATCGATGAGATAGGTGACGGGGCTCTTGCGTTCGACCACTTTGAAGGGCCCTGTCCACTTGTCTTGCAAGGCACATGGTTCGGTGGGGGACATCACCCACACTTGTTGACCAGGTTCGAATTCGACGGAGGAGGCATTCTGATCGTACCATTTTTTCATGTCCTCCTGACTGGCCTCAAGATTCGCTTTTGCCATTTCCCTGAATCGCCGGGTCTGATTGCGTAGTGCCAGGAGGTACTTGAAGACGTCTGGAGGGGTCTTTAGGGGGGCCATCTCCCAACCTTCTTTGACTAGGCTGAGGGGCCCTCGCACAGGGTGCCCGTACAGGAGTTCGAAAGGGCTAAAACCGAGGGACTTCTGGGGAACTTCTCGATAGGCGAAGAGGAGGCACGGAAGTAGTACATCCCACTGGCGACGGAGGGGCTCTTCCAATCCCCCAATCATTCCCTTGAGTGTGCGGTTGAATCGCTCAACTAGTCCGTTCCCTTGAGGATGATAGGGGGTCGTGAATCGGTAGGTGACCCCGCACTGTTGCCAGAGGGACTTCATATTTTTCGAGATAAAGTTTGTGCCTCGGTCGCTGACGACTTCTCGGGGGAAGCCCACCCGGGAGAAGATCCCCATTAGGGCCCGACCGACCACCGGAGCTGTTACAGTTCGCAGGGGCACAGCCTCGGGGTAGCGGGTGGCGTGGTCCACCAGTACCAGGATGAACCGATGTCCTTGTGCTGTGCGGGGGTCCAGGGGCCCCACAATGTCTATTCCTACCCTCTCGAACGGGGTGGTGACCACTGGGAAGGGTTGCAGAGGTGCTTTGAGCTTGCGGCCGCTCTTCCCGCTGGCCTGGCACGTGGGGCAGGACCGGCAGTGGTTGAGGACGTCGTTTCGCATCCTCGGCCAGAAAAAGTGGGTCACCAGGCGACTGTAGGTTTTGTCCTGGCCCAGGTGTCCAGCCAGGGGGACATCGTGGGCCAAATTTAGCAGGAAGTCTCTGAAACGGAGGGGCACCACCAGCACTCGACTGGCCCCTAACTCCGCGATTCTTTGTTCACTGTATAACAGGTCGTTATCCCAATAGACCCAATGGGCTCCGGTGGAGTCCCCTGCGCTCTGGGCGATGGCTTGCTGGCGGAGTCCCTCGAGGGAGGGACAGGTCTTCTGCTCCTGGCGGAACTGTTCCTGGGTGGGCCCCCCTTCTTGACGCCACTGAGCCAGGCCGGGAAGGTCCTGGGGCTGGGCGACTCCTTCGGGGGTTGGCTCTGGGGGGTCGGTATAGTCGGTGTCCTCTACTGGAGCGATCGGGGGAGGAGGTGCAGGCCATTCTGGTTCTTCTGGTCGGGGGATGGCACGGGCGGCCATGGACCGGGTGGTTACGCACGCCCAGTCCGGGAGGCCCAGCATCCCCAGGTGCTCTCTTCTTTCGACGGCGGCCCACGGGGAACTCTCAAGATCGTTCCCCAGGAGACAGTCCACGGGGGCATCATCCCGGACCGTCACCTTCAACATGCCGGAGACCCCTCCCATTCGAAGGGGACGCAGGCCATCCGACATAGACTCTCGGAATTGTCGGCTGAGCGGACGGGGCAGAGAATGTTCGGCAGGATCTGCTCTGGTTTTACCAGGTGACATCGGACGGCCGTCACACTGGCCCCTGTGTCACGTAGGGCTTCGGCCCGGCGCCCATTAATGTTCACCCACTGGCTATATTTTCTGGTGTTGGCGGGTAGGGGAGCCCGCGGGACCATGTCTTTTCCCCCTAGGCACGCTAGAACCATGGCGGCCGGTTCCCACTCTTGTTGTGCCTGCTCATATTCTTCTTGTTCCTCGGAGATTTGTTCTCCCCCCAGGGCGGCGGCAGCTACCTGGCGGGGTTTCGGCGTTTGGTTCTGCGGGCAGTTCGGGTCATTGGCGTAGTGGCCGACTCGCTGGCATCGGTGACACGTGACGTTGGCTCGGAACCCCGGGCGCATCGGGGGTTGCCCCGGCCGGCCGGGGGCGGGGTGCTGGCCGCGGGAGTGGCCGGGACGGTGTCTCTCCCTCGCCCCTGGCCTCCTCCTCCTCCTCGGGGACGGTGCTGACCTTGGTTGTTCCGGTTCTGTTCGTGTGGCCCTCTCCGGCCCACTCGGGTGCTTTCCCACCGGTCAGCTTCGGCGGCGAGTTGCCGTGGGTCAGTCAATTTACTGTCGAGGAGGTGCTGCCTGAGCTCGACGAAGCAGTTGTTAGACAGGTGCTCCCACACCATGAGATTAAAAAGTTGCTCGTAGGTCGTTACGTGGCTTCCCTTGATCCAACCCTCGAAGGCTCGGCTGAAATAGTTGACATATTCCACCCAAGTTGTACCCGGGATCCGGGTGCAGTCTCGGAACCTCTGGCGGTACATTTCGGGTGTGAGCCCATATCGGGTGAGGAGGGCAGCCTTCATGTGGTCATAGGATGACATCTGATGGTCTGGGAGCTGCAGTAGGGCATCGCGGCCTTCGTTGACGAACCTCCCCCATAGGCCGGCTCCCCAGTCACTCCGATCGATCCGGTGGGAGGTCATGGCGATCTCGTAGGCTTTGAACCACTGTTGTATGTCGTCCTCTCGGACATACTCTCGGACAACATCCTTGGGGATGTGGACTTTCTTTTCGGTTGCTCCCGGGGTGCTCGGTCGCTCGGGCACCTCCGGTTCTTTGTTCTGCTTCCGTAGTTCTATTTCTGCCAGTTTGCGCTCGTGTTCGAATGTTAGTCTTTTTTCTTCGAGCTCTCTCTGCCTCTGTTTTTCTTCCCGTTCTTCTCGGAGCCGCAGATGTTCTATGTTCAGTTTTTGCTCGGCTAATTTTAGTTCACCGTCCATTTTGAGTCGTGCCATTTCCAACTCATGTAATCTGTTTTTTTCTCTTTCTTGGATCTCTTCCTGCGAGAGGCCCGTTCCTCGCTCCTCGGGAGCCGTGGCGTTCCTCTCCGATGCTGCACCGTTTTGGTCTGGGGATCCGGCGACCCCGGTTTCCGCCCACGACTCAATGGCGTGCTTAAAATCGTCTTTGGTACTCAGGCCGGTGGTAGCAATGCCTAGTTCCATGCAGAATTGTTTCAGTTCACGATGGCTATACTCTTCCAATTTATCCATCTGGAATTTCTCGGTGGATCCGCTCTCTTTGGTTGACATCGTGGTTTTGTCGTGGGGTGAGCTACTCTCTGTACGATTACGCGTTGATTCGGATCGCGCCGCTGGCCACCAATGTTAGACGGACCGGGAGGGTCGGCCGAGGACAAGGGGAGAGGTCTCCGGGGAGAGCCGTCTCCAGCGATCGTACAGATGAATAACTTCCCCCCCACAGATATACACCACACAAGGATAGGATTTAACGTTCTTTATAGGTGATTTCTTAAGGTACGATGAAATGGTACAAGGAGGTCTGGACTCAGGGGTCCCCTCGATTCTAGTCTCTTGGTTTGGGAAAAGGGGGTAGCGGGACAGTCTGGTTACCAATCTGGTAGCTGAGATGGTATGGTGGATAGCTCACAATCCTCGAGCTCGGTGTTCTAGCTTGGACGGGCCGCGGCAGCGCCAGCAGGTCCCGGTGAAGGTGGTCGTTACACGGTCCGCGGCAGCGCCAGCAGGTCCCGATGAAGGTGGTCGTTACACGGTCCGCGGCAGCGCCAGCAGGTCCCGATGAAGGTGGTCGTTACAACGGTCCGCGGCAGCGCCAGCAGGTCCCGACGAGGATGGATGATGCAGAAGGCCGCGGCAGCGCCAGCAGGCAGGACGATATTTCACAAGGCAGGGCTACGGCAGCGCCAGTAGTCCGTCAAGGCTGAGTTCTTCTCGGTGTCTCTCGACTGCCTTCCTGCTCTGGAGCTGCCCTAGTTATAGGTCTGGCGCCCTTTGATGTCCGGACCCTCGCACTTGGAGGTCGGGGGGTCCGGGATGAGGGAGTCCAGACACCCAGCAGGGGGTGGAGCCAGAGCCTGGGGGAGCTGGAGGGCGATCGGCACCTGGCGGGGGAGAGCCATCGACACTTCTTTCTCCCATTGACCTGCCAAGTGGTCCGTTCACCTCCTGGGTGGATGGTGGTGCCGGGATGTCGGGGCCGGGCCAGGCCCAGG
The DNA here is from genome assembly GCF_964204655.1 of Triturus cristatus. Classification (NCBI taxonomy): domain Eukaryota; kingdom Metazoa; phylum Chordata; class Amphibia; order Caudata; family Salamandridae; genus Triturus; species Triturus cristatus. The sequence goes on along the minus strand of NC_140592.1, from coordinate 1,277,005,850 downwards.
GTTAGGGTCGAGCTGAGGCCACGCGGCCTCGTGGCGCAGTGTCCAAGATGGCGGCTGATCCGGCCGGGGGAGCCGGTAGTGGTTCGGCCCCATGATACATGGCTGTCCGGGGGCAGGAGTTCCGTTGGGAGACGGGGTGCGGGTTGCCCTTGTGGGTAACACCTGGGAGTCCGGGGCTTGGGCCTTGTCATGCGGGGAGGGAGCAAGCCCTTCATGTGGCCTGTCCAACAAGCATAATCAAACACTGTAGGAAAGAGCCTCTTTTGACATGGCGATCCCCACTTTTTGCCTGATGCATGAAAGTGCACTAGGCCCCTGACTGAGAAGGCACGCAGCCCGGCTGACCTATCTGCTCTGCTCCCGAACTGAGTACTGATGAATCAGCTGTGCTCCAATGGTCCTGAGGTCCTTGCAAACTGCTCTTTTGAGCGGGATCCCTCAGACTTACCTGTAAGTCCCCTTGTGCAGTGTGTTTTCTGGTCGCCCCCTTCTCCGTAGTGCGCCTGCTACCAACAATCTCAGCACCCTACTCCCGGGCGAATCCGTGGCGCTCCCGATGATTCGCTTATGGAACAATGGACTAGGTCTTGCTACTTACCTAAATCCAGAAGGTGAACCTTAAGATCCAACTGTGTGATTTTATGCGCATTTTCCAATTTTGTCCCATAAACTTCTATAGTGCGTAATAGCACACAAGGGTGTGCTCTATTACGAACTTTGAGAATTCATATCTTAAAAAGTACTTACCTTAGCATTAAGCTCTTAGGCTGGAAAATTATATAAAATCAATGTTATTTTTACAAATTGGTTTTGGATTTATTCTTGAGTGTGAGACTTATTTATCGCCTCTGTGAGTACAAAAGATACTTAGCACTGCCCCCTGATGAGCCTAACTGCTCGCCCACACTACCACAAAGAGAGTGTTAGTATTATCCACTTTAACCTCTGTGTACCAGTAAGGAATCCATTGGACTCTCTGTGCAGTGTACTTCGCTTTAGTTCACTATATCGAGAGCCGGCTTCCTACAATCAGAAATACCCTGAATTACACGAGAAGAGACATTCTGAGTTTGCAGCTATTTCTTTGTGCAAAAATGCCCACTTGGGTCCAAAATGGATGGGAGGATGCAAATTTGCGCTATGAAATACCACTAAATGTAACTGAACATATACAGGGAGCATGAGTAGTCACTCACTAAAGGTTCTCCTGGGGTAGGATTTTTCCGCAAATTACTACCGGCATTTAGCACTATTCTCTTAGCACAAAATGCACCCTGTCTTCCAAAATGCACGTGAGGGTGTATTTTGCACTAAGTGCTACATTTTGCAGAACACGAATAGCGAGTGCGAACGGTCGCTGGCGCTCACTAAATATGCTCTCATAGTTTGATTGTTTCCCCCAAATCACTCTTTATTACGCGAGGAGGAGTATTTGCATAATTATTGGTAATTCCGTATCAAAGAGTTTACCGAAATTACTCCGGCGTAATCGAAATTCTGCTCAGGCCTGAAAACAGGAGTTTGTTCTTGGTAGAGGAACTATAGATCATGTTAACTGAGCTATTATGTCATTCAACACTGCCTCGAACAACTGAGCAGAAGTCTCCGGGCCAAACAGACTTCAGCTGCCAGACTCACACTCACACTCCCGCTGCACCAAGTAGGGCAAGAAGCGCTCTACAAATCTACTGATTAATAATGATAATAATAAGGGCATTTATAGAGCGCATGGCTGCCTCAAACGGAGGGTCCCGGCGCTAGGCAGACTGGCAGGGAGGGAAGAGCGGAAGGAGTATGGGAGACTAAGTTTTCAGCGCTTTCCTAAGAGCCTGCCCCGACTCCTGCTTACAAAGAGGCATGGAGGTCCAGAGAGAGGCAGTTCTCACTGAGAAAGCACGTCCCCCTAGCCTAGCCTTAAAGAAGCGGGGAATCCTGAGCAAATTCTGATGATTAGATCTAAGCGCCCTGTCAAGGTGATAGTGCTGGAGTCTCTTTTTCAAGTAGCCAGGTCCACGATTTCTGGTGGCTCTGAAGGCTATGGACAGAGCCTTAAACTCAATTCTCCTTCTGACAGGCAGCCGGTGGAGGCTACGCAGGTGAGGGGAGATGTGGTGAGGGAACGGAGCTTTCCTAATAAGTCTGACCGCCGCATTCTGGATAATCTGCAGTCTGTGGATCAAGTATGCCGGTAGACCAATATAAAGACTGTTTGACTGGTCCAGCTGGGATGTAACCAGCGCGTCGACCAACATCTTCCGGCAATCCATAGGCAGGAGATGAAGAAATCTCCGCAGGGCTCTCAACTTCCAGAAACATGCCGAGGAGACTTGACAAATCTGGGCCTTGAAAGACAGGGTCATATCAAATTTGAACCCCACGTTCCTGACTGAATCGACTGGAATCAATGGGGGTTGAGCTCTGACGGCCAACAAAGCTCAGAAGACAGAGGAGCAGATTGATTGAAAAACAATACCTCAGTCTTGTCGGCATTTAATTTCAAGCTGCTATTTGTCATCCAAGCCGAGATATTAGTCAGGCAAAGCTTACATTTGACAAAAGCTGCCTCCGTTTGTTCTCTAAAAGAGAACACCAATTGGGTATTGTAGGATACCACTTTAACTCCCTGTTAGAAAGGGTAGACGGACCGGGAGGGTCGGCCGGGGTCAGGAGGAGAGGTCTCCAGGGAGAGCCGTCTCCAGCGATCGTACAGACAAGTAACTTCCCCCCCACAGACAGATACCACACACGGATAAGGTTCAGGGTTCTTTATAAGCACTTCTTAGGGTACGGTTGAATGGTACAAGGAGGTCTGGACTCAGGGGTCCCCTCGATTCAAGTCTCTCAAAGCAGGGTAAGGGGTAGCGGGACAGTCTGTCTACCAGTCAGGTAGTTTGGATGAGATGTTGATTAGCTCACAATCCTCGAGCTTAGTTGGTACGGGCCGCGGCAGCGCCAGCAGGTCCCGGTGGAGATGGTCGGTACACGGTCCGCGGCAGCGCCAGCAGGTCCCAGTGGAGATGGTCGAGGTACGGTCCGCGGCAGCGCCAGCAGGTCCCAGTGGAGATGGTCGAGGTACGGTCCGCGGCAGCGCCAGCAGGTCCCGGTGAGGATGGTCGTTACAACGGGCCGCGGCAGCGCCAGCAGGTCCCGACGAGGATGGATGTTGTAGAAGGCCGCGGCAGCGCCAGCAGGCAGGACGATGGTTCACAAGAGCGGGCTACGGCAGCGCCAGTAGTCCGTCAAGGCTGAGTTCTCTCGGTGTCTCTCGACTCCAGGATACAACTGCCTTCCTGCTCCGGAGTTGCCCCAGTTATAGGGCAGCCGCCCTTTGATGTCCGGACCCTCGCACTTGGAGGTCGGAGGGCCCGGGATGAAGGTGTCCAGACACCCAGCAGGGGGTGGAGCCAGCGCCTGGGGGAGCTGGAGGCGATCGGCACCTGGCGGGGGAAGAGCTCTTGCCACTTCGTCCTCCCATTGACCTGCCAAGTGGTCCGCTCACCTCCCGGGTGGATGGTGGTGCCGGGATGTCGGGGCCGGCCAGGCCCGGGGTTAGGGTCGGGGCTAGGCCACGCGGCCTCGTGGTGCAGGGCCCAAGATGGCGGCTTGAACCGGCCGGGGGAGCCGGTGGGGCTGGGCCCCGTGATGAGTAGAGGTCCGAGGGCAGAAGATCCGTCGTGAGACGGGGTACAGGTGCTTTTCGTGGGTTATGCCTGGTGGGCCGGAGCTCGGGCCCTGTCGTGCGGGGAGGGAGCAAGCCCTTCGTGTGGCCTGTCCAACATGCGTCCCCCCCAGCTGAAGGCGGGGAGAGTCACCCATCTCCTTGGGGACTCTCTTCGTCGAGGCGGAAAAAGCGGGACAGGCCATCCGCGTTGGCGTGGTCTTGGCCTGGTCGGTGCTCCACAGTGAAGTCCATTCCCTGCAGGGAAATGGACCAGCGCAAGAGTTTTGGGTTCTCCCCCCGCATCTGCATCAGCCACTGCAGGGGTCGATGGTCGGTTTGTACCCGGAAATGGGTACCGAAGAGATAGGGCCGGAGCTTTTTGAGGGCCCACACCACTGCGAAGGCCTCCCTCTCGATGGTGCTCCAGCGCTGTTCTCGGGCCAGGAGACGTCGACTGATGAAGGCCACCGGCTGGTCATGACCTTCGGGGTTTAACTGAGAAAGGACGGCTCCGATGCCGTGGTCGGAGGCGTCGGTCTGTACCACGAATTCCCGACTGTAATCGGGGGCCTGGAGCACAGGGGCGGTGCACAGGGCGGCCTTCAGCTTCTCGAAGGCCGCTTGACAATCGGGGGTCCAGTTAATCCGCTTTGGTTGGTTCTTGGACGTGAGACCCGTGAGGGGCCCCACGATGCTGCCGTAGTCCTTCACGAACCGCCGGTAGTAGCCGGTGAGCCCCAAGAAGGCTCGGACCTCGGTCTGGGTGACGGGGGCTGCCAGGACTGGATGGCAGCAATCTTAAGTTGTAGCGGGGCCACCAGCCCGCTTCCCACTTGGTGCCCAAGGTAGGTCACAGACCCTTGGCCAATTTGGCACTTGCCGGCCTTAATTGTGAGGCCGGCCCGCTGGAGGGCCTGTAGGACCTCTTGGAGGTGACGGAGGTGGTCGGGCCAGTGGCGGCTGTATACAGCGATATCGTCCAGGTAGGCAGCGCTGAACTCTTCGAGCCCCGCCAAGACCTGGTTCACGAGGCGTTGAAACGTGGCGGGGGCATTCTTCATGCCGAAGGGCATGACCTTGAATTGGTAGTGGCCATCGGGGGTAGAGAAGGCTGACCGTTCCTGAGCCCTGGGTGTGAGGCCGATCTGCCAGTAGCCCGCTGTTAGGTCGAAGATACTGAGGTAGCGGGCGGCCCCCAGCCGGTCGATCAGCTCGTCTGCTCGGGGGATCGGATGAGCGTCGGTCCGGGTGACAGCGTTCAAGCCCCGGTAGTCGACGCAGAATCTCAGTTCAGGTGCGGTGCCGGGGGCAGCGGCTTTGGGGACCAATACAACCGGACTGGCCCAGGGACTGTCCGAGGGCTCGATGACCCCGATTGTGAGCATCTTGGCCACCTCCTCCTGTATGCAGGCCCGTACCCGATCTGGTACGCGGTAGGCCCGGTGTCGGACAGGGGGACTGTCCCCGGTGTCCACGTCGTGCAAACACCAAGGGGTGACCCCGGGGGTGAGGGAGAACAGGGTAGCAAACTGCAGCAGGAGGTTCCGGCAGCCCTGGCGTTGCTCCGAAGTGAGGGTGTCAGAGAGCCGGACCCCGTCCACGGAGCCGTCATTCTCCTGAGTCTTCAGAAGATCCGGGAGGGGTTCGGAGTCCTCCTCTGCCCCACTGTCCGTAGCCATCAGGAGGCTGAGTTCTGAGCGCACAAAGTGTGGTTTGAGTCGGTTGGTGTGGAGGACCCGAAGGGGGTTTCGGGAGGTCCCCAGGTCGATGAGGTAAGTGACGGGGCTTTTGCGCTCGACCACTTTGAAGGGCCCCGTCCACTTATCTTGCAAGGCACATGGTTCGGTGGGGGACATCACCCATACTTGTTGTCCAGGCTCGAACTCAACGGAGGAGGCATTGTGATCATACCACTTCTTCATGTCCTCCTGGCTGGCCTCGAGGTTCGCCTTGGCCATCTCTCTGAAGCGCCGGGTCTGGTTGCGTAGGGCCAGGAGGTATTTGAAGACGTCTGGAGGGGTCTTTAGGGGGGCCATCTCCCAACCTTCTTTTACTAGGCTGAGGGGCCCTCGCACAGGGTGCCCGTACAGGAGTTCGAAAGGGCTAAAACCGAGGGACTTCTGGGGAACTTCTCGGTAAGCGAAGAGGAGGCACGGGAGTAGTACATCCCACTGGCGACGGAGGGGCTCTTCCAATCCCCCAATCATCCCCTTGAGGGTGCGGTTAAAACGCTCCACTAGTCCGTTCCCTTGGGGGTGATAGGGGGTCGTGAATCTGTAGGTGACCCCGCATTGTTGCCAGAGGGACTTCATGTATTTGGATATAAAGTTCGTGCCTCGGTCGCTGACGACTTCTCGGGGGAAGCCTACCCGGGAGAAGATCCCCATTAGGGCCCGGCCAACCACCGGAGCTGTCACGGTCCGTAGGGGCACCGCCTCGGGGTAGCGGGTGGCATGGTCCACCAGTACTAAGATGAACCTGTGTCCTTGTGCCGTGCGGGGGTCCAGAGGCCCCACGATGTCTATCCCCACCCTTTTGAACGGGGTGGTGACCACAGGGAAGGGTTGCAGAGGGGCTTTCAGCTTCCGACCACTCTTCCCGCTGGCTTGGCATGTGGGGCAAGATCAGCAGTGGTTCAGGACGTCGTTCCTCATTTTCGGCCAGAAAAAGTGGGTCACTAGGCGGCTGTACGTTTTATCCTGGCCCAGGTGTCCAGCCAGGGGGACATCGTGGGCCAGGTTGAGCAGAAAGTCTCTGAAGCGGAGAGGTACCACCAGTACTCGACCGGCCCCCAGCTCGGCGATTCTTTGCTCGCTGTATAGCAGGTCGTTATCCCAGTAGACCCAGTGAGTTCCGGTGGAGTCCCCTGTGTTCTGGGCGCTGGCTTGTTGGCGGAGTCCCTCGAGGGAGGGACAGGTCTTTTGTTCCTGGCGGAACTGTTCTTGGGTGGGCCCCCCTTCTTGACGCCACTGAGCCAGGTCAGGAAGGTCCTGGGGTTGCGCGTCCCCTTCGGTCGTCGAGTCTGGGAGGCTGGCCTCGTCGTTGTCTTCTACTGGGGCGACTGGGGGCGGGGGTGCTGGCCATTCTGGTTCTTCTGATCGAGGGACGGCACGGGCGGCCATGGACCGGGTGGTTATGCAGGCCCAGTCCGGGAGGCCCAGCATCCCCAGGTGCTCTCTTCTCTCAACGGTGGCCCACGGGGAACTCTCGAGGTCATTCCCCAGGAGGCAGTCCACGGGGGCATCGTCCCGGACCGTCACCTTCAACAGGCCGGAGACCCCTCCCCATTCGAATGGGACGCAGGCCATTTGACACATACTTTCAGAGTTGTCTGCCGAGCGGACGGGGCAGAGAATGTTCGGCAGGATCTGCTCGGGCTTCACCAAGTGACAGCGGACGGCCGTCACACTGGCGCCTGTGTCACGCAAGGCCTCGGCTCGTTGTCCATTAATGGACACCCACTGACCGTATTTCCTGGTGTTAGCGGGTAGGGGAGCCCGCGGGACCATGTCTCTTCCCCCTAAGCACGCCAGGACCATGGCGGCCGGTTCCCACTCTTGCTGGGCCGGCTCATACTCCTCTGGTTCCTCCAATGATCGCTCTTCCCCTAGGGCGGCGGCAGCTACCTGGCGGGGCTTGGGTGTTTGGTTCTGCGGGCAGCTCGGGTCATTGGCGTAGTGGCCGACTCGCTGGCATCGGTGGCACGTGACGTTGGCTCGGACCCCAGGACGCCACGGGGGGTTGCGCCGACCGGCCGGAGCCGGGGTGCTGGCCACGGGTGTTGCGGGCAAGGCGTCTCTCCCTCGCCCCTGGCCCCCTCCTCCTCCCCGAGGACGGTGCTGGCCTTGGTTGTTTCTGTTCTGTTCGTGTGGCCCCCTCCGGCCCACTCGGGTGCTTTCCCATCGGTCAGCTTCGGCGGCGAGCTGCCGGGGGTCAGTCAGCTTACTGTCGAGGAGGTGCTGCCTGAGCTCGACGAAGCAGTTGTTTGACAGGTGCTCCCATACCATCAGGTTAAAGAGTTGTTCGTAGGTGGAGACCTGGCTCCCCTTTATCCAACCCTCAAAGGCACGGCTGAAATAGTTCACGTATTCTACCCAAGTTGTACCTGGGATCCGGGTGCAATCTCTGAACCTCTGGCGGTACATCTCGGGTGTGAGGCCGTAGCGGGTGAGGAGGGCAGCCTTCATGTGGTCGTAGGACGACATTTGGTGATCTGGGAGCTGCAGTAGGGCATCGCGACCCTCGTTGATAAACCTCCCCCAAAGTCCGGCTCCCCAATCACTCCGGTCGATCCGGTGGGAGGTCATGGCGATCTCGTAGGCTTTAAACCACTGTTGTATGTCGTCTTCTCGGACATACTCGCGGACAACATCCTTGGGGATGTGGACTTTTTTCTCGATTGGCCCCGGGGTGTGTGGTCGCTCAGGCACCCCCAGTTCCTTATTCTGTTTCCGAAGTTCTATTTCCGCCAGTTTGCGCTCGTGCTCGAGCGTTATTTTTTTCTCCTCCAGCTCTCTCTGTCTCTGCTTCTCTTCTCGTTCATCTCGGAGCCGCATGTGCTCGAGGTTGAGTTTCTGTTCAGCTAACTTGAGTTCCCCATCCATCTTGAGTCGTGCCATTTCCAACTCGTGCAATCTGGTTCTTTCTCTTTCTCGGATCTCCTCCTGCGAGAGGCCCGTTCCCCGCTCCTCGGGAGCCGTGGCGTTCCCCTCTGGTGTGATGCTGCTTTGGTCGGAGGGTCCGGCGACCCCAGTTTCTGTCCACGACTCTAGGGCGTGTTTTAGATCATCTTTGGTACTCAGGCCGGTGGTAGCAATGCCAAGTTCTATGCAGAATTGTCTCAGTTCGCGGTGGTTGTATTCTTCTATTTTATCCATTTGGAATTTCTCGGTGGAGTTGCTATCTTTGGCTGACATTGTGTTTTTGTCGTGGGGTGAGCTACTCTCTGTACGATTACGCGTTGATTCGGATCGCGCCGCTGGCCACCAATGTTAGAAAGGGTAGACGGACCGGGAGGGTCGGCCGGGGTCAGGAGGAGAGGTCTGCAGGGAGAGCCGTCTCCAGCGATCGTACAGACAAGTAACTTCCCCCCCACAGACAGATACCACACACGGATAAGGTTCAGGGTTCTTTATAAGCACTTCTTAGGGTACGGTTGAATGGTACAAGGAGGTCTGGACTCAGGGGTCCCCTCGATTCAAGTCTCTCAAAGCAGGGTAAGGGGTAGCGGGACAGTCTGTCTACCAGTCAGGTAGTTTGGATGAGATGATGATTAGCTCACAATCCTCGAGCTTAGTTGGTACGGGCCGCGGCAGCGCCAGCAGGTCCCGGTGGAGATGGTCGGTACACGGTCCGCGGCAGCGCCAGCAGGTCCCAGTGGAGATGGTCGAGGTACGGTCCGCGGCAGCGCCAGCAGGTCCCAGTGGAGATGGTCGAGGTACGGTCCGCGGCAGCGCCAGCAGGTCCCGGTGAGGATGGTCGTTACAACGGGCCGCGGCAGCGCCAGCAGGTCCCGACGAGGATGGATGTTGTAGAAGGCCGCGGCAGCGCCAGCAGGCAGGACGATGGTTCACAAGAGCGGGCTACGGCAGCGCCAGTAGTCCGTCAAGGCTGAGTTCTCTCGGTGTCTCTCGACTCCAGGATACAACTGCCTTCCTGCTCCGGAGTTGCCCCAGTTATAGGGCAGCCGCCCTTTGATGTCCGGACCCTCGCACTTGGAGGTCGGAGGGCCCGGGATGAAGGTGTCCAGACACCCAGCAGGGGGTGGAGCCAGCGCCTGGGGGAGCTGGAGGCGATCGGCACCTGGCGGGGGAAGAGCTCTTGCCACTTCGTCCTCCCATTGACCTGCCAAGTGGTCCGCTCACCTCCCGGGTGGATGGTGGTGCCGGGATGTCGGGGCCGGCCAGGCCCGGGGTTAGGGTCGGGGCTAGGCCACGCGGCCTCGTGGTGCAGGGCCCAAGATGGCGGCTTGAACCGGCCGGGGGAGCCGGTGGGGCTGGGCCCCGTGATGAGTAGAGGTCCGAGGGCAGAAGATCCGTCGTGAGACGGGGTACAGGTGCTTTTCGTGGGTTATGCCTGGTGGGCCGGAGCTCGGGCCCTGTCGTGCGGGGAGGGAGCAAGCCCTTCGTGTGGCCTGTCCAACACTCCCCATTGCTCAACTAAAGTCGTGAGGGGGGCCAGATAGACATTGAATAACGTAGGACTCAGAGCCGACCCCTGGGGAACCCCACATGCGAGGGGTTTTGCTGAGGAGACATAAGGACAAAGAAGAACCTGCTGGGACCTGCCCTCCGAAAACGACTGGAACCAGGCATGCGTGGTTCCCCTAACTCCCAAATGCTGAAGTCTCTCCAGCAGAATCCGATGAAACACTGTATCGAAAGCTGCGGATACGTCTAACAGCACGAGCATTGCGGAGTTGCCCTGGTCTAATGCTACCCGTACAGCATCTGTAACTTCCGACATAGCTGTCTCCGTGCTCTATCCGAATCTAAAGCCAGATTGGGAGTCATGGAGGCAGTTGTTGGATTCCAAGAAGTTGCAGAGTTGCTTCTGGACTTTTGTCTCCAAATTGTGCCAGACTCCTATTAGCGCAGATTCCCCACATATGCAGAACCGGAGCCAGCGGCCGGCCTGCTCCTTCCTCGCTCCCAAAGCCCCGAACAACATCCCGCTGCGACTCAAAGCAGCCTGTGCAGTTAGTGAATTTCACAAAACACTGAGGACATGGCTCATTGGACGCATGCCTTTACAACGCAGTTTTTACATTGCAACATCCATTACAACGCATGATTTTACATCGCATACCATCACAGCACATTTTTAGAAACTACATTCACAACGCATTCCATTACAACGCATACCATTACCACGTATATTACTTTTAGGGCAACAGTAGGGTAAGTGTTGGATAGCGTAGGGGTAAAAATTACTATTCCCACTCCGGGGAGTGCAACAGTAGGGTAAGTGTTGGATAGTGTAGGGGTAAAGATTACTATTCCCACTCCAGTGAGTGCAACAGTAGAGTAAGTGTTGGATAGTGTAGGGGTAAAGAATGATTACTATTCCCACTCCAGGGAGTGCAACAGTAGGGTAAGTGTTGGATAGGGGAGGGGTAAAAATTACTATTCCCATTACTTACCTTATATTGCGTTGTAATGGTATGCGTTGTAATGACATGCATTGTAATGACAAGTGTTGTAATGACATGCGATGTAATGGCTGCGTTGTAATGGCATGCAATGTAAAGATGATGCGTTCTAATGACTGTGTTGTAAAGGTAGTGCGATGTAATGACTGCGTTGTAAAGGTTGTTTCCCGGCTCATCAACTATTCTCGGCCCAGGCTCAGCCCACGCGGCTCCCTCTTTTCGGTGCCAGGATACTCTCCCGAGTGAGTTGTGGGCTCTACAAATTCACATCACATAATAACATAACACAACACAACGTAACATAAACCTAACATAACGCCACCCCTTTAGAGGCCTATGGAAATGCCCTCAGCACTGATCCGCTGCCTGCACTTACCACTGTATGCTGGGCAGGTCGAGAGTCGAGACCTCAAACCTTTAATGGTGCTCGGCGGCGCCGGCTTTAGCGATGGTGGCTCCCAGTGTGACTATAGTCGTTAGCGCCACCAATGACCTCCTTCTCCATGAATTCCCTCACTACCAACCTTTAAGAGTGACCCTCAAGTCTCCATAACAACTCTCTCGCACATGCTTTCCTTTTTTTTTACAGCGCTACTCATACCAGTGTAGGGTGTCAGAGCACTTTACCATAAATCACACGCACATTACACAGAGTCAATGAATAACACGTGCATAAATCAGTGTATAGGAAATGTTATATAAGAAAGGGGACTACAAGGTAAAGGAGTCTCATATTATCCATATTGGTGGGCAACATAGCTTAAGAGTGCTTGGTCTGGAGAAGTAAAAATTCTGAATTTAAAACACGCCACAGTGGTACGGGGTGGTCTTTACTACTAAGAATTGATTTCACCCCAAATGAAACTTTTTTGCAACATTAGGATGATGAAAGATGTGGGAAGAAATCCTAGCGCTTTACCCTATACCTGGCAGTTTCCACGCAGCTCTTGGATGAAAGCTATTAGCTCACTGTTCTATATTAGGATTTTAATGTATAAATTTTAAGTAACGAAAGGATCTTGTCGATGAAAGCAGTAACCCACTGAACTATTTACAATATAAGCACTTCGATGATCGGCATGGTACACCTGCTTTGCTTAGCAGCAGGCATATTAACCCTCTGCGCTACTTTATGATGAGTCAAAACTTCCACTCGACAACACTCGCTTGCTCCCCAGCAGGTCCATTAATCGCCAGAGTTATCTTGGCATTTTTTTCGTTGCCTGTAAATTTCTGGAGGCGAGGGACGCTGCAGCAGGTGCTTTTAAATCCACAATATATATGACAACACAGTGGTGCCTGAAGTCAGCACCCGGTGCGGTGGCACCAATTGCACCGCCCAGAAGCCGGCCCTGGTGCTCAAGACGTCTGCTTCAGAGAAGGTCAATGTAGGTAGATCAAACTTGGTGTGAGGCTTTGCAGCTGCGACACATGCACTACACAAATTATGCAAGTGGAATCAGGACACAATACATTTCCCAGAGTTCCATAGGACTCTCCCGAGACTTTGTTTCAGCGCCTGGAATCTTGTTAGTGCCGCTGTTACACATATAGAATGTTCATCTTTGATGCACTGGGTATCAGTTTATTGTGTTCCATGCCAGGCCATCATGATACTGTGTTTCTGCAGCTGGAATCGTTAGAGCCGCTGTGACACATATAGAATGTTCACCTTTTATGCACTGGACATTGGTTTGTTGTGCTCCATGCAGCCATCATGAAACTTTGTTTCTGTGGCTGGAATCTTGTTAGTGCTGCTGTGACATATATAGAATGTTCAACTTGGATGCACTGGGCATCAGTTTGTGGTGTTCCATGCAGGCAATAATGATACTCTGTTTCTGCTGCTGGAATCTTGTCAATGCATCTGTGACACGTATAGGATGTTTATCTTGGGAGTACTGACCATCCATTTGTTGTGTTTCATGCAGGCCATCATGATACTTTGTTTCTGAGGCTGGAATTTTGTTAGTGCACATGTGACACATATAGAATGTTCATCTTGGATGCACTGAGCGTCCGTTTGTTGTGTTTCATGCCAGTCCATCATGATACTTTATTTCTGCAGCTGGAATCTTGTTATTGCCGCCGTGACACATATAGAATGTTCATCTTGGATACACTGGGCATCCGTTTGTTGTGTTCCATGCAGGCTATCATGATACTTTGTTTCTGCGGCTGGAATCTTGTTAGTGCCACTGTGATACATATAGAATGTTCATCTTGGATACACTGAGCATCCATTTGTTGTGTTCCACGCAGGCCGTCATGATACTTTGTTTCTGCGGCTGGAATCTTGTTAGTGCCGCTGGGACATATATAGAATGTTAATTTTGGATGCACTGGGCATCAGTTTGATGTGTTCCAAGCAGCCCATCATGATACTTTGTTTCTGGGCTGGAATCTTGTTAATACATTGATGACACATATAGAATGTTCGTCTTGGGTGCACTGAGCATCCGTTTGTTGTGTTCCATGCAGGACATCATGACAATTTGTTTCTGTGACTGGAATCTTGTTATTGCCGCTGTGACATATGTAGAATGTTCATCCTGGATACATTGAGCATCCATTTGTTGTGTTCTATGCAGGCTATCATGATACTTTGTTTCTGCGGCTGGAATCTTGTTAGTGCCGCTGTGACATATATAGAATGTTCTTCCTGGATACACTGAGCATCCATTTGTTGTGTTCCATGCAGGCCATCGTGTTACTTTGTTTCTGCGGCTGGAATCTTGTTAGTGCCGCTGTGACACAAATAGAATGCTCATCTTTGATGTGCTGGGCATCCGTTTGGGTTGTTCCATGCAGGTCATCATGATACTTTGTTTTTGCAGCTGGAATCTTGTTAGTGCCGCTGGGACATATATAGAATGTTCATCTTGGATGCCCTGGGCATCAGTTTGATGTGTTCCATGCAGCCCATCATGATACTTTGTTTCTGGGCTGGAATCTTGTTACTACATCGATGACACATATAGAATGTTCGTCTTCGGTGCACTGAGCATCCGTTTGTTGTGTTCCATGCAGGACATCATGACAATTTGTTTCTGCGACTGGAATCTAGTTATTGCCGCTGTGACATATATAGAATGTTCATCCTGGAAGCACTAGGCATTCGTTTGTTGTGTTCCATGCAGCCCATCATGATACTTTGTTTCTGCGGCTGGAATCTTGCTAATGCATCTGCGACACATATAGAATGTTTATCCTGGATGCACTAGGCATTTGTTTGTTGTGTTCCATGCAGCCCATCATGATACTTTGTTTCTGCTGCTGGAATCTTGTTAGTGCTGCTGTGACATATACAGAATGTTCATCTTTGATACACTGCGCATCCCTTTGTTGTGTTCCATGCCAGGCCATCATGATACTTTGTTTCTGCAGCTGGACTCATGATAGTGCCGATGTGACACATATAGAATGTTCATCTTGGATGCACTGAGCATCCGTTTGTTGTGTTCTATGCAGACCATCATGATACTTTGTTTCTGCGGCAGGAATCTTGTAAGTGCCGCTGTGACACATATAGAATGTTCATCTTGGATGCACTGAGCATCCGTTTGTTGTGTTCTATGCAGACCATCATGATACTTTGTTTCTGCGGCTGGAATCTTGTTAATGCATCTGTGACACATATAGAATGTTCATCTTGGATGCACTGGGCATCCGTTTGTTGTGTTCTATGCAGGCCATCATGATACTTTGTTTCTGCGGCAGGAATCTTGTAAGTGCCGCTGTGACACATATATGCCACTACGAGCGGCACATGAGTTCCGAAAAGGGTTATCACTCCTACCCTCTAATGCCCAATAAGAGCTCGTCGACGCCTCTGACAGGTGTATCACCAGGTTCTAGTGCCCTGTCCCTTTCAGTGCGCATGTCGGTATCATCCAGGCCTCCGAGAGATTTATCACCACAGGTGGTTTGTGTGTCGACATATGGGACCGAGACTTTACTTTTAAGATATATTTCTGTCCTATTTATCACGCAACTCCGGCTAAGAGCTCGCTACATGATTGCTGAGACCACAACCCCCAGCATTCTTTGCGTTCTAGACGCACGTTTGGTTTACGTGTTGCATCATCGCGCCTCTGCATGATGATTGGTCCGATGCCCGGTGCGTCATACAGATGACCCTTATGAAGGGCGGGCTTACTATGTTCCGGTTACGCTCGGTACAACTAGGAAGAAGGTCCGGGGTAACGACGGACAGGTAAGCCTGTTCTCTGGTCATCAGCACACAACCGCTTGGTCTCTTTACTAAACCCTATCCTAGAGACTGGGCTTGGAGTCATTTCTGGCTGTATTCAGATGCATGCCTCGACATTTGCCTGTTGTCGGTGACTTCATTAGCATTTATGTTATGGACATGCTCACTTAAGATCCTGGTTAATTCGTTTTCCAGTAGAATAGTAGCATGGTTTTGTCTATTTTGGAGTTAGTCAACATACCGAAGTCTGTTTATTGGTTTTTTGCTTTTATGGTCACACAGCTTTTTGCTCACACAGTTGAATATACCATCCTCTGTTGTCTATGGCATTAGCTAGTTCTTTCTCCCCCTTTTTCTTGTCTTCTAGAGCGTTGCCTCACGCCCTGAGTTGTAACCAGGAGTGTAGGTGCATCCCTGACTTTTTGCGGGTAAGAAGACAATGCAGTTTGTACGCATGACAAATGTTTATGGATGAGACATTTGTATTATGTCAAAGAAAACGTAGTAGATATGTTCAGCACATTCATGTATTATTATTCTGTTTTGCCTCCAGGTGATTAAGTTACATCACTACGGTGCCACATATCCACAGATAAGTAGGTACTTTGGTAGGTTGTATTGTTCCCTTTTATCTCACTCATCACTTACTCACATTTTTGCAGTAGTGTTACCTTTTGGTCCTGACGAAAGCCACTGTCATTGGGTAGACACAGGTTGGCTGAAACATGTTGACCCACGAGGGCGCGTCCCCCTCATAATTTCTGCTGTTTTTAGCTTGGTGTCATTGGATACAGAATAAAATTTATTTTCCAATGATAATCAATTTTAAACCACTTTTCTATTCCACACACTGCATCTAGATAATTCGTCCTCCCAACTACAGGAATCAAAACATCCCTGAGCTCCTCCTTGTTACAGTAATCGAAGGAGTTGTAGCTCTATAACCACACCAGGTGTGGTTATGGGAGGTCCCAGATGATGAAGCATGCCACTTCGGTGGGTGATGGGACTTGGCCCTCTTTATGAGGACTCCTTTCATGTTTGAACGTGCTGACATGTCGCTTCTTTTCTTTTGAGAGATTGGTTTAGACCCGCAGACTCTACTTGTTGTGTTAGGTTTGTGTGTCTACCCATGAACTCTCACTCTCTCATTCCAAGCCCATGACCCGGTGTCAGACGTGCCACCAATATGTGGTCGCTGGGTTTACTCCCAGCTCTAAACGGCTACAATCCTGGAAGTTTCCTCCATAAATAGAAGTAGGCTCGTGAATTCATTCCCATCAGCCTGAGACTCGTGGCGGTTTCTCAGCACTTGGGGGACACACAGCCCCTCTGCTGGTCTCCGCAGCGGGATCCTGCCTCCCTGCTACGCTTCCTGCGTGTATCCAGGGCATTAAAAGAAATGTACACTTACACAGCGCTCGATTGCCCAGGGCGTCTTGGCGCTTTCCAAGAGATACTGCAATCCCTGACAGCCTGCCCTCTCCCACGCTGTCCTAGCAGCATCTCTGGGTCTGCGCTGAGCGCATGGCTCCCAGCAGACACCACACGACCAGGCCTTGTTTCTGCCCCTTATTTATGTTTCAAGAGCGCCCAATAATCTCCGTGGCTGAGCCCATCGGATGCTATTGATCGGCGGCCATTGATCGATCCCCCAGCATGCATCGGGCGCCTGGCGCGCTTGGCAGGTTTAGCTCCTGACATCTGCCTGGCTTGTTGGGCGCGAGCTCCAGGCATCGATTCATCGTGCGCAGAGAGCTCTCGAGTGCCTGGAGGCCCCCCCGCGCCGGTGTGGCACATTCGAGGAGCCTTTTGTCATCTCCATTGAGAGGCGCATCTGACACCTGCCAGCAGCGCTGTAATTAGCCGGCCACTGCCGGAGCTCCTCGGGTCGCAAGGGTGCCCTCCAGATGCAGCGTGCCAAGTGGGCGCTCGTTACAGCTCATCTCCCGGCAGAAGGAGGCGGCAAAAAACATTTTTAGAGTTGTTATAACCCCCCGCTGAATGCCACACAGCAAATGTGAAAAGCCTTCAGCGCAGCTTTTTCTTCCAAATTTACAAAAAAAACGGAAGAAAAGCAGCCAAGAAGCAGCAGCCTCGCGCCAGCCGTCAATGGAAATCTGCCTTTTGGGTAATTGTGCTCCGGGCTCCATCAGCCTCCCTCTCCTCTTCAGAAAGAGCCACAAAGGCCGCTGAATAGCGGAAGGCAAGGTTCCCACAGTCACGGGCAGCAGAAAGGCCCAGGGTGACGGACAACATCGGGGATGGCGGCCCTGGCTCTGAAAGGGCCGCGGAGAGGGCCCCGCAGGAGACAATCGGCCTTTCACGGGACAGACAGCTGCCCCCGGACGGGCCTGTAGGGTGCAGGTGGGCCTGTCCACCTCAGCCAGTGGCTGGGAAAGGACCTGTGGGGCACAGGTGTGCCTGAGGCCGGGGCCTGTGGGGTGCTGGTGCGCCTGAGGCCGGGGCCTGTGGGGTGTAGGTGCTCCTGAGGCCGGGGCTTGTGGGGCACAGGTGCGCCTGAGGCCGCGGCCTGTGGGGTGCTGGTGCGCCTGAGGTTGGGGCCTGTGGGGTGCTGGTGCGCCTGAGGCCGGGGCCTGTGGGGTGAAGGTGCACCTGAGGCCGGGGCCTGTGGGGTGCTGGTCCGCCTGAGGCCGGGGCTTGTGGGGTGCAGGTGCGCCTTAGGGCGGGGCCTGTGGGGTGCAGGTGCACCTGAGGCCGGGGCCCTCCTGTCCACCACGGCCTATGGTGGGAAAGGACCTGTGGGGGACAGGTGCGCCTGAGGCCGCGGCCTGTGGGGTGCTGGTGCGCCTGAGGTCGGGGCCTGTGGGGTGCTGGTGCGCCTGAGGCCGGGGCCTGTGGGGTGTAGGTGCACCTGAGGCCGGGGCCTGTGGGGTGCTGGTCCGCCTGAGGCCGGGGCTTGTGGGGTGTAGGTGCGCCTGATGCCGGAGCCTGTGGAGTGCTGGTGCGCCTGAGGCCGGGGACTGTGGAGTGCAGGTGCACCTGAGGCCGTGGCCTGTGGGGTGTAGGTGCACCTGAGGGCGGGGCCTGTGAGGTACTGATGCACCTGAGGCCGGGGCCTGTGAGGTGCAGGTGCACCTGAGGCAGGGGCCCTCCTGTCCACTGCAGTCAGTGGCTGAGAAAGCACCTGTGGGGCACAGGAGTGCCAGAGACCAGGGCCTGTGGGGTGCAGGTGCGCCTGATGCTTGGGCCTGTGGGGTGCAGGTGCACCTGAGGCCGGGGCCTGTGGGGTGCAGGTGGACCAGAGGCCTGGGCCTGTAGGGCACAGGTGCACCTGAGGCCAGTGCCTGTCCACCGCAGCCTATGGTGGGAAAGGACCTATGGGCCACAGGTGCGTCTCAGGCTCGGGCCCTCCTGTCCATCCCAGCCAGTGGTGGGAAACATCCTGTGGGCTCAGGTGCGCCTGAGGTTGGGGCCTCTTGTCTACCACGGCCTGTGGTGGAAAAGGACTTGTGTGGCACAGGTGCTCCTGAGTCCGGGGCCTGTGGGGTGCAGGTGCGCATGAGGCTGGTGCCCTCCTGTCCACCTGAGCCTATGGTGGGAAAGGACCTATGGGCCACATGTGCGTCTCAGGCTCGGGCCCTCCTGTCCACCACAGCCAGTGGTGGGAAAGGACCTGTGGGGCACAGGAGCACCTGAGGCTGTGGTCCTACTGACCATCATGGCCTGTGGCAGGAAAGGACCTGTGGGGCACAGGAGCACCTGAGGCTGTGGTCCTACTGACCACCATGGCCTGTGGCAGGAAAGGACCTGCGGGGCACAGGGGCACCTGAGATGGGGCCCTCCTGTCCACCACGGTCACTGATGGGATACGACCTGTGGGGTGCAGGTGCGCTTGAGGGCGGGGCCCGTGGGGTGCAGGTGCACCTGAGGCCGGGCCTTTGGGGTGCAGGTGTACCTGAGGCATGGGCCTGTGGGATGTATGGGAACCTGAGGCCGGGCCTGTGGGGCACAGGCGCGCCTGAGGCTGTGGTCTGTGGGGTACTGATGCACCTGAGGTCGGGCCCTCCTGTCCACCACGGCCTATGATGGGAAAGGACCTGTGGGAACAGGTGCGCCTAAGGCCGGTGCCTGTGGGGTGCATGTGCGCCTGAGGACGGGGTCTGTGGGGTACTGGTGCACCTGAGGCCGGGACCCTCCTGTCCACCACGGCCTATGATGGGAAAGGACCTGTGGGCACAAGTGCGCCTAAGGCTGGGGCCTGTGGGGTGCATGTTCACCTGAGGCTGGGACCCTCATGTCCACCACGGCCTATGGTGGGAAAGGATCTGTGGGGTACAGATGCACCTGGGGTGCAGGTGCACATGAGGCCGGGGCCCTCCTGTCCACCACGGTCTATGATGGTAAAGGACCTGTGGGGCAGAGGTGCGCCTGAGGCAGGGGCCTGTGGGGTGCAGGTACATAAGAGGCCGGGGCCTGTGGGATGTAGGTGCGCCTGAGGGTGGGACCAGTGGGGTACTGATGCACCTGAGGCCGGTGCCTGTGGGGTGCAGGTGCACCTGAGGGCCCTTCTGTCTACCACGGCCTATGGTGGGAAAGGACCTATGGGGCACAGGTGCACCTGAGGCCGGGGCCCTTCTGTCCACCACAGCCAGTGGCTGAGAAAGGACATGTGGGGTGCAGGTGCGCCTGAGGGTGGGGCCTCCTGTCCACCATGGCCAGTGGTGGGAGGGAGGTAGAAGAGGACCCGGGTGCACCTGAGGCCGTGGTCCTACTGTCCACCACAGCCAGTGGCGGGAAAGTCCTGTGGGGTGCAGGTAAGCCTGAGGCTCGGGCCCTCCAGTCAACCACGGCCAGTGGTAGGAGGGAGGTAGAAGGCCGTATTCCTACTGACCACCATGACCTGTGGCAGGAAAGGACCTGTGGAGCACAGGTGCACCTGAGGCTAGGGCCCTCCTGTTCACCACAGTCCCTGATGGGATATGACCTGTAGGGTGCAGGTGCACCTGAGGGCGGGGCCTGTGGGGTGCAGGTGCACCTGAGGGCGGGGCCTGTGGGGTTCAGGTTTCCCATAGGATTGTACGGAGCTCGCGGCTGTGTTCTCACACCGCATGCGTCCCCCATGGGTCCCCTGTGTCACTACCTTGGGTGGTTCCTTGGGGTCCCAGCGATTCTACGTACTCTAGGCACTGTGTCTAGTCAAGTCGTGGTTTTTATCCCACTTTCTTAGTATATGGTTTGGTCTCCCCCTGGGGCCCACTGTGTATTGTGCTATTTACTGTCTTTCTAGTACTTTAATATTGTGTCTCTTGTTCTCTAATCTCAAAAAGAGGTTAGTAGAGAGTGTTTAGTAATAAATACATATATTTTATACATACCTTGTGTGGTTCTCCTTTCATTTGGTCATTCAGGAGGTTATAATCTGGTAAACCAAGCTGCTTTACATTCCTTCGAGATTTAGCCTGAAGGCTGCTCTCCATAGCTACCACTAGGATAGCTTTCAATAAAGGTTGTCTTTAACCTACTCATCAATAAGGGTCGTTTGGATTGGTGCAAGGTGCCCACTTTAACTAGTGAACAGCATATACCAGGCCAACTTCCTACATTGGTGGCAGTGGTGGGATTCAAGCTTGCTATTGCTTTACCAGATAATCTCATTGAGTGACTAACTGAAAACCACTACAGGTCCTTAGGTACATATAAAACAAGACTAGAATAAAGTAAGTTCTACTGAACTTAGAGATGGGTAAGTCAAGGGCCTAGGACACCCTTTCTCCAACTCAAATGAGTTTAGTAGTTCCCACTAGGTTAGGTAGGTGCCACACCACATAACACTAGTATGTCTTCTAAGCCAGAAGCCTGTGCGGCTCTGACAACTAAGTATGACCATATCCCATTCCAAGAATTGAGGAGTATGTGTACAGCTAGGAAACTGAAGACAGGGAAAAATTCACGTACCTAACGCCTCATAGAGGCTTTGCTGTTGGATGACCTCAGAAAGACCCCAGGGTCTGATGAGGCAGGCAATTTGGGTGGGACAGCATAAGAGGAAAGGGCAGGTGGTGAAAACATCCAGGACCTAGCCTCTGAAGCTGACCAGGAGGATCTAGAGGATTCTAACCTGGACAATCCAATTCTTCCTGAAGGTGAGGGAGAAGGCCTCAGTGGCCCTCTCTTTACCCCAACTGGAAGGGTTAACAGTTTACCAAGAAGATAAAGATCTCCTTCTCAGGAATCTAATCATTCTGGTACCTTTGTAGGGAGCTCTGTTTCTCATAGGACTTCTTCTCATAAAAGGGAGTCCTCTTATGAGAAGAAGTGCCAACTGCTTGACTTTGAGAGAGCTAAGCTCAGAATCAAGAGAGAGCAATTGGCCTTGGATAGGGCATCCCTGGAGTTTCAGAAAGCTTCTAAAATGTTGGGGCTAGAGCCCCATGGTGACAGTAGCAGTGTCTCTAGAGGCAGAGAACATACTCATCACCACATGATGGGTTTGGCTTGACCGCTGAGCAATACAGGATTAAGTTCAGAGATACCCAAAAGGCACAGACTTAAGACTTGGTTGACTTTGTAGATTGTGCTACTAAGGCTCTGGAAGGCTGGTTACTTGGCAGTAAAGTGTGTGATTTTAAAGGATTGTACAATTTAATTTTGAGGGAGCAGATCCTTAATAATTGTCAAAATCAGTTGTTGCATCAGTACCTGGTGAACTCTGATCTGGCCTCTCACCAAGAATTGGGCCAGAAGGCAGACACATGGGTCAGAACCAGGTTGAGGCAGAAGGTTCAGAACCAAGGTGGTGACTCCAAGAAGCAAGAATCTAAAAACGCTGATAAGGGTGGGGAGAAGGGTAAAGACCAGAAGTCTTCTGAAGGGCCCCAAAAATCTGCATCTGGTGGGGAGTCACAATCCAACAAGGGAAAAGGCCAAAAGAAACCCTGGTGTCAAATCTGTAAACAGAAAACTCACTGGACAAGTGATTGTAACAAGTCCAAGGACTCAACTCCAGCCACCATTGCCCCTAAGCAACTGTTCCCCCTAGTACAGCTACAATAGGTGGAGGCAATGTTCAGAATAAGGGTGTAGTAGGTTTAACCCTGGGATATGAGGTGGACTCTGTCCTAGTCAGAGTTCCTATTCAGGCTGTACTGATCTGTGATGGAGGCATGGATATGGCCTCCTTTGTGAGTCCCAGTAATCTGGGCAATTACAGACAGCAGCCTTTGATAAATGGAAAATAGGCCTTGCCATTCAGGGACACAGGAGCAAGTGTCACAATGGTGACAAAAGATCTTGTGGCTCCTGAGCAAATCATACTTGGTGAGATGTACCAAGTGACCAATGCTAGTAATGTCAGGACAGACCATTCCTTGGCAGTTGTTAATTTCACCTGGGGAGGGGTAACTGGCCCTAAGAAGGTTGCGGTAAGTGCAGACCTCTCTGTTGAATGATTGTTGGGCAATGATCTAGAAACTTCAGCTTTAGCTGAAGTGGAGCTCAAGACTCATGCGGAAATGTGGAAATCCCTGCAGATGTGTTTGCTATGACCAGGTCACAGGCAAAAATGTCTAACACTGAACAGACCCTGGATCCTGGAAAAATGGACCAGGTGTCTTCCCCCCTGACTCAGAATCCAGATCAGTCTCTTGAGGGAGCTGATCTTAGTCCTGAAGAAGGAACTGTCCCAGATGAGCTTGAACCTGATCAGGTTGAGTTCTTGGGGACAGGAGGCCCTTCCAGGGCAGATCTGAGCCAGGAGCAGCTGAGCTGCCCTTCTCTTGAACCCCTCAGACAGCAAGCTGCTGCTGAGGCTGCTGGGAGTGCTAGTGGGTCCCATAGGATCTACAGGGATGCTGGACTGCTATACTCCGAGAGTGGAGACCTCAAGCCTGGAGCTACCAGGAGGTTGGTTATACCTCTGAAGTTTAGGGGCTTCCTATTGACACTGGCACATGACATCCCATTAGCAGGTCACCAAGGCCAAAACAAAACTTGTCCCTCACTTTCATTGGCCTCATATGTCTGTAGACACCAAGGAGTTTTGTTGCTCCTGCGTCACCTGTCAAGCCAGTGGTAAGGCAGGTGGCACCACAAAGGCCCCCCTGATGCCACTACCTGTGGTGGGGGTTCCCTTTGAGAGGGTTGGGATTGATATAGTTGGTCCCATGAATCCTCAAACTGCATCTGGGCACAGATCTATACTGGTGGTGGTGGACCATGCCACTAGGTATCCAGGGGCAATTCCCCTTAGAACTACCAGAGCACCTGTGGTGGCAAGGGCCCTCCTGGGAATCTTTTCCAGGGTGGGTTTCCCTAAGGAGGTAGTATCACACAGAGTTGCAAACTTCATGTCTAGTTACTTGACTGCTATGTGGAAGAAGTGTGGAGTAAATTACAAATGTACCACCCCTTATCACCCACAATGCAATGGGTTAGTTGAAAGGTTCAACAAAACCCTCAAGGGCATGATTAAAGGTCTCCCAGAAAAGCTTAGGAGCAGATGGGACATACTTTTGCCCTGCCTTCTCTTTGCCTACGGAGAGGCTCTTCAGAAGGGGGTTGGTTACAGCCCATTTGAACTTCTGTTTAGACATCCAGTTAGGGGTCCATTGTGTCTAGTGAAGGAGGGATGGGAGTTACCTCTCGAACCCCCTAAACAGGATATTGTGGACTATGTACTTGGTCTCCGCTCCAGGATGGCTGAGTACATGAAGAAGGCAAACAAAAACCTTGAGGCTAGCCATGAACTGCAAAAGGCCTGGTATGACCAAAAGGCTGTGCTGACTGTTTACCAGCCAGGGCAGAAAGTATGGGTGTTGGAACCTGTGGCCCCAGCAGCCCTCCAAGACAAGTGGAGTGGCCCCATACGATAATTGAGCAAAAGGGAGATTTTACCTACCTGGTGTACCTTGGAACTCCCAGGAGCCCCCATAGGGTGCTCCATGTCAACAGGCTCAAACCATATGTTGACAGGGCAGACATGGGCTTGCTCATGGCTACTGATGAGGGACATGAGGAAGAGAGTGATCTACTCCCTGACCTGCTCTCACAGAATCCTGATGATGGTTTTTTTGATGGTGTAGCCTTGGCAGGCAGCCTCACTGTCCAGCAGCAAACTGATTGCAGAAAGTTCTCAATCAGTTTAGACATATGTTTTCACTGACTCCAATTCAGACTACCTGGTGCACTCATGAAGTGGACACTGGGGCCAGTCTGCCTGTTAAAAATAAGATTTACAGGCAACCGGACCACGTCAGGGACTGTGTTAGGGCTTAAGTCCAGAAGATGTTGGACTTGGGTGTGATTGAACTCTCAGATAGCCCTTGGGCTAGTCCAGTAGTCTTGGTACCCAAACCTCACACCAAATATGGCAAGAGAGAGATGAGGTTTTGTGTTTACGACAGAGTTCTCAATGCAGTCACTAGGACTGATGCCCATCCAATCCCTAGGGCAGATGAGCTTATAAATACTTGGGCCTCAGCCAAGTTTCTGAGCACATTTGACCTAACAGCTGGCTACTGGCAGATCAGACTAGCTGATAAAGCAAAGCCAAAGACAGCATTTTCTACCCCTAGTGGGCACTACCAATTTGTGGTGATGCCCTTTGGTTTGAAGAATACACCTGCCACTTTTCAAAGGTTGGTGAATAAAGTCCTTACAGGCCTGGAAGCCTACAGTGCAGCTTATCTAGATGATAATGCTGTCTTTAGCTCCACCTGGGAGGATCACCTGGTCCACCAGAGAAATGTTTTAGGGGCCCTGCAGAAATCAGGCCTAACTATCAAGGCCACCAAGTGCCAGATAGGGCAGAGTCAGGTTGTGTACCTAGGCCACCTTGTGGGTGGAGGCCAGGTTCAACCATTGCAGCGCAAAATCCAGACCATCATGGACTGGGTTGCTCCAACCACCCAGACTCAGGTCAGAGCTTTCTTGGGCCTGACTGGGTACTATAGCAGATTTGTTAAAGGCTATGGATCCATAGTGACCCCTTTGAATGACTTACCTTCTAAGAAAATGCCAAAGAAAGTTCAGTGGACAATCAGCTGTCAAAAGGCATTTGATGACCTGAAGCAGGCCATGTGCACTGCTCCTATTCTTCAAAGTCCTGACTACTCCAAACAATTCATTGTCCAAACAGAGGCATCTGAGTTGGGGGTAGGGGCTGTGTTATCACAATTGAATGATGAGGGTCAGGATCAGCCAGTAACTTTTATTAGCAGAAGGCTGACCCCCAGAGAGAAACGTTGGTCAGCTATTGAGAGGGAGGCCTTTGCTGTGGTTTGGGCTCTGAAGAAGCTGAGGCCACACTTGTTTGGCACTCACTTCATTGTTCAGACAGACCATAAGCCCCTCTTACGGATTAAACTGATGAAGGGTGAGGGGGGCGTGGCTTGCATGCTGATGGCGGCGGATGCTTGAGCTCGGAGCTCCGCGCCGGCCCGTTGATTTATCCGTAATATTTACGGCCCTGACCTCGGGAGCGCATCACGGAGACTCCCTGCCACAGAGAGAAGCCCTGGGGAGTCGATTGCAGCCCCTGCCTGTTCGAATCGGGGAGTACAACTGCAGCGGCAGACTTGGGAAGTTTCCGGCCGAAGCAATCATGATGGCGCCGTGGGGAGAACCGAGTGCTAGCAGCTTGCCGTGCTGCTGAAAGCACCACAGCGAGAAGCCCGCAGACCGACCGAAGGTGACCGAGTGGACAGAGCTGACACTGCGCTGCAGAGGGCACCCTATGGAGTGCTAAGAGGACTCTGCAGCGCTGATACCCGTAGCGGGCCCCTGATGAGATCGGCGGGGGAGCTCAGATGCGCTTAGGCCATGTGACGCCGATTGTGGATACCGAGTGGAGGTGACCTTTGGCTCGTATTAGGTTGGCCTGATCGTCATGCGGGAGGACCCTGAATGAGACCCTGGATCATTCTTGGCACCTGCGGATGAGTGCTGTCCCCCGCGCACTAAAGAGAATTGGACATTGGGGCCGGGGGGGACTTCCCTCCTGATATCTACTGCGTGCTGCCCGGTGGCGCTGGCTGCTTGGGGAATATATGTGGGCCCTGTGCTACTGCGACTGGCCTACCGGGAATCAGACCTAGACTGCCCAGATGAAGTGCGGGGCCCCCTTCGGCCCCCGGGATCTTTAAGTTACGACCAGGGCGGCTGCCTGCTCTCCTGCCTGGGACAATCTGTGCACTGGGACCACTGCTGGTGCTAGTGAGAAGAGTGTACCCTGGGAGTCCTTGCAGCCCGGATAACTCGGGCCCCACGGAATCCTGCTGGATTTTTGCTGGACACTGGCTTGGTGCTTGGCGCGGAGGGGAACGGTGCTGAGTGCAGTGTATGGCCTGGCCTTGAAGGGGGTGTTTTAACCCTAAGCTGCGTAATGGGGAAGCCTAGAGGGAAGCAGATGCTGGCCCTGCCGGGTCAAGAAGATTTGGGGCAGGAGGAGCGGCGACCGGCTTCACATGACGTGCCCATCGAAGCAGGGGTGCAGCAGCAGCTGGCTCAAATACTCCTGGCTATTACAGATACAAGAGAGGCCCTGCACCAGGACATTGCTGCCGTGTCGGTGAGGCTGGGGCTGTTGCGGGCCAAACACACCAAGCTGGCGGATAGAGTGGAGCAGGTTGAAACATCATTGGCCACCCTGGAAACAGCACATAAATCCCTCGCTGAACAGGTGGGAGACGTCTCTCATAGACTCTTAGTGTTGGAGAAAAGAGCCGAGGACGCTGAGGGACGCAACCAGAGGAACAACATAAGCGTTTTGGGTCTGTCAGAGGGGGCGTAGGGGACCAATATGGTCCAGTATCTGGAGGACTGGCTCTGCGACACGGTGGCACCGGAGGGGCTGACACAGTTCTTCACGCTGGAAAGGGCTCACCGAGTTCCAGCCCGCCCGCTGGCGCCGGGCCGACCTCAGCAGCCGGTGGTGGCCAGACTCCTCCACTATAGGACAGAGACCTTCTGCAGAGAGCACGCACCTCTGGTCCCTATACGGTGGATAGCTGTAAGGTTTCTATTTTCCCAGACTATGCACTGGAGGTCCAACGACGCCGTGTGTCATACCTGGCAGTCAAGAGAGCCCTGAGGGACGAGGGTCTTCAATACTCCTTCATGTTTCCGGCCCGACTTCAGATCATTCTTGATGGCACAACACACTTTTGTGAGGACCGGTCGGAAGCATGGGACTGGCTAGAAACCTACAAAACAGGTAGGAGGACGGCTGCGGAGCCTGGGGCGTGTGCACCTTCGGAGCGGCTGCCTCAGCGCCACTGGAGGTCGCGGCGGCACCCTGTCACTCTGAAGACACCCAGCTCTTCCCAGACGGAGAAGGAGAGGACTGAGGGGAATCCAACTGGTTTTCCTTCAGGAAACTCACATAGCGCCAAAAGAGGATGTGGCAGGTTTCTTGCACGATTTATTCTGCCTTTGCACGGGGCGTCTTGATATGGGCCCGGGCAGGCATCCCTTTTCAACCTACTTGTCAACTGAAAGATCCTGAGAGACAAGATATCCTAGTGGCGGGCCGGCTGAATGGCAGGGATGTGGTGCTGGGCAGTATAAATGGTCGAAATACGGAACAAGCGGACTTTTTTACACAATCCTTTGGGAAATTCGCTCGACTTTTGACCGGGTCCGTACTCCTGGGTGGGGATTTAAATTCTGTTACGGATGTACTAATGGATAGGTCTCATCCCCCTCTCCCTGATGCACCTATTCATAACCTCTCAAGGATCAGGTTAGATTGGCAGCATAGATGGGGACTGATAGACACCTGGAGTGCGCACCACCCGACCTCTCGGAATTATTCGTTTTTCTCTGCTATACACGACCTCCATGATGGGCTTGATGCGAGGCTTTGCTCTCCTGACATACATAATGAGGTACGACACAGCGAATATCTCACCAGAACGCTGTCAGATCATGACCCACTGCTGTTATGTGTAAACTTGTTGCCAGGGCCTAAAATCCCGACATGGCGCTTAAGCCCAGAGCTATTCGAGGATCAGGCATTTCGAGAGGTGGTGGGGGCTGGCATCACTGATTATTTTCGGGACAACACTGGTACCGCCTCGTTCTTAGCTGTGGAGTGGGATGCTTTTAAGAGTGTAATAAGGGGGCATTGCATCGCGCATAAGCTGGGAGTGCGTAAAGTATTACTACAAGATTTAGAGAGGCCTGAACATCCAGATCACCAACCGGATTTAACAGCAGCGAGGTAAGAGGTTGCAGTGCAGGTGCTTTGACTATAAAAAATATGTTACGCGTGCACATGCAGAGCGCGATAAGTCTGGGGCATTATTGACATGGCTAGCTAACCCAGCGCGAACGGGGGACGCTCATTCTGGAACTTCATGCTCCGGATGGGGAAGTCCATTATACTCAGCGGGGGATAAATGACCAGTTCTTTGATTATTATACTGATTTGTATCAGAGCAAGGTGGCGCCTAGTGAGGAGGCCATTCAAGATTTCCTGGAGGCGGCAGATCTTCCAGCACTAGATGGTGACCGGGCTGAGTTGTTGGGACAGGACATCACATTGGGAGAGGTCCACGGCGCGATTAAACACATGGCCCGGAAAAAGACCCCCGGGGTGGATGGCCTGCCGGTGGAATTCTAAAGCACGTACGTCGGCCTTTCGGCCCCTAGGCTGGTAGCATTATATAATGCTGCAAGAAGGGCGCGTCTTCTGCCTGCTACCACTCGTGAGGCGGTAATTATACCATTGCTAAAGCCGGGGAAACCTCCCCATGACAGGATGGCCTATCGTCCATGGTCAATCCTGACTACAGATTATAAGATTTTAAGCCCGATTTTGGCAACCCGACTGCTCCCATTTATGGTTCACCTGATACATACGGATCAAGCGGGGTTTATACCGACCCGGAATACGGCCCAGAATGTACGGCGCCTTCTTAGTATTTTAGATGCTGATACCTATCACAAAGCCTCTGCTTCTGTATTGGCAATAGATATTGAGAAGGCCTTCGACAGTTTTAAGTGGCCCTATTTGTTTCAAGTTATGCAGCAGTTTGGTCTAGGGGAGGCCTTTGTGAATTGGACGGCTCTTTTGTATCGCCAGTCCACAGCGCGGGTGAAGACAGGAGGGATGATATCGGATGCCTGCACCATGGGTCGGGGAACGAGACAGGGCTGCCCCCTTTCCCCACTGTTGTTCGCACTGGCCATGGAGCCACTGGCGGCCCGGGCCAGGACAGGCCTGCATTATTTGGGATTACGGGTGCGCAAGCAAATTCATCATATCGCACTATATGCCAATGATCTCCTTATGTTTTTGTTTGGCCGACACAGAGGGCGCCCTTCATGGCACGAAGACTTTACTGGGGGACCTTAGCATGATTGCTGGCCTTAAGGTAAACTGGGCGAAGACTTGTTTGTTTCCTACTGCGCTGATGACAGAAGGCCCAATATCTATGTAGGGAATACAATGGGAACGTCAATGCATGACGTACCTTGACACTCGTATTTACCATACCCAATCTGACCTATTGGAGGGAAATGTGGGCAGGGCCATTAGAGGGCTTAAAGGCTGTATCGAGTTTTGGGGCACACTTCCACTTTCGGTAGCTGGACGGGTGGCCCTCCTTAAGATGATTGCACTCCCCAGACAGTTGTACTACTTTAGGACCCTACCTATTTGGATTCCAGCCTCTGTTTTTGAGCAACTTCAGTCGATGGTGGTTGGGTTCCTTTGGGCCCAGGGAAGACGGAGAGTAGCACTCAACATGTTGATGAGACTGAGATCGGAGGGCGGCTTAGCGGTCCCTGACTTCGAAACGTAATATTTGGCGGCACAGTTGCAGTGGCTTACTCAGACCGTAGCGCGGACGTTCCGAGGCTCAGAAGGAGTAGAGGGGAATCAGGTTGATAGACAGATGCTCTCAAGGTTACTATTGCAACTGCTGATCTCTGCCTCCACTCTCACTCGGGAGATGGCGGCATTTAAGCTCTGCTGGAACAGTAGTCAGCGGCGAGCACAAATAGGGCGGCCGTATGCCCCTGAGATTCCGTTGACGGTGTGCGCTGCTTTGTAGCACGGTGGTAATTGGGTGGCACTGACTGCCTGGGCGGAGGGGGGGGGTTGGCCACCATGGGAGATCTATATGAAGATGGCGTTGTAATTCCTTATGAGGTATTGCAGGACAGGTATGAGTTGGCTCGTGGAGACTACTTATTGCATTTGGCGCTTATAACGACCATCCAAGCACATTGGAAGGAGGGGCTCAGAGAACCACCAACCTCAATGGCTTGTCAATACGTAGTTCTAGCAGCTGCACCATCAAGGCGGTTACATGTCTGTATCGCTGAATGACGCACAAGAGACTAGCCCCACTGATATTGCTCCGACAAAAGTGGGAAGAGGACTTAGGCGAAGAAATTCCTGAGAAAGCGTGAGCGGGACTGGTGGAGCGCGCATGGAAAAGCACCAGGAATTCGCGCTTCCAATTGGTGCATTTTTTTATCCTCCATAGGGTTTATCTTACACCAGCAAAAATTAATAAATATTTTAATGTGAATTCAGCAATGTGTCCGCGCGGTAACACGGTGGGAGCAGATTTTTGTCACATGATGTGGAGCCGTCCTCAACTTGGGACATATTGGGAGGAGCTAGTAACACTTTTCCACGATGTCACGGACAGAGATATAGAATCCACTATAGGTCTCTGCTTGCTGCACTGGTTCCCCACACTTCCAAGAATAAGGTAACGAGTAAGTTTATCGATTTGGGGCTTTTGCTGGCGAAGAGGGAGATTACAGCTCAATGGAAGGCCAAGAAAGGTCATAGTTTTCGGAGATGGTGAACTGAGCTTATTAAATGGGCGGAATGTGAAGGGTCCACGAGATTGCAGTTGGCGTCCCGCGCTAATAGCGAGAAGGCGCTAGAGATGGCGAGAGCTTGGGAGGCGCTAGTACAGTTATTAAAAATCCCAGATACGAACTCCGATGAGGAATCGGGTGTGTCAGATTTAGATGCGCCACCCTGAGGGGCTATATCTCTCTAGGAGGAAAAACTCACTGTTTTTTCACATGGGAGTTACCTCTGACAGCAGAGAATTTCATTCTTATTTGATGTTTTGTATTTATTTACTATCGACACAGCTGTGACTTGTTACCAACAATAATCACATATAGCTGTAACGCCAATGGGGAGGGGGGCGGGATAAGAGGGAAGGAAGGGGGATTGCATTTTGTAATGTCAGGTTCATGGCACGAGGATGGATATTTTTATATGAAACTGGCAAATGGGTTCCATTTAGCATTACAACGATCCGTGCTTGGCAACTCCTATGGAGTGTGGTTTCTTATAAATTATAAATTATAAATGACTGTCAGATATGTGCGATATTTCTCAGTTATAGTTCAACCTCATATCATGATACTCGGACTGTAATTATATTCTTATATTGATTGTAATTGTGTTGTGTGATTTAAAGCAATAAAAATATATTAAAAAAAAAAAACAGATGAAGGGTGAAAACCCCAAACTTTTGAGGTAGTCCATTTCCCTACAGGGGATGGACTATACAGTGGGACATAGACCTGGGAGTGATCATGCCAATGCAGGTGGACTCTCAAGATAGTTACACTTAGAACATGAAGACTCAACTCGTCAAGGTTAGTCCAATGTCCTTACGTTTGGAGTAGGGGTTGTGTAGGAGAGTAGGATCTGCTTCTTATAGTTACCTGCACTTTTTGCTGGTGTTTCACTGTTTTCGACTTAGTCTGACTGGGATCCTGCTAATCAGGACCCCAGTCTATCTGCTTTCTCTCTACATTGATTGCATGTACTTTAGGTACACTCCAGATTGGATTCTGGGGTACACTTATAAGTAGGGCTCCCGGTTTTATGGTATTTATTTTTTTAACATTTCCGTCTGTATTTATCCATATTAATTTTGGGCTATTTTATCTGTATTTATCCATATTTATTTTTGTTTTTTTGTGTTTTGCGTGTAAATGTAGGTGTCAAACTGTATATTTCCATATTTATTTACCTGATAGACGCACACTCATACTTTGATATCTGTCGTGTTTTAGCTATTTAAGCTGCACATATTACATAACAATACATCCACTGGTAAATACTAGCATGATACCACAAATGTATACTGACACATGCTGTTATTTAAAGAAATTTCATTCTGTTTTTTAATTTCCCATGCTCTCCATCTGCTCAGCTGTTGGGCTATAATTCATGAAAGTCAGCACGGAGAGTCCCTTAAAAGCAGCACAATTTTCTGTATTTATCCACTTTTAAATATAAATGCAGACAGAAAACACATTGTTTTCTGTCTGTGTTTATCTGTAAAAATCTGTAAAAACGGAAAACAGGGAGCCTTACTTATAAGACCCTAGCATATGGTATACTATGTACCTAGGGCATAGGTACCCCAGAGGCCTCTCAGGGGCTGCAGCATGTATTATGCCACCCCTGGGAGATCATTCACAATGACACCACAGGTCTGCTACCCAGACAGGCTTTAGTATTGGGGCTCGGTGGGTGCACTCTAGTGCTTTCATGTCTGCTCTGGGGGCACATTTGGTGTCCCTGTACATAGTCCAGCTCAAACCGGTTGCAGGGGCTGCTCTGGTGCGAAACTGGACTACCATGGCCTACGGTGGAAAGGACCTATGGGGCACAGGTGTGCCTGAGGCCGGGGCCCTTCTGTCCACCACAGCCAGTGGCTGAGAAAGTACCTATGGGGCACAGGTGTGCCTGAGGCCAGGGCCTGTGGGGTGCAGATGCGCCTGAGACTGGGGCCTGTGGGGTGCAGGCACGCCTGAGGCCAGGGCCTGTGCGGTGCAGGTGCACCTGTGGCTGGGGCCCTCCTGTCCACCACGGGCTATGGTGGAAAAGGACCTATGGGGCACAGGTGCGCCAGAGGCCAGGGCCCTCCTGTCCATCAGAGCCACTGGCTGGGAAAGTACCTGTGGGGGGCAGGTGCACCTGAGGCCGGGGCCTGTGGGGTGCAGGTGCACCTGAGGCCAGGGCTTGTGGGGTGCAGGTGCACCTGAGGGCGGGGCCTGTGGGGTGCAGGTGCGCCTGAGGGCGGGGCCTGTGGGGTGCAGGTGCACCTGAGTCTGGGGCCCTCCTGTCTACCACAGCCTATGATGGGAACGGACCTATGGGGCGGGGTGAGCCTGAGGCCGGGGCCTGTGGTGTGCAGGTGTGCGTGAAGGTGGGGCCTGTGGGGTGCAGGTGCGCCTGAGGCTGGGACCCTCCTGTCCACCACGGGCTATGGTGGAAAAGGACCAATGGGCCACAGGTGCACCTGAGGCTCGGGGCCCTCCTGTCCATCACGGCCAGTGGTTGGAAAGGACCTGTGGGGCACAGGTGCACCTGAGGTCTTGGCCATCATGTCCACCACGGCCTGTGGTGGGAAATTACCTGTGTGATTATTGTGTTAAACAAAATAAGTTCCTCCTGAATTATTGGTCAAGTGCTAAGAAGAGTAGGCAGTCAATGTTTGATATGTTAAGGGTTTGGCAGAAGGAGGCAAAGCAGCGGCGAATTAGAGAGGAGAAAAATATTAGGAAAAAACAGGCGCAGATGATTACTCAGAAAGCCATGGCTTATGATAAAGCGACAGTAAATAAAGGCATTGAGTGTGCAGACAGGGCATTTTGGCTGCAAGTGGAGAAGAGCTATGTTGTTCAAGACGAAGGTGATGCTTTTGTTGAAGATTTGTTAGATACTCAACCCCGACCCCTTATGCTCCTCTTCCGATATATCCGACCGTTCCAGCTTCCCAGGCACCGGCGTCAAGGGAGTTGGCCCCGGTTCTTGGCCCCACTAGTCCTCCTCCTCCAAATATTTCGAGTCTACATTTGACACCTTCTGGGTATTATACTGCTTTACCGATTTCTGGGTCGGAGGATGCTAGCTCTCCTTCAGTGGCACCTGTTTCTGCTCTTTCTGGTTCGACTTTCTTTACTCCCTCTAGTTAAGATCGTGCATTGATGGTGCCTGTCTCTTCATCCGCTCTTTCACCGGTGGATGCTTCACTCCCCTTGATGCAATTTGACAGAACGCCTGTGAGTGGAATGTCTCCGGGAAGTCGAGCGAAAGTGCAGGAACGTGTGAGAAGGGTGTTGGCGCGTTCTGTAGTAAGTGATCGAGAAAAGGAGATGGTGGCAAATCAGGCTGCGCAGTGGATTCGAAACCCGACCTTTACGGTTGAAGATGTATGGAGTGTGATGAGACAGTATGAACCGCTTATGCAACAACTTGCACTTAAGCATATGTGTACAACTCTGATGTGTTTGTGGGAGCAGCGCTTTAACGCTGAGATCCCAAGGGAGGTCTGTGAGATACGAGATGAAGTGTATGGATCCGGTATGGATCCTGCTGCTGTGTTGACTAAAGTTACTATTTTGTTAAAATATCGAGGTAAGATACTTAAAGAGGGTTCTACGGCATTAGCGCAGTTCCCTATGAGAGAAGTTCACCCTATATATCACCCCGAGACACCAGAAGAGAGAAATACAGCGGGTGATATTGTTTGGCCCCGGGTGGGGGCAGGGTTCCAAGAACAATGGGTTTACATCCCCTGGAAGAGAAGCAAAGTACTCTCCCTTAAAAATCAGTTACCAGATGCCAGAAAGAATCCCACTGCTTATTATAAGGATCTGACAGAAGCAGCTAACTCGACAGTTATGACGTTAGCCGACATTATGTTGTTTTTTGGGTTACTGGTACCGGTTGATATATGGAAACAGGTGCACTTGGTGGATCATGTGGTAGAGTTAGGAGCAACATGGGATCAGATAAAATTGTGGGATCAAGAACGTAAGACAGGTTAGAAGCCAAGAGCGGAAGTGTTAATGGTACCTGAACAAATTATTACATATATGTGTAGGAGAGTGGATTCTGACTAATGGTTGCCCCCAACTTTTTGCCTGGTATTTGAGTGGTTTTTGACTAGTCTGGCTGGGATCCTGCTATCCAGGCCCCCAGCCTATCTGCTTTCTCCCTAAAACTGATGTGACGTACCCTAGGTACAAACCTAATTGGATGCTGGGCATGCCCTACCAGTCCCTTGTAAATGGTACCCTAGGTACCCAGGGCATGGGTCCCCCAGTAGGCCTACCAGGGCTGCAGCACTTATTGTGCCACCCTGGGACAGCCACACAAACTGACACCACCAGACCACTACTGTAGTCTGGGTAAGGTGGTGCTAGCACCCTTTACAGGGATGTAGGTACCCTATATCCCACACCCTTACAACACATATACTCTCATAGGTCACCCCTATGGCAGGCCCTGGTAATCCTACAGGGCTGGGTGCTGAGGTATGTGTGAGGGGGGACCCCTACGTGAGTAGGACCTCTCTGCAACCTTCGTAAAATCGTTACTGGGTTGTTTGTAGTGTAGCCATATGTTGGACAGGCCTCACAGACGGCTCGCGCCCTCCCCGCTCGACAAGGCCAGGACTCCGGGCCACCTGGCATAACCCCGCGACCAGCACCTGTACCCTGTCCCCCGACGGACCCTCTGCCCTCGGACCCCTACTCATCACGGGGTCCAGCCCCACCGGCTTTCCCGGCCGGGTCAAGCCGCCATCTTGGACCCTGTACCACGCGGCCGCCTGGCCTCCCCTCGACCCTAACCCCGGGCCTGGCCGGCCCCGACATCCCGGCACCACTATCCACCCAGGAGGTGAGCGGACCACTTGGCAGGTCAATGGGAGACCGAAGTGTCAAGGGCTCTCCCCCGCCAGGTGCCGATCGCTCCCAGCTCCCCCAGGCACTGGCTCCACCCCCTGCTGGGTGTCTGGACACCTTCATCCCGGACCCTCCGACCTCCAAGTGCGAGGGTCCGGACATCAAAGAGCACCAGCCCTATAACTGAGGCAGCTCCGGAGCAGGAAGGCAGTTGTATCCTGGAGTCGAGAGACACCGAGTGAACTCAACCCTGACGGTCTACTGGCGCTGCCGTAGCCCGCTCTTGTGAACCATCGTCCTGCCTGCTGGCGCTGCCGCGGCCTTCTGCAACCTTCATCTTCCTGGGACCTGCTGGCGCTGCCGCGGCCCGTTGTACCGACCATCCTCACCGGGACCTGCTGGCGCTGCCGCGGCCCTCTGCAACCTTCATCTTCCTGGGACCTGCTGGCGCTGCCGCGGCCCGTTGTAACGACCATCCTCACCGGGACCTGCTGGCGCTGCCGCGGACCGTTCATCTTCCAGGGACCTGCTGGCGCTGCCGCGGCCCGTTGTATCGACCATCCGCACCGGGACCTGCTGGCGCTGCCGCGGCCCATACCACCTAACCACCAAGCTCGAGGATTGTGAGCTCATCACCATCTCATCCGAATTACCTGATTGGTAAATAGACTGTCCCGCTACCCCCTTCCCTACCTTACGAGACTCTAATCGAGGGGACCCCTGAGTCCAGACCTCCTTGTACCATTTTACCGTACCTTAAATAAGTGCCTATAAAGATCACTGAACCTTATCCGTGTGTGGTATTTGTCTGTGGGGGGGAAGTTACTTGTCTGTACGATCGCTGGAGACGGCTCTCCCCGGAGACCTCTCCTCCTGACCCCGGCCGACCCTCCCGGTCCGTCTACCTTTTCTAACATTGGTGGCCAGCGGCGGGATCCGAATCAACGCGTAATCGTACAGAGAGTAGCTCACCCCACGACAAAGCACGATGTCGACCAAAGATAGCAGCTCCACCGAGAAGTTCCAAATGGAGAAACTAGAGGAGTACAACCACCGCGAACTGAGACAATTTTGCATAGAACTTGGCATTGCTACCACTGGCCTGAGTACCAAGGATGACCTAAAGCACGCCCTTGAGTCGTGGACAGAAACGGGGGTCGCAAGACCCTCCGACCAAAGCAGCGTCACACCAGACCAAAACAGCGTTACACCAGAGGGGAACGCCACGACTCCCGAGGAGCGGGGAACGGGCCTCTCACCGGAGGAGATACGAGAAAGAGACAGTCAGACTGCACGAATTAGAGATGCCACGACTCAAGATGGATGGGGAGCTCAAGTTAGCTGAACAGAAACTCAACCTCGAGCATATGCGGATTCGAGAGGAGCGAGAAGAAAAACAGAGACAGAGAGAGCTGGAAGAGAAAAAGATAACGCTCGAGCACGAGCGCCAATTGGCAGAGATAGAACTGCGCAAACAGCATAAGGACTTGGGGGTGCCTGAAAGACCACACACCCCGGGACCAACTGAGAAAAAAGTTCACATCCCCAAGGATGTGGTCCGCGAGTATGTCCGAGAAGACGACATACAACAATGGTTTAAGGCCTATGAGATCGCAATGACCTCCCACCGGATCGACCGGAGTGATTGGGGAGCCGGACTTTGGGGGAGATTTATCAACGAGGGTCGCGATGCCCTGCTGCAGCTCCCCGATCACCAAATGTCGTCCTACGACCACATGAAGGCTGCCCTCCTCACCCGCTACGGCCTCACGCCCGAGATGTACCGCCAGAGGTTCAGGGATTGCACCCGGATCCCAGGTACCACTTGGGTGGAATACGTGAACTATTTCAGCCGGGCCTTCGAGGGTTGGATCAAGGGAAGTCAGGTCACCACCTACGAACAGCTCTTCAACCTCATGGTATGGGAACACCTGTCAAACAACTGCTTCGTCGAGCTCCGGCAGCACCTACTCGACAGTAAGCTGACTGACCCCCGGCAGCTCGCCGCCGAAGCTGACCGGTGGGAGAGCACCCGAGTGGGCCGGAAAGGGCCACACGACCAGAACAGAAGCAACCAAGGCCAGCACCGTCCTCGGGGAGGAGGAGGAGGCCAGGGGCGGGGGAGAGACGCCTTACCAGCAACAACCGTGGCCAGCACCCCGCCGCCGGCCGGCCGGGGCAAACCCCCGTTGCGGCCTGGGTACCGAGCCAACGTCACGTGCCACAGATGCCAGCGACTAGGCCACTACGCCAACGATCCGAACTGCCCGCTGAACCAAACGCCCAAGCCCCGCCAGGTAGCTGCCGCTGCCCTGGGGGAGGAGCAGTCGTTGGAGGGTCCCGAGGAGTGTGAGCCAGACCAGCAAGGGTGGGAACCGGCCGCCATGGTCCTGGCATGCTTAGGGGGAAGAGACATGGTTCCGCGGGCTCCCCTACCCGCCAACACCAGGAAATACGGTCAGTGGGTGACCATTAATGGACAGAGAGCTGAGGCCTTGCGCGACACCGGCGCCAGCGTGACGGCCGTCCGCTGTCACCTGGTGAAGCCCGAGCAGATCTTGCCGAACATTCTCTGCCCCGTCCGCTCGGCAGATAACTCTGAAAGCATGTGCAAGATGGCCTGCGTCCCGTTTGAATGGGGAGGGGTCTCCGGCCTACTGAAAGTGACGGTCCGGGACGATGCCCCCGTGGACTGCCTCCTGGGGAATGACCTCGAGAGTTCCCCGTGGGCCACCGTCGAGAGAAGAGAGCACTTGGGGATGCTGGGCCTCCCGGACTGGGCCTGCATAACCACCCGATCCATGGCCGGCCTGGCCGCCCCCCGATCAGAAGAAACCGAATGGCCGGCACCTCCGCCCCCGGTTGCCCCCGTAGAGGACAACGGCGAGGCCGACCTCCCAGACCCGGCCCCCGAAGAAAACGCGCAACCCCAGGACCTTCCGGATCTGGCTCAGTGGCGGCAAGAAGGGGGGCCCACCCAAGAACAGTTCCGCCAGGAGCAAAAGACCTGTCCCTCCCTCGAGGGACTTCGCCAACAAGCCAGCACCCAAGCCGCCGGGGACACCACCGGAACCCACTGGGTCTACTGGGATAACGACCTGCTCTACAGCGAGCAAAGAATCGCCGAGCTGGGGGCCAGTCGAGTTCTGGTGGTACCGCTCCGCTTCCGAGACTTTCTACTCAACCTAGCCCACGATGTCCCCCTGGCTGGGCACCTGGGCCAAGATAAAACGTACAGTCGACTGGTGACCCACTTTTTCTGGCCAAAAATGAGGAATGACGTCCTGAACCACTGCCGATCGTGCCCCACATGCCAAGCAAGCGGGAAGAGTGGCCGGAAGCTTAAGGCTCCTCTACAACCCTTCCCGGTGGTCACCACCCCGTTCGAGAGGGTGGGGATAGACATTGTGGGGCCGCTGGACCCTCGCACGGCACAAGGACACAGGTTCATCTTGGTACTAGTGGACCATGCCACCCGCTATCCCGAGGCGGTGCCCCTACGGACCGTGACCGCTCCAGTGGTTGGCCGGGCCCTGATGGGGATCTTCTCCCGGGTAGGCTTCCCCCAAGAAGTCGTCAGCGACCGAGGTACGAACTTCATATCGAAGTACATGAAGTCCCTCTGGCAACAATGCGGGGTCACATACAGATTCACGACCCCCTATCACCCCCAAGGAAACGGACTAGTGGAGCGGTTCAACCGCACTCTCAAAGGGATGATTGGGGGATTGGAAGAGCCTCTCCGTCGCCAGTGGGATGTACTGCTCCCGTGCCTCCTCTTCGCCTACCGAGAAGTACCCCAGAAGTCCCTCGGCTTTAGCCCCTTTGAACTCCTATACGGACACCCTGTGCGAGGGCCCCTCAGCCTCGTGAAGGAGGGCTGGGAGTTGGCCCCCCTAACGACCCCTCCAGACGTCTTCAAATACCTCCTGGCCTTACGAAACCAGACCCGGCGCTTCAGGGAGATTGCCAAGGCGAACCTCGAGGCCAGCCAGGAAGACATGAAGAGGTGGTATGACCACAATGCCTCCTCCGTGGAATTCGAGCCGGGGCAGCAAGTATGGGTAATGTCCCCCACCGAACCGTGTGCCCTGCAAGATAAGTGGACGGGGCCCTTCAAAGTGGTCGAGCGCAAAAGCCCCGTCACTTATCTCATCGACCTGGGGACCTCCCGGAACCCCCTTCGGGTCCTCCACACCAACCGGCTCAAACCGCACTTTGTGCGCTCCGAACTAAGCCTCTTGATGGCTACGGACAGTGGCACAGAAGAAGACTCCGAGCCCCTCCCGGATCTCCTGAAGACTCAAGAGAAGGACGGGTCCGTGGATGGGGTCCGGCTCTCTGACGCCCTCACTACGGAGCAACGACAGGACTGCCGGGACCTCCTGCTGCAGTTCGCTGCCCTGTTCTCCCTCACCCCCGGGGTCACCCCCTGGTGTTTGCACGACGTAGACACCGGGGACAGTCCCCCTGTCCGGCACCGGGCCTACCGCGTACCAGATCGGGTACGGGCCTGCATACAGGAGGAAGTGGCCAAGATGCTCACGATCGGGGTCATCGAGCCCTCGGACAGTCCCTGGTCCAGTCCGGTCGTACTAGTCCCCAAAGCCGCTGCCCCCGGCACCGCACCTGAACTGAGATTCTGCGTCGACTACCGGGGCTTGAACGCTGTCACCCGGACCGACGCTCATCCCATCCCCCGAGCAGACGAGCTGATCGACCGGCTGGGGGCCGCCCGCTACCTTAGTATCTTCGACCTAACGGCGGGCTACTGGCAAATCGGCCTCACACCCAGGGCTCAGGAACGGTCGGCCTTCTCCACCCCCGATGGCCACTATCAATTTAAGGTCATGCCCTTTGGCATGAAGAATGCCCCCGCCACGTTCCAACGCCTTGTGAACCAGGTCTTGGCGGGGCTTGAAGAATTCAGCGCTGCCTACCTGGACGATATCGCTGTGTACAGCCGCCACTGGTCCGACCACCTCCGTCACCTCCAAGAGGTCCTACAAGCCCTCCAGCGGGCCGGCCTCACCATTA
Source organism: Triturus cristatus (assembly GCF_964204655.1). NCBI lineage: Eukaryota > Metazoa > Chordata > Amphibia > Caudata > Salamandridae > Triturus > Triturus cristatus. The sequence goes on along the minus strand of NC_140592.1, from coordinate 1,276,965,137 downwards.
AGGCCGGCAAGTGCCAGATTGGCCAAGGGTCTGTGACCTACCTTGGGCACCAAGTGGGGAGCGGGCTGGTGGCCCCCCTACAACTTAAGATTGCTGCCATCCAGTCCTGGCAGCCCCCCGTCACCCAGACCGAGGTCCGAGCCTTCTTGGGGCTCACCGGCTACTACCGGCGGTTCGTGAAGGAATACGGCAGCATCGTGGGGCCCCTCACGGGTCTCACATCCAAGAACCAGCCAAAGCGGGTCAATTGGACTCCTGACTGTCAAGCGGCCTTCGAGGAGCTGAAGGCCGCCCTGTGCACCGCCCCGGTGCTCCAGGCCCCCGATTACAGTCGGGAGTTTGTGGTGCAGACCGACGCCTCCGACCACGGCATCGGAGCCGTCCTCTCTCAGTTGAACCCCGAAGGTCAGGACCAGCCGGTGGCCTTCATCAGTCGACGTCTCCTGGCCCGAGAACAGCGTTGGAGCACCATCGAGAGGGAAGCCTTCGCAGTGGTGTGGGCCCTCAAAAAGCTCCGGCCCTATCTCTTCGGTACCCACTTCCGGGTACAGACCGACCATCGACCCCTGCAATGGCTGATGCAGATGCGGGGGGAGAACCCAAAACTCTTGCGCTGGTCCATTTCCCTGCAGGGAATGGACTTCACTGTGGAGCACCGACCGGGCCGAGACCACGCCAACGCGGATGGCCTGTCCCGCTTTTTCCGCCTCGACGAAGAGAGTCCCCAAGGGGATGGGTGACTCTCCCCGCCTTCAGCTGGGGGGGACGCATGTTGGACAGGCCTCACAGACGGCTCGCGCCCTCCCCGCTCGACAAGGCCAGGACTCCGGGCCACCTGGCATAACCCCGCGACCAGCACCTGTACCCTGTCCCCCGACGGACCCTCTGCCCTCGGACCCCTACTCATCACGGGGTCCAGCCCCACCGGCTTTCCCGGCCGGGTCAAGCCGCCATCTTGGACCCTGTACCACGCGGCCGCCTGGCCTCCCCTCGACCCTAACCCCGGGCCTGGCCGGCCCCGACATCCCGGCACCACTATCCACCCAGGAGGTGAGCGGACCACTTGGCAGGTCAATGGGAGACCGAAGTGTCAAGGGCTCTCCCCCGCCAGGTGCCGATCGCTCCCAGCTCCCCCAGGCACTGGCTCCACCCCCTGCTGGGTGTCTGGACACCTTCATCCCGGACCCTCCGACCTCCAAGTGCGAGGGTCCGGACATCAAAGGGCACCAGCCCTATAACTGAGGCAGCTCCGGAGCAGGAAGGCAGTTGTATCCTGGAGTCGAGAGACACCGAGTGAACTCAACCCTGACGGTCTACTGGCGCTGCCGTAGCCCGCTCTTGTGAACCATCGTCCTGCCTGCTGGCGCTGCCGCGGCCTTCTGCAACCTTCATCTTCCTGGGACCTGCTGGCGCTGCCGCGGCCCGTTGTACCGACCATCCTCACCGGGACCTGCTGGCGCTGCCGCGGCCCTCTGCAACCTTCATCTTCCTGGGACCTGCTGGCGCTGCCGCGGCCCGTTGTAACGACCATCCTCACCGGGACCTGCTGGCGCTGCCGCGGACCGTTCATCTTCCAGGGACCTGCTGGCGCTGCCGCGGCCCGTTGTATCGACCATCCGCACCGGGACCTGCTGGCGCTGCCGCGGCCCATACCACCTAACCACCAAGCTCGAGGATTGTGAGCTCATCACCATCTCATCCGAATTACCTGATTGGTAAATAGACTGTCCCGCTACCCCCTTCCCTACCTTACGAGACTCTAATCGAGGGGACCCCTGAGTCCAGACCTCCTTGTACCATTTTACCGTACCTTAAATAAGTGCCTATAAAGATCACTGAACCTTATCCGTGTGTGGTATTTGTCTGTGGGGGGGAAGTTACTTGTCTGTACGATCGCTGGAGACGGCTCTCCCCGGAGACCTCTCCTCCTGACCCCGGCCGACCCTCCCGGTCCGTCTACCTTTTCTAACACCATACCATATACTCTTAACCGCATTATAAGTTATCGCGTCATCGCTGTAACTTGGGAATGGCTACAAAGAACCATATCGTGTTTGGTGTCAAACATGAAGGAATCATACCCCCAGCCCAGCCATGGGCATGAGGGTACGATTCCTCCTTGCTAGGAGGGTGATATGGGAAAAGCGGTAGAATTTAGACACCAATTTAAAAGTGCACATGTACCACAAAATGGCTACTGTCCGCCACCTACACGACTCTGGCTGGCTGTTGCTGGGGAAAACCCCAGCCTCGCCATCTGGACAATAGGGCTCCTGTGGCAGGGAGGTGCCAGCACCTCCCCAGACAGGATATGTGGATTGGAACAGGGTGGGTGCACCAAATGTCCTTTCAGAGTTGCACGTAGGCAGCTGCAGAGCCCCAATTCTGCATACACCGCCTGGAACCGGTTCAGGGGCATCCTGCCCCTCGCCCAGGCGGGAAACACACAAAGGGGAGTGGGTGTAGCCACCCTTTCCCGCCTCTACTCTGATTGGTAGGCTCTATTGGGGACCATCCCCTAATCTTGGGGATATATGGGAATAACTTTGCCCCAGAGCCTCAGATTCGTCCAGAACTTAACAGAACTGACCTTCGACGAGCTGCTGCCCAGCTGACTGAAGAAATCTCCCTTGGGATAAAGGAGTTATCCCCCTGCTTGGCAGGCACCTAAAAGACTGCAAGATACCCGGTTGGAACTTCGCTGCTCTCACGAACTTCGACGCCTTCCATCAACCTTGAGGTGGGTCTCCAGTGCATCCCAGAGTCCTGTGAGCGTGCCCAGCAGGTCTGAGCACCGTAGACCACGTGGGTGCAGAGATCCCTGCATACCCCAAGACCCCGGCCACCTCTTGCATAGCACACGACCCCGACCAGTGGGGAAATTGTGCTTTGGCCCATTTCTGAGCCAACCTTCAAGCAGCATCCGTGCCAAAGCTCAGCTCCCTAGTCCGCTCCGGTGGCCCGTGGGAGCCCTTTTACGCACTCCATTTTGCTGCCTTCCGCGGTCCCTTGTCTCTCGACTTGTGGGCCCTGACGGAGAACAATCTACCTTTCCAAGAGTTTCCCTGGTTGCTCCAGGCCTGCTCTGCGCTTCCTGCAAAGGAGAGCACCCTCAGACCTCTTGGGTCTGCACCAGCAGCTGCTTTGTACATCTTGCGTGGGTTGCGGTTGCCAATGCTTAGTGGATCCAATCGGGACACTAACACCGCAGCGACCCTCATCCGACGTGGGACAGTTGCCCTCCAGAAGCTGGTCTTCCTTGAAGCCTCCCGGAGCCCGTGACTGCAGAGCCCAGCTATACCTTCCTCACCTGAAGCACCCGACATCCACGAGCTCCTTCCTGTGAGCTCCCTGGTCACTGTGCCGTGACCCAGACTCTGTCCCCTCTGCTTTCAGGTCCTTCTCTACATTTCCTACATCTTCAATCTTCACGACTTCAGCGACGCTTTCAGCTAGCAGCAGTTTGGACTACTTTTCCATTGAAAATAAGCCCGCGACCCGACACCAGAATCGACCTATGCACCCGGCTTCCCTGGGGCAGGTAACAGTGGTACTTCAGTACTCCCGTGGTGGTGGGCTCTCCAAAGCTTTAAGTCTCAAGCCTTAACTTTGTACTACTGCTAGAAGTGTCTTTAAACTTTAAATAGTCAACCGCGACATTCTCCATAGGCTAACATTGCGATCCCGATAGTAGCTCTTTGCACTGCACGCGTCTCCCGTGGGTCCCCTTCCTCTTAAATGTGGGTGGATTCTGAAGGGGCAAGCGATCCTGAATGCCCTAGGCATTGCCTGTAGAACTGTCGTGGTTCTTATACCACTATTTTAGTATATGGTTTGGTCCCCCCCTGGGGCCCATTGATTTCTGTGCTATTTATGGTGTTTATAAATGCTTGTTTGAAGTGTAACTTTGCCACTAGCCACATAAAGTGACTGTGGGATTCTGTCTAGAATAAATACATATATTTTATATATATACCTGTGTGGACTACTCTTTCATTTGGTCATTCAAGAGGTTATTATGGTAAAACAATAAGCTTAACACTCCTTCAAGACTTAGCCTGAAGGCTGCTCTCCACAGCTACCACTAGGATAGCTTTCTTTAAAGGTTGTCTTAAACCTATCATCAATAAGAGTCGAATTGGACTGGTGCAAGGTGTCCCTATAACTAGGAACAGCATATGCCAGGCCAACTTCTCACAATATGCATTCGTTTATTGCTCCTAAGAAAGTGGATTGGGATAAACTTACAGCATGTTGTCAAAAGAAAGACGAGAGTGTGTCAGATTTCTTTAACAGGTATGAGGGAGTGTTTTCGGATTTTAGTGGTCAGGATTTGTCAGTGGATGGTGGAATCCGGCTGTTTGTCGAAAGGTTTGTTAATAATTTGCTTCCTGAGATTGCAGCCCGGATGAAAGCAGCGGAAAGTACCTGGTCCACATCTACTCCCTCGGGAATATTGGGTATGGTGCAATATTATGAACATTGAGAGAACGAACAGAAAGAGGTTGCAGAAAGAAAGGGGAAGGAGTTGAAGACAAAGGTGTTGTTACAGCAGGTGTAGGGAAGTAGTGGGAGAGGAAGGGGTCAGCCGCGAGAGCAGCAGCGATGGTCCGTACCACAAGGTGGTGGAACGAGTGCTCCATATGTACCTGTGGGACCTAATCAATGTGCGTATTGTGGGCAGGAGGGGCATTGGCGATATGATTGCCCCATATTGCTACAGGCTGGTGGGGTCCCTAAAAGAGGAGGTTTTCGGGGACGGGGTAGAGGAGCAATAAACCAGAATGGGAGAAGACCAGAACGAACTGAGAGAGTTGAAAAGGATCAGAATTACTTTGATGATCCTAGAGGACGGCAGTATTGTCGTGAGGATTATGATGTAGATGAAGGAACAGGGCGGTCCATCCATAGCTAGGACAGTGACGGACAGGGTAGGGGACCAGTTTCGGTGAATGTAAATCAACGTGGACCTTATGTTGCTGCGGGTTTGCTTGGTACTTTTCAAAAGTTTTTGGTTGATACGGGTGCTATGAACAGCTCCGTTTCTCCTCCGCTGGTCCCTGGGCAGCTCTGTCTGGCAAGAATAATGTTTTGGTGGGATTTTCAGGTACACCGGTTGTTAGTCTCATCTCTAAGCCCCTTGCTTTGACAAACGGTCCGTTTTCGGTGAAATCCTCGTTTCTTTTGACTTCAAATTGTGGGGGAAATTTATTGGGGTTTGATTTGTTGAAAAAGCTGCATGCAACCATTTTTTGTTCCTCAGACGGTATTTACATGACGGTTGGACCTGAGGTGGCACGAGCGAAGCAACACTTTGCAAAGACACCCCTCTTCCTGTTGAGTTTAAGGACGTGCCAAGTACGTTGTGGACTACAGGTGATATGGACGTAGGACTGTTACAGGTACCACCAGTGTCTATTAAGGTTAAAGACAATGTTTCTCTGCCTCGTACTCCACAGTATAAAATATCGCAAGCAGGAGAGACTGCTTTGTTAAAAATGATAAATGATTTAATTGCGTCTGGTGTGGTGGAGGAAACGATTTCTAATGTGTGTAACAGCATTATTCTTCAGGTTCTTTAAAAGGTCCCGACAGATTCACCTGATGCCCATCCAGATGTATATCCATTGATAATTGATATTAGGGAAATTAATAAAATAGTAGTCCCACTGTTAGAACTGGAGGTCTCTAGTTGGCAGAGGTAGGTACCGTTGACCAAATAGGGACCCTTGCTTCTAGTCAGTGTAAAGGGGTAAACTCCTAAAATAAACCCTGCTCACCCCCTTGGTAGCTTGGCACGAGCAGACAGGTTTATCTCAGAGGCACTGTGTAAAGCATTTGTGAACACATACAGTAACCCAGTGACAACACTACAGATGAACACCACAACAGTTGTACATTAAAAATAAATATTATTTATATAGACTTATCACAAGACCACAAACGACAAAAATCAACAATACTGTACTTTAAAAATGGTAGAAATAGCTTAGTTCTCTTAAGATGGTAAATGCAACACTTTAAGTTCAATGTACCTTTGGATGCTTAACGCTATAAAACGAAAGTGTTGCAGGGAAGGTGATGCATCAATTCCTTACACGAAAGAATGGTGATGCGTCGGGTCCCTACTGATGCATAGGGGATGCGTCGGTTCTTCTCGGCGTGGGGAGGTGATGCGTCAGTTTCTTACTGTGCTTCTGTGGCGATGCGGCCCGCAACGCCGTGATGCGATGAAGATCCGGTGCAATGAAACAAAAATGGCGACTTCTTCTTGATGTGACACAATGTGTGCACGCCCGACGGCCGTACGGTAACTCAATGATTCTTCTGAGCCGCGACAGGCCCTGCGACACGCTTTTCCGGTAATGCGACGGCGTCTGATGCGACGGCAACTCTCTTCTCCGCTGATGTGAGACGCTTCGGCGATGCGACAGCTGCAGCGGCGGCACCCTTCTTCAGTGATGCGACGACAGCGGCGGCGACACGCTTCTCCGATGATGCGACGGCGTCTAATGCAACGGCGACACTCTTCTCCGGGGATGCAAGACGCTTCTGCGATGCGAAGCGACAGTTGCAGCGGTGACACCCTTCTCCAGTGAGCGACGACAGCGGCTGCGGCGGCGACACGCTTCTTCTTCGTGAGTCGCGCTTCCAACTCCTTGCAACATGCCGTCCCTCAGAAGGCCTAGCACAACAGTAGGCACTTCTAAAGAACTCTTGGGGAGCTGGGTGGTGAAGTATATTGTCCCCGAGGCTTCAGCAGGAGGCAAACTCCATCTCAAGCTCTTGGAGATCCTTCACAAGTTGAATGAAAGTAGCACAAAAGTCCTTTCTCCTTTCTTTGGCAGTCAGGCAACCAATGCAGGCCAATCCCCCAAACAGCACTCAGCTAGGGATAGTCTCTTCCTTAGTTTCTCTGGTTCCTCTCCTCAGCAAAGGTTCTTCTTGCTTCCCAAAGTGATCTAAAGTTCTGGGGTTTGGGTCCCCTCTTTTATACTCATTTTCTCGTTGTTCTCTGACGGCAGAGAGGTCGTTGCCTAGTCCAAACCAGTTCTAGTCAGTCCTGGAGCACTTTGTTGACAAGACTCCTTCTTTCTTTTCACAGTGTAGGCCAGGGACATCAGACGCACCACAGGAGGTGGAGCCAGCATTGTGGAGGGAAGGCACAGCCCTCTTCAGGTCCCAGGTGCAACTCCTCCCACCCATCTACATGCAGATATCTCTATTCAGCCTTGTGCTGACTCACCCTGTCTCCTGGAATCCCCATGCCCCTGTCACTCAAACTCCAGAAAAGGAATACACAACCTAGCAAGGCAGGCTTGGATCGTTAGACAAGAAAATACCTACTTTCTAAAAGTGGTATTTTCAAACACAGAATGTTAAAACCAACTTCACTAAAAGATGTATTTTATCATTCTGAGTTCAGGCATACTAAACTCAAATTTCTACCTAGTTCCCTGAGTTAGTTAGGATTATAAGATGTAATAATCAAACTGGCCATTCTGGCCTATGGGCAACAGGTAGCCTTGCAATAGTGAAAACCGAAAAAGGCTGTAATTTACTATTAGGACATGCCATACACACCAGGGCATGTCCTACCTTATACTTACAAGGCACCCTGCCCTTGGGCCTACCATAGGGGTGTCTGATATGAAGAAAAGGGAAGGTTTGGGGACTGGCAAGTGGGTGTACTTGCCCAGTCAACATGGCAGTACCAGACTGCACACAGGCTCTGCAATGGCAGCCCTGAGACACACTTTTACAGGCTGCTTCTGTGGGTGGCACAATCAGTGCTGCAAGCCCACCAGCAGCATTTGGTTTACAAGCCCTGGGCACTCCTGGTGCACTGTACTAGGGTCTGACAGGTAAACCAAACCAACCAATCATGGAATCACTAATTCATACATCAATTTACCATAGGGAGCACTTGCACTGTGGCACTGAATGGCACTGGCACAGTGCCCAAAGCTTCTAAAGCCAGCAAAAACACATGAGGCAACATCGAAAAATCGAAGGGAGACCCACGCCAATGGTGCCAGGTCTAATACCAGCAATTTCCTGTTGTTCCCGATATTACTTCAATTTTGACTATGATCCCTCCTACAGCTCAGTATTTCTCTGTGATAGATTTGAAGAATGCGATCTTTAGCATTCCGATTCATCTGGATTCCAGGTATCTTTTTGGACTCAATTTATCTGGCCACAGCTTTGTTTTCTGTTGCGCTACTCAGGGGTATACTGAAAGTCCTAGTATATATAGTCAAGCCTTGAAAGCACAATTGGACTCGCTAGTACTCCCGGCTGGTTATGTATTGTTGCAATATGTTGACGATCTCCTTGTGGCTTCTGATACTGAAGAAAGATGTAAGGAAGCCACGGTTAAATTGTTAATGCATCTGGCACAAAATGAACATAAAGCGTCCCTTTCTAAGTTTCAGTATTGTCGACATGAGGTTACGTATTTAGGTCACCTACTATCGAAGGAGGGTAGAAGATTGACCCCTGAACGTATTTCGGTAATGAATAAGATGAGCGTGCCAAAGACACAGAGAGAAGTGCGAGGGTTTATTGGAATTACCTCATACTGTCGTCATTGGATCCCCAAATATTCTTTGATTGTGAAACCCCTTCTTTATTTAACTACGAAAGATGTGTGTGAACCCTTGCCGTGGACGCTAGAGTGTCAGCATGCCTTCGAACAGCTGAAGCATGCACTTTGTTCTGCTCCTGTCCTTGGTACTCCTGACTATAGGAAGCCCTTTGTTTTGTATGTACACTAAGTAGATGGTTGTGCGTTGAGTATTTTGGTACAGGCTTTTGGTGGTAAGTACCGGCCCTGTACATATTTTTCTGCAGTCCTTGACAACGTGGCCAGAGCGCTCCCGAGCTGTCTGAGAGTCACTGCTGCGGCGACAATTGCAATAACACAATCGGCAGGGCTCGTTCTTGACACTGACCTTACAGTCATGGTACCCCATTCTGTAGACACCGTATTAAATAGAACGCAGATGCAGCACCTAACCAGTGCGTGTCTGATGGGATATGAGCTAACTTTGTTTGCTCCACATGTCACCATGAAACGATGTGTCACTCTGAATCCAGCCACGTTACTACCCCTCCCTTCGACGAGTCATTATGCAGATGCGCATGACTGTATGTAGAGATCAGAGGAAGAAACGAAGGGACGGGTAGACCTGACTGATGTTCCCTTATCTGGACCCCAAGGGGAACTATATGTCGATGGCTCCTGCCTTAAGCTAACAGATGGCACTACTTCTGCTGCAGATGTGATCACCACATTGCGCACAGTCGTAGAGACTTCTCGCGTCCCATATCAATCTGCCCAGGCTGCTGAGTTAGTAGCCCTGCCAAGAGCTTGTGAGATAAGTGAGAATATGGCTGTTAATATTTACACTGACAGCCAGTATGCATTCGGAGTCGCTCATAATTTTGGGCGGCTCTGGGTGAAAAGGGGGTTCCTGACATCCCATGGGTTGAAGATACAGCATGGCCCGTTGATCCATAGATTGTTGTCGGCTTTAACGTTACCCAATAAGCTGGCAATATTAAAATGCAATGCCCACAAGGTAGTTACAGATGATGTGGGTAGGGGCAACGCATTTGCGGATCAAAAAGCTAGAGAAACTGCTAGATCAAAGATGAGTAAGATGTTTGTGACAGGACCTGCTAGGTGGTGGGTACCTGATAATGGGATGTGTGAGAACACTGTAAGTAGTGTTAAGGACATACAGAATGAAGCCACAGCAGATGAACTGGTTGTATGGCAGGAAAGGACAGGGACTGATTTGTCTGACAGCCGAAGATGGCTGCTGCCCAATGCATATATTTTCCCAATTGTTACTATGGCTCATGGTCCAGCTCATATTAGCGCAAAAGGAATCTGTAAATTGTTAGACCCAGTGTGATGCAAAATGATCTCATCCCCAAGGTAGCTGCCCATTTAGTGAAATACTGTATGATTTGTTTAAAGCATAATCCTGGAAGAGGTACACCTGTGCCTTCTGGGAATTTCGCACCACCCTCATTTCCCTTTGAGGTTCATGTTTGAAGGCTGTCGGCGGGTCGAGGGACTCGGCGTCTTACGTGGGCCAACGATGAAGTAACTTTGAACGCTCTGGAGTTTCACCAATCGTAGTGAACGTTTGAGATTGTCTTAAACATTTGGATTCTAAATACGATCTGTGGACTATATACAGTTAAAGCTTTTTGTGAAACACTCACTTTAAGTATGGGATTTATTGAAGAATTCTTCTCATGTAACTTGAAGAAGAATTACCGTATGAGTGCGAAGCGAATCAAGTAGCGATCGTGGCACGTCAGTTATCTGAACAAGCTTGAACCATTTCTATTATTGCCCTGAGGAAGCCCTATGTTGGGCGAAACACATTGGCTATATTGCTGCTGCTGTATATGATCGTCTTGCAACATTAAAAGAACATATTATGTATCAATGACAAATTTGGACTGAATTGTCTATTGTACAGTCTTTGCATTTTTGAGTGTTGCCTCTGTGTGTTCTTTATAGGTTCTCCAAATGGACTTCATTGAGCTAGAATGAGTGAATAATTTGAAATACGTCCTAGTGGTGGTGTGTGCTTTCAGTAAGTAGGTGGAGGCGTACCCTGTGAAGGAAAATACTGCTAACGCAATGGCGAAGGCACTCATAAAAGCGTTCTTTCCTCGTTTCGGTTTGCCTCGAGTGATCTGGAGTGACAACGGAAGCCATTTTAATGCCCGAGTTATGCAGTTGGTGTGTGAAGGGTTGAATATCAATCAGAAGTTTCATGCGGCAAATCACCCCCAATCTGCAGGTCTTGTTGAGAAATACAATGGAATCATTAAATTAAAGATTGCTAAAATTCAGGAGAGCACTGGCCTTAAGTGGCCGGATGCGTTACCATTAGCCTTTTGTCCACAAGAATGACCGCACACGCGAGGACTAGACTGTCTCCCTATGAGGTAGTCTTCGTTCTATTCATCAGCAGATTGAGGAGTCACTACGACCACTTCCAGAGAGCCCTGATCATACGTTGAAACCCGGAGACTGGATCCTGCTTCGTAATTTTGCGAGGAAGAAGGCTCAGGAGCCCCGGTGGTACAACCCAAGTCAAATCCTTTTCGCAACGAGGACGGCGGTGAAGGTAGATGGGAAGAACATTTGGATTCACGCCAATCATACTAAGAAAATACCGCTGCCACTCCCTTATGATCGATGGGTTCAAGAAGGAATGGGAGATCATGAATGTGAGCACGTCCCAAGGTCTGGGAGCTCCGTTGAGCCTGATCCTCCGTTGCTGTTTACTGATCAAACAGTGCCTGGGTCTGTGCGATATGATCTACGCCCAAGACAAACGAAGAGCACCAGAGGGAAATAGAGAGTTATGAACTTGAGATTATGGTAAGAGCACAATATCTGTAGTGCCTGCCACAAAAGAGAGACACTGGTGCACTGCTTTGGGACACTGAGACTTTCGAGTGAGCTGTGGGTATTTGCCCGGAGGGTACCCCAACTGATACAAAGAGGGATTGGACAATTGAGTAGGCCTAGACTGTGAGGCCCCATGCGGAGGAAGTTATCTGTTACAGTGTGATGGACCTTGATAGAGCTTCTGGGTATATCGAATATTCTGATAGTTTGCACAGTGGCCAGTTTCATCCTCTGGTCCTGGAGGGTCATTTCCAATTGATGGCGTGAAATATTTTAGGTGATGGTGAAACCAAGGGATTTCAGCAATGGCAAAAGCAGGCCTGGGAAGGGGGCATGGTCAAGAGGCACCAGTCATGCTGGAGGAGATAGTCATGCTGGTGTATGGTGAAGCACCGGGACCCTGTGGGGGCAGGAGTTGTCCATGTTTTTCATTTTCTGTATGCAACGGCAGCAGCATGGTTGGCCTACAGAATAGTGAATACCTCCAGGTCGACAGACTCTACAGGTGAATGAGACCCCGGTGGGGAAACACCCATGGATGTGTAAACTGATGAGGGGAGTTAGGCTTTCGAAGCCCCCAGAATCTAGATATTCCAATCTCTGGGATGTGGATAAGGGTTTGAATCTGCTGTTATCAAGGGAAGACCACAAGTTTCTATCTAGGAACGAACTGTCTACAAAATTAGCTATGCCAATATGTTTGGTACCATGTAGAAGGGTACCTGATATCAGGGCATTGGAATTTTCTTGGCATATATGCTTGCCAGATGAAGTCACACTTCCCATTGTCAGGAGAATAAAGACAAACACCAGAGCTATTTCATATCCGTCTTTCGAAGACAAACCAAACTTGTGTGTGGTTAGATGTGCGAAGGCCTCTGAGAACATGACAGTGGAAACTGTTTTCAGTTGGCAGGAGAGAGGCAGCTACTTATAGCCATGAAGAAGCCTTTCAAGGCAGTGTCATCTCCATCCATCACTGGCAGGATAACATGAATTATCCAGGAAGTGGGGATAGAAGTGTCAAGTTTGGAGCGCATTCAGCAATTGGTGCAATGGCTTCCAGAGCCAAACTCAACCTTTAAGACATTCTATTTCATGTCCGTATCAGAGGCAGCATCTTTGGCGGTAAATACCCTTTGAGCAAGTATAGCCCTCACCTTGGGTCCTATCACAGAATGCAAAATGTCCTAGCTCTCAAGGCTGGATGCCGTGATTGGTGGACTGCATGGCTATTTTGTTGCTTTTTTACTTCCCTGTGTTTTTGGGAACTGTAGTTGTATTATTATTAAAGAAGTTGGAAACCACTGTTATATGAAATAAAGGGAAGAGAGACATGGATGATCCTTGCCTCCTTCTCCTTAATAGAATTGAAACTTTCCTTCTTGAATGCAAGGATGTGTAGCATTTACCGCACATGTGCAGCGTTACCCAATACAATAACCATGTTGACACAAGTTTCCAATCCGCTAGTGAGATGCTAATCCGCTGTATAAATCAGTGCATTCTATTTCTGTCTAACAAACGTGCTATTGTGACCTTAGATTAATCAATCAATTAATCCAAGGATTTATAAAGCGCACAGCTACTCGCAGAGTGTCTCGGCGATGGGTAGGCTAGATGCCGGCGGGGACACAAGAGACAGCCTACAGATAGGCAGATGGGAACAGCCAGGTTTTAAGATTTCACCTGAAACAGCGTTTATCCTTCACAGCGCACAAGTCTAGGATGCTGATATGCCGAAGCAGCATTTGTCTCTGTTATAGTCTCGTTCATCAGTTTAGTGGAAGGGAGTGCGGGAATGAACTGAGTGCGCGGCAGATGAGAGCACAAGCAGCTAATCTCTTTGTCGTGAGGAGCATGCACCAGTCTTTGTCGTGAGGAGCGTGCACCAGTCTTTGTCGTGAGGAGCATGCACCAGTCTTTGTCGTGAGGAGCTCTTTGTCGTGAGGAGCGTGCGCCAGTCTTTGTCATGAGGAGCGTGCACCAGTCTTTGTCGTGAGGAGCTCTTTGTCGTGAGGAGCGTGCACCAGTCTTTGTCGTGAGGAGCACTTTGTCATGAGGAGCGTGCACCAGTCTTTGTCGTGAGGAGCGTGCACCAGTCTTTGTCGTGAGGAGCTCTTTGTCGTGAGGAGCGTGCGCCAGTCTTTGTCATGAGGAGCGTGCACCAGTCTTTGTCGTGAGGAGCTCTTTGTCGTGAGGAGCGTGCACCAGTCTTTGTCGTGAGGAGCGTGCACCAGTCTTTGTCGTGAGGAGCGTGCACCAGTCTTTGTCGTGAGGAGCGTGCACCAGTCTTTGTTGTGAGGAGCATGCACCAGTAAGCTTTTACTGCGTGTGCTTGGCTAACGATTCATTTAAACTCCACCGGAGTCACTGCATCGGCACCAAATTCTTCATCATCTACTTCGGCAGGTGGCCTCCATGCTTCAGCCACAGTTTCTTGCTTAGAGATTCTGTTTTTTGGAGCCATATTAATGCTTTTAGGGGAATTACTGTCTAAGTTGCTCGAAATGTGAAACACTTCGCCTCAGTCTGTACTAAGCCACTAGTCGACAACGGTCGTGACTGGTCACAGCAGTAACTCTTCAAACATGGATGTATTCCTCATGAGACAACCCGTGGTCAAGGACAGCATCTACGCCACTGACCTTCTTCAACTGTGTCCCAAACATGCAGTGGAAGCCCACATTCTTTTGAAAGCACATTGAAGATAGTGATGGAGCAGGGTTTCGCAAAAATGAAACCTGCTGGATCATGTACCCCCATAATATGTACTAACAGTAAGTAAATCTAACATGCACCCACATAAACACAGGGGAATCGCTTTGCACATGTTTTAAACTAACCCGTCATCACATTGTATTGTAATAACTGTGGTGTTTTTGAAGAAACAAAGAAATTGCATGAGTAGGTCGCAAGGGTTTCAGTATTTGCATGTTGCATTCTTGCTTCTAAAGTAATGGTTAATGCTGCTTGCTTGCATATTTGCCAATGCTAGGTAACATTAACGGTGAGTAGAGATCCGTGGGAGGTAAACAGTGATGGTTTCATTATCACGTAATTAATAAATATTCATTTCTATCCACTTTCGTGTGCTGAGTGAAGACGCAATTTTATTAATCTTAGCCGAAGTGGGAGGGGGGATTGCTAGGAGCGAGCTCGTTCTGCCATGATGGAGAGCAAGGGACGCTGTGTGCAGAAGATGACATAAAGGAGTGAAGGCCAGTGCATGCATCGCCTGCCAGTTACTGAACAGGAGCGTGAGACCGGAGACGTCCCAGCGAAAGAACTGTGTTTTCTTAATAAAATAATACAAATTGTTGCAAGTACATGAACATTTTAATAAAGTTATGAACCAGACCCTGGGAAAGTTTGCGTACAAAAGAAATAGTGAATAAAATGCAGACTCATCATGGTATGACCGAACCACCTCCCCAGCCCACCAATCAGAGTGCAAGTTAGAGCGTAAATGCAACATTTGTACGGATGACATGTCAATTTACACTATATATTTAGGGACTTTAAGGGCGGGGTTCGACAGTAGGGGATATTGCTGTGGGGGTGCTGCTAGAGAGAGAGGAGAGGAAGATTCGCCGCTATCCGTCGGTTTCCTGAGAGGCCTAGCGGTTCCCATCTTATCCTGTACCTGTCCAGATTCTCCACATCTTCCTGACGATTCCTTTGGGAATCTTGGTCATCCCTTGGGACCAGGGGGTGGTTTTCCCAAATGTTCCTTCAGTCTACTAGGTTCGTATATAGCTTAGGTGTCCTTTGAAATTTGTTCTTGAATTCATGCATTTGAACGGAACCTTTTATCTCTCCACCTATTCACTCCATCAACAATGAATGATTATGTATTTCTTTAGAGGAATCTATTGTCTCTTCATCTATCTTTCTGTTAGGTAGTATATCTGTTTGACATAAATCAATGTATGTCTCTTACTCTATCCACTCCTTCATTGTACAATGTCATTGTGAATTTGACTCAAGATCTATGTATTGAACTGTCTTTCCATGAGATTTGGTGTTTAATTCTGTAATTGTGACCTGATGCACTATGAGCATTTACTTTGAAATCTTAGGTAAAATTAATTTATTAACCCTACCAAGAGTCTGAATTATTTAACAAATGTTTAGTCAGACTAGTCTTATCATTGCCATCAACTATTCAACTAAGTGACCCATCGATCAAGTATTTGAAGAGTTGATAAATAAATAGTTAGTTAAGGAACGATATAAACGAACACTCGAAACAAATTGACCCCGGCGCAATTAGGGATTTTTTGGGTTGAATGTGTATGGGCCAATGCAGTGATTTGTTGTGTATTGATCCCTGATCAATGGATATTATTGGCGCCGGATCAATAGCATATTTTATAAACATCTGGTAGGTCTTTAAATGGAAAACAAGCACTGGCCATGCCAATAGGTATGGGCACATTTAGATGAGTGTCTTCTACGTTTTAGTGGGTGTGCGCGAGATGGAATAATGGTTTGTATTTATCACAATGTAGATTAAGCAGTGGTGGCTCCTCCACTGAGCAGAGGAGCGCCGCCCCACCGCTTTTAGAAGTCAGAAATGAAGAAAAAAATAAAATAATAATAACTGGACGTTAATATCATTTTATTTGTTCCTGCGTCTTACGGGGCTGCCCTGCTCTCAGAGCAGGAGAAGGAGCCGTGGCACTCTGTAAAGTGCGCATGAATGTTTGATTGGCCCTCTCAGGCCCGCAAAACAGTCATGCACACTTTGCATGTTCTCCATGCTTAGGTCCCCATTCCCCATCTGAGCGCCGAACCATGGCTCTCTGACCAATAACAACGTTGCAGCATTGTGATTGGTCAGGAGAGCCTGGCTGCTTCTTCTTCTGGCTGGAGCAGAGGGACGACGATGAGGGACAACGCAGATAGATGTGAGGAGGTACGTTTTCTTTTTTATCCCTCACCACCCCCGATCCATGCCAGCCGCTACTAAGATTAAAGTAGTTACTGAACCCTCACACGGAATGTAATGAGCAACAAAAAGAATTTCCAAAAGCCTGTTACAAAGAACAGTATGACATGGGACGCAGACGGGCCAAAGTCTGATACTAAGAAGGACTCTCTGGGTGCTGCAGTAGGTTTGTGACCCTAAGTGACAAGAGTATGCCCAGGTGTGGGTCCCGTGGTCACTGCGCCACTGGATTCAAGCTACCCTGGCTGATAAGGAGTGTTACCCAGAAACCGGTCCCAGGATGCTTGTTTCCGGTCCAGGAAAGACCTGGCTTGGCAGTTCAGACTGGACTGTTCCCATGAGGCACAGGGTCAGACTGATTTGCATATAGCTGTGTCTGAACTGGGGTGGTGAAGTGAGCTTAAGAATGATGGAGAATTCAACCCTGATCTGTGACTGGGGGTAAGTGTTTGAAAGGTTTCTCTGCTCCGTCCGACAACTCGTTATGTCTGCTTTTTTTTTTCACCCTAAGTTGGCAGGGTATGCCCAGACGTGGGTCCCTTGCTCACTCTCCCACTGGAATCAAGCTAGCCTGGCTGATGAGGGGTGTTACCCCAAAACCAGTCCCAGGAAGCTTGTTTCCGGTTCAGGGAAGACCTGGCTTGGCAGTTCGAGCTGGACTGTTCCCATGAGGCACAGGGTCAGACTGATTTGCATATAGCTGTGTGTGAACTGGGGTGGTGAAGTGAGCTTAAGAACGATGGAGGATTCAACCCAGATCTGTGACTGGGGGTAAGTGTTTGAAAGGTTTCTGTGCTCCGTCCATCAACTTGTTATGTCTGCTTTTTTTTCGCCCTAAGTTGGTAGGGTATGCCCAGACGTGGGTCCCTTGCTCACTCTCCCACTGGATTCAAGCTAGCCTGGCTGAAGAGGGGTGTTACCCCAAAACTGGTCCCAGGATGCTTGTTTCCGGTCCTGGAAGACATGGCTTGGCAGTTCGGACTGGACTGTTCCCATGAGGCACAGGGTCAGACTGATTTGCATATAGCTGTGTGTGAACTGGGGTGGTGAAGTGAGCTTAAGAACGATGGAGGATTCAACCCAGATCTGTGACTGGGGGTAAGTGTTTGAAAGGTTTCTGTGCTCCGTCCATCAACTTGTTATGTCTGCTTTTTTTTCGCCCTAAGTTGGCAGGGTATGCCCAGATGTGGGTCCCTTGCTCACTCTCCCACTGGATTCAAGCTAGCCTAGCTGAAGAGGGGTGTTACCCCAAAACTGGTCCCAGGATGCTTGTTTCCGGTCCTGGAAGACATGGCTTGGCAGTTCGAGCTGGACTGTTCCCATGAGGCACAGGGTCAGACTGATTTGCATATAGCTGTGTGTGAACTGGGGTGGTGAAGTGAGCTTAAGAACGATGGAGGATTCAACCCAGATCTGTGACTGGGGGTAAGTGTTTGAAAGGTTTCTGTGCTCTGTCCATCAACTCCTTATGTTTGCTTTGTTCGCCCTAAGTTGGCAGGGTATGCCCAGATGTGGATCCAGTACTCGCTACTCCACCAGATTCAAGCTAGCCTGGCTGATGAGGGGTGAAAGCCTGAAACTGGTCCCAGGATGCCTGTTTGTGGTCCATGGAGAACCTGGCCTGGCAGTTCGGGCTGGACTGTTCCCATGGGGAGCAGGGTCAAGACTGATGTGCATATGGCTGGCTCTAAACAGGAATGGCAAGGTGAGCAAAAACAATGGACTTAACCCAGATCTGTGACTGGGGGTAAGCGTTTGATTGGTTCAGCTTCCTGTCCATCTGTTCTTTTCGCAGTTGTCTGGGAAAACAGCAAAATGTATAGACTTGGTGAATCTGTTTCTGCTGCAAGTATCTCAGAATCTATGGACAACACACAGGGATGAACCAGACTCGCATGCTGTTCTCAAATTGTTATTGTCCATGGGTGCGGGGAGGACCCTGGTGAACTGGTTTTATTCGGCTCTTAACAGGATGATTCGGAATCCCCCGACTGACCTTGCAGACAAATGGGAGGGAGTTTGGGGTAAGGATTCATCAGACAGGGAATGGACTAAAATGTCAGCATGCCCACAGGCGTGCTCATGCAACACACGCCTCAAATACATTCAATTCAATGATCTCCATCAAACGTACCGAACTCCCAAGACACTCCCCGCAATCTATGGGGGGGAGGGCAGGCGGTGTCCTTGGTGGGCACTGGTGGATGCAGATTTCTGCCACACGACTTGGTCGTGTGCATATGTCCGGGAGTTCTGGGTATCTGTGTACAGAAGTTAAACAGATTACTCCCCCGCACTGTGCCGTGTACCATGGAGGTTTGCCGGCTGGGGTCCTTCCCTGTGCTGAAGATGAAGGAAGTGGGGAATCGTTTCATTGGTTTGGCCCAGATATTACCAAAAAGGCGATGGGAGTGGTGGTCTGTGGCACCCAGGTGTGAGGCTACCGTCAAGGACTGGGTTAGGTCAGCAGAATTGACACTTCGGAGGCAGAGGGCGGGGGGGCGGGGGTGAGAAGGCAGCCCATAGCGCCTCTTTGGATGGAAGTGCTAGACGCCTTCGAAAGTCCGGAGGGCCGTGGTGGGTCGTCCTCCTCTGATACCCCTGGGTCCAAAGGGGGCACACTGCAGTTTAATAGTCTATAGACCCCTGTTGGGGTTGTCTTCGCGTCCATGTAACGATGTGAAAACTCTGTGAGACGCAGAAGAATGAACTCTAGGGTTCGTGGAGCTCGGCATTGGTTCTCCTTGTGGTTCCTCATCTGATGGGGGGGGGGGGGGGAATCCATCGATCCGGCACTATGGACCACTGCGACCCAACTGTTTGATTTGTGTAGTTATGGTTAATGTTTTCTGGTTTTTTTGGACTAGACTGTGTTTATTTCTTACCAACTGGGGGGTGACCCACCTCCTTGTGCCACTGTATAGGTGTCGAACAATCAGTATGGAGATGCTCTTTGGATGTAGGGGAGAGTATGCAATCTATATAGACGTGGGGACGTGAGTTTCCAGATGTGTTACTGCATTGTAAGTCCACTTATACTTATGTGAAATCTAATAAACACATATATTTTTTTAATCTATGGGCAAGACCGAATGATTTCAGCATCAAGAGATGGCATGTTAGCAAATGCTGGGTAATGGCGTCGACGCTTCCCCGTGATGCCTTGCAATAGAAGCACACGTTAGAGGCTCGGAACTAGACATGACATGGGTTTTCAGGCTGTCAAAAAGCAACGTAAACTTACAAGACAATAAGCATTGCTTTAGGAGTTCACATCAGGCAACACCGAATAGAGGCACTAGCCAAAAAATAGTGGCACTCAGCAACATATTCCAGACTGCCCTTAGAAAGAATTACCGCAAATAAGGAAGCCGTCAAAACGCTTACCCCAATTTATTGCAAATGGCTCAGAGCAGTGAAAGAGTTTTATAAAGTTATTTTTAGTTTTTGTTTTGTACAAAAATATAAATGTAACATTTCTATGAGCACCTAGAGTTCAAACTTGTATTGTGAACACATCATTTAAACAGGAGGGTTCCAACTAACAAATAACAGATGCACCATCAGTGGTACCACTATAAATGTTCAAGTTCAAGCTTTAACCAAGCACGAGTTGGATTTGGAGAATACTAGATTGAAAATGCAAATCCCGAGTCTGCAGGTGACTTTTGTTTTCTGCTCTCTGTAGGGACAATAAGCAGATGAGTTTCTTTCCTATGAGTCCGCTTTTTTGAAAAACAACATAGAAACTTTAAAGTGAAAGAAACTTTTTTTATGTTCACAATATTCCAAAACTGCTCTGCATTTTCACAAATCCTGTCATCTGATAGAGACTTCTAGCCGCAGATTTCTTACCTTAGAATATTCCTCAAGCATCAGACTGGATCCAGAGATTCTGAAGCAGTACCCCTGTGCGCTGGTAAGTGGCGTTGTTCGGCTATGCACTGTCCATGCCGGAGGTGACGTGTGCGGTGCCTATATGGGCACCACCCCAGCACGCTGTCATCAGTTCTTTTCATTTTGCACTAGTTAGTGCAGATCCGAGAGACCAGCTCAAAGTCAATTAATGATTGACCTTTTCTCGACCTTTTGTCGAAATGTTTTCATCTCCAGATGTGCTAGGGATGCCGCCTAAGAAATGTAGGGGTTTCAAGCCATGTGTTGCCTTTTACAGGCAGATGTCTGTGACTGACTCACACTTGGTGCTTGGAGCGAGACCACAACTCCAAGACCTGCAAGGACTGCCGTGCCATGCACCCGAAGCAGCTGAGAGATCGTTCCTTCAGGCTTCTCGCCACCTGACATCAGAAGACCCTGAGAAGCTCATGATCCAGGTCACGTGGAAGATCCTGGACCAATCTCGATGATATTCGTCTCGATCCATGTCGTCAGGCAAGTCACATAAGAGGAAGAAGTTGTAGAGGTCTTTGCCTTCATTGTACTTGTCCAAGTTCTGGGTCAAGGCACAGGAGTGCCAGCACACTAGGCCTCGCTCCTCCGCAGAGCCTGTGCCAAGATCTGCTCCGCACCTCAGTGATTTACCCAGAGCCAGAGCGACCCAGGCCCAGTTCAGACACCTTTATGAGGCCATGCTCTTCATTTTTGTGTGGCTCAGCCCCTCTGGAATGCCTTGAGCCCCACAGGTTCTGGAGGGGTCCCTACAGCACTCCTGCTGGTGGGTTCACCCTTGGTGCCAGTCAGGACCTTGGATCCAGTGCTGAGTCCAGAGCTGTGACACCCGCAAGACTGCGACCTTCCCCGGAGCCCGCTCTAGTAAAGACACTCCCAGTGCTGCCGATGCACCACGGCGGCACAATCTCCATTGCCATACCCGACTCCTGTCACGGAGCAAGACAGGCGTCATCCGACGCCAGCTCCAGAGCCACCTAGGACTATGCTCTTCAAGTTGAAGCCAGTACCCTTTTCATTTGACAGGCCTGGAGAGGACGACGAATGGGAGGTGTCTGATGATCCTTATGGATACCCATAAGGATGCTTGTTTCCGGTCCAGGTAGGACCTGACCTGGCAGTTCGGGCTGGACTGTTCCCATTGGGCGCAGGGTCAAGACTGATTTGCATATGGCTGGGTCCAAACTGGAGTGGCGAAGACAGTTAAAGAATGTTGATAGATTCAACCCAGATCTGTGACTGGGGGTGAGTGTCTGAAAAGTTTCAACACTCTGTCAATCATCTCCTTGTCTTTGCTTTGTTTGCCCTAAGTGGGCAGGGTATTGCCAGACATGGGTCCCTTGCTTATTTTGCCACTGGATTCAAGCTAGCCTGGCTGATGAGGGGTGAAACCTCGATACCAGTCCTAGGACGCTTGTTTCTGGTCCAGGAAGGACCTGGCTTGGTAGTTTGGGCTGGATTGTTTCCATGAGGAGCAGGTTCAAGACTGATTTGCATATGGCTGGGTCCAAACTGAGGTGGCATGGTGAGCAAAAATATAATGGGTTGGGATGCTACCCCAAGCTATTCCCAGTGGACAGACTTATTCAAGCAACCTCCCATCACCTTTTGTGTGTTTCAAGTACTGCCCTGTGTCACTGTGTCACAGGAGCCAAGGTTTGCCCAGCTGATGAGCCCATAATTAGGGCCAAACCGATCCTGGGTTGATTGTGTTCCAGTTCAGGGAGGACCTGTCTTGGCAGTTCGGGCTGGACTGTTACTATGAGGAGCAGGGTCAAGACTGATTATCAAATGGCTGGGTCCAAAATCAAGTTGCATGGTGAGCAAAGGAATGATGGGTTGGAGTGCTACCCTACACTGGCTTGGTCTCCTTCTAAAGTGGCTCTGGAGCCTCCTTTGCAATGGTGGTGTGAACAGCGGCTGAGGTCTTAGACCTTCAGCTGTCCTTGGTGACAATCAAGATGAAAGTCTGACAGAGGTGCTTCAAGCGGGACTTGTCCCTCCAAACCCTTACTCTATTTAATTCAGCCCTTACCCATGTCCTACTTGGGGCCTGGTCCAAGCCCTGCACAGGGGTTCCTGTGCATACTCCCCACTCCTGGGGACCCCAGTTTCCTCATCCAGTACCCCACTCCAGAGCTTGGTGGTCAAAGCCTTCAGTTTCTGAGTCCACCCTACGGTGTTCCCTACCACTCCATTGGATAGGAAATCCAAGAGGCTGGGTTCAGACTGCAGGGTCAGAAGAAATAGGGGGTAAGATGATGCCATTGACATTCTATGGTACCCAATGAAAACGATCACTGAAACCGGTGAACTATACACAAGTGGGACAGACAGAAGCTCATGGGGAGAATATTCTGAAAATAAAGTGGAGGAGCTCTTTAAGATTTACAGGCCAGAGGGTCCGGTGACCGTGACCGAGCCAAGGACATCATTCTATCCGCGGGGAGCTGTGAAGGAGGAAGAGGAGAACGTGAGGGACAGGCAGGGAGACTTCCAACGAGGGAAGACTCAAGAAAATGAACTAACACACTTGGTGGCGGATTGTCTGGGTGATCTTTTTCCTCATGACCCTTTCTCACAACAATAATCACTGAACAACAGGCCAGAGTACTTACCTGTCTGAGGGTCATTCTGCGATGGTGGTCCCGGGCTCCAGGAGCTGGAAGAAGAAGGAAATAACAAGCAAAATTATTGCTCTCCAAGTGGTGGGCGTGCGATTAGCTGTGCTCCTACCGATGTTGTGGCTCCGCACGGGAGCCACAACATCGGTAAGAGCACAGCTAATCGCACGCCCACCACTTGGCGAGCAATAATTTTGCTTGTTAGGCCAACCCGTACAGCAACCGCCCAACCCCAGGGGGTCTCGCAACTGTGGGTCCCCCACTCCGTTGGGTCCCTTTGGACCCCTTCTGGTGACGTACAATGTTACTTTCACCTATCACCGTAGTAGAGACTATTTAGAGCACCTTCTCACCACGGTCCTGAAGAATTGCCAGTGACCCGCTAGGGGCTTTCGGCAAGAAACATGTCGACCTTTTGATACACCCCTGTGGATCATTATTATCCCGACAGGGTCCACTTATTTTAATTAGGTTGGTATACCACTAGATTAAAATTGCTCCTTGTAGGCAATACCAAACCTATTTTAATCCACTACACCCTTACTCACTACACTTGTTGCACTTACCCCCACGCACCTATACGGCTGTCTCTTAAAAGATCTCCGAAAAAGAGCCCCTACGCAGGAGCCCGTCGGGCATTGCAGCACCGGCCCGATGAGGAGCACAGCCCCAACATTGTTCCTAGCCTTTTCGTGGCCAAAGGTGTTGATCCCATTGACCACGTGGGGCCACTAGCCAGAGGTCGACCCAGTCCACCACTACCAAGGCAGCCTCCAAAATCCTTCAGTTTGCCCTCATACCAACATGGGCATCTAGGGGGGCATGAAATGCTAGCACCTGCACCACTGGCAGTCAATAACATCTGGCAAGTAGGTTTTACAAATAGTCCAAAGGGGCTATTCCAGCCCCTTTCTGGACACCCCTCCACCCATGCCACCCACTTACGCCCAGCAGATGGAGAACCATCTCTCCTTGCTCCATCACTAAGTTTTGGCTCTTTTGGCCAAGGGAACCATCAAGAGGGTGCTGGCATCAGACATAGGTCGTGGATGCCATTCTCGCTATATTCTGGTGCCCAAGAAAGATAGAGGACTCCGCCCTACCCTAGGCCTACACCTTCTAGACTTCTTACTGAGAGAGAAGTTCAAGATGATCACCTTAGTTCAGGTCCTGTCTGCCCTGAACCCTAGAGGCTGGATGGTGGCATTGGACTTGCAGAGTGCGTATTTCCACATACCAGTCCTGCCTGCCCTCAGACGTCAACTGCAGTTTACTGTGGGTCAGAAGCAATTTAAGTTTGCTGTGCTCCCCTCTGGCCTTAACAGCGCCCCTCGGTGTGGTTGCAGAATCTCTACAGAGGTTGGGGGTTCCAGTCCTTTCCCTACCTCAACGATTGGCTGTTGAAGGTGGGCTCGCCCGAGGCAGTCGTTTCCCACCTCAATGGCTACAGCGAACCTCCTGCATTCACTGGGGTTCACTATCAACGTGCAAAGTCACACCTGACTCTTTCTCAGATGCTCCCTTTCATTGGAACTGTTCTGGACACAGTGCTGTTTTGGGCGTATCCTCCTAAACAGCGAATCTGGGATATTCCGTCTATGATGCCGATGTTTCAGCCTCCATCCTCACTTGCAGTGAGACTGACTCTGACGCTGTTGGGCCTCATGGCCTCCTGCATCCTGCTAGGGACAATCCCACCACCATGTGGTACTGCAACAGACTAGGGTGGGGTCATGGACCCTTTGTCAAGAGGCCCTGCATCTCTGGACATGACTAAAACATCAGGGCATTTCCCTGGTGGTTCAACATCTGGTGGGCTCTCCAAATGCCAGAGCTAACAAACTCAGCCATTAGGGCGTGCTAGCTACACTTCGGCACTGAACGCAGCAGTCTTGTGATGTCACTGAAGCCGTAAAGCATCCCAGTCTACTTATTTTTCCTATTCAAGTGCAGTTATACCTTCAAAATGCCTTTACTCAAGCAGTCAAGTTTCAAACCATGTAAAAACGGTGATTGCCAGAGAAATGTTGTGGCCCCCACAATATCTGCCTGTGGTGCCTGACATTCAATCTTGATGTGAAGGCTTGGAAGTTGTGTTGGAGGATGCATCCCATGGCAATTAATGAATAAGAGGCAAAGATGTTCATGGTAAGAGCACAAGACTAACGCAGATGGTGCCACATGTCAAGACCAAGTTTGAGGTCACAGGATCACTGCCCACATCAAAGTCATTCAAAAAGAAGCATGAGAAAAAGAGGAGGTATGAATATGTAACAGAATAAGGTACATTGTTCCTATAATGGGTCATAGAACAGAAGGGGACAAAAAGTGCTATGTACAAGGTCCACTATGAATACAGGTAATCCTGCTGATGTTATACTGCAGGGAAATTGTTCCCTTTGGAACTAGGTCCCTCACACACCCAGCCAGCAGGTGTCATGCTTCATCATTGGGCCTGCTCCTCGTCGGGTCAGCGCTGCAATACCCGACGGGCACCCAATGAGGGGCTCTTTGACGGAGATCTTTTGTTCCATGCCGTATGGTGTTGTGGGGGTGAGGGACCTACAAGGTGTAGATGTGATGTGCTTGTGAGTGCACAGGTTAAAACAGGTCAGGAAGTCCAGTGCAAGACCTTTATCCACGTTGGGCTCCCTACCTGATTAAAAAATAGAGAGTGTATGGCAGCTATATGACCATAGTGGATCAAAAATGTTTGCGCCCTACTCTTGCTATCGAGGTCAACATGTTTCATGCCTAATTGTTAGGGGGATCAGTGGCAATTCTTCAGGACCATGGTGAAAACTATCTAACACTGTGATCAGGTGGAAACACCTACCTATCACATGAAGAGACCGCGGGAAATTTTTTACCCACAGGTATAGAGGACAATCTGGAAAAAGCGAAAAATCATACTCAAACCCAAGTAGGTTAGTACCGTATAAACATAGTGGCAGTAAAAGTCTCTCTCAACACCGTGAACTGTATAACTATAACCCATGGTGTGCACAGATGTGCATAATAACATCACTCAACTGTAATAATGTCATCAACACTAAACTATAGTAATGACTTAAGTAGAAAGGTTAAAATGAGCATATAGTCAAATATCATAAAAACGGGAGTCACAAAAAAACACAGAGTGGCGAAGGGGAAGGCAAAAGGGACTCACCTAGTCTTCAAAAGAGTTATGCCTCAGCAGTTGCCGGCTGATCAAGGACACACATGATGGAGTGTCCTAGAGAACAGAATAATGGACGAAAAATCAGATAATTAAATTATCAAGAGGAGTCTACTCAACCCTATTGCTCAGGACATACCAATGGTAGGTAACGGGGAAGGTAGTTGTCTAATCTGGCACTTATCCGCGCATGTTGAGTTCAATGAGGAAGGATTTAAGTGAGCACCGTAGCACTGGAAGACATATCTCTCCCCCATGGGCCCGTCAAGGGAAACCCAAAAGATAGTGAGTGAACCTAGCGGCTGGTGGAGAAGCGTGTCCCCGTGTCCGTAACTGGCTCAACATGTAACTGACTCCGTGGGGTTTAACGTGCCGACTGTACTAGATCAACCGCCTCACAGCCCGTCCTATTACCTCCAGTGTCACTGACAACACGGGCTGAGACCGCTCGTGCTTTCCTAGGCCTCACCTTGTTTGCAGTGTTTTCCGTACTGTGGACCTACCCTTACATTGCCGGAACTGGTCGGTGGTGTCCAACTACGTAGGGACATTTAAAATATCCCCCGGTTCCTGGTTATGGCGGGGCTAGAAGTCATTTGGTTATAAGTGGGCGAGTCATTGGCAATCTGTATTCAGGGACGCCTACCCAGGGAATTCTGTGTCAGCCATCTTAGAACGAGCAAAAAGCCAGAACATACTATATGTATGGTTTAATTTGCAACCGCCACCATAATTCATCGAAAAGTAAGTCACCAGGATCCTACAGCTTCACCTAATCTATCATTGACTCAGGAACCGACTAACGACCCAGTGGAGGATTCAGTGGATATGACTCTATCTGACCTGGCGCCGATCCCAAAGACGCTACCGCCTGCAGCCCCAACTCTAAGGTCTCAGCCTGTTCACGCCTACTTATAGTTCCCCACTCTTGGGACAGATTTCTACTTTGCCTCCGGTTACATAGGCCACAACTCCGGCACCACTCCAGCCATCGGAATCAACGCTGATCCTAATGCCACCCCCATTAAACATCCCATCCTCATCACTTATGGCGCCGATTCCACGTCTCCATCAGCACCAGAGTCAATGCCTATGGCACAACGGATGACACTGATGGTGCCGCAGATTATGCCACCGGCTCTATTAACAAAGCCTCCACTAACACAACCACTATCACCTGCAGCGGAACTGACTCCACCGGCATCACAAGTTATTCGACCGGAGTCTCTGTCTTTGATGGACTTGCCACACCACCAGTGGCGACTCGCCGAGGGAGTGCTACAGGGTGGTGGGCGGGGGAGGGACAGGGTGGGGGATAGTTGAGTCCTAAATACGGTGGACAGGAGTAAGGTAAGTAATTAAATAAATAAAACAATTTACCTTCCGCACGCTGCATTGCCGAGTTGGCGAGCCACCACTGCACACCACTCTTTATGAGACGCTCTAAGATTAATGGGAGAAAGTAGGTTTTTCTTCGGGGATCCCGATCCTCAAGAACGGCCCAGGGCCAATGATGATAGGGAAAGACAGTCTACACTGGGCTAAGACTTTGCAGGCCTCAAGGGTGTCAGTGGGCCTGATACCTCTGAGGAGTGTCAACTTTTCTCCCCGACTGATCATCTGCCCAAAGGAGATACTAAAGGCCTGAACAGGGAGATGCTAACGGCATGTTGCGAGAATGAACTTCAACCTCCTCTTGAATTGGTGGACGTCTGCGAGGTTACGGATCACTACAACCGCACAATGTCTAAAATAATAGCTAACATTGCCCCTTTAAAACTCAAAAGAATACAAGATAAAGATAAAAACCCATGGTTCAACGGTTCTCTTAATGAAGAAAGATGGAAGCTCAGACTAACAGAAAGGAAATGGAGACAGCTCCCATCATTCCCACATCTAAAGCAGTTAAGAAAGACCAGGAAAGCCTACAATAAAAGCGTACTATAATCAAAAAAATACTTTTTTAGAAATTAACTCGATAACGCAAAAAACAGAAGGAGAAAACTCTTTGGTCAACTACAGGATCAATCAAACAAATTGGCCAAATCCTCCCACCTAACAGCTCAATCGGTTTTGAGCTGGGAAGCCTTTTCAGCATTCTTTACAACCAAAGCTAGCTCCCTGGAGAGAGAACTCAAGGATACCGCTGATAAACTCGTGACTCAAAAGAATACTCAAGCGGAGCAGCCAACCCAACCTGCACAAGCAGTGCCCAAAATAATGCCAATCAACCTTCAAACAATATGATCAGGAAGACATTGGCAAAACTTTACAGACCTTAAAACCGAACAACCATTACAATGATCCTCTTCTTGCAAAATGTTGGCCTACGATCAACCACATGGTCATCCCTAGTTGGACTAAAATAATTAATGCCTTGCTTTCCCAAGGTT
Source organism: Triturus cristatus (assembly GCF_964204655.1). Classification (NCBI taxonomy): domain Eukaryota; kingdom Metazoa; phylum Chordata; class Amphibia; order Caudata; family Salamandridae; genus Triturus; species Triturus cristatus. Next base: position 1,276,936,630 of record NC_140592.1, on the reverse strand, counting down.
CCTTTCCTGACTGCCTAAAAACGGGCCAGGTCATCTCTCTATTAAAAAACCTACTGAGATCCCCTCGGACCCAAACAACTTTAGGCCGGTAACAAACGTTCCCTTACTGGCCAAGGTGTTGGAAAAATGTGCTCAACAACAACTGAACATTCACATCACAGAATTCAGGCTACTAAACGACTGCCAGTCGGGGTTTAGACCCAATCACAGCACGGAAACAGCAATTATGCACATAGTGGATGACGCTCTATTTGCTCTAGACCGCAACTACACCTTCCTACTAGTCCTTCTCGACCTATCTTCAGCATTTGACACCGTAAACCATGGCAAATTATTAGACCGACTGGAGAATAGGATGGGTTTTTTGGGAACAGTACTAAAATGGTTTTATTCCTTCTCAGAGAACAGATCGCAAAGATTCCTGGTGAACCACAATCTTCATTCGTCCCATGCTGGGTAACCTATCTGAATGAGGACTCACTGCCAGTGGCCGGGACGCTTCAAGAAGGGACAGGAGAGGTGTCCCAGCAGGTCGTTGGTTTTTCGTCGCATCCCTGGATCGATGGTGGTGACTGCGGCTCAAGGTGAGGCTGGGCCTTTGTTTTCGAGTGTGGCCCAGGTGGCACTGCCGATGGGTGAGGGCTCGGCTGGCTGGAGTGCCCGACGAGACTTGGTCCAGGTGCGGACCTGGAGTTAGCTTGAGGTTCTCGCCCAGGCTTGAGAGACTGGGGCCTGCACTGCACCCTCACCCCCCTGAAGGCACAGCAGATACTGTAAAAACATGGTTGGTGGGGCACTGACCTCTTGTGATTTAGGAGATACGCTGCTATAAATGTTTTACACTGCAGTTAATATGGCACTTTAAAGTTTAGTGTATATACTGCATATAATTGTATGATAACTACCACCCTGCCTTATGCTTGATTCCGGACTGTGCCTCGGCATTTCTTCTTCAGCCTGAGTCCTGATTGTATCTCGGAATTTCTACTGTTCAACCATGCGCCCACCTTACCCCACCCGGAATTCGAATCTTGTGTGCTACAGACCCAACTCCTGGTCCATCAACTACCCAGACAAAATGACCAGCAATGCAAAAAAGAACTTCAAGCATAGTACTCTAAAACAACACCCGGAAACACTCATTGTAGATAACTACCACACAGCGACCAACGTCAACACGAAAACTAACTTCATTTTCTACACAAATCGCCCGGCTAAATGGAAAACCACCTTCTCTCTTCACCTTCAATTTGCCAAGTCAGTAATCATTCCCTATGGTGAAAAAATCTCCACTACCATCTCCCTGACCTTCAAAGGGGAATTCACCATCTCCATCTACAGAACTCGAACCATTCTCATACAGGCCACCGACCCGCACCGCACCACTTTTGACTGCCACTTCCCCACACTTCTTTCCTCGTTAACTCAACTGAGCCGTCAAACCATATCTCTCCAACCCATCATCACCCTTACTAATAATGGGGAACCGATCCCATCTCCCTGCCCTGAAGAACCTCTCCTCAACTCATGGACATCCACCATCACTCACTATAATCACACTACCCCTATCATTACTCTCCGCCGCCAAACACCCACAACTATTACATCTACTGAGCACACCAGGAACAACAAACTCACAATTAACAAACACCACAAGACCGATCTAGATCTGGACAGCTGGGACTCTAACCTCTGCTCTCCCGCGACCTAAATTCCTACAGGCACTCCCCTCTCAACCCCTGATAATCTGAACCCTCCCTCACAAACTACCTCTACCTCCAACACAGACCCTTTTCCCCGACCCTTACTTCCCCCATGTCCAACGTCATCTCGAATCCAGTGGTCACTCTCCCCCCTACTACCACTGCACACTCCCCCCTCCGATGTCCCACATCCGCAGACACAACCGGTCTCCACCAATTACCTCACTGACAACCCGCGCGACATCCTCATGGCCAACGTCGTCACAAATCCTATAAACTTGTTTCCCCCTATTATCACTACACGCTCCCCCTCCGCCGTCGCACACCCACATACACAACCTGCCTCCACCGCTAATCTCATTGACATTCCCCGGAACTCTGACTTCTTACCTAGAATTTCTCTCCCTCCTCACTTGGACAGTAGACCCTCTACTCCTCCTTTGAACCCCTTGAATGGGAGCATTACTAATCCGGCTGCCCGCGTCCAACGTCTCCCCTCTCCTTCTCAACAGGACCAAGCCGCCGTGCTCCCTCTCCCCGGGTAGATTTCCTCCCACCCCACTCAATACCGCTCCTTTGGCCCAACAGTGCGCCCCTCGTCCCTCCAGTCCATCAGCGAGTCAGGCACTTTGACCCAACCGGGATCGCCAACCCTTTTCGATACCGAAACCTGATGAGATCAACGACTCTTACCTCGCTTTAAGCCAGAAGTCAGCCCCTTCCCCCATCCCTGTTATTATCGGCACTAACAGAATCCCTAAAAATGGCCACTCGCCTAGACCTCCTGCTCAATACTCCTCTATCCACCTTACTCCCCCCATCATCGAGGCTCCCCGTCCTCTCTCTTGCCTGCTCCCCAACTGCAGATCATCAGTACAACACGCCACAGACATTGCTGAAGCTCTACTCGCTGAAGAAATTGACATCGCTTTCCTCACTGAATCCTGGCTGAATGCCCACTCCACCCCCATTCTTGACATTCTCACCCCTCCAGGGTACACCATCATCAGACAAGACAGACCGATCAAAACGGGGGGAGGACTAGCCATCATCCACAAGGCAGGAATACAGATTACCAAACTTAAACCTGCAGAATAGCTATCGTTTAAATACCTGGGTATCGAACTCACTGCAAAGGGCACCTCACCCATCAAATTCCACACCATCTACCATCTTCCTGGAGAGCGTACCCTTTTCCCCGAAGAACTAACAGACCTAATATCACGGTTCTCCATGACAGACACTAAAGACATGTTCCTGGGTGACCTCACTATCCACTGGAACGACCCAGAAGACTCCACTGCCCAGAACCTTTCCAACCTACTTGAAATATATAACCTCAGACAACTCTGCAATAAACCAACTCACATCAAAGGTGCAATACTGGATGCGATCATTACCAACAATGATCTGCTCTCTCTGAGCGCGATTTCTCCCATTGACTGGTCCGACCACCACCTCATTCTGTTCAAGATTGATGCACTTGTCTTCCACCAACCTATTCTTGATGGCAAACCTAAACACTGGACCAGAAATATCAAAGCAATCCCTTTATCCGAACTTGAATCCAGGATTCATGCCCATCTTAAACTCCAACCCTCATCATCGACGGCCGATGACCTCACTACACACTTTAACTAAAAAATGACAGAGGTTTTAGACCAAGTAGCTCCTCTCAAACTCAAACAATTGAGGCGAACCAAATCTAAACCCTGGTTTAACGTGGATCTGAATGAGGAAAGGCGTCAACTCAAACAAACGGAAAGGTCTTGGAGACTAAACCCCTCGACCTTACACCTAGCGCAACTTAGATCTGTTCGGCAAGCATGCAAAAAACACATTTTCAGTGAAAAGGCGTCTTTCTTCCGCAGCCAACTAGATCTGGCAAAAAACAGACCGAGAGAACACTTCAACATTGTCAAAAGCCAAACTAACTGCACTCCCTCTCAAGAAATCAAAGGTACCAATGAGCATTGTGAAGAAATTGCCACCTTCTTCACTAATAAAGCCTCGAAAATTGATCAATCCTTCATCCAAACCTCTAACCCTCCTTCCCTCTTAACGTGCCCCACTCTAACCACCCCTGATCATTCAGAAAGAGTTCTTACCAAGGACAATCAGGTCTGCCTCCAGCTAAAAAACAAGGCGCATTGGTCCGACTTTGAGCTAATGTCGGAAAATTAGGTTTTCAGTAGAATTTCTAACCTAAAACCTTCCTCCCACACTATGGACCCCATCCCATCCACAATCATAAAAGAACTTAACCACAACATTTCCCCTTTCTGGACATCTTTTCATGGAGCCCCTCACAATCATCTTGAAAAAAGCTGGAGTGAATTACCACCTTTACGCTGATGACACCCAAATCTATTTCAAAATCAAGTCTCCCAGCGACATCCAATACCTCAATGCCACTCTAACCGAGATCCAAACTTGGTTCAACGCTAACCACTTAAAACTCAATCCAGATAAAACAGAACTAATCCTATTCTCTCCAAAAAGCAACCATCGTCCAATCCAAGAGTGGCTCAAGAATCTGGTCGCCCTAAACTGCCCCATCGTCCTATACAACTCAGTTAAGTCTCTAGGCATCACCCTTGACAAGAACTTATCTTTGGAGGCCCACATCAAAAACTCTGCAAAAAGTGCTCTTTTCTCTCTAAAACACCTCAAGAAATTGAAACCTTTTCTTCCCCATGATGACCTCAAGACAGCAGTCCAATCCCTAGTTCTCTCTAAAATCGACTACGGGAACGCCATCCTAACAGGGACTCCAAAAGCTCACCTAGCCCCTCTAAGGGCAGTGTTGAACATGGCCGCTCGACTCGTATCTGGAGTAAAAAGATTTGATCACATCACTCTAGCTCTCAACTCCCTCTACTGGCTTCCCATGGAAGGGAGGTGTATTTACAAACTGGCCTGCATCACACACAAAACCCTTCACTCTCCGGCCCCTAACTACCTGAACAACAACCTGGTAAGAGCAGGTCAATCCAGATCGCTGAGAAGCTCCAACTCACTCCTTCTTATTCCTCCGAAACTGAAAAAGAAAACCACACAATACCGATCGTTCTCTGGCAACACTCCCAGGATGTGGAACGCTCTCCCTAGAGTCCTCAGATGCAACCCCTCCTTCTCCTGTTTCAAAAGGGACCTGAAAATCCATCTCCTTAACAAATACTTTGCGGACGAACGTCAACTAACCTAGACTTCAATATCCGAGTTTACTCCTCTCTCTTGACATTCAAGGATAGTTGGTGACCGGACTGTGTTAACCACCTTATCTACCATGCTGTATTTATTTTTATCCCTGGTTTTTGCTTCCTTACTGCCTGCCTACTATGTACTGCAATTTCCATCTGTTTTTCTTTACAGTATGTATGTAAAGCGCTCTGATACCTACGGGTCAAGCTAGCGCTATATAAAACTTTTAAAATAAAATAAAATAAATACTTTGGGAAACCTTTATTTTACCACACGGATGAGATTGAGATTTTTTTCTTCTTTCATTGTTTATTTCCTCAGCAACAGGCACGCTTTAAATAGTATACCATTGCGGATGTATATTAGCACTTTGTTCAGCGCCTGGCAAGGTTGTATGGTACTTTAACATTTAACACTTTAACACGTTTTTTTACCACCTTGCAATACAATCTACTTACACACTAGTTCAGTTTATTAACAGTTTGTTATATGGCTTCTGGGAATGTATGGAACCTTTCACCTCCTCTGCCATTCTTAGCAGCGAAGGGCGAGCCAATACTTAAATGGAAAGAATGGAAAGAGCATTTTGAGAACTATGTTTCAACCTTTGAAGAAGATGAAGATTTAACTTCAAACAAGAAGAAGAAAGTTTTACTGCACTTTTCGGGAGCATGTGGCCTGAAAATATACAACCAAATACAAAAGAAACCCACATCTGATGAACAAAGTGATGTATAGAAAAATGCGTTGGAAGATTTAGATACTTCTTTTAACCCCACAGTGTGCGTGTTTGTAGATAGATACAATTTTTTTCATAGGGAGCATGGCGAGAACGAGCCTGTAGAAGATTACGTAGCAGCTTTAAAGAATCTAGCACTAACTTCTAGATTTGCCAAATTGCATGGCGAGTTTATTTGGGACCAGATGGTCATGCATGCTGCCAATTCTAACACACAAAACAAGTTATGGACTATGGGTGAATCCACACCACAAGAAGTTCTTGATGTGGTAAAAAAAGCAGAATTAACTGGGAGGTGTGCCACGGCTGTTTTTCCTAGTAAGGAGGGAGGTGAAAAAATTGTTGTTGCAAAGATACGGCCAAACGATGTGTAAAAAAACACAACTAAAGCCCGTGGCAAAAAAGATGACAATATTGCAGGCCGCTCTAATCAATCCACGTACAAGGATAGGGGTACCTATTGCTTTAGATGTGGTCACAAAGGACATTTAGCTAATGATAAAAGATGTCCTGCGAGGAATCAAAGGTGTTCGGGTGTGGTGTGAGAGGACATTACCAAAAGGTGTGCAGAAAACAGAAAGGTAGAGGAGTAAACTTCCTCTCGCAAGATTTGAATGAGTCAGAAGATTCAGATGATGAGAGCTTAAATATGTGTGTTATATGTGTAGATTAAGGTGTTTTAGAAGTCGAGGAACACCTCAAGAAAAAGCCTAAGTGTGACGTTAACATGTGGGGTGTAGTTGTAACAGTTACAGCTGATTCTGGCTCACCTTACACCATCATTAATGAAAAAGTTTGGCAAGAAAAATGTGTACCTGTATTATGCAATATGTTGGAACCTGCTGATACTTGTCCTAAGACCTTTACTGGGGAGGACATACAAATGGTTGGCAAGAGGATTTTACTGTTTGAGGTTATTGACAGGCGTACTGTGTGTAAATTATGTCGCAGTTGCAGGACCTTCAGTTTTGGGGTGGGGTGATCAAAGAGAATTGAAGATTATCCTTGACCCCAATAGCCCAGATCCAGTGTTGTTAGAACAGGAGTTTGACACGTTGGAACGAGATATTTTGAAAGAATATCCTGGGGTATTCTCTGGTTCCATAGGTAAATTGAAAGGGTTCCAGCATAAAATTATTTTGAAGGAAAAAGCTGTACCCCAGATCCACAAAGTGAGGAATATACCCCTAATCTTGAAAGAAGAGGTCAGGCAAGAACTAGAGAAACTTTGTTCGTAGGGCGTGATAGAAAAAGTGGAAACATCTGAGTGGGTGTCTCCATTGGTGGTAGCTCGGAGGGCGAATGGAAAAATCTGTTTATGTGTGAATATGAAAGATCTTCACAAGAACATTGTTGTGGACCAATTTCCTCTTCCCAAAATAAGGGAAATTATTTCGATTACCAAGGGAATGGAATGGTTCACAGCCATTGATCTTACCGCTGCTTACCACCAGGTACCATTGTACAAGGACAGTCGCAGTTTAACAACTTTTGCCACACCCTTTGACTGCTTCAGGTATGTGAGGGTACCTTTTAATTTAGCTACAGCAGCAGCCATGTTCCAGCATTTAATGTACGAACTATTGAAAAATGTAAACATTTTTACCTTTTTCCAAGATGATCTACTCATTATGGGAGCACCAAGAGTGATCATGATAAAGCTGTCAGAGAAGTGATGGGTATTTTGAGTACCAGAGGTTTGACTTCATTTTAGAAAATGTAAGTTCATTAGGGAAAGTGGTATCTACTTAGGTCATGAAGTATCAGTGGATGGTATAAACCCCAAGAAAGAGGTGCTTGCGGCTATAGTAAAGTCACCTGTACCAGGTAACAAGGATGAAGTCAGAGCATTTTTGAGTTTAGTCTAATTTTACTCAAAATTTGTTCCAAATTTTTCAAGTGAAACTTATAACATCAGCCAACTCCTTAAAAACAAAAACAGGTTTGTGTGGGGCCATGAATGTCAACAGGAGTTTTCTTTAATTAAACAAGAAATGTGTTCGCCTTGCCCTTACAAGGATTTGACCTTGCATTGAAATTTGTGGTTACTACAGAGGCGAGTTCTAATGGTATAGGCGCTGTTCTCACACAGATAAATGACCGTGGTGCAGAGTGCGTGGTGGCTTTTGGATCACAATCATTAACACCCACTGAGGATAAATGGTCAGTGATTGAACTGGAAGCCCTAGCATGTGTGTGGGGTTTGGAGCACTACAGACCATTTATTTGCTGCAGTCAAGTTTTATTGATTGAGAAGCGATCACAAGCCACTCACAAAGATCCTTTCCACTAAGGGCCTGTATAACGCATCTCCCAGACTAGCGAGATTGTCAGTAAAAGTTTTAGATAACAAGTACAGTGTGCAGTATTTACCTGGGGAAAAGAACAAAGTTGCAGATTTGCTTAGTTGGTTGCCTCCTCCTGTGATCAGTGTGCCTGATAATGACATCGAACAGTACAGTGTAGCAGTTGTGGGAGAAGAAATGGAAGTTATTTCAGCTGAGTAATGGTGCAAAGAGTATGAGGAAGATTCAGTTTTGAAGGAAGTCAAGACCAGAATTTCGGATGGGTGGCCCACACAGAACATGGTGGCAAGAAATTTAAAAGCATTTTGGGAATTAAGGCATGAATTGTCTGTAGAAGGTAATTTTGTGTTGAGGAATGGCAGAATTGTTCCACCGGAAAACTACATGCTAGAGTTGTAGATTCATGCCATGAAGGGCATTTAGGTATTGCTAAAACCAAAAGCTGCATAAAAGAGTTGTATTGGTGACCAGGAATGGGGATGGCCACAGAGAGGACTGTGAGAGACCGTGTAGCCTGTATAAGTTCTGACAAGAGCCAAGTCACCTTTAGGCCTCCTTTGGTTCCCATCAGTACCCCAGGAATGCCTTGGGAAAATGTAGGAATAGATATAACAGGACCAATTCATGTTGATGAAGCACAAAGGTATATCAATGTTGTGGTTGATCACTTTTCAAAATGGCTAGAGGTGGAAGTGGTGGATAAAGTTGATGCTGGAATTGGTATCGGAATTTTAGACAACATTATTCTCAGGGAAGGTTTACCTAAATCGGTCGTAACAGACAATGGCGTACAATTTGTGGCAGAAGTGTTTAATTTTTTTTACGTAATGGTATCAAGCACTATACCACTTCGCTGTATCATCCTGCAGGAAATGGTGTCGTGGAAAGGTTTAACACAGTGATAAAAGGTGTGATTCAGTTAGCAAAGAAGAACAACCTTAATTTGGGAGTGGAATTGTTTCGCACTATTTGGGCTTTTCCTTGTGCACCACCACAGGTCATTCACCTTTTGAATTGATGAGAGGAAGAACCGCGTTTTCCAAAGACAGCATTGGTTGGAAGCCTAAAACCAAGAGGGTGTCTTGGGACAAAACTTATTATGACAGAAAGCATGGATTCAAGCAAGTGATTTACAGATGGGTGATGTAGTGAAAGTAAAAAGATCTGGAGTCTTGAGGAGTGGTCTGAGCAGGGACTTGAGACCACAGAGTAGAGAAGGTGTTTTGTAATGCCGCACTTTTGCGCAACGGTAAAGTATGGCACGAGTTCTTTGTCTCTGTAATAAGGTGGAAGTCTGTGATGGTGGTAAATTTGATTGTGTGATGAAAAAGGAGGGAGCAGTGAGGAGAATGAGATGTGGTCTCCCTTGGCCCTGAAGGTGAGGGTGCAGGTTCACCGGTGGATGGTAATGGTGAGAGTACCGCACCACCAGAACTTTGCCTTCTCTGTTGCTAGTGGAAGAAGCTGTGAAATTAAAACTGGAACGTTTGGTAGATTAGTGAAGAAACCTACCAGATTCAGTGATTACATATGTGATTTAGGGCCATATGTAGGTACCTAATTACCGGTCGGTAACGGCCGAAATTCGGTAAATATCCCGTTACCGACCGGTATTTAGGCAATTGAGATGTAGATGGCTGGATTTCAGGATTCGGTAATTTACCAAATCGGAATTTTAAGAAATCGGTAAAATACCGATTCGGTAAATTACCGAATCCTGAAATCCTATGTAGGGGGCACTCAAGTGAGTGCATTTTTGGTTTCTGGATTGGTTATTTACCACCAACTACAAGTTGATGGTAAATAACGAATACCTTTTCAAAAGCAATTTTGTGCTTTTTGAAAAGTGCCCTGTGGCAGACATACATGCCCTTAGGGCATGTATGAGCGCCGCATGTGCACACATGCACGATTCAGGGGTGCAACAGGGTGTCAATGTGACACCCTGCCACCCATGAATATGCTCCCCCTATTACCGATTCGGTATTTACCGAATCGGTAATAGTGAATGGTTTCCCATTCATTCCTATGGGCCTCCAGGCCCATAGGAATGAATTGGAAGGGATGCATTATTACCGATTCGGTAAATACCGAATCAGTAATACCGAATATTATCGATTCGGTAATAATTACCTAATGTTTACCTACATTCTATTTACCGATTCATAAATACCGAATCGGTAAAATTCGGTATTTATGAATCGGTAAATAGAAATTATCTACATATGGCCCTAAGTATTTATCTGTCCTATCCTTAATGTTAATGTGTTAATCTCAGTATATTGTTTTTGATGGAATGTATTTACCTAATACCTCTGGAAAATTGTTTACTATTAATTTCAAGTTTCATTTATTTATTTTGTTATTTAAAAAAAAAAAGGAAGATGTTTTGTGACGGCATTGGCACGGGCTGACTTTGGTTCGTGCCTGTAACATAGAGAATGTTATGAGGTCAGAGGAGGACGGTTGAGAGCGGAGGACTCGGCCACTCTGACTCCGCATGCGGTGCCAGCATTCTTCCAATAAAACTTGACTTCAAAGAAAATGGCTGCTGGTCTTTACAAATATTGCCCACCCTTGTATTACCCAGGGCCCACTCGGACAGGTGTGATGTGCATTGGTGCAGATGGCACCTTTCTTTGGTTTGGAGACAGTGCTTTAAATGGGCCGGTACTCACCAGTACTGAGTACAGGCACGTCCGAATTTTTTTGCAGTCAGTACTGGCACTTCTCTGTAGCCAGGGAGAGTACCGGTACTCTGATCCATGGCATGGCAGGCTCAGGTTAGGTTTCTCCTCCAGTGCAGGGCAGAGGCCGCTCTGCTTCGGAGGAGCTTGTAATTAACTCAGCTGAAGCAGCCTTTTGCAGAGTTGCTGGTGAAGATTCCAGCAGCGCTCGTTTGAATGTCCCCAAACTGCAGGGGGTTGAGAGGGCGTGTGTCACGCTGTGATTAACAGGACAGGGTCTCTAGACAGGCCCTGCACTGTCAATCAGGTGCACAGCGACCATACGGGTGAAAGTGCCATAATGACTTTTAATTTTTGTAGTTAATCTGTTTTTTTTGCCATAACCGCATTTCTCATGTTTTAATATGTGCTGCAACTGCTACAGAAGTCATTATGGATCATATTGTGCCCTTAGCCCCGCCCCTAGCCCCGCCCACTTGCCACACCTCTATTTTAATGAGTACCTGCACTTATTTCTCCCCATTTAAAGCAGTTTGGAGATGCAACAGTGATTTGTTACTGGTGATATTCAAGTACATCTTACTGGAACTGCGGGCCTCATGTCATTGACTGTAGATGTACTAAGTGTATTTAGTTTCACGTCTAGCTTTGTTTGCTCTAAAGAGGATGTAAAGTATGTTACATCACTTCCTGTGCCATAATAGGAACAGGTGCCTTATGATGTCACTTCCTGTGATGTCATGAATGTTACATAATGTACCCGGAAAGTTTGAAATCCAGAGCGGCAGTCAGAGCGGAGTCTCGTGTGCCCCAGTGTCACTGGTGAGAGTGGGGGCGCAGGGCCCCTATAAACCTTCCCTTTAGGGCCACCGGCGCAGGGCGGGAGAGGGTTTCCTCATCCTCCTCTCCCGGCTCAGCCGCACTGCGCCTGCGCGGATAGTGACGTCACTGCGCCTCGCCGGCGGCTTGCACCGCTCTGGCTACGTCACCCGAGCGCGACGGTTTCCATGGTCCCCGCTCAGCGATGGAGGCCGATGCGGCGGGGAGGGAGATCCTCGGGGAGACGCTGCGGGCCCTGGAGGGCTGTGCGCGGGAGGTGAGGAAGGCAGGGGCCCCGGAGGGCTGAGTGTGGGAGGGCAGGGGGTCTGGAGGGAGACCCTGCGGGCCCTGGAGGGCTGTGCGCGGGAGGTGAGGAGGGTATCGGGTCTGGAGGGCGACCCTGCGGTCCCAGGAGGGCAGGGGCCCAGGAGGTCTGTGCGTGTGAGGTGAGGAGGGTCTCGGTGGTTCCAGAGGCAGGGGGCCTGTAGGGAGGGCCTGTAGGACTGTGCAAGGGAGGTGAGTATGGCAGGGTCCCCCGAGGGCTGTGCATGGGAGTTGAGGAGGTCAGTGCTTCCCCTTGGCCAGGGTGTTGGGGATGCAGGAATGCATCCAGCCCTCACCCCCCCCCCGAACTGTAGACCTCAACCACCTTCGAGTCCTCGATTAGTGGTTTTATAATGCCCTCCCCTCCGGTTATTGCACAAGCACCAGAGCGGCACTGTGCAGCAGCCGGGAGGGGCAGAGCTCGCCCACCTGCTAACAGACCAGGAGGGTCACACGAGGGACTGCCTTATTCAGGGGGCTGCTAGGACTGCATCATTCTTTAGCTGGAAGGTGGACATGGAAAAATATGCACGGATCCTTGGTTCTGTGAGAGCTGCGTTGGTCTTTGAGGTGGGGGTGGGCACCTAAAAGTATGTAGGATCTCTGCGGGCTTTTAGAATGCTGGGGCGGAAACCTAAAGGCATACACGATTCATGGGGCCTTGTAATGTTACATCTGTCCTTGGGATGGACACCTGAAAATATCTAGGATTTCTAGGTGTCTTTCAGGGTGGCATCAGTCCTTGTGGTTAAGAGGTGAATGTATATGCTATTTTTGGCGTCTTGTAGTGCCACCACAGTTGTTGATGTGAAGGTAGAGACGTAGAGGGACGCGGATGTCCTTTGGTCTTTGAAGCTGCATTAGTCTTTGACATGGAGGATGGTCACCCTAAACTATGCAGGATTCATGGGTATTCTGGAGTTGCATCTGAAGTGGCACCCGAAGGCATGCAGGATTAACCATTCTAGTGTGACATCTGCGCTTGGGGTGAACACATAAAGGGGTGTGGGATTCTTGGCATCTTGTATGGCTGCATCAGATGACATGACTGCATGCACTTACCTCCTTTGGCTCTTGAGGGCTGCATTAGTCCTGGATGTGGAGGATGGTCACCATAAAGTATGCAGGACTTGTGGAGTCCTCGAGGGCTGCATCGTTCCATGGTGTCAATGTGGATGCTTGGAGGTGCACACTGCAGGCCTCGAAAACTCGACTTGGCCACTCACTGTGGTGAGTCGGATTTTTATGAGGTCAAGTGTTATTTAGCACCTATTCGTCCGTTCTGGCGAGTGAATTTAAGCCGGAAGGAACAGGTGTTCTGTTCATTCTGAAAGTGAATGAGCAATAAAGACTCCTTTTAATCTTTTTTTTTATCTTGACACATTTGCTGTCTGTTCAAGGAGAGGTCAAATGTCCTTTTTTAGGTCGAGGACTACCGGTCTGCCGGAGGCAGAACCGGAAGTCGGAAGATTTAATGTTTCCTAGAGTGGCTATTTAGCCCGCCTCTCTTTTTGCTTCTCCTCCATTGGCTGGCTTCCTAAACGGAGGCCCGCCATTGGAGGAGAGAGCCGTCCCTCCAAATAGGCTCCGTCTTTTTCAGATTCGGGGGCGTGTTCTTGCTGTTCTTTCCACTTTTTAGCCACGCCCTTTTAGAACAGCAGGAACACGCCCCCGAATCCGAAAAATTTTCGAAGCTTCCATCCGCCATTTTTTTGCTATAGTCTGGCCGTGAGGATCCATCCGTCCAGCGCCGTGTTGTTGTGCTGGTGGCGGCGCTGCCGGGGCAGGCTTCACCGGATGGAGTGAGCAGAAGAGCTTAGGGGTGACTTCAGCAAATAATTCTGGGCTGCTGATTCTGTTTTGGTGGTCTCTGTAACACGTGTGGTTTTGTGGCAGTTTGCAGCTCGGCGACTTTTGCGTTGTGATAGCCTGATTACGGTGACTGCTGCGACTTACTTGACTCTCTTGGTTTAGGACGTCTAAGGCATGGGGGCTGTCACCGATGACAAAATTATCCGTAAGCGGCTCCTAATCGATGGCGACGGTGCCGGTGATGACCGACGCCTCAGCCTGTTGGTTAAGTCTTTCGTGAAGTGGTGTCACTCCGACTCTGAGGACGGGGACGGTGATGACCGACGCCTCAGCCTGTTGGTTAAGTCTTTCGTGAAGTGGTGTCACTCCGACTCTGAGGATGGGGACGTCTCCTCCCAGCAGATGCTCGCCACAGTCTCGCAGTGTGAGACAGTGGGCGGTGAACACAGACCAACAAAATGTACTGCAGCGCACTGGGGCTAACTTAATCACATTCTGTATCTGTCATTCTATGTATAGGATTAACACTTTTGGTTATCTGTTAATCTTTGCACCCATTTATCGCATCCTTGGGATATGTACAGCAATTCATGCCATCCATGCCCCCCCCCCCCGACGTGATATGTTCCGTCACCTTTGAGTGCCTCCCAGTCTAGGAAGATTTTTTTAGCAGCCCCACACAGGGCGCGCCTTTCATAGTCTTTTTTTCCCTCGCTCCTGCTAAATTCCAACATCACTGTGAGCGTATGCATTTTGACACATACGCCCGTGTAATTGACCGGTTCACACCGGCTTGAAAGAAGAGCAGGATTCAGTCTTCCCTTCGACTTTTACGGACATAGACGGTTTCTGAGCAAGCGATAAACATTATCCACGCCAGTTTATTCTCTGCGATTCGCTCAGTTGTTTTTAGCGCATTTTCAGTCTAATCGCACACATAGTAAATACTGGCAAAGAGATATGGATACGCGTCTATTTGTTAGATTATTTTGACACGTACGTTCGTGATATTGACAGGTCTACACCTGCCCATCTGCAGAGCAGGATTCGGTCCTTTCTTTCACTTTTGCTTTTAATGACATGTGACGGTTGCTTGTCAAGCGGTAAGCTTTCACCACACCAATTTTATCTCTATAAATGCGCTCAGCTTTTCATCATCCAACACATAGTGAACATCGGCGTGAGACATGGTCGCGCTTTCATTTGTCAGTCTATTAGATTGTTTTCAACAGCAGGACCAGGCTCGCGCACAGCGTACTCAGCGCTAGCTTGACCTCTGACCTCACTCTCTATTTCAATACCTCACTCTCTCTCTCTATCACACTACCTCACTCTCTCTCTGCTAATGCAATAGGTATCACATATGCAAAAAAAAAAGCTAATGCCAATAGAAATGACAATGCCATTTAATTAGGGATACAAAAATGATAAAAAAATAATGAGCAATACCAATAGCTCTACCTATAATATTGCCGAGACCATTGCATTGTAAATGCC
The DNA here is from genome assembly GCF_964204655.1 of Triturus cristatus. Taxonomy (NCBI): domain Eukaryota; kingdom Metazoa; phylum Chordata; class Amphibia; order Caudata; family Salamandridae; genus Triturus; species Triturus cristatus. The sequence continues at coordinate 1,276,921,539 of NC_140592.1, read as the reverse complement.
TGTTTAAACTAATGGTTGCTTGTCTTATCCTGGAAAATGGTATTTACTTTTCTTACTGATATTACACCTAGAGGTTTTTGTCCAGTGAGCTGTCTGACAGGCATTGTAAAACAAAAAGCTGTAAGATTACAGGTTGTTTTTTCTAACACATTTAAACTGAGTATAAATAAATAATACAAGTATTTCAAATATATCAGGAATTACAAAATAACTTTTTTTGTAATTCAGAAGTGTGATGCATACAAAGATTTAAATAGGAGCACAACAAATCAGAATACTTTACTTGGTGATGTGTAAATGAAAAATACTTGCAGAAATTTGATTTCCAAAGATTGAACACTATATAATTTTATCAGCAAAACCACGTCAGTGGGAAAATTGGGGCCATTTCAATAGAAAATCTGCTGATTGCAGATAAGTGTGCTACTGCAGGTGTGCATTTATTAAAAGTAATAGTTTTTCAATATGATTTGAGAAATATTCCTGCCCCTGCCATGATGACAATGCCGTTAATTAACTAAGAGGCAAGTCAGCGCTCGTATATGTGGCCAGATTTGTATTCTATAGGGAGCACAAGTTTAGTCTATTAAGTCAAACAAAAGAGTTTTTTGTACAGCAGACATGCTGAGCTCCCATATTTGAAGGTGCTCTCACATGTGATCATAAAGAAAACGGCGGCTTAGTGAATTTGAATATTTTCCCACAATCACAACATTTGAAACCAGTTTATTGGTCAAGAGCATTCCAACTAGGTCGAGTAGGTTATTTAAGTCACTGGATCTGTTGTGATTTTTCGAAGCCTACAGCATTACTTTTATCTGTGACAGCTACATCAGTCTTTGGGGTGGAGTGGGAATATTTGAAGGTATGCACCACCCTTGGTGTCTTGTATGTTGGCATCAGACCTTGAGGTGAGAAGTGGGCACTTTGAACCTATGCTTATTGTGAGTGTTCTTCTATGGCTACATCATTGTTTAGGGTGAGGACGGGCAATTGAATGTGTATAGGATTCATTCAGTTTTAAAGAGCCGAAGGGCATTACCCTGCCGTGCTATCCTTCTAAACAGAAATTGATGCATGAGTGCACCAATGTCCTAGAGTAGTGGAGTTTTCCTCCACGGCCATGCTTTGCAGTACATTATTTCAACATGCATAAGTCCGTTCTTGCTCCTGGGGTTTTTACCATGTATAGTGGCACTTTAAGGCGGAATGTGACTTAGAAGGCCTTGCGTGTGGTGGTCCTGTTCAGTGTTCTGATTGGTGTGACAGTTAGCGTTGCTTCACTATTAGGCAGTAAAGTCAGGTTATAGGAGTCATCCAAAAGAACTCGCCCAGACCTACCCTAACTGCACTGTTCTGCTTGTTGTGAATCGTGGCTGCTCCTGGTAGGGTAGTGACAACGATTTGTTTCCATTGGCAAGTTCTGCTCTCACGCAAACAACCACTGTCCTTTTTAGGTCTCGCCTGACCCAGCGCTTGCGCTGGTCTGGCAAGACTTTAAGTAAGGGCTTCAAAAAATGCTACCGCGGGCTACAGCTAGCAGTGCATGTGCGCGGGCGCGCGCTTGAGCAGAGGCGCCATATGGCGTGATTACTGCTGCTCGCGCACATGCACTGCAAGCTGTGGCCGGTGGTAGCATTTTTCCCCCGGTCACATTTATGTGGGCTTCAAAAAATATTACTGCCGGCTACAGCTTGCAGTGCATGTGCGCGGGCGCGCGCTTGGGCAAAGGCGCCATATGGCGTGATTACTGCTGCGCGCCCACCACTCGCGCACATGCACTGCAAGCTGTGGCCGGCGGTAGCATTTTCCCCCGGTCACATTTATGTGCTAAAATATAGCGCCAAACACCAATTTTGCATTGCGCCTCCTTGAACACAAGGCCAGCAGCCTGCTTTGTATACACCAGCATAGGTGTGTGAGCCCCTCCCACAGCCGGCTCGCCTTCATGCTCTGCGCCGCTGGAGTGCTCACGCCTCTGGCGGGGCTTGCAGGGTTGCTGTCCTCCTGCCCCGCCTTCCGTGCCTGGTCATTCCGCCCTTCCTTTCTGGCGTCTTCACGTCACTCGTTCGGTCTCCTGCACCTTCAGAAATCACCCGCAAATAATCTTTCCTCAGAGCAAGGCCTGCCACCACTTGCTCTTCCCATCCTGTAAACAATGTGTGGATTACATGGAGCATCCCTGCGCTGTGAGATGACGACAACAACAAGAGGTTGTCTCTGCATCAATCTGAGAATGAGCAAAGCCTCTGAAAGCCCTGTTGCCAATCAGACGTGAGCTGCAGGTGACATACAACACTTTGACTCACTCCGCCACTTCTCCATAAACAGTGCCAGCATTTATGACGTGGAAAGTTTCTATATTGCATACCAGAAATCAATAAGGCTCCTAGGTATCGAACAAGAGGCTATTTTTGTTATCCGGCAACTCAGTGGTACCAGTTTGTCGAACTAACTCATGCAAAGCGCATTTGTGCTGGTCTGCCTTAGCAAGTGTTATTTTTTTTTTCAAGTTGGCCAGCAAGGTGTTACTGCTGCTTAAAGGTGTGCTCGAAGACATTAACATTTATATGCAGCATTGTGAAATAGATAATTTATCAGCGTACACAGCTACACTGTGTTATTTAGAAAGTGCCAGCCGCTATTCTGTCTTTTTTTTTTCTCTCTCTTCCAGAGCTTATGTGTTTTTAGCACGTTCTGGTTTTGCCTCTAGCGATGAGGCCTTGTTCTAATCCACACTAAACTCTGAAGGACACGTGTGACCATCCTTGACTGAGATGACCTCCTATACTTGGCCTGACAGCCATGTTTTACAGGTGGGGCAATGGGAGAGGCAGATGTGGGGCACTGGGTGTGAAATTTGAAGGGGGTGGCTGCCCTCAAATAAACCACAAGACAATATCTTAGGGTGGACTTGTTCTTCTAATGATATTTCAGACATCTTATGAGCTTCTCTTCATTGAGTATTCCATCAGATAGATTTAAACTATTAGCATTAGGCAGTGGTTCTGTTGTTTTCATTTTTTTTATGTTATGCCAATGTACGTGGACATCATGCATAAAGATAAGAATCAAACAAGCATTGGCATAGCCAATAGGTCTTGCCTTAGGGACCTTATAAGTATTTAGTTATGCAGCACAATATCCTTGGTGCAACAACATCAACTGTTGCATGGCTAAACACTTATAAGGTCCCAAAGGCGAGACCTATTGGCTATGTCAATGCTTGTTATAGGATGACCATCGTTCCATAGAGCTGTGCGGACTTATAGACACCTGCTCGGAGCAGAGCTGGGGCTGCTGCTTGTTGTGTGACACATGATGCATCACGATCCATGCATTGCTTGGTTGGTGTAATATAGCAGCGTGTCTGGCTGGATGTACCTATTGCTAATACTTCAGCTGACAATCCACCTTTTTTTCAAAGCTTCACCTTCCAGAAGATATTGTGACCTTTGCAGTCAATTGGACAAAGCTTCAGGATGTTCCTGTGCCTTCTCCATCACTACTCAGCCAGGCCCTGCTGCAGCACATTCAGGACATGCAGGTATGTGTTTACATTTCCAGGAATTACAAATGACTTGATGAGTGATTCTCTACCGATTCTTCTCTGTTCAAGGGGCTGTAAGCGTCTAGCAAAATAGATTCAAGCATCATTTCTCAATACTTTTTTTGTAATTGTGTATACCCTGTGAGAGAGTGCGGTCTGAAGAGGTAAACTGCAGAATGAAGACCACATTTAAGACGAGCAGCAATGCGAACTAAAAGACTCCATAAAATAGCACAGCTTAATTCCAGTAGAACAGCAAGGTTTTAAAGAAGGACATTCAACTCTATACCCTGTTTTGGCTTATGGGGGCTTGCTTTTACAGCGATAAAGCAGCATGTTAATTTGTTCTGCTGCTTTCTGGGATTCCGGGAAGCCTTTGATTTTCCTTTTCTTTTGCGCCCAGGGTATTGCTCTGGAAGATGCAGACGTAAATGTTGATTTTAAAGGATTTCTTTTGATGTAACGCAACCATTCTAACTGGGCATGGGTGGCAATTCCAGGTGATACTGAGAGTCCCCTTTCAGAAAAAATCCGTACCTATTGCTCAGATAACAGAATAACTAAAAATACGGATAATATAAGCAGTTTACTTGGTTCATAGTGGAGACAAAAGTTCAGGAAGGCGATACTTATAAATACTTACGGATGCATTACCCAAAAACCTGAAATGGAATTTGCATCTACAAATGAGTAAACAGTGTCTTGGTCCCATGTAATGGTCCTGTGGAAATGTAATAATGGTTTTGCAGACCTTACTCCTTAATCATTATTTAAAGCTGTGATTCAGCCTCATATTTCAAATGGTGCTGAATTATTTTTTTTGTGGCCGGGAAAAATCAGTGTGATCAATTAGAGAGCAACATTTTAAGCCATCTACTATTAAGGTGCCGGCAATTCGATTAGGCAGAAAATTAATTTTAGGCTGCCTATGGCCTCACTACAAATGCTGTGTTTTTGGCATCAACTTTCAATTCACCACAATCTGGAATATTATTTTATTGAAGTATTAAATAGTGTATGAAAATGGGTGTCTTACATGATGAAATAGACAACCGCCTTGAGGATGCAATATTCACAGGACACAGTAAATCAAGCAACACCACTAAATTATCTAAAGTGAATTTAGTAACGTGTTCATTGTCCAATCTTCTGTCACATCAAGTCTGTGTCCATGGTTCTAGGCGTCCAACAGAGAGTTCATTTTAAATTCATAGTGCCTCGCAGGATGTCTGGTGCCTTCATGCTTTGGTCTTCCTGATTCCATCACAGGCCAAAGCCTTGTTTCTATTTGAGTATGGTGCCGAATAATGTGTATTCGGTTAATATCTTGTGTATATATTTGGTTGTAGTGTGGTTCGGCTTGTGTAGCCAGGGATCTTAACCAATTTAGAAATGAGTGGTTTGAAGTAATGTTGGGTGAAATAAATGGGACCGATGTATGTGTCCAATTGGTAATGCTAGCAGAGGGCGCGGATGCCAGGCATGTCCTTGCCGACTCGGCAGCGCTGCAGCCTGGTCCAATCCATCCTTGAGTAGGGTGCCTGTTTCCAGTGCTTGACTACTGCACGCATGTGTATATTGTATACAAGGCATGTCAGCGGCGTAGGAACAATCATTTGGGGGGTGTGATGCTATGGTCAAAATCAATGTTTTGTGGGTTTTCAATTGTAATTATAATTAGGACTCCCGGTTTTATGGTATTTATTTTTTTGCCATTTCCATCTGTATTTATCCATATTTATTTGGGGGTTTGTGGAAAAATTAAGCTGAAATTAGTATATTTGCACATTTATTTAACCGATAAATATGCGCTCATTCTTGAATGTCTGCCAGGTTTCAGTGCTGTGAACACCAGCAAAAGATAAACCAGTGCACTTATATGAAAATATGCACATTTTAGTATCAACCTTGTGCATATCTACTGCTGTTAAAGCCTCTTTAATAAAATTCCTTTCTTTTTAAACCCCACTTATGTATCAATCCACACATCTATTGGCCTGACAGTCATGGCAGACAGTATTTAGAAATACTCAAAAAGCAGCCCAATTTCCGTATTTGTCCACATTTACAAATAAATACGGACAAGAAAATGAATGTTTTCTGTCTGTCTTTATCTGTAAAAATCCGTAAAAACTGAATCCTTCATTATAATGTTCTTGCAACAGTGGCTTCCAATACTTTACACATAAAAGTGATGTGCCTAAAATGTTTTTCATGTTCAGAACTTGCAGACATTACATTCTTGCCTTTAAGACAGGTCTCGAGTATTGTGCAGGCTGGAAAGTAATTTAGTATGGTTTTGCTTTAAAGCAGCGCTATATCGTAATGTTTAAAGCACCCCTCTATGGCACTCTTCAAATCAGCCCTATATCGTAATGTTTAAAGCAGCCCTGTTTAGTACGGCTTAATGAAGCCCTGTACAGTGCTGTTTAAAGCAGCCCCGTACAGTACTGCATGAAGCAGGCCTGTACAGTACAGTTCTTTGCAGTACTGCTTGAAGCATCCCTGTACAGTACTGTGTGAAGCAGCCCTGTACAGTACGGTCCTGTGCATTACTGCTTAAAGCAGCCCTGGACTGTACTGTATGAAGTAGGCTTGTACAGTAAAGTGCATTACTGCTTAAAGCAGCCCTGTACAGTACAGCCCTGTGCAGGACTGCTTAAAGCATCCCTGTGCAGTACTGTTTAAAGCAGCCCTGTACAGTACAGCCCTGTGCAGTGCTGCTAAAAGCAGCCCTGTGCAGTACTGCTTAAAGCAGCCCTCTGCAGTACTGCTTGAAGCAGCCCTGTGCGGTACTGCCTGAAGCAGGCCTGTACAGTACAGCCCTGTGCAGTACTGCTTAAAGCAGCCCTGTGCAGTACTGCATGAAGCAGGCCTGTACAGTACAGTCCTGTGCAGTACTGCTTAAAGCAGCCCTGGACTGTAATGTATGAAGTAGGCCTGTACAGTAAAGTGCATTACTGCTTAAAGCAGCCCTGTACAATACGGTCCTGTGCATTACTGCTTAAAGCAGCCCTGTGCAGTACTGCATGAAGCAGGCCTGTACAGCACAGCCCTGTGCAGCACTGCTTAAAGCAGCCCTTTACAGTACTGCATGAAGCAGGCCTGTACAGTACAGCCCTGTACAGTACGGCTAAAAGCAACCGTGTACAGTGCAGTCCTGTGCAGTACTGGTTAAAGCAGCCGTGTACAGTACAGTCCTGTGCAGTGCTGCTTAAAGCAGCCATGTACAGTACAGTCCTGTGCAGTACTACTTAAAGCAGCCCTGTACAGTACTGCATGAAGCAGGCCTGTACAGTACAGCCCTGTGCAGTACAGCTTAAAGCAGCCATGTGCAGTACTGCATGAAGCAGGCCTGTGCAGTACTGCATGAAGCAGGCCTTACAGTACAGTCCTGTGCAGTACTGCTTAAAGCAGCCCTGGACTGTACTGCATGAAGCAGGCCTGTACAGTACAGCCCTGTACAGTACGGCTTACAGCAACCGTGTACAGTGCAGTACTGGTTAAAGCAGACGTGTACAGTACAGTCCTGTGCAGTACTGCTTAAAGCAGCCCTGGACTGTACTGTATGAAGCAGCCCTGTACAGTATGGTCCTGTGCATTACTGCTTAAAGCAGCCCTGGACTGTACTGTATGAAGTAGGCTTGTACAGTAAAGTGCATTACTGCTTAAAGCAGCCCTGTACAGTACAGCCCTGTGCAGGACTGCTTAAAGCATCCCTGTGCAGTACTGTTTAAAGCAGCCCTGTACAGTACAGCCCTGTGCAGTGCTGCTAAAAGCAGCCCTGTGCAGTACTGCTTAAAGCAGCCCTCTGCAGTACTGCTTGAAGCAGCCCTGTGCGGTACTGCCTGAAGCAGGCCTGTACAGTACAGCCCTGTGCAGTACTGCATGAAGCAGGCCTGTACAGTACAGTCCTGTGCAGTACTGCTTAAAGCAGCCCTGGACTGTAATGTATGAAGTAGGCCTGTACAGTAAAGTGCATTACTGCTTAAAGCAGCCCTGTACAATACGGTCCTGTGCATTACTGCTTAAAGCAGCCCTGTGCAGTACTGCATGAAGCAGGCCTGTACAGCACAGCCCTGTGCAGCACTGCTTAAAGCAGCCCTTTACAGTACTGCATGAAGCAGGCCTGTACAGTACAGCCCTGTACAGTACGGCTAAAAGCAACCGTGTACAGTGCAGTCCTGTGCAGTACTGGTTAAAGCAGCCGTGTACAGTACAGTCCTGTGCAGTGCTGCTTAAAGCAGCCATGTACAGTACAGTCCTGTGCAGTACTACTTAAAGCAGCCCTGTACAGTACTGCGTGAAGCAGGCCTGTACAGTACAGCCCTGTGCAGTACAGCTTAAAGCAGCCATGTGCAGTACTGCATGAAGCAGGCCTGTGCAGTACTGCATGAAGCAGGCCTGTACAGTACAGTCCTGTGCAGTACTGCTTAAAGCAGCCCTGGACTGTACTGCATGAAGCAGGCCTGTACAGTACAGCCCTGTACAGTACGGCTTACAGCAACCGTGTACAGTGCAGTACTGGTTAAAGCAGACGTGTACAGTACAGTCCTGTGCAGTACTGCTTAAAGCAGCCCTGGACTGTACTGTATGAAGCAGCCCTGTACAGTATGGTCCTGTGCATTACTGCTTAAAGCAGCCCTGGACTGTACTGTATGAAGTAGGCTTGTACAGTAAAGTGCATTACTGCTTAAAGCAGCCCTGTACAGTACGGTCCTGTGCATTACTGCTTAAAGCAGCCCTGTGCAGTACTGCATGAAGCAGGCCTGTACAGCACAGCCCTGTGCAGTACTGCTTAAAGCAGCCCTTTACAGTACTGCATGAAGCGGGGCTGTACAGTACAGCCCTGTACAGTACGGCTTAAAGCAACCGTGTACAGTGCAGTCCGGTGCAGTACTGGTTAAAACAGCCGTGTACAGTACAGTCCTGTGCAGTACTACTTAAAGCAGCCATGTACAGTACAGTCCTGTGCAGTACTACTTAAAGTAGCCCTGTACAGTACTGCATGAAGCAGACCTGTACAGTACAGCCCTGTGCAGTACTGCTTAAAGCAGGCCTGTGCAGTACTGCATGAAGCAGGCCTGTGCAGTACTGCATGAAGCAGGCCTGTACAGTACAGTCCTGTGCAGTACTGCTTAAAGCAGCCCTGGACTGTACTGCATGAAGCAGGCCTGTACAGTACAGCCCTGTACAGTACAGCTTAAAGCAACCGTGTACAGTGCAGTCCTGTGCAGTACTGGTTAAAGCAGCCGTGTACAGTACAGTCCTGTGCAGTACTGCTTAAAGCAGCCCTGGACTGTACTGTATGAAGCAGCCCTGTACAGTACGGTCCTGTGCATTACTGCTTAAAGCAGACCTGGACTGTACTGTATGAAGTAGGTCTGTACAGTAAAGTGCATTACTGCTTAAAGCAGCCCTGTACAGTACGGTCCTGTGCATTTCTGCTTAAAGCAGCCCTGTGCAGTACTGCATGAAGCAGGCCTGTACAGCACAGCCCTGTGCAGTACTGTATGAAGCAGGCCTGTGCAGTACTGCATGAAGCAGGCCTGTACAGTACAGTCCTGTGCAGTACTGCTTAAAGCAGCCCTGGACTGCACTGCATGAAGCCGGCCTGTACAGTACAGCCCTGTACAGTACGGCTTAAAGCAACCGTGTACAGTGCAGTCCTGTGCAGTACTGGTTAAAGCAGCCGTGTACAGTACAGTCCTGTGCAGTACTGCTTAAAGCAGCCCTGGACTGTACTGTATGAAGCAGCCCTGTGCAGTACTGCTTGAAGAAGCCCTGTGCAGTACTGCTTAAAGCAGCCCTGTGCAGTACTGCACGAAGCAGGCCTGTGCAGTACTGCATGAAGCAGGCCTGTACAGTACAGTCCTGTGCAGTACTGTATGAAGTAGGCCTGTACAGTAAAGTGCATTACTGCTTAAAGCAGCCCTTTACAGTACGGTCCTGTGCATTACTGCTTAAAGCAGCCCTTTACAGTACTGCATGAAGCAGGCCTGTACAGTACAGCCCTGTACAGTACGGCTTAAAGCAACCGTGTACAGTGCAGTCCTGTGCAGTACTGGTTAAAGCAGCCGTGTACAGTACAGTCCTGTGCAGTGCTGCTTAAAGCAGCCATGTACAGTACAGTCCTGTGCAGTACTACTTAAAGCAGCCCTGTGCAGTACCGCATGAAGCAGGCCTGTGCAGTACTGCATGAAGCAGGCCTGTACAGTACAGTCCTGTGCAGTACTGCTTAAAGCAGCCCTGGACTGTACTGTATGAAGCAGCCCTGTACAGTACGGTCCTGTGCATTACTGCTTAAAGCAGCCCCGGACTGTACTGTATGAAGTAGGCCCGTACAGTAAAGTGCATTACTGCTTAAAGCAGCCCTGTACAGTACGGTCCTGTGCATTTCTGCTTAAAGCAGTCCTGTGCAGTACTGCATGAAGCAGGCCTGTACAGCACAGCCCTGTGCAGGACTGCTTAAAGCATCCCTGTGCAGTACTGTTTAAAGCAGCCCTGTACAGTACAGCCCTGCGCAGTACTGCTTAAAGCAGCCCTGTGCAGTACTGCTTAAAGCAGCCCTCTGCAGTACTGCTTGAAGCAGCCCTGTGCAGTACTGCTTAAAGGAGCCCTGTGCAGTACTGCTTAAAGCAGCCTGTGCAGTACTGCACGAAGCAGGCCTGTGCAGTACTGCATGAAGCAGGCCTGTACAGTACAGTCCTGTGCAGTACTGTATGAAGTAGGCCTGTACAGCACAGCCCTGTGCAGGACTGCTTAAAGCATCCCTGCGCAGTACTGTTTAAAGCAGCCCTGTACAGTACAGCCCTGTGCAGGACTGCTTAAAGCAGCCCTGTGCAGTACTGCTTAAAGCAGCCCTCTGCAGTACTGCTTGAAGCAGCCCTGTGCAGTACTGCTTAAAGCAGCCCTGTGCAGTACTGCTTAAAGCAGCCCTGTTCAGTACTGCTTAAAGCAGCCCTGTGCATTACTGCTTAAAGCAGCCCTTTACAGTACGGTCCTGTGCATTACTGCTTAAAGCAGCCGTGTGCAGTACTGCATGAAGCAGGCCTGTACAGCACAGCCCTGTGCAGTACTGCTTAAAGCAGCCCTTTACAGTACTGCATGAAGCAGGCCTGTACAGTACAGCCCTGTACAGTACGGCTTAAAGCAACCGTGTACAGTGGAGTCCTGTGCAGTACTGGTTAAAGCAGCCTTGTACAGTACAGTCCTGTGCATGAAGCAGCCATGCACAGTACAGTCCTGTGCAGTACTAATTAAAGCATCCCTGTACAGTACTGCATCAAGCAGGCCTGTACAGTACAGTTCTGTGCATTACTGCTTAAAGCAGCCCTGTACAGTACAGTCGTGCATTACTGCTTAAAGGAGCCCTGTAAAGTACTGTTTAAAAAAAAAAAATCCTATTGCCAAAGCATGTAATGTTAAAAAAAAAAAAAGCAAAGAACAGTTAATAGTGTTAAGGAGCTTTGGTACACTTGTAAGCCAGTCTGCTAAATGATGCGTGATAATGTCACAGGAATCTGTTTCTATTTTATTTTGATTGTGTTCCCCTTGGTTTTTGGTGCATCTATTTTTTTCTTAGAAAAAGAGCGAGAACGTACATAATATGCTCTTTCTTCCTGAAGACACGTAGTGGCATGCTTTGAGAAAACAAAATCTGCAAGGTTGGCAGGGGTGGCGCAGTAGGCAATGTAACATACACTGTCTCCACGCCATTGAACGCACACGCCCGAACACAGCTTTACTCTGACACACATACCATTGCACGCAGACACAGTTGCCCATGAAGCAAAGGAAGATTGTACTGTCCCTGCTGCGCCTGTTTTATGTGCATAAAGGTAGATGCATTGTTGCTGACTGCCCTTTTACCCTTCTTTGTACCCGAGAGGAGCTTGCTCTGCTGCTGCTTGTTATTGAAGCTTGGCCTCCTGTGTACCCGAGGGGAGCTTGCACTGCTGCTGCTTGTTATTGAAGCTTGACCTCCTGTGTATCCGAGGGGAGCTTGCAATGCTGCTGTTTGTTGGTGAAGCTTGACCTCCTGTGTATCTGAGGGGAGCTTGCACTGCTGCTGCTTGTTATTGAAGCTTGGCCTCCTGTGTACCCGAGGGGAGCTTGCACTGCTGCTGCTTGTTATTGAAGCTTGGCCTCCTGTGTACCCGAGGGGAGCTTGCACTGCTGCTGCTTGTTATTGAAGCTTGGCCTCCTGTGTACCCGAGGGGAGCTTGTAATGCTGTGGTTTGTTAGTGAAGCTTGACCTCCTGTGTACTCGTGGGGAGCTTGCAATGCTGCTGTTTTTTAGGGAAGCTTGACAAACTCATTTCACCATCCGAAATCCTGAGCATTTACCTTGTCTGCACTGTTTTATCTTGTGCAGCAAATGATGGTGGTTACAAGTGTTCTCCTTACAACACGTAAAAACCTGGATTCTCAGAGTCTTAGTTTAGCTCCTCCTGAGTCGGGCAGGGTTTTGGGATGGGTGCAATGAGGGGCTGCTGATGGACAAAGATGAGTAATAGAACCATCCTGAGGCAAACACGTTCACACTTAATAAAGGGAGAGGGAGTTTTGACACCGTTGAACACCATGCCGTAGAGAGAGAGCCATGGGTAGCAATGTGAGCTGCGCGTAGCTGTTTACATAGGACTGTCAGTTTGTGAGTTTCCATTGTGTACATTGGGTCATCACACAGTGGAACTTACAAACGCTGAATCTGACTGTTTAAATGGATAGCAGGAGGTGCCTGATTGTATTTAAGGGAGCGGTGTTTAAACCACAGTGAAACAGTTGTAATGCTTTGTATGGCTCTTGCTAGAGCCGTCTGTCCTTGCGATGCTGTAGACATCAGTTGCTGAGTGCCTGAAGTCACTCACTATACAATGAAGGGATCCTATCAGTTAAAAGCACATCCTATTGGCACGTCCCTCACTGTTGCCTTTCGGATGGCCCCTGTCTGTCACTTTCCAACCACAATCCACAGTAACCCCATGACGTCATGCTTTCACAGAACCTTTCAAACAAGCTTTTGGTTAATACACAGTTGTGTGATGCGAGTATTTGTCCGTGTTACGCTACAACTGTCAAAAATGTCAGTTTCGTACATTATTGCTTATTCCTGTCCTTACATGTGGGATATGATTCGTTCTTTGATAAAGTTGGAATTTCTATCATTTCTCTACTGTATGAAATCTGTACATTAGTCACTCTTTCTCGCGCTGCCCTTAAATATCACACCGGCTTTGTCTGTTGTGCACAAAGCACTTTCTCTATTTTTACATTGTGTTCATGTCCGCTCGCTCATCTGGCGAAGGCCCTTGTCCTCCTCTGAGACTGAAACGCATTGTGGAGTTGCTGTTGCGTGTTCTAAATAAAGGAAGAGTGGTGGGATCTCATGCCCAGTGCTGCTGTTCATGCCTCTTCGGAGGATGAGAGACTTTGGAAGATTGCAGACTTGGGGCTGAGTGACATCAGGCGCCGGCCTGAGGTAGGCAGGAAGAGGAGTCGGATGGGACAGGATCACAAGGGTGGAAGGAAGGCCCAGAACCTTCATACGAACAGGCGGCTCCTACAACCCTCCAAAGGCAGATTGGCATGGAGGTTGCAACAACTCGAATCTGCTCCTAATAGTACAGAGTTTAGGAGTCGTTCTTCAGCACAAGAGCACCACACATGGCTGCACCGCTTGGCACAAGAGACGCCAAGCCATGCCTGGCGTGATCTGCATTGGCCTTTCAGAGAGAGCGTGCTTTTGATTTGATTGAGAAGGCTAAAGTTGGTTGTCACCAAAGTAGAGTTGCAACGAACAGTAATCAAATGACACTCGAGCATGGCACACAGAACGGATGCTGTGGAATTCATAACTAACACACAAGCCCCTGGCTTTTTGACCTTTAATTGCAGCCATGCTGCAAGATTTGAGGAAGAATGCATTCCCCGTGGTGATGTGGCACCCCAGTTGTATACTTCTGTACACCAACAGTAAAGTGTTCTGTACTCTAACTACATTAGAATTAATGGTATACAAGTTGTTGCGCTAACTTTTTAAGAGTGGGATGGGATTTGAGGCAAAGGCGATCTGATGAAGTGAAAATCCAAGGGCTATCCTCCTGGGGTGTAAGAGGAAAACATTTTAGGTGAAGGAGTTCCAGTTTGGTCTCAAGACTTGGTTTACTTGCACCCTAGAAGAACATATAAATCTGATCGCAGGAGGAAAGGGTTGTGCGAAAGCCTTCCTCTGATTTACCATTCGTGGTCGCCATAGCCCAGTTTAGCCCTCATTGAAGACTTTGCGCAGCGAGGATATGTCTTTTCTTAGAATAAGTGCTCACTTGTGATCAAATGCAGAATTTATCCAGCACGTGTTGTTTTAAAAGGAGGAGGGGCGGTAAAATTGGCATTGGTTTTACTACTGATTGTTGTCATGAGCTAATACAGGCGATCGTGTTAACGGATTCTGTGTAATCGGAAGAGCTGAAGACAATATAAGCATTTAGCACCCAATCACAAGTATTGCAGGTCTCAAGGCCCTTCCCACCACTTCCAGCACTTTACCCAGAAATTAACAGGTAAATGCTGATTCATGCAGAATCAATTGTGGAAAGCCCTCCATTCTATATCGTATTCCATTTTCCATGGGAGACTGAAAAGATGGCGTTTGCCTACCCGCTACATACGTCCTCCCCATGCACCCACGCGTGTCAGCCTATGTTAAATGAATAGGAACAGAAGTGAAACTAAGAAGTAATCGCAAAGCATGGTTGTGAATTGACTGTAGGAATGGGAAGTTTGTGTAGGAATCTACGTGTTGTTCATGGTGGAAAGCAGTTCTTTAGTTGTGGGAGGCGAAGTACTTTGCTTGTTTATTTAAACTTTAATATTTGGGATTGACACGTGTGGTGAAAATGCAAAGGCTTGTTGTTGGGCGTAATGCTTATTCTAGAAATCTGAAAATACCCCCTGGGGATCTGACTTAAGATCTCATCACATCTCTGGCCACAGGGAGCGGCTGTCTGGGCCGAGGGATTCACTCCTATAGAGACCAGGAACGTTTCCCCTCTGACCAGGCCCTGTCTTTATCCTGTTAAAGAGGCAGCTGAATAATGAACTATTCAAGGGCCTGCGCCTCCGTTCGAGCTCAGTTGGTTAAGGGAGGGCTCCTATACTAAGGCAACGCTTGGCCGCTGCGGGGGGCCGAGAACAAAAGGCTGTCTCTTTAAATTCTGGCCAGCAGTGGATGTCTCCCTTGCAAGGGCAACACCCTCCCATCATGACACTCCCGACACGCGCAGCCAATCCCTTTCACTAGAGGCGGCTCGTATGTAATGCACGTAGAAATCTGTGCACGTTTTCTCCTTGTGTTCATCACAAGACCTTTAAAACCTTTCCTTCCAGTCCTATCGGGCGCTTATGTTCTGTTCAAAGGAGCTCTCCACGTTCGAGGCAAACGCTCTAATATCTAATATTTAATGTGAGTGTTTAGCTAAGTTGCAAGCCCCTCAACTGTGAGTGAGAAGAAGAAAGAAATGTGGCATGGGGTACAGGGAGTTGCTGGCATCACACAAGATGTTCCAGGGAGAGCGCGCGTTCTTGTGTATTCAGGTGGTATCTGTGGCTGCGGCTGAAAAGTGATAAACTGAGATTTAGAATCCAGATAAGACCCGGTGCCAAATGTCCTCCGAGTCTGGCTGCTTGAAAGCGGGAGACTTTCCAGCTGACTACCTTCTGACTTTGGCCTCAGCTAGGACATGTTCTTACTGCAGGACCCGTGCCAGATTGAGGCCATGGAGGGCAGCTGCCCAGTGGCACCAGCACCATATGCCACCAGATTGAAACCTGCTGCCTTGCTGCTAGATACAAGAGACCACTGAGGGCAGCTGCCCAGTGGCACCAGAGGCCACCAGATTGAAACCTGCTGCCTCGCTGCTAGATACAAGAGACTACTGAGGGCAGCTGCCCAGTGGCACCAGAGCCCACCAGATTGAAACCTGCTGCCTCGCTGCTAGATACAAGAGACCACTGAGGACAGCAGCCCAGTGGCACCAGCACCAGAGGCCACCAGATTGAAACCTGCTGCCTTGCTGCTAGATACAAGAGACCACTGAAGACAGCTGCCCAGTGGCACCAGCACCAGAGGCCACCAGATTGAAAGCGCCGGGACACTCCTTGGAGTAGCCGTGCGCTATACAAGTCACCCATTAACATAACATAACATAACACCAGCACCAGAGGCCACCAGATTGAAACCTGCTGCCTTGCTGCTAGATACAAGAGACCACTGAGGACAGCTGGCCAGTGGCACCAGCACCAGAGGCCACCAGATTGAAACCTGCTGCCTCGCTGCTAGATACAAGAGACCGCTGAGGGCAGCTGCCCAGTGGCACCAGAGCCCACCAGATTGAAACCTGCTGCCTCGCTGCTAGATACAAGAGACCACTGAGGACAGCAGCCCAGTGGCACCAGCACCAGAGGCCACCAGATTGAAACCTGCTGCCTCACTGCTAGATACAAGAGACCACTGAGGGCAGCTGCCCAGTGGCACCAGCACCAGAGCCCACCAGATTGAAACCTGCTGCCTTGCTGCTAGATACAAGAGACCACTGAGGGCAGCAGCCCAGTGGCACCAGCACCAGAGGCCACCAGATTGAAACCTGCTGCCTCGCTGCTAGATACAAGAGACCACTGAGGACAGCTGGCCAGTGGCACCAGCACCAGAGGCCACCAGATTGAAACCTGCTGCCTCGCTGCTAGATACAAGAGACCACTGAGGGCAGCTGCCCAGTGGCACCAGAGCCCACCAGATTGAAACCTGCTGCCTCGCTGCTAGATACTAGAGACCACTGAGGGCAGCTGCCCAGTGGCACCAGAGGCCACCAGATTGAAACCTGCTGCCTCGCTGCTAGATACAAGAGACCACTGAGGGCAGCTGCCCAGTGGCACCAGCACCAGAGCCCACCAGATTGAAACCTGCTGCCTCGCTGCTAGATACAAGAGACCAGCCGGACAAGGAGAACAGGCTTTATCGGGGCCTCTGTAATCCATTCGGCTGTAGTTGCAAACGGGGCATTTTCATGTGGTAAATCTGATGCTAAGGAGCTTGGCCGCGCTGCAGGACCGCTGCATTGTTGGAAGCTGTTTATGGCGGATGAATAGGAGAACAGTTGGGGTTGTGGGGGCAGCGTTGGCACCCAGAACCTGGGGCACTGACCAATATACTAGCTGCAGCGGTTCCGTGAAGAATTTTTATATATATATATATATATATATATATATATATATATATATATATATATATATATATATATTACGCGTAGGTCGTTTTGTTGTTACCTGATGCACTTTGCATGTTGAAAACCTAAGAAGAAACAAAGAAGCCAATAAATATTAAGTGAGCAAACTTGAAACTAACCTGGATTTCCTGCTTGGAGTGCTGCCTTTCTGTGACTCTCTGGGACTTGTTGATCATTTTTGAGGGTTTTACACGGAAAATATATATATATATATATATATATATATATATATATATATATATATATATATATACCCGTTATAGTTAGTGCAGGCAACTATAACTCACGCGACCGCAATCCTCTGCTGATGCTAATACTGTATTTAGACACTTATTTGCCCATGTCTTCTTCCATACATTTTTAGCTATACATATATTACAAATATTTTTTTTTCATAAAGACACATATGTCATCAGCAGAAGATTGCGGTCGCGTGAGTTATAGTTGCCTGCACTAACTATAACGGGGGAATTTCATTGGTTTTTTATCAGTAAAATTTCCGCTAACTATAACGTGTGTGAAACCTATGGTTTTTTCAGTGAATTTTGCATTTTTTAAATGCTAAGTTACTTTACGCCATTCGTGGCGTGCGCGCCCACTTAACGCAGTTCGTTCCCTGCGCGCACGGTGCGCTTCGCGCACCGTGCGCGCACAGTGAGCACGCGGTGCGCTTTGCGCGCCGCGCGCCCACTTTACGCAGTTAGTGCCGTGCACGCACGGTGGACACGCGGTGCGCTACGCGCACCGCGTGCCCACGTTACGCTAGATGGGCCATGTACGCACGATGCGCTTCGCGCACCGTGCGCACATGGAGGACATATGATGCACTTCGTTTTGAAAGGTAATATTTTAATTTTTCGTATATGTTATAAGCCATGCACAAATGGTGCCCTTCGGGCACCATTAGCACACGGGGTGGAGAGAGTGTGGATAATTTTTTTTTTTATTATTATTTTTTTTAATATTTTAGTTTAACTCATCTTTAATAAGCCATGCACAATTGGTGCGCTTCGGGCACCAATTGCACACGGGGTGGGGAGAGTGTGGATAATTTTTTTTTTTTATAATTTTTTACCGTACGCGTACGGTAAGCGTAATCGGCGAAATTACCGAAAAAATAAAAATTCCGTTTTTGGCCTTGGGGTATCTTTGGGGACTCCCTAAACATTGCTATGTGTGTGGGAGCTGTCTAAACAGCCCCTTTACATGTTTTTGTGCTTTAAATTTTAAACATCACTCTCAGTGCGAGAGAGAAAATGGCGGCCGCCGCTTCCTGGTTTCGGCCAATTCGATTGTTTACTAAGATCTAAGAGCCAATCAGAATCGCGCTCGCGCACGCCACCGTACGCGTACGGTAAGCGTACCGTAAGCGCACCGTAAGCTGGCTCAGATATATATATTGATTTAAAGGCTATTTTCTCAGAATCTACTGAACAGATTTACACCAAACCTACAAAAGGCACTTCCTTGACCTGAGGACTACCTCTCTGCCAAATTTCTAGTAATTCTGTTCAGCCGTTCGGGCTGTAGCCCTGTCTAAAGGTCCTATGGAAAAATGCATGGGAAAAACGCGTTTTGGGACCCCCCCTTTTATCTCAGCCCCCGCTTGACGAGTCCCCCCGAGACTTTCAGGGTAGGAGCGGAGCATAGCGCCCCACCTATTTTGAAAAATTCGCGAGGATTCGTCGACCGGCGCCAAAGTTATTCAAAATAGAATGTTGCGGATTTCCTATGGAAACGTGGTCCTAACTATAACTACCTACTGGCGACCGCCAGTAGGTAATATATATATATATATATATATGAAAAAATTAAAGTGCGAGTAAAGGTACCCACAGACAAAGCAACTTCGTGTTATTAAAATTACGCATTGCAAAACACAGAAAAGATAACACAATACAAACATATAACATGGTGCTCATGGGGTTACACGTAATCCACATATAAAAACAAACATGAGTGTATACAAACCCACATTGGCAGAGGAATAATGAACAGGAATCCACACAATGACAGGATCCTTAATACAGTGACTGCGCCCTCTTTAATTGCCAAAGAGACCGTCAATGGCGTTTCGACCTTCTCACACAAGCGTCATCCTCATGACACCAGACATGGTTTTGAAAGGAACCATCAAAGTATTTAGTATAAGTGAGTTAATCACATCGAGAGGACCAACGGCTCAGCCAATGATGTAGCCTCTCTGAAAAAATTAGGACTCGAGGTTCATAAATCAAAGCAGGAAAGTCGATAAATTTCAGTGAGACACGATGGCTATTCACCAGGTCTAAGGAAGTGATTTCTTCACCATTCGCGAGGTTCTCAGCCAGCCAACCAGACAGCAGTTCATCACTGCGTATAGGGAGAGAGGGGCTTGAGGTAAAGTGTATCCATCAGAGATGGAGGTCGGTGGATATCCATCTTCGATGATGAAGAAGAACGTTCATCAATAGAGGCTGATGGTGACGACAGAAGGTGTACTTGTCTTGCTGGTGTAGAAGTGGACCTCAGCTAGGCCTACCAGTGCAAGGGGTTCGCCCTTCTCTGCACAGAGTCCTCAGACCAATAGGAAGAAGTTGGCACAGAAACTGGAATAGAAAATAAAAAGTTTAATAAACCTCATGAGGTGGAACTACATTCACACAGCACCCTTCGGTATTGAATGAAGTAGCACACCAAACAGAAGGAGCATGGTCCTTTTATACCCACACAGGGGCTTAAAAGTGGGCGGTACAAGTACAGCAGAAGATTTTATGTACATATAAGGTCATATAGAAATGCACTGTCGACAAGTAGGAGGAGTTAACAGTTTGCCAATGCTAGTAAACACATCCTGACAGTTACATACTACTAACAGCTGCAAGGACAGCTGAAAACTCACTGGGCATGTGCAAAGGTGGAAGATGCTAAATATAGTTCGTTTCTAGGGAGATTACAAGAGCAGTCAACATTGAGGGAGGACAAAGCACATGGTGAGCACATGGCAAACAAAATGGCTGTCAGAAATACTAAATGGATTCCGCAAAATGGACAAGATAGCCTCTAAATACAAGATGGATTCCGCTAATGCTAAAGCCAATCGCTGCCAATTTACAACACTGGAACCCTGAACGATGGCCGCCACTGGGGGATATGAACCAGCAATACAGTTAATATTGGTTTAAAAGTGGTTTCCTAGAATATAGCAGTTTTTTTTACAGATAAAGATAAGCCAGCGTTTTGGAAAATCTGCAATCTGATATTATATGCATCCAGGAAACTTGGCAGACAGCACATACAGATTTAGAGAATTATTACACTTTCAGTAACCTAGTTTCTACCTCAAGTCGAAGCCATGCTAGTGTGTGTGGGGGGGGGGGGGGGCATTCTTTTTAAGTAATAAGTACAGCCGTCCCATAAGTCCTTTGAGCACACATCTAACCTCTTGCAAGGAATAACCAGAATTGGCAAAGCCAATAGGTCTTGCTTTTGCAAGAGTTAGAGGTATTGGCGGTGTAACTGACAATGTCTTTGACCCATGTGTTGTGGAGTGGAGTTGGATGTATGTGGTGTGAAGTGGAGTGTGTGTTCTATTGGAGTTGTGGAATTGTGTAGTGTGAAATTGTGTGCAGTGGAATTGTGGATGGTAATTATGTGGTTTTGAGAGTATTATGAGGGATTGTTTGCCATGGAGTGTAATTATGTGGAATGGTATTTTTTGTTGTGGAGTGCTATGTAGTGGAGTTTAATTATGTGATGTGCTGTTGAATTTCGTTGCATGATGTGGAATTCTGTTATGTGGATTGGATGTGTCTGTTGAGAGGAATTATTTAGTTTGTTGAATTATGTGATGTGGAATGGAAATGCGGTAAGTTGAATTGTGTGACGGGGAACTGTGTGGTGCTGAGTGAAATAATGCTGATTGGAATTATGTGGCATGGTCTGGTGTGTATTTATGTAGATTGTTGCTATGTTATGTTAATTCCACTTGTAACGCGCTCGGCTACTCGATAGTGTCCCGGCGCGCAACCCAAGGGGAAAAGAGAGACAATCAAACGAAGAGATGTGTTTTGAGCTTTCTTTTGAAAGCTGCGAGCTCCTGAGTAAGACGAAGGTCGAGGGGGAGAGCATTCCAGGCCAAGCTGGCTTTAACCACCAGAGAACAGACCCCAGCCCTCTGGAGTTTATAGCGCGGGACCGAGGCCAGACGTAAGGACAACGAGCGCAAGGCCTGCGCGGGGAGATAGAAAGAGAAGCGCCACTGAAGATAGAGGGGACCCTGACCGTGAAGAGCACGATGGGCCATGACCAAGTATTTGAACTTGATCCTGGCCACAACGGGTAGCCAATGAAGAGAGTGCAGATGAGAAGTAACACTCTTCCTTGATGAAATACCCAGGAGCAGTCTGGCCGCCGTGTTCTGGACCACCTGCAACTTCTTGATCATATACCCAGGGGACCCCACATAAAGAGAGTTGGCGTAGTCTAGCCGAGAGAGAATCAAAGCACAGGTGACTGTTACTCTGGCTGCCTGCGGGAGAAGAGGAAAAACATTCCTAAGTGTTTTAATAAGACCAAAGCAGCAGCCAGCAGTTTTCCTGATATGGGTGGAAAAAGAGAGATTCTCGTCGAACCAGACACCCAAATTCTTGGCGGGCTGACCCTCAGAGAGGGGAAGAGGAAGCTCCTGTGGCCACAGCTGTTCACGGAAATCGGTAGGGCAAGTGCCAAAAAGCAGGATCTCTGATTTCTGCTCATTGCACTTGAGCTGGGTGTCCGCCAGCCAAGTGAAGATGGAGCGAAGGCACTGTTGGGGCGCAAGGACCGAACTGGAAGCCTTATCCCAAGTGAAGAGCAGCTGGGTGTCATCAGCATAGGCCAGAACCTTAGCCCCAAGAGCTTCAGCCAGATGGATCAGAGGTGTACCATAAATGTTGAAAAGCAAAGGGCTAAGGGAAGAACCCTGCGGGACACCCGTGGTGACCGAGTGGAGGGAGGAATAGAAGGGAGGGAGCCAGATCTGCTCAACCCTTTCCTCCAAAAAGGACCTAAGCCAGCCCCAAACGGCCCCCGACACACCAATCTCCGCGAGGCGGGTCAAAAGAAGGTCGTGCGGGACCGTATCAAAGGCTGCCGAGAGGTCGACCAGAATCAAAGCTGCCCTACCCCCTATGTGAAAACATCACAGATCAGATGAGGAGGTAAAGTTAGCGTGGGACTGCAAAGAACTGATTTTCACAAAACGCTCAAGACAGTCAAATGCAATGCATTAGGGGCTACAAAATGTATACGCAGCACAATCTTAACGTATCTAAAACCAATGCGCTGTTCTAAAAGTGTCAGTTGTGATTAAACTGCAATTAATCCTAAACACAGAGGTGGCAGAACAGGTCCTGATCGATGGAACAGCAGGTCCTAACAGTAAGATCAAAGTGCCCTCCAACACCTGGTGGGGTGTCGTGCTTCATCATCGGCGCTTCTCGTTAGGTCGGCGCTGCAATGCCCGACGGGCCAGTCACTGGGGGCTCTTTGACGGAGATTTTCTGAACATAAAGCCTTATGAGGAGTGCGAGTGAGGGGGTGAAATAAGGTGGGGAAGAGGTGATTTAAAAGGGTCTGCGGGAACCAAAGAGATTCTAATGGAATAGTGGTCCCTTGACTCACTGAAAACAGAGACGCTATCTGAGGTGATAATGTACCTTAATAGCGATAGTGTGTGTAGAGTATGGTCCACATGTTTCATGCCTAGTGTTCCAGGAGGTCAATGGGATTTCTTCAGTAAAGGTTGATACCTACCCTATAAACAAAGACTGTGGGACCCGAAAGGAAACGTGAAAAAACAGGGTTCCCACTTAAAAGATAAATACTGCACCTGCTGCGGTGCAGATAGGCTGACTGCCTCCAGAGATCAGGTGAAAGCACCGCCTGGGTGAGGCAGAAGATGGCGCCTAGCTGCGGATACTTGCAAAGGGGTTGTCTTGGTATAGTTGCTCTGCCGACCTTGCTGTGGGAAACATCACAGATCAGATGAGGGGTAAAATCAGCTTGGAACTGAATGCTCATACAGTCAAACCGCAATGCATTATGGGATAGACAATGTATACGCAGCAAAATCTTAACCTCTCTAAAACCATTGCGCTGTTCTAGGAGTGTCCGTTGTGATTAAACTGTGTCAATGTATCCAATGCTACAACACATGACACAACGAGACATTAACTCCCGCTCAGTCCATTGCCGGAAAGAACTGGGAGGTGGGTAAGGGAAAGTTGAGCGGGTACTTTAGGGGGGTCTAAAGAGTACAGAGTTGATTGTAAAAATGACACTTGAAGAGAGTGATGGGGTGATTTAAAGATAATATGAGAAGGCGATAAAGAGAGACGGGGCCCCTGAGGAGATTTTGACACGAGTTCTCGGTAATACGGAACCAAATATGTACTAAGCGTATACAATAGGTCTCGAAAGTTGCCCTAAAAGCCTGTTATTCACGCCAGAACCAAAGCCGTATGTTTAAGACGGTGATGCAGCTCTCTCGATGTTACCTGACACCATATGTAGTCATAAGAGGGGGGGGGCTCTTCCATCGTGACGTCAGGCGGTGTGCTTATATCACAGGAGTGCTATGCGTGCATCTTGAGACAACGACGTTAATCCATATTCATACTGACGGCCAGCTACAGAGCTGCACCGGCGCTGCACCGGTTTACGGCGGCAGAAAACAAACACACAGGGTATAACCGCGCGAGTCAGCCATGCCACAATAATGGAGATCAACCTGTCCGTGGTGTTTTAAAAGAGGCCATATGACCATTACATTCGAACCACACTTAAAACCACCACATTACCATATGTTTAATTGGGACTTTCAGATAAAAAATGCTGTAATGCAAGACACTGCTTTCTTGAATCGCAGGTAATGTTCACTTTGCCAGCTCAGTAATTGATGGGTGTGCTGCTTGAGTTAACCAGAAATACTTATGATTTATCGCTGAAATGTGTATGTATTTGTCTATCCTGAATGGTATCTGCAATTGTTTGTTTTGGTGAGCAGACAAATCGTGCTGGTTTGGCCTTCATGTTGTCTTTGCTGAATTCGTGGACAAGCTTCACACAGATAAACATTCCCTCCGGTCCGATAGCCAGTCCACTCCTACCTCTCTTACCAGTCCTCCCGCTGCCCTTTGGAAACTTGCGTTAAACTACCATCCTAAAGCAGTACTCGTTTCAAGTTCAAAGATATTGGAAGGTAAAAAGACAATCAACGCCCTGGTTTCAATGATCAATAACACTTCAAAACGCTGAAACCCTGAACTCGATGTCGCGATGGTACAATAAGCGCGTTTTAAATCAGATGAACATAAACTGAGGTTACCAGATTACTAAATCGTTGGCTCCCTTTAGCGACATATCCTACAGTTGCATTATTGGTTCGGGATTTTTAAAGCAATTGGATTGACGTTAACAAACTTGAAAATGTGACTTGCAATAAAGAAAGACCTTAATGTGAAGGTGGTTGGGATGGCAGGGTGACATCCGGTAATACAAATTCAAAAGGTCACTGCTAAACCTGCATGAACTCCGTCAATGTCGTGCTAAGCCATCTTCAAGGGGCGGGAGGTAATGGGTTCGCTTTTTTACGCTGCTGCAAGAACTGATCATGACAGACAATTGTTCTACTCCGTTACTAAGCACAAGGCTGAGATTTCATCTGGCCATCCCTTGGGAGCGCGGGTGGATGTACCTGAGCAGGCCTTGGGTGAACAATGATCTATGCCCCCGCCGTGGAGGCTCTGGCCACACTGAGGGCAGGCCGGGGTATAACGGATCAGAAGGTGGAGCCCAGGGCACCTACCCAATGGCCGCGGCCTGTACTCCCGACATCTTCAAACACATGGCAAAGAGACTGGCAGGGAGACTATTGTCAACACAAAAGCACACAGTGCCTGCTGTTTTGTGCACCAGGCAGTCTCTAGGGAGTTATGTCTTGGTTCTACCACTATGCTCAGACTCCTGGGCACCCCTAAGGGTGACAGGTGAAGCAACTCATCTTGGAAGTCTCGTACTCTCCTGGAAGAAGGGCGGCACGCGCTAGCATGAGCGAGGTGGGCTAGGCCAGACACTAAAGCGGCCTGTTACGGGCAGCGCTTTTTCCTCCACTCCAGCAAAATCAGGTAGGTTGACACAACTGATGCCTGCGAGAAACCTCGCGCACACAAAGAGGTGATGTACGTGAATAAATAAATAAATAAAGAGGAAGCCTCCCTCAAGCAGAGATGATGTCACTGCACCAGTGGGAAAATGAATGGCATTTTTTTAGAAGAAAATGTTAATGCCAGGACAGAGGCATTTGCTTTCAGTCATGCCCGTGAATATCGGTACAAAATCACCCTGTACCTCCATCCACCTCTCCGCAGCTCTCACTTACTGAGGTTGTTGCTGTGTTATGGGCTGAACAAAACCAAACCAGCTCGGCCAGCCAGTGACGTCAGCGCGGCAGCGAGTAAGTGCTGGGCACGATAGGGCATGTAGTCCCTGCAGCGGTGGTGTGGCAAAAGAAGCACGTTGAAAACACACAAGGAACTGCATGTCCCGGCAGGTAGTGCTCACGGCACTTAACAGGGCGGCAGGGCAGATCGGGTGCTTGAAAGTGGGCGGCGGGGGACAGGCGCCCCAAAGCTCGTGAAGCAGCCTCTAGCATTTGACTTTGGTCTTTGAATGAATAGTAAATGTAATGAGATAAGTACAGGATTTACTCTGCCCTGTTTACAGAAACGGACCCCTGAGCAAATGAAAACATGTAGTGCTCGTGTCAAGTGCTCTTAGACAGAGGGAAAAGTAGTCCCTAAACATATGCTGCAGTGGAACAAGTGGAAAAGAACAAGTATTGGAGTGCTACTCTGTGGGAGTGAGCAGCTGACGAAAAGGAGGGACAAAAAGGAAAGATTAACCACTTGGAAGAGAGGATTTTTAAAGGACACTTAAACTAACAAATGAAAAGCAGAAGACCGTCTGTAAGCCGAAATAGAAGTATCTACAAAGTTTAGGAAACAGGTCTTGAATGCTCGACCTAAACATTAATACAAATCATGGTCTTGATAAAGATGATTTGTTATTAATCATACCCCCCAGCATTTTGCAATTTTGTGAATTTTGCAAAATTGACCAGGATCGCGATGCCCGCAAATTCATGCCCAGGTGCTACAAAAAAAACAGAACTGTTGCTTCCCTGATTTAGTTATAGTTTTATGGCCTTCTGGACCTGAAGATGGCAATCTAAAGTTTCCTTTTACCTGTTCCTGAGACAGCCACGCTGAAAGTTTTACTTTCAGAAGGAATAGGCAGGCAACCCCCACCCAAGGGCTGTCCCCTGTGGAGATGAGCGGATTGAGGCCTGGCAGACAGCAAATTCCTTGCTGAAATACGTACCAGCGTTTGCCTGCCTGCCATGGGCATGAGCGTGTGGCACAGCTTGCTTACAGCCTCCTGCCCCTGAGCCAAATCTTGTCCTACTGGCAGTGTCGAGGAAGACTGTGTGCTAAGTGAAGAGGCGCTTATCTTTTTTAAACACCATTGTTGGCAACAATTGCGCGCGCACACATTTGAAAAATGCAGTGGCATCACATGTGAAGTAATGAACCGTGCGGATTTGTTTAAGAGGATTACCCTATAGATCATATACTTTGCATGAGTGGAACATGAATGAAAAGTGAATGCTCTGTAATGTTACTCCTGCTCTGTAAACAAAACAGCAGTGTTTGTTTATTTACAAAACATTTGCCTTTCTTTCCTTTCCTACGAGCGTGAAGTAATTGCTCTGTAGCTGTCCCCCTTATAGACGGAGGGCCAGCAAATCAATACACTGAGGCCAATCAAGGTTCTGGTTTGACCCAATGATAAACGTTCTAAGAAAAAAATGTATTTCTTTAATATTTAGTTGTTTTTCTCTTCAGCGCATTACATTATTTTGCCGCTTTGAGTAACATTGGTCAAAAGTGTTAGTTTCAGAATCCTTTATGAACCCTCCACCTCCTCACAGCGATACCATCAGCGAACCAAGAGACTGGTCTGTTGTCACGTGCCCTCTACATGTGATCTGTGTTATTACAGATAGGTCCACATACACGAGAGGTCTTGCTATAGTGCACATCCTGCGCTGATGTTTGAGGGCGCGCTCATATCTGTAATGAATGAATATAAATAGGGTTCAGTGAAAACGTATTTGCTCAGGATCGCACAATGTGGTCAAACAGGAAGCTGGAGCAGTATTCCAGATGATTACAGCAAACATGAGGGGTTTGTGTACAGCTCGCATCCTGAGCACACATTTGAAGGTGCGCTCATATCTGGTAATGAACAGTAAGAAGGCCCTTGAAGACTTCTATGGCAGAGAATAGCTTACATGAGTCTTACTTACCCGGGTTTCGCCATCATAGAAGCACCATCTTGGATGGTTGTCTAAGGCTCCTTGTGGTGGTGTGGGTCCACTCATACTACATCAGCAGAGCAGCCTTAGTCATTCACTAACCTTTCCTTAGGTTGGTAAAGTCTTTCCTGGAAGACTGAAACCAGTTGGTACTGCCTGATTTCTGCTCTGATCACATGGAGCTCAGTTGTCGTTCCCCCTGAGGGTCAGTATTGTCCATGTTGTTGTTTAATATCTGTAGATACCCTTAGCAAAGTTACTTAGGGCCCGATTATGAGTTTGGCGGTCACATAACAGACGGTGCAACGCGCAGTCCGCTGTGAGACCGCCAACCCCGTGGGGCGACCGCCTCCTAGATTATGGGCCTTGTTAGGAGTTTGGCTGTCCAATAGACTGCTGAACCCATGACAGCGGACCTGCCAGACTGGTGGTCCGCTGTCTGCATTAGGATTGTGACGGTTGGACCGCCACAGGACCTCTGCTGCCGCCAGGGATCCACAATCCCTGGCGGTGGTGCGACGGTTTGAGCCCCTAATGTGCTGGCAGTGCCAGTTCGGCACAGCCAAACATATTAGGAAATTTCTCACCGCTGCACTTTTTATGGCGGTGCGACTGCCATTAAAAGTGTGGCAGTGAGGAAACAAAGGGTGGCCCTAGTGCCTTTGCGACATGGGGTGCATGTAGTGGGGCTATCCTGTGTTCCTGCATGGAATGAAATACACAACATTGTGCATTTTGGTTCGTGCAGGAACATGATTTGGCGCGCCGTCTGTTTTGGCTTTGGTGGTGTGGGAGCGTGTGGTAGCGTGGAGGCCTCACTTGCACACCACTAAAGTCATAAGCCCATAAGAGTCTGAACACCACCACGGGTTCAGCGACCTATGGACCGCAAAACTCGTAATCCACCCTTCGTCTATCCGGGGCACTATTTTACCTGTTGCAGAACGCTCCTCCTCCTTGTAACCAGAGAGAGTACATTTCCTTTGGTGATGGTCTCGTCAAATCCGATGAAGCTTGACCTGGCAACGACAGTTCTTCTCACCACCCAGGAAATTGTCACTTGGATTACCTCCTCCTGCTCTCAAGTGATGGGCCCTCTGCCAACACTTGCCTCCTCGGATGAAATGTGGACATCGAGGTGACTCCAGGGGGTCTCTGGATACTGAGATGGCCTTAGGGGCAAACGCCCACATCTTTCAGCTGGAGGTCTTAAGAGTTCTTCCTTTCATTGAAGATCCTTACCGTGTGCCTGTGATTATTGCTGTAATCAAGGCTTGACTGGATTAAGGCACGTACATGTTTCTTGGCCTTCCCAGAGAAATGTCTGAACTGCCCTCCTCTGGTGACTCGTCTGTCTGCACCTAAACATCCCCCTACCGAGACTGTTCCATTGGCTGCACGTCCGCAACACGGTCACTTTGAAAGCCACAGTCATTGTACATGATTTCATGATCAGCTACTAATTTTCTGATGGAGTAAGTCTAGCACCAGCTTGGCACTGGACATGGTGCCCCAGTGACCTCTAGTGGCTGGTAATAGTGGCGTTTAATGTGCTCCTGAGAGGGCAGACACACGGATGCAGCAGTACCACCTAGTGGCCTTCAAGAGAGTGGCATTGACTAGGTTACTGGAGTAGGCTGGCAAGACTGTATGCCACAGGGGTCAGTCTGCTGCTCTGGAAGGCTTTAATGGTGTGATTGTCTGCTTCGTTCCCCGGCCACGTCTGGGGCTCAGCCGCCAGGTTACATATGAGGTGCAGGGAACTTGCACAGCTCGAGCAGGCTGACTCTGAGCCAGAGGTGACTGGATAGAGCTGTGTGAATATTCAGATCTTTCAATTGACGCCTCCTCCACTGATGAGTACGAGCCCATCATAGACCCGTCACCTGCTCTCAGCACGTGTCCAGTGATGTGTGTTTCAGTAAAGTATCCCTGTTCTGACATCCTCCCTCTCTCGTGACACATCCTCGCAGATGCCGCCCACCTCTTCAGCAATGCTGGAGTGGCCCGGTAGCCCCTGACGCACCTCGCTGTGCGGCACTTGTGTGCAGGGGCCTGGCATCTCTGCCAGGCTTCGGCTGAGTGACATCGCGGGTACTCGACGAGGCTGGAGCTGCCTGCCCTGAGTGGGTGCGTGAATAACGTCTTAATGAAGAGGCCTCAAGCCTGACACTGGGCCCTGATGTGGGCTCTCCACAGGCTTCCAGTGAGGTTTCCTCATCTCGCCAGCAGAGAGCCAGCGCCTGCGTGGAAAGGAAGCCCCGCGGCCTACCCCGATGGACAGATCTAAGGCTGAGCGCTGCCCGAGCATCCTTTGGTCTGTCTGCGAGAGATGCCAGACTTCAGGCTGGCTGCCAGAAGGAGCAGCTCCTGGTGTGAGGGGATCTCGCCTCTTGATGGCTGCTGACATAAGCACGACTCTCCATCCATTGTCTGGCATGGGGAGGCACTGAGACTGTGCACAAACGAGCCTTTCCATAGCTGGCAAATTCGGCCTTCCTGTACCAGGATCCCTACACAATCCTCTCAGACTCCTGTATGTGGCGTTACCGTTTGCACATTAAAATGATGTGGTATTACCAGATCATTTCAAGGCTCTTATCAGCCAGGCTGTTTCACATATTGGAGACACCTGCATCACCTCACAGTGGTATTTCCACACCGCAGAGTAATACAGGGTGTGCTCAGAAATATCTACTTTGTCGGGAGAAACAGGAGATTATGGGTTGCTTAAGTTCAGGTAATTTCCCTGCGTCCCCAGCCACGTGTTGAGTTTTATATTTCAACCGTTTCTGAGGCCTGTCTTGAGTCCAGCACAGAGGGAGTCTCCTGTCCGCCTCTTTAGTCCTTGTGCTGAGCTGGAAAGCAAAAGTTGAACCTATCCTACCAGGTGTGCCCAGCCCAGCAGACATTCACAGGATCTCTGAGGCTCGCTCAGTACCTGTGCTGAGCTGAAAAGCAAAAGTTTAACCTATCCCACCAGGTGTGCCCAGCCCAGGAGACATTCACAGGATCTTTGAGGCTCGCTCAGTACTTGTGCTAAGCTGAAAAGCAAAAGTTGAACCTATCCCACCAGGTGTGCCCAGCCCACCAGACATTCACAGGATCTCTGAGGCTCGCTCAGTACTTGTGCTGAGCTGCAAAGACAAATGTTAACCTATCCCACCAGGTGTGCCCAGCCCTCCAGGCATTCACAGGATCTTTGAGGCTCGCTCAGTACTTGTGCTGAGCTGCAAAAACGAATGTTAACCTATCCCACCAGGTGTGCCCAGCCCTCCAGGCATTCACAGGATCTTTGAGGCTCGCTCAGTATTTGTGCTGAGCTGCAAAGACAAATGTTAACCTATCCCACCAGGTGTGCCCAGCCCTCCAGGCATTCACAGGATCTTTGAGGCTCGCTCAGTACTTGTGCTGAGCTGCAAAAACGAATGTTAACTTATCCCACCAGGTGTGCCCAGCCCACCAGACATTCACAGGATCTTTGAGGCTCGCTCAGTACTTGTGCTGAGCTGGAAAGACGAATGTTAACTTATCCCACCAGGTGTGCCCAGCCCACCAGACATTCACAGGATCTTTGAGGCTCGCTCAGTACTTGTGCTGAGCTGCAAAAACGAATGTTAACTTATCCCACCAGGTGTGCCCAGCCCACCAGACATTCACAGGATCTTTGAGGCTCGCTCAGTACTTGTGCTGAGCTGGAAAGACGAATGGTAACTTATCCCACCAGGTGTGTCCAGCCCACCAGGCATTCACAGGATCTTTGAGGCTCGCTCAGTACTTGTGCTGAGCTGCAAAGACGAATGTTAACCTATCC
The DNA here is from genome assembly GCF_964204655.1 of Triturus cristatus. Classification (NCBI taxonomy): domain Eukaryota; kingdom Metazoa; phylum Chordata; class Amphibia; order Caudata; family Salamandridae; genus Triturus; species Triturus cristatus. The sequence goes on along the minus strand of NC_140592.1, from coordinate 1,276,890,490 downwards.
CACCAGGTGTGCCCAGCCCTCCAGGCATTCACAGGATCTCTGAGGCTCGCTCAGTACTTGTGCTGAGCTGCAAAAACGAATGTTAACTTATCCCACCAGGTGTGCCCAGCCCACCAGACATTCACAGGATCTTTGAGGCTCGCTCAGTACTTGTGCTGAGCTGGAAAGACGAATGGTAACTTATCCCACCAGGTGTGCCCAGCCCACCAGGCATTCACAGGATCTTTGAGGCGCTCTCAGTACTTTTGCTGAGCTGGAAAGACGAATGGTAACCTATCCCACCAGGTGTGCCCAGCCCACCAGACATTCACAGGATCTTTGAGGCTCGCTCAGTACTTGTGCTGAGCTGAAAAACAAAAGTTTAACCTATCCCACCAGGTGTGCCCATCCCAACAGACATTCACAGGATCTTTGAGGCTCGCTCAGTACTTGTGCTGAGCTGGAAAGACGAATGTTTAACCTATCCCACCAGGTGTGCCCAGCCCAACAGACATTCACAGGATCTTTGAGGCTCGCTCAGTACTTGTGCTGAGCTGGAAAGACGAATGTTTAACCTATCCCACCAGGTGTGCCCAGCCCACTAGACATTCACAGGATCTCTGAGGCTCGCTCAGTACTTGTGCTGAGCTGGAAAGACGAATGTTTATCCTATCCCACCAGGTGTGCCCAGCCCAACAGACATTCTCGGGATCTTTGAGGCTCGCTCAGTACTTGTGCTGAGCTGAAAAACAAAAGTTTAACCTATCCCACCAGGTGTGCCTATCCCAACAGACATTCACAGGATCTTTGAGGCTCGCTCAGTACTTGTGCTGAGCTGAAAAACAAAAGTTTAACCTATCCCACCAGGTGTGCCCAGCCCAACAGACATTCACAGGATCTTTGAGGCTCGCTCAGTACCTGTGCTGAGCTGAAAAGCAAAAGTTTAACCTATCCCACCAGGTGTGCCCAGCCCAGGAGACATTCACAGGATCTTTGAGGCTCGCTCAGTACTTGTGCTGAGCTGAAAAGCAAAAGTTGAACCTATCCCACCAGGTGTGCCCAGCCCAACAGACATTCACAGGATCTTTGAGGCTCGCTCAGTACTTGTGCTGAGCTGAAAAGCAAAAGTTGAACCTATCCCACCAGGTGTGCCCAGCCCAACAGACATTCACAGGATCTTTGAGGCTCGCTCAGTACTTGTGCTAAGCTGAAAAGCAAAAGTTGAACCTATCCCACCAGGTGTGCCCAGCCCAACAGACATTCACAGGATCTTTGAGGCTCGCTCAGTACTTGTGCTAAGCTGAAAAGCAAAAGTTGAACCTATCCCACCAGGTGTGCCCAGCCCAACAGACATTCACAGGATCTTTGAGGCTCGCTCAGTACTTGTGCTGAGCTGCAGTTTCTCATCTCATCAACTGGCGTCACTTTCATATGTAACCAATAGCATTCTCCAGTGCTGCACATGCAAGAAGTAAAACCAAACGGCTTAAGGCCCTTAATTTTGATAAATTGCAAAGACTTCATAGGGTCCACACCCTTTAAATAAGGCATCGGTTGTGGGAATAAACTGCTTTGCAGCCATTGGAATATTGTTCTATATTTTTTTTGGCCCTATAATTTATTTTCGGTATAAAAATGTACTAGGAATAACCTGCTGCCTGGCCCCTGCGCTCCTTTCACAGATGCCATCACCGACCTTATCGCACCCCACGCCCTCACCTCCATAGACTACATCCCACTTTGGGACCTGAACTTCCACCTGGACGACACAAATATTGCCTCCCTCCTAGATAACCTACCCAACATAGGACTCAAACAACTAGTCACTGCACCCACGCTCACAGCGGGACACACATCGAGCCAGTCTTCGCCGAAACCGCGTATCCTGCAGCCACATCATGAAACTCCGCTGGGCACATCACCACTGCATTCACTTCTCCTTAAAAAAAAAAACACCTTACACAAGCAGGCCCACCGCCTCCCCCGTAGAAGCTGGAACAAACTCACCGAAGACCAGCTCATCCCTGCCCTCATCAGCACCCCAACTCCAACTACGCAAGACACTAACACCACAGCATGCAACCTCTACCGCTAGATCACAAATTGCGCCGACATGCTCGCCCCCCCTCCCCCTGGAGAAAGCCACAGGAGAAGTTGCATCAAGAAAGCTAGTTGGTACACCCCTTTGCTCCAAGAATCCAAATGCTCTGGCCGGTGACTTGAAAAGACATGGAGGAACAACAGAACCCTGAAAACATGTGCCGCTTACTGAGCAGCCACCACCGCACACCACCATCTCATAAAATCCACAAAGAAGAAATCCACCCAAGACAGAATCCTCACCAACGCTCACAATACCAAAAACTGTAATCCATCATCAAAGAATTTGGCAAACCCTGCAGTGAAACAGACGTCTCACTCTCCCAAGATCTCTGCAACAGACTCCGCACCTTCTTGGACCTTAAGATCAAGATGATCTACGACCAATTCGAAAACCATGTCCTCCACACCGCTCCTGCTCCCCTTCCAACCTGCGCCTCCCGACAAACACTGCTCAATTGGACCCAGCTCATGGCAGAAGACACCTTGAACGCCATGAAAAGCATCCACTCCGGGGAACCCTCAGACCCTTGCCCACCCCACATCTTCCACAGAGCTGCCTCGGCCATTGCACCCGAACTACGTCGGACAGTCAAATGCTCCCTCGAGACCACCACCTTCCCCTAGGACTTGAAACACATAGAGGTCAACCCTCTCCTGAAGAAGCCCTCTGTAGACCCAACGGACCTTAAAAACTTCTGGCCCATCTCCCTGCTTCCATTCACAGCCAAAGGCCTCAAAAAGGCCATCAACACCCAGCTATCAAACTTCATCGAAGCTAATAACCTCCTAAACGTCTCCCAATCCGGATTCCACAGCACCAAGACCACCCTACTCTCCGCCACAGGCAACATCTGCTCCCTGCTCGACCGGGGTGAACGGCAGCTCTCATCCTCCCGCACACTAGTCACCAGACTCCACAATGTCTGTATCCACGACAAGGCCCTCAACTGGATCATTCCTCACTGGCAGAACTCAGCGAGTCAAACTCCCGCCCTACCTCTCAGAACCAACAGAGTCCAACTGTTGAGTGCTCCAGGGCTCCTCCCTCAGCTCTACCCTCTTCAGCATTACATGGCCCCCCTCGCAACCATCGTCCGAAACCACGGGCTCAACATAGTCCCTTACGCCAATGACACCCAGCTTATCCACTCCCTCACCAAGCACAACTTCCAAGAAGAAATGAAAACTGGCGCCACCTGGATAAAGAACAGCTGTCTGAAACTCAACTCGAGGAAACCGAAGTCCTCATCCTGGGCTCTGTCCCCTCCGCATAGGACGTCTCCTGGTGGCCTCCTGCCCTAGAAAATCCCCCCCACCCGGACAGACCACGCAAGAAAGCTGGGCATCATACTGTACGCATCGCTCACAATGAATCGCCAGATCAACGCCGTATCCTCAACCTGCTTCAACACCCTCCGCATGCTTCGAAAGACGTTCAGATGGATCTCATCCGAATTCCAAAAATTGTCATGCACTCTATCATCAGTAACAGACTGGGCTACGGCAACACACTGTATGCCAGAATCAACCAGAAACTCCTTCGCAAACTCCAGGCTGTCAGGAACGCCACTTCCAGACTGATCCTCGACATCCCCGTCGCAGCTACATCACCCAACACCTCCGCAATCTCCACTGGCTCCCAGTCGAAAGATCACCTTCAAACTCCTCACCCATGCATACAAGGCCTACACAACACCGGACCAACATACCTGAACAACCGCCTCTCCTTCCACGCACCCAAAAGACACCTCCGATCAGCCGTCCTCTCTCTGGCCACCGTCCCATGCATCTACAAAACCAGAACGGGGGGAAAGTCCTTCTCCTACCTCGCAGCCAAGGCCTGGAGCGGCCTCCTCCTCTTCCTCCAGCAAGTCCCCACACTTCCCAAGTTCATGGAGGACCTCGAGACCTGGCTCTTCAGATGACCCCAGTACTCACCAGTGCCCATCTTCCCCTCCCAGCGCCTTGAGACCCTCACTGTGAGTAGTTGTGCTATACCAACCCTGATTGATTGAGTGAATGAATTGTCACAAATCCAGAATTCCTTCTCACGGAAAATGAATGCACTTTTTCTACTTTTATTCTTACTTTCAGCGCTGGTCAAGACCCTCTATTTTTTTTCTTCCATTTGCAGCACATAATGTTATTGATGACATATAAAAGTAGTGTCCCAGTTCTCCATAAACGTGTATACTTTGTGCTTCCATATCTAAACATTCATATAAAAAAAGTAAAGGTATTTTGTTTTTTTTTTTTTCCCCCCTCCTTTGCTCGCTGCAACAGATTCTGCTTCGTTTTCCATTTAAAGTACAAATTACAACAAGAGAAACTATTATTTTATATACTTTTTCTTTGTTGTTCTATTGATTTGATTGGTGTACTAATCACCCAAGAGGGTGTTCAAGGGTTGGGCAAGTGTGTAGATGTGTGATCCCAAAGGTGCTTCAATCAATCAATCAATCAATCAGGGTTATATAAAGCGCGCTACTCACCCGTGAGGGTCTCAAGGCCCTCATACGCAGAGCCAGGTCTTCAGCTTCTTGCGGAACTCAAGGAGTGAGCTGGAGGCTCTGTGATATATTGAGGGTCAGCGTTTCATGTCTTGAGTGCAATGTAGAAGAATGAGCGACCTCCAGTTTTGCGGATGCAGTCAGTTTGTACGAGTGAGTCTGAGGCAGAGAGTAGGTGTCTGGTGGGTTGGTAAAATTGTAAGCGGCTGTTCAGGTATCCTGGGCCTGTGTTAAGTAAGGCTTTGTGTGCATGAGAAGTTTGAATTAGCTGTACTTGTGACTGTGGAGTTAGTGAAGCTCTTGTGTGGGTGCTGCGTGGGAGATGGAGTACGAGTCATGCTTTGGTGTTCTCGATGGTCTGGAATCTGTGTAGTTGTTTGTAGATACTGGCATAGAGAGTGTTGTCATAGTCCAGCCTGTTGGTGATGAGTGCTTGTGCGACGGTCCATCTGGTATTCTAAGGCAACCATTTTCAGGTCTTTCTTAGCATGCATAGGATGTGAAAGCAGGAGGTGCTCACTGAGTTAACTTGAGCTGCCATGTTGAGCTTGTCATCTAGGATGATCCCTAAATTTCTTGCATGGTCTGTGGGTGTTGGTCCTAGACCCGACGACCACGAGGTGGAGTTCCATGGGGAGGTCTTGTTGCCGAAAACCAGTACTTCCATGTTGTCATAGTTGAGCTGCAGGTAGTTGGTTCGTATACAGCCTTCTACAATGGGCAAGCAGTTGGTTAAGTTGGTCCTGGGGTGATTGTGTTGTCCGTCAGGGAGAGAATGAGTTGGGTGTCATCGGCTTAGGAGAAGACAGTGATGTCTTATGATTGGTGTCCTCTATCTGTTGAAAAGTGTGGGGCTGAGGTACGAACCCTATGGGACTCCGCATACCAGTCTCTTGGTCTCTGATGTGAAGGGTGGCAGCCTGAACTCCTCGGTTCTTCATGTGAATAAAGATTGGATCCATTTGAGAGCAGATCCTTTTATGCCAATCTTGTGGAGTTTTCTGATGAGGGTGTTATGAGAGACTGTGTCGAAGGCCGCGGAGAGGTCAAGCAGGATGAGGGCTGCTCTTTCTCCTCGGTCCAGAATGATTCGTATCTGGTCAGTGGCCGCGATGAGTACTGTTTTGGTGCTGTGGATCTTTCTGAAACATGATTTAGTGTTGTCTAGAAGATGGTGAAGTTTGATGTGGGTTGTGAGTTGCTCGTTGATCCACTTTAGCTGGATAGGTGAGCAGGGAGACGGGTCGGAAGTTGCTCAGTTGATTGGGGTCAGCTGTGGACTTCTTTATGATGCCTTTCACTTTTGCAAGTTTCTATTCATCTGGAAAAGTGGTGGATGTGATGGAGGTGTTGATGATGGGGATCAGGGTGGTGCTTATTGGTGATGTTCTCAGGTTGTAGATGTAGTGAGGACGTGGATCCATTGGGGCCCCTGAATAGATGGTATGCATGATTGTAGCTTTGTAGTTTCTGGTGAGGGTTGTCTATTTGTCAGGTGGCCGTCTTGGCTGCTGGGTAGACTAGCAACACGTACTCTGGGGTTGAGTTGGTTTGCAAAGTTGCTGTAAATGTTTGCGATTTTGTGACAGAAGAAGTTGGATAGGTTGTCACATAGTTGTTGAGAGGCAGCAATATTGTTGACAGCGGCTGTGGGTGAGGTAAAAACCTTAATAGACAAACAATGTGGACGAACCCACTGTAAGAGGACGGCTCACTTGTATACGAGTGCCAAGAAATCCTTTTGTTTGTTAAAAGACCCCTCACTCACCAATCTTCATCATTGGGGTCCCAACCGGGTAGTCGAATACCACCTGGTTGTGCTGCGACGCCTGGTTACTGTGATATGTGAAGGAAGTGGTAAAAGTAAAAAATATCTCTGGGAATCCTTACTAATTAGACTTTATTCTTAGCGACCCAGTTGCAACATCCAGGACCACGGCGAGACCAGAATGGGTGCCTTTGGCGGGTGCTCCGTCTTGATGAATGTATGACTACAGACTGGCGCTCCTCCTATAAGCTACTAACAGCACGTAGCCAGTGTTTTTTTACTCGTGGGTCCGTAAGTATACAGACACCACTCACCAAACACATCTTAGTGCGTGTGTTGGAAATCACCATTCACGTGGCGTACTTTTGCCACTCCCTCACATTACACACCTATGCACTTGGTCCTAACGAAAGCCCCCCACTTTTTATGGGGCTGAAACATGGCCTATTTTCAGGGGAAACGAGGAGCATTTTCTCTCCTCAGTTGCCCGGTCCATCCCATTTTAACCTTAAAAAATCTAATTACTAAGGATTCCCAGAGATATTTGTAACTCTCGACACTTCCTTCACATATACCACGACACCAGCTCCACTGTAACCAGGCATCGCAGCACAACCGGGTGTTATTAAACTACCCGGTTGGGACCCCAATGATGAAGCATCCCACCAACCAGGTTGGTGGGTGAGGGTCTTTTAACAAACCAAAGGGTTTCTTGGCACTCGTATGCAAGTGAGCCGTCCTCTTACAGTGGGTTCATCCACATTGTTTGTCTATTACTTATCCTGGGGATAGGGACGTTCCCCTACATTATCCTCGCTGTCTCCTTGTTTACCCCCCCCGAGGTAAAAACCTTAACTATCAAGAAAATCTCCTCGGTGCATTCCACTAGTGTTTTTTGTCTTGGTTTCTCTTATTTGCTCGTGATAGCACTGGAGTGCAGCCTTGTAGATAATTCTGTATTTGGTGTCGTGGCTGGCTTTTCATTTCTATTCTAGCAGTTTACAGTGTTTTTTGGTGTTTCGTAGATCTTCTGTGTACCAGCTGGTCTGCTTGTTTTATCTACTATGGTTGTTGGGTTTGATGGGTGCCAGGGTGTCCGCGCAGTTCTTGATATAGTTGTTCATGTCCTTGTCGAGGTTCTCTGTGGGCCTAGGTTGATCCGGGCTTAGGGCGCTGAGCCTGCCTGCTTCTGTGATTTGCCCCAGCTGCGGCTTGGAATGCTGAAGCTGGACAGAGTGACTTGAGGTGTGTTGATTTGGAAGTGGATGATGGAGTGGTCGGTCCATGCGAGTGGTGTGGTGGAGTTGTATTTAATGCTGTGCCAGTCTGTGTCCTGGGATGTGTGTTGGTTATGGGATGAGCTGGGTTAGTCCGATGTTGCTCATGGTTTCGAGGAGTAATGTGGAGCAGGGGTCAATTCGGCATTCCAGGTGAAAGATGAGGTTTCTGAGGAGAATGTAGGTGTTGGAGTTAAAAGTGAGGGAAGCAACAACGTTGGTGATAAGGTTGCTAAAGGTGGCTCGTGGTCCAAGTGGCCGGTAGGCAAGGGTTCCTTACAGGATGAAGATTTCAGAGATTTGCATTGATGTGGTAGCATTCTCTGGTGATGTTGTGAATTTGATGGATTTTTTGTAGATGATATGAAGTCCTCCTCCTGGCGTGCGAAGGCGGTCCTGTTGGGCGATCTTGTAGCCCGCTGGGATGGCCATGGCGATATTCGAGAGCCGATGAGGGGTTGAACTACGTCTCTGTAATGAAGAGGATGTCTGATGCAGTGCTACTCAGCAGGTCCCATATTTCGATTTTGTGTTTGCTGAGAGACCGCTTGTTCAGAAGCATGAATGCGAGTGGGTGTTGACGTGCGGGATTGCTGTGGACAGCAGTTGGGGGGGGGGGGGGACGGCACCCGAGATCTAGCTTTCTAAGGAGTACTGTGGAGTTTTGGTGGGCAGTAAAGACCCGAGTTTCTGGTGCTTGGTGCAGTCCAGACACAGACCGGTGCAGAGGGGCACGCCTTTGGAGTGTCTGCTCCATGTCAGTGTTGCAGCTGCCGTTAAGTAGGTCATGGGAGGGGTGCAGTGATGTAATTTCCTGTACTGATGGGTTATCTTAAATGAAGTCCTCTTGCTTGGCTTGTTCTTTTAAAGACCGTTTTGGCTTGAAAACGAGTCGGCTCACTTTCTGTCCAGATGGACAATGGGAAATGTTGTGATCTTACTTTCTGTGTAGATGGATGATGGGAGATCCAGTGATGTCCCTTCCTGTGCTGATGGGTAATGACTTCCTCTTGATGGGGTTCTTCTTTTAAAGACCGCTTTGGTGGGAATACCAGTACTGTCACTTCCTGTCCAGATGGATGATGGGAAATTCAGTAATGTCACTTTCTGTGTAGGCGGATGAAGGGAGACACAGTAATGTCCCTTCCAGTGCTATTGGGTGAAGAGAAATGTAACGCTTTTCAGACGTTACATTTAATTTATGCTCCATCTTTCTGATATGACTGCTTCTTAATGTTTTCTGATGAGGCAACAAGTCAGGCTTTGATGAAAGGTCCACTATCTGACCTGCTACTTTTTTGCTTTGAAAATGTAAGTGTAATGTTCACATCCTGACCCATCTGTAAGGTACAGACCTGCTGGCGCTTCATGATGGAGTTTTCTCTGCTAGTTTCTGGCTCTGCTACAGTAGTAGGAAACAGACTTTGCTGTCACTGTGCCATGATCATTGGCTGGCTATTCATTGTTAGCTGTGCTCTGGGGGTTTCAGTGTTGGTCTTGAAATGGGTTGTTCTACAGCGAATTTATGGAGTTTAATGCTTTTATTGAAGCTTGGTGAGATGACATTTAATGATGATTAATCTCCTGTTTTATCTGTTCAGTCATTTTTAGATAAACTTAAGGCTTTTGTAAACGGTGAAGAGGCGTGTCCTGCTGAAGATGTCCGCAGAACAATCCATGGCGATCCCTGTGTAAAAAGCATAGAACCCACAGAAGGAAACGGGGGCGAGACTCCTGATGGAGCACTCTCTGGCCCTTCAGATGGGAGTGACCCCACAAAGTCTCTTGCTGAAGGTTCTTGCAGAGCAGATTTGTGTGTGGAGAGTGAAGAAAACACACAAGGAAGAAAGCCAGAACATCTAGAGGAAACATTTTCTGTGTGTACAGCTGGAAGCATCACTATTGAGTGCCCTACTGAAGATTGCAGCAGACCAGAGTGTGGGGTTGGTTCTGCAGAGAGTGCGGAAGTCATGGAAACAAGCAAGGCTGCCTCCCCTGGGCGGGAAGACGGGAAGGATGCCTTAGAGTGCCCTGCTAAAGATGCCAACAGAACAGACTCTGAGGATTCTTCTACAAGAAGTGCAGAGATTCACAAGAAAGTACCCCCAGAACCTACTGACATGCAAATCGACATTGAGTGCGCTTCTGAAGATGTCGGCAAAACTGCTTCAGAGAATTATTCTGCAAAGAGTGCAGGGACCTCCGAAAGAAAGAGCACCAAGATTAATGGGAAGGTACATGTTAGTCCCTGTGGTGAGCAAGACCCCATGACGTGTCCTGCAGAAGGTGCCAGCGGAACGAATGTCATGGAATGCCGTGCTACAGCAGGAGGAGGCACAGAGTCTGAGGAGAAAATACCACCTGGACCTTCAAACATGAGGGATTCCTTGGAGTGTCTTGATGATGCCAGCAAAAGAAACATTAGAGATGCCTCTGCAATGAGTGCAGAAGCTACAATAGAAAGCAAGACTGAGGGTTGCAAGAGAGTATCCTGTGATCTTACGGACGGGGGCGACGCCATGGAATGTCTTACTGAAGATGCAAGCACAGTAGGCATCAATGATGCCTCTGCAAAGAAGGCAGGAACTACAGAGGGAAGCAGGACCCAGACTAGTGAGGAAGCTGCAGCGGGGCCTCCAGGAATGAGTGGTGCCATGGGTGCGTCTCTTCGCTTCGATCAAGAAGTGGTCCAGATCAAGGCACAGAAAGCAGAGGTGAGTGAAACATGGGGACCCAGAGATGACAACCTCCCTCTTGACCACTCCTTCACTGTTGTAGTCCAACTGCACAATCAAGTTACTTGCTTTGTACACTTGACTCTGCACAGGTAGCAGGGAATGAGTAGTCCAGGCTCACTCCAGGAAGCAGTAGAGTGCTTGTAACTTATATACTTCACAACAAAATTAATTGCACTCAATTTATTTCTAGTCTGAGCAGTTTCTTTCTATAATTTGCAGGCAGAAAATGAGTGCAGTGAAAATTAAGACCACACACCTCATGACAGTAGAATACATACCACGGGTATGGGGGACACGACGGATTTTCCATGAAGACTGCTTGGAGGCATACTCCTCTGTAACATTATTGGCAAAAAGGCTTATGTGCCTTTCCTGGTATCACCAGCCACCAATCATCTTATCTCCCCATGTCCTCAAGAATTATTGGGGTACACTCTGGGTTCACACCCTTCCTGCAGAGCCCAGGACATTGTTGTCAGACATCTGTATAAAACATGGCACACCTCCAGTTGACAGCAGGATCCAGGGTCTGGTCAGACAGAGGCAAGTTGGGAGCAGGGTGATTCACAGTCATGCATACACGTTCAGCTTCTATTGTGGCATGTGATGGTGTCAGGGGGACTTTGTCGTACCTCTTAGTAGCATCAATGAAGGTTGAAGTGAGCTTTAGTAATGTGCTTGTAACACCATTAGTCCAAATAACGAATATTCACCCAACAATTAGAGCCTGCTCGAACTGAAGTATGAACAGCTGGCCTTTAAACGCAGTGTCAGAGGGTGACAACGGGATCAACAGTAAGTACAGAATTATATTGTCAGCAGACAGTTGCTGCTATGTTGCCTTGAGGGTGTAATTGATTGGGTCAGCCTCCACCCCTGCAGCTCAGAGAAGGTAGAACATGAACCTTTGGTAGGTGCAGTCTCCTCCGCAAATACGTCTTGTACGCTTTCACTCTGTTAGCTACATTCATAAATACCCCCTTCTGTATGTGTTCTTTACCTTTTGAAAATTATGTATCTGTCTAGAAAAAAACACATTCTCAATCACAATGTCATCCCTATAGTCAGAAGGACTGTCCATTGATCAACATCGAGTGTGAGTTTTGGCATTCCACCTCCACATGCACTTTGATATTGGGGTACATTTCGTTTAGGGCCACTGGAAAAATACGTCAAGGTAGTGCCAAATTATGTGGCAAAGATAAACAAATTAGGCGGCGTAATGCGCCACATTTTTGGACAATATTGCATAATTTTTACACTTGTTAACACTGAGCATTGGTCGTACCTTATTAATAACATAATGTAACGTGTATTTGCAGAGCGCGCATTCACCCAGAAGGGTATCGTGGTGCTGGATAACAGATGTTTGTTACCCAAATCAATGGTACTCATTAGTGCACTCAAATTTAGCAATAAACAAAACTTTGACCTGTCAGCCATTGCAAAAGGTCTTCCACTGCGCAGCAAGACGTGTTGCTGTGTTTATAGTAACTTTTTAACCGTTTGAGGTAGAAACTAAAATATTTTTTTGTTATAATTGACAGATTATGTGGCAGATGATAGATTATGTTGCAAATGTAGAAAATCTGTAATTATGCAAAAAATATTGCAGCCGCACAATCTCATAATTCCAGTGGCCCTGGGTAAATCATAATAAAGTGGACCGAAACACATCTATCTGCATATGTTTGCTCGAATGTAACTAAAACACTATGGGGACTGGTCCTGATGGTCACCAGTCCTCGCAAAGAAAGTATTTGGTTCGGACAGGGTTTATCAATACTATGAGGATTGAATCCGTTGTTGTAGCATGGGTTGAACTTGCCCACACACACTTTCTTTCTCTCATTCCTTCATGGGTGCTTTGTCTTCCTCCCGATAGCATACCCTCTCATGTATTTATCTTCTGTATTTTCCTTTCAGATTGACCGGCGCATAATGGCGTTTATTGAGCGGAAGCAGGCTGAGATCAACAAGAACAACGTGCGCGAATTCTGCAATGTGATTGATTGTAACCAAGGTAGTGCCAGCTAAGCGGAGGGGAGTGTGTGTGAGGGGTTGTGGCTTTGTGTTCAATGGTTATATTAGCTGTGCATGTGGGGTCAGGCCTGGGTGCTCAGTGGTCTTATCGATCGATAGTGTGCACAAGGGTTTGCCGCTGTGTGCTCCATGTCTTACCGACCTGCTCAGGGGTAGCTATCTCTTGCTCGGGTATTTACTGGCAATGCGACTGAAGTATTACTACTGTGTGCTTTGGAGCCTTACCAGCTGTGTGCGAGGTGCACTGCTGTCTGCCCACTAGTCTTAATGGTCATGTGTGCGGGGGTTGCTATTTGCTCAGCAGTTATACCAGCTGTGTGCCCGAGGGGTTGCTTCTAGTTGCCCAAGAGTCTTACTGGCTGTGTGTGCGTGTGGTTGCTGCGGTGAGTCTTACTGGCTGTGTATGCATGTGGTTGCTGCGGTGAGAGTCTTACTGGCTCTGTGTGTGCATGGTTGCTGCGGTGATGCTATTTGCACATACTGAATTGTTGTTTTGCACGGAACTTTTAATTGCTGGAATTGACTCGATCTCGTAGCGCGGAGCCCATCTTAGAGTGGGATCACTCTGATTGGGTCAGCGCTTTAGACCGGACAAACGGCATTATAAAACGCGCCACGGCGCGACCGCGCCTCGCTGTGAAGGGGGGAGAAAGAAAGAGACATTGCTGCTGGCTAAATTGTTGCTTTCATGCTTTTTAAACATTTTAACATAACTAATGCTATTTGCACATACTGAATTGTTGTTTTGCACGGAACTTTTAATTGCTGGAATTGACTCGATCTCGTAGCGCGGAGCCCATCTTAGAGTGGGATCACTCTGATTGGGTCAGCGCTTTAGACCGGACAAACGGCATTATAAAACGCGCCACGGCGCGACCGCGCAGCGGACGTGCGCAGCGGGCGCGCCGGCGGCGCGCCGAAGGCGCGCCTAAGGCAAGCCCGTCTGCGCCCGTCCGCGCCAAGACCGCGACCAGCGCCGTGGGCCATATGCAAAGTACAATAATGACCTACTCACGGGAGGAACTCATGGTACTAAATACTGGTGAGTGTCTGTTGCCAGTCCCATTGTTTGATCACGATACAGCTGGCCCCAATTGTTGCACCACATGTGGCTTAAAAACATCTTTCTATCCATCTACGTGTATTACCAACACTATGTGCAATATTTTTACCAGTCAGCCAGCCTGCCGCACATACTGTGCTGATGTCCCACCATCCCACCCAACCCTTAGTAATATCTTAGTCAGCACGAATGAACTTAACTGCGTCCTACTCAATACAAGGTCCATGTCTAAACACAAATACGAACTAGAGAATCTCATATCTTCAAACACCCCAGATCTGATTTTCCTCACTGAAACATGGTCATCGGTCTCCTCCGCACCAGATTGGCAAATAGCAATACCCCTAGGTTACTCACTGACACAAGTAGACAGGACCTCAACGGTTGGAGGAGGTATCGCGCTTATCTATCGCTCTCATCTACAAATTGTTTCTAAAAAAGAATCCACATTAGAGGCTGAAGCCATGTCATTTATTGTGAAACTCAATAACTACGAACTTCTATCCGGTCTCCTGGTATATAGACCCCCTGGAGCAAGAGCTCCTTTTACTAAATCCCTTCAGACCTTCTTAGAATCTTGCTTTGACACCGCAACAATCACGGTCCTGGGCGATTTCAATTTCCATTTAGATGATCCTAACAACTCTGATTCATCTAATTTAATAGACAACTTGGCAGGTTATGGCTTGCGGCAAATTATATCACGGCCCACCCACGTAGCGGGGCATACACTTGATGGAATTTTCACAAATAATCATAAGATTGAGGTGAAAGACATATTACCGGTTCCCTGGTCAGACCACTCAGCAATATACTTCAAAGTGAATCTACCTTTGGCTAAAACTGGACGGAAAATTCGCTCTCGGCTGATCAATACTCGCCCATGGAAGGATATAAAAAATGAGGATTTGGCCGATATTCTGACAAATTGCCCTCCCCATGTGGAGAACAGTGATGAAGGGGCTACCAATTTTGACTTGTGGATCTATGAGGCCATAGATAAATTAGCCCCTGAGAAACCTTCTCAACCTAAAAAACGATTACTCACATCGCCTTGGTATACAGCTGAGCTTAAGCGAGCTAAAATCATTTGTAGGCGGCAAGAACGTATATGGAGACTAGACTATAGCCCCATATCAAAGAAGGAATACAATTTCACTCTGGAAAAATACAAATTATTAATTAAACAAGCCAAAGTGACCTACTTCACTAATAAAATCCTAGAGGCAAAAAATTCTTCGAAGGAACTCTTCAAAACAGTCACAGCATTAATTAAGAGTCCTAATGACACTACCTTCTGTCCTGATCAAAACTTTGTCGACAATCTTGCCATCTTCTTTCAACGTAAAATTCATGATGTCTACAATGAACTCCAAAAGCTACAGACTGATCCTAACAAACACATAGACAAACCCTTAGAGGAATGTCCCTCGCTGAACGGTCTCTCCAAATTTTCATCTTTCAGCATAAAACAGGTCAATGATGTATTACTTCAAATGAAGTCTGGCTCTCCCCTAGATCCGTGCCCCTCCTACATATACCATCTGGCCCCTATGGAGATAAGTGCCTCACTGGCTGCCTTGTTCAACAAAATCACCAGCACAGGTGTCTTTCCGTCAAGCTGGAAAAAGGCCTGTATCAGGCCTATTTTAAAGAAGTCTTCACTTGACCCACAGGATACCAAACATTATCGCCCCATATCCTGTCTCCCTTTTCCTTCCAAAGTTTTAGAAAAAATGGTTAATCAGGAGTTGATGCAATTTATTGACTCAAATAACTTACTGGATGCAACGCAACACGGTTTTAGATCACGCCACTCCACAGAATCAGCCTTAATTATGGCCACGGAGGAAATCCGTAGAGTCATGGACAGTGGAGGCAGGGCCACCCTGGTCCTTCTTGATTTAACAGCTGCTTTCGACACTGTTAATCATGAAGTGTTACTGGACAGATTGAACGTAATAGGTATTAAAGATTCTGCTTTGGCACTGCTGCGCTCTTTTCTTGATTCAAGATCACAGCAGATTCACTGGGAGGGACTTCAGTCTGCTGAACTCTCTCTCCCCTGTGGTGTTCCCCAGGGATCAGCATTATCCCCTACGTTGTTCAACCTATATGTTACGCCATTGGCTAGCTTAATTAAAAACAATGGCCTAAAATTAGTGTCATACGCCGATGACACCCAGCTGGTGGTGTCATTGACTCAAACTGTTGAAGCTACTGCGGAGAGATTTAGAAGCTGTCTTTCCAGGGTAATGAGATGGATGAGCTCAAACTTTCTCAAACTAAACACCGAAAAGACAGAGGTGCTGGAATTCGGCCAAAAACCATCCATCTGGAATAACCTCTGGTGGCCTCCAGAGGCGGGCGCTTGCCCCGCCCCTGCACAAAAAGTCAAGAATCTAGGCTTCTTGGTGGACAAAGACCTTTCACTAACCCACCAAGTCAATCAGGTCACCTCTGCATGCTTCCTGATGATCAAAATCCTTCGCAAAATCCTGCCTTTTATCCCTCTGCCCCTAAGGAAAACTGTAGTAGGAGCTCTGGTCCTATCTCGCATAGATTATTGCAATGCACTATACTCTGGGATAGGTGAGCGACAGCTCCTAAAACTTCAATCTCTACAGAATGCGGCTGTAAGAGTACTATTGAACCTCCCAAAGCATCATCCCACTTCAGCTTGTATGAAGAAGCTACACTGGCTCCCTGTACGTAACCGTATTCAATTCAAGACCTTATGCCTAGTGCACAAAGCAGTCCATGGTGGAGGTGCTGATGACATAAAAACATTATTCCCTCTTTATGTTCCCAGTCGTACTCTCAGATCCACGAACATGGGCCTAGTTGACATCTCTAGATTTAAAAGGGCCCGATGGGGTGGTAAAGCCTTCTCTTTTCAGGCAGCTAGCCTATGGAACAGGTTACCAACCGAATTACGTCTGACAACAAGTAAGACCCTGTTTAGAAAGTCCGTGAAAACTTGGCTATTCACCAGGCCGTAGTTTCTTTCCTACATCTCTCTTCAGCTCAGCGCCAAGACGCCTCGGCATAAGTGCGCTTAATAAATACCTCAGTCAGTCATGGTTGCTGCGGTGAGAGTCTTACTGGCTGTGTGTGCGTGTGGTTGCTGCAGTGAGTGTCTTACTGGCTGTGTGTACACGTGGTTGCTGCTTTGAGAGTCTTACTGGCTGTGTGTGCACGTTGTTGCTGTGCACGAGAGTCTTACTGTCTGTGTGTGCGCGTGGTTGATGCGGTGAGTCTTACTGTCTGTGTGCGCGTAGTTGCTACGGTGAGAGTCTTGCGTGTGGCTGCTGCTGTGCGAGTCTTACTGGCTGTTTGTGCGCGTGGTTGCTGCGGTGAGTCTTACTGGCTGTGTTTGCGCGTGGTTGCTGCAGTGAGTCTTACTGGCTGTGTGTGCGCGTGGTTGCTGAGGTGGGAGTCTTACTGGCTGTGAGGGCGCGTGGTTGCTGCGGTGAGTCTTACTGGCTGTGTGTGCGTGTGGTTGCCGCAGTGAGTTACTGGCTGAGTGTGCGTGTGTTTGCTGCGGTGAGAGTCTTACTGGCTGTGTGTGCGTGTGGTTGCTGTGGTGAGTCTTAATGGCTGTGTGTGCAGGTCGTTTCTGCAGTGAGTCTTACTGGTTGTGTGTGCGCCTGGTTGCTGCGGTGAGTCTTACTGGCTGTGTGTGCGTGTGGTTGCTGAGGTGAGTCTTAATGGCTGTGTGTGCAGGTCGTTGCTGCAGTGAGTCTTACTGGTTGTGTGTGCGTCTGGTTGCTGCGGTGAGTCTTACTGGCTGTGTGTGTGCGTGTGGTTGCTGAGGTGAGTCTTGCTGGCTGTGTGTGCGTGTGGTTGCTGAGGTGAGTCTTAATGGCTGTGTGTGCGTGTGGTTGCTGAGGTGAGTCTTAATGGCTGTGTGTGCAGGTCGTTGCTGCAGTGAGTCTTACTGGCTGTGTGTGCGTGTGGTTGCTGCGTTGAGAGTCTTACTGGCTGTGTGTGCGTGTGGTTGCTGCGGTAAGACTCTCTGGCTGTGTGTGCCGATGGTTGCTGCAGTGAGTCTTACTGGCTGTGTGTGCGTGTGGTTGCTGCGGTGAGAGCCTTACTGGCTGTGTGTGCGCATGGTTGCTGCGGTAAGACTCTCTTACTGGCTGTGTGTGCGCGTGGTTGCTGCGGTAAAACTCTTACTGGCTGTGTATGCAGGTCGTTGCCACGGTGAGTCTTACTGGCTGTGTATGCACGTGTTTGCCACGGTGAGAGTCTTACTGGCTGTGTGCGCGCGTGGTTGCTGCGGTAAGACTCTTACTTGCTGCTGTGTGTGCGCGTGGTTGCTGCGGTAAGACTCTTACTGGCTGTGTGTACAGGTCGCTGCTGCGGTGAGAGTCTTTCTAGTTGTGTGTGCACATGGTTGCTGCAGTGAGCCTTACTGGCTGTGTGCAGGTGGTTGCTGCAGTGTTGCTAGCAGTCTGATCAGCAGTGTGTGTGAATCATCGCTGCTTTGTGTACCCAAGAGCCTTACCAGCCGTTTGTGCGAGTGGTTGCTGGTGGGTGCTCAGGAGTCATACCGACCATGTGGAATGATTTGCTGCTTTGTGCATAATAGCCTTCTTAGTATGGGAGTAGTCACTGCTGTTTGCCTAGGAAAGTTACCAGTCGTGCGTGCAAGGCGTTGCTGCTATGTGCTCTGGTGTCACACCAGCTGTGCGCGCACAAGGGTTGCTGCTGTGGGCCCATGAGGGTGGCTGCTGTGTGCCCAGGTGTTGTCCGCCTATATTCCTCCCTCAAATCTAAACTATTTTCTCCAAGCCTGTTTTTTTGCTGTGGAGAGGGGAGATAATAATGGTTTAACTGCCTATCATGTTTGTATTGCTTAATGTATACGCAGGGTTATTTCCTAAATCCTGTAGTTCTTGCATTGATTGTTGGACCTGCTGCAGTGTACCAGTACCAGTATCCATCTGAGTGCCTGCATTTCTGCAGCATGTTACTTACGTTGAGCACTAAGGCAATCATTCTCACCTCCTGCAGTGCGCTGTTTGCACCAGTATGCCATGTGAGTGCACTGCATGCACCAGGTAGCCCTATGAATGTCCTCACAGGATGCAGTGTGCCCCAGCACCATTATTCCATGAATGTTCTGTCTTGTGCCAGTGCACTCCTTGCACCAGTATACGAGGTGGGCGCACTCTTCCAGGGTTCACTCCTCGCGCTACTTGCCCATGATAGGTATCACATCATCCATTGCGGTCCTTGCTTCATATACCCCATGAATGTCCACCTCTTGCTGCAGTGTGCATCTTGCACTGCGCATTCCATGAATATCCTTGCCTCTTGCAATGTACGGTTTGCACTAGAATCCCGTGTGAGTGTTTGCCCTGCTGCAGTGCACTTCTTGAATCCGTATCAATGTGCGTGTCCTCACCTGCTGCAGTCGCTGATTGCACCCTGTACCCTTTACTCCATAAATGTTTTGTCCAGTGCTGCAGGGCTCTGTTTGCACCAGGTACCCCATATGCAGGGGCAGTTTCTCCTTTAGTGATTTGGGGCTCTGCCCCTCCCTAATTAGCGGTCCAAATAAACATTCAATCTGTCAACGTTCAGTTTAAACTCAAGTGTTTAAGCTGAATGATGACAGATGAGAAATCCTTATTCTCAAAGCTTGACTTCTCTCTCGGTGTCCACCCAAGAGAAGGTCAAGCAGCGAGGTACTCTCGGGCACCTCAAATGTAAGTGCCTCTGTGCGGCTCTCTGCGAATGACTCAAAACCATAGGGTTTGCATTCCAACATCCCCTTAGTGTTAAGTGTCTGGAGCTGGAACGCCATGGACTCCAAGCCATAGGGTTTGCATTCTAACAGCCCCTCAGTGTAAAGTGTCTGGAGCTGGAATGCCATGGACTCCAAGCCATAGGGTTTGCATTCCAACATCCCCTTAGTGTCAAGTGTCTGGAGCTGGAATGCCATGGACTCCAAGCCATAGGGTTTGCATTCTATCAGCCCCTCAGTGTAAAGTGTCTGGAGCTGGAATGCCATGGACTCCAAGCCATAGGGTTTGCATTCTAACAGCCCTCGGTGTAAAGTGTCTGGAGCTGGAATGCCATGGACTCCAAGCCATAGGGTTTGCATTCTAACATCCCTTTAGTGTCAAGTGTCTGGAGCTGGAATGCCATGGACTCTAAGCCATAGGGTTTGCATTCTAACATCCCTTTAGTGTCAAGTGTCTGGAGCTGGAATGCCTTGGACTCCAAGCCATAGGGTTTGCATTCTAACAGCCCCTCAGTGTAAGATGTCTGGAGCTGGAATGCCATGGACTCCAAGCCATAGGGTTTGCATTCTAACATCCCCTTAGTGTCAAGTGTCTGGAGCTGGAATGCCATGGACTCCAAGCCATAGGGTTTGCATTCTAACATCCCTTTAGTGTCAAGTGTCTGGAGCTGGAATGCCATGGACTCCAAGCCATAGGGTTTGCATTCTAACATCCCTTTAGTGTCAAGTGTCTGGAGCTGGAATGCCATGGACTCCAAGCCATAGGGTTTGCATTCTAACATCCCTTTAGTGTCAAGTGTCTGGAGCTGGAATGCCATGGACTCCAAGCCATAGGGTTTGCATTCTAACATCCCTTTAGTGTCAAATGTCTGGAGCTGGGATGCCTTGGACTCCAAGCCATAGGGTTTGCATTCTAACAGCCCCTCAGTGTAAGGTGTCTGGAGCTGGAATGCCATGGACTCCAAGCCACAGGGTTTGCATTCTAACATCCCTTTAGTGTCAAGTGTCTGGAGCTGGAATGCCATGGACTCCAAGCCATAGGGTTTGCATTCTAACATCCGTTTAGTGTCAAGTGTCTGGAGCTGGAATGCCTTGGACTCCAAGCCATAGGGTTTGCATTCTAACAGCCCCTCAGTGTAAGGTGTCTGGAGCTGGAATGCCATGGACTCCAAGCCACAGGGTTTGCATTCTAACATCCCTTTAGTGTCAAGTGTCTGGAGCTGGAATGCCTTGGACTCCAATCCATAGGGTTTGCATTCTAACATCCCTTTAGTGTCAAGTGTCTGGAGCTGGAATGCCTTGGACTCCAAGCCATAGGGTTTGCATTCTAACATCCCCTTAGTGTCAAGTGTCTGGAGCTCGAATGCCATGGACTCCAAGCCATAGGGTTTGCATTCTAACATCCCTTTAGTGTCAAGTGTCTGGAGCTGGAATGCCATGGACTCAAAGCCATAGGGTTTGCATTCTAACATCCCTTTAGTGTCAAGTGTCTGGAGCTGGAATGCCATGGACTCCAAGCCATAGGGTTTGCATTCTAACATCCCTTTAGTGTCAAGTGTCTGGAGCTGGAATGCCTTGGACTCCAAGCCATAGGGTTTGCATTCTAACAGCCCAGTCTTTAGCTGAACATCACGTCAGTCCCACTTTTCATCAGTTGCCACATAGTAGACACCAACTTGCATGATATGACCCTATGCCCTGGAACGTTTCCGTGCCCTAGCGCCCATAATTCTGTTTCCTGGTACTAGAATTTCATGGGTGCACCAGCGGTACAGAAGTGCCCAAACAGGCGTTCACTGGGATCTGCAAGGCAGACTACTCTGCTGCAGAGATAAATGTTTATTTTCAAAGTTAACAGAAAACGAAAGGCTCCCTGACAAGAACAAAAATGTAAGCATTTTCTTATTCAGCCAATCCCAGAGGAATGCTAAGTAGTACGTTTGGATTGACAGTTGAAGTATTTGCTGTTCATTTCGATTATCCAGCACATATCACAGATGTATCTTTTGAAGGTAGTGGGGTGTATATTTGTTTCTTGCTGGACAATACAAACATGGAAAAGAACAATCACACAGTCCCCCATCACTTCAATAATACCCGTTTAGCTGCAGACCCTGAGTCTTTCTTGCTGATGTTTAATTTCTCTACCAGTAGCAAGTTAAATGTACAGCTGAAGCCCTGGATGTTATTCTCGTAGAAGTTTTCACTGTTAGTTTCGAGGAGTTATAAGTATGACCTATTGCTTCAAAAGATCTTTATGCAGATATAAACTAACGAAGCAAAACACTGTGAACACATGTAGTGCTGGAGTTGGCACATTGTGAGTGTAATTGGGCCACTTGACATATTGGCTGCTCTCTTTGCCATCCAGCGCTCTCACTACAATGTTTCCCTTTGAATTTCCTGTTGCCCTACCTCTCTCCCATTCATCTCTCATCCCGATGTATCCCCTCCTTGTTTCCCTCTTTGCTTTTTTTCTTTGTCACCTTTTCCTTCCCCTGAAACCTTTTGAAATCTCCATAGTGTGTTCTCTCATGTCCCTCCCAAGTGCCTTCCATCTTTCTTTCCTCCTCTTCAATTTTGTAACTTTCTACATTTTACGTAGGCCCTCCCCCTCTTATTGTGACACTGCCCTCCCTCCTTTATCCATGTACCATTCTTTTTATTGTATATTCTCTCTCCAACTTCTCATTTCCAATTCTCTTCGCTTTGCGAGAGCGGTTTTTCGTGTTGCAAACACTCCATACTCTATTTGCTGCCATTTCTCTCATATTGACTTGTCAGCTGTAGTGTACTGTTGTGTCTCTGCTGCTGCCCTCAGATACCCTGCTAGACGCACGCTCTCCTGTGCACCCTGCGTCTGCCCCCCAGGTACCTGCTGCAGTGTACAACTGCTAGCACAGACCCCCTGGACTCGCATGCTCCTCTCTGCTTCTGCCCTTGGTTACACTGCTAAGAGTATGCTCTCCTGCTCACCATGCATCTCCTGCCAGGTACCCCCTGCGGCGTAAACCTGCTAGCACAGACCCCCCCGGGCGCAAGCTCTCCTGATCCACTCTGCTTCTGCCCACAGATACAACGCTAGTAGCACACTGTCTTGTGCACCATGCATCTGCCCCCATGTACCTGCTGCAGAATACACCTACTAGCATAGACCCCCCCCCCCCCCCCCCCGGCACACGCTCATCTGCTGTACTCTGCCGCTGCTACTCTCCTTTGCATTATACATCTTCCCCCAAGTAGCTGCCGCAGTGTACACCTGTTGGCACAGACCCCCCTGGGCCAAGCTCTCCTGCTGTACTCTGCTGCTGCCCTCAGATACTGCATTAGGAGTATGTTTAGTAGGTGAATTGCCAAACACCCCAGGCTTTAAAAATTCAATGCAAGGTATAGTGACAGGTATATGTGAAAAGAGTGCTGTCATGAAGCATCTGGTTTTGTGGTGAAAACATGGCACCCCACATTTGGAAAACATGGACACTGTCACTTGAAATGCTGCTGCAAACATTTCTTACCAAATTCAACAAAGATTGGAGAGATGTTGTTTGTATTTGCAGTGATTCAGCTACGTATATGGAAAAGTTGTGCGTTGACCTGTAAAAACTGACACCTGACACGAAGTGCTTCCCTGTACGAGATCCTTGCCACTTGTTAGATGGTATGCTGAGAGCATCTTTAGAAGCTTCAGAGTTAATGAACATCCCAACTTGTGTCCTTAAGCTGATGGTTCTCAGTCCTAGAGGCTGCGAATGCTGTATTATCCATGTGGGGACCGTTTACTCAATTTCTGCTGAGTGATGATACCAAAGGCAAGAAATGAGGATCTTCGGTCGCATATTGATAGTAATGTGAAAGAAAGTCCACTCTACTGCATTCTTAGACTTTTACAGGAAAGCGTGACTGCTGTAGTTGACATAAATAAAACACTAGAGTCTGAAAACACCCTTGTCTGCCAAGTGTTCAGCGTTAATTGGTGTAGATGTGAAACATTTCCTTGAGAGTAGGCTGGGCGACACTTTTAGTGACCCTGGCACTGTAACATGTTCCATGGTAGAGGGCTTGCCACTTAGTAAGAAAAGAAATATTGAGGAGCAATTCAGGAAAATTTATTTTATAATGCATGATAAATGGCTTGCAATGATTCATAGAAAAGTCCCTTCACAGACCACGGCGTTTGAAGTCAGTGAAGCCTCACTGTGGTTCTAGATCCCTTCCGAAAAGGGGAATTTTCTCCAACCTTTTGAAAGTACTGCTTCATTTTTGACAGCTTCACTAACTCTGAGAGCATTTGCGCCCAGTTCAACGCATATGTTGCAGAACCTGTCACAGAAAATAGCAATCTTCAGGTGCCCCAGTATTGTCTTGGAAAGCTATGTTAGTTGCCAGAGTTAACAAATTGTGCACTCGCTGTTATAGCATTGCCCGTCTCAAGTGCCAATGGCGAGAGGGCCTTTTCACAGATACAAGTTCACATGGGAAGGAAAGAGCGAGCTGCATGTCCAAACATTCATTGGAGAAGTATTGTATGGTGGACTATAATAAGTTTGATTAGTAAAATGTGTTTGGACCTTATATAGACTGTACGTACACTGTCTATATACCATGAAGTATCAAAGCAGAAAGCAAACGATGATGAATGGAAAATGCTCCATAAACACTGGAAAAAACTGTTTCTGTTGCTTTTAATGGTGTGAAAATGTGTAACCATTGATAACTACTGTTTTTAAAGTATAGAAATCACTGGGGGGGAAAAACACCAGAATTTACTACAAAAAGAAACTGAAAACAAGAAAACCTATGTATTCTGCTTCTGTTCCCAGATGCCTACTTCATGGGAGTGAGGTCAATTTCAACACGGTGTGTCTGCCCCCGATATCCCTGCTGCAGCATGCCCCTGCCATTGGATGTTCCCTGTAAATGATTTCCCATACTGCTTTGTGCCCCTGTGGGAAAAGCCTCCATTGTCAGTACATGCAGCTGCTTCGTGCATGCATATACGCTCCCAAAAGTCTGGTGAACCTGACTGGTTTAAAAACCCATAGAGACTGTTCAGGAGAAGGAAGGGTAGCCTTTTATTGTTTGATCATTATTTTCATAAGGAATCTTCTTGTAATTTGTTTTCAGAAAACAGTTGTGCGAGAACGGATGCTGTGTTCACTCCGTATCCTGGATTCAGGAGTCATGTCAAAGGTCAGTTCTCTGCTGATATGTGTATGGCGGAGCAGTACAATGGCAGTTTATAGGCATAGGACTAGTGAGATGATGGGCTTTACTGGGGTACTGTTAGTGAGCAACTTAATGGTGGCAATGAGTGGAGGACTTGAACTCTGGGCCGACAGTGTTTAGATTGAGACCTGGAGTGTTGTGTGTGGCTGGAGTCTCAGGGAGGCTGTGTGTGGGTGAATGTCAATGCTGGCAGGAGCTTTTGTGGATATATATATATATATATATATATATATATATATATATATATATATATATATATATACACACACATATATACACATATATATATATAATATGATCTCGTTCTTGCAGTAATTGGTTTGTCAAGTTGTCACAATTTAGTTTGTCCTATGAGATTGGGCATTAGGATAGGTTTGCTGCAGGAAATGCATAGTCAGTCGTTGGTGGCACTTCAATGGTGAACATAGTTGGATCTAATTAGCTGCTCACCATCAGCATAATCACTTACTGTTATTTTGTAAAAACGTGCTCGCATCTTGGAGCTGGTATTATGGTTTCTAGTGCAACATTTTTTCATGATGCAAAGGATTATCTCCTTCCTTATAGTTTCTCGAGTGGTAAATACCTATGGGCCGCAGACTCGGCCTGACTTGGCCTCGACATCCAGCACCAAAGCCAGTACACTCTCTCGAGATTGTGGGAACCAGGCTGTTGAGGAAAGGTTGCAGAATATTGAGACTCACCTTCGCTTACAGTCAGGTTTGTATGATCTGCTTTTAATTTAATGTACTGCGCAAATGTCATTGCAGTTTAAAGAATGAGTTTGATAACACAAGGGTCTGTGTCCATGTTTGGCTGTTCCAATAGATTGCTTCTTTATATTCTCCCCTTAAATATTCAGAATCCCTCAAACCTTGGTTATGAGATGACTACCTCTGAGGTCTGTTTTACAGTATGACCCTGTTTTCTTTGGGCGGGGGGTTCTTATTCAGCGCACACTTGTCAAAGCTTCATGGTGCTAAGAGATAGAAAGAAGCAAATAAGAGCAAAGTTATTTATAAGCACTGGAAAAACTCCATCACCATGATTTGAATTGAGTAAATACACACAACCACTGATTTTTATGAAAACTTTTTTTGTAGTTTTATATAGCTAATTCTCGACCCATAGGTATTGGAGCAATTCACACGAGCACCAGTTACATTACACCAGGTCACTTTCATTGTTTAAAAATTTGATCTGATAGAGACTTCTAGCCGCATATTGCTTACCTTCAAGTATCCTCAGGCATCGGACTGTATGGGGAAGATTTTGGAGCAGTGGCCCGGAACGCCAGTAGATTGCAATGTTTGGATCTGTGTCTGCGTTAGAAATGACGTGCTCAGTACCACATTCGTTCTTTCCTTTCGCCCCAGATAGAACTGATCTGGTCTGAGCAACCTCTGTAGTTTTTTTGACTAGTCTTTTTCATCTTTGTTAGCTCTTCTTGTTATTTTCATCTCCTGGAGTGAGGATGTCACCGAAGAAACTGGCCGGTTTCAAACCATGTGAGGCCTGTCACAGGCAGGTGTCGTGACAAACCTTCACTTGGTATGTTTGTGGTGCCTGGAGCCGGGACATGACTCCAAGCAGTGCAAGGACTGCCGTGCTATGCTCATCAAAGCGCTGAGAGAGCGATCCCTCAAGCTCTTCGCGACCCAACTTTGGTCAACTCTGCAATGCTTAAGGTCCAGTTTTCATGGGAAGGCCTGGGACAGTTTGCGAGGCCCCTCTCGACATTCATCATTGCATTCAAAGTCATCGGGAAGTCACACAAACACAAGAAGTCCTAACGCTCTTCGACTTCACCTCGTCCGTCAAAGTCATCCGACGAGGGAGAGTCAATACTGGAGGCCCCACGAGACAGTGGAGCCTGATCCTGGGTCCACTCTGCGACACTTTTGACGGAGCTAGAGCATCCCCCCACCCAACAAAAAAAATGCATGAGGCCATACTCGTCATCTTTGGGCGTTCTGGCCTCTCTGTGGCACCTTCTATCCCTTTGGGCTCAGGAGGACCCCTACTTGATCCACTCTGGTGGGTTTACCCTTGACACCAGTCAGGCCCCTAGGCCCCTTGGATACATTGCTAGATTTGAAGCAGCGCTGCAAGAGAGACCAAGACCTTCCGGGACACCCCCAGTACCACCAATCTCCATCGTCATCCCCGACTCTGACACAGAGCTGGTTGGGCATCATCCAACGCAGTTCGGCACTGACCGAGAACATTTTTCCCTGAGCAGAGCCTGTTCTTTATTTGATGGGTAGGCCTGGTGAAAGTTACACTTAAGTGGGGTCTATAGGCCCTAATGGAGATGAACCAGTTGAACAGAACAACTGGTATGAGGAACTGAGTAAGGCCAGTGGGGTTGACACCTCACCTGACACCGGCCCGCTTTCCCCTCCTACTGTGGCTACAGAGGAGGGATCCTCGTTTTGCAATGGTGGTGTTCGGGCCAGCCGAGGTCCTGGACCTTAGCCTACCCTCTGTGGCAGTTAAGACTATTTATTTTGACAAAGGTACTTCACCCGGGAGTCACCCCCTTAGAGCCCTTACCCCCATTCAATGAAGCCCATACGGACCTCTGTGGGTCCTGGCCCTAGCCCTGCACAGGGGCGCCTGTAAATAGGATGATACACGTTACCATAGCTTCACTCCTGGGGACCCCAGTTTCCTTACCCAGCACCCCGCCCCCAGAATCCTTGGTGGTCGAAGCCTCCTTATCCCATATCCACTCTGGCACGTTCCCTACCACTCCACCAGATTGGGAGTCGAAGCGGATGGACACATTCGGTAAGAGAATTTTCTCTTCTACCATCCTGGCGCTGCTGTCCGTGAAAACCACATGCTTATTGGGCTGTTATTCCTACAAACTATGGGATTCGGTTGCACAAGTGCCACCTATGATCCCGGAGGAGACTGGGACCATACTCTCTCAGGCTTTTGCTGATCGGAGGATTGCAGCTAAGTTTACCATCCAATGTGCACTTGGCAAGACCGACTTGTTGGGCAGAGTGATTTCATCATCGGTGGCCTTGCTGTGCCATGCCTGGCTGAGAAAATCTGGCTTTTCAGGGGCTGACCAGGGTTCCCTCATAGACAAGCCCGTGGATGGTTCTCGACGATTTGGAGATAAAGCGGATTCCACGCTGGTTCCTTCAAGGACAGCAGGGCTACAGCTTTGTCCTTGGGGCATTTCTTGGCCCCTCGTCAACCCCAAACAGCCTTCCGTCCCTTTTGTGGCCATTGAAGGGGTCTCCAATAGCACCCAAACATACCCACTCACCATGTCCAGCAAGCTTCCCAGCCTTTTCATGATCCAGGGCGTTGGTCCCACAGTCCACTTGGGACAGACAAACAGCTGTCAGATTAGTCCACTACCCTTCTCCCCACCACCGGCAGCCATTGCCTCCATTCCTCTTTAGTCTGCCCTCAGACCATCATTGGAATCCATGGCAGATAGGATACGCCATCACCTCCCACACTGGCGCATTAGCATCAAAGGATACGCCATCACCTCCCACACTGGCGCAGTAGCATCAAAGGATACGCCATCACCTCCCACACTGGCACAGTAGCATCAAAGGATACGCCATCACCTCCCACACTGGCGCAGTAGCATCAAAGGATACGCCATCACCTCCCACACTGGCGCATTAGCATCAAAGGGTACGCCATCACCTCCCACACTGGCGCAGTAGCATCAAAGGATACGCCATCACCTCCCACACTGGCGCAGTAGCATCAAAGGATACGCCATCACCTCCCACACTGGCGCAGTAGCATCAAAGGATACGCCATCACCTCCCACACTGGCGCAGTAGCATCAAAGGATACGCCATCATCTCCCACACTGGCGCAGTAGCATCAAAGGATACGCCATCACCTCCCACACTGGCGCAGTAGCATCAAAGGATACGCCATCACCTCCCACACTGGCGCAGTAGCATCAAAGGATACGCCATCACCTCCCACACTGGCGCAGTAGCATCAAACGGTTTAGTATGCCACATTGTTTAAAAGGGCTACTCCCTCACCTTTGTGATAAGAATAGTAAAAAGACACCGTACTGTGGTACATTCCGGTAATCGACATGGTGTGTCACTATATTTAGTAAAGTGAAGGAATAACTATTTACTAGGAATAAAAGGCTCAGTCTCAGTTTCATGAGAAGTGTTCAATTAAAACAGAAAGTATTTGCTCTTGCCTTTTTTCATATAAATCAGGCTAAGTCTCAGTATTTCAAATAATGTTCAGATTACAAACCGGAGAGTGGTGCTAGGATTAACTTGTGTGAATAAGGAGTATTTCCTGAAAATCAAGAATGATCTCGAGAGTCCGCCTTAAATAGCACAGTGCTCATGCTGGTGCTGTTATTTGCCAATGCAGATTGTCATATGACTCAGCGGAACACATTGGGTTATCTCATGGTGCGTTGTTATCTCTTCATGAAAAATCAAGGTGTTCACAGAGATGTATATGTTACTGTATAACTAGAAACATGTCAGATGGATCAGTGAGTAGTTCTAAAACTTTATTAAATATAGTGACACACCATGTCGATTACCGGAATGTACCACAGTACGGAGTCTTTTTACTATTCTAATTGAGTCTCACAGATAAACTGGAGCTCTGCACGGGCCCGCGTCACCTGGGGCACCGCGTACAGAGCCAGCACAAGCTGACACCGAGCGAGGACTGGTGAGCAGCCATTATATGACCACGCCGTGACAAAGAACCTCTTCAAGTAAGACGTGACTAATCCCTTTACTTGATTCTAACAGAAACGGGTCTCCAGTGCTCTACGGCACCCCGAGGAAGCCCTGAATAGGGATATTAAAGGTATTTATGGAAAATGTTTCTTCGTAACGGGCATGTCACTTTTTTAGAATGTTGCACACACTGGGATCTTATTAGTTATTTACGGGTCCTTTTACCAAAAGCCGCACAATCCTTCCTATGATCGTTGAGCTCATAGCTTCTTTCCAAACATGATAAGATCAATAACGATAATGGTTCTCGCGCTAAATATTAGGGCAATTTATGAGAATTCTCGTACCCACTCGTAAGTGAGAATATATTCTTGTATTCATATAACATTTGAACGCGCATTGTGATAATTACTACTGGCATCACTTAAAGCGTCTACATTTTCTATTTTTTTGATTTCAAATTATCTTTATTGAAGTTTTATATAAGAACAGAGCAGGAGCTGGGAACATGACCGAGAGCACAATGTACATGAGATGGAGATTAGACTGATCAATAAACAAATGCCAGCAGTAGACGTACATGTTAACAGTGAAGTAATCACTTAATCACCAGCTCAAGAAAGGAAGGAAGAAAAGAAGAGTAAAGGAGAAAAGAGGAAAGGAAGCCCGGAAGGAGAAGAGAAGAGAGAGAAGAGATTGTCTAGCACCTCAATCCCGATACTCAATAAAACATAGTATAATAAGTATCCGGCCATGACAAATCCGTGAATGTGAGGCCCACATAGGAATATTCGTACAACATAATGAAATCAAGGCGGCTTATGAGTAGCAAAATATTCGTCCAGGGTAGACCATATACTCCTCGTGGATGATTTCCAAGGTGAATTTTGCAAGACAATGTTATCAGCCCCCCTGAGGTGAATGACCCAGTTCATCCAGCAATTGTAGGAGGCCTTGCTAGTGTCCTTCCAATTGGAGAGTACCATTTTAACTGCAGAAATAAACAGTAGATCAAGAAGAGCTCGGTCCCCCTCCGACTGCAAATCGTCCTGTAAAAAAGCAGTTACCACGGTCGGTAGGGTCCTGGGGAGTACACAGTTAAACAGATTAGTCAAAAATAGGTAGACTCTATCCCAGAAGGGTTTTACTACAGCACAGTGTAAAATAAGGTGAGCTAAATCTCCTCTGCCCTGATTACAATTCCAACACATGTCATCTTCCCGGATCCCCATGGAAAACAGCCTAGCCGGTGTCCAAAAGGTCTTGTGTAATAGCCAGAATTTCGTTTGCGATAGAACTGGGGAAATCTTGTTGCGTGAAACTGACTTCCATAATGGGGACCACGAATCTTCGGTTAGCTGATTAGCCGAGAGCACGTTCCAATAATCAACTACCTTAGAGTTAAGCTTGGAGGATTTTGGACGCAAAAGTTGGTAAATCTGGGAAACCTGATGGCCAAGCCTATTAAGTTTTATCGCAAATGAGGGTAACGATGGGGAACTAGGGGACATTCTGGATTTCGCAATGGCAGCCCTCACTTTCAGGAAGTTATAAAATTCAATATCAGCTAATTGGAATCTAGATTGTAGTTCCTTGAACATCAATGGGTATGCATTATTTTCCAATTGGTGTTTTGCACCAGGAATCAAGGAACAATGGTTTACCATTATAAAGGAACTTAGAGTTTAGCCAAATTGATTCCATGTTGGAGCCCTTCATACTAACATCCATGGCCTTATCTATTTTTAAGAGAGCTAATTTAGTGTTCTTAAAGATGGATCTAGAGTGGGTGGCGACAAGACGGTTGGCCGTGAGAATCGGCAGGTGGTGTATGTTCTGGAGGAGAGCCCCTTCCACTTCCAGCCACACTGGTATATAGTCATCAGGAGGAGAGACCCAAAGTAGGCCTTGCTTCGCCAAGAAGGCGTATTGGTAGAGACGGAAGTCAGCCAGGTTAACGCCTCCCAGTGTCTTATCCAGCCTCAATTTTCGAATGCTGATTCGAGCTCTTTTGCCGCGCAAAGGAAGGACGTTAAAAGAATATCCAATTTATGGTGAAAGGAGTCAGTTAAGATGAGTGGCAGCATACCTATGAGATAATTAACTAAAGGAGTGACCATCATCTTGATAGTCTCGATTCTCCCCCACCACGTGATGAATTTTGGGGACCAGGAATCTAAAAGTTTCTTAATTTTCTGCAGGAGTACCTTTTCATTTTGATGCAGGGTGTCCATAATATTATTACCAAATTCAATCCCCAAGTACTTAATGAAGCCCGACTGCCAAATCAACCCAGAGTCCCCCAACATGTCGCTAGTGCAAAAGACGTTTAATGGTTTGACTTCCGATTTGTCTCTATTGAGTTTATACCCGGAGTGTAAGGAATACACTGCAATCGTTTCCATTAGGGCTGTAATGGAGGAATCTGGACGTTCCGTAACTATCAAAATATCTTCCGCATACGCTGCCAATTTGACTCGCACTCCATTGATATCAATACCTGTGATATCTGTGTTGAGCTTGATGGCCTGAAGAAGAGGTTCAAACGCCAATAGGAAAAGTGATGGAGATAGAGGGCATCCCTGTCTGGTACCCTGATAAAGAGGGAAGGCCTCCGAAAGTGACCCATTGACAGCTATACGACCAGTCGGTTTTAAGTATAGTGACATAACCATTTTAATAAAGTCATTACCCAATTTAAAGAGGTGCAGGCAACGTTCCAAGAACGCCCAGGAAACTCTGTCGAATGCCTTCTCGGCGTCTAACGTAATGGCGACAGAGGGTTCAGATTTAGTCGCAGCATTTTCTAATACATGGCATAACAAACGTGTGTTGTCATTGGATAACCTGTGCCGGAGGAACCCCACCTGGGAATTACTTATCAATTTATGAAGGACCAAATTTAGTCTGACCGCAAGAATTTTGGTGTATATTTTGCAATCAACATTTATAAGCGAAATAGGTCTATAGTTTTTTGGATATACAGGGTCTTTCCCCTCCTTGGGAATAACGACAATGTTAGCTTCGGTCATAGAATCAGGCCTATGTAAAAACCTGTTTCATAACAGGACCTAATTGGGTTAAAAAGGATTTATAGAAGGATGCCGTGAAGCCGTCTGGCCCTGGTGCTTTATTTTCTTTCAGAGACCTGACCGTCTTTTCTATTTCCGAGCTATTGATTTCCATACCTAGCATGGCAGAGTCTTCCTCTGAGAGTTGTGGCAGGTTAAGATCACGGAGGAAAGCAGTGCACTTCCCATTGTCAAAAGCCTGATTATTCGAATACAGGTCCTGGTAAAATTGTTTAAAGGTGTTGAGAATGCCCTTGTGTGTCGTGTGGGTTTGGTTATTAGCATCCTTGATTGCAGAGATGACATGTTGATTTTGTCTGTGTTTAAGATAAGGAGCTAAAAGTTTCCCTGCCCTGTTGGCCTCGCATAAATTCAGCGCTTTAAATTTGTTAATCCACACCCCGGCACGTTCACTTAATATCCTATTGTACTCATATTTTTTCTGTGTTAAGGTCAATAATAGAGTAGAATCATTTAAGGAGGCTATGTGGGCAGTCTCTAAATCCCTAATTTCTCGTTCTAGCTGGAGTAAACCATGGTTCAGGCGTTTATTTATTCTTGTTTTTATAGCAATGACTAGTCCCCGTACAGTGGCCTTCAATGCATCCCAGTGTATATTTATATTAGTATCAGACACCTTGTTATGACCAAGATAGTCCGAAATGGCCTCCACAATCTTCTTTTTATCCTCCGGGTCTGATAAGACATCGTTGTTAAACCGCCATCGTTTGGGCGTTTGTTCCTTGTGACTACCTGTTAATTTAAGAGAGATGCAAGAGTGATCCGAAATCAACCTTGGGGCTATGTCAGAGGACTCAATGAGGCTGGTGTATGCCCCAGAGACAAGGATATAATCAATCCTAGAGTACGAATTGTTAGGGGCAGAATAGAAAGTATAATCCCTTGTGTCTGGGTGCTGGAGTCTCCAGGGATCTTTGAGATTAAATTTAGAGCAAATAGTTGTGAGCAGAGCGTGTGAACTCGTGGGTTGATAATGGCAGCCGGACTGCCTATCAATTACCGGGTCCAGGGGGAGATTGAAGTCGCCTGCCATTATTATAAGATCCTCCTGAGGAATACTATCTAGCCTGTCTGAAATGCTGGACCAATAGGAGGGGTCATTTGTGTTAGGACCATAAATATTGACCACGTGTAATAAGTCTTCGCCTCTCCTTAAGTGAGTGATCAAAAAACGACCTTCATTGTCGTGTGTAGAGGATTCTAGCGTGATGTTAGCAGATCTCGAAATCAAGGTTATGACCCCTCGTTTCTTCTTGTCTGCTGGCGAGCATGCCATTTGCGAAATCCAGTTACATTTAATGAGGCTATTATCCTCCTCGGAAAGCTTTGTCACTTGTAGGAGCACGATATCACTTTTGGTCTTGGCTAAATACTCTAAAACCTTACGTCTTTTCACAGGGTGATTGAGACCTTTGACATTTAGGGACACTATCTTCAAATCGTTCGAAAGGGCACATTGTTTGTTAGTGGCCATCAGTAACAATTATAAATGGGGAATTCAATAAGTATGGAGCATGACATAGAAACAAGTGCGAATAATTAACATACCACATTGTAGGACACATATGATAGACAAGCAAATCGTACATCCGCAACAGCAATACGACCTTGAAAGCCAGATAATCCCATCTCGAAAAATGCATACGGGATATAGGGCACCAGACAAGTCGAGCAAGTAGAAGAAGCCAGAGAAAGAGAAGAATGAAGTAGAAGGAGAAAGCGAAGGAAAAGAAAAGAAAGAAAAGTAGCTGGAGAGCAGCTAAGGAATCAACAATAAAGCACGGACCCTTTTTAACACAGTTAAAGAATTAGCCGGAGCTAATTCTATGGCAGTTGCACGTCCCCTGACCCCTCAAAAATGTCAAGACCTTGCCACATATTTTGTGGAAAAGATCGAGACTATTCTTGCCAACATTAATGTTCCGGGGAGGGATGACAGGAAAGTTCCTCCCTTAGAAAGCCTACCAGGAAATCGGCTTGTCTCCTGGCCATCCATCTCCCTGGACACCTTGAAATCTTTAGCCACCTCTATCAAGTCGGGCTCTCCATGTGACCCTCTCCCAATTAATATTCTGAGCCAACTGGACGACAGTGCTTTGGGGATTATTGCCGAGACATTAAACGCCTCCATTCATCTGGCAACCGTCCCAGCGTCCTGGAAGCGCGCCATGGTCAGCCCTCTGCTGAAAAAGCCGTCAGCTGATCCAGAGGTACTGGCCAACTATCGTCCGATTTCCCTGCTGCCAGCATTCTCAAAAATACTGGAGAAGCACATCCATGGTGTACTTTCAACTTACACAGAGAATAACAACCTACTCCATTTTTCCCAATCGGGTTTTAGGGCAGGCCACTCCACCGAATCTGCCCTCCTGGGAGTCACGGAGAAGATCAGGGGACTTTTGGACGACGGGCAAACGGTTGCTCTTGTTCTGCTTGATTTAAGCGCAGCCTTCGACACCATCTCACACAACAGACTGCTTGTCAGGCTGAGTGAGGATGGTGTCGGAGGGGCAGCGCTGGACTGGATTAGATCTTACTTGAGCAACAGGACGTTTCAGATCTCGTCCTCACAGGCCCAGTCGGACATTTTTCTGTCACCCCACGGTGTGCCTCAGGGCTCAATTTTGAGCCCGCTATTTTTCAATCTGTATCTCCGCCCCCTCGCCGATTTGGCAGAGCGGGTAGGTCTAGAACTTATGACCTATGCGGACGATTCGCAGATTATTTTTTCCCTTACTAACTCAGAATCTTCATCCCCCTCTGTGCTGAAACTAGGCCTTCAGGAAATTTTCAGCTGGATGTCTACGAACCAGCTAAAGCTCAATGGGGAGAAGACAGAGATTCTTCTCCTGGGGAAAAATAAAGATCTGTGGCAGGATACCCATTGGCCACCATCTTTGGGCGCCTTCCCCACCCCGGCTACCCAAGCTAGAAATTTGGGGG
The DNA here is from genome assembly GCF_964204655.1 of Triturus cristatus. Taxonomy (NCBI): domain Eukaryota; kingdom Metazoa; phylum Chordata; class Amphibia; order Caudata; family Salamandridae; genus Triturus; species Triturus cristatus. Next base: position 1,276,855,281 of record NC_140592.1, on the reverse strand, counting down.
TGTGCATTGATGATTCATTATCAATGAAACAGCAGGCCAACAAAGTGGCTGGTGTCTGCTTCACGATCCTTAAATGGCTGCGGAAGATTATCTGGATGCTGCCTGTGGATACCCAGAAGACCGTAGTCAATGCATTAATTACATCTAGGCTTGACTACGGTAACATCTTATACCTGGGTTCCAATCTAGCCGTGATCAGGAGATTGCAGCTGGTCCAGAACTCCGCAGCCAGGTTGCTGTGCAAGATTCCTAGGACAGCAAGGATCTCGAAGCATCTGAGGAACCTGCATTGGTTGAGGGTAGAGAACCGAGTTCGGTTCAAAGCCTTGACATACATGTTCAAGATCAGGGCAGGAGCTGCACCAAAATACCTGCAAAAATTGGTTAGGCCCCATGTTCCTACACGCAATCTCCGTTCTTTAAATGGAGCAAATTTCGTGGTTCCCAGGTTCAAACTGGCCCGAATGGGGGGGAAATCTTTCTCCCATCTGGGACCAGTTCTTTGGAATTCCCTCCCCTTAGCCTTACGGAAGGAGGAGAATTTTGCCAGTTTTAAGAAAAACGTTAAAACTTGGCTTTTTAATAAATAATTGTGGTCCTTGACAGTTACTGCCTCTATGTTTTGACCTCTTAGCCCTGGCGCCGGGAAACCCTTTGTGGGTATCTGTGCGCATTACAAATGCAAAAAATAAAATAAAATAATAAATAAAACAATGAAAACATTGTAAACGTTAATGAAAACGTGGACGCTCTCAACCCAATCTCCCCTCCCTCCCCACCCCTACCGCAATACTTAGCATGTGGGAGGTGCGACAACAGAAGTGTCCACCCGCACTCCGGAGGAAACATCATGGTCAGATCATATACATACCTTCCCAATGTCCAACTATCAAACACCCTTCGGCTAAAAGTGCACGCCTAAATAGAAACAAATACAAATACCGCCATATCAGGTACCATCCCAACCGATAACGGGCTTGAACCAACAGCAAAGTACAACTGACTCATTACAGTGCGTCGGAACTTCAGAAGAAGACAATGATAAGTGGAGCAAAGGTGTCAGTGCATGCACTACACCGGGCCTGGCGAGGACTTCCTCTTACTGGCAGAGAGCTGTGATGAGTCCATGTCCTGGGTAGGAGGGCCTTCCAAATAATTCGCACGGTCTCTGGGATCGTTGAAAAAGAGTTGTCTTCCCCCATCAGTAATCTTAAATCTGGTGGGACCGACAAAGGAGAACAGGATACCTCTGATCCTCAGCTTGTCCCTTAGATTTAGGAAACCCTTACGTATGTCAACAGTAGGCTTCGAAAAATCTTGGGTGAAAATAATTTTGTGACCCTTCCAGGTGAGTTGATGATTTTTCCGGGCGTAGTTAAGTATAGCTTCTACATGTCGAAATCGCAGAGGCTTACAGATAATTGGACGGACCCCCTGCCTTGTTGAGGATTTAAATGAAGGGATTCTGTGTGCTCTGTCCAATTCAAAAGGCTGATCAAACGATATGCCCGTGAACTTAGGAATCCAGTCCTCTAGAAAGGCTAAACAGGAGCCTAGCGCTTCCTCCGACCCCTCCGGAACACCAAGAATTCGGAGGTTGCCTCTACGATTACGGTCCTCCAACTCAGCTGACTGCCTCAAGAGCATAGATGACATATTCTTCAGGGAGGTCGTATCATTGCAGGACTTGGTAACCATGTCCTCAACATCGCTAATCCTCTGTTCAGCTACCGAGAGTCTGTTATTCACCATGTTCATGTCTGCTCTAATGGCCGTGATCTCCAGCTGTATAGTGTCTGTGGTTTGTTTGGTTGATTTGGCTAACTCATGGACATCAGCCAGCTTTTTAAGGATTAGATCTAATGTACTATTGATATCTGGTTTCACTTTGATGGGTGAATCTGACTGTGAGGGTTCACCTTTATTTCTTTTGTGCAGCAACTTAGATTCACGGTCAGACATTTTGAAGGTTACTTAGGTAGTGGTATCAGTGAGATAATTAGTTGGTTATCACCGTGGTTAGCGAAATTGACTAGAGATTCGCACAAGCTCCGTGTTAGGAGAAATTATGAGGTGTGAGTAAGAAGATCCGGTGGGCCAGACGGCCTCAACCCTAGTATAATGCCGACAAATTACCAGGTGTGTTTGGCTTAGCCGACCGTAAGCGTTGTAGGAGTAAGTCGCAGTAAGTCGCAGTGAAGAGGCAGTTGTCCTAGTAGATAGTCAGCGGTATCCGGTAGTATGGCAGCGAGCAGAGATATGCCCGGCGAATAGAACAACCCAATCACAGCTTGGTGAGCAAGGCTTCCCTCCGCAATTCGCACTGAAAGAGCACAGCGCGCAGAGCTTGGTGTAATAGGGCTCGGTGTGCGGCTCCTACCCTCAGTAGATTCACCACAAAGGAACGCACAGGAGCCTCAGAAGTCAAGGACAGGATCCCAGCAGGGAGGAGAAGACAGGAGTGCCCAGGCCACTATCTGTTAGGAGACACTAGCCATGCCTAAATGAGGCGGCATTCGGGTGTTGGAGTCAAGCTGTGAGAGAACACCCAACGATTCACAAGCAGACCCATGATATGCACTAGGCTCGCGCTGGTCCCACAAAGATAACGATAGCATAGGAGGCAGAATTTTAAGGGACGTTAGTGTAGCCCGGACCCCCTCCGCTTCGCCGCCATCTTGAAGTCAGGCGAGCGGAGTTAACAGCAAACAGGTCGCCGAAGTGGCAGAAGGTGTTGAAATTACTGTTACAGCAGAGCGCCATCAGCGTGAGTGGGCACGTATGAATGACAGTCAATGGTGTACCTGCCGCGGGACAACAGATCCGCCGGACGGGAACCTTTAGCTCAAACCGTCAGGTAGGCGCCATTTTGTTGTTCGTGCAGCGCGTCTCGAGGCAAAATCCTCTGGAAAGTCGGCTCCACCGTCAGGAATAAAGGGCTCTTCAAACGCCAGCCATTGTACGAGGCGCTGCCATCACCACCCGATGCGCGATCAGTCGTTCGCAGGGCTCGGCAAGGACAGCATTTGCCCCGGTCCGACGGAGTGACTAAATCAGGCGGCCATCTCTACTGCCGTCCAAGCCACGCCCCTACATTTTCTATTTTTAACAATTAAATGCATATACTTCGCTTTGTCCTACCGACACTATTTTCGCACTGAGCAACCTGCCATAACTATTATGCTTACCTTACCATGGTTTTAAACGCCACTTTCCTCTGATAACTCCTTTGAATAAACGCTATTTTGTTCAAATAAATTAGTTGCCCAAATTTAACGCACCCTTGGTTGAGCTAAGCCATCTTGGGTTTTTATGATACGCAATTGTGAATGAAACAGGAAAGATACAATCACACCTTTTTCTTTCAGTTACAGGTACTAATGATCTGACTCTACTTAACAAGAGTGGTAAGTTGGCCACTTTAATAGGAGCCACAACGAGCTTCTAAACACAGATCGGTCCTGAAGAAATTCTCTAGACTGGACATGAAACATGTCGACCATTATAGTGCAGTAGATTAGTCACTGGATCTACGCATGCACCACTTTGCTTTTTAATTTTCCACACCACCATGTTCATTAATAAATGCCCCTTTACAAGGTGGTGTACGGAATTTTAACTCACTCCACATAAGCACTGATAGGCACTTTCATTTCTGGACCCTACTGCAAAACCAGTTGGTCTTCCTCCTGGTTGAGGTCAGCATGTCAACAAATCAAACCCAATGATGATGCTGTCACAGTACACAAAGGCGGAGAACCAAGATATACTGCCAGACGCCTGTGTACGTGTATGAGTTTTTTTTAGAAGGTTCTACAACGATTTAGACCCTGGTTACACAGGACAAGTGGTCAATTTTCCCCCTAAATGGAAGAATGACACAAATGCACTATTGTACTAGCTAAGCTCTTTTGAGTTTGATGGATGGTAGTCATAAAACCTGTGCATCAGGTACTTTGTTCACTCTCATTGGAATTAATACCTATGAAGAGCAGTTTAAAGAGAATGTATAGGAGTTCCAAGTGTCTGACATGAAAGCGATTGTATGTGGTGGAAAAAGGAGAGAGATCGAGGGCATGAGATGGATGAACATTGCATTCAAGAAGAGTGAAGTGTGCGGAAGTGTGTATCTAACTAACTAACCAAGGAAGGTTCGAATCTTGTAGGTAGACGGCACCAGAAGGATATGAATATTGTTTTGGATCCGAATGCTGATGAACCTCTTATGACGAAAGGAAGTTAATGTGCAGGAAAGTGATGCTGAAAATATATTCCTTAAGTTCTGATGTTTTCTCAGATAAATTTGGAATATTGAAGGGTTTCACCCTTAGAACAGTTTAAAGAGAAAGCTGTCCCTGTGGTGCATAAAGTAAGATCAGTGTCGTAGCTGATGAGAGAGCCACTGAAAAAAGAGTTGGATAAGTTGCTGGCAGAAGGAATCCTAGAACCAATTGAGTCATCAAAGTGGTTATCTCCGGTGGCAGTGGCTTGCGAAGGATGTTGAGGGAGTTGAACAGGAATATATGGGTGGACAGACTGCCACTGCCTAATATCTCTGAAATGTTCAGCATGATTGCTGGAGGAAAATGGTTTAGTGTTCTTGACATGTCATCGGCATTCCACCAAGTGGATATACATAGAGCCAAGGCCGCTAACTTCATTGGTTACACCTCTGGGAGCTTTCCGATATAGGATACCATTTGGCCTCACATCCGCCTCCGCTGTCTTCCAAAGAATGACGCAGAGTATTTTCCATGGCATGGAGATAGTTTTATGCTTCCAGGACGGCATCTTGGTGATAGGTGGATCAAAAAAGGAGCATGGTGAGGTGTTAAGATATGTTTTGTCGAGGATTGAAAAACGAGGACTGACCATCGAAAGTGAAAAATGTCAGTTGAAAAAGAACATTGTGGATTGTTCAGGCCCTGAAATTTCAGCGATGGGAATTAAGCCTAAAAAGAACATCAAGGCTGTATCTAAGGTGCCTAGGCCCCAGAATAAGAAACAGTTAGTCTTTTATGGGACTGGCAGAATACAGTTCTAGGTTTATATGCAATTCCACCGAAAAGGCTGAACACATGCGGGTGTTAAAGAAAAAGTGTGTATTTGATGGGAAAAGGAGTATGAAAGTGAATTTGTTGCGCTCAAACAGTCTATCATCAAGTCACTATCTATCTGTCATTTTAATGTGAACAACAAAACTGTAGTTACCACTTATTTCAAGTAACATCGGATTGGGAGCGGTGTCGTCCCAGAGGGTCGATGAACAAGAAAGGATAATAGAATTTGCACCCCGGAGATTGCTGGGACAGGAACAGCAGTATTCCACCATCGAGAAGAGGGAATTGGCATGTTGTTGGGGGATAAACCAATTCAATTCAATATGTCTTTATTTCGATTAAAAATCATAAAAGACGTTGACATTTAAAACCGTTATCTAATTTCATTTCCATAAAAAATTACATATTTATACATAAAAGATTAACACAGGAAGAATAGGTCCACAACGATAAAGTGCATAGGTATGTAATAAATAAATATTTTGAAATAAATAAATCTTCTAACGGTGGAACCGCATAATCTGTAACCATGGTTTCTGCTTATAAAATGGATAAATTGACCAGGACGATACACTTAAAACAATAACCTCATCTTTTTTGCGCGTATGGCCCATGTCCAACTTAAAAAATGTGGCAACTGCAATCACAAAAAAATGATTAGTTTCTGTTTTAAGACTCCTGAATGCTTCGTTGCCAGAATTGATGCCCATGGACAAATAGTTGGGTTTCAGCCACTTATGTCTAGGAATATTATAAACCGGGCAAATGAATAAAATATGTACTAAGGTTTCATTCTGAGTTAGACAAAATGGGCATTTACTGCTATTCGTGGTACACGATTTGCTGGTAAACGAATTAATTGGGAGTGAACCCACTCTAAATTGATGGTATAGTTTTCTGTCATTAAAAACAGTAATGAAATCCCAATACCCTTCATACTCTGTATCGTGTTTAAGCTCTAAGAACTCCCTTATTAATGACAGCCTAGTTATACAGGAGAAGCGCTTCATTTTAACCATGCTCCAATACAACTCCTTCTATTCCTTTTTTGAGGGAAAAACATTATCAGCGGGGTTATCCCACAAACGACTCATCCCCATCTCACTTAAAGAAGCTTTAGCCTGTCTCAGCCAGGAAATTTTGCACATACGATCTGCATCCCTGACTTCGAGAAGGCCTTGAGCATACAGGGACAGTTCAGGGGTAACCCAAAGCCTTCTCCAGTAGGCCACTGATCTAGATCGTGCTGTCCTCAATGAAATGGCAACCCAAATCTAAATACAGGGGCAACAATGGTGATGATTGGGGAAGACCCGTTAAGCCCCTTAAAAATTTATTTTGGGCTATCGCCAAAAGGGCTAAGTTGTCAAATCCCCATAATTCTGCCCCGTACAAAACCGAAGCGCTGATTTTAGAATTATAGATTTTTAGGACTGGAGCTACAGGCTTGGTGAGGGAAAGACGCTGTTCCTTTAATAGGGCACCAGACAATTGGGCGTGTTTAAGAACCAATTCAGACTCCCCAGGATATAGCGGCATGGATTAGCAAATTTTGCGGTACAAATATGGAAATTTAGCGGCACAAATATGGAAATTTAGTGGCAATTTTGCGGCGTTTTATTTGGCAGTTTTTCCTACAACAAACACAGATCTCTTTGTTTTTTGAGTTAGTTAACAAAATGAAGCTAAGTATATTTGGTTTATTTACAATGTAGACACTTTGTTTGTCTTCAGGACTACATATAGGACATAAACCTGTTACTGAATAAATGCCCACGGAACCTGTATGCTTGTCGTGTTAATCTTGGCCATGTATGTGCAGTTCTTCTGAGCAGTCCAAATGCAGCCCAATATTGTGCTGCTGATTATAATGCAAGAACAATAATGCCCGGATGGATTGCTCTGAGAGGGACCGTCGTCTGGCTGACAAAATAATTTTGTAGCTGCTGTTGCTCCTTTCATCATCTGCAGAACTGGTCACACAGTCCTTGTACACAGCTGCAAGCTGTGAAAGGACTGGAATGCGGTCAGCCATCCCACACCAAAAAAGGTCAGTGTCAATCACCCCAGAAACAGATGACTGTTCTGCTTCTGGGCCTACATGTTCAAAGTGGAGGCAAAGCTCCTGATCGGGAACTTCGCTGAACCCAGGGATGGCAGAATATGCACTCTTGTCCTTAGGCAGGATGCAGAGTCGTGCAGGATTGAAAAGGCGCACTTGCTTCAAGAACCCAATGCCCGGTTGGGCCTCCCCCATGTATTTGCCCGCCTTTTCCAGAGAATGTTCAAAAGCTTCATTGAGCTGGGCTGTTATCTTTTTTTTCTGTGTCAGAGTTAATTTAGCCCCTGCAGTCGTCTGTAGAAATGGTTGTAGTGACTCCAGAGTGAGGACTGAATTGTTTGTTAGGTCTATGTGAAGGTCCTCCAAATAATCATACACCTTCATTGTCACTGGTGTCTGACTCTGGAATAAGTCCATCATATGCAAAATGTTTTGGCATTTTTCGGCCACAATGTCCAATTGCACTTTAATGCAGTTTCTTTGGTCGCTGTTCAAAATCCTTTGCAGATTTTCAAGGGAATCTGGGGGAGACTTGCTGAGTTGCATCTCAGACTCAACAAACCCAGCATAGGCCTCAAAATGCTTGCAATGGTACTGGACAGCAGCAAATCAAGAATTCCACCGGGTACTGCAAGGATCAGGTGCCATCCGTGGTTTCATCCCATGGTTCTCAGCAAGATGGTGCAGGTACCTTCTCTTTCTGCTCCCGGCCATGTAAAAGATGCGCGAGAAGTACAGGAGGAAAACATTTAGCTCCACAAAAGGCTTCCTAAATGACTCTCCAATAAGGTTCATTATGTGTGCCAAGCAGGTGATATGTATGGAGTTTGTGTACAGATTTCTCAAAACAGTGTTGTATGCCTTGAGCATGTATGCCGCATTGTCTGTGTTCTGAAAGGCTATGCTGTAGTCTGTGAGCACCTTCACAACTGCTTGCGCTACAGTCCCATGGTTGCACTGTGAGAGGAACACTGTGTCTGCTAGGTGGGTGTGGATCTTGCGGCCACCCTGCGCAAAGACCACTGCAAATAACACATTCAATACACACCGCCCTTCGAGATCCGGTGTTTCATCAAATATAACACTGATCTTCTGATCTTGCAAGTGTTCTTTCAGCTCGTTCTTTGCTACCATATATCTCTCTGGGAGATAACGTTCTTGAAGCTGATGATTTCCAGGTATTGCTCCACCATTGCGTACTCGCTCATGGAGAAACTTGCGCAACACAGGGTGGTCGGTTTTGCTCAGCGGAATGTTCAGCGCTGTGCAGACATTGACCCACTCACTTATAATTTCCTGGTTTGAGGCACCGGCAGCTGTACTCTGTGAAAAGTGAGTTGACAGTCATCTGACGGGCACGTTTTGGCGAAGAGTGAGGGTCTGGATCATCTGAACAGCGCTTCAAGTGTTTTTGGGACTTCACATGCATAGCAACCGTGTGTTTCCGGATGTGGTCCACCGCCACATTGCACACACTGCAAAACAGCACACCACCATCAGCATGCATCACGGCGCTGTACTCTTTGGCCCGATCTGCTGCAGTTATATGGGTGGGTAGATGTGATCGGTGCTTCACAGTCTTCAAAGGCTGCATAAACTTCTCCATCGTGCTTTTGTTGTGTTGGCTTGCTGGCCGCTTGGAATCCAAAAGATCTCTGGCTTGTGGCACACTCGCGTTACTCACCTACAAATATATTTGTTGTTACTAGATGTGTTCCAAAGGGGAAAATGACATTGCAGTTGTTGGATGGAAAGTTAAGCAAACGTAGGTTAAACGTGGTTAGAAATGCATGTAACTCTGAAGCAAAGTTGCATACATGGCGCGTTAACATACAGGTAGGCAGAGGACCTTCGAAGGGAAATGGCACACTTGTGTGGGCCCGCTAGGCAACTTTTAGTCTGAGAAGAGCAGTGGGGGTGCGAGGTAAACATAAAAAACATAAAAAAACATACGGCTAAAGTGATTCCCCCCCCAAAAAACAACCGTGCCCCAAAGAGCCTACAAATAAAAAATCACATTTGGGCAAAAATGGGAAGAAGGGGAAGGATGAGCCTCCTGCAAAGAAAGTGAAACCTAACCGCGCGAAACAAATTTGTACAAGTGTAGTTGTAGGAGCACATATGCCCGGCGTTTACACTCGGGGCGGGGACCAACAGTGCTTAACGGGAGTCTAGGGGAAAACCCCAAGACAGCCCCAAACCAGCCCCAAGAAATACAAAAAACAAAATTACAATTATGAAACACACATGATCACGATGAATCCCATCACCAAACCATGCACAGCGCTCCCACCCATCGCAAGTAGGACTTCACAAATATTTAGCATATGTGGTATTCATCTCCCCGGAAGTATACAGAAACCAAAACTTACCAGTTCTGTGCAGCAGAAAGCATATATTAGTTGCCAGACTGCCCAATGGCTCTTAACCCAGCAGCTTCTTTCCTCCGGGACTCTACAAAAGAAGAAAAAAGTTACAGCTGGCTTTGCTAGCCCTTCCCATGGCACCTGTCCCACATCACTGACACCTCCCCCACTATGCTGCTCTAAAAACCACAGCACCCCCTTGTGCCCCTGGGCCCGTATGACCAGCTGGCCTCAAAAGAATGGCACCTGGACCTGCCGCACACCTTGCACGCGGCGGGGACAAATCTTACCTGTGCTCTGCACCGGATCTTGAACCAGCAGCTTATTGCCTCCGGGACTCTACAAAAGAAGAAAAAAGAAGAAAAAGGAGTTACAGCTGGCTTTGCTAGCCCTTCCCATGGCACCTCCCCCACTACGCTGCTCTAAAAACCACAGCACCCCCTTGTGACCCTGGGCCCGCATGACCAGCTGGCCTCAAGAGAATGGCACCTGGACCTGCCGCACACCTTGCACGCGGCGGGGACAAAACTTACCTGTGCTCTGCACCGGATCTTGAACCAGCAGCTTCTTGCCTCCGGGACTCTACAAAAGAAGAAAAAAGAAGAAAAAGGAGTTACAGCTGGCTTTGCTAGCCCTTCCCATGGCACCTCCCCCACTACGCTGCTCTAAAAACCACAGCACCCCCTTGTGCCCCTGGGCCCGCATGACCAGCTGGCCTGGGGGGGGGGGGGGGGGGGGGGCTGTTGGGGGCCCGCCGCGTGCCCTGTGTGCCGCGGGTCCCCAACAATTTTTTTTTTTTTAAAACAATGGCAGCCGGGGCCCGCCGCGTGCCCTGTGTGCCGCGGGCCCCCAACAACAAAAATTTTCAAATAAAATGGCAGCCGGGGCCCGCCGCGTGCCCTGTGTGCGGCGGGCCCCCAACAAACTTTTTTTTTAAAAACAATGGCAGCCGGGGCCCGCCGCGTGCCCTCTGTGCAGCGGGCCCCGGCAGAAATGCCACCCGAGGGCCCGCCGCACACCGGTCACGCGGCGGGCCCCCAACAAACGTATTTTTAAAAAAATGCCCCCTTGAGGGCCCGTCACGTGCCCTGTGTGCGGCGGGCCCCCAACAACAAAAATTTTCAAATACAATGGCAGCCGGGGCCCGCCGCGTGCCCTTTGTGCAGCGGGCCCCGGCAGAAATGCCACCTGAGGGCCCGCCGCACACTGGGCACCCGGCGGGCCCCCAACAATTCAGCCCACAGCAGCAGCTTACCTGGGCCTCCCGAGACGACGATCCACCAGCCAGGTCCAACGATGATGCTCCAGACCAGTGCTCCAGCAGCCGCTCCAGACCAGGTGAGTCAGCCAGCCAGCAGCAGGAAAGTGAAAGAACAGCACAGCAGGCAGGTGAGGGGTGTAGATAAACATCACCTCTCCTGCCTGCTGTGAGGACCCCCTTCTATTGGCCCCATGGCAAGAGCCACTGGGCCAATAGAAGGGCGGGTCTGGATGCCAGGATTTCGCGGGCACTTTTGTAAAAATCGCAGCATTTTTACAAAAGTGCCGAATTCGCGCTTTTTTTTTTGCAAATCGCGAAATCCTGGAGGGTCTGCCAATTGATCAATATGTGGTTTCCAATTGAGTTTTCTACCTAGAGTGATGCCCAAATATGTAAAAACATGGTTCTGCTCTAGGGTAACTTAATTCTTTGCAACAGTGCCCTTTATAATCTTATGTTTGTATAGAACCACAAAATTGGTATTCTCCACCTTGACTATAAGGTCGTGGTTCCGACAAAATTCCTCAAATCTAGCGATGGCCATCTGAAGACCCTTTTGGGTCTTTGAGATTATCAGAGTATCATCAGCAAACATGAGCAAAGGGATCTTCGTGCCTGCGAGGGTTGGGGCGTCGGTAGGATGATTCTTAAAATACTGCACTACCCTATTGATGTGCAGAGAAAAGAGGGTTGGTGCTAAAACGCACCCCTGATGAACTCCCATGCCGTCCCCAGCGTACCTGTACAAAATTAGAATTATGTAGTAAGATTAAAAAAGCCAATAAGTCCAGTGGCATACCCTGTTCCTCAAATGCTCTCCACATTTTGGTACGTGGTACTAAGTTGAAAGCCGACTTAAGATCTATGAAGGCGGCATAAATAGTACCACCTCCTATGATCACCACACGCCAGTAAATTAAAACAAACCTAAAAACCTGGTCAATAGTACTGGTGTGTGAGCGGAACCCCGCCTGCAATGGAGATAAAATATCAAATTCCTCGCTCCAGGCCTGAATTCGGCTCAGTACCAGCCTGGCTGTAACGTTTTGTATACAGTCAATGAGGTTTAAAGGCCAACAGTTGCCTGGGTTGGAGCGGTCCCCTTTCTTAAAAATTGGAAGAATTTTAGCTCCAAACCTTGTATCGGGCATGGGGGCCCCACTAGCAATGGCATCTGCAAGTAACTGGATGTAAGTTACCCAGTTCACTTGATCATGCAAGAGCAGATCGGCAGGGACGCAGTCCAACCCAGGCGCCCTGCCTCTCGGGACGGAGTTTAACGCCGACTCTACCTCTCGCCTGGTAAAATGCAGTGGGGAGTTAACAAGGGGCGTTACGAACTGTTCTTGGTCTTGTTCCGTTATGGCGAACTGGGCCTTATAATGAGATACCCACTGCGCGGGGGCTACGTGGTTCATTGGAATCTGACTAGATGTTCCCCTTCCCCATTTCACAAGATGCCAGAAAGTAACCCTATTTCTTCCTTTACTGGCCTTGAATAGCTCATCCCAGTATTGCTCGTCCCAGTCCTTTTTGGCTTTCTGTTGGGCTAACTTGTACCCCACCCTTGCCCCTTTGATGTTATCCCTGTTCTTAGATCTAACTGCTCTTGCTAGGGCTCTGTAAGCCTCGCTACAAGATTTCCCATACCATGCGGCAACCTTAGAGCCAGAATGTTTCGGGAATTTTTTATCCTTAGTAATAAAAATGCCTTTAAGCTTTTTAAACAACTCATTGTGGACCTGTGGAACCTTGATCTTGATTTGCTCTTGTGTTACACAACTTTGAAGATCAGCTGTCGCACTTACAACCAGCTGCCTCATCTGCTCCAATTGCGCCTCATTGTTAATACATTTGGACCATTTGACTCTCCTAGTATCATTATTCAGCTGCACTTTCAAGTGCCGTACAATCAGTGACAGAGAGTCCCTTCAGCTGTATTGATAGTACTAGGGGGTTATGGTCACTTTCCGACCGCTCCTGAACTGCCATATCTATTAACGATGGCCAGAGTTCCTTATTGAGAAAAATGAAGTCTATGCGACTACTTCTCACCCCGTTATTATAAGTGGGCGAACCCTGCCTGTCAGAAATGGTCGTTGACAGCCCTAACCCCTCGTTCCAAACATAGCACTTTAAGCTGCAGCGCAGCTGCGGTCCATTTCTTAATCGGTATAAGTGCCAGTGGTGGGATGTCCACTGAACATCCTCCTCTAAACTAAGGTTAACATCATATTACACGCGCCTTTGCGCTGGTCTAAAAAAGTGTCTAGGAGGGCTACAGTACTGGAAACTTTTCCACCTGGCAACCCTCTCGCGTAGACATTAATAATCAACAGATCTGTGGCATTTAACGTCTGTAATTTGATTATTAAAATATCCCTACTATCAATACACAATTCCTGTACCTTGTAACTATGTGACTTTCTCACCCGGGTTGTAAGCCCCCCCCCCCCCCCCCCCATGGGTCTCCCCCTCTGGCCCGCCTGTGCGGTTTTGAAAAAGTTTTAAAAAACCCTGTCGGAATACATTGTCTAAAGACCAGGTTTCCTGGAAGGTCATGATATCATGGCCTTCAATAAATGTTGACCATTCTACAGACTGTGTTTTGGGCTGCAGCCCTGCAATATTCCAGGAAACTAATAGGGAGTTCGGTTTTGGGGCACTAGGAGTTGGACTATGTGGTAACGACTGTTCATTGAATACATGACCATGACCCAAGGCACCCTCGCATGGAGTATCATTTGTCTGGGAGGGCTTACTGTCCCTAGCTTCTCCTGCAATGTTATCTCCTGCTTTGATATTTCCCCTCTTCGAAATAAACTTTGATGATGGTGATACCCCAGGGTCATGGATGTCTATTTCGGAATCAACCACGCAAGACTCCCTTCGTGCCAGTGTCGCAAGACTAAAGGAACTAGGGTTAGATTTGAGTCAGTCAATGTCCTCCATTGCGCCTAAAGCTTCAAATCTATTAAGAGTAGGGACTGCATAATTATAAGGGCCTAAGTTGTTAACAGGTTCCCTCATTTCACTCCCTCCATTGTTTGCACAGGTTTGATAGAAAAAGCCCAACGGAAATATAATATATTCCTTACTTAAGCTGCGTGACCCTGCCCTATCCAATATTAACCGGACCAGACCCAGGGACCTAAAACTTAAAACGTGTCAATCACCACCAAAAACCTTATGGGATTTACCAATCCAAGAAATTCTGCGAACCATCTTGAATTCTGAAAAAAGATGGTTCCCAACTCCAATCCTATTGCTCAACAGGTGTAAGGACTTATTCTTAAGAGAGGTCCAGCGTTCTTGGGCATAAGCTGGAAGCACTGGAACATTAGCCAGTACTATTGTATATGGTGTAGCTTCAGGTGGGAGGTGAAGTGACATGAGGGTATTCATAGCCCCGCCCGTGCTTTGCGGTCTTGCCTGAGGGCCCTGCGGCCGTTCCGTGTGAGCCGATATACTGCTTTGTGTGGGGTTTACCAAAGGGGTAATTATTGGGGGGACTACTCTAGCAGAGGGAGATCTTACTACTGAATTGGTATGTTGTCTTTTGTCAGTTCTATTCTCTTGTCTGATAGTGACTAGTTCTTCTTGCCGAATCCCACTGGGAGGTTGGGGGGCGTTAAAGATGTGCTGTTCAATTTTCGCTAATCTCGTATCTATTGCTGCCAGTTTCGACAGCAAAGGGTCTATCAGCGCTAACAGCTTTTCTTCAAGCCGGTTTAGAAAATCTACCTGGAAATTGAGGTGACTGTTCCTTGGTGGAAAAGATGTTTGAATCGCCAGCACCCAAGTTTGGAAGTATAGATACTGGATTAGAACCTGCCCCACTTCCTGTTAAGGCAGACTTGCGTTTTGCTACTTTAGAAGCCCGATAACTTGACTTGGCTATGCCCTGCGCTTTCTTTTTTTTTTTGTAATGGATCGCCACCAGAGGTCAGAGTGGACTTTTGCCGCCTGGTAAGTACCTTAGCTGGAGAAGCAGGCGGTGTAGATAAAGTACTCTCCAGACTGTGTACAGTTGATGGTCCTGCCTGCAAAGTTACTTGGGGTGCTTCGCTAATTTGGGAGGTGGAATCGGCTGTAGCATTAGACTCGAGTACAGAAGTGAGTGCTGATCCTATAAGAGGCCGTGGAGGTTCTAGCGAGAGTCTACGTTCTGTTAGTTGAATCTCGTGCATTAGCGCGGATGCAGCCCGGGAAAGGAACGCATCCAGAGTTCCCACTACTCCAGACCCTACACCCCCTTTGCGCTTACTCTTACTCATGGTGCCCTGACTTAACACAGAAGCACAAAGAGCCAACTCAATAGCGGTAGAGCAGCGCAAATTCTAGAATCACAACTGCCTAGTTTACTTGCGCGATTTATGTAGTTTGTGCAATATCAGGGGGATGGCCCAGCCTCTTCCGCCCCCTGACGGGCACAGATGAACCCGCCCTTGGTCCGGGCTGCGTCCCGCGCCATGGTGGGAGAGGCTGCGCTATAAGCACGTTGGCCACGCCTCCCTTCCTCACTCGCAGCAGCTGGGCAAAACAGCGATGCACTCTGGGGTCTGTAGTCCCCCCGGAGTGTGCGAAGCGGTGCTCGACCCACCAGGGGTCCCTTGATCCTTAATCTACGCCGCTGCTGGCTTCGTGGACCGCAGGTGAGCAAAAACAAACAGCCAAAGTCAAATGATCCCGCGCCGTGGAGGAAGAGGCTGCGCTATAAGCACGTTGGCCACGCCTCCCTTCCTCACTCGCGGCAGATGGGCAAAACAGCGATGCACTCTGGGGTCTGTAGTCACCCCACCCCCCACCCCGGAGTGTGCAAAGTGGTGTTCTTCTTGATCCTTAATCTACGCCGGTGCTGGCTTCGTGGACCGCAGGTGTGCAAAATTAAACAGCCAAAGTCAAATGATCCCTTGTCTTTGTCAATGCCGGATCTTTTGTTCTCTCAAATCACGCTACTGTCTGTTGTTCAAGAATCCTGTTTGTTCCGGAGCGGTCCTTTCATAGGCTGCGCGTCCTCTGACCCGTCACGGTTGAGTCTCCTGCGTCCGAATCCCAACTCTGCTGGTCTGTTTTCTCCCTTCAAACTGGGCTCGACGGTGGAGCTCGTGGCAAGAATCAACACATTTCACTTTTCCGCCTAAGCCACTGCTTGCCTCGTAGTGGGGGATAAACCATTTTAAGTACTATTTGTGGGGTTACCCTTAACTGTCTGAACTGACCTTTACCTCTGATGCGCATATTTAAGAGTGGTAAAGAATTAGAGGGAAACGCACTGGCAGTGGGGGGATTAGGTGGTGACAAGGAGGGCAGGAATTGCGAAAAAGGGGAAAGTAAATACTCTCAACCCTGGTGAGTAATTGGAGTAAAGAAAAATTTAGTTGTCTTGACGGATGGGAAGGAATGGAGTTTGGGAAGTCTTAGCAAAGTGGTTGGGCCTAATGGGTAAAGGGGGTGAAATAAATTATTCTTGATAGTTGTTTTGAATAGGTGTAGAATATTTATGTATATAATTTATCTGTTCACATTTGTATTCTGTAGGTGTTGGGTATATTCTTGAAGTGTGTGTGTGTGTGTGTGCTTTTGTGTGTGTTTAACCCACTGGCGGTCGCCAGTTATAGATATAGATAGATAGCTAGATAGATATATTCCCCAAAGATTGTCCACCAGGTGAGTAGCACTCGATCAACAGCTTTATTTATGATAGGCAGGGACGAGGATCCGCTTGTAGAAGCCGCTCCATAATGGAATTGCCTGACGCATTTCGAACCTCCATATGCTTAGCTTTCAGCTGTCTGGAGGTTGCAGTATTTTACTTGAGAAGATTGAATTTACACTAGTCTGTGTGTAAATTACCACACGTGCATATGCTCATAAATGCATGTGTAAACCCCACACCGTCTTGCCTGCTTTGGCTCTCACTCCTTCCCTCCTCGTCTTCTAGGTTGCCCTCGCATTCCACTCATGCATTCCCGCTAACAGGGTGCTGCATTCTATCTACAGCTGTCCATCTGCTTCTCCAGCCTCATGCCATGCATGCGGTCTGACCACCTATGCGGAGTCCACATCAAGTGTTTGTGTCAAGGTTTACATGTTGTGTTCTTAACGTTCTTTGAGACGTGTTTGATTATATTGTTTGCAGCTTGAAATATTTATTCTTGGTTAAAAAAAATTGTAAAGATTTATAATACACAGCCTTTGTGAAGTTTGCGTTCCTACAATTCTGATTGGCTCATAGGCTGAAGGAGAGCTGCTTTGTTGGTTGAGGCTGCAGTTTGGACAGTCACCATGCAACTGGTGCATCTAGTACAGGTGTTGGTTGGTGGAGTAACAGATCCTGTGCTGTCAGGTATAGTATGAGTGTCAGTATGGGACCCTGCTATTGGCTGGGCTGATGCCAGTCAGAAGGTCTGGAGCTACAAGGGGTCTTCTGCGTTGAGCAGAAGGCAGCGCTGCTCAGCTCCTCCCAACGATGTCCTGAGTTGCGCTGCACATTCACGTGCTGCTTCCAGGCAGCTGTTGAAGTACCAGTAGCTCACGAGTCGTGTTAAAGATCCCGGAGTAAAATGTTTACGATACTTGGAGGGCAGAAGAGGATGTAACTTTCAAATACTAGTCAACATAAATGGGCAGAGCCTGGCAAATGCTGGGGTCACACCAGTGTCTGCGAGTCGGTGCATCCGAGGTGGAAAGAGTATACGCAAACCAACATCATTGAGCGTGCTTAGGGCATCACCAAAGGAGGGATGAAGTCCAGAGAGGAAGTTGTGGAACCTACCTGGGTACAGTTTTCAAATGCTGAGGTCCTATCTGCCCTAGAGGAAAATATCATGGCCACGACCTGTGTACGTTTGTCATTCTGTGCACTGCTGGAAATAGTGACTGGACACATGAGCTGGAGAACTGACTCCTGGAAAGTACTGCTAAGCTGAGAGTTATGAGGCAAGCTTAATTAACCGGATAGCAAATAGACTGATTGCCCAGTCCCTCCCTCCATAAACAAACTGAAGGGACACCATGTTAACATGGTAGAGGTGACTTCTGCCAATCTTCGATAGTTTCTATTGGGTCCGAAGTTAGTGGAGAAGATAAAGGTCTGTGAGCCTCTTCCTTTGGTTTAAGTGGACCCCAAAGGTGGGGGGTCCTCCGGGAGGAGAGGATTGAGATCGGGGAGCATATTCCTGTGGTTCAAGTGGACCCCAAAGGTGGGGGGTCCTCCGGGAGGAGAGGATTGAGATCGGGGAGCATATTCCTGTGGTTTAAGTGGACCCCAAAGGTGGGGGGTCCTCCGGGAGGAGAGGATTGAGATCAGGGAGCATATTCCTGTGGTTCAAGTGGACCCCAAAGGTGGGGGGTCCTCCAGGAGGAGAGGATTGAGATCAGGGAGCATATTCCTGTGGTTTAAGTGAACCCCAAAGGTGGAGGGTCCTCCGGGAGGAGAGGATAAAGATCGGGGAGCCTCTTCTTGTGGTTTAAATAGAGCCCAAAGGTTGAGGGTCTTCCGGGAGGCGGATTGCAACTGCATGAAGAAGAGTGGGTTGAATTGGTGAACGTGAAAGGAAAGTGGTCAGTAGAGGGTGTTAGGGTACGTTGGGGGAGGGTGCTAGGGTATTTTGGGGGCGGGGGAGTGCCAGGGGATGATGAATAGGCTGAAGTATTTAAACTTCCTCACTTGGGCTCAGTGTGTGAGGGAGGTTTGAGTTTTTGCCTGTGATGTACCCGTTTGTGTGCAGGGGACAGAGGGATTGTATTCAGAATGGATGAATGGTTCGCTTTGTGAAGCTGATGTTTCTGGTCCTTTTGCTTGTTTGCTACCTGTAGGGGGCCCAGTACCTAAAGACATTTACATGCGACTCCAGAAGCTGGAGGAGAAGATCCTGGAGCTGGAAGGGCTGTCGCCGGAGTATTTTCAGACCACGGTACGTAATCTTATCCATCTGTACCCGTTGTCTTGCTAGAAGAAGCATGGCGCCTTTGTGTAACAACTTGTTTCTTTTTCCTGGCATTCCTCTTACTGTTGGTCATTCCTTTCAGAGTTTCCCCGGAAAGCGAAGGAAGACCCAGGCTGCGCAGGTAGGCGGCTAGCCCTGTGCATGGTTGTATGCGTTGCGATGGGGTCACTTGGAACTAAAGCTGTTTTGTCTTGTCACTTTGGCAGTAGGGCCAAATCATGCTGCATCCTGTTGGCTCTGTGCTCGAGCAGCAGACACAAGGCCTCCTGCTGGTGCTGCGTAGAGTTGTGTTTTTTGACCGCTGTGTTGTGCGGTCACATCCTCTCACCGCTAATGATACCTAGCACTTGCAGGTGCTCCTAACTCGAGTACTTGGTTATACAACTTACTATCAGGTATTTCTGCCTACTTCTCTGCCATGGTCGACAACACATTTTTCTTTTTATTCTCAGAGCTGTTCTTTGGTTGAACTTGATGAGAAGATCTCTGCACTCAGAGAGAAATTGGTGAGAAAAGCCAACAATTCAAGCTCCCGGGATGGTGACAAGCTACGTGTTTGAAGTTTTTGGTAGGATCGTTTGCTTATTCTGCGCAGGTCATTTATCTCTTAAGATCTAGGTCTACAGCCTATCTGAGACTGGGCAGTGAAACCAGTTAAAACTGAGTCCTGTCACCAAGCCAGTTAGTTAAGGCCTCAGAGTGGCTCACCAGCACCAAAGCCTCAGATGCAAGAGTGCCTGAAGACGCAAGTCGCTGATTCCTGGGACCTTTTTCCGAAAAACACGATTGGAAGAGTACGTGGAAGTTATTTGGAGAGAAGAACAGCAACAGTGGTGCTCCTAGAAAAGGACTTTGCTCTTGATGCTTTTCCTTAGAAGACGAAGGTGTGGAAATGGAGAATGGAGCGCTCAAGGCTAGCATGGCATTCCAAGCCCATGGCAAGATACTCCGAGGGCAAGCATGACCTGTTCCTTTGTATAACATGCAGAAATGTAAAGGTCAGTTAGGAAGATACTGGAGCAAAAGCTGAACTCTTTATTTAATGATGTGCAAAGACATTTAAGATATGTGCTGATAGCGATCATGAGGCCATGTGCTGGCACAATAGGATTTGTGCTGATAGCAGCCACGATACTGTAATGCAGTATCCGATGACCCACCTGTATGTGCCGTACACAATAAATTACATATTGCAGGCTACGAAGTGAGATGTGCAGATAAGTATGGCTTTACCACATATTTCATGGCTTGAGGTTTGTGCTGTCGTAGGGGATGCAAAAGTGAAGCACACATTACAGATCACTAGCATGCTTGTGCTTGATTATGTATTATAGTAGGAACTCCATACCTTTAAAACTGCATATCCTTGTTCTCTCCACAATCCAGTGCCTGTATCCTTTTCTCCTCATCCAGTAGACATCACTACAGCCCATACGCATAAGCGCGAGCCAAGTAGGAGCCTGTGGAGCTGGCTTTGCTTGGAGGTGTAATGTAATAGGACATGAGAGCCCATGCAGATGGTAGTGGGTGGGGGTGCCTGCAAGGACCAGCGGTTGGAGGAGATGCCAGTGCTTGCAAGTGTGATATAAGTGACTCTGAGTGCCCCTGCAAGTGGTAGTGGGTGTGGCTGCCAGTGCCTGTAGATGTGACATTGAGTGTAGGTGCATGCAAGAACCAGCGGATGGAGATGCCACTGCTTCCAGGTGTGATATAAATGGCTGTGAGTACCCATGCAGGTGGTAGTGGGTGTGGCTGCCAGTGCCTGTAGGTGTGACATTGAGTGTAGGTGCATGCAAGAACCAGCGGATGGAGATGCCACTGCTTCGAGGTGTGATATAAGTGACTGTGAGTACCCATGCAGGTGGTAGTGGGTGTGGCTGACAGTGCCTGTAGGTGTGATATTGAGTGTAGGTGCCTGCAAGAACCAGCGGATGGAGATGCCACTGCTTCGAGGTGTGATATAAGTGACTGTGAGTACCCATGCAGGTGGTAGTGGGTGTGGCTGCCAGTGCCTGTAGGTGTGACATTGAGTGTAGGTGCATGCAAGAACCAGCGGATGGAGATGCCACTGCTTCCAGGTGTGATATAAATGGCTGTGAGTACCCATGCAGGTGGTAGTAGTGGGTGTGGCTGCCTGCAGGAAACAGCGGGTCAAGATACCACTGTTTGCATGTGTGATGTTTCTCACACACAAGAAGTGGGGAGAGGCACAACACAACAACTACTCGAGCCTCCCTAATCACAACTGTAACACACAGAGGAGTAGTGTGTATGAATCTCTGAAAGAGAGGCACATGCTTAGTGAAAAAATGCTGCCCACACTCACAAAATTGCAACATGCTTCATCTTCAGGCTTGCTTCAACACATCCCTGCGCAGACCAACGCCTGCGGTGGAGCACAAGGGAGGGGAAGGCAATACAAACATATAAACATAATAATATAGGTAATAGATCATGGCATCACAGAAGGAAAAAGTGCAGTGAAGATTAAAACTAGTTCAGTGGTATCTTTTGTAAATAATTTATTCCTAGGTCCACTGACCAAGATTAAAAATGTGAAGGATGGTGGTGACAGGAAAAGTATTGGGAGTTCCTTCACCCCTCCTTACTGCCCAGTTGTCGACATGTTCCAGCTGCTTGACTCGTCCCTACTATTACAGGACACCACAGATCCCAGTATCTTAAAATCCCTCAATACCTTGAGTTTTAAGTCCCCAGAACCTGTTGTATGCAGAGAGAGGTACCCACTCACTAACTCACTCCAGTTAATCGCGTTTTACATTAGCCATGCTTAAACTGGCGAGTAAGAGACCCCCTGTAGTCACACTTACTCCAAGGGTGGTGCTCCGCCTCGACCTGTTGTCGTACTCGCCGTGTAGATGTGTGATGTAACAGTGAGTGCCCATGAAGGTGGTAGTGGGTGTGGCTGCCTGCAAGAACCAGCAGGTGGAGATGCCACTGCTTGAAGGTGTGATGTGACCGTGAATACCCGTTCAGGTGGTACTGGAGGAGGCTGTCTGCAAGAACAAGCCAGTGGAGATGCCACTGCATGCAGGTGTGATGTAAGTGACACTGAGTCCCTATGCAGGTGGGTGTGGGTGCCTCCTAGAACCAGCGGTTGGAGATGCCACTGCTTGCTTGTTTGATGTAACTGTGTACGCAACTAGATACTGGGTGTGGGTGCCTGCAAGAACCGGCGGGTGGAGATGACACTGCTTACAGGTGTAATGTAAGTGAAAGAGAGTGCCCGTGCAAGTGGTAGTGGTTGTGGGTGCTTGCAAGATCCAGCCGGTTGAGATGCCACTGCTCTCAGGTGTGATGTAAGTGACCATGAGTGCCCATGCAGGTGGTATTGAGTGTGGGTGCCTGCAAGAACCAGCAGGTGGAGATCCCATGTCTTGTAGGTGAGATGCAAGTGACAGTGATTGCCCTTGCAGGTGGCACTGGGTGTGGGTCCCTGCAAAAACCAGCGGGTGAATAAGCCACTACTTATAGGTGTAATGTAAAAGACAGTCAGTGCCCGTGCAGGTGGTACTTGGTATTGGTGCTTGCAAGAACCACTGGGTGGAGAAGCCAATGCTCTCAGGTGTGATGTATGTGACAGTGAGTGCCCATGCAGGTGGTATTGGGTGTGGGTGCCTGCAAGAACCAGCGGGTGGAGATGCAACTTCTTGCAGTGGAAATGTGACAGTGAGTGCCCATGCAAGAACTAGCGCGTGGAGATGAGGCACTGGTATCAGCACATTTGTAAATTGAAGTATGAGTCTATAAGGGCTGCAGGTATATTAACCACCTCCAGTGCATTGGTCTGTTGGCCCTGGTGATCAGGTTGCAAGGGGTCTGTGACCGTCTGTTTGCGACTGAAATTGCACCCAAGTAATTTGTGTTAACTGGGAAGGAGGTATACCCCACACAACCCTTTTTTTCGAGGCAATACAGTGGTATTCAGGGAGCGAAGGAGAGTGGTAGATGTCAGGAGTGTGTTCTACTGTGTGATATAGTTGTTGTACTCTGTCCAGTCCACTATGGGTTGCATGTGGAGAGGGGAGTATGTGATGAGGTGGGGTAGGACAGGAGTGGCCCAGCATGAGTGGATGCTGTGGCATTCAGCCTGGTTATGGAAAGTGAGCTGCAGGGATGTCATTCATTTCTGGAGAAGAGTATTCATGGTCAGGTGTGAGTGACAGAATTATGGAAACAGAGGGCTGTATTGCAGAGATTCTAGGTTGATGAGGACTGAATGTGCACATTGTGGTTTGAGGAGAGGTTTGTTTTATTGTTTTACAGCTTGATGTGATGCGGTCTATGTGCCTGTGATTGCATGGAGAAGGTGTTGAACTGGGGTGAGCGGAACTGTGGCTGTTTTGTGGGGTGGGTGTAGAATGGGAGTGTGGTGATGATGGCGACGGCAGTGGTGGCTAAGGATGAATTGAGGTTGGTGAAGTGTGTGAGTAATGATTTGCCGTATGGCGGATAGATATTGTGTTCAAGGCATGGATGGGGTAGTGTGGTGTACCACAAGTGATTGAGATTTGTGGGAGAGTGTAAGATGTATAGGGAGAGAGTTTTTTTTGAGTGGGTTCTTGGTCTATGTGAATGCTAACATTTTGGAGGGTGAGGTTTGGTCTCAGTTTGTGAGAAAGGCGTGACAAAGTTCACGTGGATGTGGTGGGAGTGTTTAGTGTGTGTGCAGGGTGTTCTGGTTTATGAATGCCCATTGTTTGAAGAAGGGTAAATGGGAGAACTATGAAGATGAGAAAGATGAACGTTTTGGGGCAGGCCTTTTTTGTTAGTTGGTTGCCCACATGATGAGAGTTTTGACTACAAGAACGCTATCCCCACAATGCATGAACAGTCCATAACTGTTTCTCTTGCTGAATTAAATTTAATATTCAACCTAAAACTAAAAATATTTATTATTGATTCTTGAGTTAGATAGATTTTTTTTATTTTCCTTATACTTTACCACAAAGTATAGGGATTTTTTTTTTTTTACTCAATAAATATTTTCATACAGTATACCATCGGCAGATGAATCTCTCAATGGTAAAGTATGGGGAACATTTAAAAATTGTATTTAGCTCAAAGATAAATATTGCAACTATTTTTAAAACAAACACTGATGTAAGTTCATTGTATATATTTACTTTACATGTAGAACAAATTAAACGTATTAAGTACCCACTCAGGAAGGGTAATTTCAAAGTCTTTGTTGCATCCAGCAATACACAAAACAGCCCCTTCTGGACAAGCCACCAACCAACTCATTACCCAGGCCGCCCCAAGATTCAGTATGATGTTCAGAAGACTCCATATGATGCATAAGAATTAAAGGGTCAGATGTCAGGCCAATACAAGACAGGTTGCAACAAAATGCTACCACTATAGTAAATTCATTTTGAATTGCAACTTTAATGGAAATATGTTACATTTAATTAGAATTTGTATTCTGAAGTATAAATTAAATAATAAATTCCCCCCCTAAAGGAAAAAATATTTTTATGTGAATTAATAATTATTAAAAGTGATGAATGGAATTGTCTTAATAAAATGTATTCTTAAATTATTTTATTTGTTATTCAAAATAGGTCATTAAAGTACTTTATAATTTAATAATAAATATGTACTGTTTTTATTTATTTTTAACATTTATATGTATTTATATTTGTAACTATTTTAAATATAACTCATATCTGAAAGAAACAGTTCGCTATAGATTCCTTACCTTAGAATTACAGGCGTCAGATTGGATCCGAAAAGTTTTTCGTCAGCAGTAACTTTGCGCGTCAAATTGGAGTCGGTTGGCTCTGCGTCCGTCGTTGGCATCGTGGTCACCGGGATGACGTTGCGGTAGCTACTTAAACTCCGCCCTCACACGCTGACGTCAGTTCTTTTTCTGCCCCAGCCAGCGCAGATCCGGAGAGAGCGGTACCTCCAGTCATCTTTTGACTGAACTTTTTGAGCGACTTTTGTCGATGTCTTTTTGAGTCCTACCGACTCTTGGTGCACGCAGGGATGCCCGGCTTCAAGGCTTGCGGTTCCTGTACCCGACTGATGTCGGTGACGGATCCGCACCGCGTGTGCCTCTTTTGCCTGGAGCGCGACCACGACCCCAAGTCGTGCTCAGACTGCCGGACCATGGCTCCAAAGTCTTTGCTGGAGCGGTCCCGAAAGCTTCTTGAGCGCCGGCAGTCCGCTCCGCGCCGTTCGACGTTCCAGTCGACAGGGAGGTCGAGGGACAGGTCGCAGAGCCATCACCACTAGTCATCCAAGTCTTCTCACTCGGTGTCCGGTAAGTCGAAACACAAGAAGAAGTCGAAGAAGCATCGTCGCTCTTCGACTTCTCCTCGTTGGTCGGCTGATGCGACGAGGGATGCGTGCGGAGCCTTAAGGGCCAACTCCGAGTTTCCCTCCCTACCCGGAGCCCGGAGCAACCCCTGCCCAGCTTTGTCAGTTTACGAGGCGATGCATGCCAACTTTGGGCAGCCAGACTCCACCGGCGCAGGACTCGGTTGGGGGTCCTAGGCCTTCTCTGCCAGCAGCTCCGGCACTGCAGGGTCCCCATGAATCCAGGCCTGCATCCGTATCGGCGCCGGTTGACCTCATTACACCTCCACCGGTGCCATTTCCTTCGGCACCGCACCCGATGCTGGTTGTGCCCCTGGCCGGCGTCGACCCCGGCCTCCATCCTGATGTGGACACGGAGCCGGACCGACGTCGCCCGACGCCGTATCCGGCGCCGAGAGGTGTCTTTGTGCCTCTGTTCACTCCTGGGGTCCCTTTCAGGCCAGATTCGCACCCAGAGGACGAGGAGGAGGACTGGGAGGGGTCAGGTGACCCTCTGACCGACCAGTTGGATTATGCACTGGACTGGAGAGAGGACCTGGGGGATGCCAGTGGTCTCGATACCTCGCCAGACCTTGGCATGTTGTCTCCTCCTACCGTGGCTATGGAAGAGGGAGCTTCCTATGCAGTGTTGTTGCGTAGGGCAGCCGAGGCTCTCCACCTCGAGCTCCCTACAGTGGCGGTCAGTACTAACCTCCTGACAGAGGTGCTTCAACCGCAAGCGAGCTCTTCGGAGCACCTGCTGCCGTTTAATGAAGCCCTAGCCGACATCCTTTTGGGCACCTGGTCCAGGCCCAACACGGGGCTCCCGTGGATAGGATGATTGCCCGACGCCACCGCCCGGCCCTGGGCGACCCCGCTTTCCTCTCCCAACACCCCACACATGAGAGATTGGTGGTCCAAGCCTCTACCTCCAAGAGTGCATTCCCTAACGTTACACCAGATAGGGAATACACGAAGCTGGATCATCTTGGGAAGAAGTTTTTTTCTTCCGGCAGCTTGTGTCTGCGGTCGGTAAACACCGCATGTCTATTGAGCCGTTATTCCCACTCTGTGTGGGATATGGTTGCGCTGGTGCTGCTTCAGTGTCCGGAGGAGGCCCAGACCGTACTCTCCCAGGCTGTTGCCACAGGGAGGGAAGCAGCGAAGTTTACCATCTGTTGTGGACTGGATACCGCTGACTCTAGACAGGACGATTTCAATGTCTGTAGCCCTTCAACGCTATGCCTGGATGAGATCGACTGGCTTTTCTGGGGGTATCCAGAGCACCCTATGGACATGCCCTTTGATGGCCGTCGCCTTTTTGGCGACCAAGCAGACAATGCTCTAGAGCATTTCAAGGACTCGCGGGCTACGGCCAAGTCTTTGGGCCTCTCCAACCGCCCTGCACAGTCTGCTGTTCGCCCCTTTCGTGGCTACAGAAGGGGTGCCCCAGTACGTCCCACTCAGGGCCACAGGCCGGCGCAAGTGCTACAACCTTCGCGCGGCCAGGGACGTGGGAACCACTGCCGTGGTTCTGGGGGCCAGCAAGCAGGCCAGTACACCAACAACTAGCCCCCCCCCCCCCCCATCTGCTTCCGTCTCCAAACCTTCCTAGTCCGACATTTCAGGCCCATCAATCGTCGGTGGGCGGCAGGATCTGCCATCACCTCCCCCACTGGCGCACCATCACATCGGACAAGTGGGTTTTGCAGATAGTCCGAAGGGGCTACTCCCTCCCCCTTTGAGCCTTCCCCGCCCAGCCATGCCACCTCAATACCATCGTATGTCAGAGGATCATCTTGGCCAAGGAAGCCATTGAGCGCATTCCTGCCCCAGAAGTAGGTTGTGGTTGCTATGCCCACTACTTTCTGGGACCCAAGAAGGACAAGGGCCTGCGTCCTATCTTGGGCCCCAGGAACGTCAACTGCTTCCTCAGGAAGGAGAAGTTCAAGACGTTTACGCTCGCTCAGGTCTTGTCTGCCCTAGAGACTTAGTGGTAGCTTTGGACTTGCAGGATGCTTACTTTCACATCCCCGGCCTGACGGCCCACCTGAGTTACCTGTGGTACACAGTCGTCCACAAGCACTTTCAGTTTACCCTTCTCCTCTTTGACCTTACCAGTGCCCCTCGGGTGTTCACGAAAGTGATGGCGGTGGTCGCAGCTCATCTGCGCAGATCAGGGGTTCCAGTCTTCCCCTATCTCCACAACTGGCTGTTGAAGGCGGGTTCGCCCCAGGCTGTCGTCTCCCATGTTCAGACTACAGCCGACCTCCTGCATTCGCTGGGGTTCTCCATCAACGTGCCGAAGTCACACCTGACCCCCTCTCAGAAGCTCCTGTTCATCGGAGCTGTTCTGGACATGATGCAGTTTTGGGTTTATCCTCCCAAACAGCAAGTCGACCATGCCAGGTGGCATATGCAGGCTCTGCAGTGGGACCTGAAGTTCCAGTGGGCGCAGCATCAGGGGAATCTGTCTTGTTGCGTCCAGATCTCTGAGGGCACTGCACGACAATTGCAGTGGTGGCTCACGAACCAGGATTAGGTCAGCGGCACATCCCTCTCCCTTTCCCAACCAGAATAAGCAGTGATGACAGACTCATCTCTTCTGGGATGGGGTGGCCACTTGGGAGAGGCGGAAATCAGAGGCCCCTGGTCTCCACATCAACCTTCTGGAGCTTCGGGCGAGCCGTTTTGCACTCAAAGCATTCCTTTCCTCTGTCCGGGGAAGAGTAGTGCAGGTGTTCACGGACAACACCACCGCCATGTGGTACTGCAACAAACCAGGCCGGTGGGGTCGTGGACTATGTAAGGGGGCCCTCCGCCTCTGGACATGGCTGGAACATCAGGGCATATCCATATCCATATAGTCAAATGCAAAAGCATTGAAATTATTATTACATCAAGCTGCAGTTCAACTAGTCGTTGCTAGGTGTCAATTCAAATGCTTTTGCATTTGACTCATGAGGGACACCTAGTAACGACTAGTGGAACTGCAGCTTCATGAAAGGGTCTCAATGCTTTTGCATTTGACTCGTGAGGGACACCTAGTAACGACTAGTGGAAGTGCAGCTTGATGTAATAATTTCAATGCTTTTGCATTTGACTCGTGAGGGACACCTAGTAACTACTAGTTGAACAGCAGCACTTTGTAGAATTATTTTGATATTGGATACTATAATATTCACTGCCCACTGCTAATCTCGTCCCATAATGCTTTGCAGGGCCTTTGGTTGGAATTGTATGTTTGCCCATAACTGTGCTTGGGATGGTCCTAAGAGGATGGGACCACCACCGAATCGTTCAGCAAGATGTGCTCTTTGTTTTTGTTTTTCGAGGCATCTGCTTGGCTCTCCCCCTAGGTTAGGGAGGATCCCAAAATCATCACCTCTCTCACTGCTTGCTAAAATGTTATTTTACTTTTGTGAAATGACCATATGCATGTTAAAACGGAGATACTTGTTCAATTACCAAAAGTATATGAGGTTTCCGTTTAATTGGGAGTCCAACCAGCGACATGGAGTTTTTGTTCAGCTTCGTGGAGTTCCGCATAGTAGCACTCCGCCAATTACGCCCACCCTTACTTGTGACCAGGGTGTGTGACCCTTACTTGTGACCAGGGTGCGTGTTACGGTTTTTCAGCTGTTGATTGGAAGCCATTTGAAAATCTTCCTCGGTATCTTCAGAGTATGAAAACATGAGGCATTGACTGCATTGTTTGTGTTCGGCATCTGGGTCCTGGGCATATTATCTGTGAGGGAGAGAAAGAGTTGTCTTTTTTTAACATAGGAGAGGACGTTGAAGTGAGACCGGATGATATTGGCTAGAGGGATCATGTATGCGTTAAAGAGGGCTGGGCTCAGGAAGGATCCTTTCAGAACTCTGCAGATGAGTCACGGTCGTTGGAGGTGTACAGTACCAGGCGGACAGACTGGGTCCTTCCAGTCAGAAAGGAGACGATCCATCGGAGTGCATGTCTTTGGATTCCGATGTTGTGCAGGCATTGGAACAGGCTGGAGTGGAAGACCGTGTCAAATCTCCTTTATCCAAAGTCGTGCAGTTGTCATCTGTGGCGGCGATTAGGGAAGTTTCTGTGCTGTTGTTCGGTCTGAAACCAGACTGAATTGTGTCGAGGAGTTGGTGGTCGTAGAGTTATTCAGTGAGGTGTCTGTTGATGATATTCTTTAAGACCTTACACTCGAAGTTTGTGAATTCCGAAAAAGTAGTCAACTTACTCAAAAGTGTAAAATTACTCAAAAGTGTAAGTTACTGTTGGAAACCGGGCAACCGGGTTAGCAGTCACCAGGTTCCCAGCACAGTGGTAGCTTGGCTCGAGCGGTTGGGGGTCAGGCACCGTGTTAAGCGTACGTCACACCCTCACAATAACCATGCGTTCATCCGTTCCAAAAACGACACTACACCGTAAAAATTATGGGAGACAAGTTGAAAATATATATGTCTTTATCTTATTTTCTCTTAGTTGCAGGTTTCATAACATAAATACAATACAACAGGATTCTCCTTTAAAAGAGCAGGTCAAATAAACAATGCTACTTTGGGATTTCAATAAATAGGTTCAGGTCCTCATTAAGCAAAGAATAAATAGATGTGCAATAAATACAGACGGCAAATAAATACAGTCAGACAATAAATACAGTGCAAGAATAAATTAGTGGAAGACAATAAATAAAGCACCCTCAAATAAGGAAAAGCAATCAATGACAGTTACAGATCAGATCACTTTCATGAGGTCACTTGATCTTACTTTGCCCATACACAGCTTGTGGTCATTTGGATGGCATGGGGGTGTCCCACCTAGATTGGTCAAGGCTGGGGCCTAACTGAGGCAGAACCAGGGTAACCTAAAGATCTGGCCCTACAAACTACACAGCCCCTCACAGATGTCACTGCACCAGTCTCAGTTCACCCCTGGCACTCCCAGGCTGGTTCTAACACCCCTCTAGCCCCTAGAATGGTCTTTTAGGGCTCCACGGGGCCTCAGACGCCCCCTCTACCACTTACTGCCCTTTTCACGATGATCGGCTCCGCTCGACTCTATGTCGCTGGGCGATCTCGACTCGATGTCGCTGGGCGGTCTCGACTCGATGTCGCTGGGCGGTCTCGACTCGATGTCGCTGGGCGGTCTCGACTCGATGTCGCCTTCCGGCGTCGCAGGGACACGGCCTCCCCGCTTCCGGGTGTCTCCGGAGTGCGATCTCCACTCCCGACCTCCGGCGCGCTTCACCTCAGTTTCCGGCGACTCCGGTGGGCGGACTTCACTCCCCCGTCGACGCCTCACCTCGACCTCAGGTGACTCCCGACTCGACCTCCGGCGCCTCTCCACGACCTCCGTCGGCGCCCTCACTCGACCTCGGGTGAATCACCACTCGACCTCCGGCGCCTCTCCACGACCTCCGTCGGCGCCCTCACCTCGACCTCGGGTGAATCTCCACTCGACCTCCGGCGCCTCTCCACGACCTCCGTCGGCGCCCTCACCTCGACCTCTGGCGGCTCCGGGTACGACGTCTGCTTTCTGTCAGCGCCGCTTCTCTACCTCAGGCCCCAGGTATCCAGGCTTCTCGACGTCAGGACTCCAAGAGGACACCACTGAACAGGTCAGGAACTTGCTGTTCTTCCTCTTTAAGGCCTGTTTCAAATGTTCAGTTCCTTAAGATGGTTCTTCTGGTCTTGGTCCCACACAGGGCTTTAGGCTGGGCTTGGTCAGTAGGGACTAGCATCAAGGGTGGGTTTCTGGACCCCACTCCAAGCACTGGTTTCCACCCCTGCTGCCTTACTCCGACCTCCTTCTATATCTGTGTCCTCTCTCCTCTCCAGTCAGATGCCAACTGCCACTCTGAGATGGCCTCCCAACATTCTAAACTGCCTCCCACTGTCACAGGGTTCTAGAATGTTACAGAAGGTTCTAGAAACCTCCAGTGGGTTCTGGTGATGTCACAGGTGACAATGGATGGCCACCATTTTGTGTCTCAGGCCCTCAGACAGAAGTTCCAGGGGTAGGGAAAATGGCTCCCTGACCCTGCATCAACACTAAAAAGTCTGGTGGTTCCCAAAAAGGAAAAATTATAACAGGGTTTGAGGCAGAAGTGGGACAAAATAAATAATGATGAGGAGGGACCACCCAAAGGGCTGACAGGTCTAACACGCGTCCCCCCCAGCTGAAAGTGGGGAGAGCTACCCAACCCCTTGGGAGTTTTCATCACTAAGGCGGAAATACCTAGAGAGACCATCTGCATTGGCGTGGTCCACTCCAGGCCGATGTTCCACCTGAAAGTCCATTCCCTGTAGGGAGATAGACCACCTTAGCAACTTGGGATTCTCCCCCTTCATCTGCATCAGCCACCGAAGGGGTCTGTGGTCGGTCTGAACTAGGAAGTGCGAGCCAAACAGGTATGGCCGCAACTTCTTCAGAGCCCATACCACGGCAAAGGCTTCACGCTCTATTGCACTCCACTTCTGTTCCCTGGGAAGTAGTCTCCGGGATAGGAAGACCACGGGTTGATCCAGACCCTCTTCATTGAGTTGTGATAACACTGCCCCAATGCCATGTTCCGATGCATCCGTCTGGACAATGAACTCCTTGGAAAAGTCTGGGGCCCTTAAGACCGGGGCCTCGCACATGGCTTGCTTCAGTTTCACAAAGGCCTGCTGACAAGCCTCTGTCCAGACTACCCTTCGAGGTTGCTTCTTGGACGTAAGCTCCGTGAGGGGGGCCACAATGGTCCCGTACCCCTTCACGAAGCGGCGGTAATATCCGGTGAGGCCCAGAAAAGCTCGGACCTCAGTCTGAGTCTTGGGGGGTTCCCAGGCCATGATAGCCTCGATTTTCGCCTGGAGGGGTTGCACCGCTCCCCTACCCACCAAGTGTCCAAGGTACACTACCGACCACTGCCCGATCTGGCATTTACTGGCCTTGATCGTTAAACCAGCGTGCTTCAGGGCCTGGAGAACAGTTTGCAGGTGACGCAAGTGATCCTCCCAGCTGTTACTGAAGACGGCAATGTCGTCCAGATAAGCAGCAGAGAAACTCTCCATTCCAGTGAGGATCTGGTTCACCAGACGCTGAAACGTGGCAGGTGCGTTCTTGAGCCCAAAGGGCATCACGCAGAACTGGTAGTGGCCCTTGGGCGTGGAGAAGGCTGACCTTTCCTTAGCTCCATCAGTCAGAGAGATCTGCCAGTACCCGGAAGTAAGGTCAAAGGTACTCAGATATTGGGCAGCTCCCAGCCGGTCAATCAGTTCATCCGCCCTTGGAATCGGATGAGCATCAGTCTTGGTTACTGAGTTCAGTCCCCGGTAGTCCACACAGAACCTCAGTTCCGGTTGGGCACCCGGTGGTACAGCTTTTGGTACGAATACCACCGGACTGGACCAGGGGCTGCTGGAAGGTTCAATCGCTCCAGCATCTTAGTGACTTCACTGTGAATGCTGGCCTTCACCTTGTCTGTCATCCGGTAGATCTTTGACTTCACAGGTGGGCTGTCTCCTGTGTCCACATCATGGACGCACAGGTGAGTCCTACCCGGAACAAGGGAGAACAACGAAGAGTACTGCCCCAGGACCTGGCGGCAGTCCTCCTGCTGTTCAGGAGTTAGGGACGGGGAGAGAATCACTCCCTCCACCAACCCATCCTTCTCTTGAGACGCAAATAAGTCGGGGAGAGGCTCGCTTTCCACGTCCTCTGCTCCGTCAGTCACCATTAGCAATATGACTTCGGGCCTCTCATGGTGGGGTTTGAGGCGGTTGGCGTGCAGCACTCGTAGGGGCTGGCGAGGGGTCTTCAGATCCACCAAGTAGGTAGCCTTACCCTTCTTCTCCAACACCTCAAAGGGTCCTGACCAGCGATCCTGGAGGGCGCTAAGCTCTCCTGGTTCGATCACCCACACCTTCTGGCCAGGCTCCAACTCCACCGGGTGAGCATTGTGGTCATACCACGCCTTCATCACTGCTTGGCTGGCTTCCAAGTTGTCAGAAGCTTGCTTCCACAACTTAGCCATTTGGCTCCGGAAGGCCAGCATGTAGCTCACCACGTCCTGGGGAAGCTTTCTGGGAGTTCTTTCCCATCCGTCTCTCACCAGGCTGAGAGGTCCACGCACAGGGTGCCCATACAAAAGCTTGAAGGGGCTGAAGCCCACTCCCTTCTGTGGCACTTCCCTGTAAGAAAACAATAGACAGGGTAGGAGGACGTCCCATTTCCTCCGCAGGCTTTCAGGCAGACTTCTGATCATGCCTTTCAAGGTTTTATTGAACCTCTCCACCAGACCATTGGTCTGGGGATGGTAAGGAGTGGTGAACCGGTAGGTCACTCCACACTCCTTCCACATGGCCCGCATGTATGCTGACATGAAGTTGGTCCCCCTGTCAGACACAACTTCCTTGGGAAAACCCACTCGGGTAAAGATTCCCATCAGGGCCCTAGCCACAACAGGTGCAGTAATGGTCCTCAGAGGTATAGCCTCTGGGTACCGTTGTGAGACCGGCCTCGTGGCGTGGGCCCTCCCGACCAGCAAGTTACACTACAACCACGCCGAACCTCGTGGGCACGGCCTCCCGGCTTCCGTGGACCAACATCCTGAGGGCCGACCAGATCCCCAACACGCATGCCTGGCCGAGGGAGAACGAAACCCCCCCCCAACCAGACCGAGAGGCGCCGACCCTGTCACACCTCTGGTCTCTCCCCCGAGGGAGGTTTCGATCGACCACCAGGCTCCCGGTGAGCGGGCGCCTCGCCTGCTGAGTGTCTGGAGTCCCTCCCAGACCCACCTGGACAGATCAAGGGGCCGAGCGACAGGAAACCCCGACACACCGCCCCCCAGGCACCAGACCCCTCTCCGCGAGGACTCCGGACTTCAAAGAGGAGGGGGAGTATAACAAGGGGTGCTGAAGGGACGAGAGGCAGAGAAGACCTGGACTGACGAGAGCCTGCGGACTTGGTCGCGGCTCGATCGCTCCCCGAACAGAAGAACGCTATCCGAACTCTGAACCATCTGAGCCCTGCTGACGCTGTCGCGGCTCCTCGAACTCTGAACCATCTGAGCCCTGCTGACGCTGTCGCGGCTCCCCGAACTCTGAACCATCTGAGCCCTGCTGACGCTGTCGCGGCTCCCCGAACTCTGAACCATCTGAGCCCTGCTGACGCTGTCGCGGCTCCCCGAACTCTGAACCATCTGAGCCCTGCTGACGCCGTCGCGGCTCCCTGAACTAAGACCCTCCAGTGCCTGCTGAGTGACTCGCGGCCGCTCCTCCAAGAGAATCGGCAGAGATCGCCGAGAGAAGCAACATCCCCTCAGCTCGAGGATTGAGAGCTGGGCGCCGGATACCTCACAGAGACACTGATTGAAAGACTGTCCCGCTACCCCTTTTCCCTCCCATCATAAGATCGCTGCCGCTTGTGGCATTAATCCTGCACCTGCCTGCCGGATCATAAAGATCCCTGATAACCACCGATAAAAGCTTATTATCTTGCAACGATTTACTGTGTGGTGTCCCTCTATCCGCAGAAGAGAGAAGCGTAGCGTGTGCGATCCTAGGTGCGAGACCCTTCCAGGAAGGGCCTCCCTGCTCTTGCTCGGCCTAACTCTGGGAAAGGTGGGCCTCAGGGTGGTCAGGAACACATTCCGCAGCCTCCCCGGGTAACGCCTTCCAACAACCGTGTGGCATGATCCACCAGAACCAGGATAAACCTGTGACCAGCTGTAGTAGGCGGATCTAACGGACCCACAATGTCGATGCCCACCCTTTCAAAGGGGGTGCTAACGACAGGAAGTGGTTCCAGGGGAGCTTTCAGCTTCACCCCTGTTTTCCCACTGGCTTGACAAGACACGCATGTCCAGCAGTAGGTGTCTGACGACACTTTCATTTGAGGCCAATAAAAGTGCGGGACAAGCCGGGCAAAGGTCTTGTCTTGCCCCAGGTGTCCTGCCAAGGGGATCTCATGAGCCAATTCCAAGAGAAAGGCTCGGTAACGTTGAGGGACAACCAAGGCCCGTGACGATCCGTGCATGGGTGCCTTGGGTTCACTGTAGAGGAGGCCATCCTCCCAGTAAATGTAGTAGTTCCCCTCAACGTTCCCTGCTGCCTGGGCTTCGGCCTGTCGCCTCGGTCCCTCAAGGGTAGGACACTCCTTCTGGCCCTTGCAGAATTCCTCCCTGGTCGGCCCTCCCTCCACGTGCCACTCGGCCGGGATGGGTAGGTTCTCCAGTTCGGTAACATCCCCCTCCGCGGACTCCTGGTCCACCACCTCCGGTGGCCTATCCGTCACACGGGGCGCGGATGCCGAGGCAGGCTCCTCCTGCCCTCGGTTCTTCCCTTGGTCGGCAGCCGGCGGTGCCTTTGTTCCAGGCTCCCGCCTAAACGAACTCCCCCTCCGGGTAGTCGCAGACCTTGTGCTGACACAGGCCCAGTCAGGTGTACCCAGCATCTCAGCATGAGTCCGGTATTCCACCTCCTTCCAAGCATTATGCTCCATGTCATTCCCCAGCAGACAATCGACTGGCACGGCAGGGCTTACGGCAACTCTAAGCAACCCTGCAACCCCTTCCCATTCAAATGGAACCTCGGCCACCGGATAGTGGCCCATTCTGCCATCAGCCATCGCGGCAGGGTGGAGTACATGGGGAATCACCTGCTCTGGAGACACCAGTTGGCTACGTACCATAGTCATACTGGCTCCTGTGTCTCTCAGAGCCTCCCCTCTTTGGCCGTTGATGGTGACCCACTGCCCATACTTTGTGGTATTTGCGGGCACCTGGATCTTAGGAACCATCTCCCGTTCTCCCAGGGACACTAAAGTGACACCCACCCACTCCCTTCCCTTATCTAAGGGCATCTCCTCCCCGAGCACTACACTAGCTACTCCGGGGGCCTTTCCTCCGATGGGAGGGGTGGTCTTTTCGGGCACTTCACATCTCCCTTATAGTGTCCGACACCACCGCACTCGAAGCAATGGACAACCCTTGGCTGCTGACTCGGGCCAGGATTAGGGTTTCTGGGTGGGTTAGCCCTAGGGGTGAATCCCGTTCCCTTCCCTTGGAAACTATTTTGGGGGCCTTAAGAGAACTCAGTTTTCTTTTCCCGTCCCTCTTTCTTCTGGGGGGCGCCCTGTCCGGTCTTTTGAGAGTCCCCTCCAGTCCCCCTTGTGGACACCCGGGTACTTGCCCAAATGTCCGCCTCTTCAGCAAGCTTCCGGGGTTTGGTCAGCTTGCTATCCACCAGGTGTTGACGCAGTTCGGGGAAACATTTTTCGAGCAGGTGTTCCTTCAACATCAAATCAAACAACCCCTCGTAGTCCCTCACCTCGCTGCCCTGTATCCAACCCTCTAATGCCTTCTTTGCATAGTCCAGGAAATCCACCCAATTCTGTGTGCCCAGTTTGTGGCTACCCCGGAACTTCTGTCTGTACTTCTCGGGTGTTAGTCCAAACTTCCTCACGAGCGCCACTTTCATGGTGGGGTAGTGGGTCTGCTCATCCTGCTCTAGGGCCAATAATGTATCCCTGCCAGCTGGAGGCATGTATTTGTACAATCCCCCTCCCCAAGGGTAGGTCATCTGGAGACGCGGACTCGGCGCGTCAAACGCAAGGAACCCCTTGCGTTACCTACCAGGAACTGCAGTGCGCTATCCTATGAATCTGATAGGGTAGACCGAGCTGCAGGTAAAATCTATAAGAATGCTGATTATAAATATGTTGTACAGCTTACATGTAGATAGAATATAATAGGTCCTGATGAATCGCCAGAGTAATTCTCAGATAGAGCGAGAAACATGTTGACCCCAGATGAGGCAGTGTTGACAACCTAGCACATAATTCTAGGCATCTACACTTCACCTCACACAATTTTTAACTAGGTAAGGAGGCTTCATAATAAATTGATTGAGATAGCACTCCCTTACCTATTTTAATATTTCCACACTATACATTTTCATCTACATCACAATAGAGCCCTCTACTCCCACCTCACCTAACGGCTGTCTGGATAAAAAGATCTCCACAAGAGCGCTCCCTAAAAGAGCCCGTCAGGTATTGCACCAGCCGACTCGACGTAGGAGCAGCCCGATGATGACACTTTACATCCCGATGGGTGCGTGAGTCACGACACCTAGACGGTTGTATGAGGGCTCCCATATCCGACTTGTTATTCACATCGGTTATCTGTACACGTTCTGGTCCGTCTCTTTAGCTCAAAGGAACAGCTTTGGTACTTCTTTTGGTTGACTAAAGCAAAGCAAACCGAAGGAGATGATGGGCGGAGCCCTGAAACCGTTCAGGTGAAAATGGAGGAAAGGATGTATCCAAAGGTGAAGCCATTACTATAATTATTTACCTCTATATCAGTTACTCCCTCACAGACTTCTTTGGTCAGAGTTCGTTCAATCCATCTCACTTTAGGCTTGGCACGTTTACACGGGACACCCAAAGTCAGTACCATCCCAAGTGCCACATTGTTTGTGCCATTAAGGACATTAGAATAAGTCCCATTAGACAAAAAGAAAACCCCTGGGTGTGCATAAATTGGTCTTATCATAATCCACTGCAGAATATCGGAAATTCTATCCAAAGGTACTGGGGTCTTCTGAATTTACTAAAAGGAACGTGGTCTTATGCAACACAATTCCTGAACAATTTATGTACAATGAAGTACCAGTACTGTTGACAATTGGACAACAAGCACGATAATAACCAGCTTCTCTGGGAACTGTCAATTACTTGTAATGCTAACCCACCAAAGTTATATTTTCTCTCTCAATATCAAAATGATCACAGTACGTATTATCATCACAACCAGGATAACCCTCCCCCTATGCTTTTCAATAATAAAGGCATGGCCCTGAGTAACCAAACCCAAACAGTCCTTTCTCTTCTACAAAATCAGGTGCCTGAGTATATGTACAATTCACAAGTGATAAAGAGTACGCCGTCCACAGACTAGTGACCAATTGAGTGGGGTAACAAGCCGTTCCTTCTCCAAAGAACCTCTTATGTGTCTCTAAGAATACATTGTTTGGGGCTGCTCTTCTATTTCTTGTGGGGGAGATAACCTTACTCTTACGTAAAACCCATGATGCGCCACATAATATGATTAACAGCAAAATCACGAGGGCAACACATTAACTTTTGTTTACGGGTCCACGCCATATTGTGCTCGGCAACAAGAAGCACTGGCTGCTCTTCTTCAGCAACCAACCTACCAAAAGTCCCGTGCGCTCCATGCCACTGGAGTCAAGCTATCCTGGCTGATGAGGGCTGAAAGCACGTAACCGGTCCTAGGATGCTTGTTTCCAGTCCAGGGAGGACCTGGCCTGGCAGTTCGGGCTGGACTGTTCCCATTGGGCACAGGGTCAAGACTGATTTGCATATGGCTGGGTCCAAACTGGAATGGCATGGTGAGCAAAAACACAATGGATTTAGGCCCAGATCTCTGTACTCGGGTGAATGTATGACATTGTTCTGCATTCTGTCCATCAATTGTTCTTTTTGCATTTGTCACCCCGAGTGGGACGGGTATGTTCAGACGTGAGTCCTGTGCTCTCCATGCCACTGGAGTCAAGCTATCCTGGCTGATGAGGACTGAACGCCCGAAACCGGTCCTTGGATGCTTGTTTCCAGTCCAGGGAGGACCTGGCCTGGCAGTTCGGGCTGGACTGTTCCCATTGGGCACAGGGTCAAGACTGATTTGCATATGGCTGGGTCCAAACTGGAATGGCATGGTGAGCAAAACACGATGGATTTAGGCCCAGATCTCTATACTGGTGTGAATGTATGACCTTGTTCTGCATTCTTTCCATCAATTGTTCTTTTCGCACCATTCTGCTATATGGCATCTAACAATTTACAAATGCCTTTAGCACTACTATGAGCTGGACCGTGGGCCATAGTGACCACAGGAAGAACATATGCATCTCGCAACATCCATCTCTGGATTTATCAATCCAACATCCTTCGTCATTCAACTGTGCTGTACTTTCCTGCCACACTGCTAATTCTTCTGTCGTGGCTTCACTTTGTATCTCCTTTACACTTTCAAGAGTGTCTTCAAACATAACTTTAGGAACCCACCTAGCTGGACCTGCTACTAACATTCTTTTCATTTTTGTCCGAGCCGTTTTATTAGCTGTCTGATCGGCCAAAGCATTTTCCATACATACATCATCGGTGACCTTCCTGTGAGCACTACACTTTACTATTGCCAACTTCTTGGGGAGTGTCAAGCCAGACAAAACCTCAATATGAGTTGCCCATGTTGGATTTTTGTGCCCTGCGAAGAAAGGAACCCTCTGCACAGTCACCCAAAATGATGCGCGACCCCAAAGGCATACTGGCTGTCAGTATAAATATTGGCAACCAGTCCCTCGCTTAATTCGCAAGCTCGAATAAGGGCAGCAAGCTCAGCAGTTTGAGCCGACTGATAAGGGACCTGTGATGTCTTTACTACTGTACGCAGTGTGGTAATAGCATACGCTGCAGTTGTAGTGCCATCTGGTAATTTAAAACAAGAGCCATCAACATATAGTTCTCCTTGTGGGTCAGATAAGGGAACGTCTGTCAAGTCTACCGTCCTTTCGTCTCTTCTTCCATCCGGAAGATGTAATCATATTTATCAACTTCATCATTATCAGAAGGGAGGGGTAGTAACGTGGCTAGATTCAGAGTAGCACATCTTTTAATGGTAATGTGCTTAGCAAACCATGTCAATTCATAGCCAGTAAGACGTGCACTGGTGAGGTGCTGTGTCTTTGTCTTATTCAAGTGTGTCCACAGCATGTGTTACCATAACCCTCAGGTCAGTACCAAGCACAAGTCCAGCTGATTGATTGAAGTGGCCACAGTCGTGACCGCTCTTAGAAAGCTCGGGAGGGCTCTCGCAACAAGATCAAGCACTGCAGAGAAATAAGCATACAGCTGTTGCTTATCTACAAATTTTTGTGTTAGAACAGAAAGGGCTCAACCATCCATCTCATGGACGTACAACACAAACTGTTTGCTATAGTTAGGTGTGCAAAGTACTGGAGCCGAACAAAGGCAGTTTTCAATTGCTCAAAAGACTGCTGACATTCAGGCATCCAAGGCAAAGGCTCATGCACTTCTTTCATTGTCAATGCAAGCAAAGGCTTAATTAGCAAAGAATAGTTAGGTATCCATTGGCGACAGTAAGAAGTGATAACTATAAAAGCGCGCACATCTTACTGAGTTTGTGGAGCGGGCATTTTAAAAATGGTACTGATACGTTCCGGGGTCAACATCCTACCCTCCTTCGACAGTAGGTGACCCAAATAGGTGACCTCCTGTCAACAATACTGAAATTTAGAAAGGGAAACTTTATGTCCATGATGAGCTAAATGTAACAATAACTTAACTGTACTGTCTTTACAACCTTGTTCGGTGTCAGAAGCAGTGAGGAGGTCATCAACATACTGCACCAATACATTACCTGTGGGAAGCGAAAGGGAATCCAACTGACTATTTAAAGCCTGACTATAGATCCTCGGACTCTCAGTATAGCCCTGAGGAGCTCGACAGAATCGAAAGCTTCTGCCAGCTAGTGTAAACCCAAAAAACTTCCTGCTATCCTAATGAATAGGAATACTAAAGAACGCATTTTTCAAATCACTGACAGAAAAGAATTTAGCAGTGGAAGGGATCATTGTCAAAAGTGTGGTAATATCTGGAACCCCTGGAAACTGGGGAACCACTATTTTATTAACTTCACGCAAATCAATCACAAAACGGTAAACATCATCATGATCATCAGAGGATCCCTAAGGTGTCCGTTTAAGAATTCGAAGGATGGGACTATTAAAAATATTGGCAGAAGTCTCTTTAACCACACCTTTTTGTATTAAATCCTGAATAATTTGCAATAGGGCTCGTTCTCCCACTTGTGGTATTTTATACTGAGGAATACGAGGCAAAATAGCATTAACTTTGACTTGAATCGAGACAGGTGGTACATGCAATAGTCCTACATCTGTATAACCAGTCGCCCATAAAGTAGATGGCACATTAGGAAATTCAACAGGAAGAGGATGAGACAGACACTGTTTAGTACTCGCATTTGGGCCCATCGTCATATAAACACCCTCAGGGGAAGAATAAATAGTAGCATGCAATTTCTTCAACAAGTCCAAACCCATCAAATTCTCACCACAATTAGATGTCAACAAAAATGGAGAATCCACAGTAAAAGGACCAATAGTCAATGCAAGGGATCGTGAAATGGGGCTTACAACCGGTACACCTGAAAAATCTACCGAAACATTATTATGGCCAGATAGAGCCGCCCCAGGGACCAAAGATCGAGAAACAGAACTCTTTGTTGCACCTGTATCCACCAAAAATTCCTTAGTTGAGCCATACAAATCTGCGGTGACATAAGGACCACGTTGATCTAGAAGGTATAGGAACTGGTCCCCCACTCTGTCTCTGGCTATCTTAGCTATAAGGCATCCCTGTTGCGTCATTCATATCGCAATCATCATGGTAATACTGTCCATCACGAGGGTCATCAAAAAAATTGGTATCAGAACGGCCCTGTGAGACTGCAGCACCACGACCTCGTCCACGAGGACCTCACCCTCTAGGAACCGCCACCTTTCGCAAAAGCACAGGACACTCGCTATGCCAATGGCCCTCCTCCTTGCAAAATGCACACTGATTGGGCCCCAAAGGTGTCATGATTGGCTGTCTGCTAGTGCGCTGAAGCTGTCTGGCAGGACCACCACCCCTGCTTTTCCCTTTGAACACTTGCTGCAACAACACCTTCGTCTTTAAATCCTTATGCTTTTTTATCTGTCCTCTCCTTCTCCTCTTGGTCACAGTGTTCATAATATTGAGCCATATTCAAAATAACAGAGGGGGAAGAGGTAAATCAAGTACTCTCAGATGCCTGTAAATGAGTCACAATTTCAGGAAGCAAATTAGAAACAAACCTATCGACAAACAACCAAACTCCTCCCTCAATAGATATATCCTGCCCACTATAATCCAAAATGGTATTTTCAAACCTATTAAAGAAATCACCCACTTTCATCCTCCTTTTGTCTACAAGCCGTCATCTTATCCCAACGTACCTTCTTCGGTGGAATAGGAGAATGCATATATGTAATAATGTGACCCGGCAAGGCAAGTATCTTGGCTCGAGGCTCATCACCTGGCTTTCTTTCCTGATCCCATCCTTTAATCACATCCCATGTACCACCCAGCTCCGCAACATGGTCTTGAGTATGGACCTGTCTCCAAATATCAACCGGAACAAGAAGGCCAAAGAACGTTTCAATATCAGCAAGGGTCATTACAGTAGAAGAGGCAGCCTCTGTCCGTTCTTTATAATTAGCAGTAGGATTTTTTTCTAGGATCAGAAAAATGAGTCTTAAGAGCTAAAACCTCACTTCTTTTCCACGGAGTATAAACCTACTGTTCTTGAAAACAAGCTGCCACATCCGGTCTGGTGACAGTACCACGCTGATCTGTTAACTCTGGTATTTCTGGGTGATATAGGATGACCGTCTCGCATCGGAAACTGGGATACTGGGGTAGGACTCTTCTCATGCAACCTACCCCT
Source organism: Triturus cristatus (assembly GCF_964204655.1). Classification (NCBI taxonomy): domain Eukaryota; kingdom Metazoa; phylum Chordata; class Amphibia; order Caudata; family Salamandridae; genus Triturus; species Triturus cristatus. The sequence continues at coordinate 1,276,812,680 of NC_140592.1, read as the reverse complement.
ATAGGCGATCAATGTCGTAATATTCCCGAAAACTTGGCCGGGCTCCAGACCACTGTCCTATACACGATCTTTGATATCAAATAGGATTTGCGGTGCATCATCCCCAAAATGTTGCTGCCATAGACCAATCAACGTAGCACATGTGTGCTTAAGAGCATGCTGCTGTACAAAGGGCTCCAAATCTTGCATAACTGTCCAAATATCCTCCACACTATAAATGGGATTACAACCCCACTGCGCAGCCTGATTGGCTACTACCTTCTTCTTACCCCACCCCGGATCGCACCAATGGGCCCATTCGCTCCTTAAATCTCGTCCAGTCTCTATCCTCAAATCCACTAACTGGTGTTTCACTACTTAAAGATATCGGGGGATGAAAAACCAGGGAAGGAGAAGTGACAGAAGTAATGGATACAATTGTCGCTGGTGCTTGCACCAGAGGCGAAAGAGCAGCAGATATAGGAGTCGAGACAGTAGGTGTGCTAACGGTCATAGTTGCCACAGATGGCGAAGACAAAGAAGAAGCAGGGTGTGCCGTGGCCAAAGCCATTGAGACGACAGCAGTAGACACAGGAGCGGTTGGAGCCATCGTAGCAGGCTGCTGTGATAATGAAGGAACAACAGGATATATCCTCTGCGGGGCACATGGTGGCGGGGGCCGAGTGTCTAACAATTCCTCCACAAAAGTATCATTTTCCTCTTGGGCAAAATGAGATTTATCAATCTATAAACAAAACCTCCTATCTGCACATTAAACTCCTGTCTCCTGTTTTTCTTTGTCATATGCTGCAGCTTTCTGAGTCAATGTCTGCATTCTCCCCTTTTGTGCATCTTTTTCCATCTTCATTCGTCTTTGTTTAGCTGCTTTCTGCCATGTTCTGAGAGAATCAAACATCGACTGCCTACTTCGTGTCTTAAACAACTGTTCCTGTAAAAACCTAATCTTTTGCTCATCAAAAGTGCCCGTCAATGGCCACTGTAACTTGGCGTTGTCCCTCTTATATTTGTGCCATAATGTACTAAACATGATAGGGCCAAGACCATGCTTCACATACATATCAAAATTCAGAATGCTTTCTGGAGGCGCCGGCTGGGCTTCTTCTAATCGAGCATCTGCAGAACAACAACGGCAAAACAAAGAAAAAAACGTACTTACTTCAGGCATCTTCCAAAAAGAAAACCGGTTCGATAATTATGCCTGGCAAAACAATTCCAAATGCTTTCATCAAAATGGTCCTCAGACCGTATGAAACTCAAACCGCAATGATACCATAGTCACAAAGAACCAAAACAAACTCGCCTGATATGAGTAGCAGAAACAAATTTATTCTCCACTGCCGACTCTTCCGACCAAATGGTAAGATCCAAGGGTTTCGCCATTCAGGACTCCAGTCGGGATGACGACTGGGCGAGGCACCGTCTGGCTAGACCGAAGGGGCAGCTGCGAGTACCAGGAAGTCTTCGTGCTGGGATCCCTGATCCGTCAGTCCAACCCAACGATAGATTCGATCTACCCACCCCCCTGCCCGCAGAAGGGGATGGATCAGTCACTTGAAGGAGTCCCTGTTCGGGCGCCAACTGAAGGAAGTGGCCCAATTTGTGTCACCTGGGTCACTCACCACCACCTCTCAGCCTTCCATACCAAGTGAAGAGTTGTTTAGACAATAGAGAATACAAACCAATATCTGTTTATTCAGGTACACTCAGAGTGGAGCCCAGTCTGCCCAGTCGCTAGGAGTGCTGCATCAAGACTGACATCAGCAAGCATAGGGATATATTATGTACATTTCAGAACCGTTGAAGACACGCCCATAATAGAATTTTCCAAGCAGATGCAGCTAAACAAAATTAAGTTAAGAGGATAGGTTTCGATTCTAAGGCCGGGCACACACTATCTACTACTCAAGATCGCTCTGCCCGTGCCCGACACTACACAAGTGGGAGAAGGCCTCTATCTAGTGGGAAAGGTATGCACTAATAAGGACAGTGTATTCATTAGTGAAGCGAATCCCAGCCTCGGGCAAATGAAACCCAACTGAGGCCTCTTCTCAGAAATGACGAAAGATTAGTTTTGATTATTACTCAAAAAGGCGCCCGCATAGAAAATGACGCCGCGAATGCTAACTTTGATAGAACAATGCGCAAACATGAATTTTTCTATTCTAACACCCCTCAGAAGGCCTCCACTCAGCCCATGACAGATGAATATCCCTGACATATTGGGGATGCAGGGGCCCCTCTTCACATGCTCCACAGGAGACATATCTCTGTACATGCAGGGACTCCGTGACTACTACAGCTTCAGGGGTCTTAGCGTGTGTCTGAGGGAGGCCCGCCTGTGGAAGTGAGTTGTGTGTGAGTGAGGCATGTGACTCTACAGGAGGCACATCTCGTTACATGCAGGGACTCTGACTTCTACAGCTTCAGGGATCTCAGCGTATCCCCGAGGGAAGTGAAGTGTGTGAGTGAGGCATGTGACTCCACCAGAGGCGCAGCTCAGTACATGTAAGGACTGTGACTTCTGCAGCCTCTGAGGTCTGGTTGTGTGTGTTAACCAGGTCCTCCTCTGGAGGTGTGCCTGTGTGTGAGGCATGTGACATCCACAGGAGGCGCTTCTCACTACATGCAGGGGCTGTCTTCTGCAGCCTCCGATGGCTCAGTGTGTGCCCTAGCGAGGCCTCTGGAGATGAGGCTGTGTGTTAGGCTTGCGAGCCCCACAGAGGTTGTCTCAATGTGTGACCCATTGAGAGACCCTGCACTGGCAGTGAGGTATGCGAGCCCCACAGAGGCTGTGTTAGACCCGGCCTCGTGGCATGGCCATCCCTGTCCCCGCACCACATAACCTGACCCACGCACCTCATGCAGCCCCCGAGCACACGGCCTAGCCGATCCTTCCCACCAGACCACACACACACCCGACCGGACTTCCCCGTCCGTGGCCTTCCTCCTTTCGGCCACACCGGGCCCGCGTGCCCACTCCATGCACCATGATGGCCGCCCAGCCCCAGCGCGACCCTGGCCTAGAGGCGCCACTTCGGCTGGAGGACATCGCGCTCCCATTGGGATGAGAGAGGGAGGAGCAGTTTCCATCGCACCTCTGAGCTCCCCTGGGAAGGTGGGTTTCGATCGGCCCTCCGGCCTCCCCGAGGGCTGGCTCCACGCCTGCTGGGTGTCTGGGACTCCTCCCGACCCGGCCCTGAAAGGATCAAAAGACAATGGCAGGAAACCCCGACAAGCGACCCCCAGGTGACAAGACCCCTGCCTGCACAGACTCCGGACATCAAAGAGGAGTCGATCTATAATAAGGGGTGCTCTGGGACTATCCGGCATATTCGCCTCTGGAAACACCTGAGCCCTGCTGAGTGACTCGCGGTTCCCTGAAGATCGTAAAACCTCCGAACTTGTGCTTGAGCCCTGCTGAGTGACTCGCGGCTCCCTGAAGATCGTAAGACCTCCGAACTTGTGCTTGAGCCCTGCTGAGTGACTCGCGGCTCCCTGAAGATCGTAAGACCTCCGAACTTGTGCTTGAGCCCTGCTGAGTGACTCGTGGCTCCCCGAAAGATCGTAAGACCTCCGAACTTGTGCTTGAGCCCTGCTGAGTGACTCGCGGCTCCCACAGACGCTCCTGGTCCCGCCGGACCCCGACGACGACAAGCGTATCCCCCAGCTCGAGGATTGTGAGCTGCGCGCCGGGTACACCCCTGCATTTGATCCATATCCCCAAAGACTGTCCCGCTACCTCCTACCACCCCGAGACTCTGTGAGCCTGTGCTCTACTTGTATATACTTGCCGTGCTGATCATAAAGATCCTACGACTCCGATCTGATAAAGATTTGTTCTTAAGAACTCACGGTGTGGTGTCTCTTTGTCGTGTGGTGCCGAGTGTACGATCCTAGATACGAGATTCCTCCCCTGAGGAGTCTCCCGCCAGTGCCCGGCTACGATACCTCGAGGGTTGGTCTCAGGATAGTCAGGGCCCCCTCCGGGCTCCTCTGAGGTCGCCTTCTAACATTGGTGGCAAGCGACGGGATTCGGGCCCATAATCTAGAGATCGTACCGTGAACTGCTGACGCACTACCGACAAAGATGGCAGAAGGAAACGCCACCAGTACCGTGTTCCAGGCGGAACAACTGGAAGAGTACACACACAGAGAACTGAAGCAATTCTGCAAAGAACTAAAAATCGCTACCACTGGTCTCAACACCAAAGAAGATATGCAGAAGGCACTGAAAGCTTGGGTGGATTCTGGACCCCCCTGCCCAGAAGGAGCGGTGGAGCCCCACGACGAAACTGGACCCTCCCAAGGAGAACGCAGCAGCAACCAGGTGCGAAGCTTCGTACCAGACGGGGGCCTATCCCCGGAGGAACTCGCAGACAGAGAAAGAAGTCGCCATCACAAACTCGAATTGGCCAAACTTAAAATCGAGGGCGAGTTGAAATTAGCCGAGAAAAAGCTAGCAGTGGAACAGATGCGAGTGCAAGGAGAACTAGAAGAGAAGAAACTCCAACGGGAACACGAAGGAAGGAGACTTCAACTGGAGCACGAACGCAGCTTGAAGGACATCGAGCTAAAAGCAAAAAGCGAAGAAGCGCGGCCCCCGGGAAACCGAGAGGTGGCCTCCCCGGCAGAGCAGAAGGTCCACATTCCCAAGGATGTGGTCAAAGAATATTACAAAAACAATGACATCCAACAGTGGTTCAGGGCATACGAGGTCGCTATGACCTCCCATCGGGTCCCGCAGAAGGATTGGGGGGCCGGGTTGTGGGGACGGTTTCTGAGCGAAGGGAGAGACACCCTGCTCGACCTACCAACCTCCATGCAGACCTCCTACAACCACATGAAAGAGGCCCTCCTCACAAGGTACGGCCTCACCCCGGAGATGTACCGCCAGCGGTTCCGGGACTGCAGGAAGATCCCGGGCACCACCTGGGTGGAGTATGTAAACTTCTTCAGCCGTGCATTCGATGGGTGGCTCAAGAGCAGCAAGGTAACCACCCTAGAAGAACTAACCGACCTCATGTTGTGGGAACACCTGGCTGCGAACTGCGCCAGCATCTGCTCGACAGCAAGCTCACGGATCCGAGAAAGCTGGCTGTCGAGGCGGATCGCTGGACCAACACTCGGGTCTCCCGGGGCCCCGTAGGAGAGTACCCCCGAGCCAGTCAGGGACCACCCCGCCAGAGAGGGGGGGGAACCAGGGAGGGCAGAGAGAGTCCCAGTCCAGTCCCCCGAAAACCCAACCTCTGCCTTTCCCGGCACCTCCACCAGCTGTATCCGGCCCCCCCGTGAGACGGGGACACCGGGTGACCATCACTTGTTTCCGTTGTCAGAAGCCCGGGCATTACGCCAACGACCCTGAATGCCCCATGGCCCCACACATCACCCCGACAGCACCCCCCGCTAGACAGATAGCCAATGTAGCACTGAGGGAGGAGGTTGAGGAGATCGTAGAGTGGGAACCCGCCGCCATGGCCCTAGTATCATTAGGAGATAGAGAAATGGTCCCTGGAAGCCTCCTGCCCTCCAACACGAAGAAATATGGGCAGATCGTAACGATCAATGGCCACCAAGTAGAGGCCCTTCGTGACACCGGGGCCAGCATCACCGGTGTCCTCAGTCATTTAGTCAACGAAGACCAGGTCCTCCCCAACGTCTTTTGCCCGGTAATTTCCGCTGACAATACGGAAAGTCTGTGTAAGGTAGCCCTGGTGCCTTTTGAATGGGGAGGGGTGGTCGGTAAACTGAAAGTCGCAGTGAGAACCTCCCAGCCAGTCGACTGTCTCCTGGGGAACGACCTGGAAAGTTCCCCCTGGAAACAAGTCGAGCGCAAGACCCACCTAGGGATGATGGGTCTCCCTGAGTGGGTGTGCGCCACCACCCGATCCATGGCAGCCCGACTGATCCCCCTTGGGGAAATCGAAGACGCCCCGACCACAGAAGACAGGATGGTCCCCGCCGAGGGTCCCCACATCCCCCCACAAGGAGGGTCGGTCGCCAGCGACGAACCCCCACCTTCCGACTCCGCACCGGTCACCGAGGTAGGCGATCTGCCTGAGTTGGCCCAGTGGCGCCACGAGGGGGGCCCCTCCCGAGAGGAGTTCTGCCGGGAGCAAGCTACCTGTCCTTCCCTGGTCGGGCCCCGGCAATAAGCAGCGGCCCAGGCCGCGGGTGACCAAACTGGAACGCACCGGGTGTATTGGGAGAATGACCTTTTGTACAGCGAGCAGAAGTCGGTGGAGCTAGGATCCGCACGGGTGCTGGTGGTACCCCTGCGCTTCCGAGACCTCCTCCTGGGCTTGGCCCACGACGTCCCCCTCGCAGGCCACTTGGGCCAGGACAAAACCTACAGTCGCCTCGTGACTCACTTCTACTGGCCCAGAATGAAAGCGGATGTAGAAGCCCACTGCAAGTCCTGTCCCACGTGCCAGGCTAGTGGGAAGAGCGGAGGAAAGCGCAAGGCTCCCCTCCAACCCTTCCCTGTCGTCAGTACCCCTTTTGAACGGGTCGGGATCGACATCGTGGGGCCCCTGGACCCCCCAACCTCCCAAGGTCACCGCTTTATCCTCGTCCTGGTGGATCACGCCACCCGATACCCTGAAGCCATACCCCTGCGCACCGTCACAGCCCCCGTGGTGGGCCGGGCGTTGATGGGAATCTTTTCCCGTATGGGTTTTCCCCGCGAGGTCGTGAGCGATCGCGGTACGAACTTCATCTCCAAGTACATGACGTCCCTGTGGCAACAATGTGGATTGTCCTATAAGTTCACCACCCCGTACCACCCCCAAGGAAATGGCCTGGTAGAGCGGTTTAACCGGACTCTGAAGGGGATGATCGCGGGCCTGGAAGAGCCCCTCCGGCGTAAGTGGGACGTCCTGCTCCCCTGCCTCCTGTTCGCCTACCGGGAAGTTCCCCAGAAATCCTTGGGGTTCAGCCCCTTTGAGTTACTCTACGGGCACCCCGTCCGGGGGCCCCTCAGCCTGGTCAAGGAAGGGTGGGAGGCGGCGCCCCGAGCCCCCCCCCCGAGATGTGTTCCAGTACATCCTGACCCTCCGAAACCAGACTAGGAAGTTCCGAGGGCTGGCCGAGGCCAACCTGGAGGCGAGCCAGGAAGAGATGAAGCGCTGGTACGACCAGAATGCCACTCTGGTCGAGTTCCAGCCGGGCCAGCAGGTATGGGTCATGGCCCCCGTGAAACCTTGCACCCTCCAGGATAAATGGACCGGGCCCTTCAAAGTGATTGAGCGGGAGAGCCAGGTCACGTACTTGGTGGACGTCCAGTCACCGCGGGTCCTCCACGTGAACCGCCTCAAGCCTCACTTTGTGCGGACGGAACTGAGCCTCCTGCTGGCCACCGATGACGGGGCCGAAGAGGAGTCGGATCCCCTCCCTGATCTCCTGTATACCAAAGAGAAGGATGGCTCCGTAGAGGGAGTGAACCTCTCCCCATCCCTCACTTCCCAGCAACGTGAGGATTGCCGCCAGCTCCTAGGGCAGTTTTCCGACCTATTCTCTCTGGTCCCCCAAGTCACCGACTGGTGTGTCCACGACGTGGACACCGGAGACAGCGCACCGGTGAAACACCGAGCCTACCGAGTCCCTGATCGGGTCCGGTCCTGCATTCAAGCCGAGGTCTCGAAGATGTTGACCTTGGGAGTGATCGAACCCTCAGACAGTCCCTGGGCCAGCCCCGTGGTCCTGGTCCCGAAAGCAGCTGCCCCCGGTGTCGCCCCAGAACTCCGCTTCTGCGTGGACTACCGGGGACTCAATGAAGTCACCCGAGCCGATGCCCACCCCATTCCCCGAGCCGACGAGCTCATTGACCGACTCGGGGCTGCTCGGTTCCTCAGCACCTTCGATCTCACCTGCGGCTACTGGCAAATTGCGCTCACAGAAGGAGCCAAGGAGCGGTCCGCCTTCTCCACCCCGGATGGGCACCATCGCTTTCGCGTGATGCCCTTCGGGATGAAAAATGCCCCGGCCACCTTCCAGCGACTGGTAAATAGAGTCCTGGCCGGGCTGGAAAAGTTCAGCGCTGCCTATCTAGACGATATCGCAGTTTTCAGTTCCGAATGGAGTAAGCACCTCCAGCACCTCCGGAGGGTGCTAACCGCCCTGCGCCAGGCAGGCCTCACCGTGAAAGCCAGCAAGTGCCAAATTGGGCAAGGTTCGGTAGTCTACCTGGGGCACCAGGTCGGAAGCGGCCAGGTCGCCCCCCTACAGCCCAAGATCGACGCCATCCTAGCCTGGGAACCCCCCACTACCCAAACAGAGGTCCAAGCCTTTCTGTGCCTCACGGGCTACTACCGGAGATTCATCCGGGGGTACGGCAGCCTAGTCAGTCCCCTCACGGAACTCACGTCCAAGAAACAACCCAAGAAAGTGCAGTGGACCTCTGCCTGCCAAGAGGCGTTCGATGCCCTGAAAGCGGCCATGTGCACTGCCCCCGTCCTCCAGGCCCCCGACTACTCCAAGGAGTTTGTGGTACAAACGGACGCCTCCGAGCATGGAATTGGGGCCGTCCTGTCCCAGGTGAATGACCAAGGCCTAGACCAGCCCGTAGCCTTCCTCAGCCGAAGGCTGTTGCCCAGAGAACAGAGATGGAGCACCATCGAGCGCGAGGCGTTCGCCGTAGTCTGGGCCCTCAAGAAGTTACGCCCCTATCTGTTCGGCACCCATTTCAAAGTCCAAACCGACCATCGCCCCTTGCGATGGCTCATGCAGATGCGAGGAGAAAACCCCAAACTACTGCGGTGGTCAATCTCCCTCCAGGGGATGGATTTCACCGTGGAACATCGCCCGGGTACTGACCACGCCAACGCCGATGGCCTCTCCCGGTTCTTCCGCCTCAGCGAAGAGAACCCCCAAGACGATGGGTAGTTCTCTCCGGCTTTCAGCTGGGGGGGACGCGTGTTAGACCCGGCCTCGTGGCATGGCCATCCCTGTCCCCGCACCACATAACCTGACCCACGCACCTCATGCAGCCCCGAGCACACGGCCTAGCCGATCCTTCCCACCAGACCACACACACACCCGACCGGACTTCCCCGTCCGTGGCCTTCCTCCTTTCGGCCACACCGGGCCCGCGTGCCCACTCCATGCACCATGATGGCCGCCCGGCCCCAGCGCAACCCTGGCCTAGAGGCGCCACTTCGGCTGGAGGACATCGCGCTCCCATTGGGATGAGAGAGGGAGGAGCAGTTTCCATCGCACCTCTGAGCTCCCCTGGGAAGGTGGGTTTCGATCGGCCCTCCGGCCTCCCCGAGGGCTGGCTCCACGCCTGCTGGGTGTCTGGGACTCCTCCCGACCCAGCCCTGAAAGGATCAAAAGACAATGGCAGGAAACCCCGACAAGCGACCCCCAGGTGACAAGACCCCTGCCTGCACAGACTCCGGACATCAAAGAGGAGTCGACCTATAATAAGGGGTGCTCTGGGACTATACGGCATATTCGCCTCTGGAAACACCTGAGCCCTGCTGAGTGACTCGCGGCTCCCTGAAGATCGTTAAACCTCCGAACTTGTGCTTGAGCCCTGCTGAGTGACTCGCGGCTCCCTGAAGATCGTAAGACCTCCGAACTTGTGCTTGAGCCCTGCTGAGTGACTCGCGGCTCCCTGAAGATCGTAAGACCTCCGAACTTGTGCTTGAGCCCTGCTGAGTGACTCGCGGCTCCCCGAAAGATTGTAAGACCTCCGAACTTGTGCTTGAGCCCTGCTGAGTGACTCGCGGCTCCCACAGACGCTCCTGGTCCCGCCGGACCCCGACGACAACAAGCGTATCCCCCAGCTCGAGGATTGTGAGCTGCGCGCCGGGTACACCCCTGCATTTGATCCATATCCCCAAAGACTGTCCCGCTACCTCCTACCCCCCTGAGACTCTGTGAGCCCGTGCTCTACTTGTATATACTTGCCGTACTGATCATAAAGATCCTACGACTCCGATCTGATAAAGATTTGTTCTTAAGAACTCACGGTGTGGTGTCTCTTTGTCGTGTGGTGCCGAGTGTACAATCCTAGATACGAGATTCCTCCCCTGAGGAGTCTCCCGCCAGTGCCCGGCTACGATACCTCGAGGGTTGGTCTCAGGATAGTCAGGGTCCCCTCCGGGCTCCTCTGAGGTCGCCTTCTAACAGGCTGTCTTAATGTGTGCCCGATTGAGAGACCCTGCTCTGGCAGTGAGGTGTGCGAGCCCCACAGACGGGCTATCTCAATGTGTGCACGATTGATGGACCCTGCTCTGGCAGTGAGACTTGCGTGCCCCACAGTCAGGCTGTCTCAATGTGTGCCCGAGTGAGGGACCCTGCTCTGGCAGTGAGGCTTGCGAGCCCCACAGTCCGGCTGTCTCAATGTTGTGTGCCCGATTGAGGGACCCTGCTCTGGCAGTGAGGCTTGCGAGCCCCACAGTCCGGCTGTCTCAATGTTGTGTGCCCGATTGAGGGACCCTGCTCTGGCAGTGAGGCTTGCGAAACCCACAGTCCGGCTGTCTCAATGTTGTGTGCCCGATCGAGGGACCCTGCTCTGGCAGTGAGGCTTGCGAGGCCCACAGTCAGGCTGTCTCAATGTTGTGTGCCCCGATCGAGGGACCCTGCTCTGGCAGTGAGGCTGCCCTGGACAACTCCTAGACCCAAGCCTTGCTACTCAGTGGGGTTCTGTTTACCCTGCAGCCTAAAAGGATCACCTGGGGGTCAGTGCTCGGCAGAGGCCCCGAGGCTCGTGCCTGCTGTGTACCTGATGATTAGTCCAAGGGGAGGTAGGGGGGAGCGGCTCTCAGACTGGATTTAATGTAAAGCACCAGCAGGGCGCCCTCAGTCCAAACCTCTCAGATCCACAGTTTATAGTCCATGAGAGCGCAAAGGGGTCATTCAGGTGCCGGCTCCAGGGGTAAGAGGAGTCAATGTGAACTGAAGTCAGGTAAGCGCCTCCATGAAGGGGCTCAGAGCTTCACTTGTCCTCTCTTTAAAGAGGGGCCCGCACATGAAAAACATTACAGCATCCAGGATCGTCAGCTCTGCAACCCTTCAAAGCCAAGGCCCTGTGCGGAGCTAGCTTCATGCAGCCAGAGCCGAGCCTCTGCTTTAGGGGGGTAACCCTGGGGCCACAGATGCAGGCACCCAAGGATGCCGTGGACGCAGAGCACCAGACAACTGGCACTCCTGCCTGTTTCCTAATACTCCCTCAACTGCAGAGGAACACTCAGCAGTAGTGTCGGCTCTTCCGGAATACCGCTCCCCCAATATGTGCCATAGGGGAGGTAAGCAAGCTGGGCACATTCCAACCAGGCCGGTCCTAGGACGTTTGGATCCCCGGGAAGAAAGAGAATGTGTGAGGCCCCCTTATTTGCATAGAATGTGAAATCACAAAAAATTACATGCTACGAAGTGCCATCATTTGACTTTTGTTGAGCGACTTTGCAAGGAGCAACTTTCTTGGTGCAGATATCAATGCAAAAACAACAGTTGATGGACAGAATGCAGAACAATGTTATACATTCACTCCAGTACAGAGATCTGGGCCTAAATCCATCGTTTTTTTGCTCACCGTGTCATTCCAGTTTGATCCCAGCCATATGCAAATCAGTCTTGACCCTGTGCCTCTTGGGAACAGTCCAGCCCGAACTGCCAAGCCAGGTCCTCCCTGGACTGGAAACAAGCATCCTAGGACCGGTTTCGGGGTTTCACCCCTCTTCAGCCAGGATAGCTTGATTCCAGTGGCATGGAGAGCACGGGACTCACGTCTGAGCATACCCGTCCCACTCGGGGTGACGAATGCAAAAACAACAGTTGATGGACAGAATGCAGAACAATGTCATACATTCACCCCAGTACAGAGATCTGGGCCTAAATCCATCGTTTTTTTGCTCGCCATTCCAGTTTCAACCCAGCCATATGCAAATCAGTCTTGACCCTGTGCCTCATGGGAACAGTCCAGCCCGAACTGCCAAGCCAGGTCCTCCCTGGACTGGAACCAAGCATCCTAGGACCGGTTTCGGGGTTTCACCCTTATTCAGCCAGGATAGCTTGATTCCAGTGGCATGGAGAGCACTTTGCAAGGAGCAACTTTCTTGGTGAAGATATCAATAAAACTAAAACCTAATTATTAACACTAATAAAAATAAGCGCATACATTTTACATTTCATTTAACTGGAAATACATTATATTAGTCACACTAGATGGAAAGGTTTGGCCTAGGTCTTTCCAAAACATATAAGTTCACTCAAACGTTAAGAGTTTGTTCCAGATTAGTGCATTAGATCCGTATAAGTGCATGCAGTATTTATATGGCTCGAACCAAGCCGAAAGGCTGCTAAGCACTGTACAGGGTCCAAGACACAGTCAACATGTGATGGGAGGAGTAGATGAATGTGAATCGTGACTGCATCATCACTTTGTTTTTTTTGTTGTTGAGTATGCGCTGTTCCCTAAATTAGAGCCTACTACGGACTCCTCGTATGGATATGGGGAAACATTCCAGATCCTTGAGGCATAGATAGGAAAGGCCTTTTTCTTGTTTGTTTCTCTTTTTAGCACATCATCAATTTCTGACGTCTGAAGGTGTCCTTACTGCTGGTGTTGGAGAGACACTGGAGATGTCAAGCTTGTCATTCAAGAAGGCAGGGGTGTCTGTTGTACAGTGAAAACCTGGCCAAAAGTAGCGAGCACTGTACAGGGTCAATGACGAGCATAAAGTCAAGGAGCGATGAGAAAGGTAGCTGGTTTGTGGACTGTTAATGCCCTGAGATAGCTTTGCAGATAATGCAGCTGAGCTTGAAGATGGTGTGGGCCAGCAAGGAGGACCTGTGGAGTTCCATCACAGTGATATTGTTGTGTCTTAGTATGTAGCCAGGCAACATGACAACATTCCTTCCATAGCAACCAGGATGCTTTGTTCTGAGTTGGCTGGGAGAGAAGAGCTGGCAGTTGCAGAGAGAGGACCTGTCTGTCTAGGGGTTGTGCATGTGAACTTGCAATAAAGTTCTTCTTACAGATATCTGTCTGCGCTTCTTAAAAGTGGCGACAAAGGTGGGATGATAAAAGCAGATGAAATTTAAGCTTGCAGTCACCAACCCCTAGATGAGTGATAATCATCAAATTATTGAGACCAGCGAAAATGGACTGCCTGAATACAGCACAAGGTCAGTGAAATTGCGATTCTCCTATTAACATGACTAGGGAATCTGGATTTCATTAAAGACACGGAGGCTATCATTATGCATTAATCTTTTAATGCAGATCACAAGCAGCCACACTACACCACAAAGAAAAAACAGTTCTAGAATGCGGTGAGCACAAGCTATAAATGGCATGAGGGGCAAACAGACTGCCTCTTTTAAATGAAACGAAGCAACAAAAGTTCAAAGGAGAGATTCAACTTGATCTTGAAACTGAAGGTGGAGAGAGTTCCGAAGCGGGATAAAGATGAGAGCAGGACATCAGGTGGAGTTGTCTGAAAAGAAAGATGAGAATTTAAGAATGTCATGAGCTACCGCAAAAGGCAAAATATAAGCATATGCATACGGTAATAAACAGTGCAAAGAGCACTCCGTCCAAGGGAGGAACTGGTGGGATAATGATAGCCTCCGTGTCTTTAATGAAATCCAGATTCTCTAGTCATGTTAATAGGAGAATAGCAATTTCATTACAAGACCAGAGGCTACATTATGCATGTTGGTAACCCTGAAGGACAACATCAGACATATGCTCAATAGGGTTACAGTAGTAGTGAGCGAAGGTTGAAGCATTGGACCAATCGGCCGCTTTAAGGATATCATTCAACTTACCGCCAGACCAAAAGGATTTGCTTGCCATAGCACCTCTGAGAGAATGGGCTTGGAATTTAGAAAGGTCAATACCAGCTAGATTCATAACTGACTTGACCCATCTAGCAATGGATGAGGAGTCAACTGGTCTAAAAGGTTTAACAAAAGAGATAAGGAGTTGGTTAGCGCCTACAGGGCGAAGGTCTTTCATTCTCATGTCATATTCTTTCATACAGTCTACGACACACAGCCTTTTGCAAAGATCAAAACGAGGATAGAAAATAGAGTCTGACATGGTTTTAGTCCTTCTAAATATATCAAATTTAACCCCAAACATATCATAAGATCTATATGAAATATCGAGGCATTTGGCATCGGAAACTCTACGACAAGAGATTAGACATAAAAGAGTAGCAAGTTTAAGCGAGAGGCATTTTCTGTTGAGATAAGCATTATCGGGTCAAGAAGAGAAAAGGTCTAAGATAGCTTTAACATCCCACATGGTCTGGTATTTAGGTCTAGGAGGTCTTTTCAGTCTAATGCTTTTCATAACTCTACAAATAATAACGTTCTTACCTACCGTCTTATCATTGACAAGGGAATGTCCAGCGGAGATTGCTGATCTGTAGCAATTAATAGATCTATAAGATAACCCCCTGTCAAATTGTTCGACAAGAAAATTAACTATATTGACGATAGGCGTTTCCACGGGATCCACGTTCCTCTCCATGCACCAACAAAACCATTTTTTCCAAATGTTATTGTATCTATAGTGCGTTCCGGGTGCGCATGATTCTCCGAGGAGAGTGAGAGCTGATGACGAAAGGCCAGACAATTCGTTGGATTGCCTGACACTTTCCAAGCAAGAAGGTTCAAATTCCCTCAAATGATTAGGTGATGATCTTCTCAGTCTGCGTTGGAAACCAGACCCTTGCTCGCTGGAATGAGGAAGGGGATGTCGCAGGACAGTTCCAGAGTAGTCGGGAACAATGCCTGAGACGGCCAAAATGGGGTTATCAGAACCAAGGAGCATTGGTCTTTTCTGACCTTCTGTAGGACCCTTTGGATCATAGCAAAGGGAGGGAAGGCGTAGCCCTGAAGGTTGGACCCGCATTGGAGGAAAGCGTTCACTGCTAGAGCGCCCGGGTCTGGCATCCAGCTGAAATATTTCGGAAGTTGGAATGTCAATCTGCTGGCAAATAAGTCCACATCCAGTGGACCCCAAAAATGAAAGAGAACATTGAAAACATTCACGTTGAGTTTCCAATCGGTGAGGTCTGAAAGGAATATTGAGTTCCAATCCGCAGATAGGTTCCACTTTCCGGGAAGGTATTCTGCCTTCATAGAGATCTTGTGTTCTAAGCAAAACATCCAGAGTTTCTTGGCTAAAGCGTACAGGTCTGCAGATTTGGTACTGCCAAGGCGGTTGATATATGAGACTGCGGAGATGTTGTCCATCTTCAGAAGAACAGATCTCCCTTGAAGTGAGTGTTTGAAGCTCATTAGTGCGTTTAGGCCTGCAGTAAGTTCTAAGAAATGTATATGATGGGAAGATTCCGCGAGAGTCCAAGCGCCACCAGTGTTTTGCTCAAAGAGGCGAGCACCCCAACCGTGGAGGCTGGCATCAGATTCCAGAATACATTCCGGGGCAGAGCCGAAGATTGCTTTTCCATTCCAGGCATCCAAGTTCTCCAGCCACCATGAAAGTTCTGACCTGGCTTCCTGATCTAAGGTCACAAAATCTCCGTACCAGAGACCAGACATGAGAGCCTTCCCTTTTAGTCTTTGAAGGGCACGGTAATTCAGAGGACCCGGAAAGATAGCTTGGATGGAGGAGGAAAGTAGGCCTAGAAGTCTGGCTAATTCTCGTAGGGTTAGAGATTCTTGCCTTAGAACATACCTGATCTCTTTTCGAATTTTGGCAATTTTCTTGGTAGGGCGAAGGAGAAGGCAGCTCGAGGTTTCTACAGTGAAGCCCAGAAAATCTAGTGTCTTGGAGGGAGTTAGAATAGATTTTTCCCTGTTTATAATGAAGCCGAGAATTTCGATAAGCTCCATGGTAGTATTGAGGTCTTTTAAAATTTGAGAGTAGAGCTGAGACACGATGAGGATATCGTCTAGATAAATGATAAGGCAAATACCCCTCTCTCTCAGAAGAGAGACAATAGTCCTCATGATCTTGGTATAGCACCAAGGGGCAGAGGAAAGACCGAAAGGAAGAGCTTGGAATTGGAAAAGGCGCTTCTTCCAGATAAATTGGAGAAAGGGTTGGTGTTCTTGGGCCATAGGGATGGTAAAGTAAGCGTCTTTTAAGTCTAGTTTCACCAACCATTCTCCTTTCAAGAGAAGGTCTCTGAGGAGGTGAATGCCTTCCATTTTGAAGTGCCTGTAAACTAGGTACTTGTTTTCTTCCCGAAGGTTTAGGACTGGTCTCCACCCTTTTTCCTTTTTTTGAACGAGGAAAAGAGTGCTGACAAAGGTTTTTAAGGACCATGAAACTTGTACGATAGCTCCTTTTTGAAGCATTGAAGAGATTTCCTCTTCGACAATCTTCTGATGTTCTTCGGAAAGTGTTAGAGGTTCTGGGAGTTGTGCTTGAAAAGGAATGTCTATAAAGTCTATTTTGAAACCCTGAACGGTTTCGAGAACCCATTTGTCTTGAGTTAGAGATTCCCATATGTGGTAAAAGTATTTTAGTCTGCCCCCTACTTGGGAAGAAGAGGAAAGAAGAGGAAGACTTACTTTGAAGGTTGGCGTTGTTTGTATTTCCACGGGATCTGTAGCCTCTGTTTCGTGGACCTCTGCCTCGTTGGGGATAGAATTGCTGGTTGGATGGGTAGAAGCCTCTACCAGTACCTCTGAAATTTGAGAAGGGCCGTTGGTTGCCACGTCCGGAAGAGCGGCCTCTTCTTCCAGCCTGTCCAAAAAGGTTGGTGTTGAATACGCGTTTCATGTTTGCTTGAGCCCTATCAAGGGCAGTAAAGGTTGCAACGCATTTACCTATTGATTTATTCATGTCCTCTCCGAAGAGGAGGCCCTTAGGATTATCGGAGGGTTCTTTTTCGGCTATATCACCCAGTTTAGGGTTGATCTTGGTGAGGATGGTTCTCCTTCTTTCGATGTTGAGGCTAGAATTGGCATTGCCGAGTACGATGTCTCTTTGGCTCCAGCCTCGAATGAGGTTGACATCAAGGGGGGTGTTGGAAATGTGTGATTCTTCGGCTAGGTCTAGAATCCCGGTGAGTGGGCCGAGGATGTCAAGTAGGCGGTCCTGACAACCTTTAAGAGCTCTCTCTAGACCTTTTCTAGGGTCCTTCCCCAGTTTAAATAGGAATTTGATCAGGTCAGGGTCAAGGTTAGGGGTTTGTGAAACCTTATCTTGGATGGAGGGTCTTGGACACTCGGATTTCAAAGTGTTTCTAGTCTCTCTTTCGAGAGAGTTTCTTAACCACCTTGTAATAAATTTAGAAACATGTTCCTGAGGGAACCATTTTGAGCTATTGGGATGGGAGATATTGAGGGGCAAGAACATTTCCTTTCCTAGGGGGTTGAGGATAACGTTTTTTGAGGAAGAAGGGGGGTCGAGATCACCGGGGTTGTTGAATTTGAGGTCTTGGTCATCTAGGTTCAGTACGAATTCATCATAAGGGTTAGTAAACCTTGCTTCCTCCTCCTCAGTCAGAGACTGCATCATTCTGAGTAGTATTAGAATTTGTGCCGCGAGGGACACCCATCATATTTGTGCCGCTGGGGACACTCATCATATTTGTGACGCGAGTGACACCATTATCATTTGAGGCGCGATGGCCTCCCATCAACAGTGAGGTGCTAGGACCTCCCAAATCAGTTGAGGTGCTACGACCTCCCATAGTGCAGTCAGAAGGGTGATCACAATTTTTTGATTTTTTGCTTCTTTTACTGTGAGTACTGACCTCGTCGGGGAGATCACCGTGGACAAGGGAGAGAGATCTCTTAGAAGAGATCACTTCTTTAAGAGTAGAAAGCATACAGGAACTCATTTCTTTCTGCAGGAAAAGTTTAAATGAATCATTGTCATGAATGGGAGAGCTGAAAGTAGCCTCGTCTGAATCAAGTTCTGACCTACTATATTGGAATATTAGCCGTGTTATGGTTGGCCTTGAAAAGATGTGGAAATAAATAATTAATTTGCTTAAAAGTGGTTGATCTCTCTTTTTTTTTTTTAAGGTGATCAAGGAAAACTTATTAATAATGGTGGCAAGGTTTAAATAGTGGTATTAGCCTCTGTAGTCGGAAAGTAGTAACCCCCTTTTAAAAAAAAAAAAAACTAAACCGAATGATCTCCGGCAGCAGCTGATGATAGCGAAGTAACTGAAAGCTTCGCTCGAGCTCAGCTGCTGCCAGAGAAGCGATTAGAGGAAAGGCTGTAGGGGGAGGGCTAGCGTGACGGCACCGTTGCTAAGGTGCTTTTCTTTGAGGGGAAGACGCGCTCGCGAGGACGGAGCGAGCGTGTCGGAGAAATTGTAAAATCCTTCAAGTAAAGCTTTGGGGTTTTAATCCTGCGCCAGAAACAGTATGCAATTAAAGAAACAAAAGCGGGATGGCGGCGCGAGGCAGATGCCGGTGGATATGAGGGAAGGGAGTTCGCTCTCCCTTCGAGAAAGCTAAGTCGCGAAGAGGTATTTCCTACGGGAGGGGGTGGGGAGGAGCGGATAAGGTGACAACCTTAATAGGAAGTCGTTGGGAAGGGGTGAGGGGGGGGGGGGGGGGAAGAAAACCCAGGATCACCCACAAATGCTAGGAAACAAGCTATGAAGGTAAAAGCGCTAGGAATAATTATATATAAAGGGCAAAGAGGAAACAATTATGATAGAAATCAACTGTACAATGGCATATCAATCATTACAGTTGTCTAAATCTAAACAAGAAGAGATGTTACTTATCTGCTTGCGAGCCACATTTAAAAGAGGCAGTCTGTTTGCCCCTCATGCCATTTATAGCTTGTGCTCACTGCATTCTAGAACTGTTTTTTCTTTGTGATGTAGTGCGGCTGCTTGTGATCTGCATTAAAAGATTAATGCATAATGTAGCCTCCGGTCTTTGTAATGAAACCCAATCAAAACTATTGAGACCAGCATTATTTTTATTATTAACATTATAAGCGTGGAACTGATTGATGACTGCTGGTGCTACAAACGTGAAGAAGACAAATGAAAGCATATTTTATGCTTTGGAACTGACTAATGACTGTTGGTGTCAATAGTGCTGAGAAGACATATGGAAGCTTATTTAAAAAAAGGCTCCTATATCTGCGCAACAATATTATTGAACGGATGGCACTGAATTACATACATTGCTGAATTATTCTGCAGTTGAGGAATTGAAAAGCATTGTTGCTGGAATGAAGCTGTTGATATGTGTGACCTTATGCGCATGGAATGAAGTCTTTTCCCTCATGTGATTTTAAATAAAAGGAGAAAAAAGAGTGCGGAGCGTGAAGTGAGTGGAAACCCTGACTTGTCAAAGAAGATTGCCAACGTATATGCCTCTGATTCACTGTGCGCATTGAACGAAGACTTCCTGGCAGTGCGCGTGTGAATTTAATTAAAAATAAACACACCAAAGAGAAGCATGTGTTTGTATCTCCTGCCATAATTGTGAGTGTGGGCTAAGCCTCCCTTGCTGTGCGCGCTGATCAGGGGTGGACACAGCGTGCGTTTGTGGCTCCTGCAACCAAAGCAAACTCACAGCAGCTCTACAGCTCTTACCTGAATTGTCACTCTGAGGTTCCAATCAACTGACTCAAGTTTGGCTGGTGTGGCTTCCTGTACACGTGGAAACAAAAGAAAGACTAAACCCTTACAAGCTGTATGCCCACAAAGATAACAGAATACACTGGTCCTTTATTTTAGATACAATGAGTAATAAATACTAAATTGTCATTGCATGCAAATTAAGGACCACAATAATAACCAGACCACGGTGACAATTTGACAACGGTGACTACTTTTATTGTCTTAGTTTATTACTTTAATGAATATTCAATACTGTTGTTTAGTATACATATATTTTCATTACGTGTCATTTTACTAGTGTATAATTTAAGAAAGCTTCCAAATGGATGTGTCATCCATAACTGCTCCACCCAAATTTTTACAAAATCCAGGAGAACCTCCCTTACCATGGGAAGATTGGATAGAGTCATTTGACACATATTTAGAGGCTATTGGTGCGGAGGATTTTGTAGCTTCGCGCAAAGTGGCCATACTTAAACACAATTTAGGCATTGAAGGCAGAAAAGTATTAAAAACACTACCTATTAACACAGAAAAGAAACCCATAATAACTAGTGGTAAAACCAACGACAGTGAAGATGAAGAATAGGTAGAATTTCAGCAGGACACAATAGATAACACTGACGAATACATTGAAGTAATAAAAGCATTAGAAGAAAACTACAGCAAAAAAGTTAGTATTGTAGTAGAAAGACATACGTTTTTTTCTCGGTCACAGTTGCCAGGAGGATCTGTAGAACAATATATTTCTGTATTAAGAAGATTAGCCGTCACTTGTAAATTTAGAGACCTTCATGAGGAGATCATAAGAGATCAATTCATCAATAGAACAAACAACATCAAAATACAAGAAAGATTACTAGACATGAAGGATCCTTCTTTGTCAAAAACCATTCAAGTAGCAAGGCGCATTGAAAACACTTCCAAATATGTTAAAGAATTGAGTGCAGAGAAACCTGTATCGAATAAAGTGTGTGTGGTAGAAAAAGATTCAGTCAAAAAGAAGGAAAACAACACTCGCAAGGCTCTCTTTCACCTCCATGGTGCAGGAGCCCTCCTGTGCAGCAACGCCCCCTCCCAGACACTGACAAGCATCTCTTTCACCTGTATGGTGCAGGACCCCTCCTGTGCAGCAACGCCCCCTCCTAGACACTGACAAGCTTCTCTTTCACCTCCATGGTGCAGGACCCCTCCTGTGCAGCAACGCCCCCTCCCAGACACTGACAAGCATCTCTTTCACCTGTATGGTGCAGGACCCCTCCTGTGCAGCAACGCCCCCTCCTAGACACTGACAAGCTTCTCTTTCACCTGTATGGTGCAGGACTCCTCCTGTGTACAACGCCCCCTCCTAGACACTGACAAGCTTCTCTTTCACCTGTATGGTGCAGGACTCCTCCTGTGTACAACGCCCCCTCTCAGACACTTGACAAGCTTCTCTTTCACCTGTATGGTGCAGGACCCCTCCTGTGTACAACGCCCCCTCTCAGACACTGACAAGCTTCTCTTTCACCTGTATGGCGCAGGACCCCTCCTGTGCTTCAACGCCCCCTCCCAGATGCTGACAAGCTTCTCTTTCACAGCTCATCAAGGGCTTAGAGACTGAGAGTTGCTTGCTGTTCCAAAGAGCCCCCTCTCCTCTAGTCGCGCTACACATGCCTGTGAGGCCCAGATGAGAAGTTCCCCTTCGCTAGGCTTCACATTGCTGGGGTATAGGTGCGAGGCACAGGTCTGAAGGGACACTCACGTGATGCCCAGTGTTGGGTGGGCTGAGCCCGGGGCCCTGGATAGCTCGCATGCTGCCCATGCCTAGCGTCGGCCCTGATTCAATCACGTGTCCAGTGCACCCCCAACTTCACTGGCTGCAGACAGACGATGAGTGCAGCTGACCCCTCCCCCCGAAGTGCTGTTACCTCTGGCATCTTTACATCCCATCAATCCATCAGCTGCTGCTCGCTGCATCTGGTCTGCCCGAGGGTGTATGGAGGCACGCCCTCCGGTATTTGATGAGCAGCCTTGGCATTGGCACCCCTTGAGCAGAAAAGCCCTAAACAATCACCTGGCTTTTTGACGAACTCGAACAAGCTTCTTGTTCACTGAAGTCATACCTACGAAGAGGTGAGTGACTGAGGCCACATTGATGACAGCGGGCTGGTGAGTAGGGTGACCACCTCGCTCCAGGTCTCCTGCCCTCAAACGTTCACCTACAAGCCATTAATTTGAGGTGTGTTCGCCTAATTACTTCAATGGAAGCGAAACAAGACTGCAACACCCAGAATTCACGAGGCAAGTACAGTGGAAGAGGCCCTCATTGGCTTCAAGAGAGATCTGTCTGTGAGTTTATCAGGTGTGATTAGTGTGTCATACTGATCTCAGTTTTAAGTCCTCACCACCTCCATCCAGAGGGTAGCCTTGGGTGCTCTGTTCACTGCCTGGTCACTGCCCTTGCTGAGTCAAGTGTAGAGAGTGCCTTGGTTATCCAGTTGGAATGTGATGTGTATTCAGACACCCCTGCTGCCCAGTAAGCATGTACTGCCCATGTCCCGGGGGAACGGCCATACAACCTAGCTCTGCTCTTGTATTCTCTCATCTGAAAGTGCTTAAACAAGAGTCCCTAAGAGAGTCTTAAAAACCCTTGACAGGAGCAGCCAAAAGGCAGGTCATTTATGCTGATGGGAAGACACCACCACCCCATCCCCACCACTAGATAAAGTCCACAGGGTGGGTTTCAGACACGCCTAGAAGAACTGGCCCCCAAGCCTAGCGTTACCACTTTGTAAAGATCTACTCTTTAAACATATATGTGCATGTCCCCATCATAGAGCCATTCCCCTGAGGAGGGCAGTCCCATGGGCCTCACTTTCCAGATCATGTCCACACCAGGTGGGATGCAGTGAGCAGGCTGGATCCAGTGGAACCAGGAGACACGGGGTCCAGTCCCGGCTCCCCTGCGTGATTCAGTGAGATGCTCCTTGGTAGTCGCTCTTTCTCGTAATCGCTCCTATTCGTCGCCAAACATTACGGACACTTGAAATCAGCCCAATCGCTGTTTTTTGTGGGCGATAAAACACTGCACTGGAACCAGGCGACCATTGGCTACTGCCCCGGGGGGAGAGCACCCCGCTTCATGGACCACTCACTAAGGTGTACCCCAGTGGAAAGGCGGAGCTTGAAACCACAGCCCCACATTGTGTTCCTGGTTCTCCTCCTTGCCCAACCTCTTGTCCCTGGTTCCCTTATTTCACTTTATTTGAGAACTTTGAAAGAAGCTTTCATGCAGGGAAGGAGCAGTGCTGGCATCCCTGGGACAGCGCCCACCCGTGCATGCGTCTCATTCATACATGTTATGTCATCCTATGCGTATTTATTTGATGCTCTAATCACGTGTGGGGGTACGCAGGCGCCTCGCAGCTGGGTAGTTGGAGGACTCTCTGGAGCTTCAGCCTCTTGAGGACCTCAAGGACCGATGCGGAGGCTCATGTTCCGTGGGAGATTCTTCAATGCTTTGGTAGAGATGCGGGGTACGCAGGCGCCTCGCAGCTGGGTAGGTGGAGGACTCTCTGGAGCTCCAGCCTCTTGAGGACCTCAAGGACCGATACGGAGGCTCATGTTCCGTGGGAGATTCTTCAATGCTTTGATAGAGATGCGGGGTACGCAGGCGCCTCGCAGCTGGGTAGGTGGAGGACTCTCTGGAGCTCCAGCCTCTTGAGGACCTCAAGGACCGATACGGAGGCTCATCTTCCGTGGGAGATTCTTCAATGCTTTGATAGAGATGCGGGGTACGCAGGCGCCTCGCAGCTGGGTAGGCGGAGGACTCTCTGGAGCTCCAGCCTCTTGAGCACCTCAAGGACCGATGCGGAGGCTCATGTTCCGTGGGAGATTCTTCTATGCTTTCGGTAGAGATGCTGGGTACGCAGGCGCATCGAAGCTGGGTAGGCGGAGGACTCTCTGGAGCTCCAGCCTCTTGAGGACCTCAAGAACTGATAGGGAGGCTCATGTTCGGTGGGAGATTCCTCAATGCTTTGATAGAGATGCGGGGTACGTGTGCAAGTGAGAGTCTGGCCGAGCGGAGGTGTCTGGAGGGACGATGGAAGTGTATGCAGCTGTTGAGGTATGCGGGCTTATGTTGTGTAGCGCGTTGTATGTGTGTGTGAGGAGTCTGAATTGAGTGCGTTTGTGTGTGGGGAGCCAGTGGAGTTCTCTGAGGTGTGGTGTGATCTGGGAGTGGCACGGGAGGTTGAGGACGAGTCTTGCAGCGGCGTTCTGGATGCTCTGTAGTATGTTCAGGAGCTGTTTGGTGATTCCAGCATAGAGTGCATTTCCTTAGTCAGGTCTGCTGGAATGGGTGCCTGTGGGGCGGTTTTCCTGGTGTTCTCTGGTTGCCACTGGAAGATTTTTTGTGTCATCCTCAGGATGTGGAAACATGTGGTGGCCACAGAGTTAACCTGGACTGTCCTATCAAGGTTGTTGTCAGAGAGGATTCCTAGGTTTCAAGCATGGGCGGTAGGGGTGGGAGTGGCTTCTCATTCTGCTGCCACCAGTTGGAGTCCCATAAAGACGTTTTATTTCTGAAAATCACAGCGTTGGTCTTGTAAGAGTTGAGCTTCAGGCAGTTGGATCTCATCCAGGTGGCTACTGTGGTCATGCAGGTGGCAAGTTGGTTATTTTCGTGGATATCTCGCCCGTAAGGGTGAGTATCAGTTGTGTGGTGTCTGCTTAGGAGATAATATTGATGCTGTGTGGCCTTTTGATGTGGACCAGTGGAGTCTTGTAGATGTTGAATAAGGTCGGGGTTAGAGAGGATCCCTGTGGGACTCCACCGATGAGATTCTTGGCTTCCTGCGTGTAGG
Organism: Triturus cristatus; assembly: GCF_964204655.1. NCBI lineage: Eukaryota > Metazoa > Chordata > Amphibia > Caudata > Salamandridae > Triturus > Triturus cristatus. The sequence continues at coordinate 1,276,788,304 of NC_140592.1, read as the reverse complement.
CTGCATGGTGCCTTTCTGGGTTCCTCCAGTTCAGCAGGACCTGATCCAGTTGGGTGCAGGGCCATGGATGCCTGCCTTGTGAATTCTTCTGATCAGGGTGGAGTGTGACACTGTTGAAGGCCGCCGAGAGGCCGAGCAGTCTGAGGGCATTCATTGTCCCTCGATCGACGATCATCCTGCTGTCATCAACTGCTGCTGTGAGAGCTGTCTCGGTGCTGTGATTGGATCTGAGGCCTGATCGGCTGGTGTAGCCTGAGGTGGTCGGTGAGTCACTTGTTGATTGGCTGTGTATGGTAGTAGAGAGCTCGGGCGGTAGTTTGCTACCTTGGTGGGGTCTGCCGAAGGTTGTGCATGGTTATTATTTAATGATAGTTACATTTGTAAGTGGGAGACCATAGCAGGGCAACGACTGGCACTGTCTCAGATTAATTAAACCCTATAACATGGTATTTAGCAATGAAGAAGGCTCAGTGAGTTGAACGCTTATTGCTGATACAGGCAGTGAGTTGAGTTCACAAGGTGAATTCACAGCAAGGCACACTCAGCCTTCCATCCTCCTTGGATCTGTCACTTGGGCGTTCTAATTTGGCTAATTGTCACATGCCTTATATACAGCGCTTAAAACAGTATCAAGAGTTCTGTGAAAACATTGTTTTCGTTTTTATTTAATCTAATTTTGTCATAATACAGAGTTTATTTACACATATATTTACTACTCATTATGGTGCTTCAATTGTAAAGGGTGATACTAATTAAGAATAAAAGAAGAGAGTGGTCAAAGAGAGCCCCAGCGAGAGAACCATCCCCTAAGAATATGTGACGATGAGGTGACTTGGAATTAAAAAACACGGTTATTGGTACTCAATATAGGATGTCCAATCACGCAGTCTTTAAATGAGTTGAAGAAAGACCCGAAGGTCCCGGAGCTTCACTCGATGGAGTATCCTTTTGTTGTAGCCAACGACATTTCAACCCCACTCGTGATGTGAGGGTCTCCTCAGGACAGGAGTGGTCTGGGGACTAATGAATGCTGTGTTCTTTGTAGTCTGCTAGAATCGGATATAGAATTTCAGGTGCCGGAGTCTGCGTTAAAGATCTTTCTCCCAACAATGATATCTTCTCTTCAAGGTACCGATGTGCCCAATTGTTTATTTTCATCAATTACAGTTGCCGTGTTGGCTATCTCATCAATAAGCAGAATTAATCTGCTGTCCTCGTGAAATACTCTATTACAGAGGATGGTGATTGGGCAGTGCTGTGATAGAGCCTTCCTCCCAATGAATGTCGCGGCACAGGTCTGTGCCTAGGGAGGCTAAGTGTTTTGCAGATTGACTCTACATACGGAATTGATTTCCCCGCCACTTCTGGATTTTTTGGACCTCGAGCAGACCAGTGCCGCGAGATTTATTGGGAGGAAACTTCTATCAGAACACTCCTTACGTGAAACTAACCGGCCTGGGTGTTTGCATGCACCTAACCGGCCTGGGTGTTTACATCCACCTAACCGGCCTGAGTGCTTGGATGCACTAACTAGCCTCAGTGGTTGCATGCACCAACCGGCCTGAGTGCTTGGATGCACCTAATCGCCTGAGTGTTTGCATGCACCTAACCGGCCTGGGTGCTTGGATGCACCGAACCGACCTGAGTGTTTGCATGCACCTAACCGGCCTGGGTGCTTGGATGCACCTAACCGGCCTGGGTGCTTGGATGCACCTAACCAGCCTGAGTGGTTGCATGCACCTAACCGGCCTGAGTGTTTGCATGCACCTGACCGGCCTGGGTGTTTGCATGCACCTAACCGGCCTGGGTGGTTGCATGCACCTAACAGGCCTGGATGGTTGCATGCACCTAACCGGCCTGAGTGTTTGCATGCGCCTAACCGGCCTGGGTGTTTGCATGCACCTAACCGGCCTGGGTGGTTGCATGCACCTAACCGGCCTGGGTGTTTGCATGCACCTAACCAGCCTGAGTGCTTGGATGCACTAACCGGCCTTAGTGGTTGCATGCACCTAACCGGTCTAAGTGGTTGCATGCACCAACCGGCCTGAGTGCTTGGATGCACCTAATCGCCTGAGTGTTTGCATGCACCTAACCGGCCTGGGTGCTTGGATGCACCTAACCGACCTGAGTGTTTGCATGCACCTAACCAACCTGGGTGCTTGGATGCACCTAACTTGCCCTGGTGCTTGGATGCACCTAACCGGCCTGGGTGTTTGCATGCATCTAACCAGCCTGGGTGTTTGCATTCACCTAACCGGCCTGGGTGCTTGGATGCACCTAACCGGCCTGAGTGGTTGCATGCACCTAACCGGCCTGGGTGCTTGCATGCACCTAACCGGCCTGAGTGTTTGCATGCACATAACCGGCCTGGGTGTTTGCATGCACCTAACCGGCCTGGTTGTTTGCATGCACCTAACAGGCCTGGATGGTTGCATGCAACTAACCAGCCTGGGTGTTTGAATACGCCTAACCGGCCTGGGTGTTTGCATGCACCTAACTGGCCTGGGTGGTTGCATGCACCTAACCGGCCTGGGTGTTTGCATGCACCTAACCGGCCTGAGTGGTTGCATTCACCCAACTGTCCTGGGTGGTTGCATGCACCCAACTGTCCTGGGTGGTTGCATGCACCTAACCGGCCGTGGCGTTTGCATGCAGCTAACCGGCCTGGGCATTTGCATGCACCTAACTGGCCTGAGCGTTTGCATGCACCGAACCGGCCTGGGCGTTTACATGCACCTAACCGGCCTGGGCGTTTGCATGCACCTAACCGGCCTGAGCATTTGCATGCACCTAACTGGCCTAGGCGGTGCCATGCACCTAACCGGCCTGAGTGTTTGTATGCACCTAACTGGCCTGGGTGGTTGCATGCACCTAACCGTCATGAGTGTTTGGATGCACCTAACTGGCCTGAGTGTTTGGATGCACCTAACTGGCCTGAGTGTTTGCATGCACCTAACCGGCCTGAGTGCTTGGATGCACCTAACCGGCTTGAGTGCTTGCATGCACCTAACCGGCCTGAGTGTTTGCATGCACCTAACCGGCCTGGGGGGTTGCATGCACCTAACCGGCCTGGGTGTTTGCATGCACCTAACCGGCCTGGGTGTTTACATGCACCTAACCGGCCTGAGTGTTTGCATGCACCTAACCGGCCTGAGTGGTTGTATGCACCTAACCGGCCTAAATGTTTGCATGCTGCTAACGGGCCTGAGTGTTTGCATGCACCTAATGGGCCTGAGTGTTTGCATGCACCTAACCAGCCTGGGTGTTTGCATGCACCTAACCGGCCTGAGTGGTTGCATGCACCTAACGGGCCTGGGTGTTTGTATGCACCTAACCGGCCTGAGTGGTTGCATGCACCTAACCGGCCTGGGTGTTTGCATGCGCCTAACCGGCCTGGGTGTTTGGATGCACCTAACCGGCCTGAGTGGTTGCATGCACCTAACCGGCCTGGGTGTTTTCAAGCGAACAAATCTAGATAGCGCTTCTAATAGAACGCTCCCTTAATTCTTAAAGAGAAGCAGTCATATTCAAAACTCTTTGAATAAATAAACAATGAAAGCAGCATTTTTCTTGCTGCATGGAAGATAACATTAATTATAGACTCCTTAAAAGTAATATATTGTGATTCTTTCAGTAATTTTCGGGAGGCGAAGGGCCTGATTTCGAGTTTGGCAGACAGATTGCTCTCTCACAAACATGACAGATATCCCGTCCACCTTATTAAATGTACATTAAATCCTATGGAACTTGTGATGATGCAGGCGGAATATCTGTCATGTTTATAATGTAGTAACCACTGCGTCAATCTCTAAACCAGGCCCTACGTGTAGCCAATAAGTAGGGATGGGTAGAACTTGTGGAGTTTTACCGCACCGAATTCCACGGAGTGACATAAAAACTCTGTGAGATTCCGTGGATTTCCGCCAACGCGCAGAAAATATGCATGTCACGCTGCTCGCCTGCAATTTTCCACCAGTAGCTCGGACAGCAGCGAAAAATCAGTGCAAACTGCACCATGCATTGCACAAGAGCGCGCAGGCCTTTGAGTTGATTTTACGGCCGGTCATGTATAAAATTTACTCGGAAAGCAGCCCTCTGACCTCCTACGACCCCCCGTGTTAGAAAATGGCACTGGGGGACACCAAATCTGTCTCACATTTCTGGAACCCTGTCGGAAAAAATTCCGGCACGTGGGGATTGGTGGAATTTGGCTGAAACTCCTCGTTACAAGAGTAATGCAGAGTTGCCAAATTCCACCAATCCCGGGAGTGGAATCAAACATTCTGGCCACCCGCACCGATAACATGTTTGATCTATTTGCAGATATCTGTTACTCCTACCGATTTCTTGTATGTGTCCATCCACTGTGGAAAGGGCCCCCAGAACTTACTAATAAGTGTGGTCCTGCAGGCTGACGGGAATTGTCGCTATTCAATCCACTCTTATCTCCATGTAAGTCTTGAGAGGCCTGTGGGCCACTGTCTGTCTGTCTTTCCTGTTCATGTTGGCAAGTTTCTTCTTTACCTGTGCTTGCAGGGACCTGTGAACATCTGTCTGGGCCCTCTTTACAAAGGGAGGTGTAAAGCGAACCGCCTGCCCATCAGTGCCCCACTATCCCACCCCTTACGACCCTCTGCCTAGCTCTGGGGTAATTTACTACCGAAATCTATAGTCACACACATGGGCACCTTTGGAAGCAGATGCAGAGCACATGTCCACGCCACCACGCTTAGAAGAGCAATTCTGCCTGCCACAGGCAGTGGCAAGGTGACCCCTCCCCCGACTTCATCCAGCGTCTACTTAGCACCACGCCATAGTTAGCTCCACAAACTCAACCCCCAAGTATTTCAAGGAGCTCCATTGGGCAGTTCGAAATATTCTCAGCTGCAAGATTTTTTGTACATTTTGCTTTCAGCCGGTGGCATTTTTGCCATTCTATATTATTATATTATAGATTGTCCATACAATCTGCTAGAACAAAAATCTCTCCTTTCTGTAAACAATACATGGGGCATTATTGTTCAATAGGTCCACCAGACAAGACGAGGAATCAAACTTGAATTGATGTTGTGGTTTGCTCACAATATCTGATAGAGACTACTAGCCGCAGATTCCTTAACGTAGAATTATCCACAGGCGTGAGACTGGACCCGGAAAACTTTTCTTGTCCCAGCATCTCTGTGCGCCCGGGGGCGACACCACGTGACTCCACCCCGCCGTCTTCCGCGGGCGTGAAGTCAGCGAGGTCACATAAGCCCCACCCCGGCACGCCAGTTTCCTTCTTTTCCACGTGCAACGCAGATCCGGATCGTGTTCTGGCCTGTTTTTGGGCCTTCTTTTCACGATTTGCGTTTCTTTTTGGGAACAGTGTGCAAATGCCTTCGGGCTTCAAGACGTGCTCGTCTTGCGCGCGCCAGATGTCGGCGACGGACTATCACCCCATTTGTATGTGGTGTTTGGGGGAGCACCATGACTCCACGGACTGCGAGGCGTGTCAACAGATGAAGCGGAAATCCTGGCGGGAGCGCCGGATGAAACTCCTCTCGGGCCGCATATCCAGGTCGGCGGCGTCGCTGCGTCTGTCCCCCGCAGGATGGTTCAAGAACCGCCGCTTCCGTCTCCGACATCGTCCCTCTCCGAGGCCGCTAGGGCGTAGCTCGCCTGTCGGTAAGTGTCGCAGTTTGTCCCCGAGGCCTGGTCCCTCCGCGAGTTGTGCGGCCTCGTACATCGCCATCCTACCCACCGTTTCCTGGCGTGGGGGGAACCAGGGCCCAAATGGAGGCCTATGCTGCGGCCCTGCAGGCCTCCTTGGCTCCTCCTCCTCCTCTTCCTGGGACGTCTGCGGATCCCTTGCCATGTGCGGGGCCTTCTGCGGAGTCGCCGGCGGCTCCGGCCGCAGCACCGACAGGTTCGGCTTCAGGTCTTGGAGATGTGGTGTCGTTGGGGTGCAGCCCTACGGGGTTCCCTCCTTCGGACCACGGCGCCTCTGCCACACCGCAAACCCCCGCGGGGGTCCCTGTGATGTCGCGGGACGTTGCCGGGACTCGGGACACGTCCTCGAGTCCCCCTCGGTCCTCTGGGCAGGCGGCGGCCTTGTCCGAGGCCGAGCTGATGCCGCTCAGGTGCCAGCGGCTGCTGGCCCTGGCGGTGCCAGCGGCTGCTGGCCCTGGCGGTGCCGCAGGGGCTGGCTAGGGGCTGGGGCGTGTCCCCGGGCCCCCCTCGTCCCTCCACGCAGGCAGCTGCCTCATCGGAGGTCGAGTCGGCGCCGTTCTTTGGCCGCCCCGGCTCCGACCTCGGCCGTTCTCCTGCGGCGCGAGTCATGGCAGAGGTCATCTCGGCATCCCCTTCGGCGCCGGTCGACGTTGAGCTGATGCCGGTGGCGGACTCCACGGCACCGTGCCAGCGTCGGGTCGTTGATTTGTCTTCGGAGGCCCACTCTTCTCCAGAGGTCTGGCAACTGTTTGTTTCTTCTTCCCCGGAGGCGGGACGCCACGTCATGGCCTTTTCCCTGGCATCTTACAAGGAGGGCTCTTCGCCGTCCCCGCGCCCATAGTCTTCTCCGGAGGCGCCTCATGTTCCCCACTTGTCGGTCCACCTTCCCCATTTCGAGCTTGGCCTTTCCTTCCTCCATTGGGGCTGGGGGACGGCCGACTTAGCTTACAGCCGTCACCCATGGAGGAATTGCTCTCCCCACCGCGTTGCCCTACGGAGGCGAGTGCTGCCTACGCCCGGGCTGTCTCCACGGATCATTTGCTGGAAGTTCTCCATCCGGGCTCTGGTGGGCGGGAGCTGCTTCTTCCCTTCGAAGCTTTGCGCCATAATTCTCTCTTGAGGACCTGGGGGCATCCTGCCATGGGGGACCCGGTGCCCCAGCCGCTTCTGCACCACCACCGTCCTGCTCTGCATGATGCTGTCTGCCTTTCCTTCCACCCTTCAACCAGGGGACCTCTGTTGCAGACTGCCTTTCCCTCCTTGCCATCGGTGTTGTCTCCCCCGTCGCGGGAGGCCCGGTGGTTAGATTCATGGGGGCGCCACATCTTCGCCTCCTCCAGTGCTGCCTTGCAGGCGCTCAACACGCTTTGTGTGTTGGCCAGGGCCACTTCTTGCTTGTGAGATTCGGCGGAGTCCATTCTGTCTTCCGCTTCTCAGAAGAGTGCCTGCGCTGATCTGCAGCACCATGTGATGGATGGCCGGGAGCTGCCGGCGTTTATTCTTCGCTCGGCTCTGGATGTTTCTGAGGCGCTTGGTCGCACCATGGCTTCTTCAGTGGCCCTCCATCGCCATGCTTGGCTGAGGGATAGTGTTTTCCCTGAGAACGTTAGGGAGCGTCTGGTTGACCTCCCTTTCTATGGCGCTCTTTTGTTTCACGCCCCTGCAGATTCTGCCATTCAGAGGTTCCTTGCAGAAAAAAATCTGATATTTCACAAGATGAACTATTAGCTGCACTTAAGATTCTCAAGAAAGACAAAGCTCCGGGCCCTGACAGATTCACAGTGGAATTTTTCTTACATTTTGCCCAATTCCTTATTTCACACTTGCACAATCTCATCTCCTCCTTTACCTCTTCCTGTAACTCATCGGGGTCATTTTTAGAAGTGTTAATCTGTTTAATACCAAAGGACGGCAAGGACTCTAGATACTGCAAAAATTATGGACCCATTTTGTTGGTTAACGTGGACTATAAAAAAAATTCAAAAGCTTTAGACGTCCGATTAGAGCCACATCTCCCTATACTGCTTGGTAAGGAACAATCTGGCTTTGTCAAAAATCGTAATATCACGGATAATACTAGACTGTTTTTTGGGATTCTATCTAAGATGTCTCACCACTCAGATTCATTAGCTGCAATTGCTCTTGAAGCGGAAAAGCTTTCGATAGAGTCTCATGGACATTTATTTTTCACACACTTAAATGGTTCGGTTTTGGCCCAAAAATCATTTCCTTGTTTGCTTTGCACTATTCAGAGCCCAGAGCAGCCAATGGTCTTGTATCCTCTTAACAGAGGTGTTCGCCAAGGCTGCCCTTTATCCTCATTTCTTTTTAATTTAGCATTAGAAACTTTTTCTCGAATTCGGCAAAATACCTCCATTACGGGTTTTACATCTGATTCCCAACACATTAAGTTAGCTGCCTAAGCAGATGACATATCGATCTTTCTTTCCCAGCCACAATCCTCACTCCCTGCAGGTTTACTAGAGGTCGAAGCCTACGGTTTAGTATCAGGGTATAAATGAAACACGGATAAATGTGAGATTATGCCTTTAACCAAATATACGTTTAAAGAAGATGTTCAGATTTCCAAGTTTTCTTGGAATTCCAAACATATAAAATATCTCGGACTTTGGTTCTCTTCTTCCATAGCCACATCTATTTCACTTAATTTAGATAAGTGTACAGATAAATTACAAACGCTTACTGCGAGATGTCATCCGCTTCACCTTTCTTGGTGGGGCCGTTTAGATACCATCAAAATGCTGCTCACCCCTATAATCCATTATATCATTTCTAATATACCGTTATCTATTCCAGCTTAATATTTTCACAAGATTAACTCTATACTGACAACTTTTTTATGGAATAACAAAAAGCCAAAAATGGCATTACAGAAATTAACACAACCAAAATCAGAATGAGGTGTCAATTTCCCCCATTTTCCCAACTATCATAAAGCTTTTCAACTATGAAGCATCTGTCACATTGGATTTCTTCTCATTGTGGGTTGATCTTGAAGCTTCATTTTTAGCACCTTTTTCATTCCAAGAATATCTTTCTTTTACTCGTAAGCCACAAACAAATCACACACCAGTAATTAAATACTCCTACAAATTATTACAAATTATTACAAAACACTCTCTCTCTGACCCCACACGATCTTAATACTTTTCTTCATTCCACAATTTGGCATAACAAACTTGTATTAATTAAAAATAAACCTATATACTGGAAAGTATGGAGAAATAAAGGCTTAATCTGGGTACACCAGCTATGTGACCAAGGCATACCTCTTCATTTTCCGCAAGCACAGGACATATAGAATTTACCGACTTCTTTCAAGCATAAATTCTTATCTCTACAAACTGCAATTTCCGTCTCATGTGTTCAGTTCTCACATTCTCCCTCCCCATCCTCCTCATCTAATAACATTTGGAATAGTCTTCTATGTATACATCCAAAGGCCTCTACTATTTACTCTCGCTTAACACAACCTCCTACAAACAGAGACAAATCTAAAATAGAACTCTCTTGGGAAACTGACTTAGGAATTGATTGGCCCATTCCTCCATGGAATAAGCTATGGCTAAAAATAAGAAAATCCTCCAGAGCGGCAAGCACCACCCAAACAATCTTTTTTATCTATAATAGATTACTGGTTACTCCTGCACACTTCCACAGGTTACACGCTGCTACTCCCAGTACATATTGGACTTGCTCTCATGACGTTGCGGATTTAAAACATATGTTATTCACATGCCCTTACTTATTTAAGTTTTGGGAACAGGTAAGGTCTCAAATTAATACCATTTCTAACACCAAAGCTCCTCTGTCCTTCATTAATATTTTCTTAGGCAGCTTGTCCTCTGATTGGCAAACAACTCATTCACAATTGCGAATTATTGATTTATTGTTAGCAGTTGCCTTTCAACAGATAACAAAGAATTGGAAGGATATCGTATCTCGCCTGGTGGTATGCTATCTGCCACAATCACAGATTAGACACAACTCTTGTTCACCCAATCTCACTTGACACAAAACGATTACACCTATGGTCTCCTGTGACATAATTTCTAGATGGTAGTGTGAAAAGATCCTTTATTCCCCAACCGTCATTACAAGAAGTTGCTAAGCCTCCTTGACTTCCTCTATTTTGTATAACAATTGTGATCTTTTCCTTTTTTTTGTACTATTTACAAGATATTATTCTGAAATATAATTTATTTTTGTTTTATGCTTATCTACCATGAACCAGTCTCTCTTTGCCTTTAGATTTGCATATCTCTTAATGTGCTTTTCTTTTAATACTAATTGTAACCATGTATCATCAATATCCTCTATTTTATATGCACGAAGTATTGTTGATTAACTACTATTCTTAAATAAACTTACTTTTGAACTTAAAAAAGGTATAATTAAGATGTCTACCAAGATAGGGGTCGAACCCTCAATTCCTGCATAACTCATTCCAGATTATGTATTTGTGTCATTGAATTATATCACCCATCCTTCCTGAAAAGCACATAAGCCTGTGCTATCAAACGTCTTCCAGGGTGGATGAAACCCAAGTCTTTCTGTTGTATTTATGAAGGGAGGTTCAAACTCACTTGCCTTCTCTCCTCGTATCTATTCCTCGTCTGTATTTGGTTCACGTGGGGACACTTATCCTCATAGATCTAATCTCGATCTACAGAAGACATCTTCTCGCTCTATAGTTCCCTGTCCAAACCGAGGGGCATATTTACAAAGAAGTGACGGAGCGCGGTCTTAGCCTCCCTGGCTTAACGCAGCGCTCTGCCACTTTAGAAACGCAGGGATTAGACGTATTTACAACAATACAGTGCAGTCCTGCTTATCCCCCTGCACTGGCGCCAAATTTAGCAGCCTAGCGCCAATGCAGCCACCCTTGCACCATGGTGCAAGGGGGTCCCTGTGTTGAGGGAATGATTGTTCATTTGCAGGAAGGTGTCCCTTCCTGCACATAAACAATCTTAAATGGCGATTTGTAACTTCTATGTGTGCTGCTTTGTGCAGCACTTATAGAGGTTGCAACTCGTCATTTTTTTTAACGATTGTTTATGTGCAGGAAGGGACACCTTCCTGCACTTAAACAATCAATGGCGTCTTGCTGTTTCTATGTGTGCTGCACAATGCAGCACACATAAAAAGACGAAGAGAAATAAAGCATTTCTCAACGTTTTACCTGTTTAAGACCAGGTTTTCCGTGGTCTTAATTTTGGTGCTGCCCCATATTTACGCCACCCTTGTATATATGGGTCAGCATCAAAATTAATGGGTGTTGCGCTAAGTATAGCGTGAAAGGGGGCCTTATGTACAAGGCAGCGTTAAGCCACTTGGCTTAACGCTGCCTTGTAAATGAAGTGAACCCTAAAAGTGACGTTCCTATTGTGGAAATTTAGCTTGCAAACTGAACATTATCTGCGCCATCTTGTCTCTCCCCAGCGCGACACACAGGAAAGCGCACGGCAGCCATTTTAGGCACCCTGGTCTCTCCCTGCTCATTGCCGATCGCCAGCGCGTCCCCCTGGCGCTGCAAGCATCCCCCGCGCGCCGGCCACCCCCGCTGTCTCATACACGGGCCATAAACCCTCTCCTTCTGCGCGACCCTGTCATGGAACCGCATCCCACGCCTGACCGACATCCCATACATGGTCATGCATCCCTTTGATAACCCCCTTCCTCTGCACCCCATTGTCCGAACCGATCCCAGGCCATCACCTAGCCCTGCGGATGCAGTTTATTGTCCCTACTGTAAGGGAAACGCCCCACATCAAAGGGATTACAGTAGATCAAGGCCCCCCACCCCCTGAGACCCGACCGGTCACACACACCCCCGGGAATTGGCGGAATGTCCAGCTGTGTGATAGCCATCTCCTACTGTGGATGGGGTGGGGACTTCCACTGTAGATATGTGTGGGAACGAGCTCGAAGTGGGGATTCCGAGGATGTTCTTTCATGTTCCAAGACAATCTCAAGAATGTGCCATGTATGATAACCCTGCAATAAAGTCATAAACCTGTGTATAAGAGGCCAGGCCTCAGAGATGCAGTTAGAGCACCTCGTGACGATACCTTGCTGTCTGATCTGATGTGTTCTGCTCCGACGGAATAAAAACTTTGTTTCCTGCCTTCCAGTCTCCGGCGCCTGCCTCTTTCATTGGTAAATTATCGAATGGTATAAGAGGCGATTACCGCCGGGCAATACTTGAAAGGTTATCGACTGAAACTGCCGCTACCGTTTAACAATTGGCGTCCCAAGCGTGGGGCCCATCAGCGACACGTGGATCCAGTGGGAGAGGTCCCGACGACAGAGTGAATGACTGCAACGATCGGGAGAGCTCCTGCCCGATAGACCCTCGTCTGGCAGCCGATCATCCGAACTTCACTGGTTCCGAGCAGACCTCTCTCGAGTGATCTACGGTCCTGACTGGGAACCATCAGGAGTGCCGCGGCAAATACGGAGAGTAGAGGACGATCGGGCGCTGGAGGCGGAAGACGAGAAACTGTCCACGCGGTCCGGGTAAGTTCGTGAAACAAGACAAATTGCGAAACGATTGATTGATTGATTGATTGAAATACTAGTATTGCTTATTGATTGTTCTCTTTGAGATATTCGCTGTCTACAAACGGGGAGGAGTAGAAATACTCTCTCTCTCTCTCTCCCTTTGCAGATAGTGAAGGGTAGGTAACGCAGACTTTTGTCCCCGTTGAAACCCGTTGTGCCTATCTTTATCTCCCCACTGATTGATTGTCCGAACATTGATTGTTTTGAAGAATAGTGCTCTTTGAGATATTCTCTGTTTGCAAATAACGTAGAATAGAAATATTCTGTCTAGTCTTTGCAAATAGTGAAGGGTAGGTAACGCAGACTTTTGTCCCCGTTGAAACCCGTCGTGCCTATCTTTATCTCCCCATTGATTGATTGATTGTCCGAACACTAGCTGTTCGATATTGGTTCTTTGGAGGTATTCTCTGCTTACAAATAACGAGGAATAGAGATATTCTGTCTAGTCTTCGCAAGCAGTGAAAGGATAGGTAGTGCTGACTTTTGTCCCCGTTGAAACCCGTCATGCCTATCTTCTCCCCACTGATTGGTAGTTGGTTCTGCCCGGACCGCTTATTAGAGGTGGACCATCCGGCTCCACTGGAAGGCACCCCTAATAAGGACATGTTCACTAAATATGGACTAGTCGCCGTAGCTTATAGCAAGCTATGGCATAAATATACAAGGAAGGACCCCGAGAGTCAGTGGCCACTGATGGGATCCTTCGACGACCATAAGATAGAAATGCTAGAAATAGCCCTGCGTAGCAATAAGACGACGCCTACTATGCTTGACAGTATCGGCATGTGGCGCAAAGAAGCAACACAACGGAAAAAGAGGGAAGAAGTAAAAGCAGAAAAAGAATTACGAAAGGCAGCTCACCTTGCCGCTAGAAAGTTAGAAGAAGAAATAAAGGAGAGAAGGGAAACTAAACTAAGACAGGAGCCCGAAACATCAGGCCAGTACGCTGTTAGGACCCCCTCTATGCTCTACCCTGAGTTGTCCTCTAAGCAACGAACGAATGATGAATTACTATTAGGTCCCCCGATCATTTACATGCCCCCTCCATACGCACCCTCCCAATCGGTAGTGCAACACCCACAACCCCCAAACACGAGCGAAAGCAGTACAGGGGCCTCGGTCCTCACGGCCTCCGCGCCGGCCGAGCCTCTTGTACTGAACACAAAGTCGGCAATAACGTTGGATGACCCTGAGATGAGAAAGAAAGATTCCACCAGAATGAATCGACTAACAAAGGATGAACGAGCAGGAATCGACAAGATAGTAAGGACACTGGTGGAGCGTAAGGAAAGTGAGGAGTATATAACAGACGTGTATAACTCGTATGCCGACAGCCGCAGACGACACTTTGTCGTACGACTTTGTTATCACGCCCTGAATACATATGAGGATAGGTACCACGATAAAGGTCCCGAAGGCTTAGCGGCCCTATATAGGAAGGTAGACATTGGGGAAAAAGGAGAGGGCGATGTGACGAACCTCTTCACTCGTACACTCGAGGTCTATCGACACCTTAAAGAACACAGACAGACAACCAAAGCAGAAACCCCCATAGCGACTAAGCCCCAGGAAGGAAGGACTGATACCATGATGCCCATCAAAGAGGCCGCCCCCTACTGGGTCCCCCCACGAGGTCAGGGAACACATGACGACATCAACCACCAAGATGCGAAGGGAAGGGTTGTATATAATTGGGTCTACCAGCCATGGGACCGACAAGACATTTTGACCTTTAGAAAAACTCTACCCGACTTAAGAAAGAACCCGACTGCCTTCTACACCGAACTAGGTACAGCCTTAGGTTCAACAATAATGACCTTAGCAGATATCGACTTGTTCTTCGGATTATGTCTGCCGGCTGATGTGTGGAAGCAAATCCGGAAAGTTGACCACGCTGAGCCGTTCGGATATACCTGGGTACAACTCGATACCATAGATAAACAGCGAGAACCGGGACAGAAACCCCCGAAAGCCATATTGGAGCTCCCAGACAAGATTGTACAGAAGTTGAAGACTCTAATCCCAGAAAGAAAGGTAGACTGGTCGATAGTGACGGCTTGTCGCCAGAAACCCCAGGAGGATGTGTCTGAATACTTCTCTCGATTCGAGACTGTGTTTTCCTATTATAGTGGCCAGGACATGACCACTGCAACCGGACATCACCTCTTTGTCCAGAATTATGTGAAGGGTCTGTCACAAGAAGTCTCCCAGAAGCTACAGACCAGCGAGAGTAGTTGGGCAGCCTCCAAACCCGCAGCAATCCTCCAGATGGCCCAATACTACGAAAACCAAAAGAATGAGAACGATAGGGCGTCAGAGAGGAAGAAAAAGGAACTGAAGGAGAGGGTAATGATAGCACAGTTGCAAGGGGTGACCATAGGAAGGGAACCCCCGAAAGGGAATTACCAACCAACCGCCCCTAGAAAGCTACCCCCTAGAGACCATACACCTGCACCCTACAACGGACGGAGAGACTTAGATGGGAACCAATGTGCGTTCTGTAGAGGGTTCGGACACTGGAAATCCCAGTGCCCGGTCCTTCTGGAATTGAACAAAAATAGGGACCCCAGAGACACAGCATATGACCCCAGAAATAGAGGACAGGGACGAGGGTACACGAACGACGCCATCAACGACAGGCCAGGCAGACCAAACACCTTTGATCGCCCCCGTCAAAACCAGTGTCAGCAGTCCGACTACGAAAGCACCCATGACTTCGCATAGGACCGCCAGGGGCAAGGGAGGGATCCAGTCGAACTCTGTGTTGACCAGCAAGGTCCTTACATCACTGCTAAGGTCTTGGGCACCAAGTCTCCATTCCTGGTAGATACTGGGGCGACACGTAGTGCGTTATCTAAACGACTGATTCCTAGGGCACCCTTGTCTGGCTCACACGTAACCTCAATAGGCTTCGATGGAACGCCCTCCACTAACCCCTTATCAGCACCAATCTCCTTTGACTTAGAAGATAACGCCACTGACACGACCTTTCTGCTCTCCTCCAACACCCCCGATGCTATTATGGGACTTGATTTGCTAAAACATTTTCGAGCTACCATCAGATGCTCCCCAGACGGAGTTCGAGTCATCCTGCACGATAACCCAGATCTGTTCAGACCTTGTCACACACGACGTATGCTCTCTATAACCGATGCTGACCTGTCCCTACTCGACACGTTACCTTCACATCTATGGGCTAAAACCGACCCAGATGTAGGGCGCATGGTGATCGACCCAGTACACATAACCGTCCGACCGGACGCAGTGCTCCCAAAGCTCCCACAGTATCGGATATCGCCCGAAGGCGAGAAGGCATTGGTGGAAATCATCGAGTCCCTAGTCGATGCAGGAGTGGTAGAAGAAGTAGTCAGTAATGTTTGCAACAGCCCTATCCTACCCATTGTAAAAAAGCAAGGCGAGGGAGATGAGAAAGCATACCGCTTTATTGTTGACTTACGAGAAGTTAACAAAGTAGTCATACCTCAGTACCCCGTGGTCTCAGACATCACCACCATCCTCACCCTGATTCCGTCCACTGCCACCACCTTTACCGTTATTGATCTCAAGAACGCATTCTTTTCCATCCCCATCCACCCAGACAGCCGCTACCTGTTCGGCTTCACTTTAAAAGCCCGTTCGTACAGATTCTGTAGGGCACCCCAAGGCTACACTGAGAGTCCCAGCATTTATAGCCAAGCCCTCAAGAGACAACTAGATGCAGTCCAACTACCCGATGGAGTGGTGTTAATACAGTACGTCGATGACATTCTTTTGGCGGCTGACACCACTCCACTTGCCGTCACAGCCACCATTCACCTCCTCCACTTCCTCGCGGAAAACGGTCACAAGGTCTCCAGGAAGAAGTTGCAATTCTGCCAACCCCAAGTGACATATCTAGGCCACCTACTATCCAAAGACGGGAGGAAACTTACCCCTGACCGAATTCAGACCATCCTAGAAACCCCTGTTCCCAAAACTCAGAAGCAAGTGCGGTCTCTAGTAGGCCTCACCTCCTTTTGTCGACAATGGTTGCCAAACTTCAGTCTTATTGTAAAACCTCTGCTTTCCCTGCTGGCTAAAGATGTCCCCTTCCCCCTCCCCTGGACACCCGAATGCCAATCCTCCTTCAAAGAATTACGAGACGCCCTCTGCTCGGCCCCAGTCCTAGGAACCCCAGACTACACTAAACCTTTCTCCCTCTACACCCACGAAAGGGAGGGATGTGCGTTGTCTGTCCTAACCCAGTCCATAGGCCCTAAACAACGCCCTTGTGCCTACTTCTCTGCCACTCTTGACCCTGTAGCCAGAGCTTTGCCTGCCTGCCTTCGAGCAGTAGCCGCCGCTGCTGTCTCTATCCGGCAAAGTGAGGGGATCGTGCTCTCGAACCCCCTCACAGTATTGGTACCCCATGCGGTTGACACCCTCCTGAACCAAACCAAGACTCAACACCTGACTAGCGCACGACTGACTGGTTACGAACTAACTCTGCTTGCACCCCACATCACATTGAAACGATGCACCACTCTGAATCCAGCTACTCTACTACCTCTCCCTGACGCTGACCCCAATGCGTCCCCTATACATGACTGCGTGACCCTCACCGACGAACAGACCAAGAGTAGGGTTGACCTCCGGGAGACTGCCTTCCCGGACCCTGACGGAGAACTGTGGGTGGATGGCTCATGTATCAAGCTCCCCGATGGCACCACCTCAGCTGCCTATGCAGTCACCACAGCCCGAACAGTTGTTGAGACAGCCCGCATCACACAGCGATCCGCACAGGCGGCGGAACTAATTGCTCTCACACGAGCATGCATCCTGGCAGCAGGGACAACCGCAAACATTTACACAGACAGTCAGTACGCCTTCGGGGTAGTTCACCACTTTGGGCTCTTATGGAAAGAGAGGGGATTCTTGACTTCCCATGGCACACCCATCCTGCATGGAGATCTAGTCTCTGCCCTGACCGAAGCAGTCCTCCTCCCCACACGGCTGGCTGTGATCAAATGCCAGGCACACAAGAAGGTGACAGACATTATAGGACAGGGAAATGCACTAGCTGACATTACTGCCCGAACCACAGCCGAGAATAGGTCCACGACCCATATGTACGTGACCAGGTCACAAACTGAGAAATGGAAGGATGCTAGGGAAACGATTAGGGATATCCAACTAGCCAGCACATCACACGAATTAACTGAATGGGCCCGGGTGGGATTGAAGGACGATGACGGTTGCTGGCGAACTAAAGACTCGAACAAATGGTTGCTACCCGACTCATACTTGATCCCCATGCTGACCATGGCACACTCCCCCGCACACATAGGGTCTGCCCCCATGATCAAACTCATCTCCAAAGTCTGGCACAACGACAAAATCCCAGACTCAGCCAAACGTCTGGTCCAACAATGCCTGGTATGCCTCCAACACAACCCTGGGAAAGGAACTGCTGTACCCCGGGGAGGGTTTGGGGTTCCCAATCACCCCTTTGAAGTCCTACAAATGGACTATGTCCAGTTAGAAAGGTGCCAAGGTTTTAAGTACGTACTTGTCGTTGTGTGTGCCTTCAGCAAGTGGGTGGAAGCCTACCCAACCCACGACAACACCGCTATGACTACCGCAAAAGTACTACTGAAAGAATTCTTCCCCCGATACGGCCTTTGTCGAATTTTGTGGAGCGATAACGGCCCCCACTTTGTAGCCGAGGTTATCCAACTCATCTTAAAGGGGCTAGGTGTAAAACAGAAATTCCATGCGGTCTTCCATCCCCAATCTGCAGGCTTGGTTGAGCGACATAATGCCACATTGAAGCTTAAGATAGCAAAAATAGTTGCCACCACAGGACTGAAATGGCCAGACGCTCTCCCGCTAGCATTGCTATCAATGCGTTCCACCCCCACTAAACACCACTTAACCCCCTACGAGGTCGTTTTCGGGCGACCCATGAACCTTTGGACTGCACCAAAGCCAACATCCATCCACGACGTCCCGGACGTCCTCATGTCTGACTATTTGTATAACCTAACTAAAACGTTGTCTGTTATCCATCAGCAGGTGCTGCAAGCCATTCCCGATGTTTCCAGGGGCCCCGGGCACGACATCCAACCCGGCGACTTTGTCTTAGTAGGTAACTTCCTGCGCACCAAGAGTCTGGAGCCCCGGTGGACGGGCCCCCTGCAAGTCCTGATCACCACCCGAACAGCTCTTCGAGTGGAGGGGAAACGCAATTGGCTGCATGCACACCACTGCAAGAAGGTATCACCGACCCTGACGACCACGGACAACATCACCGCCCAAGAAGAACTTCTGGACAAAGACCGACCATCCCTGAGCCGCTGCCCAGATACGGAGACACTTGAGTTAGGGAAATATCCCGATCCCACCGTGACATCCAAGGAAGGGTATAACTTGCGACCAAAGGAGAGAACTTCGGCTAAGCAGACCACAAACTAAGTGGAAATCTCAGAGCGGTAGCCTAGTCACCTCAAGGGCCACCAGGAGAGAAACTAAACAAAGTCTGTGGTTCTGCCCGCTACCGAGTCCCTTGAAGGTGATGGAAGCGCCCGACATGAAGATGATGGAAGCAACCGGACGTCCGAAGATCCACTACAAAAACCCAAAGACTGACAGAATGCACAGCTCAAAGACTATTGCACTTTTCATTACCCTTCTCTTTTGCCTTCTCCTCATGGTCACCTTCTGGATCATGGAGGAGAGCACACCCGCTCATAAGACATTGCTGACCACCGTTCAACCTACCACCATGAAACAACACCATCTGATCTCACTTTCACCCCAACTCCGAGAAAGGCGTAAGGAGTTCTGGAATAACTCTTTTGTGCAGTTGCTCCACCAACACAATCTTGCCGCCAACGCCGCTAATTGCTGGATCTGTGGATTGCTACCACATGCCACTGGACACTCTATCCCTTTCATCCCTTCACCTTTTTCTGTCCATGGTTCCTGCCTCGCCTGGCTAATCCTCCTGCAGGAAAGCTACAGGGACAATGCCACTTCCGGCAAAACTGTGTCGCACTTCTACCATGGGTTCTGGCTGAACAAAACTGGAAAAACTTCTGCCCCCTTCTGCCCTCTGAGATCAAACACTTCCTTTCACATGAACATCCCTGCCAAAGAACGAGTTGAAATGCAAGTGTTCAACAACCCAGCCAGACCCACCTTCTCTTACCTCCGGAAACAAACGGCCGCCACCCTGACAGTGGCCCTATCCGTCATCAACATCACTGGATTTGTGTGCCTCGAAGGCCTGGGGGCGCAGCTGGTGGGCCACAGCTCCTGCCTCATCACCCGAACATTGGACTCAGTTGATCCACCCTCCTTTGTTGCCTCCCCGAATATGTACTTCATCTGTGGTACTAAGGCCTACACCTGGCTCCCGAAAGGTTGGGGAGGCACCTGCTACATCGCTTTTGTCCTTCCTCCGACATATGTGGCTCCAGCAAACCATCACCGACAGAAACGTGCCAAAGACCTTGTACAAGCCGACTCCACCGGGGCACAGTTCCTGGATGCAGAAAAGGGACTTGTTCCACTCTGGGGTCCAATGGCAAACAGCCGTGCCATCCGCCACTTAACTCAGGCAGTCAAGACGGCGATGAACATTACGGCTGGCATCCTCGCCAACAACACCGCCGAGCTTCAGGCCGTCCGCCTGGTGGCTCTTCAGAACCGCCTCGTTCTAGATGTGGTTCTGGCTGATCGTGGAGGAGCATGCCGCATCATTGGGTCCAGCTGTTGTACCTACGTACCGGATAACTCACCCTCAGTCTACAAAGCAATTGAACACCTCCACAGACTTTCCGCAGAGGTTCATCAGGAGCAAGAAGGATGGTCCCTTGGGAGTTGGTTTTGGGACACTATTAAAAGTTGGGGATGGAGGCTGTTTTCATTTATCCTAATACCGATTGTGATACTATGTGGATGTTGCTTGGGGATTCAGTGTCTGCCACCTTTATGTTCGCTTTTTATGAACTGCATCTGCCCTAAGACTTTGAACTTTGAAGCGGAACGAATGAAAGCTCTGTATGAGGTGGAAGTTCGTAGTATTATGGGGATAGATCCGAACTAGACAAGCTGGCGAGATATCTTAAAAGGGAGGACTGTGGAAATTTAGCTTGCAAACTGAACATTATCTGCGCCATCTTGTCTCTCCCCAGCGCGACACACAGGAAAGCGCACGGCAGCCATTTTAGGCACCCTGGTCTCTCCCTGCTCATTGCCGATCGCCAGCGCGTCCCCCTGGCGCTGCAAGCATCCCCCGCGCGCCGGCCACCCCCGCTCTCTCATACACGGGCCATAAACCCTCTCCTTCTGCGCGACCCTGCCATGGAACCGCATCCCACGCCTGACCGACATCCCATACATGGTCATGCATCCCTTTGATAACCCCCTTCCTCTGCGCCCCATTGTCCGAACCGATCCCAGGCCATCACCTAGCCCTGCGGATGCAGTTTATTGTCCCTACTGTAAGGGAAACGCCCCACATCAAAGGGATTACAGTAGATCAAGGCCCCCCACCCCCTGAGACCCGACCGGTCACACACACCCCCGGGAATTGGCGGAATGTCCAGCTGTGTGATAGCCATCTCCTACTGTGGATGGGGTGGGGACTTCCACTGTAGATATGTGTGGGAACGAGCTCGAAGTGGGGATTCCGAGGATGTTCTTTCATGTTCCAAGACAATCTCAAGAATGTGCCATGTATGATAACCCTGCAATAAAGTCATAAACCTGTGTATAAGAGGCCAGGCCTCAGAGATGCAGTTAGAGCACCTCGTGACGATACCTTGCTGTCTGATCTGATGTGTTCTGCTCCGACGGAATAAAAACTTTGTTTCCTGCCTTCCAGTCTCCGGCGCCTGCCTCTTTCATTGGTAAATTATCGAATGGTATAAGAGGCGATTACCGCCGGGTACTTGAAAGGTTATCGACTGAAACTGCCGCTACCGTTTAACACTATGGCGATAGGAGCTTGTAAATAAGCCCCCTCATTGGACTGTTTTTCATTTACCAATCCAAAAGCTTTCCCTAGCACTGACTTTCGATTCGGTGAAGCCTCCTCGTCTGCTACCTATGACGTGGCCTATAGCCATTCACCTGGCTTTGTCAATAACTTCTAGAGAGTGTTCTTTCTTAAAATGAACTGCCAGGGGGGTTTTGGTTACCATGATTGCTAATTACCTCTGACTTGTTCTTGCCATCTTTCCTTTAACTTCCCAGTGGTTGGGCCTATATGTTTTTATCATTTACACAGGTAACCATGTAAGGCTGTTGCCAATACTGCAATTCACGAAGGATTTAATAGTATAAATAGCATTATTGGTTCTATCGCATCTCCACTACATACTTATGCAAGTATGTAAATATTTACCAAGTAAATATCTTCACCAAGTTCTCCTCTATGAAGGCATGCATAAATCCCACTATGGTGCCGAATCTGATCCGGGTCGGAAAGCACTCCGACCGAGTCAGATCCGGAGTGTTTTCCAACCGAGCCGGACCCCTACAGTCCGACCGAGCGAGTACGATGCGCACGTATGCTGTCAGACTCAGTTCGGTCGTACTCCCATAGAAGTCAATGGGAGCCAGTTGTACGATGCGTACATGTGCTCCCATTGACTGAATGGGTACGCCTCGGACAAGTGCGCCCCCTACAGTGGGTACGCGTCGGTGCCATCCGTGCCGTACATGCCTGTGTCTCCCCCTGTGTGCGAGTTGTACGGCGTCGGGAGTCAGGGGGTCCAACTCGGACCCCCAAAGTCCGACTCCGGGAGCTTTTGCGAGACGGACGCTCCGACTCGGTCGAGCTGTCCGATTCGAGCATCGTACTCGTTTGGTTGAGAATCGTCTCCATTGCGCGCGTCGGTTTACGTGTGACCGAGTCGGACGGATCGGGTCGTAGCCGGGAACGAGTCGGTGGGAGAATTCGCGCATCTTCGCATCGTACTTCTTCGTCCGGACCCATGCACGGATCGGTCGGAAAAGAAGCATCGGAATTGGATCCGCTACGGCCGAACCTGATTCGGTGCCCTTCCGACCGAGATCGGAATCGGCCCTTAAGTTGGAAAATAAAGGAATCATGGGACTTCCGGGGAATACGGCCACTATAACTGTAAATAGGTTGCAGGCATGGCCTATAACTTGAATGTTTGAGAAATTAGGGGCATATGTATGAAATATCAGAAAAGTGGTTACCTAATTGCGATTTCTTTGAAACTCACAAATAGGTATTCACTATTTTAAATGTAAGAAATATTCGGGGTTGCATTAGCGATTCGATATTCATTCGGATCGTTAGTTAGGGAATCGCAAATAGCAAAACTGTTCACAAATAGCGAATGATACCTATGCCTTACTTTGATGACATCACATCCAGGAAGTAGTTCACTAGTGAACATCAGCGAGGAGTGCGGTGGAATTGAGTGTGAGAATCCATTCCCGGTCTCCCTCGGGGTTTGCGTCCTTCCCTAACTTACGTGAAAATGTCACAATGACACAGACCCGGAGGCTGGGGACAGAAAGTAGACAAGTAAAGTTTTCTGTAAAAGAACTAGAGATACTGACAGTCGCGTGTGTGCCCCATCACAATAAAACATCTCTTGCAGTGCCATGTTCACACAAAGAAATATGCAAGACAATGCAGCAGAAAATAAAAGCACCCTCCCATGTGAGGAGCTTGTGGAAACAACCTTGGAACCAGAGTCCGTGGAAGGCTTCGGCACAGTTGACACTTCGGATATTCCAGGTACCTCTCAAGGTAAATGCACTATAAGACTCAAATAAACTCACCCAACACACGTTAATCATTGTGTAAACACATCACATAGAGCAACTAACAATGTAAATGTGTGTACATGAAACACCAACATCATATCAGATGTGGGCCACA
This sequence comes from Triturus cristatus, assembly GCF_964204655.1. Taxonomy (NCBI): domain Eukaryota; kingdom Metazoa; phylum Chordata; class Amphibia; order Caudata; family Salamandridae; genus Triturus; species Triturus cristatus. The sequence goes on along the minus strand of NC_140592.1, from coordinate 1,276,765,098 downwards.
CAGAAATGCCAGTGTGAGAAAATTAACCTCGCGCATTACGGGAGATTCACAGTAGGCTTCTGTGACTTTTCAAAAGTGTTTTTCAACAGAATAAAAATGAAACTCATATTACACAGCCATAGTACAGTCAATAATAATGATTCCTTTTTCAAGCCGATATCGATGCACACGGGTGTGATGTGTCTGCAGGCGAAGGCCTTGAGGATATCCCAATGCCCAGGATGAGCCACGTGTCGGTGAGAGACAAGACACAACTCCCCAGGGGCCATCCATGAGCTGCACTGTGCAACTACAGTGGTTTTCACCCACTGTATTGTGTGCAGGAAGCACCCGGAGTCTGAAGCAGGAACCCGTAGTTACGCCACGGGAACACTGCGGCAGACGTAGACATCGCACCCGCCGCGTGTCTAGAAGCGCCCAGAGTCAGAGGCAAGAACCTGTACTCAGGCCACTGGAACACTGCGGCAGACATAGACATCGCACCCACGACCCACCGTCTGTCCAGAAGCGCCCAGAGTCAGAGGCAGGAACCCGTACTCAGGCCACTGGAACACTGTGGCAGACATAGACATCGCACCCACCGTTTGTCCAGAAGTGCCCAGAGTCAGAGGCAGGAACCCGTAGGCCACGGGAACACTGCGTCAGACATAGACATCGCACCCACCGTGTGTCCAGAAGTGCTCAGAGGCAGGAACCCGTACTCAGGCCACGGGAACACTTTGGCAGACGTAGACATCGCACCCGCCGTGTGTCCAGAAGCGCCCAGAGTCAGAGGCAGGAACCCGTAGGCCATGGGAACACCGCGGCAGTCGTAGACATCGCACCCACTGTTTGTCTAGAAGCACCCAGGGCCCGATTCACAGAACTAACTTAAGACAAAATCCTAAACTTACTACCATTTTGGTATTCACAGAAGGCACTTACTCATTTTGGTATTCACAGAAGGCACTTACTCATTTCAGTATTCACAGAAGTTAGGACTCCTAACTTTAGGACTCCTAAATGCCTTCTGTGAATACCGAGAGTCTTAAAATTAGGATTTTTCTCAGTTTAGTAGTAGTAAAGTTAGGAGTCCTAACTTTAGGACTCCTAAACTGAGAAAAATCCTAATTTTAAGACTCTCGGTATTCACAGAAGGCATTTAGGAGTCCTAAAGTTAGGACTCCTAACTTCTGTGAATACCGAAGTGAGTAAGTGTGTTCTGTGAATACCAAAATGAGTAAGTGCCTTCTGTGAATACGAAAATGTTAGCAAGTTTAGGATTTTGTCTTAAGTTAGTTCTGTGAATCGGGCCCCCAGAGTCTGAGGCAGGAACCTGTACTCAGGCCACGGGAACACTGCAGCAGACATAGACATCGCACCCGCCGCGTTTCCAGAAGCGCCCAGTGTCAGAGACAGGAACCCATACTCAGGCCACGAGAACACTGCGGCAGACGTAGACTTCGCACCCACCGTGTGTCCCCTAATCCATCCCCCACAAACCTTGGAAGTGGTGACACCTCACAAACTGTGCAAGGGTTTGGTGGATTGGAGGCTTCGATGCTCAAAGCTCAGCGCCTACAACAGAACGAAATGAAGCTGATTAATAATAAACTCACTAATATTGGAAAAAGTATGGCGAAGGATTAGATGACATTGAAACGACCCTAGCTGATAATCAAAAGCACATGAATGCTGACTGATGATCGTACTGAAGCTGTAAAGACCCTATATATCGATATCAAGGCCGACACAGTACAACCAGATGTGTGGAACATCAACAGTCTTCCCACATTGATGATGGACAGGATCAATAAACAGACTTGCACACGCAACATCTGGTTGAAATGGAGCACTAGAGCGGGGATGTGGCTCGTGGACTTGTACATGTCACAACTGCAGTAGACACACTAAAACCACTCAGATAGCAGGTGACAGTCACATAGTATGTGCAGGGAGTGAGGCCCACTCTAGTGTGAGTAGCACATCTGTCAGTGACCCCCTGAGTGCGCGTGAAGCCTGACATCGCACCACTGGAGATGCAAGTCTGGGGGCCACATGTCTGGTCGCATCGAACGCAAGTCATAGACTAATGTCCTTGTGCTTATGTTTATCATCCTGTTTGTCTGTGCACTTATGGCAAACTGTGTTTCAAGGTTACTTGTGACATGATGAAATGGCATTTTCTGTGCTTACATTCCCAGCAAAACATAGAAATAATGAGTGGTTCATGTTTACCTGCACAAATGTCTTGGAGTTCCATTCAGTAATATGATGTCAATAATTCACTCACCCATGTTGGGAGGGTTGACCCTCTGCTGCTCCAGATGCATTTATGCTGCAGACGTGACAGCAGTTGTTCTTCCTCATCAGTTTCAGAGTCGGATACGGGGGCTGGTAAGCCTCTGCCAGCTGCTGCACTGCGGAAATCTGCACATGTGGCTGCCATCTTGCAACAGACTTCTCCAGAGGACTGAAGGACACCACCACCCTTGTGTGGGCATCTTAATCTACTCTTCAGTATTCCAACTGTGCGCTCAATCACGCCTCTGGTTTTCCCATGTGGCACATTGTTCCTACACCCACCACGTGTGGATGGATTCATTTATGGAGTCATCATGCATGGGCGTATGCACTGTCACCTGAAATAGTAGTGTATATTTTTACACATCACACTTGGTTGTGATGTTAAATTGTAGTCAAAGGACAACAGAGGCTAAATACACAAAATGTACGCACCATGGAACTGTCCACTATGTAGCCTTGCATGGATGCCACTGTGTCAGAATTAGGGGTGGGCAGAAAACTCCGCTCTGCATAGCAGCAGATAAAGCCAGCCACCCCCACTCCCCGGCCCGGTCCCTGATTCTGAAAGCAGCCAGGCCGGGGAGAGCTTCCCCAGTCCCTGGTGGACCCCCGTCCCCAGCGCCCGGACACTCGACTGGCTTGCAGGACGGGGGGCTCCCGCACCCCGGGGTCCGCCGGACAGAGCTTGAGCCCCAGGCCCGGCCCCAGCTTCCAAACCCTAGCCAGGCTGGGGAGAGCCTCCCTGGGCCCCAGTAGACCCCCTTCCCCAGCGCCCGGACCCTCAGCTGGCTTGCAGGAGGGGGGGCTCCCGCACCCCAGGGCCCGCCGGACAGAGCACAAGCCCCGGGCCCGGTACCAGTGTCCGAACCCTAGCCATGCCGGGGAGAGCCTCCCCAGGCCCTGGTGGAACCCCGTCCCCAGCGCCCGGACCCTCGCCTTGCTTGCAGGACAGGGGGTTCCCGCACCCTGGGACGGAGCATGAGCCCCGGGCCCGGTCACAGCTTCCGAACCCTAGCCAGGCCGGGGAGAGCCTCCCAGGGCCCTGGTGCACCCTTGTTCCCAGCGCCCAGACCCTCAGCTGGAACCAAGAAGGGTTAAGCCCAGGCCACTTCCTCTCCCCGCCGGGCTTTCTGGGGAGCCCATTTTACTCGACTATTAAGCCCCCACATAGTGGGGGATTACAGAACTCTGGGGAAGGATAAATGTTGGAGATAGCCTGGCCGGCCACAGGCCGGCCATCTGGTCACCCAGCCCGCAGGGCCATCTGGTCACCCGGCACCGCAGGGCCATCTGGTCACCCGGCCCACAGGGTCATCAGGTCACCCGGCCCTCGCAGCCAGGCAAACAGATGGCCCGGACGACCCAGAGCCCAGATGGCCTAGGAGGGTGCTATACCCAGTCGCCCTTGCAGTCCGGCCAAGGGTGGACAGGCGCTCCGTGGCAGCCGCTCCTGAGTCTCCTTCCCGGGGCTGCCGCTGCTCGCCTCCCTGCTCGATTTGCCTGGGAGCAGCGGGAAGGGGAGGCCCGGCCGGCCCAGGCCAACAGGTCACCCTGCCGACCCACAAGGGATGGTGGCCGCCGTCCCCGCACCCTGGTGGGGCAGGGACGGGAGGGAGAGGCCCCCTGTTAGAAATGGGATTTCTGGCTGGCTAGGGCTTGCACCAAAGCCAGGCAGAAACCACCACTCTAGTCAGGGCTGGGGAGTTATACACCAAAGATAACCCCTGCTCACCCCCTTGGTAGCTTGGCACGAGCAGTCAGGCTTATCCCGGAGGCAATGTGTAAAGCGTTTGCGCGCGCACCCAGCAACAACCCCCAAGGCCCACCACAAAGGAAACTCCACACAAGGTATTATATAAAAAATAACCTTTGTATTATACACAACACATCAGATAAAAACACACACTTTACAATGTGCCAACAGGCACGGGCAGAATTTACAAGGGATTATATGTACAGGGGACAGGGCCACCTGGACCACTGTCAGGAATTAGCACTTTTTAGAACATAGGAATAATACTGTAGTACAAAATAGCAAATGTAGCACACAACCAGTAACTACTGGTGTCAGGTAAGCACCACCTACGCAACCCTAACCACCTTAGGACAATATTGCGCAGGGAATCAGGACCTCACTAGCACCACCTGTACTAGGGAGAAAACAACCACCTAAGTATCACAATACCTGTAGGGGTAATAGAACGTTACACATGATGCATCACATTCAGAGGTGTAAAGACAATTCAGGACAGAAAATATCATGAAGGCATTGCGCAGGCGCAAAAAGTACATGTATGAAAATCACCAAGCGCCCTAGGGGAGGGCACAACACAAGATAACTGTCCGCAGGCCAACTGGCCTCTCAGGATGCAGAAATACCCAATATACAGCGATATCAGGGAGCGACTATGCAGGCTGCGCAAGCCAGGCGCACAAGGCACAACCTAAATGTGGCAGCTGCCCACTAAGTGCTGGGCAGCTGTAGGGACTGGGGCCTGGGCACCTCTGGGCCCTTAGAACAAATATGGCATGCCTTGGAGTCTCCCTGGGCCCTGCCAAAAAGAATGCCCCCAAGTGTTGGAGTCCCTCTGGACTCAGAAAAGCGAATGAAATGCCCCCGAATAACGTGGGAGCCTCGTGGGCTCTGAAAACACCTGGGCACCGCGTTAGAGCCTCACGGGGCTCTGTGAACACTTAGTCCCCCTTCGTTGGAGTCCTTCTCATGGACTCAAAAAGAATAATGCCCCCAGAGCCTCACAGGCTCTAAAAACAAGAATGCCCCCGTGGAGCCTTCACGGCTCTTAAGAAAAATGCCCCTGACGTTGGAGCGTGCAACGCGCTCAAGGAATGCTGCCCCCGTATATGTTGGAGCCTCACAGGCTCGAGGAGCACTGCGCCAGCCCTTCGAGGGAGCGTCCGGCGCTCTGAGGCCCACAATGCTGCCCCCACTCACCGGGACTCTGGCGGCTGCACTTGCGAGGCTCCCTCGATGGATCCTCTGCGCGTCTCCTCCGGCTGGGCTCAGCTTCCGCCCGCGAGCCAGACGACGGACTTCCTCCCTTCAAACCAGGCCCCGCCCACGTCTCGGCACAGGTTGCCTGGCTTCCTGGATGTCCCGGGCGGCGGCGGTGAATTTAGCACGGGCGAGCGGGGTGGGCTCCCGCCTACGCCTTAAGTCGATAAAGTGGCAGGGTGGCACCCGCCACCGGTAAAATACAGTCAGCAACGGGGTAGGCTCCCGTTTAAGCACGTAGACGCGGGGTGGGCACCCGCTCGTAATCTCGGCCCAAAGAGGGGGGGAATCCCTACACCGGGGATTCCCCGACACGGCAAAGGCGACACAGAAGCGCTCACTAAGCGCTGGGGCACGAAATGAAGCGCTCCTAGCGCTATGAGTAAAATAAAGCGCTTCCAGGCGCTTAGGGGAGAATGTAAAAGTCCAGCACAATCCTGGAAGGTAGGCAGGGGGCAAGGCTGGGCCAGGGGCCAGCTCACTGGGCCCTCCAGGCAGGAAGGCAGTCCAAAGTGGCGGTTCCTCCTGGCCTCCAGCAGCAGCAGCCCCCCCTCAGGATCCTGGAAGAGAACAAATTGTAAGGGGACACAGCCCCTTTTTATACAGTAAAAAGTCTTTGTCTACAGGTGCAGGGAAGGGGCGAACCAGTTCCAACAGGTTCCTGAGCACTTTGTTTTGCTCAGCCCCTCTTCCTATTCACTGGCAGGGCTAGGGTCATTAGACGCACCACAGGGGCCGGCGCCAGCATTGTGTGGGGAAAGCCCTGTCCTATTCAGGACCCAGGTATACTCCTCCCCTGCCATCAATATGCTAACTCCCTATTCACCACTGGGTGACTCCTCCTGACTCTGGGGATTTCCCTAGTCCGTCACATGACCCCCACCAGCCAATAGCCAGACAAGCCACACATTTCACACTGGACACTGAAGTGCCCACTTCTAGAAGTGGCACTTCCACACTAGGTACATGCACGCCGCACACATCATCGCGCAGCATTCCCTCACACGAGTCCGCACATACCAAACTCGGGCCTGCACACCCCACGCATCAGGAACTACCAGGACACATACATTCCCCCATGCATTCCTATGGGAGGGCAGGCCAACCTCAACACACGCATGCACTTTACCCTGGGACACAGCGGTAAAGTGCGCCTAAACCAAAAATCATTACACCAAGTCACCCATAAAAAGCAAAAAGTCTCGGGGGTGAACCTGCCAGAAGGGCCAAGTCCAACACAACCCCCTTCCAGCCAAAACGCAGGGCAGACCAATCACCACCGTGATGGACTTCCCTGCTTGGGGCGATAGAACACGGACGCGGGCCCGCAACTGCAGGGACACCCTCCGGTTCTACGCCACGGTGAACACATGGAATTCTTTCTAACACCACTGTCTGGACCAACTGGGCTACCCCACTGGTACTCCCAAGCTGTCCGCGGCCAAGACCAGGCCCCAGGCCACCCAGGTGCCACCGGTCTTTGCCTAACCATAGAGTGGGGGGTAGTAACCCCTGGCACATAGCGGCCATTCTCCACTCTACCCCTCATCAGGGCAGTTCTAAACTGCCACTGATCCTCCAGCCTAGGGTCTGTACCCTCAAGCTGACCAAAAGTCACGGGTGAGGCTCTCCTCCCCCTACCTCTTCTTCTGGGGTTCCGCCCTCTCTTCCTCTGAGAGGCGACCCCGTAACGCAATTCACCTACCAGCTCAGGACCCCTCCCTGAGAACTGGTCTCCCAACCTAGGGTTTAACCCCTCAGGTTGCACTGGGGTCAGGGGTGGGCTCTCCCACCCTCTGCACCCCCTTCCAGAGTCCTGCTCCCTACCAACTGGGGCGGTACCTCTGGAAGAAGAACCGGTCAGGACACTGGTTACAGTCGTCCTACCCTTCAGGTCAGGCTGATCCTGAACCTGGCCTCCCAACCTCGGGTCTAGAACCTTTGGTGGAATACTTGCCTGGCACTCCAGGACTTCTGGGGACTTACACACCATCCCCCCAAGAGGAACATATGCCTCATATGTTGCATGACAGTCTGCCTGGCGCAGATCTCCCGTCCCCTGTCCACCTGACAGTGCGCGAAGATCCCCCAGGACAGACGTGTGGTCACCATGGTCACCTCGAGGAGACTCAGCCCTCCCGGCTGGTCCCTGACCCACTGGCTCCTCCACCGGGGAACACCGCCCCATGCCACTCCTCTCGCTGGACTTCTGTACCCTCCCTACTGGAGCGGTACTGCCAGACATCAGAACCACTGGAGCTTTATTTACAGACGCTCCAGGTCCTCCATACACTAGGTGATCCTCCTCAAATTGACTAACAGGACAGCCTAGGTCCCAGACTTGGTGTTCCCTCATGAAACCATCCAAGTCATGAGGCAGGGTTTCGTGCGTCTGGGGACCCTCAGTCACCCACTTACTCCCGCTCCACTGAGCCAGGCCGTAAGCCCCTACACCCTCCTCGCTATCCAGGGACCTAGCTGGGCTACACTGAGCCTCCTCCACCACGCTGGGCTGGAGGATCTCTGAACCACTACTGTTGGAATCACTCTCCCATTCCTCATCAGAACTTGGGACCCCTTCCCATCGGTCTGCTCTTTTTGCAAGGTCCCAAGCATCCAAATCGTAATATCCCAACAGGTGTTGGCGCAACCCGGGGTAAAAACTACTGAGTAGCTGCTCTTTGATAACCAGAGCATACAGTCCTTCAAAATCCCGTTTCGTGTTTACTCTTACCCAATCATCCAGTGCATCCTCGCATTCACCCACAAACGTGTCCCAAGACTGGTGAGACAGCTTCCTACTGCCCCTGAATTTCAACCTATACTCCTCTTCTTGGGAAACAGGTACCAGACTGGGTAAACTGGGAATGGGACTTCCTTCACTGGACTTTATCTCGCTGTCACCACTGGACTCAACCCTCCCTGGGGAGCCCAGACAACTACAACTGCGCTCAGGGGACAACTTACCCTCCAGAGCTAATTTCTCTGTGGCAAAGGCCCGCTCAGCCTCCGCCATCTGTTTCTGAGCTAAGACCCTCTCGGTCTCCAGCTTGGCATGCTCTATCCTGAGCTTCTCCATGGCCAGCTGATGCTCCCTTTCTTCCCTCCTATCTACCCACTCCTCTGGGGACAGGGAAAGGGATGGGGTGCTGCTCCTGACACTGGACCCAGCAAGGGACTCCCTATCTATGGGGTCTCCACTATCTACTGGCGTCCCTGTCAGGTTACTTTCTTCCTCCTCTTCTAAATCTTCAGGGCTCCCTACAGACCCACCACCCTCCTGGTGTGAGGCCCGGGCCCTTATCCTACTGCGCTCAAGACCCCATTGACCCTTTTGCCATAGGATCAGGCTGCTTCTAAGTTCGGACTGAGAGTCTGACTCATCCACCCCTATGTCTCTCTCTTCACAGAACCTTACCAACTCCAACATACTGTACCCAAACAGATCACCGAAATCAAAAGCTGGCTCCATTTTGGCGGACGTTCTTGAGAAAAGATCACACAGGGAACCTAGGGGTCTGAGCTTAACACAGGAGTACACAATTCGCAAAGGATTCAGCAAGCTCTCTATCCCAGAGAACTCACACTCACTTGCCTAGTGCCACACACCACTCATCCACACCCAACCCTCCCCTCGGACTGGTAAGGCAGTTTCTACCACCCCTGATTCCTCAACCTGACCACCACGTGACACAGGTACCAACTCTGGGCGCAGGGCGGGGGACAAATGTACTGGACACTATTACGCTGCCACCACTGGATCCCACCCTCTGGTGAATCCAGAAACACAATGCACTAAGGGGGATGATCTACCCTCCCGAGCTAGGGACACCTAACTCACAGTGCACAAAACCACATTTCCAAAGAAATGACAATTAAAAACAAACTTAGAACAATAATCCCTATACCATGTGATTTATCTAAATGCAGAGTTTTGTAGTGCGGCCAGTTGCCGCTGCGGTACAGCGCAAACGCAAGTCCAAATCCCACCGCTGCCACCAATGTTAGAAATGGGATTTCTGGCTGGCTAGGGCTTGCGCCAAAGCCAGGCAGAAACCACCACTCTAGTCAGGGCTGGGGAGTTATACACCAAAGATAACCCCTGCTCACCCCCTTGGTAGCTTGGCACGAGCAGTCAGGCTTATCCCGGAGGCAATGTGTAAAGCGTTTGCGCGCGCACCCAGCAACAACCCCCAAGGCCCACCACAAAG